>NC_057929.1:5098125-6363750 GCF_017639315.1 Drosophila ananassae | reverse complement strand
CCATCTTATTTATTATCCAACTTTGTTTCAGCGCCTTTTGTTAACATAATTTAACCGAATAGAAATTCGGAAAATTTGTTGCGCCGCCCCGATTCATGTTTATCTGGGGTGAAATTAATTTCCATTTAATAGGGCCAACGCTCTTGTTGATACTAGGTTCCCAGTTCCATATTGATTCCACGGGAGACTTATGGGGTCAGATTGAAGAAATTGAGGGTGGCTAGGAAGAGGTGGCTAATAGATTGGAGTTGGGGGCGAAATATTAAAAGAAATCGAATAGCTAGTTTTTGAAGTGTTTTAGAGGTAGGGGTCTAAGGAGTCTAGAAAGTATTTCATAAGAAATAGTTGAAAAATCGTTATCTTTACAAAACTCTAACCAATTTCTAAAAGTATGATCCATTTTACAAGACCCCTATACCTTCAGTTTTCTACATCCTATCCTATAGCTCTATAGTATACCTTATAGACAGACCTCTTAGATCTATCTCTTTCTATTGGCTTTAAAATATTTCAATATAGGAGTATAGAAACTTACTTTTTATTAAAGAATCCATACACAAAAAAAACGGGATTCTTTGAGACCTACCTTTCAGATACTCTTAAAGACATAATATAGAAGCCAAGAGATCCTTCCACTATTTATATTTGATTATTTGAAATTATTTGATTATTTCTATTATTTTCTTACAAAAAATTAAACTAATATCAATAACACATTGGCTATTCAATGAAATCTATGCAGTGTCGTCGAAATTCTTTTCATAATTCAAAAGTAAACACCATTTGTGCCTTTCCGGATTAAAAAACTCTATGATACCTTGAAAACTAACTTTTATTTAGCATATTCCTTTAAAAATACACCACTAACCCATCTAATTACCACACAATGTAGCGATAAACAAGGACAAATGCCATTTCGGAGGAGAAAAACAAGAAAGGCGGGGAACCTGGAAGGCAGGAAGGAAGTAGAGCCGCCAAAAACGGAACCATCTGTCCCAAAGGCGAAACTTGAGTGACAGAAACGGCAAAAAGGACCAGAAGCCAAGAGAAGCTCTAAAAAAAGGAGCAAAAAAGCAGGAAAGTTGAATTGAAATTGAAAGAGTGACCAAGGGAAGTTATTAAAAAGCGATAAACCCAGAGAGCAGAACGCATTTGGCGAATTGTTGAACACCTTGAGGGGGAACTCGTCGCTTCTTCGCTTCTTGGCGAAGGAATTATGGAATTCTTATGCTAAAATAATGGACCCACAACCGGCTACTGCAGCTTGCTGCTGCTGCTCCGTTTAGTGGTTCATCGATCAGTAATAAATTTGTAAAAAAAAAAAGAGGAGCAAACAAAAAAACAATACATGTCGCGCGTTTGTTTTATTTCTTTAATTCATGAGCAGGATCGAGATCGGGAATGGATCTTTTCGGACCAACTGTTCCTGGTTCGTGGAGTGGAAGGTGAGTTTTGCTCTTTCGACCAACTGTGCGATAAGTCATTGAAAGTCAATCATACATATGTGCAACACTCCACTCCCCTTGAAGCTCCAAGCCGCAATCTTGAATCCCCAATCCCGTCCATCCGGTTCAAAGAGGTGCAGCCAGAAGGTCCGACTTGCAACTGCAAGTCTGGCACAGAAGTCGCAGAAGTTTGGCGTCTTATTTATGACTTGTGCCACCACTTGGCTACTATCTGAGATTTGTGTTTTCATTAATTATGCAAGATTCCTTCTGGGGATTATACATACGTTTTGTTTTGATTTTCGGGGTCTGTTTCTGGATGATAAATAGCCGGAGATTAATAAGGCGCCTGGCTAAATGGCGTGGAAAGCATTCAAACTCGACGATTATGAAATTTGAGGTCTTATCTTGGGTTAATCAAAAGGGGAATCATTAGCCCTGATGATCCAAAGATCCAACTTATATACCCTTACCCTTTTTTTTTCTTTGAAATAAAAACCACATGTTAATATTTTTTGATGATTGTATTCAAATTTTTTTTGTTCATTTTTATTGAATTTTATGCTTGGCGTTTGTTTTTTTTTTCTCAATTTGATCTTTGTTTTAACCTAATTTGTTTGAAATTTTTGCAAAAATTGAAGTTTAAACAAAATAAATTCTAACTTTTTTGTGGTTGTTGTCGTTTCGAGTGTATTTTTTTTTAAGGTTTTCTTTAACTATACAAGAAATGTCGATTATTAAACGTTACCAACGCTGATTACGAATAGCATTATATTATATATATGTGAGTGTATATATATATATATATTTATTTGTATATTTATATATAAGAGTGTATATAATCATTATTTGTATGTGTCTAAATTGCTGATATGGGATGCTAAACTTAAAAATCAAAAATTACACTGAAACAAAGCGCTTCAAAATGTTTACAAGATTGGGACTGGGGGCTGACAAGCTTACGACTTCTATATTTAAACGTGAAACATTACGTTAAATGTAAATTAAATTTCGAAATCCTTTGCGTTTGTTATTGTTTTGCTCACACAGAAACACAGACTGCCATTGTAGCTTAAAAAGCTTGTTATTATTAGCCTGGCCCGGCTAATAGCCCAGGCCCAGGGAATCGCCTCGAATCCAAAAGCGATCGGATCTTGGGAGTTCAACTTCAACTCGTTCCCAAGCCATGTTTATACATTATTGGTAGGGCATCTCTAGAACCAGTACAGATCCTTGGAAGAGTCTTGGACTTGCGCATCGAGGCCTGGAAGGATAAGAATTAAGGACATATATTACATAGTCTGATTAAGAAACTTCTAAGATCTACTAACCTGCCATTGTGGGATAACTGGAGTACTCCAAAGCATGAGCCGTCTGCTGGTCGTGGTGCAGCCTGAAAAAAAAACCCACAAAACACTTAGAAAAACAGACCAATCCTGGCCAGAAGTGGACTCACCTGGTGCTATGACTGGCATACTGCTGGGGCAGCCGGAGCAGGCTGCCGTACTGGGCCATGTTGTGGTGATAGGCATGGGCGTGGGCCGCGTGCGCGTGCGCCGCGTGGGCATAGGAACCGTAGTGGGCTGCCGCATGCGGCACCCACGGATCGGTGGCATACCCAGTGTCCGTCGCCGTACCATACAAGTCGCTAACCTGCAAAAAGATCGGATTACAACTTATTTTAGAGAGGAAGGTTCAACCATTTGCCGGCGGAGACTCCTTGAAGTCGTAATTGCCTCACGTATTGCAGTTAATCGTTTGGATATCGGCATTGTGCCCCCTAGTCTTGCCCCCTTGTGGCATTGTTATTGGTTGTGGCTGGAGTGGCAGGAGCTTACCTGGTGGTGTGTGGGCGCGGGTATGGGGTGCACGTAATTGCTGTTCCAGAACGACGGTGGGAAATTGCGAGTCGACATCGGGCTGGAGCTCTCTGTAAGTAGAGGATGGTAGGGGTTTCTGTTTAGTTTCAAGTTCTTATAGATAGCAAGGAGTACGATCTGTGTAGATCTTAAATATAGTTCCTAAAACAAGATATCCTTAAAGCTGAAACAATCTTAAGTGTTATGGTGTCGCCTCTAGAGACAATTTCCATTCACTTGCCACTGAAATGATTAACAAGGGACTGGGGCACATGCTCCTCCTTGGCCCTCTTTTGTGGCGGCGCCATGGCCTGTTGCAAATAACTGAGCGGAATGTTTTCGGTTGTCGTTCGTGCCTCGTTGTCGCGCTCTTGTTCGGGATCATCACTTGTATTAAATGATTGTAAATCTACGCGTTTATGAAATCGCACCCATGCCCCATTCAGGCGACAGGAACAGGAGGCAGACTATGGCAAGACATCTCCATTATGTGTAATGGAGCTCCCACAGGAGCCGACCGGGGGCAACCAAAAATAGCAAACCAATGGGGTAAAGATTGCAATTGAGCAGCAGATACCAAAAACTTGCATAGGCCTGCATTTGCGTTGACAACATTCCAAACTCGAATTCGAGAGAAAAATATACAACAACTGAACTGAACTGGATGGAGATGGAAGTTGGATGTTGGATGCTGGATGCTGGAGGATAAGAGCATGAGGATGAGGATGTGGTTGTGAGGATGTGTAATGTTTGTGCTTCACTGCCGTCGCGAGTCGACAACTTTGGCCGGCACGTTGGCGAGTGTGCCATGCATGATGATGATGATTCGGCTGGATGCCGCATGGATGCCTCGTCTCCTCATGCCTCCTTATTCTTGCCATGGCATCCACTTGCAACCAAAAACCGAAAAGCAAAGCAACCATCATCATCACATCCCAACGCCATTGCCATTCACTCACTCGCTCAGCTGAAACCGTGGAATTCCCATTAATGTGCAAACAAGCAAACTGCCAAAGATATTTTATTTTTTAGCTACTGCGGCTGCTGCATTTCACTTTCAAAAGAGGTTTCAGTCTTTCAGTCTTTATTTTTTCTTATTTTATTTTGTCTCTTTTTTTTTATCGTCATCAGCATCGGCTTCAAAAGCGAAAGCCGCAGTACCTGTTTCACCTTTCACCTCCTGGCCTAATGAAGAGGCTTACACAAGACGGTATTTATGGCCCGATAAGGATAGATCGCCCAGGAAGAACTGCATCCTTGGAGTATAAGGGCCTAGAACCACACTTCTGTATCTGTATCTGGTCAATGTGTTTTGTATCTGTCGGGTTGTGTTTCTGTTTCGGTTTCTCCTGACTGCCGCGGGTGCCAAGGAATTTTAAATCGAATTCTTTGGGTATCTAATTAAATGTTCCTTCGCAGCCAAAAGGTGGACTTTTATTTTATTTTATTTTTTTTTTTTAGGAAAAAAAGCATAGCGATTGAGAAGCAGAAAAGAACCAGAAAACAGAGAGAAAAGTGCAAGCGTGCCACTGCGTCTTGGCTGCTATCTCATCGATGCATCTGACTCTGTGTTGCATGCCCCCATCTCGCTCCATACATGCAACTATAGAATCTATACCGACGGATGGATGGACTGTCTGTGTGGAGCAGTTAATTGAAATGCATTTTAAAATCGTAATGAGGAATCTATGCGGCATTCGGCATTGCCACCGTCAGACGAACCGCACAACAACACACACTCTGTAGCAACAACAACTGCGGCAACCGCATCGCATTCCGGCGACATTTTATAGCACATTCCAACTAGCTTTATATATATGTGAATATCTGTTTATATATCCGTTTATATAGCATATATAGACACGGCACATTGCAGTACACAAAAAAGCTATATAAACACTGAATAGTTGCTCTCGCTCTCAGTGTGAAAAATAGACAAATGACCAAAATGAACTTTAAATACCATTAAGCACCACAAACAGATAAATATATATCTGCAAAAAAAATACAAAAAATAGTGGAACAAAATCATTGCAAACTGTATTTAAGGGACAGTTCTAAAACGGGCTATGTGTGCCACTAAGTAGCAGCGTCTGGTGGCAGAAACAAAAATGCCAAGTGCACCTTTCTGGCATTTGAAATATTTAAAAGACATCTTAGGACTCTAAGTTTTTGGATAAGTATGAGTTATTAGTTATAGATTAAAGTTAAAACAAACTTTGCTTGTGAGCCTAGTCCTATAACTTTAAATATCCTTTTTACAAACCTCCTTTATTTGCTATTTAATTGCCAAACTTTGATTTAAATTTCGGCAAAGCAATTCAGCGTAAATTCTCACTTAAACAGTGGCTGGAAAATTTCCAATTATCGCATAACGAATGGAGCATTGAATGGGAAACTGAATGGAAATTCGCACAAAGTGCTGGGCATTTTCTTCAAAGCAAATGAACAGAGCACCGGGGGAGAGTGGGGATGAGGAAATGGCAGCCACAGCAGCAGTGGCAGCCACAGAAACTCAATAAAATCCCAGGCTCAACAACAATTGGCGGTGCCACAAAGTGAGGCAGTGGCAGGAGTAGGCAATTTTTGGGTTTGAAAATCACCAAACACGTACGCAACATTAGCGTTACGATATCGGTGGCACCTGTTCGGCATTCAAATGCAAAGATAATTGATTGATTGAGCAATGGATGCAAATTAGGAAGCCAACAACTCATCAACGTAATTATAAATTAAATGAAAAAAAAAAGGGAAAGACACAACTCGGCATCTGCTAAATATTCGCATATATTAAAAATAAAATCAAAAAGCAAAGGCCATCCGACACGAATGATGTATACACACATGTTGTATCTTTATATAGAGAGGATGGTGCAAGTAGCAGATATAGTATCTGCATCCGTGGAGCTGATAGACGGACAGGCAAAGCAGACAGGCATGAACAAACGAAACGTTTATCTTCATTAAAGGAGGTAATTAATTTTGAAATCGAAAGAACAAGCGAGTGGCAAGTGGCAACTTGATTTATTTGTTTTATTGTGCGCCCCAATGGTAGTGCTATGGTGTGGCATGGTGTGTGAGTATCTTGTATTCTTAAATTCGCAGACATTTCCCGGGGACCGGAGATAAACTGTCTATCTTTAAGTGATTTTAAATGCTACCCAGGTTTATGCCAATGAGCGGTAAACAAAATTTAAATATTTCAAATACCACGGGACCTGAATCGGAAATCTATATTATGACGATGATATGTACTCTTTAAATATCTACATTTGCTCAAAAATCTTTAGCAATTTCTGTTGATTTTTGGCAAAAAATTGCCGAGAGATTTCAGTGTCATAAAGTGTATACTAAGTCCACTTGGACAAATTTATTATATTTTTCGCCATTGGGAGCTCAAGAATTCTGACAAGATAAATGATGGTCCTGAGGTGAAGGAAACCTGAATGAAAACAATTTAGAAATGGCTAAAAATTAACTTTAATTTGCCTTAAAAACGAATAGTTTCCACACATTCCAGGCGCCATAATCAGAGAGGCCTGCTTCCGAGAACATTTTAATAACTTTGCTGGAACCGCTGGCGTATTTTTCACCTAATTATGCCGCTGCCGCTGTTGCAGGGTGCTGTGGGAGGGGCATCTGCCCTCCACATTTCGGTGGGGCAGTGCCGCAAATCGAGGCAAACACGCAAACTGACAGCCGGGACAAGTACATGACACGAGCGGGTCTTTGATCAAAACTTCCAGCTCCCCATCACGCCGGAGCCGCAAATGAGCCAGCGGGCTGGGATTTTAATGGAAAGGGAGGCATGGAAACTAGCTAGCTGATTATCCCCCACACAAAAAAATACAAAAAAGAAACATTTTTCAACTCAATTATAGCCTCGAGATATGAAGGAGAGACAATGTCACCAGATTAGAATGTGTTTTTCGAAATAATTGTAACCTTTCCAGGCCGGGTGGCATGGCTTTTGTGGGAATTATCATGGTTGGAGTTTAGTTTCAAGTGTTTGCAATTCTTTTTCAAGTTTTTTACATTTTTTTTTAGAGATTTTTTAGAAGGAAAGGGCTTTGAGTTGGACAGAGTACTGCTTTTAAAAGGTTTCTACAATTATAGAAGCTATCTTATAGATCCTTCACAACCTTTAGTTATTTCTTCTGTTTTTCTGATTCTTAAAACATCATGAACTTCTTAAAAGATCTCTCTAGAAACTCACCTTTACTATCCTTGTTGTTGTAGTTGAGGGCGCGGGAGAAATGCTCGTCCACCTGGCTGGCAGTGTCCCCGGAATAGTTGGTGAACACGACGCAGGTGGCCGAGAGATACTGAGCTTGCCCCTGGCTGCTGCTACTGTTGCTGGCACCTCCGCCGCCTCCGCCCAGCGACACATCCAGAGCGGGCAATTCCTTGGGAATGGCACCTGTCCCACCGCCACCTCCTCCTCCTCCTCCGCCGCCGCCGCCAATGCCCGTGGAACTCGTACCGCCCGCCGATGAGGGACCGCCCGTCGCTACGCCCACGTGTAACGAATGGCTGTGCGAGTGGGCGTGGCGCGGAGAATCCGGACCGGAGGAGCAGGAGGACTCGTTGTGATGCTGATGTAGGTGGGAGCCCACCAGGCGCGCTGCATTTGGAGGAAAACAAAAAGGAAAAACTATTAAATAATTGCAAGTGACAGTGGCTCGCATAAAATATGAAATAATTTAATAAATGCTAACTGGCCGGGAATGCGAGTGCCCCGCCAGCGATTTCAAGAATTTGCAAATTAATTAGCGACAAATATGCGACACTCGCCGTTGCCGTCCCTCTCTAAAACATGACTATTTCCTGCCATAGCACCCCCCAGGTGGACTGCCAAATAAAAAAATATATAAAAACTTATGTAACACAAACAATTGACATTGACAGGCTCCGTGAAAGGTAAAATGGCGCAAAAAAATCATAAATTCCATCATGAAGTCGAGTTTGTGGAAAGGAAACAGCACTTGAGCTGCTCTTCATAGCTTTTTTTTTAGTTTTAAAGTAGTAATTGTAAGTATATTAGGTTTAATTATAAATCGTTATTTAATTTGATAGTAATTTGTAAATATTTTAAACCTCTTTTTGGAAAAAGAGTTTAGGAAAGTGTCTTTTTTTAAGAATTTGGAAACAAATTCATCTTAAATCTTAAGATGGAAATATTCCAAATATTAGGAAGTTTTTTCAAATATAATGAAATATATTTAGTATTAGAATATATTAAGATTATACATTTTTAAAAGATCTATTAAAATTAATTATAATTCTAATGATTTCCATTTCAAAATTCAATTGCAAAAAATGTCCTTCTAGGCTAAAAAAATACACTTAATACCCATTTTGCAGACAAAATCCCTTAAAAAATGTATTTAAACACTATTTAATATTTAAAAATAATAAATTTTTAGTGAAAACTCACCTTCAGCTTCGCTGCGCGGCGCGATGAGATCCTCTTCTTTGGTTTGGTGCGTATGCGTGTGTGCGTGCGCGTGGGAGCTGTGTGAGTGCGGGTGCTGGTGTGCGTGGGAGTGGGCGTGGGCGTGGCTGTGGGCGTGCGTCCGACTATGGAGCGAGTGTCCACCGCTCAGCACCGGACTCATGCCCAGCCCGGCGCTGCCTATGCTGCTGCTGCCGGGAACATTGCTGCCGAGGAGACCGCCCGTCGCTCCGCCGCCCATGCCGCCCAGTCCGCTGCCGCCCAGCCCACTGGCGCCCAGTCCACTGGCGCCTAGGCCACCGCCGCCCAACTGCAGCCCCGTGGAGCTGACCTGGTTGGCGGCCACCGCCACGGCTGCCGCGGCACTGTTGTGGGCCGCCGCTGCCACCGCCGCCGCAGCGGCATTGGCGCTCACCGAGGGCGGTAGGATGGGGCTGCAGGGGGAGTGAGAGCTGCCGGAGGCGCTCGACGAGGCCGCCAAATTGACGCCCGAGGAGGAGTACAAATCCTGGTTGAACTGGAAGAGTTATATGAAATAATTTATTTAGTAAGGGGATTTAAAAAATATTTAATATTAGGAGAGGTTTAAGGCCATATTAGGAATGGATATAAAAAGTCATTCATTATTGTTATTTCTTAAATAAAATATTGATTTTGGAGAGCATATTCAAGGATATTTTAAGCACTAAGGTAATAAATTATTCTTCTTTATACAAATTTTGTTTTCAGTATCTAAGTTGAAGAGAACTCCAGGCAGGAGTCAGCTTTTTAAGAACTTCTTGACTGGCATTTCCAACACTATTTTTGTGTTTTTGAAAAATATTCGAAAAGATTGTTAGATTTCACAAAATATGTTGCAATTTGTGCAATATTTCTTTAGAAAATAGGCTAACAAATAATGGTATTTCTGAGGTAGAACCTAGAACTTGGGAAAATTAAAATTAACGAAGGTAGAATGTAACTTCCTGGTTTAAAATTGGTTCTATAACAATCTATCTGTAACCAAACAAAAGTAATTTTATTTTTTTAAGCTATACTTAGTTGTACTCTATATAGACTATATTTTTATGCTTTTCCCAAGGAACTATCTATGATAAAATGGAATTATTTCAAATGAAACTCTTCCGAAAAGCCACCAAAAGGTGCCAAATGAATGCCCCGTAACTCGAGAACTAACCCCTTCTTTTCAAGACCCTTTCAAGTATCTCTCCAACTTTACACACAAGATTCAAAAGATATATAGTATAGAATGTATCTAAAGCGAATTCCCAAAAGGTCGAGCGGAAAACGAAGGTGTCGGGCAAGTCGGGCGGTAATGAGTTATGAGACGCGTTGCAGCAAATTGAAAATGACACAATAAGAAAATTTATGTTGATGGAAAATGGGAGCCAGGGCCATTAAATTTACGACCGTTTGGCGCATATTATCACGGACTGAGCCAAGGTTGCTGCTATACCTCCAAATGGGTCAAGGGGGAGGGAGCATGGAGTGGGGAGTGGGTAGTAGGGGAGTCTGGAGTAGGATTGCAACCAGAAGACGATAATCACGCCGCAATCTTAGGCGCTTAGCGGAGTGTCAAACATAATGCGGAGCTGGCGACGATTTACGAGCAACACCTTCGCCCCCTTTGGCTCTCGCTCCTCGCCCCCCCACCACCTAATGAGCCCATTAGTGTGGCACCCTAGCCACCATAAGTGGCAGATAACCCCATGCCGCCATGCAACATTTGAGGTCGAAAATGTTTTCTAAATTTAAGAATAAACTGCCATCGAAGCGAGGCGAGGCGACCCCCGTCCCAGAGTCACTTTTCCTAAGGCACATGCCAATTATTATCGTCGGTGGTGTCTCAAGGGTTAATAATGGGTTAACCGGGCACGAACCATTTGAAAGAGTGCATCCATCGACAGGGGCTGAACTGATTTACGAGTATCTTGCAGATACAGCAGCTGGTTGGGTTGGGGTTGGGGCTTGTAGCTTGTTAGCAGCCGGCAGACTTAATTAGAGACAAAAACGCTGACTCAGCGCAGTCTCGGCGTAATAGATACAGATACAAATTGAATTGAGATACTACCAGAGGCAGAGCATCAGATACACTTGCCGCCAGGAATGCGGCAGATCGAGTATCTGCATCTGTCACCTGGCTTAAGGACATAATCAATGCGTTCCGCCTTATCGGCCAACACTATCAGTCCAAGAAGTCTCGCCAAATTGGAGTTCGGATTGGGGACTATGGAGGTCCGGAGGACATCCAGCAAGTGCAGTAGCGTAGGAGAAACAATGCGCAGATACAAAATGTATCTGGCTTGTGTATCTGTGCCTTGTATCTGTATCTGTATCTGGTGCAGTGGTGTTATTAGCTGCAGGCGATATGTCGGTTATGCCGAGCAGTCAGCCCGCCGATCACACGGCATAAATCACCCAACGGCCCAGACGAACCAGCGACAATTTTTCCAAGGCCCGACCCATATAGTAGCTTTTTTTTGAGGCACTGACAAAAAATATGGAGTAGCTTTGGAAATTATTTATTAAACATTTAAGGAGGAGTTTCTTTGTTAACTTATCTGTAAGTTTTCTATTGATCTTTTAGGGAAAATAAGGCATATTTTCATATCATATACTATATATACTATAAGGACTACAGTCCTTTTAACATTTTAATAACTTAAACCTTTATTTTAAGTGCAAGTCTCTTTTGGTTTATCTCCAATCGGAACCGTGTCGGTTGACAAAAGGCCCCAGAATCGGGATCGGGATGGTTATGTTATGGCGTTGGCAGCCCCGCCAGGCAGATCGGCAACAACTAATGGCGATACACACAATAAATTAACCGAACGGATCGGTTCATGGTTTTTTTTTGTTTTTCAGATCGTTTCTGGCCAACAAAGTGTCGAAAAGGGCGGACAAAATTGTGCGTTTTGGTTTCTAAGGGAATCGGGAATCGGGTATTGGAAAGGAACAAAAAAAAGCCCAAATAAACCGGTCATCCAGCTGAAGCTGCTGACTCAATCTGCGATTGGCCTGGTAGCTGAAAGTCTTCTGTTTTTTGTTTTTTTTTTTCGTTTAAGCCTGGCTAAGGCCTGACTGAGCTGAGGCCTGGCACACAAATCCAGGCAGAGGGTTTATCGCGGAACCTCTTTATGGGCATGCAAAAGCATAGAATCAGAATCGTGTCGTATCGGTTACTTACATAAAAGGCCAATTTCGATTTGGTGCCGCGGCCTTGTATAATTGGAACTTGCGACACAAGAATTTCTTTGTGCCCCAGCGACACTGTGGAGTGGAGTGGAGTCCAGTCTCCTTGGATCCTTTTGGATACGGATTCGGTGCCTTTTTGGCCATGGCCCTGGACCAGCCAGACGAAACAGATCAGAGCCCTTAGCAGCCTGGCATCGTGAGAACTTTTCTGTACTTGTCACAGAAATCACAACGAAATCTTCGAAATCAATGTTAGCAAAAAGCCGAGAGAGGCGAACAAAAGGCCCCAAACATTGACTCGAGGAATTCCTTGAAATGTTTCCCTTTATTTCACCCGTTTTTGTCAGCTTTTTTTATTGTTTTTTATTTTTTTGGGTTACCCAAATCGATTTGCGTTCTGCGTGAATTCTTATGATTTGTTAGAAGCGTCTAATTATGCAGTCCTGGGGTCTGGTCTCTGGTCTCTGGCCTCTGGCCTCCGAAGCGGGTCGAAACAAATTGACGAGAGACATGGTAGAAGGACACAGCAGTGGCGGGAGTAGCAGCATCCCACCATTTGGCTTTTGGCAGTTGGCCTTGGCAAGAAGAGAGCCATCAATCAGCCGGGCTGCTGTGGCTGCCTCGGTCCTAAAGGACCATGACTCATCGCTACTTTCCCTTTTTTAAAGGGCTTCCTAAAAATGGGATTTTTGTGAAAAGAGATACCTTTTTTTTTTACAAAAAATTTAAAACTTTATTGTAATATTTTCTTAATTTATATTTAAGCCAAAATTTAAAGGTTTTTTAGACAGAATCTTTATTTCTCCTCAATCTTGTAACATAATAGCTTCAAATACACCTTTTTTAATGTTTTAAAAGCCTTTAAATAAATGTTAAGTTTAATCATAGTATGTAGTTTAAGCCAAAACTGTGCACAACAAATTTGGATTAAACTTGCTTTGAGGTTCTTCGATTTTGGTCATTTTTGACACCTTTTTTGCTTGTAATTGCCACTGAAATCGTTTTAGCCAAGTCTCGGTAATTATTGTCAGCAAAGCTCGAGTCAACAATCTTGAAAACAAAACTTTTTTGAGCTGATTTTTTAGGGGAAACTTTTTCCCATTCTTTCATTAGGGAGATTATAGAACTTTTCATAGTATTTTAAGTAAAGGTTTTCTGATTTAAGAGACTAAGCTGGTAGTTCCTCTAATGCCTTCCTAAAAATATCTCTTTATTTTAGCCCTATTTTTATATCCTTCCCTGTATCCTTAGTCCTATACCTCATACCTATATAGTCTCAGAGAGGAAGATGACAAGAAGATTTACAAGAATAAGAACATACTTTTTCAAGAAGATTCTAGACACTTTTTCATGTTATTTTTCTATTTTTTAAAGAAGAACGGTTATAAGTGAGTTTTCTAGAAGAAGGTCTGTTACAAGAGTCTTCAAGAAGAGAGTAAAGGTAATAATTTGAGTTGATTTTTAAAAATTATAAATTATAGAAAATGTTTACTAAAAAGAATACTCCCTAATAATTAAATTAATCTTTTATTGAATCTTAACAGAGTTTCCAAGGACCTATCCTAATGACTCTAAACATGTCTCTTAAAAGGATTAGAAAATAGGGTAAAAACAGTAGGAGAACAGTAAAAAACAGCTTGTACTCACCCTTTCATATTGGTAGAATGAACGACTTGGTCCTGCGCGCCCGTACAGATATGGATAGTAGGCACCGTACATAACTTCGGGGCAGGACACTGCCATCGTCGCAGTGGCAATCGCACTTGCAATTGCAGGCTGCAGGCGTTTCACTCACAAGGACTCGAAAGTAGGAGGATACGCGCGCGATTACAGGATACAGGATACGGATATTACGAATTTATTGTTATTGTTATTGTTATGGAGAGTAATCACAGTCTTGTTTTTTTTTCTTTTAGATTAGCACTTGAATTGGAATTTATTTCTATTGTTTTGTGATTTAAGACCGAAGCCTCTCTCTCCGAGCTGCGACAGAGACAGGCAGCCTGCAGGTGGGGAAAGATAGAGAGAGAGAGAAGCCCGAAGTAATTAAAAAACCGGCTAGCGAGTGGAAGCGTGTTTTTTATTGGTAGTAGTAGTATGTATTATAGATAGTAGATAGTATTTATTTCTTTAGCTGGCTGGCGAAATTCCAGGAATGAAAACTCCGCTCGGCTAATTATATTTACATATTGTAAGACACCATCGCGTTTGTATCAAGAGCTGTAATTGCTTTTCGTCTTTTTTTTTTGTATTTATTTTTTTAATTTTCGTTAAACTTTTTTTTGTTTAATTTTTTTTTTGTTTTAAGCAGAAACTCCCCTTTTTTCTCTTCCAACTTTCTTCACTGGTTTTCTTTGCTTTGTTCGCTTGTGCAGGCAATTGCAATTATCATTTCCACATTGTTGATTGCTGTTAGTTGTTGTTTTGTTGCTTTGTTGTTGTTTGTTTGTTGTTTGTTTTTTTGTTGGATTTGAAGACTGGCTTCTGGCTTTTGTTTTCTGTTTTATACTGCCATTCCCTGTGGCGTTGGAACGTCAATTTCGTTTCTCATCCGCGTTTCCGTTGAAGAATCACCGACACTGCAACGAGAGTGGAGAGAGAAGAGTGCAGACGGGGGGCATTAACGATTTGCTAATTGTCGGAAAAAAATGCATAGCTGAAAGCCAATTTCTTGCATTTATGTAAAAAAATAAACAAAGCCAGCCCACATTTGTGACCGACTTTATTCATGAGAAGCAATTGCGTGTAAAAAGGCCATGAAAGCCATTTTTCCAAAGCCCCCAACACTATCTAAACGAGCTTTCGTATTAAAAACTGAGCAAAATAAATATTAACGATTACTGGGCGAATACGTGATATGTAAGCATTTCAAAAATTCACAACAAAAGCTCAAAAAAGTAGGCAATATCTTTCTCTCCCGACGGTTGATAGTTGAAATTGTAGAGGTGGCAACTCTATCATAGGAAGCTCTGAAATTAACTTGGTTTTACAACAAAAACTAATATTTAAAGATTAAAAATTATGTAATTTATAAAAAAAAATAGTTTAAAGAACTTTAAACCCATTCTTCCCTAAATTACACTTCAATTTAAAGGATTTGAAATGCCGTTGGCATGTGTTTTCTTTAAAAAAAATACAAGTTCTTGAAAACTTATTAAAAAAGTTACTTTAGACTTTCTAAATATTAAACAATACAAATGAATTTAATCTTTACATTATAAGGTTTTGTTTTTAAGCTTTTTTAAAAAGTCCGTCGGAAGTTTCATGAAATTATACCCAAGTTTTCACATAAAAATGGTTCGATTCCATAAAATAATCTACAATCTATTGATTCTAAATACTTTTCATTTAAAATTAATAATTTAATAAATCCTATGTTACAGAAGTAAAGAAAATAAAGAGAATCTCTACAAATATTATGTAACTACTTGACCTATTTAAAAACAAAAGTAAAGACAGTTTATTGACATCACAATTTGTTCTTAGCATTAAGAATAACCAGTTTTTATGCAATTGAAAATTCTACTCTTTAATTGCGCAATTCTGAGTTCCATTCCAACTAGTTTTTCAAATGGACTTTTTACCCGCGGCAATTGATCAACTTACCACTTGAGGGTTTTATTTTTTTATTAATAATCCAACAATCCAACAAGACTCCCAGTTGTCATAATCTTTTTAGATATATTTACTTAACTAAACACTTGATTATTTTTTGGAATATTCAACAAATTCACAACAATTTGACTTTAGATTGGTTTGGATTAAGGCGGACGATAAGCGTTTTGTTTTTTTTGGCCGTTAATTTGAATAGTAATTAGAATTATTGGCGCTGGGAATTCGCACGTGAATTTTTTAGATTTTGTCGCAGCTTTTTGTGCATTTTATTTTTATCCGAGTCGGGGTACGACTGCTGGCAAACATTTGCTCGGCGCACTCAATGAAAATATTTTCGCTAAATCCACAAAATGCCAAATTCCATAAATTCTTGGCGGCGCGAGAGAGTGAACACGGCGGACACGACAACGACGACGACGGGGAGGCGATAGATTCGTCTTGCAGTGTATAGATGCCACTTGCCAAAAAAATACAAATGAACTGCTGCTGCTGCTGCACTTGCCGCGATCGCTCACTTGATTTATTTTGAAAAATTTTGTACGCGTTGCCCCGTACACTCGCTTACGGAATAAAAATCGCTTACGAGCGAAGCAAAATGAAACGCGAGAGCTGCCGGCTGCCGCTCAATTGGAAGAGACAAAACAAACTGGCTCGAATCGAATTAACGGCACAGCTCTGAACACAGCACTGTGGCAGCGGAAGCGGCAGAGCAGCTGAAAACAAAATGGCAA
Source organism: Drosophila ananassae (assembly GCF_017639315.1). Lineage (NCBI taxonomy): Eukaryota > Metazoa > Arthropoda > Insecta > Diptera > Drosophilidae > Drosophila > Drosophila ananassae. Next base: position 6,347,450 of record NC_057929.1, on the reverse strand, counting down.
TTTCCAATGCCTTGCCGTCTTGGTCGCACGCTTGTGTCAGAGCGAGACGACTAGTGTTGTCGGTTTGGTGACTCCGCCCATGAGATGCTGCTATTTCCGTTGCTGTTGTTGTTTCTCACGGCTAACGATGCCACATCGGTGTGAAAATAAAATGGAGTGCGTCTCAATTGTGTCTTGAAGTAGACGAAACGGAACTCCTCCGCACGCCACAATTCCACATATTTTCGTTTGAGGACTGAAGGCCTGGGTCTGTATGGGCCACGTCCGATTTTAAAGTTCGCCTGCCGATATGGCAGGCATACACAGTACATAGCGCACGGAGCAGATTGCAGATTGAAAGGAATTCGCATTCGCCTCGACTACGGGCTTCGTCCTTTTGTTCTGAACCGAGAAGTATGCGCCAACTGTGTCAACAGTGTTTGCAGTGCCCCGCCAGCCACCCCCCTTCCGGCTCGTAGCTAGCTGTCCGTCCTCACAGCGTGACGTATCCGTATTGATAATAATCTGATTGCAAATGAATACAATTTATTGTGGTGTTCCTCGGAGTGCTTGTCGGTTTTATTTCGCTTCTGACTCTCCATTGACAAGGTGTTTCTTAAATTTCTGCATTCGAGTTTAGTGCTTTGCAGGAAGTCGTGTTGGAAATTGAAAATTAAGGAATGACAGAAGCTAATCAAGTTTAAAACAAGTTTTTAAATAAATTAGATTTAAAAGTCTTCAGTTTGGCAGAATGGTAAATGATTTTCTTAAAGAGCTCTCTGAAAAAGGACTCTATTACTAACAATCTTACTCTCTCCGCATTCTTGCCCCTAAAACTATGCTACAAATTCCTAAGTACTTAAAAATTCCCCAAATCTGTATCTTATCTTTACTCAAGCTTTAATTTCACGCCCCTTTAAATATCATTCACCCAGATAGAAAAAACAACACCCATTACAGTACAAACACGCTGATATTTATTTTTTTACGAATTTCCAATTAGATTTGACTCTATGCAGTCTTCTCGTACAGTTTTTCATGTTGTTTTACAACTCTGCGGCATGTAAGTCTTAGGAAGGTGGGGGGAAAACACGTGGTACGCATAAATTAGGAGAATCGGAGGTTTGGAAAGTCACAGGGAAAGTAAAACGAAAGTTTCATCGAATTTAATTCACATCTAAAGAGTAATGGGTAGAGTTGTTAGTTGAGTTGGCAGTTTAGGGCGTTAACCGCTTGGGATCACGTGGGAACATCGAAGTCTTGCGGATGTTGTCCAATCCCAGATACAGCATCACCACGCGCTCCATGCCAATGCCGCCGCCAGCATGAGGAGGACATCCGTAGCGGAAGGACTCGATGTATGCGGCAATCTTGGATGTGTCTAAAAGGGGAAAAAAGATTGAAGTTTATTAGAAACCAACAATTTTCCACGACACTTAAGATAAAAAGCCAATAGCTTGTATAAACTAATAAACATTATAAAGCACACTCACCGATTCCGTGATGTTTAGCTCGCTCAATTAAGTACTCGGGATCGTGGATACGTTGCGCACCAGACAGAATCTCCTCGCCACGCATGAACATATCATACGAGTTGGAGTAGACGGGGTTGTTCGGGTCTGGCATCGTGTAGAAGGGTCGTATCGCCAGCGGGAACTTGTCCAGGATGTAGAAGTCAGTGTCGTACTTGGCCTTAACTAGCCGACCCAGCAGCTTTTCGTTCGGCGTCGACAGATCCTCCTCATCACCGGTCTCTACGCCAGCCTCGCGCAGCATGGCCACACCCTCGGAGAACTGAAGGATCAGTGGTGGCTCCAGGAACTTGAAGGCGTCCACCTTGTACTGCTGGCCCACGGACTCAATTTCGCGGGCATACTTGTCGCGCAGTCCCTTGAAAATGGCCGTAAACGTGTTTCCGATCGTGTGGAGTACCTCGTGGTAATGGTATTTGAAGGCCATCTCCAGATCGAGGCCCACGAACTCAGTCAAGTGCCGGTGCGTGTTGGAATCCTCCGCCCGGAAAACAGCGCCCACGGTAAACACCTTATCGAAGTCGGCAGCAATGGCCATCTGCTTGTACAGCTGCGGGGACTGCGCCAGATAGGCAGAGTCCTTGAAGTAGCTGACGGTGAACACATTGGCACCACCCTCGCTGGCCGCCGAGATGATCTTGGGCGTGTGAATCTCAGTGAAGCCCTGCTCGGTGAGAATGTCACGGAACAGACGGCACACGCCAGCCTCCAGCCTGAAAATGGCCTGGTTGGCAGGAGTTCTCAGATCTAGTACTCGGTTGTCCAAACGCGTGTCCTGGTTGACGCGGATGTTAAGTCCATCGTCTTCGGCATTCTCCGGCCGAGAGGCATCCTCGATTTGCAGAGGCAACTGAGCCTTGGCTTGGGAAATCACAAAGATTTGTTCGACGCTCAACTCTAGCGATTGCTCCGTGCAGGATTCAATCTTGCTGGCCACCGCCACAGCCTTGGCCTGGATATCGATGATACTCTCCTTGGGGATACTGAAAATAGGAGTATGTTAGAAACTTAAAAGCAAAAAGACAACAAAAAGAAACTTACTTTCCAGCAAATTTCACCATCTGCTTGGATATGATATCACCGACTGCCAGGATGCACTGCACCGTGCTGCTCTGCTGGCGCAGAATAAGGAAGCATTGCTTGCCCTTGGCACGCGATGTGTGAACGCGTCCTCGCACCCAAACAAGTCCCTTGCCCACCTGTCCCCTGAGTTCCGGCACAGGGACGAAGTTTCGCTCACTGCGCTTGTCCTTGGACTGGATCATCTCCGAGAGGCCATAGCGACCGGCAGCATGATCTTCGGCTCCATCGCCGCCTGCATTTTGAGCCGCAGCAGCGGATGCGTTCTCCGCTTTCTGCTCGGCTTTCTGGAAAGATAGATTAGAGCTGTTATCACGGATTTTCAAAGACAAACAAATCACGCCACGTCCACAATTAGGAGGGAATCTGTAGTTACCTTGGCGGCCTTGGCTTGCTTCTTGGCTCCCTTCTTGGAGACCTGCTCTCCCACAGGCACGTTCTCCTTTTCTTCGGCCATCTTGGAATGCACAAAAACGGCTGTAATATACGGAGACGTAGATAAATACATCGGTTAATGGAGGGTCACAAAACAAGCCCATAAACCACAGGTTCTGATAAGCAACAGGCGATGGGCAAGGGAAGTGGGATGGGAACCGGTTGCGTCACGGTCTTTATAAATAGAACCTCCCAGATGAAGTGCCCCATTTGCGAATAAGTGACATTGGCTTCCGGATGCAGTTCAGTCACCCGAAATCCGCCCACAACCCCCCATATGTCCGGAGATTCGATTCCGGGGAGAGGGATTCTTTGTCAAGCGGCACACGCACATAACCTAAACTCTGCAGCCCCTTTAACTGATGAGTCAAGGAGTGTGCGGTCATCTACTTATTGATTATTTCAACTGTTTACTCAATTGCACTCCACTTACCAGTTAGCTGTTGCCCTTTTAATACACAAACGAAAAGATTTCACGAGCGTTGTGGACTATTGCAGCATGCCAGCGCAGTTCGATGCAGCCTGGTATTTTATAGTACATTTCTGCCGTTCTATCGATAGTTTGCTTGTTTTGAATTTGTGACGTCAGTTATTTCTTTGTTATGGTAAGATATTATTTATTTTTTATTATTATTTATTTCTATAAGAAGAAATATAGTAACCGAGAGAAATCTAAAAGTAAAATTTATAATAAGTACAATATGATAAGCAATCTCAGTTAGCCTTGAAATATTTTGAAATCTGCTAAATTAATCGACTAAATTTCATTCGATAACAGACATAAATTTGCACATCTCTACATTCACTTTCGGAGATTAATCCAGAAAAAACAAAACCAACTTGTTTGTTTAGATCAATCCTACGCACTTCAGAGGTAAATAATTAAACTAAGTGAACCATTTGAGGACAGGATAATCGACTGTCCTTTTGAAATTTATTATATTACGGTGCTTCCCCGGTAATTTCGAGAATCGTTCAATAGAGTGAGTCACCGTTTTTGCTGGCAAAGGTATTATTTGTGTATGTATTATTTACGTGTTGGTGGTCGCTCCAGCTGAACCAATTTAATAGCTGCGACTAGAATTAAACGTGTAAGCTTGTGGTGTGTAGGTGAAGATGTTAAGCGGCGATTGCCTTTTAGAGACCACTTCCCCAACCGCAGTCAAAGCTCAAAACACACGTCATTTTCGCCCCAACAACGAGAAAAACTTTCAATGAATTCCGCGAATGTCTCGACCCACTACGCAAGTGCCAAATTGATTGATAATTAAAGTTTCATGTTAGAGTGAAACTCATTTTCCGTCCCCCGAGCCATGTCTATTTACGCTAATTAAATTAGTCTCGTAAACAAACACTTATTATTCTTGTCATCTCTCTACTTTCAGGTAAATTCCTACTAAACCCGGTGCAGAAACAATGCAAGGTGAGTGCAGATGGCAAAGCCAAACTAACAAAGTTTTTTGGGTCTATTTCACAGCGGTCTCTGATTTAGCAAGTCCTTAGCAAATCCCTAGAGAACAAGGAACACGCACCTGCGAAAATGTCCTGGCAGAGTGTCCCCCAGTACCCCCAGTACCAAGGTTTATTTAAGTTTTTTTTAATGCGTTTGGTTCTTTCCTGGTTACAACCGCATGCTTTTGTCTGTCCCCTGGGAACTGCCAGTTTCCAAACGCCACGAAATCTGAATCATTGCCATCGTAATAGCTCTGTATATTTGTTCTCAGTACCCCTTATCATGGTTGAATGTATTTGCTGAAGAGTACTTGTGGATGCTTGCTTGCTCGTTTTTCTCGCATTTCGTTTCCATTGTGGACCGAAGCGAATCATTTATATTTTACAGTTCTCGGTAGAAAGATTGCGTTAGAGGAACTCAGTTCATATTCTTTTTTTCAAAGCCAACTAACACCATGTACTCATCCCCAGACCCTAATCAGCAGTACAACTACGGAGGGGGTTATCCTCCTCAAGGCGGCTATGGAGGCTATCCACCGCAGGGCCCGCCTCAAGGATATCCGCCCTACGCCCAGGGTGGCGCACAGCCGTATCCACAGGGCCCGTACGGCCAACCCTATGGACAGGGGCCTCCGCCGGGCGGCTATGCCCCCCAGCCGGGCTTCATCCAGCCACCACCGTCAGCCGGTGGCTATGGAGCCTACGATGACCCCGAGAGTCAGCCCAAAAACTTCTCATTCGACGACCAGAGCATTCGACGCGGATTCATTCGCAAGGTGTATCTCATTTTGATGGTAAGTGGTTAAAAAGGAGTTCAATGATTGCATTTCTTCAATGAAATATTCATTTTCTTATAGGGTCAACTCCTGATTACTTTTGGAGCGGTAGCCTTGTTCGTTTTCCACGATGGTACCAAGCAGTTTGCTAGGAACAACATGTGGCTCTTCTGGGTATCGCTGGGAGTGCTTTTCGTGACCATGATCTGCATGGCCTGCTGCGAGAGCGTACGCCGAACTTTCCCGACAAACTTTATATTCCTGGGACTCTTCACAGCAGCACAATCGTTCTTGATGGGAGTCTCTGCCTCTCGCTATGCTCCCCAAGAGGTAAGTACTGGGTTTCTTTAAAGAAAGCAGATTGAAAAATCCCCCTCTTTTTAGGTCCTCTTGGCTGTGGGTATAACGGCTGCGGTTTGCTTGGCCCTTACTCTTTTCGCCTGGCAGACGAAGTACGACTTCACCATGATGGGAGGAATTCTAGTTGCCTGCATGGTGGTGTTCCTCATCTTTGGAATCGTCGCTATATTCATTAAGGGAAAGATTATTACACTGGTATACGCTTCGATTGGAGCGCTGCTCTTCTCCGTGTACCTCATCTACGACACCCAGCTGATGATGGGCGGCGAGCACAAGTATTCGATCAGTCCCGAGGAGTACATCTTCGCGGCCCTCAACCTATACCTGGACATCATCAATATCTTCATGTACATTCTGACTATAATTGGCGCGTCACGCGACTAAGTACAGCCGCTCTATTTCCAAATATTGTTTACAGTTTACAACCGGGTTTAGCTTTAGCCGGAATATGAATACGACGAATATTGTTATGCGTAATCTCATCGGTATTTAAACCTTCCCCCAGTGAAGGCGCTCTTCAACTTACGCATTACTCAAATACCTATGATCTATCTATTTCGCGTTCTGTTGGCCTATTTCCGGTTTCCTTCTAGTTATAAATGTCAGTTAAGTCATTCAGTCAAATGAACTTACTTTTCGTTATATATTTGTGCTTAAGTTGAGGTATCAATATTAAGGATATTTTCTAAATTCTAAAAAAATAAACAAAATTATGTACGTTTACCAAATGATATGCCATTCGCAAATACACAAAAATCAACAATAATAATATATAAAATCTATATTTATGTGAGAGTATATGTGCAAGTTGGCTTGCCGTTGTTAAACAGAATAATAACACAGTTTATGAAATCCCCGATTTAAGATTTACGAAAGAAATACCGAACATTGTAACGCGTGCAGCGACACTGAGTTTAAAGTCAACAATAAAGTGCATCTATTTATTAAAGCCACCACAGAGCTTGGGCATTGTGGGGCTTCCTGCAGCGGTTCATCCAGTTCAGCCACTAACCGCCAGATGCAGTTTTAGTCTAAAGTTGGAGAGCAACGTCGCCGGTTGTTTGGATTACTTTTTCCGGCATTATCTTTTCATTACCTTACCACTTTATCGTTTCTTTGCTTGTTATCTCCGTTTTGGGGGCGGTGTTTTAATTTTCGGGTTGGTCCCAGAGTTGGTTAGTGACCCGGCCACCGGTTTTCAGTAGTTCGTGTGAATTCCAGCAAGGCGTAGCCGTAAAATGTATCACTACCAGCAGGGTAAGTATTGGGCTAAACCGATGGGAATCGGCTGGGAGGAGAGGGTTCAGATTAGATAATGGATTTGGTTTACAGCCAACTGAAATTAAGAGTTCTATTTTACGCCTTTTTGGCATTTGGATTGATCGGGAAATGAGTTTATATACGGTCCTCTCTGAACCCAATTGCATTCGATAAGACAGCTAGAAATGTGATTCACTTTCCGATGGGAGAGTACTGCTCACCCACATTGCGTGGTGGCAATGTCACTTACTCACCCAAACATGGCCCAACAATATACCTTATCTGGAGTGTGAGTGTGGGCCTCCGATAACGAACTGGCTAATCTGCAGTCGTCGGTTGTGTGGAGACACCTGGAAAGGGCGATTTGGAGCCGACCGTCGCCATTAAGCTATTCCACTCGTACACAACCGGCGGCCGGGCGGAGAAAGATCCCTGAAATCTATATTATTTAGTGGCCATATCGATTTTTAGTCATGAGCAGCGACAATCACTTCCAGTACGGTTAGTCATGTTTCTAACTCATATACTTCCTTGATCTGTCTTCCAACCACACAGGCGATGAAACCGGGGCCTACACAGATGCGGAGGCCGACAAGAGCTTCGCCTTCGATGACCAGAGCATCCGGAAAGGATTCATCCGGAAGGTCTACCTCATATTGATGGTGAGTTGTCAAGTTCAAGGAGTGGAAAATTATCCAACATTTAGTCATTGATTAGGCCTTTGTTTCTACTAACTAATATTTTATTTTTAAATACTTTAAAGATGATATATTGTCTGACTCTCTATGATTCATATAATTTATATATTTCTCTAAAAAGTTTGAATATTTTTGGGTGATTATCTTTGGAAAATAATAAGTTTTGACTGCTATTTTGTTTTATGTTTATAGTTAATAATGTATAGTTTATATCATAAAATTTTCCAGTGTGTATTTTATCAATCAATACCATTTATATTATTTCTATTTTTAGTGCCAATTGCTAATCACTTTTGGATTTGTGAGTGTTTTCACGTTTTCGAAAGCTTCGCAGGAATGGGTTCAAAAGAATCCCGCCCTCTTTTGGATTGCTCTGGTAAGTTATGTCATTGGTGTTCACTTGGGAAAATTTTCAAGTTTTAAAATACTATTTCCTAAAAGTTCTCTATCTGATCTTCCTCTCTGATCTACCTCTAAACTAAATAATGCCTTATTATTTATTGCCTAAAAGCTAATCAACACAACCCACTTATGAGGTGGCTTCTAAGATAAGTTAGAATCAGAATTTAGAATTAGATTTTGTTAGAATCTGATAATATTTGGAATAAAATATAATAGTCTTAAATAAACTCTGTTTTTATGGAATTTTTTTTATAATTCACTTAAGGTAATATGTTCTTAAAAAGCTTAAAATATTTAAAAGATTAGGATATAATTAAAATATCTTTACTAATTTCAGTTTCTGAATACTATAACTTAAATATAAAAAAAAAAGCTTGATGAAAAAGGTTAAAAACCTCCTATCTTTCCTAGAAAACTAAAACCTTTCCATAATGCTATCTCTTGGAAAGGTACTACAGATTTGAAAACTATTGAAAATAAATCTACTAGAAGATTATTCTACTTTGTAGACTCTACCATCTATAACTATCTATATATATTTTTACTCTAAAAACCTAAAAGTTTGTTAAATATTGAATAAAATATATATTTTTTCAGGCGGTTCTTATTGTGACCATGATCTGCATGGCCTGCTGCGAGAGCGTCCGCCGGAAGACACCCCTGAACTTCATCTTCCTGTTCCTCTTCACCGTCGCCGAGTCCTTCCTGTTGGGCATGGTGGCTGGTCAGTACGAGGCCAATGAGGTGCTCATGGCTGTGGGCATCACGGCTGCAGTGGCCCTGGGCCTCACCCTGTTCGCCCTGCAGACCAAGTGGGACTTTACGATGTGCGGCGGAGTGCTGGTGGCCTGCCTGGTGGTGTTCGTCATCTTTGGTTTCGTTGCCATCTTCGTGGCAGGCTCCGTGATCCATATGGTGTACGCCTCCTTGGGAGCCCTGCTCTTCTCGGTGTACCTGGTGTACGACACCCAGTTGATGATGGGCGGCAGCCACAAGTACTCCATCAGTCCCGAGGAGTACATCTTCGCGGCACTGAACCTCTATCTTGACATCATCAACATCTTCATGTACATACTGGCCATTATCGGTCTGAGCCGCAATTAAAAAGGCGATCCACGATCTATAGTTCCCATTACCGATTTAAGAGATACATCTATGTAACTTATTTTTTACTGAGCCACCTTGGGCTGAAATAAAGAACGACGACGACGACAAAAAACTAAACCTACGAAGGCGAGAGCTCGCTTTGATTTGAAACTGGGATTTTGGGGCTTGGATACGTTTGGCTGGGCCCTCGGCAACTACTTCGGACCTTGTCCACGCCGCGGTGTCCAATTAATTAATGCGAGCGAGTGGCCGTAATGTAATTATGTCCAATCAGCCCCTGCAGCGCCGCCAGTTCCTGGCCAGTGGAACACACAAGGCCCCCGGCGATTGGTGAAAATTTCGAGGCGATCGCCAGTTATACGCGCAACTGGCTGGCGGCCGGACATGGATTTTGACGAGGTGCTGCGGGAGGTGGGATCCTTTGGCCTCTACCAGAAGGTCATCATATGCTCTGTACTACTTCCAGCTGCCTTGCCCTGTGCCTTTCATGCCTACAGGTTGGTATTCCTCCACATCTAAGAAGAAAGGTCTTTAAAAAGTTTAATGACTCTTCTGTTAGTCAGTTGTTTATAGCTGCTACTCCGCAGCACTGGTGTCGCGTACCGGAACTGGAGCCGTGGATCCAGGACTATGTTCCGCTGGTAAAGAATCTCAGTATTCCCCGCAACAGCCAAGGCGGGTATGCCGAGTGCTCCATGTATGCGAGAAACTACAGCGACATCGTCCGATATCTCGAGTATCGTCCGCCTCCGGAACTGCTCCGCCAGCAGGCCGATGATCTTCTGAAGCAGCTTCCGGATAATGCCCAAGTGGTACCCTGCCAACATGGATGGAACTACGATCGGTCTATCTACTCCAGTACCGTGGTGCAGGAGGTAAGAAGTATTGAGATCATAACTCCAAGTCTTTGGCAAAACTCCTTCCATTTAAAGTGGAACCTGGTATGCGACCAGAGTTTCCTGGTGACCCTGGCTCTAGTGATCTTTGGCGTGGGCGGACTGCTGGGCAACTATGTTTTCGGCTATCTGGTGGATCTGTGGGGCAGGAGGCCCTCCTTCTATGCCTACTTGCTGATGGAGATTGCCGCCTGTGCGGCTAGTGCCTTCGCCTGGAACTACTACTCCTGGCTGGGTCTGCGCTTTGTGGTTGGACTGACTGTACCGGCCATTCTGGCCAGTCCCTACGTCTTGGCCATTGAGCTGGTGGGTCCGGAGCGGCGGGTCTTCTGCACCATCGTTTCGAATATTGCCTATTCCCTGGGACTGGTAGTGCTGGCCGGAGTGATCTATGTGGTGAGAGACTGGCGGGAGCTTAGCTTGGCAGTGTCCATGCCCTTGCTGATGCTCTTCTCCTGCTTTTTTGTGCTGCCCGAGTCGCCGAGATGGCTGATGGCCGTAGGAAAAACGAAACGGGCCATGAGGATCCTGAAAATAATGGCCCGCGTCAATGGCGTGCGAGTGAACCGAGACTTTGTGGAGAGGTTGGAGCGAAGATTGGTAAACACCCGAGCGGCAGAGGCCGAATCCTCGGCAGCTAGCAGGCACTATGGCATCCTGGACCTCTTCCGGGGAACCAATATGCGGCGCAAGACCCTGATCATCACTCTAATTTGGTTTGCCAACACCAGTGTCTATGTGGGACTGAGCTACTACGCCCCGGCCCTAGGAGGGGATGAGATCTGGAATTTCTTCCTTGCCGGAGCCGTGGAGTTGCCTACGTATCTACTTCTCTGGCCGGGTTTGAGCTACTTTGGCCGACGGTGGATCTTGTTCATCTCGATGCTGGTGGGTGGGGTGGCCTGTGTGGCCACCTTCCTCTATCCGGACATCACTCTGCTCCTGTACTGTGTGGGAAAGATGGGCATAAGCTCCTCCTTTGTGGTGCTCCCCCTCCTGGCTTCTGAATTGTATCCAACGGTGGTGCGAGGACTGGGCATGAGTTTTAGTTCCGTGGTGGCTATGGTGGGTCCGATTGTTATTCCTCTTATTAACCACATGGTAAGTGATTACCATGGTAACACTTAGAATCTTAACTATGAAGTCTGTTTTCCTTCCAGGGCCAACAAATGCTTGTTCTGCCTTTAATCGTTATGGGTGCCCTACTCATCCTGGGCGGATTTGCCAGTCTCCTACTACCGGAAACGCGCAACCGCAATCTGCCGCAAACCTTGGAAGAAGGAGAGGCTGTTCCACTAAGTTTCCTGCTTTGCTGTTGCGTTGAAAACGAACCAAAGCCGAGAACTCCACCGACAAGGACTCCTCCGCCAAATAGAGGAGTTCCTCAGAGTGGAGTGAGAGTATTGCCACAAGTGGAAAGCCCTGGTCCACATCGTGCCACCTGCAAGGTTGTTTGTAGCATATGTAAAAAAGAAATGCGTACATTGTAGTTTGTTAATATTGAATTGTAGTTAATAAAAGTTAAACCATTTAATTTTGAATTCAAATTTAAAACCAGATTGGCAGTTCTTCCGTTAAACTCTTTGGCGTTGCCACACTTTTCAAAAAGTACAATACAGTAAAAAATAGGTTTGGGGGGCAGATAAACCATGTTTTCTTTTTTAATTTAAATATCTGTTATTAAAAGAAATTAAAAATGGTTACTCTTATTCACTTTAAGTCTGTAGAAGGGTAAATACATACAGTAGAAAGATTCTTCTATAAAACCATTAAGCTTTTAGAAACAAGTTGGCAGCCCAACCGGCAATTTCAAATGGGGTAATTAAAAAAAGAATTAAACGACACAAAACAAAACAAATCATCAATTAAACTGGGGTCAAAAATAATCTTTTCTTTGTGTTTTATGAAAATCACACAAATACATTCTGCAACCGCCCTATATATGTATTTGCATCAACCTTAATATACGTTTATGAGACGTTGAAAGCTGATAAGACCCGAGGCCTGTAAACCGCAATCACAACTGCCTTTATAGAAACTTCAAGAAGCGTTCCGGTTAAACTGGCCTATCAGCACACCGCAGAATTCGCAATTTTAAGGCATTATTCGAGTTTTTGGCCGTGACTCATGCCAAGAATTTTAACCAAAACACACCAATACACGGCCATAACATGTGCCGCCCACATATGAGAGATGTAGCTTTTCACCTTTGGAATAACCCTGATAATTATGTTACGCTTTGGACAATAGAAAAACACCTGAGAAGTTTAAAATAATACAGCTAGGCAAGGGTTTTCGTTATTGTAGCCAAACAGCTGCCGAATCTCAATGTCAACAACTTTAACTGCCGCGTGCTTTTCGCCCCTTAGCCACCTCTTGGCCCACAAATGCGTTGTCAAGCACACACACCAAGATACACATGTTGATTATGCAAGAAAAAAAAAAAAAGAAGTGCCAGAAATATGATTTCATGTGTTTTTACAGTTCTTTTAATGTATGTTAGTTTGATGATCTAAAAAAATAGATTAAAAATTATAAAACGTTTTCAACAATTTTGGTACAATGATTTTGAAATCAGAAAATTTTGGACTCTTGTTTATGTTTTGAATGAATTTGGTGAGGGGTTTGTGGGGTGGTGGGCGGCGGGCGGGATATACATCATAATGTATTGGTTATTAAAAGCTATAGCTAAAAATATATATATGCCTCTCTTCCGCTACCAGGTCGTCGGTCTCCTTGTGGCAATGATTTTTTCTGGAGTGTCTTCGTTAGTCCCCTATAAATCACCTCGATATTCGTTCCAAAAACTGTCCTATGTACTATTTTTATATATATGTAGATGCGGGAGGCGGCGGCAAAATTAGAATGTGTGTCTCTTGTCATATATTGTGTGTGTGTTTTGGATTGTTGACTCTTTTTCGGGTTGAGGAAACGTGCTTTAATCGTTTTGGAAAATACATTTTGACGGTTGTACACTTCGCTTCCAAACTATTACTAGTAGATTAAGATTGAAGGTTCCCTTAATATATTAAATATAGTATTTTATATTATGTGTTCTGTTCAGCGCTCACTAGGATGCCTTTATTTTTTTTTTTTTAGTATTTAGTATAGTGTGTTTTAATAGCATGACCCCCAAAAAAGTAGAGAAGGAACGCGAAGGCGGCTCATCCAGTGACATACCACATCTATCTGAATATCTACCGCCTCCAGCTTTCCCGGAAAGGTTGGTCTGTGATATCAGGGAAGGGTATGCCCTGTATGCGTGCCCCTTCGAACTGTTCTGTTTCTCCGCCGCATGTGTTTGTATGTGTGTTGTGTTTTCGGTGTGTGTGTGTGTGTTTAGGTGATTTGTCCAGTAGTGGCCAGATGGCGTTTAGGCCGATGCCGCCACCTCCCCGGCCTTCTCATCAGCAGCCTTCGCACCGGCAATGGCTACTTCCTCAAAGTTCTCAACGAGATCCGGTACATCATCGTCACCGGCATCAGCACCGGCGGAACCGGCTGCGCCGCCGGCGGCGCTCTTGTTAGCAATCTCCGTGGCCAGCTTCTTCAGCTGGTTGATGTCCTGGGGTCCGAGTTGCGTAAGGATGCCAGGTACCATCTCAGTGATCGTCTTGTTTTCACCATGGCCAGTGATGGCGAACGTGTTGGTCGGCAACGAGGCCTGCGCCTTGGGGTTGTTGAAGTGGATGACGGTGCCGTCGTTCTTGATGATGTTCACCTCCTCAATGCCGGGAATGGTGTTCACCGAAAGCTTCTTCAACGACGATTGCAGCTTCTTGTCGTCGGTGGCGGGCGTGGAGTGCACAATCTTCTTCTTGCGACGGGGGGTACCCTTGCCGCCAATGCGCACCTGCGCCTGCAATTTCTTAAGCTTCTCTGGATTCATCTGCGGGTTTTAAAATTATGTTAGTTTCACTTGTAAAACGCACTTTGCTTGCGGTATTTTTCCACTAGCCACAACCGTAATTACTTTGATTTTACAATAATTTAGCACAGAGCCTAGCCCGAAAACACGTGCGCCGAGTTCGATGAAATGTCAAAAAGAAATCGCCATGATAAAAATCGCAAAGCAGTATGTATATGTGCTGCCTTAGTGTTGCTAAGTAGTACTACTTCTATCGATAAGAATTGGTGTCCATGAAATGGCTTTGTTGTAGACTTTGTGGATATCGAAACCGCATAAAAATATTTAAAAATATATTCAATTATTTTTTAATAATTATATTGATGCTTTTTGTGAAGTTTTTAGGTTCGATAGGCAACTATCGATAGATAACTATCGAATCTACAGAAACAGCTGCTGGTGTGATTACTAAACACATATCGAGGCACCAGGGTTGCCAGCATCACCTTTCCTGAATGCGTTTATCAACACTAAACCTTCCAGAATTTGTTAAATTGCAAACAATAAAACATAAAATTGCGATAAGATATTGTTGTTTAACTCGATTAGCCTTTAACACCTTCCCATCAGACAGGCAATCACAGAGTTTTGGAATTCCACGTGTGCTTATGCAAAAATTTCTATAAAACCGGAAATCCCTAAAAGAATTGCATTGCAACAAGTTGCAATAATTTCCTTTTTGTTAGTAGGAATCCCCTGATATTATTGGACAACCGTGAGTTTTTCAAAAACTTAAATATAGTTATAATACTTAAAAAAGAATAATTTTTGCCCAGTGGACGTATTCACCGACTTGGACTTGGAGATGGATTTTTGGGGAATTTTTATGTTTTTTGTTTTAACCTTCCTGATAATGAGTTGCTGTGGATATTGCTGCAGCAGTCGACGTCAGGGCACCGTCTTATCGAGTGAGTACATATATAGCCCTTAATATTATATAATAATCCCAATAGATAGCACCTACTGATGAGTCATATATGTATTCCAAATTTGAAAAAAGAAGTTTGCCAAAATAATTAATTGTATGCGCGTGTTTGCGTGAGAGAAGTAATAAATATATATATGTACAAAAATTCGAACAAAATGTAAGCTTTTTAGAATATAAACTGAGAAATTCTAACAAAAATAGAGAGACAATCGGAAAAAGAGCTTTCGTTATAGGTTTCTTATCTCTTGCTCATTTGCTTCGCAGTTTGTTTCGTAAACAAAATGAAATATGCTTTCTCAGTGATAATATACCATATCAGTAGCGCTAAAAAATAATTATCTAATTGAGTTTATTTCTATGTTATCATACCTTATCGACAGGGCTTTCCAATTTTTCCGCAGACCACAATGTTGAAATTTTTTAATACTTCTTGAAGTAAACCATGTACTGGATCATGTTCAGTAACTCGAAATAGATGTTTTGAATGTGGGCCGCTATAAACTCCTCTACCTTTTTTTGAAAAAATTTGTACTATTTTTTACTTTAAATTTATTTAAAATATTTACCCCTGAGTCACTTGTAGTCCCCTGGAGCTTCGATAACAATATGATTTATTTTTTCTAGATAAGTAACTGACAATTGTATCCAAGGCCTATTATTTTCAGTAAAAATAAATTAGGAGATAGAGACCAGTGTTCTCCGGACACGAATACCGAACGCATCGCTAGACAAGAATAGAATTTATTAAAAAATGAATTATTTTGCACTGTGGCTCTCCCTTGCAATTGTGTTTTTGTTGCTGTTTGTGATCCTGCTCCTACTGCGAATCCGTAGAGCCCGGCAAATACGGGTGGCCAGAACACCAGTGACCAGTAATGGTGAGGACTAGTCATTAAATGCAAAACATCAAGTGGATATTGATCGTGTCTTCGATTCGGGGAAATCGCTTCAGACAGTGAGCCTATCGAAATCTAATCACAAGTGCCTGAAACTTAAGTCGCCATTTGCATTGGTCGTCCTGATTATCGACAAAATTTACAAATTTTCTAATGCCCTCCCATCAATCGAATCTGACTCGTGTGTGTCGGCTTGTTAACGTTTTTGGCAATCTGGTATTGGCAGGCCTTTGACGTCAAAACTCTTGTTGTTGGGTCTAAACGGGTTCCTCTTATTATTGCTATGATATTAAATTATATTTACTGTTGTTCGAATTAGGCGATACGACCGTTGATTAGATGCGCCAAAATAGTTGTTCCAAGGTTTGCGGAAAAACCCCATTTTCAAAAGATTGTTTATATTTTAAAGGAAAAGTTTTACGTATACTGAAAGTCCCATAGAAACTAGAAACATTCTGATAGTACTTATTTTCCTCAAGTAAAAAAAAAAACAATAAGTACTATCTTTAGGGATTACACATTTTCCAAACATTTTATTGCCTTTGAATTAGGCTATAGAACACAGAAAAGGTTTATTATTTTATGGCCCTAAGATAATACGAAATCGAGTGCATTTGAATGATTAGTGCAATGGAGCTACTTTATTATTTTTTTGTTTGTACTTTAGAACATTAGTTATACAACAGATATAAATAAATGATTACCCACACTCCCATAAAGAGTTTTGTTGTCATTGCACTTGAGACAGACTTCCTCAGATTCGATTCGGAAAGTCTAGGGGTGGTCTGTGGGCGAGGTATTATTCCGCCTCAGCTTTATTGTTTACCCGCCTCGGATCGGACCGTTCGGTTCGATAAGTCTCATTAATGGCTGACGTCTGCGCGGATTGGAGATTTCTGGGAGAATTGGAGTTCAGTTGGGTCTAGAAGAGGGGTTGAGAGGATCCCAAGCAAAATCAACTCATAGTTTCTCTTTTGATTGATGCGGAGTATTGACGCAGGTTTCAAGCTGTAAATACAATGTCCACTTGAGAATTTTTATGATACCCCCGATTCTATGCTAGCTTTTGGCACCGGTATCAGGACTATATGGCGTCTCTGAGGCGATTAAACTCATTGGCGCGTCATCGGCGGCCAGCAATTGGTTGATTTCTTTTAATCTTATCTGGTCTTTCAACCCGGATCGCCTTCGGGTCTGGGGCGGGAGTCCGGCAGACGCTTACAAAAGCCGGGGAGGAGACTCACCTGCTCCGCACTCACTCCTGAAATTCGCAACGCAATGAACACAAGCAACGCAGCCCAGTTTCGCATTTAAACTGGCGTAGTTACGAGAAAGTACATCATACACCCAACAAGACTGTCTGCCAATCGAATTTTTAGTCTTTAGTAAATTGTAATTAAATTAAAGTAACAAAATCCTGCTCTCGAAAGAATGGTGCATGTTCCGGGTGAAAAGGACTTGGAGATCTCCACAATCGTCCTGTGCTGTATATTCGTTGTAGTCCTTTCCTTGGTCCTGGCGATCATCATCCGATTTGCGATCCGGAAAAAAAATCAACGGATGCTCGACAAAGGTGTCATCGAAGCAAGTTAGTATCTAGTCCAGCTGGAAAATGTGTCTCTAGTTTCCAGACTTTGTGTTCATCGTCTGATTATTTTGTCAGTTGTTATCTCTTGTGAAAGAGACTCGCTATTGTTTGTGAAACTGTTTTATAATTGTTATTGTTATTAATATTAAAAATTACTGTTTATAATAAATGTTTTATTGTCATTTTTAAGGTAATTTTTAGGTGATTTTCTTAGAGAAGCCGAAAAGCAGGCTTTTATTTTTGAATCAGAAACTCAGTAACGGTATCTAACTTAGTCAGTGTATGGGTTTAAAAATGGGAAATATTTTTCATAAAACGATTAAAAGTGCAACGGATGAGGTGGTCCTGAATATGGATATTTCCGAGATATTAATTTTTCTCGCATTGTTGCTGGTGCTGCTTACGATTTTCAAAATTATTGGCTGTTGTAAAAAAAAAAGTGAGTGTGAAATTCAGAAAATGATAATATTTTTCTAAGAAAAATGGATTTTTTTTTTTGCCAACGGTCAAGAGTTTTCTTCCGACAATTTTTTTTTTACAAGCAAATATTTAAAGAATGATTACCCTCGTATTTTATACTTATTTGCACACTTTCCGTAGATAATGATTTTTTATTGAGAATTTCTGCAAAGCTTTACATTATCGTGGAAAAAATCAACCTTGCAGTTCGGTTTGTCGAGTTGTGTTGATCACTTGCTTGCCGTTAAAAGGACTTTAGAAAAATGGCATTACTCAAAAATCCTAGACCTAGAGTGATGACTACGGTGAATACATCGTCTATTATCGGTGTGCTGATCGCCAAAATAATCCTAATTATTTGCATTAGATATTGCTGCTGTCGTTGGCGTAAACGTAGAGGTAATGATTTTGGATTATCCGATTTCACTGAGAAGAAAGATTTGTTTTAGAATTCTGTTTTGAGAGCGCAGTTCAGATGGATGCAATAAAAAGTGATTTTAATCACAATACCATTTTTGAATCCAAAACTTTTACGATTTTGAAGCTTTATTCGCAGAGTAATTATCACTATTCATGCTGTGTTTTCCTTTGGAATATTTATTTATATAATGAAATAATAATTTTTATTTGAAGCTTGGTTCCCCCTTAGGTTATCTTTATAGCATGATTTCCGGTCATCATGATTTATATACAGAATTTTGCAAAGCTTTACTTAATCATCCCTCAGTTTGTTCTTTCGCGTTCCCTTGTTCACTTCTTTGCGGTTAATCGTGTTTCCAAGAATGTCTTATGGAAGATTTAATTATTTGGATTATGGAGTTCCATACTCTATACTCCATACTACACCAAAACCGATAGTAATACCTCCTATGAGGATGCCTGTTTATGAGCATACAAATAAATTTCCGATTGTCGCTGTGGTGATTGCCAAATTATTCATATTCATTTGTATTAGGTGTTTTTGCTGTAGTCTATGTAAACGGAAACAACATGATGATGCAGGTAATAACTTAATCCACTCATATTGTATTAAATTTGAAATATAATTTATTGTAAAAGTCGAAAGCTGTTAATAACGGCAGTACGTAGTCGCCATTTTGGCGATCCCACTTGACATCTATAAGTTCCTGTTTTCTCATTATGTGTTTTCTCAAATCCATGTTAACGGGATGAATAAGACGATGAATTTTAATGCCTTATATTTTCGGATTAATATCATAATTGATAAAAATAAAACACTTGGTTTACACAAGAATATAATCATTTGTGTTTCCAAAAAATAGCTATCACTTGCAATGACTTGCGCTTCTCAAGCCGAGATATTGTTTTAAAAAAATCCAGTTTTGTCTTTGTGGTTATACTTTTTATAAATAATAATTATATTATGCTCTCATTATTATGCCATAAGGCAGAGCTTAGGCACCCTTGTTTTAAAGCTTTCCTTTATCCTAAATAAAATTATATTTTTCAGTTTAGTGTTCTGAGTTTAACTGTGCAGTGCATTTATTTTAAAGGTGCCCAAAAAAAATGGTCAAAACTGTTATTACGACCTACCAACGACCTCAAAAAACTAAAATGTATACACTTACAACTAATACCAGAGTATATACACATCATGGAGGTTATATACATACATCATAATTCGCCTGCGCATAGGACTCATAGCAGCATATTCTCAGAATATTTGTATCTTTCGGGTGGCATGATGGCCCTAATCAGTGTTTCTTTTGTGCTTATTTTGATTGCTATCAGTTGCTATTTTTTATATCGAGGTGCCTGTAGACGTGGACGTGGAGGTGGTGATGTAGGTGTTTATGATGAAAATGAAGTCTATATAGAGGACAACTATTATGAAGAGTCAGAATACGAAAACTATAAAGGTACATAATACATATTTTATTTAAGACAAAAGCAAAAAGAAAGCTGAATTCGGGCGTAACCGAAATTAATATTCCCCTGGTGTCCCAACGAGAAGTCCCAGGAGGTGTCCAGGAGGTATCCTCTATCTTTAAAAACACCAAAGTATGTCCGAAATGTTTGATATCGACCATCAAGAAATCAAGAAGTAATCATTTCCAGAAACAAGCTTTGCGTATTTGCTTTTTATCTTTTACATTAAAATTAAAATAATACCCGACATTAAAGTCATATTCATGGTTTTTTTGTGGTTAGTCTTGCAAAGATTCATGAATATGAGTAATGCAGTATTTTAAAAACTTCTCATCCAAGCCTAAATGATATTTTAGTTTAGTTTTGAGAGTTCAGTGGTTCAGTTCCCTAGCCTCTGCTAAAAGTGTTTTAAGAAATGTCTGATTTAGACGACACGATTTTAATTAGAAATAAAAATAATGTTGCTTTTGCCGCAGTTGTCCCAGCTATTATCATAATAATTTGTATTCTCTTCTGTCGTTGCTGTCGTCGGCTTCAAAAACGAAATGAAGGTACATAAACTTTATAAAATATTTAATGTCATTCGAAAGGAAAGGTTTGTAAATAAAAAGTTAAGTGATATTATTACAAAACCAAAACACAAATCAAAACACAGTTGTCCAGTTGTTTTTGAAACGATCGAACCCTATAGTGAGTTTGGGCAAAATAAATTTGCAGACAGTTTCGATTGGGCCGGCACTCTGTTTGGATCGCTTGGAGTATGGATTTGTCAAGTCTATTTATTTTGCTAAGTTTGATGTTTTTTTTTTTCATTTTATTGAAATGTATTGGCTGTCGAAAGATGATTTGTGAGTATAGAGTTCAGAAGGTGAACTAACTTTCTTAAAAAATGTTCAGTCTATTTGTAATAAATGCTTTAAGCTTTCTTACTCTTGTCAGTATTTTTATTCAAAGTATTTATGACTCATCATGCATTTATTCTTAACTGCAAGCTGGTTTTTTCCCATAACATAAAATGCAAGCACAGCTTGAAAGTCTCCTAAAATTGTCGATCAGTTAGTTTGTTTAGTTCGTGGTGTTTAAACGTGTTTTACTTTCTCTGCCATGCCACATTTCTATGACGAGCCAGATCCTATTCGGTCTGATATATCGTTTAAGACTTATCGTGCCATTATATTAGCGGGTATTGTTATCAATATTCTGCTGCTATTCTGTTGGAAGTGCTGTTGTAAACGGTCTAAGGAAGGTATGGAAAAACAAAGATAAACAGTTTACAACCCTACATTAAAACAAAGAATCTTAAATAAAATCCATTAACCTCACTAAAAACTAATTGGAGTAAGCCTTCCCTCTTAAGCACTCCTCCTCCATAAAATGAAGTGTTTTTTCGGGGAACACCCGTATTTTTTTTTTTTTTTGCGATAACGCTCGAATAATACCAATCGAACAGGGTTATTTGTAAGTAACAGTAACAGTTGAGTTTTTAGTGGAGCAACACCTGTTGGAGATTCGAATAAACTATTCCTCGCCATGGATCCGGCGATGGTTCTATCTTTAATGGTCGTAGTATTCGTTATGATTCTATGCTTCTTTCATTTGATCAACAAATGCCGCAATGAGCGACGAGATGGTAAATATTCTCCATGAGAGTGCTATTCAAGCGTTGATCTTGCTGAAAATATTTTAAAAGAGCATTTATCTAGATAAGCGACTAAAGTGTGAATCTCTTAAGTTTTATCTTATCTTTGAGATATAAGTTAGGTGTTTTTATTAGGATATCCGATTTTGAATATTTTATTAGAATCAGTTTCCTCCTTCAGTTTGTGACAGACGGTTGTTAAAGTCATGAATTTTTTTCATATGTACAGTGGGTCATATCAACTCGATCCCTTTTCTGACATCACTTTTATAGAAATGTTTATACTCCTTATGGTTGTTATATTTTTTTTTTGCGTAGTGATTAATTGTTGTTTTAGTTTTTTAAGAAAGGACAGTAGTCCTGGAGAAACTAAACGTAAGTTTTGTAGCAAAAATAAGGCAATATAATATGTATAAGAAAGCGAAAAGTATTAGTCACTCGAATGTTATCCGTTCTGAGTTATCTGAAGAAAATCCCAGATAGTGGTAACTCGCAAATAAATAATAATAATCCCCATGGGGAAAAGCTCACAACGTTTTTTCAATGACGTCATATATAGAGCTTATTCCGAAAGCTAAACACCTTCTTGTAAAATCATTGCCGTGATTAAAGGGGTATATCCCGCTATCTGCTTTCATAAATAGACAATTTATACAAGTCATCGGTGTCTACGACGAACGTCGATAAGAGAGTTTAATATAAATCAAAATATATTTCTTACAAAGCTTAAATGGTAATATTTCTCAACAATAATATCTGTTATTCAATAGTTATATATTTCATTGTCTTTTTTATACTTTGTAATGACCTTTTGTGGTGAAATCCTCCTATCTACTATTTCCAAGATTTAAGACTTAGTTTCAAGTGTATATCTTGAGTTTTTTATTATATTTGTGCAATATACACTGTTAAAGTAGGTTGTGATTGAAGGCACTTCCTTTTCTAATTTTTTAGCCTAATGCATTTCTATTAGTTGGTATTACTTAATTCATAATTATCTAATAAAGTTGTAATATACCGGGAATAGTGATGTAATTTGGAAATTAATTAGGTGAGAATGCCTTATAGCCTGTTAACCTATTGTGATAGGTTCAGTTAGTTTTTGGGAGGATATCGTGGAAGTACCATCATGTCTAACGAAACCCAGGCTATAGGCCATGTGTCGGAATACCATGAGAATAAATATATTCTTTACATTAGCGGGGCTCGTGTTGTTTGCAAGCTCATTTTCATGGCTTTGATTACCATTCTGGGTATGGTGGCTATATTGAAGAGACGCCGTAGGACGGTGAATGATGCCCGTAAGTTCTGGGTTAAGAGTGCCTCTATTTGGCTTATTTTGTTATCACTGATAAGTGTGCTATCTTTATGAGTGCGATTGCCCTTTTCTTTTGCCATTACCGTGCACTTTTTATATTTCAATTGGCAATATCTTGGCGTTTAGTGCTACGCTGTTGTTTAGTCTTTTGCCACCGCCATTCAAACACACAACACATCATGGATGATTCCGGCATCTATTGGATACTCTTCTTTGCGCTTTCCGTCTTTTTCCTGACCTCTGTGGCCGCGTTCCTGACCCGTGGCCGCAATCGCCGAGAACCACTCACCAAAGGCTCAGGTGTGTGTGGGGGGAACACCCATTTTTTCACAGCGATAAGGCCGAAATCTATCCCCCAATGGTTGAATATTACCAATCAAACAAAAAACGTTCTCTCAGTTGTAGTTTAGTTTTTGGTGGCGAAGCACTTATCGGAATTTCGAATAAAACAATACTCATCATGGAAGTGTGGGTCCCTGCGGTAATAGCATTCTCAGCATCCGTAGTCCTTTGTATCCCATACTTTTGGTGTGTGGTTCAAAGATTTAAAACCATGGCGCTAAGAAATGGTAAATATTCGCCAACGAAAGTGCTTGAATTTTGTGAAAAATAGAGTGACATGTGCGTTAAACGGCCATCTCAACGATCGAGGTAATCGCTTATCGGTGCGGGCCATATAATCGGGCCAGGTGATTAGACATGGCCCATACCAATTGGCGATTGTCAGATGTGAGCTTTGGCAGTCTGCTTTGTGTCCGTCAGAAAGGTGTTTGTGTTCTTCCGAAGCCAGAAAATGTGGGAGTTCTTTGTGGCCTTCTCGATAGCCTTTACCATTTTTGTGGTCACCTCGATTGTGGTTTGCATTAGAAGAAAGCAGAAAGCCGCCCGAAATGTGGGCTACACAATCAGTGAGAGCGGTGGTAAATAACGAATAATTACCATATTCAGAATCGGCAATAAAACCTAATTGTCCAACTGTTATTTTATAGAAACTGATAATATTGTAGTTGATTGTAAAGCCATATCTGTGCAGAGATAAGAACAAAAACATTTATATAAAAAATATTATAAATATTTTTCAAAAGATGTATAAAGTAATAGATATGATGAAAAACTCATATATATTTTTCAAATAACTCTTTTAATCAGCCTTTTTTTGTGGCTACTTATCTCAATTGGTTGGCTGGACTGACTCATTCCTTCTATTACTGATATCTGTGTTCATTTTTTTCATTGCAGCACCCGTGGTGGTGACTTCCGCCACCCACGCAGCACCCGGCGGCTATCCGGTCACCCAGCTGCCTCCGCCTGGCTATCCGGCGCCCAATTCCTACACAACGGTGGCCGCCTATCCGGCACAGACCGCTGGGTGAGTTTCTAACCAGAAATTATAGCAGCAAGTCCTACAACGTAAATTTCTCCTTTTCAGCAATGTCTCCGTTCAAATGCCCATGCCTCATCAGCCTCATGACCACCAACAAATGCCGATGCCCATGCCCATGCCGGGGTAAGTTGCCAGAACTCTTCAAAAATCCAAATCAAATATTAATTTTTGCTTCGGTTTTTTCTGTTTCCAGAATGCAAACGCACGGAGTGGCCTATCCGCCGCATCCCGGAGCTGGGGCTTCCGATATGAATCCGCCCACCTACGACATGGCCATTTCCAATCCAGGTCCGAGCGTTATGCCCTCGGGCTATGAGAAACAATCCGCCTACAATCCAAACTTTGCGCAGTAAACCAAAAACGAGAGTTTAGAGACAATAAAGAGAGACCTCTCAGAGTTGGATCTATTTTTAAAATAGTTTTATACTCTTTTTTTGGATTCATTTAGTTTTTTACTTTACTTTAACTATCGAAAATGAATTCCAAAATTCCAAAAAAAAACAAAACAAAGAACATGTCTCATGCGACTACACTTCGAGTCACTTTTTTATATGTATTTTCCTAGATCTGTGTATGTCGAGTGTGTACATATAACTTAAGCCTCGTATTTAATTTATACATTTACATTTAAGAAACCAAACAAAAAACGAAACTGAAATCTATATGAAGTGTTATTCCAAAAATAAAAGCTAGGAAGTGCACAGAAGGCTTATTTGTTTATTTTGCTGTGCACTTCCACTGAAAACCAAAAAAAGAAATGAGAAAAATGTGTTCAATTATTCCATAAAATTGAGGATATCTTTTTTCAGAAAATATTTAAATTCTAGACTGCAGATTTTTCTATTTGTTGATTTAAATTAATGCCGGAGGGCATCGGAATATGTTTCCTCTATTAGCTTTCGATTACTGTGGAATTTGTGGCTTATACACTCGTTTTTGCCGAGTCTTACTGCATATAGACAACAAATATTATTAGTTTACCGCTTTTGCATGCCAATTCTAGGCATGGCCAATCGGAATTTTACTCCATTTAAGCCAGAAACCCATCGGGTTGGAGCTATTCTTGATTTCCTGCCTGTTTTGCCGCTCCACTCACCACCAGATGTTGTCACTCATCCCGGCAGTTGTTCTGCTGCTACTCAGCCCGGAGGCTAGCGCCACAGATTATTGCAAAAAGGATCTCTGCCATCCTCACAAACACATCGGCTGCAAGAACTATGGGGTATATCTTATCATTTCTCTTAATTTTTTGAATAATAAACAATGAATATTTTGCAGGACTTCGATGAGACCTGTGGGAGTGGAGCCGTCATCTTGCAGTTTCCCTCGTCCTTGCGGGCACAGCTTCTGTCCGCCATCAACACCTTCCGGAATCAGGTGGCCATGGGCAAGCATCCCTCCTTCCGCCCAGCCGCCCGAATGGCCACTCTCCGCTGGCACATGGAACTGGCCGGCCTGGCCAAGTTCGCCCTGCGGCGCTGCGAAAACCTGGAGGACTTTTGCAGCAACACCGATGAGTTTAAGTATGTTTCCTACATCTTTGGCAGCACCAAGTGGCTGAACCATGTCCAGACCCCCCAGGCTATTGTGGAATATGTGGTTAAGTTCTGGAAAGCCGACATCAAGTCCTGCACAATGAGTCACATCAACGCGAAGAAGCCGCCGAAGGATGGGTAGGAGTTCCTTCAGACTTCTCTTTCAAACCAAATATCCTAATAGAATCATTTGCTTTCCCACAGTCAGTGTCGTGGGTATTTCACCCAATTGGTCCAGGATCTGGCTGCCCATGTGGGGTGTGCCTTGATGCTCAGGAAGAGTCCAGATGGATCACTATTTCAGTACGGATTGCTGTGCCAGTTTTCTCGCGGAAAGATAGCCAATGAACTGGTCTACCGGGCGAGCAATAATCCGGGCAGTCACTGCTACTCCGGCACTCATTCCACGTACGCGGGACTGTGCTCTCCCGACGAGCATGTCAATCCCAATGCCCTGCAATTAGGCCAGCTTGATTGAATTGGTCACGTTGCCGTTGCCGAGAATAAACCTAGAAGCTAAGATAGATCTTAAAGTACACTTTTATACTGATTGCGATACCAATTGCCACGCTGGCTGGCCAAGTTAGAAGAAGGCAGAAAATAATGAAAACTAAAATAATAATATTTCTCAGTTTATTGGCCCTCTCGTGGGGGGAGGAACTCTGCCGGCACGATCTGTGTCCTAAAGATGCGGTTCATGTGGGATGCTATAAAACCGAGGTAGGTGTTTGCCTGATCGAGATCCCTAACTGGCGACCCTCGTTTTCAGACAATGAGCGCTAAATGTGGCAAGGGCGCCCATGTCCTTAATGTGAACGGTGGCCTGAAGCCCAAGATCTTGGGCGCCATCAATATCCTGCGCAATTACGTGGCCAGCGGTGTTGGCAACTTCTCGATCGCCGCCCGGATGCCGGTCATGAAGTGGGACCACCATCTCCAGCGCATGGCCAACTTCCAGATACGACAATGCGATAACAAGACTTCGTTCTGTGCCAACATCAGGAAGTACCACTATGTGGCCACCATCGAGATCCGGGGAACCATGCGAAGACGCGGCAATCTGGTCAAAGTGGTGGTGGACCGGATGCTTCCCGATTTGTTCAATGATCTCCTAGGCTGCAAAATGGACGAAAATCAACAAATGAAACCACTAGCCGAGGGGTAAGTCTTGCATACTTCAATGAAGAATGCTAATTATCTTATACCTTTTTCTTTTCAAAATCCTAGCCGCTGCAATGGACACTATACACCCCTGATCGAGGACCATGGATCGAGAATGGGCTGTGCCATTCTCGTCAAGCCACTTGACGAACACGATCCCAAACAGGTGTCCATCGTCCTGTTGTGCCACTTCTCCCGGGCCAATGTGAACGGGATGCCCCACTACGAGGTAGGCACCACGGCCACGGAAAAGTGCCGGACCGGAGCCGACCAGTTGTACCAGTTCCTGTGCAGCACTGCGGAGGAGGTAAATGCCAACAAGCTGGTGGTGAAGACCGCACAGCCAGATCACCCAGATGAAATTAGTGACACCGAGTGAAGTCGTAAATAAAATATATGCTCAGTTGGCATAACCAATTGGTTGAACAAGACGATAGCTGCGCTTGGCCTGGTAATTGATTTTTCTGAAGGTGAAACTCTATAAGAGGCGGTTTTGGGGGGCCTGGAGCCGACATCGTCGAGATGTGGGACACCATGTGGCCGCCGCTGTTGCTGCTGATGATGGGACTGGTGGTGGGACAGGCCTTCGACTACTGTGATCCGACCTTGTGCCCTGGTCCGGAGAAGCATATAGCTTGTAATAATTTTGGCGTAAGGCTGGGATACTTCTGCCCAAAGGACTATTGATTCTAACTGACAACTTTCCAGGAGCTGGCATCCACTTGTAGTCCGGATGCCCATGTGGTGCGCATTACGACTGCCCGCCGCATCATGATCCTGAACGAGTTGAACGAGTACCGGGACCGTATTGCCCGGGGAGAACTGATGGGCTTCAGTGCCGCCACGCGGATGGCCACTCTGCAGTGGGACCCCGAACTGGCCAGCTTCGCCGAGCTGAATGTGAAACGGTGCGCTTTGGTTAATGACCACTGTCGGAACAGTGAACAGTTCCGCAATGTGGCCCAGGTGGTGGCCGAGGGTGGTTGGCAGGGGACATCGAGTACTCCGGATGCAGGGACCACCCATTCGGATCCACATAGGCCCCAGGAGGAGTTCCACACCGAGGACGAGGTGATCAAGGCTACGTTGGATCAGATGTTTGCGGAATACAAGGAGTGCAGCATGCGGGACATCGTCGCCTTCAGCCCGCCCAGCAGCAGGTAGGTGTAGTCCGGGGTGCCCCGGTTCCAGAAACTTTAAAATTTCTAATTCTAACTAGAATCCTCCACTTGCGGATTAGCAAGTGCATTGCCTACTTCACACAGCTCGTCCGGGACAGCACCACCCACGTGGGCTGCGGCATCCTGAGGCAGACGAAGAACACCACCAACGAGTCCGGCCAGTGGGTGCCCAGTGTCCACCAGTACATGACCTGTAACTTTGTCCGGGCGGACGATGTGAATGCTCCGGTCTACCAAAGCGGCGATCGCCCAGCCTCCGACTGCCGCACCGGACGGAATCCGCTCTTCCTCAACCTCTGCTCCATAAACGAGATCTACGACACTCCCAGTTTCCATGGATTCCTCTAAAATGGAAAAATCAGATAATTGAATAAAGATTTAAAATTAATTGGGATGGTTTCTTTATATTTCTTTACAAGTCTCTTACCTTTCAAGTTTCCATGTAGTTTATTCTTTACTTTTATGGCACTTTAGATTTATATTTAATATAAAATATACAATATTTTAAAAATGTTATGGAATATCAATTACCATACCAATTACCACTTACCAATTTATTTGTATGGGGAATCCAGTACCATTATTTAACATAAGGTATTGAAATCGAAATTGAAAGAAAAACAGGCAGAACTTTCTTATAAAAGTTCAATAAAATGCCCATAAATTTTGTAAATTAATTGCTCGCTCTTATAGGCTAACTAAATCAATAATCTTAAACCATTTCAATAATCTGAAAGTTTAAATCCCACCCACTTTACCAAAATTAAATTTAAAAGAATACAAGAAACTGTTTCACTCTGGAATGCATTATGGAAATAACAAAATCAGTGACCTGAACTTGGTTTAACTTTCTCGATTTGCAGCCCGGTACCTGGTGTCTGGTACCTGTTATCTCTTTATTCAATTTAGTTTGTCTTGCAACAAAGAATCAAAGTTGCCCCAGTTGAATCACACTTTAATTCCATCGCCATTATTATAATGAACCTGATTCGTGGCTCACCCTCTCGCGGCATCTCCGCCTGGCAAGGCAGCTGGGCAAATTGAAATGTGTTCTCCCCGCTACTTTTTGGCACCTGCCAGCTGGGAGAACTGCATCCTGTATCCTGGCTGTGCAGTCGTAGTCCTGCTGCCAGCGGAGTCCCGGATCCTGCAGCTTCGCTGTGTTCGCTGTTTTCGCACCTTGGCGACTGCCAGTCAAAGTCAGCGGACGCAAAAAGTTCGTTGACAACTTTGGCAAACAAATTTTTTTATCGCGCACTTGCCACACCTTTTCGTTTATTTTTATTTTTTGTTATTTGATTTCATTTTTATTCAATTTTTTTCGTGTTGTTTTTTTTTTGTGCTGCTTCACCTGGTTGACGGTAAAAAATGGCAAACGCAGCGTGAAATACGCAGCAACCACAAATGGCGCGCAACCAAAAAAAAGAAGGAAGGTAAAAAGCACCTACAATACATATATTTCCAGCAATTTTGGTTAAATGTAAAAACCAAAAAAATAAAGGCTATTGTTTTTCCATTTTTTTATTATAATTTATTCAATCGTGAAATGTGCTCGATTGTGTTAGAAGTTTATGTTTTTTGGGTTTCATTTTCGGAGAAAAAACGCCAACGTGAGAGCTTTTGCATATGCAGTGTGGAACTAAAAAATAAAATAGGTTTATAAGTATTTAAAATTTTAAAATTTTAGCATCTGTGCACTCAGCCGTAAACACGTTTAAGGACCGTAAAAAATGTATAGGTGGTGTTCAGTAAATTCTGAAAGAGTTCGAGGGTAATGGGACGGATGTTGCCGAGACGGATCTGGAATTCATTAAAGTGTTCTGGTATTAAACGCTTTAATCCTTAACTTTCAAAACCCTTACCGATGCCGGTCGCTGGGCCCTCATCATCATAAACAGGATATTCTTCCTGATTGGAAACGAAAAGGTGAACCACTCCGTTTCGTAGGCTGCGGCGGCCACGGCCAGATTCTGTTCCCTCAGCTCATTGGCGTACCAGTAGAGGGCCAGGATCTGGGCCAATATCATGTTGATGTACATGCAGACAATTATTACCTGGCTGGTGCCGTTTACCTGTGGGATATGAAAGAGTCCTGCAGTGGCCGCAAGGATGCAACAAAAACGATTCCCGCGCACTCACGATAATTAGCATAAAGAGAAGGGCACACAATAGGGCCGAGAAGGCCAACAGCTCAAAGAGAAACACCATTGTGGTCAGGGCATTGATTTGGGCCATGTAGTCGATGATGCTTTGTTGGTAGCGAATGCAGTCAACAATCTCGGCCGCCAGCTTCCGGGTATCGCACTCTCCGGCCGGATACCGTATGGCTACACGGCGGAGGCGATGCTGCAATGCCTTGCAGCGCACAATTCCGAACATGATGAGGGCCACCACGAGGCTAGTGTACGGAATGTACATGCAACAGCCCATCGGCGTGATGAGCATCTGAAAGATATACCATAGCTGGTAGTACGGGGTCGCGTATTCGTTTAGGCCGGGAATTCGGCTGCCAAATGGAAGGACTGTGAAATGTTTAAAGTGAGAAGTAGTAATTTAATAGGTAGAATGGATTTCAAACTAAATGAATAATACTCTGTTCGGTGGCGTATACGTAATATACATTACTCATACGCAGTGTGGGCAAGGGAAAACCAAAATTCCTTAAAAACTCACCCCTCTCCGCTGAAGCCAAAGGATACAGGCCGAAACCCAAGCAAGTCAGTAAGCCAAAAAATAGATTTCCTCTGGCCATCAGCTGTCCAACTCTATTGACTTCAGTTAACTTTTCGTCTATGTAGCCATCATGGAAACTCAACAGCTCGTAATAGGCCTTGGTAAGGTTCGATATTAATGCCACATATCTGTCGTGATCCATTAGCAAGAGGTATGCGCGAAGGACCGTGTTTATCCACAAAACCAACATATAGGAGTTACGAATGATGCCAATTAGACCTTCTGTAGTGCTGATCATGTACATAACCTGGGTGATAATGAGGAAAGAGGCCAAGCTAAGACAGATGTAACGCCGCACGTTCTTGTCATAGAGCAGGCCCCAGAATCGAAGGATCCTAATGTTCATGTAGATTAACTGGATGTCCTCGAACATGGCTAATAGCTTGGATAACAGTTTGGCTAAGGACTTTGATTGAAATCTGAGTTGCATAAGGCAGGCTCTAAGCTTTTATAGGTCTTAAAAGCCAAGTACTCTTCAAAAAGGTCTATTAGTGGAAGTCTAAAATCTAGTTTAAAAGTTTATGTTTTTAAGATATTTTTTGGCAAAACTAGCTTATTGAAATTTATAGAAATGCCATGAAATTTGTTGAAATTTCAGTAAAAAAAACCTCGTTTTAGGGCATTAAGTTCAAGACTATGTTTTCCAATTAACTTGCCACACAAGCACACGCCTTGCAACAACTCCCAGCTACAGTCATTTAGATGCATTTTCTGGCCCGAAAAATAGCTGATGAGTTGGCAATATTTTTGCCTTTGAAATCGTTGAATTTATTTTCTGCATTTCATTGGCCACATATTGATTTCTATATGAATTATGATAGGGAGTGGGGTGTAAGCCAGCTTATGGCACTTCAATTTATTTTTTCATTAAATAAATTAGGAAGCTAGAATGAATTGCAATCGAGGGCAATTTGCCTAATGTGTTTTACTGATAAATTCCAATGCAATTTTTATATCAAATGTGGATAACGATAATTACCATATGGTATCTAAAAGATAAGTTTTATCGATTAATGGGTTTAATATGATTAGTAGATCATGTTAAAAATTATTCTTATCAATCGCTGATTAAATATAGAAATATGTGATATCATAGAGAGCTTTATTTCAAAGCTTTTTTTTGTTGAGATTTTCTATAGCTTCTATAGCTTTTCCCGATCAACATTTTAGTCGAATTTCAGCTCTCGTGTCGTGCGGTCCAATTAATAAAAAAAAGTTCTGTCCACGTATGACATCATGGATCAGTGGACAGTCGCATTGGCTTTGTTTATTTTACTTCTCGTTTGGTTCTACAAGTGGTCGGTTTCCAAATACAATGTCTTTCTGGAAAGGGGCGTGGCTTTCGAGAAACCAAAACCTCTACTGGGAAATATACCCCTCAAGGGGATGATAGGTCGATTGGCAGTTTTAAAAGAAATGATCAACTTGCATATGCGTCACAATGGAAGACCCGTTTATGGGATTTATGCCCTAAGAGATGCAATATTCTTTATCCGAGACCCCGAACTTATCAAGCTGATTGGCATTACGAAGTTCGATCACTTTGTCAACCACAATGCCATGCACAACAACATGCAGGAGTCGATTCTGGCGAAGAGTCTGATATCTTTGAGGGACGGAAGTTGGCGGGAAATGCGAAACATTCTGTCACCCGCCTTCACGGGCAGCAAGATCCGGGTCATGTACGCCCTCATCCACGACTGCAGCAAGGAGGGCGTCCTGTACATTAAGGAGCAGTTGAAAAAGCAGGCAACCATCGACCTGGAAATGAAGGATTACTTTATGCGATTCGCCAACGACGTGATTGCCACCGTAGCCTTCGGGCTCAATGTCAACTCGTTCAGGCGGAAAGATAGCGAGTTCTTCCAAATCGGACAATCTCTGTCCAATCGCACTGGCTGGGAGGTGGTTAAGGCCATACTTTTCTCCCTGATGCCCAGGCTAATGAAGGTAAGAAGTTGACACTATCAGTCAAACAACCAAGCAAACACCAGGACCTTTAATTTGTGTTAGAATCTTCAGTGAAATTAACTAACTGATTAAATTCATATTTAAGACCTACCTAAGTACATATCTTGGCAAATCTATGTATATCCGATCCCTTGGAGAAGTACCTTAAACGATTTGTAGTTCGATTCCCCTTCAATCTGCATCAAAACCTTAGAACAAAATTTTCGATCCCCATTTTTCAATTTTTTCTGATGGACCCCCTTGTGAAATCCAGGATTTCCATTTTGGCCCCAAACCAAGCCCATATCTTGGCCAATTCCCACCCGATCCTTGAGCGGAGTACCTTAAACGATTTGTAGTTCGATTCCCCTTCAATCTTCATCAAAACCTCAGAAAAAAATTTTCGATCCCCATTTTTCAATTTTTTCTGATGGACCCCCTTGTGAAATCCAGGATTTCCATTTTGGCCCCAAACCAAGCCCATATCTTGGCCAATTCTCGTCCGATCCTTGAGCGGAGTACCTTAAACGATTTGTAGTTCGATTCCCCTTCAATCTGCATCAAAACCTCAGAACAAAATTTTCGATCCCCATTTTTCAATTTTTTCTGATGGACCCCCTTGTGAAATCCAGGATTTCCATTTTGGCCCCAAACCAAGCCCATATCTTGGCCAATTCCCACCCGATCCTTGAGCGGAGTACCTTAAACGATTTGTAGTTCGATTCCCCTTCAATCTTCATCAAAACCTCAGAAAAAAATTTTCGATCCCCATTTTTCAATTTTTTCTGATGGACCCCCTTGTGAAATCCAGGATTTCCATTTTGGCCCCAAACCAAGCCCATATCTTGGCCAATTCTCGTCCGATCCTTGAGCGGAGTACCTTAAACGATTTGTAGTTCGATTCCCCTTCAATCTGCATCAAAACCTCAGAACAAAATTTTCGATCCCCATTTTTCAATTTTTTCTGATGGACACCCTTGTGAAATCCAGGATTTCCATTTTGGCCCCAAACCAAGCCCATATCTTGGCCAATTCTCGTCCGATCCTTGAGCGGAGTACCTTAAACGATTTGTAGTTCGATTCCCCTTCAATCTTCATCAAAACCTCAGAAAAAAATTTTCGATCCCCATTTTTTAATTTTTTCTGATGGACCCCCTTGTGAAATCCAGGATTTCCATTTTGGCCCCAAACCAAGCCCATATCTTGGCCAATTCCCACCCGATCCTTGAGCGGAGTACCTTAAACGATTTGTAGTTCGATTCCCCTTCAATCTGCATCAAAACCTCAGAACAAAATTTTCGATCCCCATTTTTCAATTTTTTCTGATGGACCCCCTTGTGAAATCCAGGATTTTCATTTTGGCCCCAAACCAAGCCCATATCTTGGCCAAATCTTATCCGATCCTTGAGCGGAGTACCTTAAACGATTTGTAGTTCGATTCCCCTTCAATCTGCATCAAAACCTCAGAACAAAATTTTCGATCCCCATTTTTCAATTTTTTCTGATGGACCCCCTTGTGAAATCCAGGATTTCCATTTTGGCCCCAAACCAAGCCCATATCTTGGCCAATTCCCACCCGATCCTTGAGCGGAGTACCTTAAACGATTTGTAGTTCGATTCCCCTTCAATCTGCATCAAAACCTCAGAACAAAATTTTCGATCCCCATTTTTCAATTTTTTCTGATGGACCCCCTTGTGAAATCCAGGATTTCCATTTTGGCCCCAAACCAAGCCCATATCTTGGCCAATTCCCACCCGATCCTTGAGCGGAGTACCTTAAACGATTTGTAGTTCGATTCCCCTTCAATCTTCATCAAAACCTCAGAAAAAAATTTTCGATCCCCATTTTTCAATTTTTTCTGATGGACCCCCTTGTGAAATCCAGGATTTCCATTTTGGCCCCAAACCAAGCCCATATCTTGGCCAATTCTCGTCCGATCCTTGAGCGGAGTACCTTAAACGATTTGTAGTTCGATTCCCCTTCAATCTGCATCAAAACCTCAGAACAAAATTTTCGATCCCCATTTTTCAATTTTTTCTGATGGACACCCTTGTGAAATCCAGGATTTCCATTTTGGCCCCAAACCAAGCCCATATCTTGGCCAATTCTCGTCCGATCCTTGAGCGGAGTACCTTAAACGATTTGTAGTTCGATTCCCCTTCAATCTTCATCAAAACCTCAGAAAAAAATTTTCGATCCCCATTTTTTAATTTTTTCTGATGGACCCCCTTGTGAAATCCAGGATTTCCATTTTGGCCCCAAACCAAGCCCATATCTTGGCCAATTCTCGTCCGATCCTGGAGCGGAGTACCTTAAACGATTTGTAGTTCGATTCCCCTTCAATCTGCATCAAAACCTGGCAACAACATTTTCGAACCCTATTTTTCAATTTTTTCTGATGGACCCCCTTGTGAAATCCAGGATTTCCATTTTGGCCCCAAACCAAGCCCATATCTTGGCCAATTCTCGTCCGATCCTTGAGCGGAGTACCTTAAACGATTTGTAGTTCGATTCCCCTTCAATCTTCATCAAAACCTCAGAAAAAAATTTTCGATCCCCATTTTTCAATTTTTTCTGATGGACCCCCTTGTGAAATCCAGGATTTCCATTTTGGCCCCAAACCAAGCCCATATCTTGGCCAATTCTCGTCCGATCCTTGAGCGGAGTACCTTAAACGATTTGTAGTTCGATTCCCCTTCAATCTGCATCAAAACCTCAGAACAAAATTTTCGATCCCCATTTTTCAATTTTTTCTGATGGACCCCCTTGTGAAATCCAGGATTTCCATTTTGGCCCCAAACCAAGCCCATATCTTGGCCAATTCCCACCCGATCCTTGAGCGGAGTACCTTAAACGATTTGTAGTTCGATTCCCCTTCAATCTTCATCAAAACCTCAGAAAAAAATTTTCGATCCCCATTTTTCAATTTTTTCTGATGGACCCCCTTGTGAAATCCAGGATTTCCATTTTGGCCCCAAACCAAGCCCATATCTTGGCCAATTCTCGTCCGATCCTGGAGCGGAGTACCTTAAACGATTTGTAGTTCGATTCCCCTTCAATCTGCATCAAAACCTGGCAACAACATTTTCGAACCCTATTTTTCAATTTTTTCTGATGGACCCCCTTGTGAAATCCAGGATTTCCATTTTGGCCCCAAACCAAGCCCATATCTTGGCCAATTCCCACCCGATCCTTGAGCGGAGTACCTTAAACGATTTGTAGTTCGATTCCCCTTCAATCTGCATCAAAACCTCAGAACAAAATTTTCGATCCCCATTTTTCAATTTTTTCTGATGGACCCCCTTGTGAAATCCAGGATTTTCATTTTGGCCCCAAACCAAGCCCATATCTTGGCCAAATCTTATCCGATCCTTGAGCGGAGTACCTTAAACGATTTGTAGTTCGATTCCCCTTCAATCTGCATCAAAACCTCAGAACAAAATTTTCGATCCCCATTTTTCAATTTTTTCTGATGGACTTGTGAAATCCAGGATTTCCATTTTGGCCCCAAACCAAGCCCATATCTTGGCCAATTCCCACCCGATCCTTGAGCGGAGTACCTTAAACGATTTGTAGTTCGATTCCCCTTCAATCTGCATCAAAACCTTAGAACAAAATTTTCGATCCCCATTTTTCAATTTTTTCTGATGGACCCCCTTGTGAAATCCAGGATTTCCATTTTGGCCCCAAACCAAGCCCATATCTTGGCCAATTCTCGTCCGATCCTTAAGCGGAGTACCTTAAACGATTTGTAGTTCGATTCCCCTTCAATCTGCATCAAAACCTCAGAACAAAATTTTCGATCCCCATTTTTCAATTTTTTCTGATGGACCCCCTTGTGAAATCCAGGATTTCCATTTTGGCCCCAAACCAAGCCCATATCTTGGCCAATTCCCACCCGATCCTTGAGCGGAGTACCTTAAACGATTTGTAGTTCGATTCCCCTTCAATCTGCATCAAAACCTCAGAACAAAATTTTCGATCCCCATTTTTCAATTTTTTCTGATGGACCCCCTTGTGAAATCCAGGATTTTCATTTTGGCCCCAAACCAAGCCCATATCTTGGCCAAATCTTATCCGATCCTTGAGCGGAGTACCTTAAACGATTTGTAGTTCGATTCCCCTTCAATCTGCATCAAAACCTCAGAACAAAATTTTCGATCCCCATTTTTCAATTTTTTCTGATGGACCCCCTTGTGAAATCCAGGATTTCCATTTTGGCCCCAAACCAAGCCCATATCTTGGCCAATTCCCACCCGATCCTTGAGCGGAGTACCTTAAACGATTTGTAGTTCGATTCCCCTTCAATCTGCATCAAAACCTCAGAACAAAATTTTCGATCCCCATTTTTCAATTTTTTCTGATGGACCCCCTTGTGAAATCCAGGATTTCCATTTTGGCCCCAAACCAAGCCCATATCTTGGCCAATTCCCACCCGATCCTTGAGCGGAGTACCTTAAACGATTTGTAGTTCGATTCCCCTTCAATCTTCATCAAAACCTCAGAAAAAAATTTTCGATCCCCATTTTTCAATTTTTTCTGATGGACCCCCTTGTGAAATCCAGGATTTCCATTTTGGCCCCAAACCAAGCCCATATCTTGGCCAATTCTCGTCCGATCCTTGAGCGGAGTACCTTAAACGATTTGTAGTTCGATTCCCCTTCAATCTGCATCAAAACCTCAGAACAAAATTTTCGATCCCCATTTTTCAATTTTTTCTGATGGACACCCTTGTGAAATCCAGGATTTCCATTTTGGCCCCAAACCAAGCCCATATCTTGGCCAATTCTCGTCCGATCCTTGAGCGGAGTACCTTAAACGATTTGTAGTTCGATTCCCCTTCAATCTTCATCAAAACCTCAGAAAAAAATTTTCGATCCCCATTTTTTAATTTTTTCTGATGGACCCCCTTGTGAAATCCAGGATTTCCATTTTGGCCCCAAACCAAGCCCATATCTTGGCCAATTCTCGTCCGATCCTGGAGCGGAGTACCTTAAACGATTTGTAGTTCGATTCCCCTTCAATCTGCATCAAAACCTGGCAACAACATTTTCGAACCCTATTTTTCAATTTTTTCTGATGGACCCCCTTGTGAAATCCAGGATTTCCATTTTGGCCCCAAACCAAGCCCATATCTTGGCCAATTCTCGTCCGATCCTTGAGCGGAGTACCTTAAACGATTTGTAGTTCGATTCCCCTTCAATCTTCATCAAAACCTCAGAAAAAAATTTTCGATCCCCATTTTTCAATTTTTTCTGATGGACCCCCTTGTGAAATCCAGGATTTCCATTTTGGCCCCAAACCAAGCCCATATCTTGGCCAATTCTCGTCCGATCCTTGAGCGGAGTACCTTAAACGATTTGTAGTTCGATTCCCCTTCAATCTGCATCAAAACCTCAGAACAAAATTTTCGATCCCCATTTTTCAATTTTTTCTGATGGACCCCCTTGTGAAATCCAGGATTTCCATTTTGGCCCCAAACCAAGCCCATATCTTGGCCAATTCCCACCCGATCCTTGAGCGGAGTACCTTAAACGATTTGTAGTTCGATTCCCCTTCAATCTTCATCAAAACCTCAGAAAAAAATTTTCGATCCCCATTTTTCAATTTTTTCTGATGGACCCCCTTGTGAAATCCAGGATTTCCATTTTGGCCCCAAACCAAGCCCATATCTTGGCCAATTCTCGTCCGATCCTGGAGCGGAGTACCTTAAACGATTTGTAGTTCGATTCCCCTTCAATCTGCATCAAAACCTGGCAACAACATTTTCGAACCCTATTTTTCAATTTTTTCTGATGGACCCCCTTGTGAAATCCAGGATTTCCATTTTGGCCCCAAACCAAGCCCATATCTTGGCCAATTCCCACCCGATCCTTGAGCGGAGTACCTTAAACGATTTGTAGTTCGATTCCCCTTCAATCTGCATCAAAACCTCAGAACAAAATTTTCGATCCCCATTTTTCAATTTTTTCTGATGGACCCCCTTGTGAAATCCAGGATTTTCATTTTGGCCCCAAACCAAGCCCATATCTTGGCCAAATCTTATCCGATCCTTGAGCGGAGTACCTTAAACGATTTGTAGTTCGATTCCCCTTCAATCTGCATCAAAACCTCAGAACAAAATTTTCGATCCCCATTTTTCAATTTTTTCTGATGGACTTGTGAAATCCAGGATTTCCATTTTGGCCCCAAACCAAGCCCATATCTTGGCCAATTCCCACCCGATCCTTGAGCGGAGTACCTTAAACGATTTGTAGTTCGATTCCCCTTCAATCTGCATCAAAACCTTAGAACAAAATTTTCGATCCCCATTTTTCAATTTTTTCTGATGGACCCCCTTGTGAAATCCAGGATTTCCATTTTGGCCCCAAACCAAGCCCATATCTTGGCCAATTCTCGTCCGATCCTTAAGCGGAGTACCTTAAACGATTTGTAGTTCGATTCCCCTTCAATCTGCATCAAAACCTCAGAACAAAATTTTCGATCCCCATTTTTCAATTTTTTCTGATGGACCCCCTTGTGAAATCCAGGATTTCCATTTTGGCCCCAAACCAAGCCCATATCTTGGCCAATTCCCACCCGATCCTTGAGCGGAGTACCTTAAACGATTTGTAGTTCGATTCCCCTTCAATCTGCATCAAAACCTTAGAACAAAATTTTCGATCCCCATTTTTCAATTTTTTCTGATGGACCCCCTTGGGAAATCCAGGATTTCCATTTTGGCCCCAAACCAAGCCCATATCTTGGCCAATTCCCACCCGATCCTTGAGCGGAGTACCTTAAACGATTTGTAGTTCGATTCCCCTTCAATCTGCATCAAAACCTCAGAAAAAAATTTTCGATCCCCATTTTTCAATTTTTTCTGATGAATTTTTCCTTGTGAATTGTGAAAAATCCAAAATGGAAATCCCATTTTTCAATTTTTCCTTGTGAAATCCAGGATTTCCATTTTGGCCCCAAACCAAGCCCATATCTTGGCCAAATCTTATCCGATCCTTGAGCGGAGTACCTTAAACGATTTGTAGTTCGATTCCCCTTCAATCTGCATCAAAACCTCAGAACAAAATTTTCGATCCCCATTTTTCAATTTTTTCTGATGGACTTGTGAAATCCAGGATTTCCATTTTGGCCCCAAACCAAGCCCATATCTTGGCCAATTCCCACCCGATCCTTGAGCGGAGTACCTTAAACTATTTGTAGTTCGATTCCCCTTCGAAATCCAGGATTTCCATTTTGGCCCCAAACCAAGCCCATATCTTGGCCAAATCTTATCCGATCCTTGAGCGGAGTACCTTAAACGATTTGTAGCTCGATTCCCCTTCAATCTGCATCAAAACCTCAGAACAAAATTTTCGATCCCCATTTTTCAATTTTTTCTGATGGACCCCCTTGTGAAATCCAGGATTTCCATTTTGGCCCCAAACCAAGCCCATATCTTGGCCAATTCTCGTCCGATCCTTAAGCGGAGTACCTTAAACGATTTGTAGTTCGATTCCCCTTCAATCTGCATCAAAACCTCAGAACAAAATTTTTGATCCCCATTTTTCAATTTTTTCTGATTGACTTGTGAAATCCAGGATTTCCATTTTGGCCCCAAACCAAGCCCATATCTTGGCTAATTCCCATCCGATCCTTGAGCGGAGTACCTTAAACTATTTGTAGTTCGATTCCCCTTCAATCTGCATCAAAACCTCAGAACAAAATTTTCGATCCCCATTTTTCAATTTTTTCTGATGGACCCCCTTGTGAAATCCAGGATTTCCATTTTGGCCCCAAACCAAGCCCATATCTTGGCCAATTCTCGTCCGATCCTTGAGCGGAGTACCTTAAACGATTTGTAGTTCGATTCCCCTTCAATCTGCATCAAAACCTCAGAACAAAATTTTCGATCCCCATTTTTCAATTTTTTCTGATGGACCCCCTTGTGAAATCCAGGATTTCCATTTTGGCCCCAAACCAAGCCCATATCTTGGCCAATTCCCACCCGATCCTTGAGCGGAGTACCTTAAACGATTTGTAGTTCGATTCCCCTTCAATCTGCATCAAAACCTGGCAACAACATTTTCGAACCCTATTTTTCAATTTTTTCTGATGGACCCCCTTGTGAAATCCAGGATTTTCATTTTGGCCCCAAACCAAGCCCATATCTTGGCTAATTCCCATCCGATCCTTGAGCGGAGTACCTTAAACTATTTGTAGTTCGATTCCCCTTCAATCTGCATTAAAACCTCAGAACAAAATTTTCGATCCCCATTTTTCAATTTTTTCTGATGGACCCCCTTGTGAAATCCAGGATTTCCATTTTGGCCCCAAACCAAGCCCATATCTTGGCCAATTCTCGTCCGATCCTTAAGCGGAGTACCTTAAACGATTTGTAGTTCGATTCCCCTTCAATCTGCATCAAAACCTCAGAACAAAATTTTTGATCCCCATTTTTCAATTTTTTCTGATGGACTTGTGAAATCCAGGATTTCCATTTTGGCCCCAAACCAAGCCCATATCTTGGCTAATTCCCATCCGATCCTTGAGCGGAGTACCTTAAACTATTTGTAGTTCGATTCCCCTTCAATCTGCATCAAAACCTCAGAACAAAATTTTCGATCCCCATTTTTCAATTTTTTCTGATGGACCCCCTTGTGAAATCCAGGATTTCCATTTTGGCCCCAAACCAAGCCCATATCTTGGCCAATTCTCGTCCGATCCTTGAGCGGAGTACCTTAAACGATTTGTAGTTCGATTCCCCTTCAATCTGCATCAAAACCTCAGAACAAAATTTTCGATCCCCATTTTTCAATTTTTTCTGATGGACCCCCTTGTGAAATCCAGGATTTCCATTTTGGCCCCAAACCAAGCCCATATCTTGGCCAATTCCCACCCGATCCTTGAGCGGAGTACCTTAAACGATTTGTAGTTCGATTCCCCTTCAATCTGCATCAAAACCTGGCAACAACATTTTCGAACCCTATTTTTCAATTTTTTCTGATGGACCCCCTTGTGAAATCCAGGATTTTCATTTTGGCCCCAAACCAAGCCCATATCTTGGCTAATTCCCATCCGATCCTTGAGCGGAGTACCTTAAACTATTTGTAGTTCGATTCCCCTTCAATCTGCATTAAAACCTCAGAACAAAATTTTCGATCCCCATTTTTCAATTTTTTCTGATGGACCCCCTTGTGAAATCCAGGATTTCCATTTTGGCCCCAAACCAAGCCCATATCTTGGCCAATTCTCGTCCGATCCTTAAGCGGAGTACCTTAAACGATTTGTAGTTCGATTCCCCTTCAATCTGCATCAAAACCTCAGAACAAAATTTTCGATCCCCATTTTTCAATTTTTTCTGATGGACCCCCTTGTGAAATCCAGGATTTTCATTTTGGCCCCAAACCAAGCCCATATCTTGGCCAAATCTTATCCGATCCTTGAGCGGAGTACCTTAAACGATTTGTAGTTCGATTCCCCTTTAATCTGCACCAAAACCTCGAAACAATAGTTTTGATCCTTGTTTTTCAACATTTTCACAAGGAACCTCTTGTAAAAGCCAGGATTTCCATATGTGTACAAACCACAAGCAGGTCATTGAGTGACATACCTTGAATGATTTATTCCTCCTTTATATGTTTTAGTTACTTCGAGTCGAGGTTATGGACAGCAAAAACATTGAATACTTCACCAGTTTGGTAAAAGTGGCCATGAAGTATCGGAAGGAGCACAATGTTGTCCGTCCGGATATGATTCATCTGCTGATGGAGGCCAAACAACAGAGGCACGACCAGCTGCAGGATCTGAGCAAGGACTCGCGCTACTATGTGGAGTTCACAGACGAGGACTTACTGGCACAGTGTTTGCTCTTTTTTTTCGCAGGATTTGAGATTATATCCACGTCGTTGACATTCCTGACCTACGAACTTTGCCAGAATCCAGCTGTGCAGCAAAGGCTTTACGAGGAAATTCTGACAGAGCGTCAGGACCTGATGGACGAACCCCTGACCTATGACCGCCTGATGAAGATGGAGTACATGGACATGGTGGTACTGGAGGGTCTAAGGAAGTGGCCACCGGCCATTGCAACCGATCGTGAATGCAGCGAGGACATTGACTTGTTCAGTGAAAGAAGTGAAAAATTGTTCTCCGCCCGGAAGGGTGACAAGCTGCAAATACCCATTTTTTCAATCCATCACGATCCGGAAAACTTTTCGGATCCGGAGTCCTTTGATCCGGAACGGTTTAACGAGGAACGTCGGTCGGAAATTAAACCCTGCACCTTCCTGCCGTTCGGCTTGGGTCCTCGGAATTGCATTGGGAATCGGATGGCTCTCATGGAGATCAAGTCGATTGTTTATAAATTGCTGCTGAACTTTGAACTTTTGGCAGCTGAAAAGACATCCTCGGACCTGCTGGAAGACATCAAAGGACATGGTCTGAAGCCCAAGGATGGCTTCTGGCTGAAGCTGAAGCCGCGTTCATAAACAAAAGCGAATCCTTTAAGCCTGCAACTTACCTTATTAATCAAATGCAATTTTTCAATTAAAAAGCTGCAGTCTCTCATTAATCAATCGAAGTGGGTAGTGGGCGGAGATTGGGGGCTTGGTGGGGATTTATTTAATTAATTTCCAGAAGTCAAGTTGAAGAAGCAAGAATGCACCGCAACTGGCTTAAACTTAAACGAGAGTAATTGGTAAAAAATATAGTCAAGAAATTGTTGTGCTGTTGACAGGCGCGGCCCCCAATATAAAGTATACGGCAGAAAATCGCGTTGTCCGGTTCACTTGAGCACCCGGAGTGCCACGAACCCATAGTCGAGAGTCCGGAGTCCGGACAGCCAGATTCCGGAGCAGCTGAGCTGAGCCAAAAAGTTTTTGACATTCTCGTTATTTATGTGCTTTGGGGGGCTATTTGGTATTTAGGCAAAAAGTTTTTTGGCCCGTCTAAGCAGTTAATACGATATTGATTTATTCGCCAGTCAACAGCTGTGAGATAATAAATATTATGCAGCTTTCAAATACATATTTGGAATCTTTTGTGACTTTTCCTACTGTCCGGTGGGGAAACTTTTTTTGTTTTTGATTCCCAGGGATTTGATTTATAAAGCGGTTAGCGATTAAGCTTTGATCCTTCTTAAAGTTTGGTTTTTGTCAACAAAAAAATAAGGAAATCCTTTGGAAAAGTTTAGCAGCTTGATAATTATTTTTCCTGCAAATGACACTCAAGACGTTTGTCCTGGAAAATTGCTAGAGTTTCAGGCTTACAGACAGAGTCTGGCAATTTGTAGCTGTGGTTTTGGGGACATAGAACGCTTGACCATAAGTCCGGCCCATTTGCATAATTATTCATTGCGCCGCATTATGAACATAAATAAAAGCATGCTTCACTGCACACAAAATATAACATCCAACACACAACACATAGTAAAAAGCAACAAAGCTGTCTAGGAACAGCAAGAGCATCCCAGCACATATGAAGATAATGCCTTGTGGGGCACAAAATAAACTGTTGTAAGCGCAACGCTTTTTGTTTCTTATTTATTGTTGAGCATTTTTTATGGCCCAGCCGCCCAGCTTCTTCCAGCCCAGCTATTTATGGCCAACATTACCGACTGGGATGCACTGGCAATCCGCTTGCATTTTACTCCGCCGGAATACCAATTGAACGGAATAATAATGGAACTATTTTACAGCGGAAAATCGAAGAGAGAAGTAGGAAGGAATGGGATGCATAAAGATTAATATCGAATAAAGTCGAGCAAATTATGCAGATGCCAGGACAATCTAGTCAGGATCTAGGATAACCACAAAAGCCGAGCTTTTCATCTGCTCAAAATTAAACGCAAACTTCGACAAAGCCCCCAAAACTATTCTCATAAAACTGACATGTCTGCTAAAGAATTTCTCTGTATATTCCACGAAGTTTGAGAATCTCGGGATTCCCGGCGACGACAGCCTTAACACCGAAATACTCAATTAAATAAAGTTCAGCACGAAATTGCATTACATTTATGAACGTGAGTGCTTGCCGCGGAGTGGTGACGACGTCCTTGCAGCAATGTCATTCAATTCCACTTGCATTTCTTGCCATGTGGCATCATAAAGAAAGCCGCAAGTTGCACAAAGTTTTGTGTGCGAGTTTTCTTTTGCGACGTGAAAAGTAAAGGCTCAAGTGAGGCCTTACTAGAGAGTTTAGAACTAATTAACTAAATAATCCAGTCTCTTTGCCACAACACAAATGTAAATTTAAAAGCCTCGTAATATTTCAAATATTCAAACATTTACTCTGAAAGGTCATTGACAATTTCACATT
The DNA here is from genome assembly GCF_017639315.1 of Drosophila ananassae. Lineage (NCBI taxonomy): Eukaryota > Metazoa > Arthropoda > Insecta > Diptera > Drosophilidae > Drosophila > Drosophila ananassae. The sequence continues at coordinate 6,302,609 of NC_057929.1, read as the reverse complement.
CAATCACATTTCATAAACGGAAATTTAATTAACATTGATGCGGCCTAATTATAATAATTACATTTAAGGCTTTAAGTCGCTTTGAACGTGTTTTTGCGGTGGTGTCGGACTAGTAACCAATGACAACCTACAGCCCATGCAATTAATTTAATTTACGTGGTAATTTTAAATATATGTGGGCATGAATAAAATCAATACATTTACAGTTGCAGTTGGCAGATAATATGCAGCCAATTGTTGGCAGTTTGCGGTTTGGCGCAAAATACTGGGCTTTATTGGGATTACTGACCCGGCCAATGGTGTATGGCCTTTACCGCACTACTTAGCCAAATTGCCAACCACTGAGCCCCACAGTCCTGAGTCCTCAGTCCTTAGGTCCTTGCCGGGCGTATTAAAATTTTATGCAAATAATTTATGTCCTTTCCGGTCGTTCGGTGTGAGGACCTGTGGGAGTTGATCCTCTCGAGTCCTCCCTGTAGTTGATTTAAATTGATGCCGGGTGACTTTATTAGAGGGAATTATAATCTCAAATGGCACAAATTGATGGCGCATTACTCATACGTGTATTTGGATAAAAAGCCAAACATTTATTTCACAGCTTACGTTTTATTCAAGTTTGGCCTGAAGAACCTGAAAACAATCTTGCTGGGGATTAGCCGCCCAAGCTCTCTTTCGGCCATTTTGTCGTTTTATTATTTCCCTTATTTTCCAAAAAAAAAACCTCGCTATAAATACGTTAACGTGTACGAACACATCCTGCCATCCTGCCTGGCATTCCGTGCATCCGTATCCGGTTCTTTTATGACAGAGAGGCCTAAAGTGCCTACTTATAAAATCAAAATCATAAAAAATAATGTTAATTTCAATATTGTCTCATTAAATGCGTATAAAACTCCAGCCGGTGAACATGTGTGCTTATGTGCCAGTGTGTGTGAGTGTCATGGTGTAAGTGTGTGTGTGTGGATGTCCTTGTATGTGTGTCGGTGTGATGAAAGAAATTTCGTGATGGCGGATAGAAGGTTGGGAGAAATTTGTTCATTTAACCTGCCTTAACGGGATGGCCCCAAAAGGTACAGTGGCAGGACCTTAATAAAATTCTAAAATTTAATATTAAAATGGGGAATGCCTTTGTTTTTTGGGATAATCCTTGAACGTATATTTGTTAAGGACTTGTCAGAAAATATTGTTTTGAATACTAGTATCCAGGAGTACTGTTTCTAGGATGTTTCTACGATGTTTTTAATGCCTTAGATTAGATTCTAGTTCAAAGAATCTCTTTTCAGTTAAGATTATAATTAGCATAAATATGAACTTATATTTAAATCTTGAAAAAGTTCCAAGATGTTATTTTTTTAATCTTTTTTTTTATTTTTCCAGAACTAACTTTGAACCACTGTGTTGAATTTTTTATTTCCACCAAGTATGGGTGCGTGAAATTTAAATAAAACGTGCGATTGTGGAGCAGCTGTTGCCGTTTCCCGCCTGCCCGTCTCCCTCTCCAGGCCTTCCACAATTTTCCGTATTTGGTCCGCCGGAGTGACGAGGCTTCATGGGGAAAGGAGTCTGAGAAGAAGGACGAACAGACGGATGAATCTGCGGACAGGACAGGACTGACAGTTGGGGAGTCACGCACCCACACACGCGTATAGTTACGTGGCATGGAGCCGGATGCTGCCACACGGAGGCACACACACACTCTCTGTCGTACTGCCACACACGCACAGTGGTCGGGAAATGTGACAGGATGTCATTTTGCAACGCATCCGAAACATAAACACCGCCAGCATCGCCTTTCTTTTGTACTCCACCCATACATACATATGTGAAAATTATGCTGCTAAAAGGCGGCAAATGTCGGCATTAGTGTCTCTCCCCCTCCTTCCGCTGGTCCCATCTCTTTCACCCCCAACTATACCCCTCTCTGTCGCCAACTGAATGTGTTTTCGGAAAACAAGCGAAACTAGAAAATTTGCATAAGCATTCGGGAGAGCTCGTTCGTTATTATCAGGATACGGTGGTGGTGGTGGGGGTCTGTGTTTAGTTATTTAAAATACACGTAATATTCATAATATGACGCAAATGCTTGTCATATTCCGGGAGACTGGAAAATTGTGTTTAACATATGGGGAGTACTTGTTGATTTTGGTTTTATTGGCACTATTGGAGGTCCTTTTTTCCACTCTATGATAATAATGCTAATTTACTCAGTAATTGCAACAATTGATTTTTTTTTAAATAGTAAGGTAATATTTCAACGTTTTTCTTTAACTGCATGTTTGCCAGAAACCAAAAAAAGTGGAAATAAATATTAATTAGTTTTTTTTTTATTTGTGTTTTATTGAGTTTAGTTTTCCCTGAGGCCAATAAACAACGAAAGCCATTTTTATATATTAGTTTTTTGGCTTTGTCTGACTCGACCACAAAATCGAATATGTACACAATTAATTTAAATTGTTTTGGCCTGGCCCAGGAGTGATTTTTGGCAGGTGTAATAGTGTGCGATTTTCAAGTTAATTGAATAGAAATCAGGGCCAAAGGGCGACAATTGAAATATATTTATGATAAATCAAATTAGAGGCTATGGCTAATGAGGCTATGTTGGGATAGGGGGCTTGCCTATCCGCGTTTTGTTACCATTTCGAATTAAGAATATTTGGAATTTCAATTAACTCAATTAATTTTAATATATGCCGCCAATTTGTGTCTAATTGTGTGTCGACACGTCCTTCAGAAGTAATTAAATCAGTTTATTACAAATATTACAAACCCAGAGTTGACAGAATGACAACCAACACAGTGCAAACACACCAAAGTTTTCAACTGATCTTGTCATCATTTATGTTCCCTGTTTCCCAGGCTTCACTGTAGCCATGCTTAGCACGACTGTGAATGTTTAGTTGGCATAATTAAAACAGAAATACCAGGCAAATCATGCCAGCCAGTCAGCCAGACAGACGAACGACGTCTGTGCAAATATCCATCCATTCCCTCCTTTAAACTGAAATTGCACAAATAATGATAGAGTTGGCAAACTTTTACCTTCCTCTCGTCCTCCTCATAGGACCCTCGAATGCTTCCACCACCTCTCACCACCCACCTATCCTGACGAAAATCAACATGAGAAAACTGTTATTTAAAGGCCCGAGGCTTATTTGCCTCATGTTGCCGAGGCTCCTGTCATTTGGCCTATTGATTTTTGCAGGTGGATAACCTTAAATTTGCCAACACAACTTTTTGGCCCAAAAGACGCAGGAAGTCTGAGGACGGGGCTGAGAAGGACTAAGGAGGGCAAAGAAGAAAACACTTGAGGCAAAAGTGCCCTAGCCAAAGTTTTGCCTTTTTTGAGGGCAAATAAATTTAATAAGCGCATTCAAGTTTATGCCAAACTTTGGGCCGAGTTGGCCAATTTGATTATGACAGTAAGTGATTTCTTTTGTGGAAGGACTCTGCTCTCTCTCTCCCCCTCTCTCTGTGTGTGTGCGTGGCACGTAATTAACTGTCCTAGGCGTTGCATACTTTTCAGCTGATGCCCCGAAGTCAAGCCCCCGAAAAAAATGTATATATCACCTCTCCTTTTTGGTCTTGTTCTTACCATATTTCATTGGCCTTATCGCGCGGCTATGTAGTAGCCGACTAATTTATGGGCCATTTATGGCCACATTGCAGATCTATTAACAATGTGCAGTCAAATTTAATTTCCAGCTAAAACGCCGTCCAGCTCTAACTAAAAAAAAAAACAAAAGAAACGAAAACATTCGAATTTATGTGACAGCATTTGAAATTTATTTGCTGCAACGATTACGTATAGCTGGCGATGGCGATGGCTATGGCTGTGTGGAGATTGGTGTCTGCAGGGTTCTAGCCATAAAGTTCCATTGACCCATTTCGGCTTTGTATCAGGACCAGGCTGAAAGCCAGGCTCACACATATACACACACTAGCACACATACTTACTGTGTTACCCCTTGGCATGCAAAGTTGTTGTTCTTTTTTCTTTGTGTTTTTTCCGCCAGCCAGCCAGCTGGCCAACAATGTAAAATGGCTGGATGTTCCCAGGACGAAAACAACTACCAATGCACAGGCGATTAGTGCACCATTTGGTCAAGCGTATGACTAGAAAGTCTAAAACGGTTTATGCCTTGCTTGATTTTGTGATTTAATTATATTAGGGTGCAGTAAGGAATTTTTTACTAAACTAGTAAAAAGAGGATGTTTTTTTTGACTTTTCAGATATTGTTATACTGGTGTAAATATGCTATTTTTGAAGCCTAAATGTTAGCGAAGGATGAAAGTAAATATTAAACTTAAATAATACAGATATACTAACTTTTTATACAAATAATCTTATAATATCTCCTCAAATTTCTTTTGAAAAGCATATTTAAAATAGCCAATTAAAATGCTATGAATTTTTTATATTTTACATACAGTATTTTTTATTATTATTATAAGAAACATTTCTCCATAAAGAATTGCAAACAATCTGAATTAATTGAAACATAAAATATTTATTTTAATTTTAAACAATCAACTCTCAAGCTCTTACATTTTTTTGCTATCTTTTTGTAATTTTTATGCATTTTTTTCTTGTTTTGTTAAATATTTTGTATTTTTTTTTTTGTGGCATAAACGTAATTTTATGAGCTATTGTCACACACACATGCAACAATGAGAGACTGCCGCACAGATACACTCATACAGTTCATGTGGCTGGCTGTTATTTACTGTTATTTGTTTAGCCGGGGGTTCCTGTTTATTTTTGGGCTTATTTGTTGCCATTGTTGGCTGTCATTGTTATAGCCGGGATGGTCCAGGATGGCCTGGGTTTGGCCAGGACGGCACTTCCATGGCTATATGGCCAGTTGAGCGGTTGACCAGTTTGTGCGACGTCACAAAATGAAATATTCAAGTGCGCATTAAGCCCGCATGCCCCAGTTGCAAGTTCCGCAATAGCAACAGCCACGACAAGTACCGTTGCAACTGCCACAGCCAATGGAACAGCAACAGCAAGTGCAAAATGCAAACTGCAAACTGCAACTGCCACTGCCACTGCAGCTTCTAATATTAGAATCCCAGTCTAGTCGGGGATGCAGAAATGCCGACCATCGGGAGCTCTGGTAATTGCGAAATTACCACATGAGTCTGAATGTGGCTGCATTGGCAATGATTTTTGCTGTGCAACATCCCGAGCATTGTTGTGCCACCCCAAACACACGCACATCTCAGACACACTCACATATGTTGATTTCAATTGATTCTTGCTTTGCGGCAACACTCTGTCTCTGCTTTGTTGGTTTCAATTTAGGTTGCAAGTTGCAACTATGTACGTTCATGCCCCATGCCCCATTCCAGGCACAAAGGAATATTATAAATGCCACACAGAGTCTACTGCCTCAATGGCCTTTAATTGAAACCATTTAAAGTCTTTTTTTCTGGCCATTGTTGTCTTACTTACACTTGTTGCCACCTTGCAACCATGCCACATGCTGCAAGTAAGCCATATCTCCGACCTAAGAGAGATAAATGTGCAGAAAAGTAGTAATATTTTCCAGATTTTGATTTCATAAAATATTTGGCCAATTGAAACAGACTGAATTGGATTTATTCTTCCAGACCAAGTTAACTGAGGAATTCAAAGAACAATAAATTGTTTTCTAATTGGCTTTGTGGTATTTAGGGACTCAGAAATACCATTTTAAAACCACTTTAAAAATGTTTATTTTTATTTCTGCCAGTCAAATGATATACAATAACTTTTAATCACTTCACGTGAATTAGAGTCTACTTTTATCCATTTTTGAAGCCATAAAACACAAAGCTAACGATGGCTTTTCAAACAATAAATAAACGTAGTTCTATTTGTATTATTTTCACTTTTTTTTGGTCAGCTCTCGAAAGTTTTCCGCACATAGGACCATAAACGAGAGTTATGTGCAATTACTCGGAAGCAAAAGTTAACTTTTTCCCACTTTTCCAGGGATTTTGTGGTTAAAAATTGTTCCCAGTCTCTGTGCCTCTGTGTTAGTGTTAGGATGCTTTTTAATCTGAATAGTTTCAGTGACTAAATAAAAAATAATCACAAATAAAAACTTTCTTTAGTCAATCAAACTAATATAAAGGCCAGGCCAAGAGCCTTGCTTTAAAGTATTCCACTTACAAAGCAAGGAATTCGAAAATAGTTGATGGAAATTAAAGTTTCATTAGGGAATATAAACACAATTAAGTTGGAGGAGCTTACACAGGCTTTTGGCCTGCAAAATGCGAAACGTACATACTATGCAAATTGAAATAGTTTGGCGAAAAGCGAAAATGTTACTAAGTGGCAACACGTAATGGATGTGGGCTGGAGTTTCGGGCGGGAAAATCGGGTTTGAATTGCATATTTGAGTTGTAAGTTTGCTAGTCCTGTTTATTAATTGTTAGGGAGTTTTCAACCCAACAAGGACTGATAGTTAGGACGCTATCTTTAGTGGTTAGAACACTATATATCTTAAAAATCCTTTCTCGCAAATATGCCAATAAAGCGTAAAATCCAGTCAAGTGCCAAAAATTGTGGGTTTCCCTTTCTTGAGTTACCGAGTCCAAAGGGCTCCTTCTGCTTATCGAATCGAACATTTTGTTTAATTGAAGTATTTCGAAATTTCGATACAGTTGACTGAACAAATCTAACGATGTTGGTCGGGACTCGGGACTCTCCTAGCAATATGGCCAAGAGCGAACAGCGAACAGCTATAGTTTGGTCCGGGCTCTCACAGCTTTTCCTTCTGGCCTGCAGCTCTCTAATTGGAAATCAGTGGAAATCGATGCAACAATAAATTTATAAATATTGATGAAAGCTTCAATAAAGTCCTTGTCCTTGTTCATCCGCCCACCGCCAACCGACTCTCCCTTGATTCCCAGTGTATTAAATAATAATGGAAGAACATTCCTGCTCGTTTGCCACTCTCCGCTAAGTAGTTTACTTTGCTTTTGGCCATAATTGAAATGCCAATGCCGTGAAGTGTGAAGTGTTTGCTCTTGCAAGCGCAGCATTCCGCAGTTCTCTCGCCTTTTTTATTGTATTTTCCAGGGTATTTGTAGCTACCAAGGGTATATAGTATTCTGTAGACTTTTTGAGACAGTTTTTTGGTTTCAAAGGTCCGAGTAGTAAGCCACAAATCAATCAATTTTCAATGCCACACATGAGTGGTCTAAGCCGGATGGCCCTAAATTCTTTTGTAAAAGGATATTAGGACGAAAAAAGCTTTTAAAGTTTGTTATTAATAAGTGATTGTATCTATTTTTATAATATTTTATAGCCAGTATGCAAGAGGATGTTTTCAGACTAAAGCTGTTAAGAAAGGTTAGGGTAGTATTTTTTTATAAAGACCGTCGCCTTGGGTATCCAATAGTCCTTTAGATAATTCCTTATTATTTGTGGCATTGCTCTATATATATGTTTTTTTAGTAAGAACTCAACTGCATTATAAATTGCATTCATTGTCGCTGAGCTGACTGCTTCTGGTTCCTTTTCTCGCATCCTTTTACCCTTGCCCCTAGATGTCCTGCCCACTCACTCCTGGAGGAGTGGAAGACTCCTCCTATTTTTTTTTGTATCGCATTGCAGTTGCATGAAGCAGAAAAACCAATTTGCAGCTATCAAAACGAAACTGTGAATGGAACGGGCAAAGTGGCAGCGATTGATCGATTTGTTGTCTGTCTGCTGGATGTTTGCCGAGCATTTGATGTGATGCGCCCTATAATTGCGGAATACGGTTAATAATGCCGTAAATAGGAAGCGATAATATTGCGTGAGAGTGGGATGGTGGCAGAGATTACGATACTCCACTTGACCCGGATTACCCGCCCAACCGCCCATCCGCCCATCCACCCACACACACATGGCAACCCCCATTACGGGTTCCTTGCCCCCGCAACTTATGACCGCATAAAGCTCAAAGACAAATGTACAGATTGAAGTCGATAGCACTTGATTAACGTGTGTGTGTCTTGTGTACTTGGGGAGTGGGTAGATTTCTTTTTCGGGAGGTTGGTGGGTGGTTGGAAACCTATGTAAATGAGACAAAAAGCCAGCACCCACACCACCCACTAGGTGCCAAGGCTGTCTGCTAATGAAGGCGGCGAAGAAAACGGCCAACGCCGACACACAATCACGAAGGCAAATAAGCAAACAAGCCAACCGGCAGGTGAGTCAGCCTTTTCACGTGATTTCAGACGTTTTCGTTTTTAGGACTCCTTCCCCAGGACATGAGTGGAGGTGGTGATCCGGGGAGGCCTGAGAGTTTTGTTTGCCGTTCAGCTTATCGCTGCTTAGCTTAATTAAAGTGCATGACGTTTCGCCAATTGCCAGTTGGCTTTGATTTCTCGACCAGTTACTGAGTATGTTTGGGAAATGCTTCAATTGAACACACATAGAAAAAATGTGTATTTATCTTTTAATGGAGGAATTAAAGAGGATTTAAGGATTACATTTTGATAAATGTTTCCTTCCATTATTCCTTTTATCTCTTAATCAAGAATGCATTTGTATTTAAGACTCAAAAGAAGAATTTAAAAGAAGCTTTACTTTCTTAAATATTTTTAAAAAACAGCCAGAAGTGACAACCAAACCATTAAGCCTCAAAACTTGATTGTTCTTTTCATAACTAGTCTACTAGCCCTAACTCACACTTATAAAATAACTTTCTTTGTGAATTATCCCTCTCAAAACCAAGTTAACCTATTTTATTTTGTCGTGTACACCCACACCTGATAAATATCACCCCGAAAACTAGGTGCTACTGGGTTAATTAGTTTCGCTCACATTCAGACTCGTATACCTTAATTTATTTTTGCCACATTCACAGCATACTTGCTGGGCGCGTGGGTTGTCTATTTTTTGAAATGGAATTTCCATTCAGGCTTTGGGCCATTGTTGATTTGAATGATGGAGAGGGGTCCTGTCCGGGAACGGGAAAGGACAGACAGGGCGGTTAGACATCCGGCTGGCCTCTTTCCTCGGGCTTGGCTTTGTAATGCCGCCAGACAAATACATACTACAAACATCGCCGAGCCATAGAGAATCATTAATAAAAATAATGCCACCAGAAGAATAGGGCTCATACAAACGGCCAAAATACAAAAACCAAGATGGAACAAACAAAAAATAAAAGCGCTTTCGGCCAATGTGGGGATGTGGAAGTGTGTGGCGGCGGCATAACGTCTCTAATTGAATTTCTTATGGTCCATTAACTGTCAGAGGCGAAATCCTCTGGCAGGCCAAAACCAAGGACCAAGAACCCCCCTCGACAGATCCTTAGATCCTGACGGAGCCAAGGTGAAGCTCCTGTCCTGTCGCAACTGAATGAGTAAGCAAAGAAAACCGTAAACGTGACAGTTTTTAACAATATTTAAGATGTCAGCATGATATATCGTTTAATTTATGTATTGCGGGTGGCAGGACCTGTGGGTGGTTGTGCTGCTGCCTCTTCCTCTTGCTGGGTCCTTTAGAAAATTTAATAAAATCATTTTGCCAGCATTTTCGATGGACAGGCAGTGGAGAGAGAGAGCTTAAAAGATGGAAATGTAATTAGAACGAGAATGCCGGTGTGGAACTGAAAAGGAGAGTTCAAGCAGTGGCTCTTGCATTCCATAATAATAAATAACATTAATCAGCAGATAAAACAAATAGTGGGGACAGGCATAGGACACAGGACACGGCACTCGTTTAGCTTCCGATTTGCATAGTTTCTGCAATATTTCCCCATTTTTGCCTTCCGCAATTTTCCAGCCCGGGATGCCGGCGGAAACTGCAACGAAAGGATACGAAAAGGCAGAAAAGGTACAGGACTTGGGCAGCAGGACTTTGGTTCAGGACTTGAACTTCCTCTTCCTGTTTACGCCAACTGAATTATTTATGCAAAATACTAGTCGCCGCCCCAGCGACGTCTGCCCGCCGTCGTAGGTCCTTTAAAGGACCTTTAATGTGTTCCCCGTCGGGCTATCGAGACTCCTCATCCGATATTTGTGAATGAGTTTCAGCAAGTTTCACGCCCCAATGGCTTCGAATGGCCTGGGAAATGTTTAAGCCATTTTCATTTAAAATGCAGCTGGCCTAATCCTCACCTAGGCAACCATGTTTCCGAGGTTTTCGAGCGCATTACCATTTTCATTGCTTTCCAACTTTTTTTTCTCCCATTTTCTACTTTTTTTCCAACAATTTTCATTCCCATTGCCGTTTCCATTTCCATTGATTTTCCAGCCTTTTTTTGTATTCGTGGCTGGCCAGCAATAATGAGCCATTATGGCCAATTACGAAGGCAATCTCATTAGCTTTTAGCGTTTTCCATTTACCTGTTTGCCTGCCGGGCCACACGGCGTATGCGTAATATGAGCCAAGCCCCGATGCCAATTTGTTGCCATCTTGCCGCTTTGAGTTGCATAATTAGAATGATGCCGGTGGCTCTCGGTCTGTGGGCATCGGGCTGGTGCTTATTGCAAATCCTGTCCACTAGTTGCGCCTACGGTTAGTTCTCATTCCAGGCACGTATTTGACCAAAACTCGTCCTTTTTGGCCTGCAATGTCAAAGGTTGGGTTGAAAATTTGGGATTCTATTGCCAGAGTTGTCTAAAACTTTTAATGAAGAAGAGATTATTAAATTTGAATTAATTCTATAATAAGTTAAAAATCTATTACCAAATATTCTTAGACTTTAAGTTGTTAAAATAATTTTATAGCCAAGATCCTTAAACATCAACTCAATACATGTCCTTTAATATGAAATCCTATTTATTTTTCTACCCAAAACTTTAACCATTTTTTTTTGGCCAGAAACAAACCAAACAGACACCATCGCTATCCAGCAGAAGTGAGAGGCAGTGGACAGTTGCCTCGAAGGGCCAAGCACCGAGGACTGCACCCTGGGGCACAGTTAATAATAATTGCTTGCTTGGCATTGAACATGAACCTTCATCAGGTCGGCGGATTACTTTGGGTGTTTCGGCAGCCGTTTGCCAAAAATTGTCACGTCGTCGCCAGTCTGGCGAAATAAATACATAAAGGTGTCAACTCGGTCACTGGCCCATCCAATAAAGTTGGGGCTTATTTTTTGTAAATTAAGCCTTGGACCTTTGATGCGTTGTTTACCAAATGAGAGCCCTAATGAGCTATGGCTTTAATAAATTATTGACTTGATGGTTTTCCCTTGTTTTTATGTTTTTGTGCTCTGCAGATGAAAGGGCATAGTTGAGAGAGTCCAGGTTGATGTGTGAAGAGGAATTAGCTGGAACAAATGCAATTTTCCCAAGGCAATCCAACCATGACTTTGGCCAAAAGCGCACGCACTTAATTAATTTCAATTAGCCACACACACAATGGTTTCTTGTTTTTCTCTAGAAATCCATTTTGGTTTACTTTTTTGGATCGCAGGAAGATTTATTGTGCTTGCAGATATAATAGTTTACCTTCACCTTTTTCGGGTAATACATTTTTCATTTAGGATTGGCAATTAGAAAAATATTGAATCATGGAGTATAAAATTCAGACAGAATTGCCATTGCCACACGATGTCTGGGTGGCAGGATGACTGTGCCTGTTTTTGTGGCTGCTGGCTCAGCCCGATTCTCGAGGGAGTCCTGGCTTATTTTTATGTGCAAACAAATAACTCTGTGGCTACAGACACTTCCTCCCTTCCGAGGGGCCCTCGACTTCCATCTCCGTTACAAGTGCAATAAACTTGCCACTGACTTTGATTGACAGCTCTGGGGCTTTCCAACCCACCGAAGGCACACGAGCCACCCGAGGCAGCAACAAAAATTGGCATTTTCATTCAATTTAAATGCATTAAATAAATACCTGTGCATACACATACATAAGGAATTTGAATTGAATTTCCCAGAAGCTCGAGGAAAAGGTTCAATTCCATGAGGAATATATATTGCCGATAATAAAATTCTATAAAATTTAATTTAATATTAAAAGCCAGTTACCGGAGCCAAAGCCATCTATGCTATGGAAAATTGTAAAAGTGGTATTATATTAGATTTACATTTAAATGGATCAACTGTAGAACTAAAAAGTTCTCATTAGCAGGCGAATATAGTATGGTTTGATTATAATACATATATACTGAAATAACTCCCTAATGCTAATGCAGTTTGATTTCATTCACGGCATAAACACAAAACCATAATTATATTGCATCCAACTCTAAGCATTATCAGACCAGATGTTAATATGCAAATTGGAATTATGGCCGCCCAGAAACCCCACTTCTCACGTACTGTATCAAAATTCAGAAATGAAATTGCGTGTTTATATTATGCAAATTCCACTCTCAGTTGCCAAACTTCCTCAAACTTCTGAGACTACAGGCATGCTACAAATGTTGTGTAATTTTCATTGTTTATGAACTAGTTATGGTTGCATTATGAAAACATTCATCTAATGCAAAAGGAAAAATATTTGAAATATGTTTTTTAATTAATCCTGAGCCCTATGAAGCGATAAATTGAATTTCCAAGCCACTCTATCTTCAGATGCCAGACTGACACTATTATTGTTTATTGGCCAAGTCAGAGTATTTTGTGTGAATTGTGCTGAATTCAGATAATAATGTTGCATAAATCCAGGCGCTGTCCTTTGCCCAGGTCCTGACCCGGCCAAGATAAGTCTACGACTCACATGCAAATGACACTCTATGAAATTAACTGCATTATGCCAAATCAGCACTGCATATAAATCCCAGGGGGTTCGAGGGGAGTGAGCCTGAAACAATAAGTTTCCCCAAGTCTCGGGCCAGAGGCAACTCAACTCGACAACAATTGCAATCGCATCAAGTGCTACTCAAAGTTCAGAACTTGGTCAAGCATTTTGCAAATAAATCCCGCCAAGCCCCAGCCACCATTCCCATTTAGGCCAGTTCGGGCCCAGTTGGTTTATTGCTCTGGTTCTCCTCCTCCAGGCGGCTCCATTCAGGCTTGTCGAGTGCGCAGAAAAGTTTTCATTAACCGGTCCAGGTAAGAGTCTCTGGTAAGAGTCCTAATTGTTCAAATGAGAATGGAAAAAATTTCCCACCAAAGTTCCGGCTATTTAGATAAGTGTTTTAAGGTCAGAAGAAGGGATGTTACAATATAGAAAAGGATAGTAATTATAATAAGAATAGTTATTATATGGAAATTGTATTATAAAAGAAAATTTTTTGGCTTTAATGAGTGCTTTTAAAGGTTGTTTTTAGAAGATGCTGGGCTTATTTAAACAAAGTTTATCTTAGTTTGGTTGGTTACAGGGCGTATGATTATTTTTATAAAAATCAAGTATACGCCATGTTTTCATGATACACGGAATAGATTTATTGAAAATCGTCTAGAAAATGATTCAATTTAATATTAAAATCTATAAACGACTATTTCAAGGATCAAATAACTAATGACAAAAGGTTAATAGCAATAATAAAATAAATACAAAGTCAGGTTTAAAAAAAAAGGCATGGCCAGTGGCCACCATGGCGATTGAATCGCAGGGGGATTGTAATTCGGCCAGCATTTATTTAATTTATGCAAACAATTAATTATGTAGCTGCACGTTTGCAATTTCATTAAATGCGCGTTTATTAATGTCAACAACAACAACAAAAACAACAACAAGAGCAACAGAAACAGAAACAACAACAAACTGTAGCAGCAACGTGAGCAACCCGAGAGCGCATAATTAATGCCATAAAATGTGAATAATTTTCCAAATCTACGGAAAACATTGTGGGCTTTGGGGGCATGGGGCCACGGGTTGGCACGGGTTGGGCGTGGCAAATGGGCGGGGTCAGGTGACTGAGTAATAAATTCCCAGGGGGCATATGTGCGGTGCTTTTGAATCCGCGTATCCTTTTTCTCTCTGTGCCAGTGTGTGTGTGTGTGTGTGATGGTGTGCGTTCGTGTGTTTCGAAGGAATTAAGCTTTAAGCCTCGCGCTTTATTAATTTTCATATTGCATATTTCAAGGATCTGAGTGTTTTTTTGCCCCGTATGTTTTATTTTCCTCATAAATCAGCCACATTAATAACTCTCGTTTTTTTCAACTCATTTTAAATTAAACAAGAAAATTCAACAATTTGCATTTGTTGCAATCATAAAACATTTACTGGGATCAAGCAACAGCTGCGATACAGAAACAATAAAATACAAAATGTTTCTCGCCGACAAGGTCATCTGAAGTGGGCCGAAGGGGTGGTCTGGCAGTGGCCAGGTACAAAGATACAACAGAAATGGGGGGAATACTACTCGTTCCTCGGGGAACCCGTAAAATCAACAAAACGCTTTGTTGCCGACAGTCGAAAGGTCCAAATTTGATTTGTATCCATGGCAATAAAAATATCATATTTAAATTTTGTTCAACGGCATCAAAGGGAAGGCAATTCAGTAGCATTTGTATTTTATTTGTATTTAAAAGGTTCTTAAATTTTTGAAAAGGTAAATGGAATTCAGAATTAAAGTATTACTTGAAAAATCTGTAAAAAAATATGAAAAGCAGTATCTCTTTTTTCGGAAATGGAAAACCGTCATTTAAATCATCTGAAGAGTTCAATGGCTTTCGCGGTTAATTGAGATTCCATGGTCAGTTTACATATCCAATCGTTTATGTGGATATTTCGCAGTGGTTGGGCAATGAAATGCCTTTGACTCTTAATTAAATGCAATTGACGGAATTCCAAAGGAGCATATCCTTAAAGCATTTTATTCAACTTACCAGATGCCAGCTACCAGATGCCAGGACGCCCCAGGGGACTGGATGACACAATTTAAATCAAGTTGACCGCAAGATTTCACAGTGAATTATACCGTGGGCGGTAAGTGTCAGAATCCGGGGGAGACTGGAGAAACATTTCCGAGAATTTGCCACGCCCAATTTACTCAGGGCCAACTGGTGGGCCGTTAACATGCTTTTAGCCTTAAATTAGTGCACCCCGAAGTACACCTTGGCCGAAGTAATAGGGATTTAGAGCGGACAATAAAGCGACTGACATCAAAAGAGATTGCTCCCCAGATACATTCAAAAGGCCGGGGCAGCATCTTTTGGATTGTCCGGATTTAAGTAGATGTGTATATTTGTATTTATTCGCATCGTGGCTGTCCATCAAATTGAGCCATAAAAGTTCTGGCAACATGTGACGGGATGAGGCTAATTAAGAGTGCCCCGGCTAACGAAAAATCCAGCCGGGAGTCGACAAAACTTTCCCTTTGCATGCGTAGAGTCAAGTTTTTAATTAAATAAAGTCGCAATGTAGTATATACATACATATATATATTTCTTTTCCTTTTAGACGGGCAAGTTTTTCGGTCAGAAATGCGTTTGTGCAACTAGAAACTTCCTGGGGAAACTTGGGCGCCGAGAACTTCAAGTTCGGCATGTTGCAGCTGCAAGCCCTGTTGCAACGAAATGAATTGGAATGTCGCTTGCTAAAAACTGAAAACTGGAAACTGAAAAATGGAACTGGATTAACTTTTTGGTGTACTTCATCAAAATGCAAACATTTTGGGTTTAAGCCGTGGGGATTGGTACTACAGAGGGGTGGTAGAGGGTATGGTTTAGGGGGTGGCTGGCAAACTAATAACAAAATATAAACAATTTGCGGTGGAGTACAGTTTTTTTTCTTCATTTTTTTTGGTGGTGGTGGAGAGCTTTGCCAGGTACACAGTTAGGCTTGAAAAGATAGGTAAACAAAATCACGTTGGGTAAATATTATTTCGTTTGCCCGACTCATGAGTCCTTGCCCGCCCCCTGCGAGTCGTCCTGCGAGTTCGGCGCTCCTTTACCGCCCGGAGGGAATTTAGTGGACTTTTTGCCAAGGGAGACTTGTTTTTCTTTCGCTTTTATTAGAAAACAAATTTAAATTTTAATATTTTCTGGCTCCCCAGTGACTGTTGTCTGTCTCTTTGACTGTCTAACTGTCTGATTGTCGGAAACAAATAATAATAATGATGGAAATGAAAATGAAAATGGAAAAACCCGTGCCACTGACACTGAAAATGGCAAAATTGTTAGAACTCTTGTTATTGGTAAGTTGAAAATTTGCTAACAAAATTGGCCAAATTATTGTAAATTCAGCAATCGGATTTCGTGTGCATAAGCCAGAAATCATAGACGAGCATTTTTATGTCAATAAGTTGGCCAAGCACGTTCAGCCAACACCCTGGCCCAGACCCCATGCTCCTTACTCCTTGGTCCTTGCTAACCCTATCTTCCCCTCTACCTTAACCCCTTCAATTGACAATGCGTAGAGCGTACAATATTTTGTCGTATTGTCGATTTTCACAAACTTCGTGCTCACACCCAGAATACAACTACCAACTGAAGCTGTTGTGTGTGCGAAATTCCATCCTTATTTATGCAAGTGGGTGTGCAGGGACACTGTCATACTGTCCGGCCATGAGTTATATTTTGGTATGCCAGTCTGTGAGAATCCTGTCAAGCAGCTGTCAGGACGGCTTGGCGCTTAGCTTCTCTCTCTCTATTTTACAATGCAACCCCTTTCAGGTCCTGAATCTTTACGTTCTTGGTTCTTGGTCCTTGGTCCTCGGTCCTCGGGCTGCATTCAATTGTCACTCGGATTTCCAGACACTCACGTGTATGTGCTACGTTCGTTCAATCTTTAGACACAAATATCCTCAAAAATAGCAAAAGGTGGAGAGTCCTGCAGCATGCCGACAAAAAACTACTGCTAATGCCAGGACTGATGACGGATTTGCCAGGTTTTAAATGCAAATTTGAGCTCTATGATTTTGGTTCTTAAACTGAAATTGCATAGTTTTTCTGTTAGCATTCTGGCAGATTTTTAAAGGGAGTGAATTTGTTTCTTTATGAAGGAATTTACTGGGTTGGAAGTTGGATTCTGGAAAAATTAGAAGTTTAGAGAGGAAATATGTATAATTTTTTGTACCATTAAATAAAAATTAAATATCAGCAATAAATAATACCAAATAAAATATATCAAAGGCCATTTCAAAAAGCCTATTTCAAAGAGAATACGTTAATATCCTTGCTGAACTAACCCTATTGAAACCCCAAAGTGCCCCGAGTGAGTGAAGTATCTCTGTGCCTGCTTAGGCTTTCAAAACTAAGCCAAATGGAGACTCCTTAAAGACGATGAGTCCTGTTGCACAAAGCAATATCAACCCTTGCCCTTTGGGTTAGCAAATCATTTCTATCCGTTCCGGGTTTTGGGTCCAGAGGCATCTCTCAATACACTAAGCGCATTACACATACGCACCGTTGACTGGGGATTTCCAGTTGGAGCCCTGGAGAAATGTTATTGGATACCCGTTGCCGGGAAAGATGTACTCTTTTAGAATTTCGGTTTCTGTTTCGCTTTTGGCTGCCCGCTGCCTGCGGATTGCTGACTCAATGTCACGACATTCACTTAAACGGGTTTTCCATCCTAAAGCACACTCATACAGAACTAATGCCATGTAAAATGCTTTGAAGCTGTAAATTTTCTTTGCATTCTGCAGTTGAAAGTGTAAAAGCGAAGGAAAATGGTGGCCGGGGCGGAAGGAAGTGGCATGGCAAGCCATCTCGCCTTACTAAGCTGTGGAAAATCCTTGGCGCTTTATTTTCATTTTGATTGCCGTTCAAAATGCCGAATGCCGAATGCCGTTCGCCGAATGAAGTGCCAAACTGTGAAGCTCAACTCAAAACGTTGCTACAATTAAGACCCAACCCGAGGATGAAAAGAGAGAGTACTTTAAAACAGAAAGAGATGGATGTATAAAGAGTAGAAAAAAAGGATACTCGTCTTTGGTCTTGTAAGCCAGCTTTGAGCCCCATTTGAAGTCTGCGGGCCACTTTCCCTGGCCCCAGTTCTTCGCCCGTCTTGAGTAATTTAAAACTCGATGGCAGTTGACTGTTAATTTTAGTTCTCCTTGAAGTTTTCTCTTAAATATTTTATACGCTCGGTCGACCAAACGGCGGTTGTCTGAAAACTACCATCGGGGTCTGCGTCCTAGTTTGGGGTGCTCCTGGTCCGGGCCTGGTCTCCTTCATAAATCAGACGCTGCCAGCTGGCTGTCTACTGGCTTGTAGTTCACGGCAAGCAACAAATTGTCGGTCTCTGCGGCCAGTTGATAAATATGCCCGACCCACTGCTCTGATATCCTTTCGCTCCTGACCGTGGATCTGTGGGATATGTGCTGCCTTAATTACGGCCAACTTCCTTCCTGATATGGCGCATCAATTTGGTGTCGGAACTCGCTCGGTTTGTCGCATGTCTCCAATGCCAGGATTTTTGAGATAACAAAATAATATATTATGCACATCCCTCCCCCCACATAAATAGGATCTTTCACAAAATGTTTAATTTTTATTTGCATAACTTTCTCACCTACCCAGGGGCAGTCCCCCAAATTGGTAACAATAATTCTGTCAGCCCTGAAAACGTGGTCCTGCCAAAAAGGACCTCCCTCTGACACAAACTTTTGCATTAGTGTGAAAATCGCAACGGGATGCAGGTTGTGGTTAAGTGGACTTCCAGGACTTCGGCGGTATTAAAAATTATGCAGTTCAAAAGGGAAGAAAAATGCAATTTAAAATCATTTTGAGGCACTCGCTGGATGCGACGATGGAAGGGATTTGCAGAAGGAGTTCCTGGCTGGAGTTGTGCCCTCGATTCGAGTGCTAATTGCCGGAAATAAAAATGAAAATCGCATCCTGTGCTTCAGCTGGCGGAAACGACCACAGCCGCCATTGCCGTCGCCGTAGTCACCATCATCATCATCGTTCTCCTCCTTTTTTATATTTTTTTTCTCTGTTCCTGCGAATGAATTTTCAATGCGTCGCGAATTTATTTTCATTTTTTCCCTGTTTTTTGTTCTTCAACTGGGTGCCTGGTTTCCTCCATTTTTTCTCCATTTATAGTGCAGTTTTCTGGTACGTTTGCCACCCGTATTTGCTCTGCATAATAACAATAAAAATAATAATCAGGGCGACGAGAAAAGGGTCGAGTGGATGGGCTTGGGCTTGTATTTATGACCGCTGTCTGGAAGCAATCATTGCTGTCGCCTAATTTATTTCGTTTGTTCTGACTTGCCCTCACCCCTCTCCGGATAGACCATTTTGCAGTGAAAAATGGGGGAACTGCCACTACTGCCACCCACTTCATTTTGGTTATGCATAACACACAAATTTCCAACAACATTATTTGCGCACGCATAAATGAATACCGAATAATAGATGTTTCCAGAAAGAGTGTAAGACTTTTAATATCCTGGAAAATTATAAGGATATGGGGGAAGTTTTAAGAGCTTTCCATTTAATTAAAGAAATTTTTTAAATACTCTTACCAGGATTACCAGGGTTAAGCAGGATATATCGATAAAAGCTTTAGGAGATGTTATCGAGATCTGCCCATCGCCATAAGATGTCCATAAGACAAAAGCTTACACTGAAATATTTATCTAAACTAAAACAACTTTAGTAAAATAGTTTCTATCCTCTTATTAACGCTCTTAAACCCAAGCCAAATGAAATTATGTCTCCTTTCTATTACTTCCCAAACATTATACCCTCTGATACCCAATATTTCTCTCGCAATGCGTATACGACGCGTTGGCAAGCCTTTGGCAATCGACTCCGTTGCCGTGATTGCGTTTCGGGGGCAAATTGGCTGAAAGGAGTGAGAAGTCGCGTCTGGTATTTGGTCTTTGTTTACTCATTGCCTAATTGCATGAATATTTTTGGCTCATGCACAATTTGTTTATTATTGTTATGGCCGTCTGTTGCTGTTGATTTTTGTCCCAAAACACTATTCGAAAGGTCAAAAGGCCAATAGACTGGGCGGGACAATCTGAAAGCTCAATTAAATGAAATATTTACACTTCATTTGGTATCCTGTTTTGATGTTAATTAAATACACAAGCCTATGTCCTCATTGAATGTATTATTTGACGTTCGATTTGCTGGAATAAGAAGTCCATCTGCTACAATAATAGTGGTCAGTATTGTAACTAAAAACTAAGGGTGGACCGAAGGAAAAAAATACAAAGATGTTGCTCCTGCTGACTGCCTTTCAGCTCAAGTCGAGCGAACATCGGAGTTGTTGGCAGGCACTGCCTTTGCCAGTTACCAGTTGCAGTTTCCTACTGCTTTCGACAGCTGTGTCTCGTCCTTGCATCCTTTCTTTTCCTTTTTTTTTTCTTATGCTTCCTTGCTCCTTGTGTGTGGTACGAGTTTATCCTCCCCGTGGAGAGAAACATAACATAAAATGCATTTTCCGCATTAAAAAACTGAACCAGAAGACCCGTCTGACTTACACATGGCCCCTCTGGTTGGCCTGAGGCAACAAATTGCTTCTGATTTCTTATTTGCCCGCCCTTTATATTCCCATTTCGCCCATGTGTGCGGCATTTTATTTAAATTAATGCCATTAAAGTGTTAAATGCTCTTCAAAAGGCTCAAACGTGTATTGAAAATGCTTCTCCTCAAGCATAAAATGGATATTACTACTATATGAGCTTAGACGGTTAAGAAAATGTGTAAAAAAGTTGTGCAAAATTATGAAATATAAGTCTACAATCTGCTTCAGAAATTACAGTAATTGGCCAAGATAGTTCTTTGAAGGTTTTGGACAAAATGGGATATTTTCTAGCACTGTCCCCACAAGTAAAGCCGGAAATGGAGCCAACATTTTATTTTGAGAATTTCAAGGATTCTTTGATGCAGATCGACGGGGAATAGTTCCCTGATTCACAAATGGTACGCCGTTTTTGAATCGGCTGCGAAATAGTGAAGATATTCGCCAAAAACTGAGGGAAAAGCGCCAATCGCACTTTTCCAAGGGGTACCATCAGGATTTTGGCCGGAAATGGAGCCAAAATTTTCTTTTGAGAATTTCAAGGATTCTTTGATGCAGATCGACGGGGAAAAGTTCCCTGATTCACAAATGGCACGCCCTTTTTAAATCGGCTGCGAAATAGTCAAGATATTCGCCAAAAACTGAGGGAAAAGCGCCAATCGCACTTTTCCAAGGGGTACCATCAGGATTTTGGCCGGAAATGGAGCCAACATTTTATTTTGAGAATTTCAATAATCCTTTTATGCAGATCGACGGGGAAAAGTTCCCTGATTCACAAATGGTATGCCGTTTTTGAATCGGCTGCGAAATAGTGAAGATATTCTCCAAAAACTGAGGGAAAAGCGCCAATCGCACTTTTCCAAGGGGTACCATTAGGATTTTGGCCGGAAATGGGGCCAAATTTTTATTTTGAGAATTTTGATAATCCTTTTGTGCAAATCGACGGGGAAAAGTTCCCTGATTCACAAATGGTACGCCGTTTTTGAATAGGCTGCGAAATAGTGAAGATATTCTCCAAAAACTGAGGGAAAAGCGCCAATCGCACTTTTCCAAGGGGTACCATTAGGATTTTGGCCGGAAATGGGGCCAAATTTTTATTTTGAGAATTTTGATAATCCTTTTGTGCAGATCGACGGGGAAAAGTTCCCTGATTCACAAATGGTACGCCGTTTTTGAATCGGCTGCGAAATAGTGAAGATATTCGGCAAAAAACTGAGGGAAAAGCGCCAATCGCACTTTTCCAAGGGGTACCATTAGGATTTTGGCCGGAAATGGGGCCAAATTTTTATTTTGAGAATTTTGATAATCCTTTTACGCAGATCGACGGGGAAAAGTTCCCTGATTCACAAATGGTACGCCGTTTTTGAATAGGCTGCGAAATAGTGAAGATATTCTCCAAAAACTAAGGGAAAAGCGCCAATCGCACTTTTCCAAGGGGTACCATTAGGATTTTGGCCGGAAATGGGGCCAAATTTTTATTTTGAGAATTTTGATAATCCTTTTACGCAGATCGACGGGGAAAAGTTCCCTGATTCACAAATGGTACGCCGTTTTTGAATAGGCTGCGAAATAGTGAAGATATTCTCCAAAAACTAAGGGAAAAGCGCCAATCGCACTTTTCCAAGGGGTACCATTAGGATTTTGGCCGGAAATGGGGCCAAATTTTTATTTTGAGAATTTTGATAATCCTTTTGTGCAGATCGACGGGGAAAAGTTCCCTGATTCACAAATGGTACGCCGTTTTTGAATCGGCTGCGAAATAGTGAAGATATTCGGCAAAAAACTGAGGGAAAAGCGCCAATCGCACTTTTCCAAGGGGTACCATTAGGATTTTGGCCGGAAATGGGGCCAAATTTTTATTTTGAGAATTTTGATAATCCTTTTACGCAGATCGACGGGGAAAAGTTCCCTGATTCACAAATGGTACGCCGTTTTTGAATAGGCTGCGAAATAGTGAAGATATCTCCAAAAACTGAGGGAAAAGCGCCAATCGCACTTTTCCAAGGGGTACCATTAGGATTTTGGCCGGAAATGGGGCCAAATTTTTATTTTGAGAATTTTGATAATCCTTTTACGCAGATCGACGGGGAAAAGTTCCCTGATTCACAAATGGTACGCCGTTTTTGAATAGGCTGCGAAATAGTGAAGATATTCTCCAAAAACTAAGGGAAAAGCGCCAATCGCACTTTTCCAAGGGGTACCATTAGGATTTTGGCCGGAAATGGGGCCAAATTTTTATTTTGAGAATTTTGATAATCCTTTTGTGCAGATCGACGGGGAAAAGTTCCCTGATTCACAAATGGTACGCCGTTTTTGAATCGGCTGCGAAATAGTGAAGATATTCGCCAAAAACAAAGAATGTTTTATTTCCCACACTTGCAGTCAAAATTATATTACCGCATGCCAGGGCTTACTATAATTAACAGTGCGTGAGATGATTTTTGACATAACTCAAATGAATAAAATTCGTTCATTTATTCCGCACGTATTTAGGCTAATTTATGTGACTGTGTGTGTGTAACCTCATTAGAGGTTGTGTGTGTGGCCCATAAAATTCACTTTTCGAGCAGGCATTTTTAATGACTTTTTCTTTTTTTTTTCATTTTTATTTTGTTGCGCTGAGAAGAAATTACAAGCGAAATGAAATGATTATGCATGGAATGATGTTTAAATGTGTGTATCACCCGAGGGCCATGACATTGTCATTTAATTGTTTTTATTTTATTTCCCTTCCACATCTGATCAGCATTTTCACTTAATTCTGTGAGAGTTTAACATTTAATAGCATACTTTGCAGGGCAGGACTGTCGCCGGCACAAGATATTTCATTGCCTTGGCTTGCAGATGTCTCCGTGGCGAAAAACGTGTCAGCCATCCTCATATGTGAATACATATACGTATATATTCGTTGTCGAGACACAGCCATGCATAAAATATATATATAAAACACGAAAAAAAAGGACAAATTTGTCTAAATGTGCGTGGGAACATTGCAAATACAAGTGAGTACATACGAAATATATTTGCCTATATAATTCATTACACGCTCCTTTGTCTGCAATTTTCTGCCAACACAGCAGCCTCGAGTTCAAGTCTGCCTCTGCCCCTGCCTTGAGTATTGAATTCTTCACGAATATTTACGCTCTTTGTTTCAACTTTGACTCTTTGACTCTTAAAGCCCGTAAGTAAAAGCAGAAAGTACAAGGAACAAACTTTCTTTACGCTCAATGTCAGGCACTAATTGGGCATCTTTGGTTGGCTGTTACACTTTTTCGACTCATTATGCTGGTTAAGTTAACAACAGTGACTCAATTGTGGTGCACAGATCCCCAGATGCCAACAACTCAGCCCAATCCCACCCACAATCCCGACAACTAATTAAGCTTCGATTAACTTTCCCCAAAGAACAAAAGCGGGCTCTCTTCGTGGGGGGCTTCCTCTATGAAAAGCCGCAGAATACCAAAAATTCTGATACCATGACTCCCAACGCCCCCGAAATGTCCTGGAAATGGCCGTGAAGAGGAATCAACCAGTAACCAGTAACCAGAAACCAGAATCATTCGACGACGGCCTATTCAATTGAAACCATTTTGTAAATAATCGAAATATGGAAAGCATTTCAAGTGCTTTGGCGCAAACTTTCTCCACACGTTGCGGTATCATTTTCGATGAGAACTATGCAACTATATAACCATAGACGAGGCTATATAGCCTCGAGTGCTTAAAAGTTCAAGATTGTGAGAATTTCAACAATGGAATAAAAGTTTTTATGTTAAATGGGAATTAGAGCAGAGCAGAGCTGCTGGTTGTAGTGAGGAAGGTGGACCAATAAGAGAGATGGGAAATAGAGAGAAAGAATAAGAGCTCACATTGATGGCTTCAGTGGAATATGCTTTAAGTTTATATTTTAGGTAAAGTTCATGAGGATATTGAGTTTTGTAACTTAACGTTGAGGTATTTTTTGTATTTTTCATAATGGCGAAGGTCAGATCTCGATGTCAATGCCTTTAAGCTTTTATCGATACATCATATCTCAAAAGTGCTCATCTCTAAAAGTATTTGGTCACCTTATCACCAGTATTCACAGATTTTTTATTGAAAATCCTGCTTTTAGTTATCCAATAAAATGTACAGCTAGCTTTATTAATCTTTTATCTCCCAACACCGATGCCAATATCAATCAATTCAATTAATGCCTCAATTCAGGGCTTTATCTGCCACTCACTGGCCCTGCAACACCACATAAAAAAAGAAGAAGAGAAGGGCGGGGGAACAAAGCAAAATGGAGGCACGAAAAAAAATGTCGAACGGAAATCCCGAACAAACCGCAATGGCCGGCAGCAGACAATGCAAATTGTTTGAGTGTTGCTCTGTCTCTCTCTCTCGCCTTAGCTCTCGCTGGCACCTTCCTCTGACTCTCTCTTTCACTTTGTATCTGTATCTGTAACTGCGGTTTCCGTTTTGGCTTTCTTTTTGCAAATGAGTGTATGTGGGTGTGGGTGGGTGTGTTTTTATTGCATGTAAAGTATTTGAAGTATTTGCAAACTACGCTTGAGTGTATTCATTCTCTTTATTTTTGAGTGAGAGGGCAGCACTGTGAAAGAGACAGTGCTAGGGAGGGGAGAAAGAGACAGGAGAGTCTTTAATGTACTCGAAGTTCATTTTATATTCATGCACTTTACAATTTCTTGTTTCCGATGCAGGCCAAATGCATGGCTAGGCCACAATAGGTCCGCCAGAGGACACAATCTCAAATGCACACAGGACCCAGACCAAGTTGAGCAGCAGGATCAGGCTGGACTACTCCTTCGGTACGGTTTCGTTTGGGCAATCATCTACTCCTGAGTGCTTGAGTGGTCTTTAAGCTATCTGCTTGCTTGCTTATGATGTATAGAATATGATACCTGGGGAATATGATTTATGCCAAAATGGCAGCCAAAAAACCATAAAAGTTACTCCAGAAAGGGGGGAATTTTGTTTTCCATGAAAGTATGCATATTAAATAAATTACACGAAAATATTAGAAAGGTTCTCTGGGTGTGTGTACATAATATATTATTTATATGCAACAAGAGCAAGGCTATTATATTAAAAAATTGTAGTTTGTCTCTCAGAGTTTGTCAGCTTGTGGTAGGGTTTTAATAGTAACTGTCCCAGGACTCGCAATCAACAAACTCTTATTTTCTGAATCAGTACTGACTTTAAGGACATTTACATACAAAAACTGTGGGGAACAATGCCCGGCCAACATAAATATCGGAAAGGAAACACGTGCAGGCGCCTGGCGACAATCATTACAAGGACGATGAGCATAAACAACAAAGAGGCAACATCATGACAGACGGAAATGCAAACACAGCACTTACACACACACACACACACACACAGACAAACACTCGCCCATCAAACTCGCATTCATATACATATGTATGTATGTATTTACATACCACAGCACGTGTCGCTGTATTTGTGTCACAATTTATAAAGAGGTGAGGTGTTGGAAGGGGAGTGCCAGATATGTACATATAGACGACACAAAAAATCTCACATTATGTCAAATGTTTTGTTTGTCCTTTATGGGA
The DNA here is from genome assembly GCF_017639315.1 of Drosophila ananassae. Classification (NCBI taxonomy): domain Eukaryota; kingdom Metazoa; phylum Arthropoda; class Insecta; order Diptera; family Drosophilidae; genus Drosophila; species Drosophila ananassae. The sequence goes on along the minus strand of NC_057929.1, from coordinate 6,276,710 downwards.
GGACATGTCGGCGACTGTTTTTGTTTTCTTTTTTTTTGGGGGGGGGGGGAGGTTGGAAAAAGGGAACAGGAGTACGTGCCTGTTGAATTGGCGCGACACGATTTCAGATTTAGTTCGCATTTTTACTGGGCAATCGAGCACAAATTAAACCCGGATCAAGGACTCGCAGGAAAAAGCAGAAAAAAATAACAGAGAGTACTCGATTCAGCAAACGCTGGCTAAGCACTTGGGCGACCGTTCTCAACCTGAAGTTTGCCGGGATTAACTTGCAGTCAAAGTTTTTGTAACAACCACAAAAAAAAAAAAACCGGCAACCAAAAAAATAAGAAGGGTATTGGTAGGAAAAGCAAGCACAATTGGGTCAACACACAGCCAAATCTTTTCTGCCAGGGAGTTTGGGATTGGGATTTCCTCCTGGTATGGCAATAGAAAATAGAAGACGAAACTGCAAGAGCAAAAGCCAGCAAAATAATCCCCAAGTCCTTGAGTCCTGCCAGCTCTAGATCTCCTAAAGTTTTTCAAGTTCAATATTTGTTGCACTGCATTATCTGCTCCTGGCTCCTGATAATTGATGTCTGTTACTTGTTAATTATCTTCAGAGCATGCTCGTTATAATAGGCTTATTAGCTGCTGTCCTGGGCTGTGTCTTTGTGCATTTTAGATCCTTTCACCTATGTAGCTACTTGTCCAAATCCGACTCCCCGAATCCGGAGTCTGTTCAATTATACTAATGCTATTATCCTGCGCATTACTCATACGCCATGTGTGCCCGGAATTGGCGCCTCATAAAATGCAGAGTTCGCATTTAGATATTATTTGTGGGCCTGGGTAGTGCAATTATTTGCAGAATCTCGAGTCTTGAGTCTTGAATTGAATCCAAGGCAATCTTAAGACAAATAATTTCTCGAACACGAACCACACGTTCACACACTCTAGACCGAAAATGTGAGGCCACAAACTGTCAGGCCGAGACGGCTGCTGTTCTGTGGCCCGGTCTTGCCGGCAATAAATCTTAAAGTTCATTAAAAAGTTTATTTATATTTCCACCTGCTGTGTCTTCTGGGAGTTCAGGCGAAGTCTGCAAAGTGTCAAAGAAATAAAAGCCCGAATTGCCGACAAATCTTTGTTAAGCTTGACCTTGACGAATGGCAATCATTATGTGGAAAAAGTTTACTCACCTTTGAGGGCTTTATTCAGTAGGTATATTAAAAAAATAAATAAATAAAAAGGTAGGCAATCTATCCATCCATTGAATGTGAAATCTCTGCTGACTATCGCCCAATTTCTTAATTAATAAAACATCGGATATTTTTTTGTTCATCAATGGAACACATCCATTCACTAGCTTCATTCAACTAAAATGTGTTTTCGCCATTGAGGAGTATGCGGCACCAGTGCGGCATCAAAAGGAAGCGCTCCAATAACTTTGAATAGCATCACAGATACACACCCCCACCTATCACACTTGCACACTATCACACTCCCTCATAGATACAAAACTCACACACACATGCACTTCGGTTGCGGCCTTGTCTTTGTATTCATTAACAATGGAAAGTGGTTTTAATATGGCTTTAATTGAGATCCGGCGGAAAGAGTCCTTATCCGAGTGGCAGTGCAAATGAACTGGTACAGTGTAGACATGAGGGCTATGGTTTCCATAACGAAAGTCCTTACATATAAAGCTAAAAACTATGTTTTAGTTGGAATTTTTATTAAAAATTCTTTACAACTCACCCAATACTGATTGTCCTTCTGGGATTTGTAGATCAAAAAGGATAAGAGGAGGTAAACATAGATAGCCAATATAATTAATAAAGCGAACAAAAAAACAACCATACAGATCTCATCGATCCTGTGACGCTCCAGGCTGAGATTTCGACGAGGATACATGGTTCTTACTGGACTAGGATTATCCTGAAAAAGGATACAGTTTATATTTCTCTATTAAGTGAAATCTAATCCCTGAAGTATTTGGTTTTAATAATATGTATAGTACTCACCAAGTGTCATCCAAATATAATACAAACAAATTCTAGCTTCCGTATAGAATCTCTCTCGCTCTGAAGGACGACATCCTTGCTGGCAACTCAATCACATCGCACATCATACTCGGAGCACTCGCCAAAGTCAGACTTGAGAGTGAAATAGGCAGCCAGACAGATGCCACAGACCAGGGCCAGGACACCCAGCCAGAAGACTATCCGCCAGAAGGGCCAGGGTCCTGTCGGCTTCTTCTTTTCCCGCCGACCCGATCGCCCGATCTCATCCTCGTCGGAGGAAACTCCCCCACGCCTTCGTCGCCACCATTTACGTATCTTGTCCATGAAATTCCTCTGACTTCCGGTGGTTTGCATCATTTTTGTTTTTGCTCAATAATTGATTGGATTTTCCCGAGTAACTCGACAACAAAAACAGAATGATAACATTTTATTGAAATTACTTGGCCGAGGGCGGAGAAACCAGCACGGGATTCGTCTCGGTGGCAAAACTTTTGGCTAATTATTTAAGTTAATTGGCCTTTGTCCGCAAGAGGACAGTGTGGAATGATGGGATGATGGGAGTGGTTAGAGGTTGGAGGTTGGGAGGTCAGGCCTAAAATATTTGCACAAAGGCCGCAAAATGTCTCGCAAATTTGTTCAAATTACTTGAAACACCGAAAGGACTTCGACATGCCTACAAACCAAAAGTCCATGCATAAATAAAGTGGTATTCCAGCCTCCAACCACCATTCCACCTCCACTCTCCGACTCGAATATAAAAGGACCTTGTTTGCGGTCCACAGAGTGAGAGATGAAAAGTCATTTCTCTCCATTATTTGCCAACTAATTGGTTGTAGGACTTGGCCATATTGTGTGCAATTCAGGCTTAAACATTTACCAAGGGATTTTTGGAATTTTGGAAAGGTGTCGAATACAACTCTCTCATCCATCACTTCTCGGGGAGTGATCCTTCGGATGCCTTTGGTTTTGGATCAATTAATTGGCCAAATGAAAGATGCGCATCCTGCCAATGCATTGAGAGCCACTTAAGTTGCTCCTTATTCTTATTTCTCCTCAGTGTGTTGGGTCTGTGTGGGTGGGATGGCCTGATTTTAAAAGGATGTCTGTCTGCCAGGCATCTCCCCCAGCGAGGATGCCCTTTTGAATGTGCCACTGCCTCAATTTCAGTTTCTGTTTGATGTTAATGAAAGTTTCCGTCGTGCAAATAAAGCCAAAAGCATGGAAATCAGTAAAACAAATTGCAATCTGCTTTTTATCGCACGTCGCTGCATGACAAGGACCAAAAGGCTCCTGGCTGACTGCCTGACTGGCTGGTTGCTTCCTTTTTCCATCATCGATTGGCTGGCTTCTCCTCCTCCATCCAGTTACTGGCCAGGCAGCCAGGCTATTGACTTGCTCATTATGGCCCTGATGATGACTGCTCTCTTGCCAAGGCTTTTGCTTCTACTTGGCACCCGGTTCCCCAGTTCCCGGTTCCCAGTTCCGTTTCATTTTCAATTCGTTTTCAATTTACTCTCCGGCAGAGTACAAAGCGTGGATAGCTATTTTCATTCCATAGCCGTAGCTGGTATCCTGTATCCTGCATCCTGTATCTCTGTATCGTGGCCTGGCAATCAGGAGGCCATAAATTGTTAATATATTTTAACGGATATTCAATTTCCCCACTCACTAGCCACAGAAAACGCATTAAATTCGCAACAAAGCTAAGCCGCTTCAGCCGAACAACGCCAAAAATTGTTCAACAGCCAGACCAAGGAGGTCATATTAAAAATTCAAAGTCCTTATAGAATGGCTAGAAACTTTTTGCCGTCCGGGGCCAAGACATAATAATAATATAGAGGAAAAAAAAAAGGAAAAACTTAAAAATAAAATAAACCAGAAGAAGAAGCAGCTGCGGCAGCAGGACTGGCAAGGACAATGAGGAGACAACAAGTAAACTATGAACTGAGAAGCTGAGAAACTGGAAAACTGGGAAACTGAGAAGATGCCGAGAAACTCAACTATGCCCAAGTTGGCTGTCCAACTGTTTATTTTCACCAGGACTTCGTCTTTCACAGGATTCGGCCTTATTACGCTTGGCGGCCCATCATGCGATCTGCATGGCCAGAAGGCAGAGGGGTGACGGTGCATAAGGACGATGCACTTTAAGAAAATGAGTGGCAAGAAGACCATTAAGGATATGTCTGCTATTGCCCATTATTTCTTGTAATTTAGAAACTCTCCTAATTTCTCTCTGTGTCTTTGTGGCAGCATCACCAAGCTACTTGTCAACTAACTTTGCAACAATAATCGCCAACGTTTCGAGACACCAAGCGGCATGGGGCATGGGGCTGTGGCAGTGAGAGAACTGAAATACCATCTCGTAGATAAAAACCAGAAAACAATAAGACCTAAGGCTGACTTTTATTCCATCTGGCTCGGCCTCCCAGCCACCCAGCCATCCAGCCCCCCACAATTTTCACGTTTTAGTGCACTGCGACTTTCAGAAGCGTTTACCCTCGAAGATGACAAAGGTCCTCAAAGGACCAAGAGTCGAGAAAGGCACGAACAGCAAACCAATAGGCTGAGCAATAAACTCAAAAAGGGAAAAAGGAGTGAAGGATCTCTTCAGACTTATGAATGACTTTTCTCGAAAGCTGTGATTGCTTTTTCTTTGAATTTTATTTTGAATTGGGAGACAAATAAAAAGAGTTTAGATATTGAATTAAAAATAGAATTAAAATTAACCTCAAAAAAATTAAATGAAAAACTAAATCAGTAAGAGGCTCAAGGCATAAATTCAATTCAAGTGGCAAGTAATCTCATTTAATTAAAAGGAATCTCTTATGCCAACTTTTTGGTTCATTGAAGTATTGAATTAGTCCTTTTGCCGCAGGGGCTGCCATAGTCCTGTAGGATCTATACTATGGCTGGCATTGTCGGAAAAGTGTCTGTTTTCCAAAAGCTTTCCCGAAAAGAGCAAAGTAGAACTAAAGCGACAGTGGATAGCAGATAGCAGATAGTGTGTGTGGCATATGTAAATTTCAAGCTAATTAAAATTAGCATATATTTTCCCCTTTTGCGAGGACATATGCGCTCACTAAGAGGGGTTGTGTGTTTGTTTGTGCCACACACACTCATACACTCACACACTGGCACACCCTCACAGACACAAACACACACAAACAGACACACACTCGCACACCATCCCAGGGCTCAGCCACAAGAAGACGTGGAAAACTACGCCACGAGAGCTGATTAAAAGAGAAAGCTAACAAGCGTTTGCTCTTTGCCCCCCTTCTTAGTCCTGCCCCTGCCCACACATACACACATTCAGCACACACACAACAACACACTCACATGTATGCCAGAGGGGGTTTCTGTGTCATTTCGACTCTGCATTGGAGTCGTAAAAATTTATTGCAAATTTTTTTTTCCAGTCGACCCTAGCCTGAGCCGACGGGCTTAAGGCATTATGCCTTTTAATTAAACCGTTGAAATGTGTGTCAGACATAAAAATAAAGCCAAATGGAATACAATTTTACACATTTCTTTGAAAAACGCCCACTCAGCCATTTAAATTGTTCGCCTTTGCCTACAAAGCTTCTTATTAATTATGATAATTATGCTTTGGTGCTGGTCGGCATTTTAATTGCTCATCCGCCGTGTTGCACAATTTTTATGAAAAATGCATGAAAGGGAAAAAATTAATCATAAAAATCTTGTACATACAATGTATTTATAAGAAGAAAAAATAAAAATAAATTTCCCATAAAGTGGCATACATCAATTCGTAGCTGAGTTCACATGGCTTGGTTCTGCTTGCGTCCAGGATGCACTGTGTCCTTGGTCTGAGTCCTTTGTTAATTGCCGGAAATGCAAATTGGGGGTTGTGGGCAAAATGGCGAAGGATAATGGGTGACTGGGATAGACATTAAAAGCCGGAAAGTAAAGGAGAGGTTAAGGAGAGTGCGATGCTCTCGACCATAAATGATTTCCATTTTAAATGCGTGCGTAACGCTTTTTTCCTTTCTTTTTTATTTACTTTTGGAGGTGAGACAGCTTCCTCTACTTTCCTTTTGGAGCGGGCCCACTTTGTAAGCAATTTTCGTTTTTTCTTCACAGGAAGGACAACGACAACGACAACGGCAAGGACAACGACTTTGGCTTCACACCAAATTTGATTTCACTCGCAAGACGTTACGAGGCGCTCTCAGGTTAAATGGTGCAGAAACTCCTGTTGACTGTGTGTTGGGTCCCGTCCCCCAATCAAGTTCTGACCCCAAAAGCCGGGTCTCTGGGTCTCTGGGTTCTTGGCATCTCGAAATGAATTTAAAAGCCACTCCAGCGGAGTGAGTCCGACGGAGTCCGATGGTTTCAAACCAAATCCGGTTTGTTGTCTCTCTATAAATAAATGTCACAAGTTTTACATTTCAATGGCGGGACCAGAGAGCCGGGCATTCGCTGTCAATTTGTGCGTCTCTCAAGCGCATTTGCATAACAAAATTGCCATGCATTTCTCATTCCGTTGGCCATTTTTTTGTTGTTCGCCATTTTATTTTTAGTCTGCCACATGCTCTTTGAACTTTTTCAGTCGAATGTCGAACTCTCCGAAGAAGTCGAAGTCTGAACAGTTCGTAAGAGTCAGTTATCCATTTGCAGCTTTGCAAGTTTTGACTGCAGAATGTCAACAAAATAAATGCATAAATAAGGAGATCAGCGTGTCAGGCCACCATACCCCTCCTCCACTGCCATCCACTACCCACGCGGGATTTTGCCCCTTTGAAGAGGTCTCAATATAACGAGATGATGAAAAATGTTTGAGTTTTGCATTATTAAAGTTCTTGGCTGGCAGTTGGCAACTTTTCACGTGCTGATAAATGGCTCTCGGGACGAAGGAAGCTAAAGGCAAAAAAAAAAAAATCACAAGTTAAAAAAAATAAGGGGAGAACTATTTTCACTCATTCCTTCGAGGGTGTTTTCAATTGAAATATATACACGTCCATGACTTTATATCTCCATAGCTCGGCTGCCTCTACCGAGAAATGAGAAAACGTAGCATACTTTTTTGGGCTTCCTAAGCATCCTCCTCCCATCAGCCCAAAATCATCAGCTTCCTTTTATTCTTTTCACATCAATCCATTTATTGTAAAATACGCTGTTTTTTGGGGGTTTTCATTTCTTTTTTTTTAGTTTAGTTTCTTAATTTACAGGACATACAGTATATATTATTACATAGTTTATAACTTATGGGCTAAATGCAAAATTTTAGCTCTTGTTGATTTTTAGTTTTCTCGTTTTGTTAATTTTTAGTATTTTTGGTATACGCAAAACTGCAGAAAATAGTATTTCTTTTTAGTATTTCATATAAACGGTCTTATTAATTCGTAGGCCTTGGTTTGCTGCAACTATTTCTTGGTTTTGACTTGATTTCTTTGGCATGCGACTGCATTGGTTTTTTTGGGGGCGGATTTTCTTGGGATTCTTATTTTTTTTTCATCATTTTTTTTTGAGTTGTAAGCAAGCACTATCCATTATCCATATGGTACAACAATTACAAGTACAAGTACATTTAGTAACGCTAATTCTATTAGATGTATACTGCATATGACTGATATGGTGGAACTTAGACTAATCCATTGAAAATTCTTACTATATCGCCTGTCTGTATATTTATTATTTGTCTGAGATGAGCCTAAACGATGATTAGGCCGCCTACCGGATGCCCTTACAAGCTAACAATTAGTTTCCAATATTACTTCTAGACATTAACGCCTCGATTCCTCTCGAAATCGAAATCGAAATCGAATCGAAAAATGATATGCTCGCGCCAATAATGGGTGTCGCGGCTCTCGCTTTAGTTAGAACCGAATGCGGAACTTAAGCCTCTATGAGATCTTGTTGAAAGACCAAAGAATTTCATATATATATTTAAGGGTAGAATGGTTATGCTACATTACGCATACGCCTAGTGTACTCTAAGGCCAGAGTAAGCTCCATACGAAAGATCAACTAACAACTATTACTTAGATCTGAAATCGGGGATCTGAACTATACGGACTATATATACACAATGTGGACTCTCTATTTTACACATCGACTGGGCACGGGATCTTTGAGATCGGCACATCCCCCCGACTACAGTGCACTCCCAACTATAGTAGGCATGGCTCTGGTGGTTCACTGTAGCAGTTTCCCGCTCACTTACGCTGCCCTCGCCACCGTCTCTGTCTGCGCCGCCGCCGCCGTCGTTCCTTCTGTTGTGGTTGACGTGGCACTACTCGATGGTGCAACGGCAAGTGGCAACGACGCCGGACAATCGGCGGCGGGCAGACGCTTGACCAGCATCTGGGACGACTTGACCGCGATCCATTCGTTGCGAGCGGCATCGAACCAAGTCAGCCCCAAATTGTACCGCCCATTGAGATTGGCGTGCTGGCAATGAGAGAACCACCAGCCACCCTCATAGTTAGCAGCACAGTGCGTCTGCGAGATGTCCCTGTCGTCGTCGATCGCCGAGAACTGCATGCCCTGCTGGTAGTTCAGGGCGTCGGATGCATTTCCGGCGTACTCTCCGATATGCAGCCGATATCCGTCCGCCCGCGATGAGATGTAGAATCGGCCGTACTCGGCCACCCAAACGTGGTCGTAGATGTCCTGCATCTGCACCCGCAGCTGGCTGCAGTTGTCCAGCGTCAGGTGGTGCAGCTGCTCGTTGCCGATCCAGAACTCGCCGCCCGGCGTGCCGAAGCCCCGGGCGTAGTCCGCCCAGGAGCGATTGAAGTCAGCGCTGCCGTCAAAGCGACGCTGCACAGTCGTCCAGCCGTCGGAGGTGCAGTGGGACATCAGGGGATGACGCTGCCCGGCGGGTGCAATCAGATGCAGTCCATCCTGCTGGGTGTGCACCTCGCTGCAGTCGTGCGGCAGCTTGTTCACGATGGCCTCGTACTGGGTCTCCACGTTCTCCAGCTCGCTGACCAGAGTCTCGGCCAGGGCCGAGTCAATGGTGGCGTCCTGAAGGGCCTGTTGGTGGTGGGGGCGCTTGTGGGGTTTGTTCAAGTGGGAGAGCTGCAAGGTACCAGGAGAAAAGGGGATAAAGTGGGTTAGAAAAAAGAACTCTCACACTTTTAACACATTTTCTGTAAAAGTTATCATTAAACTTAAAAATCCTCACCTTATTCTTGAACTCATCATTCACCAGGGACTGCAGACGATCCACATTGGTCCTGAGCTCGTCCACATTGGCTGTCAGCTTCCGCATGCCCTCGCGCTCGTCCTGCAGGACACTCACGCTCACCGCCATGGCCTGCAGGGATCTGGCCGCGTTCTTGCCCTCCTCCCGCACTAGGCTCTGCTCGGAGGTGATCTGGGCGTTGGCGAACTCAAGCTTCGAGATCTCATGCCTTAGCTCGGGGATGCTCTTGTCCATCTTGGTCTGCAGGCCCTCGACGTCCTCAAGTAGCTCCAGCATGGAGGTGTGCAGCTTGTCCAGCGAGGCGATCTGGCTGCTCAGATTGAAGTTGGCATTAGCGATGCGATGCTGCTCCACCTCCAGGCTTCGGACCCTCTCGTCGATGTGATGGAATCGGAGCTGGTTCACCTGGCGGCGGAGATTCTTCTGGGCCATCTGGAGATTGTGGATCTGTTCGCTCTGGAAGCGGCAATGTCGGCGCTTGTGATCGGCTGTGGATTCAAGGCCAACGGGCTGAAAGGATACACAAGCAGGGAGAACACATTAAAATGAAATCCTTAGAAAAGACAAGTCCTGGCAGCTATCTGAGATTGTTTGGGGAAGAGCGCGGGCTGAGGATTATGTCTGGCTGGAAATGAAATGCTAAATCCTGTTATTATAAATGCATTTCATAACCAAGGATGAGCCAGTGGTTGGGTGAGAACAATAATGTCAGTTTCAGCTACAGCTATAGCTTCTGCTCCTGCTACTGCTCTAGCTACTGCTCCTGTTCGTGAATCATCTCCCACTTCCAGCTCAAGCCAGGAGCTTTGCCCAAAGCGTGCAAATCCCCGAAGCTGTAGCTGCTTTTACTTCTTTTGCTGACGTGGGCGGGCGTGGGGCGTGGGGCGTGGGATTTCTCGGCCCACTCCCGATGGTAAAAGCTGCATAAATTTCCACACACACACACACACACACGCCCATACAATATGCATAGAAATAATTTTGCTGAGTGACAGCACCACCAGTAACAGCAGCAGTAGCAGCTGTAAACCAAGGTAATGCCATTTGGGTCACATTCGTTCTAGCCCTGAATGAATCGCATAGCCCGTTTTCAACGCCATGCGATCTATTCTGTTATACTATAGAGTCTATAGACTCCTTTCATTTGCGTATCCTTTATTTCATGTCCTGTGCGAATGTCATTTGTGTGAATGCGTGGCCATCAGTCATAGAAATGTCCTGGGTAATTGACTAATAAAGGGTCCTAGCTGGCGGCAAAAGGGGCATCAGAAAGTATCCTGCTAATGAATGCAATGACTGAAAGTGACTGAATGGACTCCGACGAGGATGAGGACCAGTCCGAGGACAAACCGGAATTATGAAATGACAACAAACGAAGGAGGATTAAAAAGTTCACTCTGTTGAAGTTTCTACTTTTTACTTTGAGTCTGTCAGGGTTTATTTGGGCGACCTAAATAATAAAAATATGAAATATATTTCAAGCATTTCCAAAGAAGGACTTGCGCTGTAAAAAGTCACACCGTAAATACACTTTATTTTACGCAATTTTTTGGAGATTTCCTCCTCGAATTCAATTATTCGTCGGACAAACAGAAAGCGGCAGAAAGTAAATAAAGGCCGGAGAGCCAGGGACCAGCGGCGGGAAATATGGAAAATGTTCATGAATATTTATGGCGTTTGTGGCGTTTGTTGCGATTTGTGGCACATCGGCCGGCATCGAACAGTGCTTCAGTGGAGGAGAGCTCCGTTTGGAAATGTTTTCATTGCTGGAGCAGGCCACTAGTTCCACCAGTTCCACCAGCACCAGCAGCTCCTCCAGCTCCTCCACCAGCTCTACGCTTTTCCGCATTTTCCTTGGCGCGTCTTCTCTTTTTGTTTGCTTTGCCTTCACGCACGTTTCGCTTCTGGGCTCTGCAGTGGGCGGCGGACTGTGGGTGGCGGACATGGCTCCTCCATCGTTGTTTTATGTGAAAGGTCACGAACGCGGCTAATACGACACGTTCGCGTTTTATATGAACTCTGGCCGAGGCGGGAAGTGGCCATCAAAAACGAGAAATCCGTAATGTACGCCGTAAATATTATTAAATTCCTGCATACATCTCGGTAAGGCGGAAAGGTGCCACTGGCTGGCTGGCGTATAAATTTTCGCCCATCAACGCTATAATTAAATGTGATTTATGCGGCTCCAATTTCCCACCGACTTGAGGAGGAGACAACTCAAGCCAAGTCTGTGGCAATGTCCTTGTTAATTGAAATCGAAATTGATGAATAAATATTTAAAGTGCCTGCCGACAGTTCAAGTCATAAACAAGTGGAGGAAGCTGGATCCTGGGGCCATCTAATTAATTTCCAGCCACACCGAGCGCCGCTTCAAGGATTAAAAGTGAAAATTTTACATGCTGTACTTAAGTGAAAGCTAACAAGGATTTGCTATTAGCCTGACAGCCATACCGGAGCGTCAGGGGTTGAGAGGCTAGGAAGCTTTGTGCATAGCTTTCTGCATTGAGGGGGAAAAAAAAGGAGCAAAAATCTGCTCCTGTTACGGGCACTCCTGCTGGCCCCGGCTGCTGCCGCTTCACGGCAAATTGTCGTAAAAATTTAATAGGACTTTTGTGCGATGCTTGAAAAAGTTACGCTCAACTGCAGATAGACACAAAAAGGCGCGGCCCCGGGGCAGAGGTCATATGGACGGAAGGGAGGGCGGCGAGGGCACCTAGGGTGCCACAAAATGCCATTAACTTAATGCGCATTTTGGGGGGCAGAGGCTTGGGAGGAATGCTCTAAGGCCAGAAGCCAGCAGCCAGGACGTCCTCAACGCAAATGGCACAGCCTCAAAGTCAACGTCAACCTGATCCCTGACCGAGAACCGAGAACCGGCCGACGTGTGCATAATTTCAAACTAAAATATTTCCCACAAACATCCATCCATCCAGCACCTCCGCCCGATGGGGAGTCTATATTTAATTTCCAAGAAAAACTCCAGCCAGAAGTTGCAGATGAAATCCGAGACTTTACGGGAAATGTTTCAATAAAGATGATTCCCATGAAATATATATCATGTCGGGCCTCCGAAGGACTCTGCCTCGACTCGAACAATCAAACAAATTGCCGGCAATAGGAACTGTGGAGTAAGAAAAGCAGAAAACCAGAAGCTCCAGTATAGAGATGGGTTGTAACATGAAACAAAAGCAAAACAAATATCAACATAAATAAGGTAAAAATGCCAGTTAGTGGATGGAGAGTGGGAGTGGGTCCTGTTGCCGAAAACAAACAAACATAGAAAGCAGTTGCCTGGAACCGAAACCGGATTCTCCGTGTCAGGCAGCCTTGGGGATCCTGCCAGCCTGCCAGCCTTTTTCAGAGAACTGTGTGCCTGCTCCTGCTGCCTGGCATTTGTTTGCCTTGCTAATTTAACAGCCAGCCTCTCATATTCCATGCCATCCCGAATACAGATAGTGTATAGTATAGTATATGGCATCAATAACCAATGATAAACATGGGGGCTTCTTTTCTGCCCACCAACTGTTGCAAGTGACAGCTTTCGTCGAAGCAATTTGTTACACAATCCCCGGCATGGAATATCTATTTACACATACATACACGCATATCCTTTGCCGGTATGTCCTTTATCAATTAGAGTCGACGAGCCATATCCGACTCTTCTCTGTCACCGCCAGATGGCACTCGGCACTCAGAACTCGACACAAGTCAAGGTTCAAAAGGCTTTCACCTTTGAGCCAATAGGCCGGAAGATTATGCCTTAATTCGGTTAAGTTAATAAATTTAATTAAATTATTTATACTTTTGGAATACTTTTCCTTGAAATCCTTGCTATATATTCTGTTTTATTTATTTATCCTTGATATCCTTGTTCAAGTGCTTTCCAAAAAAATGTTCTTCGGGGCCCTCTGGGTTCTGGGCTCTTAATCCCCCCAGGTATTTCTGGTTTTTGCATAACTTTCTGCCCTGCTTTGTACTTTCTCCTCTCCGCTCCTCTCCTTTCTCCGGCTAATCAAATAAAAGAAAGTTGATTAAATTTAACCAACCACAGCCACAGCCACACACACACTCTGAAAGTATTTTTATCTATTTTTTGGTTTTTTGTTTCCCGCCAGCCACCTGTGTTTGTGTTTTTTATTTATTCTGTAGCTGGTTTCTGGTCCTTGAACTGTTTTCACTGTCTGTCAGTAGTATCCTCCTGATCCCTGCTGGTCTTTGTAATCTCCTCCTCGCCTTTTTCTTCTAATTTAACCTAATTTCTGCTTTGCTGCGCTTCTATAATAACAATTTTCAAAAATTGCTTTTGGTTTTCTTATGGGAAAGTACAAGAACTGGTTTTGATGGTCAGGTTGCCCTTCTCCGGAGCTCTCCCTGGCTGGCTCTGGCTCTGGCTCTCCCTGGCCTTTATGTGGGAAAGAAGCCAACAACAGACTGAAAAATTGTAATGAAAAGGATCAAATTGTGCTGAAACATCGCGAACCGGGGGAGGGAGGACAACTGATTATCGGAGCACTTGAGAGCATCTGCCGCTGCTCCAACTCCTGTTGTTGTGGCTGCCAAAAAGTTGCCAAGACAAGAGACAAAGGCAGCCTGTCCGTCTGCCCGTCAACCTAAGCCAGTTCCCAAAGCAGCTGGCCATCCACTTGGCCAAGCTCTTGGCTAAGGGCGATTAAAAGGTGATTTCCTGCTTTTTGTTTTGCAATTTTCAGCAATTTCGCTTTATATTTGGCAACGGCCTGCCCATTAATGATATATAAACATACCCACACGCAACTCGAAGCTGGCCACTCGCTGTTTGGAAGGATACATGTGACGGGCCTCAGTGATCCACCAAAAGAGGCTTAAACCGATTGACTGAATACATAATCCCCCTGCGCCCCACAAAGGGATACTTAAAGACCCTCATGGGTCTCATAGTAGGGAGTGAACAGTTCAAGATGGTCAACTGATTCTGATTGCCAAGCACTTGAACTCCACTTTTCTAGCTCAATTAATCCAAAGTAATTTAATTTTCAGATCAGATAAAGTTAATAATTTAAGATATCTGTACATTGGGTATCAGGAAGTCGTATATCTTAAGAAGATATTAAAATATTGCTTCCCTTCTTAAATTCCTATTTCGCCCTTTTTTGGAGATTGGCAAGTAATTGCTTTAGCCCGGCTCTCGTTGGCGAACAAAGCCAACAGCCAAAGCCAAAGCCAAAGCCATTTCTTGGCCAAAAATATTCCTCTAAGCAAGCAAATTTCGCCAAAAAACGTTGGCCAACTTCAAAGTGAAACCCAAAGTGAAACAGGAGGAGCAACAGCAACAAGATCAAAACAGGTGGCAGAGAAACCAGTTTGGATGCTTTTTTCTTTTTTCTTCCCAGGGCCAGAGCCAGGGCCCCACTGACATATTTCGTTGATGGTCGAAGCGACGCAACCACATTCTCATATTGGAGCGAACCGAAGTATAATCCTTTTAATGAAGCAACCTGGAGCTTGTTCCCTCCCTTCTAGTCCTGCCCTATACCTGTTGGCAGCTGCCTTTGTTTTCCCTCGAAGTGGCCCCATTGTTGTTGCTACGTAGCTGCTGCTGTTGATGTTGCACGTTGCTCTGATGTTGCTGTGTGATGGCTGCTGGTTGCTGGTTGCCCCGTTGCTAGTTGCTGTTTCCCGTTGCTGTTGCTTCTAGACCGTTATTGACATTAATTATAATTAAGGAGCTGATAGGGCGTCGAGTCCTTTCCGCAGTATGGACAAAACAGCAACTAGAGCTTCAGCTGCAGATCCGATTTCGGTTAGTCCCTCTGCCTGGCTGCCCCCTTGAGTTATTCCAGCCATCACTTAGACCAAGAGACTGGTCACAGGAGTGGAAGGAAGGACGAGCCAACAAGGATGCCACCGATCATTACTCCATTTTGGGGCAAAATCTCTTTACGATTCTGCTGGGCTCGAGAATATTATGCCATTGAGTGGCTTGACTTGAATGCGAGCCTAAGTGGCTGCCCCCGAGTCGGCTCCGGCATTAAATATTAAATACGACAACGTCCTCCGTCCTCCGTCCTCCGTCCTGCGTCCTGCGGTGCGTATGAGTAATTTCGGGCAGCGTATGTGGCAGGCCATTAAAAGCGGCAAGGTAGAGGACCCGAAGAGCAGCAACTTCGTTCACAATCGTTAGCACATCGTGCCTCACCTGACACACTCGCTGGCAGTATAAAATAAGGCATAAAACGGCCAGATAATGCCCCACCAGGTCGGCGGTCTCTTTATGGGGGACGCACTTAAACCAGAAAACAAAACAAAGCGGCTTTGGTTCGTTGGGCTGGGAGAAGGACATAAAGCGGCACTGGCGAAAAAATCAGGACCAGTCAGGACCAAGGATAATATTTGGAAGAAAGTTTTCTCCGCCCATGGACACCCTTTTTCTCGCCGTGCAGGACCTTTTGGCGGTGGCCCTTGCGTGCTTATCTGATCATTAGCATAAAGTTGGATACCCACCTCTTGGCTGGCTTCCAGGCTGCCGCTCTCCTCCTCCACGCTGGCCGAGCCCCGCTCCTTCTGATCCCTTTTCTGCAGCTTGACGAGGGCGTGTTGGAAGTCCTGCTCCTGCTGTAGCATCTCCTCGCGCAGTTCCTGGACAAAGACTTCGGTCTGCTGTTGCCTTTCCCGCTGGGCGGCCAGGTCCAGTTTCAGCTGCTGGTAGTCACTGCGAATGGTGGCCAGGTCCTCATAGGTGGAGCTGCGCTGCTGCACGTCATTGGCCACGTTGCCGGCACTGCGCTGGAGCTCCACCAGCTGTTTGCGGATCTCCGAGATGGACTGTTGCAGCCATTCGACGGTCAGGCGCTCCTTGTTGCCACTCTGGGCGGCGCGTAGCGTGGCCACCTCGTCCCTGTTGGGAAAAAAAAAAATTAAAGAAAATTGAATTAAAAACGTGTCTTTAATTAGCGGCAGCGTAAAGCTTTAATTGCTTGTATTGGCCAGGTGGAGGCCCGGGCCGGGAATCTAATTTAAATTGACATTTTCAGGCGGGCCGAGCCGGGCGACTAACGTAATTGGCGATGCGGCCGGCGTGTGGTCCACTAATGGGATTTCGTCCTGCACTCAATCAGCCACCCACTAGCGCCCTCCTGCCGCCTAAACCTCCTCCCGATCCTGTCCACCATTTAAGTTAAACATGGCCGAATAATTTCATGTCCCAAGGCCGGAAACAATGTCAGCAAACAGCGAATCACAGAAGTCATTCCGGCCAGGAGCATTAGCGAACAAAAACAAATGAAAAATTTACAAAAACTTTGGCGAAAAATCAAAAAAACACGGAGGAAAGTTGGGAGTAGAAGCCACAGACATGGCATTGCTGGGGAAAATGAAAATGTTGTAGCACTTGTGGCAGTTGCCAGCCTGCCAGCCAACTCGAACGCATTTTTGTGGCATTTCAGACAATTAAAGTAGTCAGTTGGAAGGAAGGCGGAAGTGGAAGTGGAAACGGCACCAGGACACAAGCACAAGAAGCAGCCAGAAGAAGAAGTCGAAGCCAGAACAAATTCGTGGCGAAGGTAAAAAGTTTATTTTTGGTTACACCAGCTGCTGATGTTCTTGTTTTATTTTTTTTTCTGTTTGTCCTGTCAAAAGAGCAAAAGCTACATTAAATTTTTATCAAAAAAATATCCGAAAAAAAACAAACAAAATATAGAACTAAAAAATATTGAAGAAAACTTTGCTGCTTCTTGGTCTGGCATACATCACATTTGGTTAAATTTTTCTTGTTTTTATTTTCGGTGGCGTATACGTAATATTTCAAATTGTTGCATTGTGCGTGTCTTTTTTTTGTTGTTGCTTTTTATGAGTCGAAAAAAGTTTTGTGGCCCAGACCAGACAGTCGGGAGAAACCACCATGCTGAAAAGTTATGATTCTGGCAAAAGGTTTCCCCAAAAAATAGTCTGTTTTCAACACCAAGTCCATGCCCCCTTCCTAGTTTCGTTTATTTTTTAGTATAATTACTTAAATATTTAATTAAACTAGGGGTTGGGGTCTGTGTGGTCTGGACATGAGATGAAAAACTTGTTTCTCTTTTTCAGTATTTTATTTTCTGCTTTTCTGCTTTTTTGAATGAAAGTGTAAACGGCGCTGATGGGTTTTTTGTCGAAAAAGCAGCAAAGCAAACACGGTTCTAGCCAGTACTACCAGATATGTGTTGGCTCAGTTGGTTTGGATTCTGTCTGGGATACTGGGGAGCACCTAAAATGTGCATTACTGTCCAAAACAAACCGGGTTAGACCTCGGTTGTAATGCCGAACTCGCATTTCTCCCATCGCTTGGCAATTTTTCGCATGGCTGGTGCAGAGTTTTGCTGATTTTCTTTTTTTTTTTGGGGGGAATAAAAAAAGCGGGAAAAAACAGGGCTGTCATTCAAGCGAAAATTGAAAACGCTGTCAATGACATGCGAGTAAATTGAAAACGCAACATGAACATTGCAACGGCAGCTCCTGATTTGATGATGTCTGATGGGGAAAGGATACTTCAGCTGCTTTAATTACCAAATGGATGCATTCGAGTTAGTTTCATCCATGGCTGGTCATGGCGAGAGTCCTGGCTGGTTCTGGCTGGTGGGAATATTATCAAAATACAGCCAGCCAGGCCAGGCAGTCAGTCGGTGCACTCAATCAGATAATGATGTCCTTGCGTGGCTAAGGATATGTGCGATAGTGGATCACATAAACCACAACCGACATGACGTTTGACTGGCATTTGCCTTGGGACTTCCTTCGCTTAAAATATATGTATGTACATGTCCTGGGATAGAGTCCTGGCGGTGAGCGTGTGTGTTGAATTATTTACGGTGTCACTGACAAAGTTACGATGTCCACGACAGCAACAACAAATGGTCTAACCTTGGCTATTTGTACACTAAATTAAGAGTGTGCCATTTTTACGTATTTTTTACGCTTCTGTCCTGCCACAAACGAGCCAGGACTCGTAGGACTCGAGTTTGTGTGTGTGTGTGTGTGTGTGTTGGTTCTGCTCGATGAGACAATCATTATTAGTCAGCCCATGACAAGAGAACAAATCACGAATACTACGCAAACTTGGGGCTTGGCTCATGGCTCGTGTCCTGGCTCTGATTAGATGTCTTATCCTGTTTCGTCCCTGCCCTACTACTCCCCTGCCACAACATATATATTTGTCTGAATTAGTCGGACACAATCATGATTCGCATTCGAATTCCTTTTCTCTGGAGATCTCCTTAAAGGAGGGGCTTAAAGTGAGGAACTCCTTACAGATTTCTTTCTTAATTAAGCAACAGGTCTAATAAAAAATCTTAAAAAGTTCTACCATCTGCTGGCCTAGCTCCTCAATTACCAATTCAAACTCGATTGTGGCAAGAAGGCCACCGTATCAGTGGCAAGCTTACCTCAGCTGCTTCAGTTCGCTGCGCATGTCGGCATCGGCGCTGGCCGCATTGGTGGTAAGCCGCAGGGATTTGCGCAGATTGTGCTCCAGCATCTCGTAATCCTCGCGACGCCGCAGCATCAGGGCGCCCAATTGCTTGGTCAGCAGTCGCACCTGGTCGCCCAGCTGCTTCTGGGCTGGCACGCCACTCGATACCACTTCCAGGGAGCTCAGGTCCTCGCTATCCTCCTCGTCGTCATCCACGAACCGGAGTAACTCCACACTAGACTCCAGCGAATCGGTTTCCGGCTTCTGTTTCGATGGAACTGGCTTCTCCGATGATGTGGTGGTGGCCGCCTTGGTGGCATCGCGCAACATGTTGTTCACGTCGCTCAGCACCACACCGCTGGTCGCTGCCCCACTGGCGGGGGCAACTAGACACTGGCAGACCGCTGCCAGCAGAAGGATTAGCCGCAAACTGGAACCTGCCATTGTTGCAGGACGATTTGAGTGTTTGCGAGAAGGATTGTTCTTTATTTCTATTCTTGGAATGTTGTTTTCGCTATTTTTCATTCACGCCGCGCCACAAAAAAAGCGGGAGTCAGGTTAGACGGTGGATTTATGCAAATTAGTGGCACGCATGCCGACACAACAAAGCACACACACAAAGAGACCCGGTAGTAAACTGGCCACGCACCGCTAAAGGACTCGGGCCGGCTATAAGGACTTCCCGACGGCGTGACAGTCAAACACCTTATAAAAGGCGCTGGCAAACAATGTTACAATTATTCCAGGAGCTCGCCTCGGGGCTTAATCCGCTTTGTTGCTTTTTTGGCTTCGCAGCACACTTCTGGCCACGCGAAACGTTCGCACCGCGCACTTGGGGGCTCTTTGGAGTTGGCTACTCGATTTCACTTCAGTTGCCTACTTCTGGGCTAAGACTGCTTCAAGCGCGGCGTTCGTCAAAGGACTGAAGCGGCGGCGGCTTCAGGATGTCCTTTTATACGCGCTGCCAGGCCGCCGCCTCGGCCAACTTCGCCATTTGTCGGTGCCGAAGAGAGCGTTCGGCGGCACGAAGTTGTTGGGGGAGTAAGAGAGCGGCCAGTGCGGAGTTCGTGTGGAGAGAGAATGGGAAAAGGTGTGAGTGAGAGTTAGCACCTGTGAGAGGTTTAAAATATTATAAATTAATATAAAATATTATTAAATATTATTAAATTATAATAGGTTAACTGTTTTTTTTTATTACTTCAAAAACGTAATACCCATCATAAAATTAATACTAGAAAATTTCTCTGAGTGCACAAGGTGTAATTGTGGGCGAGAGTCCATTCAAGGGAGTGAGAGAGCATGCAACAAGCATGCCTAAGAGAGCGACCAAAGAGAAAGTTCAGTTTAGTCATCTAAAGAGAGAGCGGCTAGTTGTTAGACTCAAACTAACTGTCAAAAAGAAGGATTAGTTTAATCAAGGATCATGGCCAACTGTTTGGCTGGCCAAAAGCCAAAATGGCGTCGCGGGTATCCTTAGCCCTTAGCCGTGCTTCCTGCCACTGACACATGGCGCGCTTGCGGTGAGTCCACATTTTAGACAGCCGCCGCACTGCAAGCGGCAGATGTTTAGGCCCAAGAGCAGACGTAAAAGTGCGAAAACATGTTGACGCGCTGCTCCGAGAAGAAAGGGAGAGAAGACATGCACACCATGAAGACCATGAAGGGGAGTTGCAATCCTGGGAAAGGACCTGAAAGAAAACAAGGAAAAAGCAAAAAGAAAACGATGGAAAATAATGATTGGTTTCGTTTCAATCTTAAAGGGAAAAGTTTATAATTACAAAAATAAAGTTTTCTTTCGACAAAATAAGCCTTCAACAAAAAGGAAAATAATTAAAAAATAAAGGATAAAAATAAAGAATAAAAAATATATGCAATTCTTAAAGCTATATGGCCTCTCCACCCAGAAGCTTTGTAAAAATTAGTTCATTTGTGGCACAGATTTTACGGCCGTTTTCCAGTTAGAATCGTTCGCCCATTTAACCGATTTTCATCTGTGATGTTCATAAAACCCAACTTTTTTGTTGGCCAGCAGGACGAGGATTAGTGGAATTGGAGCTTCTGCTGCCTAACCACCCCGTCCACCCGTCTACTATCCTGTATCTGTACCTCGCCCACTGGCGGCTGATATTTCCCAGACATAAAAGCCGGAAAAAGGTTTTAAAGTGCAAAGTTGGAATGCAGCCGCAAAAGTCAGTCGCAAAAAGGAGCAGCCCAGCCATTGAATCGTAGGTCGTGGAGCCCACTAGCTGCCGCATTGTTGCAATATGGATGCCCATCGCATGGGGCGCTGGAATGTGGCAGAAATATGCCAAAAAATACGAACCCAAAAAAAAAAAGCGTTGTAAGCTATGCATTTTAACTATATTCGGTTCTTACCATAAATATGAAAGGGGGTCTCGGAGGCAGAGGGTCAGAGGGGCCAGGGTCTGCGGGTCAACTCATTGGAACGCGCGCTTGGCTGAACACGGGCCCGAAAGGGGTAGCAGCACTGCACCAAAAACAGGGGGTGCAACAGTCTGCCATTGTTGGCACTTGGCGGCACTGTATTGCAATTTGCAATATATTAATACTCTCTCACAAAGGGTAGTCTAAATTGGTTGGGTAGTATGGTTTTTCTTTGGTTTTTTTTCCAAAAATGTACAGTTTATTAATTATCATTTAAAATTTAAACTTAAATATCTCTGAGAACCAAGCTATGCTTCAATTGTTTCTTCACGAAATAAGGAAAGACCTTTACTACGATAGGATTATAGAAGCCTAAAGAAACGTTCCTAAAGAATTCAAATCAAATTCTTCGAAAATTCCTACCTAATTCAGAATTATTATTCTCTCTAATACAAGTTCTAATATTCCCGAAGTTCCGGATTAAATGATTCTTATACGTTGTAAATATTCCTTTTTAAAACTTTCAGTTCCTGCAAGAAGAAATGGTTCTATTCTCATCCCAAATCATGCCAAGACCTCCCTATTATCACATTAATGCATAAGTTTAGAGAACAATTGCTTAATTTTACATGTTTAGCCTGATTTAGAAGTCACCTTCCTTTACAAATAATGGCAATAATAATAATAGTAACTTGTAAACAATAATAACAGACTAATAGCCCCTTAAAACAGGCCCTGCCAATCAAGCTCCACTTGTCCTATCGTTTTCAATAAAAACAAGAATTGAAAGTTTGCAATTAGAATGGCAATGGGATTACAGTAATGCCCTGGTAATGATACAGGTAGGTCTGGGCAAGTGTAGACCATGGTTCGTTCATGTCTAGTACTAGAGTGCTTTCGTTTTTACTTCTCGCTGGAAAGGAGTGGAGAGGCACAAGCTGTCGGCCAACCCCTTTGCGGTGGCCATCATCAATGGCTGTGGCTGCATAATCAAGCGTTGACCACCACACGGACTTGCCCCATCCTCCCCAGACCCCAGACCTCAGACCCCTGCCACATGCCTCATCCTTCCATGCCAGTCCATTTGTAGCCACATCACAACGCTGCTTGCCATCCGGCTGAGCTGTTTGCATATTTTGAGTGGACGCAGTTTAGTTTTTAATTTGATGCCTTTGTTTGTTGTCATTCTGTTCTAGCTTGTTGCACACAGCAAATAGGGAAGGAAGAGGGGTGGTTGCACCTGGGAGTGTTGGCTGCCGCCATTTGCATGCTCTCTGCCCCCATCACCCCTTCATCGGAGACCTCCTCGATGCTATTATTTAAACCCCCCCGATGCACTTTTGTTTCATTGTCGCCCGTTATATTGTTGGCTTTTATGTGCTGGCTGGCTGGCTGGATGGCCTGTTGGCCTCTCTCGACGGAGAAATGTGGCTGGAAATGGCTGCGAATGGCTCACGTTATGGTCAGCATATTAAGGTAATGGCCTGGAAAGTCAGTCGCTGCTCGGCACAGTTCACTCCCTGAATTGTTATTAAATGTGAGCTGAGCATGGCACCATGTCTCGAATGGAGTTCAAATTTCATTTGCACTCATATTCGATGGGGATTTCAACTGTTTCAGACTGTTTTAGATCCCTCCTATGGTTGCAGCCCCATCCCCGTCCATGTTGAATGTTCCTTTTGTTTCTGGTGCAGGTGCTAAATGTCGGTACTACATATAATATTCGATGAGCAGTTGAATGGTTCATTTCAAATGTGGTTACACCCGGGAGCAGCATATGCTTTTATGTGAAAAACAAATGGAAATTGAGGCTTAAATCGTTTTTAGATTTTAGAGAAGTGGAGTTTTTAAATCCTGATATGAAATCTTGATCCACTCCTTGATTAAAATGCAACAATCAATGCCTGCCAGAATACGAGCAGGTGCATCTGACCTGGCAGATGATGAGGGCTCATCAAGCACAGGGACAGTAACCGAAAGGCATTGTTGATTCTCTATAAAGAGGGACATGCTTGTAATGGAATGATTCCCGACCCGAGGACAGGTTCCGGTTCTGTGGCATGCAACCAAAAAAAGCACGCAACCACGCACGCGATACTTCTTTGGCTTAAAGGGCCAACAACTAAAAAAAAAATATAAATATAAATATCTGGCCAAAAAGAACGCTGCACAGGCGCAGTTCCAAGCTGGGCACTAATCATCTGAATGACAACAGCAAACAACAAGAAAGCGGCAACAGCTGAGGCAACTGTGGCAACTGAGGCAACTGGCAAACCGGCTGCCAAGAAAGAAGACAACTGACTAACGGCAGGTGCAAAAAATTTACCACTCGAATGAAAATTTCCTACCTGATTTAATCTGCTGCTCTGGCCCCGGCTCCCGACTCGACTCCTTTTGTGCTGATATTGCTGTTGTGCCTCGCCAGGGCTTCGCTACGTGTTGTTTCATCAACTTCGGACTTGTGGCCTATGGCATGGTGTGGCATGTTGCCTGCATGCTTCGCTGATCACACACACACACACAGACACTCTTACACTTTTTTGAGGCAACACACAGATACCTTAACGTGGCCATCACTCAAGGCTGTTGCTGTTGCTGTTGCTGCACGGCTGCCTTCGTTTTAAACTTCTTGCAACACCAACGCAACACTGCTGCAGCGCTGTCTGTGGTCTTCTCCGCTTCGCCTTTCCACTCTCTTCGCGAAGGAGGGGTAGAAATGGTAGGAGAGTAGAGGAGAAATGGGTGAGACTAAGTGAAAGGAAGGCAAACGCATCGACAGCCCATAAAAACAATCCCTAGAAGCCATCAACCAAATGATGGCTAATACTTCCATTGACCGAGATGCCAAAAAAACCAGCAGGCGAAAAAAAAAACAATGGGACGTGCTATTCGAATAAGGACCACCCTGATTTTGACAATTTTGCAAATTTTTCCAGGGTATTATGGCTGTTTTTCTTTTGTATTCATTTCTTTTCAGGATTGGAATGAATTACTTTAAATCTATTCTTAGGAATTCTACGGAAATCTATGATCTATTGATAAAACTCTTGAAACACATGGCATTATAGTTATATTTTTAAAAGAAATTACAAAAAGCAGATACTAAATTGTTATAATATATTAAGAAGAAGGTTTTACGAAAATTTCTGGAATCTTAAGGTTCATTGGAGACCTATTAATTACTCTACCTTTACCTGAAATACTAAAATTGTACTCCAAAAACCTTGATTTATAATCTTAAAACCCCATACAAATTATCCCCGAAAACAGAATCCCTTTTTATTTAAAGATAATATCCCCTCACAGGCCTCGAACAAAAAAAACAAAGTAAAAGATACACCGAACCAGCCGCGACAGCTGCAGATACAGATGCAGATACAAAGATACATCCACATGCACATCCACATCCCGTAAGCAGTGCTAAGGAGAGCATTGAAGGACGCGGCACGAAAAGGGACGCATCCTAGAGTGTTTTGTGACTTTGCAGCTGTTGTTGCCACTGCCACTGCCCCAGCCTCTTGCCACTGGCACTGACACTGCCACTGCCCCCCCACTGTCCTCGCAAATCAACAGATTTCGGTTTTCGGCTTTCAGTCACTTGGCCCTTCCAGGACCATCAACACAGGACAGGCCAAGGGACCTCGGAACAGTTGCAACGCCTTTTGTTCCTAGGATGCGTATCCTCTCTTCCTGCATTCGGGCAAATAGGGACAAAAGGCAATCCGGTCTACGGAACGCACTGAAGGTGTCAGACCACGCAGCTGGCTGTCGGGACGGCCCTCCAGGACATCCATCGTCCTGCTCAGCTCATTTGCCGTTGCCAGGACACTAATATCCAATGCCATGGAAGTGTCAGATTTGCAATTGATGGGCAGACACCGTTAACTAGAAATTGACTGGCGAACGTTTGAGTCCTCCGGCCTTGTTTTCGTCAATGATTGTCTGTATCCTGTCAGAATATCCCGAAGGTAGTTTCAATGCATGCAGTTGAAATGGAAATTTGTTATTTCAATAATGAAAACATTTTAAAAGGATTTTTGGTTGGTGTTGCAAAAACAAAGAAGAAAGGCACTCGTCAAAGCAGGCGTCAAATATTAAATTCAATAAATTCAGTAAAATCCAGGATTTCCATTTTGGCCCCAAACCAAGCCCATATCTTGGCCAATTCTCATCCGATCCTTGAGCGGAAAACCTTAAACGATTTGTGGTTTGATTCCCCATCAATCTGCATCAAAACCTGGCAACAAAATTTTCGAACCCTATTTTTAAATTTTTTCTGATGAACCCCCTTGTAAAATCCAGGATTTCCATTTTGGCCCCAAACCAAGCCCATATCTTGTCCAATTCCCATCCGATCCTTGAGCGGAATACCTTAAACGATTTGTGGTTCGATTCCCCTCCAATCTGCATCAAAACCTGGCAACATATTTTTGGATCCATATTTTTCACAATTTTCTGATGGTACCCCCATATAGGGCTCTCAATGATATCTTTATTCGCTTTCAATCTGCATCCGAATGGGCATCTTTAACAATAGATTCCTTTAGATTGGCTTTTGTATTCTTTCTTGTATGAACTTTTATCTGTGGTTTATGTGTTTTTATTGGAGAAACATTCAGGAGAGGCCCCTCAACCTTGTGGAGTTTCCCACATACCCTTTAAAGTTAAAATCGTCCATTCTTTGCTCTCAAATGGAGTTTAATTGAGAACAATGACAATTACCCGAGGGCCAAATTCCTCGACAAAAAACCCAGTACAAGGGAAACGTAAAGGTTCAGGGCATTTAAGCTTTTAGCAGTTTTACAGTATCGACCATTTAAATCACGGCCCTCGTCGGTCATCCAAAAAAGGGCCAAAAAAACGGCGAAAAACATTTCGAAAGAGTTAATAACAAGCTGTAAACAATGCCCGGCTGACCTGCACTCCTGGACCCACCCATCTCCTGCTGCCCGCCAACCCGGAAATTTTTGTCGAAATATTGAAAAAAAAAAAAAAATAAAATAAAGACAAGAAAGAAAAAGCAGAAGGACAAACGGGGCGAAAAAAGCGGCTGCTGGTGTGTCCAGGGCACAGATGTCGCTCAGATTACGAACTTAATTGCCCCAGTGCAGGATATGAAACCCCAAGCCCGATCCGAATCCCCTCCAGTACCGAGCACAATAAAAAGCTGAATTCAGAGCCGGCCAGACGGAGGGCTAAAAACGGGGAGAAAAAAGTACAGAATAGTGCATGACTAGCCCAAAACTGCTGGCCAGAGAAAAAAACAAAACAACTGGCCAGCGTTGGTGGTGTTGGTAAGAAGAGCCCCAGACCATCCCGACCAGCTCTGTACTGCTGGCCAAAATGTCAGAGTGCAAACATTCAATGCGAAATATTTCAGTTAACGTCTGTACTCTACTGCAACCCTTTAAAAAGTGTCCCCTGGTATGAGTGTAAAGCGGCTTTTGAATTTTTAACAAGCCAAGCTTAAAGTTCTGGCTGGAACCAATTCCAATGGCAAACTGCAATTCCATATAGGATCTCTGAACGTAAAGCGATTTTAAATGAAATGATTTTATTTATTTAAGATACAGTACAGATACACATTTTATATTCCTTAACTGCCAAGAAATTGATTGAATTATTAAAGTTTTACTTAGATTCTAGAGCTTCAAGACATCTTTAAAATACTTCCTTTTATAAACACCCTCTCAGGGTTTATTTGTTTAAACTTTTTCCCCTCCAACCAGAGCAAGTGTTTGCTTTCGACATCTATTTTTGGCAACTCTCAGGGGGTAACCCCATTTCTGAATTGAACACAGAATCGTTCTTCCCAAAAAATAAAAGGAAACTTGTTTAGATTACATACATATACTGGCACTTAGAGGCCCTTTACTTTGTGGAGGCCTTATCGGCATTTTCGACTTGCTTCAATGGCTCCTTTGCAGCAGCCTGCATTTCGGCTTTGTTTTCGTGGCCGAGAGCCACGTAAATCTTTTCAATTTGAATCAAGCTAAGCGTTTGTCATTTTGACTAATGGCTTATCAAACAAATACAAACACAACCGGGCCCATTCAGCCCCAAAAGCCAAAAACCGAAAGCCGAAAGGATGTTTGACAAAATTTATTGTATCGTAAATTACGCATAAGAAAGAAAAGTTACCAACAACCAACAAAAATAAGAAAAAATAAAAAGGGAAGTGAGGAGAAAGTCTGGAGAAAGTGAAAACTTTGCTAGCTTACAGCTCGTAAATTCCCTTTTTGTGAGGAAATTTATGCAAACTTTCGTCTGTTCTCTCTTGTGACGATTGGAATTGGAGTTCCTGTAGTCTCAAGCCTCGAGGTGATTTTCTGTCGTTGCAGGAATGCCACTCTAATGACCATAGCCAGGACCAGGCTCAACCAGGATCTCAACCAGGACCTGGACCAGGTCATGCACGTATTTAGAACCTTTTCTCCTTTTCTTTTTGGTTTTTTTTTTTTTTTGGATGGCGTCATTATAAATTAACAATGGCAACTTGGGGCAAATATTTCAGCGTGCAACGACACCGAAACTCGGACCAGTCGGGCTATACTGGCAACACACAATGATGGAGCATTTACCGCTCCCGGAACAATAAAAGTCGACCGTCTGAAAGGACGAGAAAAAAAAAAAAGAATACAAGGAGAGCGGAGTCAGACGGGCTGGAAGATCCTGGCCTAAGGATGACAAAAGTTTCCGCTGTTGTTTGCCCACCCACCTTGTTGCTGCATTGTGTCAACTGGTCTCCTTAGCCACACTTAGCCATCCTCCTTTTTGCGGAATCCTCCCTGGAATCCACTGACACCGAAGAAGAAGCCTCCGTCTTTGGCCTCCCACGCCCAAGCCCACGCCCCCTTTCTTGGGGCATATGAAACATTTTCCTTGGGACAAGGAAATATGAATTGCGTGCCAAAGAACAAAAAGCAGCTAAAAACGAAAGAAAACTTTTGCTCAGCTTTGTTTCATTTCTGTTCTTTTTGTGCTTTCGGTTCCAGCTTGTTTTTGGGATGGCTAATACACTGAGAGAAAACAAAGAGATCTCTATTTAATAGTTCAAGATATTATTCCTGAAACCTGAAATCTTAAATAAAAGAGTATGGTATTAAAGTATATTTTAGCTTCAAGTTTAAGAATATTAGTTAAAATTATTAAAAGCAAAATAATTTCTCCTTTAAACCCTTTATCCTTTTACTAATTTTTTCTCCAAGTGTATATGATTTTTGGTCCTTGTTTTTGTGCCTTCGTGTGCTATATTTTGGTGCTCTGCTGCTGGTTCTGCTTTTTGTTTGTGATTTATTTATTTTGTTGTTTGCCGCTTTGTTGTCACTTTACGCTTTTATTGTGCCTGCCCCAGTGCCACCTCCACCTCCACCTCCCCCTCCCCGCCCCCTTGCCTGCCACACCCACTTCAGGCAACAACGGTAACCGCCACGGGACCCTCATCGAGTATACGCCTCGTTGTGTTCCGCTAAACAAGAAATCATAAAGTTAAACTTTTCTTATTACCCCGAATCACCAGAAATCCTCGAGACCAGGTCCTCCTGGTCTACAACAATATCATTACCAGCCATTTGGAGAGCCGCTAAGCCGCCAGGATAATGAGGAGATGACTGAGTTGTTTGCTTCCAAAAAAGGGGGGTAGGGAAGGATGGAAGGATAACCAGGTAACTGGTAAATGGTAAATGGTAACCAGATAACCTTAACGCAGCCAGGCATCAATTGAAAGTCAAATCATAAGCCGGAAATCGTTATACATATCACCTGCTGCCGGCAGAAGCCGGGACGGAAACAAATGCCAGGATCAGACCCAAATGCGAATATGTTTGTTTGAGGTCTTCCCCGCCCCTTCATATCCGTTTCTTCGATTTTGCTCCAATGCGAAATGAGGATACGACTACGAGGATAACGATTCTCGACTCTCCTCCGACTGGCAGCTGCCAAGTTCCGAGTTCCTGGCAGTGCCCTGCCTGCCTGCCAGCCAGCGGAGGAGCTGTTCCAAGCATCTTGTTTCCGTTTGCAAATAAAACATATGCTTACCCCATCCGTCGAGTCCTTATTTTTTTTCTCTTTGTGCTTCCTTTTCCACCTTTGTTTCCATTCATTCCGTTTCTGCATATTTCCTGTATTTATTTCAATGGCTTAAGGGCCCAGTCAGGATTCCTTACAACCATCCATCCATCCATCCATCCAACCAACCATCCATCCGTCCATCGAAGCGTTCATCCATCCAGGACTCACTGTCAAGTAGCTTGATTTTTATTTATTTTTAATTATGAAAAATTATAAGGAAAATATTGCTCGGTGAAAACACTGAGAAGGGGAATTGACACAGAAATCACTTTTTTGTTGACACTGAACTTTTGATTTATGCGTTGGAGGCACAAACAAAGGGCATATCCTTTGGCCAGGGGTGGCAAAGGGTGGTAAGGTGGGTAAGTGAGTCAGGTGTGAGGATAGCCAGGGAGTGGCAGGGAGGTGAGGTAACCGCACATGCAACGCCAACTTCATCAGTCGGAATCAGTGTGGACAAGCTGCAACATATTGCACGTTGCATGCATTTTCATCAGTGGTGTGAAGAATTCATATATATTTTAAGGACATTTTTGGTTAGGTGGCAGGTACTTTTTTTACAGTTATATAATAATTAAAAAATTTAGTTTTAAATTTAATTTTTAGGAATGTGTTACAAGATTCTATGACTTTCTTGTACACTTTTTATTAAAAACCCAAAATACTAAGGAGATCCTTTCATTTTCTTAGCTTTAAAATATTTTTATAGTAGTTTTTATTATAAATTTTAATTTTAAATAAAATTAACCCTTAAGACCTGTACCCCTAGATGGAATCTGTGCCATTGGCATCTCTGTTAGCAGCACAACACCATCATATCCTCCACCCTCGGCCCACTCACGCACTGCTGAGCATGCAAAGGATGCTGGACCAGGAGGATAAAGGTGAGTGGGAGAGGGGAGGGTGGTCTATGGGCGGTGAAGCAGCAGCCAGGACATGCAGGACCGCATTGTCCTGTCAGCGTCATTGCGAATGAAATATGAACAGGAGCCACGTGAAAAGTGCGGACACTGAACGGCAGTCTCTGTTGTTCATTTCCAGGATTGCCGCACACACCTTGCACAATCAGACCAGTTCCTCCTGTTCTCCACCACCTCCCACCTCCCCCGTGTAGTGGGTCCTGTGTTCTGCATCCTGTGCTTTTGTCGTCCTTGAATGTGGCAAGAGCTGCTGGCTGCATGCGGCAAATTGCATGCGGTGGCGGCCGTAGAATCATTTAAAATGTTGCATCCGAAATGAATTGACTCGGCCGCAGGCGTTTCCGGCTTTTTCCCCATCCACACCCTGTGGGGCGAGTGGGCCATCTCGCCCGTCATCCTGCCGGTCCGTCCGTCCGTCCAGTCCATCCTGGCCACCCCCTCATTTGTTTTGGCAACCGCAATTTAAACGCTGACAGCAGCCGGGCAGCCAGTCAGTGGCAGGCAGGACGAGGCAAAGGACGAGGCCGGCCAGCAAAAAAGGATTCGAGACAAACAGTTGAATTATGGTTGAAGTGGACAGTGTAAATCGCTATTTAGCCGGGGGTTTCATTGAGATTGGCTCAATTAGTCGACCAATGCTTTTGGCCTGGTCGTGGGCTTAAATTCTCGCTTATTATATTTCATTATATTTTTATTTCAGTATTTTTTTCATTCTTTTTTTTTCTTTATTTTTTTTTATTGCCGGCCACACGCAAAAAGTTCCACTTCGTTAAGCAAAAAAACGGCCAAGCGAGAATTTTATTGGGGTGCCAAAAGGACTTGACTTGTCATGTTTTTCCAAAAAGAACGAAGAGGATGAGGTCGATGGAGGAGGAGGGTCTTAAAATATAGGAAGGATACGCACACACAGACCCAGGCATTGTTAACTTTGTTGGTCTAGCTTTGAGTCAATTTCTTATTTGGCTTTTCTTGGGCCCCCTCTTGGCCATCCAGGCTGTGTCCTCCCTCCTGCTTGGACTTTTATGAAAAAAAAAAAAAACGGAAAAGTCCTTTACAGCCACTCATGAAGTCCATAAAATTGTAACGAAATAAAATCAATATAATGTGCAAGTTATTCTCATCAAATTTAAAAAGCTTGTTATTCAATTTCCGATTTGAAGATGACTGGATAAAAAAATTAATTTCGGAATGGAAATGTCTCTGGTTTTCCGAGAGAAGCTGCCAGGATGTTTGAGTGATTTTTTCGTTATCCTTTTTGCATTATAGATTCTCCACTGTTTCAACCCTTTTTTTCAGACCGATTTCTGTCCGATAATCATTCGCAAACATCTGCCATCTAATTGCGAGAGCATTTTCATCTGCTTTCCAATTTGTCTGCGTTTTTTTTTTTTCGCTGGAGTTTCAGGTTGCAGATCCAACCTTTCCGATTCCTATCGCGGACACCCATTTGGCCGTGTGCAACGGGTATTTAATTAAAAATTGTGCTGGAGAAAAAAAAATACAAGAGGCACCAGAGATCGCATAACCAAAGAAGGACCAACAAAAAAAATAAAGGAGCAACCCCTAAAACTCTGTCAGGATGAGGAGCAGCTGCTCCCGGGAGCATTGCTTTGGACTTGCTTGAATCCGTACACACAAAAAGGACCCCTCCAGTTATATGTGCATATATGTGTGCATTTATTTATATATATGTGCATAGCAGATGCGGCTGGGGCTTCATTAAAATTAACAAAACTTAATTGCAGCTTTCGTGGCACGAAACATGCTGCAAATGCGTGTTCCAATCTGTTTGATGGCCTGCAACATCGAAAAGGGGAGCCCAGCACCTGCTGAGGCCGACTGCGAGGACTACGATGATGATCATCATCATCACTGTCATTGAATTTGATATATTGTCCTTTGGGGCTGATCCTGATCCTCGAATCCCTGACAGATTGCAGCTGCAATTGTTGCAACAGTTTCATATGCTGATTACTTTTGAATTTTAATTACTTTTCATGCCACTTTTTGTTGCAACTACATTTCCATTTCAATGGCCAATGAAAAGTACTAACCTTTGACTTTTCTTTTTGCCAAAAATAGAAACTTATTGCCTGTCAACTTTTGCCAAAGTCGTTTACCTGTCAAATGCCACAATTTCAACTGCAATTTTGAACTTCTGAGCTCGGCCCATGCCCCCTAATTTTCAAATATCCCGCCTAGCAACACATCCCAGCCGCCTACAAACAATTACCACAAGTGTAACCCAGTCCCCCAGCCCTCCATGAATGAAAGTTCATTGGGGCACTCACCGACCCTCCCACGGCGGAAATTCAATTCCTTTTTCCAACTGACATTTGTAGCCGTTTGGCGACCAACTTTGGCCAAACTGCCATCAATTTTCGGTGGTCAGGCGGTGGCAATTAATTGAAGGACC
This sequence comes from Drosophila ananassae, assembly GCF_017639315.1. Classification (NCBI taxonomy): domain Eukaryota; kingdom Metazoa; phylum Arthropoda; class Insecta; order Diptera; family Drosophilidae; genus Drosophila; species Drosophila ananassae. The sequence continues at coordinate 6,244,321 of NC_057929.1, read as the reverse complement.
CATGTCCTTTTCAGTCGTTTCAGCTTGCTGGCCCCGCAGTTGGCGCCCCGCAAAATCATATTCATAAATTGCCGGGTCACACTTGCGGCCAACTATTAAACATACAGATGGCCAAGTGGTAACCGGAGTGGAGTGGAGTGTGTGATGCCCTCCTGTGTGTGTGGTCGCTGGTCGGTGGTCTGCGGTATCGATGTCCTGGAATCGACAGCAGCAGGAGCAACAGCAGCAGCAGCAGCAGCAGCAGGACAATAGCAGTTGGTGTGCCATTTGTGTGAAGTGTGCCTTCGATAAGAGTTTAAGCCAGTTGGCCATTTCAGTTGGTGGAGCGGCAGACGGGCGATCCGGTTTCAAAACAAAAGTTTATGGTTACACTTGAAGCTCACCCATGTGGATGATGATTAAATGTTCGCTGTTGACCGGTACGGACCAACTTCGCTTTGAAAGCCATGCCACACCCCATTGTGGCATCAGCTCCTGACTGCCTGCTTGCAGCACAATTCCCGCATTAATGTTGTCGATTTCAATAAAAACAGGCAACATTTTATGCTTCAGCAAGCGCATTTTAATGCGAAACTCAAACATATACCAGATAAAATAAATATATACGTAAAGGTACAGTATGTGTGTGTGATTATAACTCATACGCCCCGTGTGCAACGGCCAGGAACCGCGAAGAAGGATGCGGGCGGGGTGGCCGCAGGGGGCAGGCGGAGTCTTCGGTCTCTGGGGCAGTAAAAACAGCAGCTGCCCTGGCCGACATTATTTTCTCGCAGCACTGGAGCAATGCGTTACCAATCCAAAAGGGGTCGCAAATACTGGGCCAACTTCCCATGTGAACCTGCCGCAGACACTGCAGGATATGCACTGTGGAAATAGTTGGTTAACAAATTATTGCCATAATTGAAAAAAAATAAACAACATTTTCCAATTTTTTTTAATAACTAATTTAAAGATTATCTATATTTCTTAAAATAAAGAATTAAATTACAAACTTGGTCCTAAATTTCTCTCACTGCACTCGTAGGACTCTGCAAAGCAAACTGGCAAAAGTCCGTTGAGTCCATTATATAAACTCTCTTTTAATAATAGCTTTGGCTAGCGGTAAATGGCGTCGCATACGCTCTGCCTCACTCTCTCGGCCGCCATCTTCTCCTTCCCATTCTTCTTCTTCTCCCTCGCTGCCCGCCCCTATTTGAAAAAGTATTTGCATTCTGCATAATGTGCAGTGGCCGAATGTAATTTAGATAAGCGGATAAGCCCGAGTCCAGAGCAAACTAATTAAGGATTACACTCCGGATGACCATATGCGTTTATGGTTTTTTTCGCCATTGTTATTCCTCTATTCGCCCGCCGGCCGTCAATCAATCAATCAATGTAGATCAATTAAGTGCCATTAAATTGGCATTAATCATGAAAGCTAGGGAAAACATTTGCCCAGTTCTCTTCTAGTTTTATTTATATCTTAATTAAATTTTCCCCGATTGCAGCTTGTAGGGCAGAATGGAGAGCAAATAAATATTTAATTATTTGGCAACATCCTCATTTTTAAAGTGCAATGCGAATAAAAGAACCTTAACAGCACTGTAAAAAGGTGTTGTAAAGCGGGCTTTTGTCAAAAGTTTAAGGTTTTTGAGGTTAGTATTTAGGTTTTTGTAAAGGCAGATTTCCATAGTTTAACTCTAATTGTAAAAATTCACACTTTATGTTCCTCCAATTATTTGGGATTCAAAAGATGTCCTCTTCCGTAGTGGTTTATTCATGCTATGCTTTTTAAAAAAGCAAACTCTACTTTTAGGATTAAAGATTCCTCTAATTACTAAGGATTTGAGGTATCCTTCTTTTCCTCAGTGCTTAAATCAAACATTTTTGTTTGTCCATCGGCCCTTTCCTACCCAATGCCCTGGCTGTGTCCTGGCTATGTCCTGGCTGTGTCCTGGCCTTTTGCATAAGCAATTCGCAAACACGTGACGCTTGTTTTTCAAGCTACCCCTCGAACCTCTGGTGGCCTCTTTATTCCCGGATTCCCATAGTGAATGGGCTGGTGACTGGTGAGTGAATTGGACTACTGGGTGGGTAAATGATGGCGATGGCGATGGCGACCAGTTCATGGTTCAATGACAAGCAACTTTCAGTTTGCGTGTGCTACTCGTACTCTCTGCCATTTTATTCTCCTCTGATTCGTTTGGTTTCATTTCGTTTCTTGTTTTGTCGTTCTTGTGTGCTAACTGACTGGATTCCCCGGACCCATTCCCTCTTTTACCCATCTATGATACCAACAGCTATTTGTCTGCGGTTTGGCACTCCCCCGCCAGTCATCCGTCCCCCAATGGTAACGCCTCCAAACCACCGCCCACCGCCCACGTTCACCTGACTGACTGCTCTTGTTGCGTTTATACATTATTTTTGTATTTTCCGTTCCGTGCTTTCTGTGCCGGGACAATCGTTTAATTATGTACTACATTTGGGCGGGACCTGGCCGGGCGGCGGAGGATTATGTACTGAAGCCACAGAACAATTACGGAATTTGCGACACAATTTGGCGGAGAAGTTTCTGGCCAAAAACATTAAATGTCAGCTTATATTTTTTGGCTTTTAAATCTGATACTTTGCGAACACAAAGTGCTGACCTTTTCGCATATCAATTACAAAATAACCGAGCATTATTTTCTCCTCAGAATTTCTATATGCCATAAGTATTATGTTGCAAGTACTTGCAATAGAAATACAAATACAAATACCAACTTGAAATTGACTTTTCGCACTTGTGCCATAATAGCAGTCATTACACAATCCTCGATTACAACTGAAGCAGCTATTAAATCTAATCTGAAGAGCATTATTTGCAGCCAATATTGACTCTCTAAGCGGCCAAAAGGAGTGGTAATCAGACCCATCCTCTTGACCAAAATTTCTAATTACGGCTGTAATGCCAGTTGTTCACGCAAACGCTAAAAGCTAATATTGCAGTCAGGATTGGAAATTATCGATAGGAATATTATAGCCGGAATGGAATCATATAAACATAACACTACCGATTTATGATATTTTTGGAAACCTACGATATTTTCACGCCTTCGGGCCAGAGCCAGGGGGCAGAGCCAACATTTGCATAATGAGTTGGCCATTTTATGAGCCATATAACCTTTGCCCCTTGCCACGTGACGCCAAAACCGGAGAGCCAATAAAGAGTAGGCGGTGGAGGGGCAGAAAAGAAAAGCGAAGGCGAGTTTCCCTGGCAGGCAAAGTTAATTGAAAATGGCTGGCTGGCTGGCTGGCTGGCTGAGCTGTGTAAGGAACAGCAAAAGAATTCCTTCGGGGATATACCGGCACCTTTGGCATTTTATTTGTCAGGAATATTTGATTACGGGGCTCCTTTTCATATCAGATGTCAAAGGCTTTCAGGAAGCCATCACACTCCGGCGTGAACTTTTTAGTATCTCCATGTCAAAGCATTCAGCCAAGAGCCAAGTGCAAAGGGGAAGAAATCATTGAAGCCCGTATCGTTAGATGCAGACATTACATCAGTTGCCTCTTAAATGCATCTTCGAGTGTGGCAACGATATCCTTTTTTAAGCATACAGATATGGGGAGTAGGATGGTAGGCCAAAAGGATCAGCACTAACAGTTGCGCATCCTGCCAGGTTGCAGCTATCTGCGGCGGACACGTGAAACCATCATCAATCTGGGAGCACTGCCAACGACAGTTTTAACGACTTCTTGCGGATTACTTCAAACAAAATAACCACTTTGTAGTAGGAATTTTATGTTGGCCCGGTTGGTGTTGATGGCTTTGCCTTCGACTATGGCTTTCAGCCCATCCGCCGACCGCGCTCCCATCCTGCTACCCATCCTGCATTTGGCCAAAGTTTTGCTGCGTGCCGCAAAAGTTTACCCCTTTCTCCGGTATCCGGAATAAGGCAATCCTGAATGCGTCGCCGCATCAGCTCCCCCGGAGCTAAGAGTCCGGAGTCCGGAGTCCGGAGTCCGGACCATCTGCAGTGCAAATTGCCGGACTCCCGCAAAAGAGCAACAGCCGCAGGAGGCGGACGAATAAATATTTATTGATACTGCATCCACGTGGCATAATTTGCGTATAACTAGTTGCAATAATTTTTGGCAAGCCGCCCACAACGCCACCTCCTTTCTGAGTGCCCGGGTAATGGGTGTGTAAATGGTTGTTTGCCTTGCCAAAACAATCTGAATCTCTATATAATTTAATTTCAAGGAGGAAACTTGCTAAGCGTTATTAGTATTTATATCTGCAGGGGCCATTACCTCATTAATTGAAGCCTTTAAATTATACTTTTGCTTCCTATTTTGAGACAGTTTTAATCTTAAAGGACTTTAGTTTCAAGATAGAGCTTCCTTTACCTTTTAATTTGTCCTTCTCATAACATAACTTATAACATTTAAGCTCATTTAACTGGCTTAAACAATAAATATTATTAAAATTAAATCCCTAATCGCCACTAAAAATTATCTACATGATATTTACATCTCAGTGGCGCCACCAAGTATGCTTTAAAATTTTTCGAACCATGCCTGTCCAAAGAGCTTTTCAAAATCACATTTCAATGCTCAATTATATAAATATAATTTAATATATTTATTTTTTCGTTGCAACACCCGGTTAGTGTTGAACATTTTCGCTGAAAGAACTTAATTGTAAATTCCCTCTTCAGCCGCCTTGTTGACCAGAGCCTTCAGGCCGGCGGTCACTTCAGTGCCCACCTCGGTGATTTGGTTGGAGGGCAGGAAGAAGCCATAGGTGCCCTTGTCGCGCAGCTCCACAGTGCAGGTGAAGGGAACGTTCTTGACGCCGTAGGCCCAGTCCTTGGCAGCTCCAGACACAACATCTAGAGAGACCAATAAGAGATGAGAAACCAAGGGCAAGGACTTAACCTTATGACTTACAGTTCAGAAGACCACTAGCTCCATAGGTGAAGACGGATCCATAGACATCGGCAGCAGCATCAGAGAAGGCGGCGGCGATGCGCTTCATCTGGTCGTAATTGGGAGGGAACTCGGTGTTGGAGTGTCCGTAGGGCAACAGGACATACTGTCCATAGGCGTGGAAGGCCAAGTACGAGCGGATGTAGCCGTCCTCGAAGGAGTTGACGAAGTTCTGCAGGGACAAAATCTCCACCTCGGTGTTGGGCTCATCACCACCGAACCAATGGTCGCAGGGCTCATCGATGTTCCAGCCAGCGCCGCCCCAGTGGTAGCCGAAGTTGCGGTTCATGTCGATACCATAGCAGTCACCGGTGGTGTTGGAGTAGCCGTTGGGGCGACGGTTCTTGCGCCACAGGCGCTCCACTTCGTGGGTGTAAACGAAGCCATCGGGATTCACCATGGGCACCACAATCCAGTCGTACTCCTCGCTCAGGCGCTGCATCTCAGGGTCCTCGGAGTTGATCAGCTGGTTCAGCAGGAAGGTGACCGTGGCGGAGGAGATCCATTCCATGGCGTGGATGTTGCCTTCGAGGAAGATGGCCTTGTTGCCGGGACGCTTCGACAGTTTGATGCTCTTGATTTCCCGACCCTCGTACGACTTGCCAATCACTCCGCACTCCAGGTAATCGTGGGCAGCACACTCCTTATCGATCCAATCGTAGATGGTGTCCAAGGAATGATAGTTCTCCCACTCCATCTGGTCATCATTGCCGACGGCGGAATCGTCCAGCAGCCTGCGAGAGAGATCGAAAATGAACATTTCCACCTTATGATGCTTACATCCGAACTCACTTTTGCAAATCATCAACTACCACCTCGTAGACGATCTCCAGGAAGTTCAGGAACCTGTCCAGAGCTCTGCGGAAGAGGGGTCCCACAATCAAGTAGTAGCTGCGTCCCGGGCCCATCAATTCGTTAAGGATGTGAACCTGAAATTATTCTTTTGATTGAGCTACAGATCTACCAACTCCATCTTGGCTAGAAACTCACGGTAACGCGCTCATGGATCTTCTTCAGCTCCTCCATCTTCTCGTCAGTGTCGATGTCCACCTTGTAGACGGCAAAGTTGTCATACCGGGCAGCCATGCGTCCCGGCGTGGACTTGGCCGCCACCATGACCAGTGGCACCAAGGCGATCAGAAGGAATACTAGTTTCATTTTGTTGCGTTGTGTTGAACGTTACAGCGTTCACTGTGAGGATGAAAATCCCGAATGGGGCTTTTATTCCAGTCAGGAGTGGCCACTCTAGATGGCCTTATCATGGCGCGATAGTTCTGATCAGTCATCCGGCGTGTGTCCGTAGCAGAAACCCGTAATGCTCATTCAACCTACCACAAAGTAAGCAGCGGACTTTGTCATCCACCTTGGGGAATACCGTCTTCCCTCCACTGAGAAAGTTTTCATTGTCCATTTATGTTTGAAAATTCCACCGATATTCCATTCGTTTCAATGCCTTTTAGAAGAGTTAATATCTTATTGTGTTGTAATGTTTTAATACAAATCAAGGTCATTAAAATATATATTATTAGTGTATAAAATATTCACACAAAGTCAGTAGATTCAAATCTAGAAATATAATATTCTCCAAGTGGAGATACTTGGCTTATCGACTGCATACTCCTCCAAGCGTCTGCGCGTGAAGAAGCACTTCGAGAAGAGTCGGTCAAATGTACTCAAGAAACTTGAGATCATAATATAAATGAATAGTTTAAGTTCAAGTTTGTTTGGCCAACCATTTTGTTGTAAATTAATTATTAGATTAAATCAATGACGTAATGAATACTATCTTGCATCAAAATCAAACATTTGCAACCCAACAGAGAGTTCCCTACAAATTCAAGACAGATATAGTGTTTTTCCAATCCTCTGTACTAAATCTTAAACATAATCTAATAAAATACAACTTATTGTTGAAAATGAAACAGTGATGCATTATTTAAACCCAAAAAGTTTAAATTCAAATATCGAAACCGTTATTAATCGAAATCGAAAGCTCTTATCGATAAACAAGCAAGCCATGGCAGGGCTGTCGCATTTTTCAACCCCCACAAGTCCGTTCGCCTTGGTATTATATTTTTTTATATTTAAATTAAATTTGACAATTGAGTGTTTTTTCTTTTATTACTTTTGTTTTCATTTCAATTTCAGAAAAAAAATGTTGAAGATGGTCAGTGATGAATAAAATCACGCATACGCTAGCCAACACTGCGTATGAGTATTGACAGCGTGAAGCTTTTCTCGTCGCCAGCTGGAACTAAAAATTCATTTTCGTTTTCTCATCCGCAACTTGCAGTTCGCTGCCTCTCGCCCAGAAAAGTTTTCCCCCATTAGTTATTACTTAATTTATTAGCTTTTACACGTGCCAAGTTGTAAACTGCAGCTAGCTAATCCGTTATCGTAAAACCATTAATCTGCACCATCGCTGTGAGCTATGAATCGGAAGTTACATAAGGAACGGATAGATGGCTAATCGAAAATAATACTGAGGACCCGATCACAAGATATTTCGTCAGCTTTAATTCTCAGAAGCACTCAGAAGCAGAGATACAGCGCGTCAGAGTCGGAGTGGGAAAAAAGGAACAAATATCAATCGTCTGGCAAAAAACGAGAGAAAATATGAGCTCGGCAACAACAAGACAGAGGCAGAAATGTTTAAACTGTAGCAGTGGCAGCAACACAAGCACCAGCAGCAGCAGCAGCAGCAACAGCAACAACCACAAAAACTGTGCGCCTAGCAACAAGATAGATTCGGCGAACGATTTCCTTTGATTTGATTTGCGCCCATGCGTCAGCATTTCCGAAGCCAAAGAATTGTAAATAGCACCTAGTTTTTAGTACGATTCACACGCACAAGTGAATTCCGGCGAAAGAGCAGCTCCCAAACCTATAGATACATTCATCAGTAATACGGATACAAACGTCAGACGACCAGTTGCTAAAAAGATATCTGAAAGATAAAGAAGAAATTAACGCACACAATATGAATTCGATTAAGGCACAAACCAATGTACCCAGCAGTCCCAAGAAGTTCAATGTGTTCGCACACGTCAAGTACGAGCACCTGGTGGCCGGTGTATCCGGCGGAGTGGCCTCCACTTTAATCCTACATCCACTGGATCTCATAAAGATTCGATTTGCAGGTGAGTCATAAGGGGAATTGTGTGGGAAGAGGGTGTTATTTTATTAAGGAAGTACTACAGAAGACTGTTTTTATTTGAAAACAAACTATAGAAACTATAGAATCATCAGTTCCCCTGATCTTTAGTCCCATATACATATGTAGTTCTATAGTAGATAGTAAGCTCCGCAGCACGTGCCTGCAAACTGTCTCCAGCTCGGCTGCAGATTAAATGCATTTTGTTCTGCTTATTTTTCTGACTTTTTTTTATATTTTGTTTGCTTGCGCATTGTAATGAAAATTTTCCATGGAAAATTTGAGACGCTTGCGTATCCAACGACGACGTCCATAGTGACTAGTGACGTCCGTCCGGCCGTCTGTCCATCTGTCCGTAATTCAATATACTCGGATTCGCACATAAACAAAACTTTAATGGGGCCACGGGCACGTGAAGTTAGTTTTCGCTATTATTTTGGTGAAATTTATGGGTTTGTTGACAATTGCCTGGCTCTTGAGCCCCTCGACGCGTGTGCTAATCTGGAATTCCTGCCCAGAATCGGGTGGAAAGCGGTTTGTTTGTTTGTTTTTCATTTACTTTTATGGCCTAGAACAAAGATCGATATCGACTATCAGCTAGAAATTCCCATATCATGTCTTTATTTCCCCGGAACCCATTAATGGGGGTGCCCTAAAGCTCTATAGTACTCTATATAGCTGATTCATGAATTGTTTTTCGAAAAAGTATCATATCTTTGGCATAAAATGTACATAGTTGCCCTCGATTGAGCTTCATGCGCACAATACGTGAAAAATATATGTAGTATTTCCGTAAACTTTCTGATTCAAAATATATAAAAACTGGTAAGGGGGGGTAGCTGGTTTCTTGTTTATTAAATATTGTTACTACTTAGGCTGCCCGGATCAGATCGGATCGGTGCAAAGTGAATATGTAAATGAAGCAGAAAAGCAGTTCGTAAACAATAACAACCACACCACACGCGCTGTTTATGCGAATTAAAAGTCACACCATCCTAAAGTTTGTAAACTGATAAAGTGCCTCGGACTAGAATTCAGCTAAAGACCCCCTCCGGAGATTAGATGATCCTTAACCTCCGTCTTGGGGTGGGGGATTTGGACAACAACAGCTGTTCTCTATTGACTTGCGCAAGGCCTTTTCCAGCGATGACGCATTTCTGGCCCATTCGCTGGAAACCAGTTTATTAAACCATCAGCTTTTGCTTTTTAGTACGTTTTTTTTTGTGGCTCTGTGCTCTTTTTGAATCACGTGACTGACTGTACATCAAGTTGTATTAACGGCAACTTTCAGCGGGGCAACTGTCCGGTTTTTGTGGCACAAACCGTCGTCGTTCCTATTTGCAAACAGGTTGTGTGTTGTTGCCAAGCGGGAAGTTTGCTGAATCAGCTAAGCAGCGACGACCTTATCGGGATACCTGACTCTGGCATTGTCATGAGTCGAAAAACTCATTAATCAGAGATCCTCCAGGAACAGTCTCCAACTAGTTTGCCAGTTGGGCTCAAGGTCACCACTGGGATGGGACGGTCGGTTAAAAATAGTCTAGGAATAGCAAGACGAGCCCCCCTTTTACTGGCTGTTGTCAGGCCAGATCTTATGATTGCCGCTGCCATATAGAAGGAATATGTATACCCCTCACAAGTAATATAAATAGCTGCTAATGGAGGCGTAAACATGTTGAGAGGAGAACTCGATTTCGAATCGCCGTCGTCGTCCCCCCTTATCGCATCCGCTGGCTGGCAATTAACGCTATCTATCTGTTTTTTTGGCGAAAACAACTTTGGCCAGGGAGTCAACAACTGATTTGTCCACAAACCACCGCCGTACAGTTGCCTAGTAGATGCATAGTATACCCCGTATAGCCCGTCATCCATCTAAAGTAAAGAAACAGAATGACGTAGTCTTCAGACCCTTAGGCAAGAGCTTCAAGGTTCCAAGCCGTCTAGACGTGTTTATTTATCATTTATGACATTACGATTTGTCTTTTTTGTTTGTTATTTCAGTCAACGATGGTCGTACAGCCACAGTGCCTCAATACCGTGGACTGGGCAGCGCCTTCACCACCATTTTCCGGCAGGAGGGCTTCCGAGGTCTCTACAAGGGTGTCACCCCCAATGTCTGGGGATCGGGCTCCTCCTGGGGTCTCTACTTCATGTTGTAAGTAGTCTCGCTCTATTTTTATAAACTAATAAACTAATTGTATAATTTTTTTTGCAGCTACAACACCATCAAGACCTTTATCCAGGGCGGCAACACCACAATGCCCCTGGGACCCACAATGCACATGCTGGCTGCCGCCGAATCTGGAGCTCTAACCCTTCTTCTGACAAACCCCATTTGGGTGGTGAAGACGCGTCTCTGTTTGCAGTGCGATGCCTCGAACTGTACCGAGTACCGGGGAATGATCCATGCCCTGGGCCAGATCTACAAGGAGGAGGGTATTCGGGGATTGTACCGTGGCTTTGTGCCCGGCATGCTGGGCGTCTCCCACGGAGCCATCCAGTTCATGACCTACGAGGAGATGAAGAACGCGTACAACGAGTACCGCAAGCTCCCCATCGACACAAAGCTGGTGAGTAGATGCTCTTGATGATGAGCGTCACATGACCAAGTTGCGCGTGTCAGATATATATGGTGTTTATATGCCAATGGGTGAACAGATCCGGTCAATAGAATAGCTCTTTGCCTCTCAACCAGTTTAATTAAACAATATCATATCTGGGCTTAATCAAGAGTGCTTATCTAGAGTGATTTCTGATTAAATCCCCATTTAATCGCCCTGTCAAAAGTTAATGGATTGATAGAGAAGAGAATTTATTGAAACCTTTTAGTAGAAAGTCAGAAAAGATATCTGCTTAGCTTTTATTTTGATGACCTGGTCTGTAAACAGCCGATATCCGCTTGGAACCGACCATAATGACGTCCAAAGAATATTTGGCAGCTATCCAGAAATCGCCTCATTAATACATTATTTTTTTGCTTCCACCCACAGGCCACCACCGAATACCTGGGCTTCGCCGCCGTCTCCAAGCTGATCGCGGCAGCTGCTACATATCCCTACCAGGTGGTTAGGGCGAGGCTACAGGATCACCATCATCGGTACAACGGCACCTGGGACTGCATCCGACAGACTTGGAGGTACGAACGCATGCGCGGATTCTATAAGGGCCTGGTGCCCTACCTGGTTCACGTCACGCCCAATATCTGCATGGTTATGCTGATCTGGGAGAAGCTGACCAGCTAGATGGAGTATTAGAACCTAGAATCTGAGACACACACACACCCAGACCACACACAGAATTTAAGCTAAGCCCTAGAATACACGAATCTTTCTAGCTTCTTTCGATGTGCAGCGTATATAGCAGAAAATGACACGATTATTTTGTATTATTGTTGTAATTGAACCTTGGTTTAGCCTAGCCACTAAAATCCGTAGCTCTAAGTCTATTCCATAGTTAGAATAATGTACATCCCTCCCTGAGAACACACTTTGAAAGTAATTGTTGTGATGTTTGGTTAACCTAAGTTGACCTCAACCCGATGAAATGTAATTTCAAAGATGCATTTCCCGCACCATTCTCTCCATCGAAACAGAAACACATACACACATTTAGTTTATAGTTTAGTTAAATTATTTATTTTGTAATGGCTAATGGCTTGGAATTGTAAAGGCCGACTGTGGTCGATACAAAATTTCGTTTTGGCAAAAAGATTCTTCATAATTTCGGAAATGGTTTATAATCTTAAGGATGAACCTTGACACTTATGTAAATAAGCATGAACGCATTGTGAATCATAAGCCAAGCAGAGATACAATCCCAATATCAAAAACAATTAGAAGAAAATTAAATAACACAAGAAAATGAGAATTATTTCCCATAAAAAGAACAAAAATGAAAGAAAACTAAACTAAATGAAAACACTGACAGCGCGTCCAACCAGCGTCTTTTCATTTGGCCAAAAGCCAAGGGCTAAAAGGGCAGCTTCAGTAAGTAGTCCGTGCTCTCCTTCCAATCGTCCTTGCTTCGTCCTTGCAAATTCTGCAGAATCTCTTTGCTAAAGTGAAACCTCCAAAGCGCTGTAGTACTGTAAGTAGTTGTTAGGCCCTGGTTCACACTCACTAACCCCATCCATGTCTTTGGTTCTCTATTGCAGGTTCGAGGGCATCCGGGGCTTCTATAAGGGCCTCCAGGCGAGCCTCACCAGAGTAGTGCCCGCCTGTATGATCACCTTCCTGGTGTACGAGAACGTTTCCCACATTTTACTGGCCCGGAGGAAAAGGCTGGAGGAGGAATCCCTGCCCCAGCCGAAGGACCATAAGTAGGCCGCCGAACCAAACTTCAGGATTCCGATTAGTTCCTTAAAGAGTTCTTACCTCAAAGTGACATTCGCCGAATGAATGTCCACAGTCAGCCATGTTGAGCATGTGCCTCTGGTTAAATATTTTTAGGTGTGACTTGATTGTTTTCAAATTGTAAATACCTTCGTTCAACAAGGATGCTTCGGATCCTCGGGCACTCCTGACTAGCTCCTGAATAGCTAGCACAATTTTTAAGTTTAAGAAGCTCTAAATTTTTAGTTATTGATAAGAATTATACCAAAATTGTTGTTAAAAAGATATAGTATTGTTATTTCTGGGAGGGTTTTGTTTTGAAAATTTTTCAAAACTTTAAGGGGGTGCTACTATCCAACTAGGTAAGTAAATTACTAAAAACTAGACAGTCTGGCAGCAACCGACCATCGACAAGCTTTATAAAAAGCCTCAACAGTGGGCGAAACTTAATAAAAATAAATGTATTTTTATAAGATTTGAATTGGTGCCGCCTTTTGCGAAAACGGGATTATCGATTTCCGAAAAAAAATCGTTTGGCGCCAATTGGGAGGCCCCCCATCCCCGATAAGCTTTCAATAAAAAGCTTTCGCTTTCGTTTCGGACCCGAGCTCGGAGCCGAACCGATCCGAAGTATCTCGTGTCCATGTTTTTGACTTTAACCGTCTTTTCGAATCAAACAACGGGTGGAATTTGTAGAGGGCGGACGTAGAGACCTCTTTTTGTTAGTTGGTGGCTGTTTGTTGTTGGTGTCGTAGTTTTGCGTGTCTGGCAATCGAATGTGAATCGTGTGTGAATTTAATATATGTACGTGCCGTCAAATTAGCGCCCCAAGAACACCCCAAGCCACACTTATAAACCAAAACAAACGACCGTTTAGGTCTTATGCAAGAAACTAAGTAAGTGCTGACCACCAGAGTGCTCCATTTGCATCGCAAAAACCAGTTTCTCTGGCCACAGTGCCCGTAATTGTTCCCAAAAAGTGCATCGATCGAGTTCAACAAACCGATCCAGAGTGCAGACCAGGTCGCGATAACACCGAAAACATGCAAGTGAAATGAATTAATTTGCCAATTTGATAATAGAATTGAATAAAAATAACAAATTTTGATAAGTTCAAGTTCGAACCCTGAGCTTTGTTTACCGTTAAGCGACAAAAATAAGAGGGAGAGAGAACAAAGCGCGTGTGACAAGGAGAACGAACTCCAAAGAAACCACATGTTGCTTGGGGGTCGGGTCGGGGATTTGTGATAGAAGCACTGAAAGAAATCTCATACAATAACTGAAATTTGTTTAAAAACTACATAGAGATATAGAAACCTAACAATCCTATCAATAAACTATCAAAGTGATAAGATAGGACATCATTTTCCTTGATAATGGAAAGTAAAGACTGTTTTCTGATATAGTCTGTATAGTGTCTATATAGTGTCTGTGTTTTCTAATTAATCTTACCATTTTCTCTCCGTGTAGAAAGTGTCAAACAAATAGCGGCAGAATAGATAACCCGTGCTGGTGAATAGCCTTGAGTGGCGCGGGGGAGTGTGATAAACTCGCGGAAGGTCTAAAGAGCAAGATCTTGCCACTTGCATGGCAACCGGCATCATACGTAGCAGCGTTGTCTCGACCTCCGCCGGACGCCGGAATATCTGCGACTGCCTGCCCCAGGAGACCGTCGGTCTAGCCACCTCCAAGTCAAAGTCCAAGTCGGCCGACCACTTGACCGAGCAAAGCTGCGCCTGCCTGCGCTGCCAATACCTGGCCAAGGATCTCGAGGATCCTGCCACCCAATCCCCTGTGGAATACAGGCCGGAAGCCTTGAGCGCCGGCTCCCTGGGCGCCCTCAGCGCCAAAGAGTCGCCCATTTTTGTGCGCCGTCACATCTGGATCCCCACCCAGGAGCTTAGCTCCTCGCAGTTCTCGTTACGAAGCGCTGCTCCGGCGTATATCGAACCCAGGCCGGAGTTGGACCTCGGCGCCGTAGAGGCGCTGCAACTGGCTGGGGGCATGCCCGCGGGAAACCGGACTCACATGGACATCAATCGGAACAACGGCTACCTGCACAACGGAGTGAGTATCGGGTTGTCGTATTTTTGGAGCAAGTATATGGTAATATATGACTCTAGAGGTCGGAATTTAGGTAGAAGTTCACTTAAAAAAATTAATTAAATATGTAAGTATTTAATCTCCCTAAAAAAGTACAGAAATGTGGTCTATAATCATTTTTAATGAATAACCATGATTGTTTAAACTTCAAACCAAAAGTTAATAATAAAGAAAAAGAAACTCATTTATTTTCTCATAATAATTGCCAATTACCTGTAATGTATTGAGCAATTTCTCCAAGTGTATCGAGGGAAATGCCCAAAAATAAGTTGGCCAAGTGTTGCAATACTTTTAGCCATTTTGCCATGTCAGGCCGTTAACAGACAACCAGCTTGCACTCATTAGCCGTTTAAGTCTCTCAGAGAACTTGGAAAAACACAAAACGCCCCCCCTAACCCCCCCCCCCCCTCCCAGCTGGGATTTCAGAACCAGATGTACGGAATGTTTCGTAATTATAGAACGAGTACACCAATAAATTCCCAGTCACAATGCGAACTTTATTACCATTTTCCCCCGGCTCTGTTGGCCAAGTTCACATCCAGTCTAGTGTCTAATCTGCCACAACAGGGAATTAAATGAAGCCACCAATTAAGCTACCAAATGAAATTGAATTTGAAATCGTTTCCACATCTGAGCACCCGACAATGTTACAAACAAGACGATAAAATCAAAACAATGCGAAACTACCAAGCGATGTGCCTCAAAAAATTTCACTCTCATCGTCGGATACGGATATGGTATTGGGATATGGGGCTATTGAGGGGGATTGTGAGGGAGGGGGCTGTGGCATTTTCTAGTGGGTGTGTTCAGCTACTTAAGTGATTGCCGGTTAGCCCCACATAGATATCCGCTGTCGTTGAGACACTATTATGGAGAATGGGGGGGCTGGGACGTCACGTTTTAAGGTCAATTATTGGAATACCGATACTACTACTTATAGGAGCGTGTGTGGGGGAATCTTAATTAAAGCCAGACATTCAAATTGTTGGCATATTTCAATTACACATCGCACATACCCGTACTCGAGCTGATGAATCAGAAAAGTGTCATTGCATTTTCGGCCTCTATCTAATCGGAGCTGGTTCCCTTCCTCCTCCCTCTTTTTTTTTTTTGCTGGTGACTCCATTGAATGATAAGATATGGCACTATACTCCAACACATCAAAAATAAGTCAAAGTTGCGTGTGCAGAGTCCATTGAGGGATTGCATGGACCGACCGGATATCATCTGGCTCCTTATATAACCGATCTGCTCGCATCGCTGGCTAAGGCAATGCACTCCCGTATTATTGTTGTGGAGTTTGTGTTTTCTGTGATTATATTTACATGACAATTGCCCGGGCAATCGGGCCCGGGCCCGGGCCTGATAAGCATATGTATGATTATACATTTTAAATGGAAGTCACATGGTGGCGGCGCCTTCAAATCCCAGCAGGCTATCAGACTATCTCTATATCTTCTATTTGCATAATACAATGTTCCACTTAGTGCAGTTGCATTAAAAAAGGTGCTAAGCTGACAATAAAAAACAATAATTACTTAATTACACTATTTAAAATAATCTATTTAAGTTTTTATTTAAAGTACAACCTCTTGACCTCCAAAATACCAATAAATACTTTAAGAGTTAGATACTTTACATAAATTTTACAGATACCATGTAAAAAACATATCATTGCATACTTTTCAGGGCTGTTTGCAAAAGAAAATCAGAGCAACATATAAAAGTGCAATAAACAAATATCTCAAATTACAGAAACTCTAAAAAAAAATATAACAAATAATTTATAGTTTCAGAAACTATTAGAAACTGCTAGTTTTGACCCATATTGTTCAACTCAGCGCCTAGCGTGTGGCATGCAATCTGGAAAGGTTTCTGTTTCCAGGAATCGCCGCTTATGTTTAGTCCTTTTTTAAAGGACATGAAAGCATTTAATGGCAGGCACGTGAAGATGGAAGGCTTCTTTGGATTTCAACGTTCGAGCCTGCGATTTAGAGGCATGAATCCCAAACAGGACTCCACCACCTCCGGGCATCCGTGTGGCTTTTGTTCGGAATGGGGTCGCTGGTCGTTGGGGTAATTGCAGGCGCCTACGGAACGGAGAAAGAGGACGAAGGACTCTGACTCCTCTTGAAAAAATTTGCAACCACAAAAGGAATTCCTTGTCGTTCGACATTTATGCGAAAGTGAATATCAAATGCTTTCGGTTTCCACGACACTACCAACATAGTTTAAAAGCATTGGAATTTCTAAACTGCTCCTGGTAGTGTTTGCTTTAATCTTCTATAAATTATGTAAGCTTTTGTCTGAAAGGATTCGACTGTTGACTTGTCCTCTTTTTAAATAAGTGTTGACTCGATTTTGCATCCCATTTCCCATGGAGGCTATAACCACAGATGTCTAGTCGGAGATTCTATCAGGAATTTAAGATTATGTTCTGAAACCACAAAGGTCTAGACTCTAGATTCTAGACATTACTTCCCTATTTTAGTCTTACAATTAGTTGAAGAATTATTTAAATTTTAAAAGCAACCTCCAGCGACCTTGCAACCTTAAAAACGACTGCTATTTATAGCTCTTCAAAATCGATTAACAAAAACAAGCAACAACTTCCGTATATCTCTGGGATGGGAAGTCCACATATCTGGCCAAATACGAGCATTTCTGCCATCCAGTTTTGCGTTTAGGGTGTAATCGTATATGGGGAAATGCATATACATATGTGGACACCACCCCATTCCATCCCATGCCATCCCACTCGGCACCCCTTGGCTCTTTGCTCTGCGGCTAACCACGTTTTGTAATAAGCGTAATTCTATATAGTCACGTCGCGGCAGCGACAATCAGTTAAGACACCACCCAACCCGCCAGATTGATGTGTCGCCCGCGAGTGACTCTTTTGGGACAAGTTGATGCGGCAAATCCTCAGCTTAAAGGAAGCCTCCCAAGTGCAATGGAGCGTGGGTTGGCCAGCAATGAGTGGGTGGGTGTCAGTATGAAACCAGTTCAGTTTTTGGTGCTAGGTCAGGTCCAGAAATGGACACTAAACTGCCCTGGTCCAGTGGCTGTGCCGGATGATTGGGTGGCCTGATCGAGATCACCCCACCTTGATCCCAATGACAGAGCCGAGTGATTCGGGAGCAGGGCTAACCAGCCGGACAACTGGCTGCCATTATCACTGGCCAGTGGACACTGGTTGGGCTTTGTCCGGGGATTGCTAGATAAGTGGCTGTCGGCGGCTGAATCGTCGCATTCAAAAGTCTGCCAAGCTCTCACGCTTATTTCGCAAGCTAGAAAAACGCCAGTGTTGGTAAGTGTCGGGCCAGTTTTTCGATTCCAACATATTTTGTTGCTTTTTTAACTGAAATGCAAAACCACTCACCACAAAACGGGGCTGGGGGAGGGGTCTTGATATAATTTATAAAAGCCTAGACGTCGCCAATTGGGATTTCAGTGCGCGTTTGTTTCGTCTGCGCTGCGGTTGCTGAAATTTGCTCAGGAGCTCAGGACATTCCAGGATACCCAGATCGGTAGCCAATGGAAGCCACTAGGCCGGACCCCTTTGACGAATCGCTAGCGATCACTGCCACATAAAAATATGCCCAACGTGGACGAAAGGGTGAAAAAGGGTAAAGCCATTAAGCGAGTGGAATCGCCAGCATCCGAGGAGAGAATCAAAGAATCCAAAGGGGAGTCGGAAACCAAAGAGGATTCCGAGGAAGCCAGTGGAAAGATCAAAAGCCGATCCCGGTTCTCGGCGGCACTCAGAAGTATCTCGAAAAGCAAAACCAAAAAGGACAAAAGCGCCGACAGAGAAACCAAAAGCGGCGCCGAGGAGGAGGAGGAGGCGGATCAGACTGTGGAGGAGGAGATAGATACGCCCGGTGACCTACTGGAGGTGGCCAGCTCCATAAGCACGGATAGCGGGGCGGTGGGCAAGACCAAGAAGAAGAGTCTGACGCGACGACTTCTCCTGGGCGGATTGCGGAAGAGCGGGAAGACCGCCAAGGTGCGACCGCACAGCCTGGCCACCAGCGACGATATCAGCCTGGAACGGGTGGAGGCTTCCCTACCGGCCACACCCTCCTCGCCCTCGGCCGCCAGCAGCACCCTGCAAATAACCATCAGCGGCAAGAAGGTGGAACCAGCCGTCATTAGCTCCTCGAAGAAGACAAGCAAATCCCGGCCGAAGAGCACCGCAACCGAGACGGATTACCTGACACCGGCGGCGGGGGAGAAGCAGAAAAAGAAAACCACTACCACGACGGTGACAACCCGAGATACTAGCAGCACCCGCACCACCACTAAGCTAGTTGTGGCCAAGAAGAAGCAACAGCCCCAGCAGCTAACGACGCAGCAGCAGCAGCAGCAGCTGCCGCAGGGTAAGCTCCAAGAAAGAGAGTCACCTCTTATCACCGAGAGCACGCGCGATACGCCGCCGCGAGAGCGAGCACCGGCCAAGCCCAGTCGCCTCCAGGTAGGGCCCACCGCTCAGGTGGTTCAGTCTGCCAGCGGCACCGGAGCAGTTCGCAAGTCGGTCACCAGTTCGTCCAGCAAGAAGCTGGAGTTAATGCAGCAACAGCAGCAGCGTGGCCATCGCCTCCATACCGCCAGAAATCCAAACAACCAAACAACCGTGGCTGAGCCGGCGATTCAGGAACCAGCACAACCGGAGCTGGAAGTCACCTCGTCCATCTCAACAATCCCCCAAGTCCCTGACGACGGTATATCCTCGGCGGAGAGTGCCCAGACCCTTGGCCAATCCTCGCCCGTTGTCCGTTTCGCGGTGGGCAGTGCTGTTCGCAGTCCCTTGAGTGCCTACGAAGCTGCCTTGGCCGCTGCCGCCGCCAACCAACAGCCCAGTTCCGGCGACGAGCCCAGTGACTCCAGTCTCCGACGCCTCCAATTCGCTCACCAGCAACAGCTCCTGCTGAGCGACCACGACAGCATTGAGGGCAGACGGGAGACTTTGCACTACCAGTCAGTGGCTAGCGAATTCCAGGACTCTGGTTCCGAGGAGCAGGAGAGTGACGATACCAAGGGTACCGAGAGCGCCAAACCCATGCCGGCCTTCGGTGACCTGACAATGGATCAGGAAATGGAACCGGTAAGGTGTCACCATGGCCGGGAGAGGTAGGCTCGCCAGTTGAACAGTTTAGCAGTCGATTGTCTAGCGTGGAAGCCCCACAAGTGTCATGTAGCGTATCTGTGCCCCCAATGGGTGCGAGTGTGTCTGGGAGAGTGTCATTCAACTGAGCAGGGCCCAGGGGTCTCGAAAGCCAACTTATAAATCTCATTCATGATTGACAAGCCAGAAGAGGCGAAGAACCGAACCGAAAGAGGTGTAAATTGTTATCCGACTTAGGCACTTTTTTTTTAAACCTTATTCTAGTATTCCATTCTTGAAAAAGTATCTTAAAGATATCCTAGTTTAGTCATTTCTTATATCTAGCTTATGGTTTACTGATACTTTCAGGCCATCATGACGTCCACCAGCGAAAAGCGCGAACATCTGTACAAGATTCTAGTCATCGGGGAGCTGGGAACCGGCAAGACATCCTTCATCAAGCGATACGTCCACCAGTTCTTTAGCCAGAACTACAGGGCCACCATCGGTGTGGACTTTGCCCTGAAAGTGCTCCAATGGGATGCCAATACGATAGTGCGTCTCCAGCTATGGGATATCGCCGGACAGGAGCGTTTCGGCAACATGACCCGGGTCTACTACAAGGAGGCGGTGGGCGCCTTCATCGTGTTCGATGTGACCCGCAGCGGTACCTTCGATTGTGTGAGCAAATGGAAGGAGGACCTGGACTCCAAGGTGCAACTGCCAGACGGCAGTCCCATACCATGCATCCTGCTGGCCAATAAGGTGAGTAACCGAGCACTCAAGGACCTCCATAAGCTAAAAAGTGTTATCCACTTTGCAGTGCGACCAGGAGAAGCAGGGCATCATCACGCAACCGGAGAAGATGGATGAGTACGTGCGAGAGAATGGATTCGCCGGCTGGTTTGAGACGTCCGCCAAGGAGAACATCAACATAGACGAGGCGGCCCGTGCCCTCGTTAACAAGGTGATAATCCACGTTAATCTGTGACCAAAGCTTAGACTAATCCGTCTCCGTTTCTGTTAAAGATACTCATCAACGATAAGCTGATAACTGCCGATCTGGCCGATGGCGACAAGTTCAACCTGAGCAGTGCGGGCGATGCAACGGGCTCGGATCTGAAGAACAAGTGTTCCTGCTGAGGTCACTCATCCAAACGCCCTCCAGTTCCCATTCCAACCCAGTCCAACCGCGTCCAGGGGCGATTCTCCAGAGCCAGAAACGCATTGTGCCTGTGCCTACACCATGTTCATGTTGTTAGAAGATAGCGATAACTACACTTAGGTTTTCAAAGTAACATTTGTCTAAGACTTAGCCTCATCCAAAAGCCATTCCATCAAAAGAATAATGTATCCATCCAACAGTTAGCACCCGAGAGGTCGTAAATACCGATAAGAGCTCATCTTTGAGTCCACATTGTTGCATGAATCTATATAACTTTCGTGGCACATAACTTACCTACGCATACACACCATTATTAGTGCTATCATTATTGCCGCTCCGCTCCGCTCCGGGTCTCGGGCCTCGGATCTCGGATCTCGGGGATTAGGCTGAGATAGCCCACCACAGCATCCGTATCATAGAATTCTACATTTGTGTAAAATACGAATCGTGTTCTTTGTTTTGTTTGTTTTATTTGCTGGCTTTGCTGGCGAGATTGTTTTATCTTGGAATTATTACACACACTTGCATAAACGCTCTGCCATCTTTATTTGCATTTAGATAACAATACGTACGTTTTATGCAATACGAAATGGAAAATAAAGTTTTTAATGGTAGTTAAGATAAGTGAGAGTGTATTTTGTGGGTTTTGAGGGAGGAGAAACATTTATTAACTCTGAGATTCAGAATAAAAGAGCAATATTTCCTATGGAAAAAGTAAAACAAAAAATTAAAGGATAAAATTGTATTTTAAGAATCCTTAGAAACTTAAAATGTTTGAAGTTTTGATTTTTAAATTTTTTTGTTACTTTAAGTTTTGGTATTTCGATTGGGTAGGTATTTTTCTAGTATTTGTAGTATTAATGGCAACTCTACAAAGCTTTGTTCCGAACCCTAACAGTCTATTAAATATACTATCGATAAAAATCTATCAGTTTTGTGTGACAACTATCGATATATTGATATTTTGATATCAACAACTATTTGCTCCCCAATTTGACAACCAATTTGGTGATTTTTTTTCACTTGGAAACCCGAGCAGGCCACGAACGTTTATTGAAATAATAACAAAAAATGGCGCTGCGCTAAGATCAACACTTTCATCCAACCCGCCCCGCCAGGCGAAGAAAGTAGCTGTAGCAGCGCCACTGCGATTCCCCCTGCGAGTGTTTCTGTTTGGCCTCCATTGCATTGTCACCAGAGGCAATAGTGCGTGAATCACTATACAACATCGCCGATAAGAGAAGGAGCAGCTCCACAATAGCACAGTCATCGAACTCGGTCAGTCCGCGTCCGGTCGGTTTGGAAGTCGCCCAAACTCCAAGGGACCTCCGAGCCCTGCACGAAATTGTAACACAAATAAACAGCATGGGAAACGACGACCACCGACGGAGGAAGACGCCTTGCGGATTCTGCATGGCCGTCTTCAAGTGGATACCAGTGCTGTTCATCAGTGCTGTGATAGCCTGGTCCTACTACGCCTACGTCGTGGAACTATGCATCCGTAAGTGGCTCTTAAGATATCCCTGAATCCCACCTAGTAACCATGTTCTTCTCCCCCACAGATAACTCGGAGAACCGGATAGGAATGATATTTATGTTAATTTTCTACCACATTTCACTGACACTGTTCATGTGGTCCTATTGGCGCACCATCATGACCTCCGTGGGACGCATACCCGAGCAGGTGCGTGAATCAGGCGCCTTATCTGTGACCTACTATCAATATGTTTGCGATTGTGCAATGGGGATAACCGAAATAATGTGTGTTTTTGGTCATTTTCAGTGGCGGATACCGGACGAGGAAGTTAGTCGGCTGTTAAGGGCCGACAGCCAAGAGGCGCAGAAGCGGATACTCAACAATTTTGCGCGCAATTTGCCAGTGACAAATCGGTAAGATAAGGGAAATGCCCATTCCAAAGCAACAGCTTTGTTAAGAGTGCTGGGAAACCCTGAATAAGTTAACAACTGATTGCCAAACACATTTTTTGAATATATTTCAGAACAATGAACGGCTCTGTGCGATTCTGTGAGAAGTGCAAGATCATCAAACCGGATCGTGCTCATCACTGCAGCGTCTGCAGCTGCTGTGTACTGAAGATGGACCATCACTGCCCGTGGGTTAACAACTGCGTTAATTTCTACAACTACAAGTTCTTTGTACTGTTCCTTGGCTATGCGCTGGTCTACTGCCTCTACGTTGCCTTTACCACGCTGCACGATTTTGTGCAGTTCTGGAAGGTAGGTGCCGTAAGTTTCAACTCGTTTTTTACTTCCATTCAATACTACCTTATGTCCAATGCATGCCGAGACCCGTAGTTAATGAATCTATTCTCTTAAATTGTTTAAATTGCTTGTACTAATGATCCAAGTACGAAAATAATGGTTACTCGGCACAGGGCCAGTTGAACGGCGGCGGAATGGGTCGATTCCACATCTTGTTCCTGTTCTTTATTGCCATTATGTTTGCCATAAGTTTGGTGAGTTTGTTTGGATACCACATCTACTTAGTTCTTGTTAATCGAACAACGTTGGGTGAGTACTTTTTACCCATAATAGTCTTGACTTTTTAAACTTAAATTATTTTCCTTTGTAGAGTCCTTCAGAGCGCCCATCTTCCGCGTTGGCGGGCCGGATAAGAATGGCTATAACCTGGGTCGTTATGCCAACTTCTGTGAGGTGTTCGGCGACGACTGGCAGTACTGGTTCCTACCCGTCTTCTCCAGGTATGTGCGCCGATCTTTGTCCGGTTTCACCTTTGATCTTTGGCATTCTCACACTCCCAACTCCCATTCGCATTCTACTAATCCCTTGCTGCACTTGAAGCTCTCTTTATCTTTATGTTGTTCTTGTGCGCTTTTGGTTTACTATTATTTTGATTTTATGTTTTTTGAATTTGGCAAATTAAAGGCATGCTTCAAAGTAAACGCTTTGTAGTGCTCCACCATTGAAGTTTCTTAAATTCCTGATGTGTGTTCTGTGTGCTAAGTTAATGACAAAAAAAAGTATCACTAATCTTTATCAAACGCTAATTTTAACACGAGAAAGTATAATTGTACTCAACCGAGAACCGAAAGCAACGAATCAATGTTGTGAGATCTCCTTTTGTAACTTAGAATTAAGCGAAACACCAGTTACCCTTCATTTACCTTACGTTTGTTGTTTGTTTTTGTAAATAAGATGAGATATAGTTATAGAAATCGAGGTCTAACTCGAACCAGCCTAGTTTAAAATTGTTCCTGGGACCAAGTGACTAATTTTAAATGCCAAAGTTTGCTTGAAAGTCTGCCAGAACTTGTAGAATCTCGGCTTAATACTAAACAAAACACATGACACACACGATCAGTCGATCCAATTACGATACTCGTCTTCACACATTTGTGCAAAATTATAATAAAACTTAAAACTGCAAAAAATGACATCTAATACAAGCTAAACTGTAAAAAGAAAAGCGCCCAACTCGAAAACCTAACAACAAAAAGATAATTATGTTTCCAATTCACTTTTAACGCCATACCCAACCTTCTGCTTACTCACGGAACTAGTCGCAGTGACGGCTACAGCTTTGCAACCTCCAGTGACCAGAATCGAGGATATGCCGCCTCGCCCGTCCAGCGGTACGATGCCATGGGGGAGACAGCGACAAGCAGGTTAGATGGCAACCCGACAGATAAGTTGATTGACGCTATTCCCCTCGACACCCTAACCAACAACCATAACCATCACCACCAATCACCTCATCAAGTAAGAGACACCAGCGTCAGAGCCGGCGAACAGGACGCAGTTCATCCGCCCCGGGACGTTCTGAAGGTGGAGGGTCTGGCCAACGGAACAGCTACGTCTAGCCAGACGAGAGATGGAGTCGCCAATGGATCGACCGTGGTCATAGACATGGTCGGGGATCAAGAACGGTCCGCCAAGGAGATCTCAGCCCGGCCGCCGAACGGCGATCTGCCCGTTTGAGTTTCTGTAGCGTAGAGATGTATGTTATTTTGTAATATAAACTGCCAGATTTGTTGCACCAGCAGTTGCCCACTATGTTACCTCTAATATGCGTTTCGTGAACTGTATTAGCTATTTAAATGACTGGGACCAGGCACCACCCCACCTCGACGGTGCAATACATTAAGCAATATGTCATTTGTATCTTGCGAGCATTTATTTATGTTTGAATCAATCGAATTTTTAATCAGAACCGACTGTTGCAATTTGATGAGGGATATACAATACATTTAATCAACGAATCACCCATGTAGATATCGGGAGAAATCTCCAAGACTTGAACTAAATGCTAAGCTATGAGATTTCAAAGTAACACATAACACACATACACCTTATACCATACACCTTTTAATTTTAGGCATTTCGATTTGCTTTTAATTCAATATTTAATAATTAATTATTGTAGTTAGATAGTTACTGTTTGCCAGTTGATTTTTATACCTTTTTGATTTTTGTACACTTTTTATCTAATATATTATATATACTCTATGGATCGAATTATTGTAAGAGTGAAGAACTTGATTTGGACGCAAAATATACATAAAATAACAACAAAGGTTTGTTTTTAATTTGCCAACAAAAAATAAATCCATCAATGCTTTGCTTCTCTCGCACTGCACAAAGTCATCAATCAATCAATCAATCAATCAATCAGTCAGTCAATCAATCAAATCAAGCACATAGCATCCCGACTAATCACTTCTCCCGCTCTATAATCCGCCAAATATATATTTTTTTGATCGAATTCCGCACGAAATCTCTTAGCTTCGGCGATGGCATTAGGTATCCCATCCGACATCTGGAGGAGGACACTGAGTCGCTGCTGGGCTATCACAGTGACACTCGCATCGAGCTGGAGGAGGACTTCCTGCCAGAGCCGCGATTCCAGGACTCGATTCCATAGCTAATCATGACCAGCGACAATGTAGCCACCTACTACATATAGAGATTTAGTTCTGAGGACTCAAAATCCCTTTTTTTTTGTTTCTAATTACATTTCAGTGTGTAAATAACGAAAAGACAGTGTCAGTCCATCCTATAGGGAGAGCTCTAGGTCATAAGCTATTGAAACAGTCTGGGATGGACACTTATATTGTAACATACATGTGTGTAGGTAACATAGCCGGCGAACAAATCGCACTCGAGTATTGCTTTGACATTCGCGTTGGAAATTTTTAAAACGTATTAATTTAGTGAGTAAGTAGAAAGTTATTAAAACGGAATGCAGCTTCTTGTTCAAACGTAATCTAAAGTATATAGGATAAATTTAGTTGGACTCCTAGTTGGGGCGTTACAATAAAATCAAAGAAATCTTTAGGAAACACATATGGATCTGTATATTTACAAAAATAAAAGAAAAACTCCAACTATTCCATTCAATCAAATCGACTCAAGTCATTGTCATTGGCACTCGTCTGTTGTTTTCCAGGCACTGTCGTGGAGGACACCACTTCGAAATCATCATCTGCTGCTGTGGTGGTTGTCTCAGGGGTTTCGGAAGGATCTGTGAAGGGGTTGGGTGTCTTTCGAGCTACTTTGGGAGTGAGAATTGGGGCAGGTTCTTCCACAGGGACATCGTCAGGGGTTTCCTGCTCCATCTGCTTTCGCTTCTTTTGCTTTTTGCTAACCAAAGCATCTCGTCTCACGGCGATGCCCGTGTCCTCGCTCTTCGGCAGCAGGTCGCTTAGATCCGTCTCGACGTCGGCCACCTCCGGTTGCAGTTTTTCCTGCAGGGCCGCCAAAGCAATTAGCAGAGCCTCCTCTGTCCGAATGGTCCGGGATCCTTGGCGGGGCAGGACGTTGACATAATGATCAAAGAGGAGCTCAGGATCATCCACCGTCAGCTTCTCGTCGTTAGCCAGGGCGGATTCCAAGCCTTGCAAGCCGCCAAAAACAATCAGCATATGCTTGTAGCTGTAGGAGCGGCTGGGCACCTCATGCACGTTCGTTCCACGATCCGAGGTTCCCAGGGTCACATCGTAGCCGGTCTCGTAAGGGGATTTGGTGAAGATTTCCGACAGGGAATGGGCAATGCGAACCTGATAGCCCCAATAGACGCCTGTTTCCCGTCGAGGCTCGTCTGGACTGACCAGGCTGCCTCGTTGCTTTCTCGTAGTTTCTGCAAATCATAAAATTTTTATATTTAAATTCATGTCTCTCCACTATACCACCATACCACTTGGAGGATCCATCTTTACAGTCACTCGAACTCCCGGTTCAACGGCCTTGTCCACCAGAACATCGTTGAGAAGTCCCACATTGGCGTAACTATGTCCTTCCTTCGCCTTCTTATCGCAGATGACACCCTCGCGGTAGCGGAACTTGCTCTGCTGTCGGAGATGGTGCGGCGTGTCCAGGGGATTAAGCAGGCCGGAGTATTTCAGGTCCTTGTGCAGGGGAAAGAAGTATTTGCGCAAATATTGCGGGCACTCCAGATACTGCAGGATGCGGGCCAGCTGCAGAGAGCTGCTCCTAACCGTGCCGGTGCCACCACCATTCTCATCCTGTTCGTAGCTGCGTTTTGTTTCCCGTGCCGTGGCTATGCCTACATCATCGAAGACGATCACCTCGTTCACCCGAAATATGCAGGCAGCACGGGCTATCTGTCCGGCCACATAAGCCCGTAATTCCGCGGATTGGGCGTTCTCCAGGATGGATCCCGGAACTGCTATGCTCAGCGTAGATGGATTGGCCTTGGATTTGTTGATTGCTGCTTCTTTGGCGGCATCCTCCGCCTGGGATTCTGCCTCTTTGGCCTGCTGCAGCTCCTTCAATAACTTCTCCTGCTTGCGCTGTCGTTTCAGCGCCTTCCGCTCCTCGTTCACCTTCTTCCAGGATTTGTGCGGCTCCGTGGACTTGCCGTTGTTACTGGATGCAGGCGCTGCAGGCATGGTTTTCATTCACAGAAGCTTAAAAAGAGCTTAAATCGGGAAAATAAACCACGCACGTGCACCAAAACAAAGATGCAGTGTGCCCATATACCACATTTTGCGGTATTTTGGTATTAATCGGAACTGTGTCGGCAATCACCGTCGTGGAGATACTCTATTTTAGATTTATATATAATATGATCTTTTTAAAATTCTATCCATTTATGCATGATTGGTTTCAAAATAATAGTATAACTTAATTTCCCATTTTTAATTAGTCCTAATCACCTTTTTATTCATTAATCGACGAGAAAATTACCAAGTTGGCAGCCCAACAGTGTTGTAAAACGCTGAAATTCAACAACGGTTTTCCCATCTCTACTATTTAACCGGCTAACGACAAATTGTTTTTGGAATTCCCTTGAATTTTGCTTAGTTTGTGGATAGTTTTCTTTTTTTGCTTAAAAATGAGTCGCGACGTTCTTGCTCCACCTTTGCAAAAAATGAGCCATGGCCGAAACTACCGCGTTAATGTGGTGCACGATGATTTTGGCGGAAGCAAGTGGAACGGTCTCAATAAGAAGTCCAAGACCGATGTTAAGGGGTACCAGGAACCAGGTAAGTTGCTTCCGACGCCTTTAATGACTTGCGTTTAATTCTTTTCTTGACAGATCTCTATGGAGATGATGACGACGAAGAGGACCCGGCCGCCAACGATATTGTGGAAACGCTAAACGGCGGGTATGAGCTGGCCTTGCCTGTCCCAAAGTAGGTGATAATATTTGGATGAAGTTTTGGGGTTTCTATAACTTTCATTCGTGGCAGATCTTTCTACGGTGGGCTAATTGGCATGAAGGGCAACACCAAGCGTCGGATCGAGGAGGAAGCCAAATGTGAGATCTATGTGCCCCGCCAGAATGAGAAGTCCAACGAAGTTATAATCAGAGCCAAGGAACGCAGCCAAGTGTGCGCTGCTATGCGTCGCATTCGTCACATTACTGCCTCGCTGCGTCAGAAGATGAAGCCAACCCACTTTTTGGCTGTGGCCCTCAATTCTGGTGAAGTCAAGGATAACTTTATAGAGCTTAAGGTAACTCCTTGTTGCATCAAGTACACATTTAAGTTAAATCATTTATTTCTTCTTAGAAAAAAATACTGGAAGCCGATTTGCCAGGAATCGATGAAACTCTCTTCATCTCGGAAAGCAGCATCCACCTCACCTTGGGCGTTTATGTGCTCCTCGACGATGCCGAACGTAAAAGAGCTCTCGAAGAGCTTGAAACTTGCCGTTCTTTGCTTGAAAACCTAGTCACTCCATTCGATCTGAAGATGAAGGGTCTGGAGATCATGAATGATGATCCGAGTGCAACTCGGGTATTGTACGCCAGCGTCGAGGCACCCGAGTTGCAAAAGTTTTCAGATCAGTGCTTGGGCCACTTACAGACCACCGGTCTCTGTGCCACGGACAACCAAACAAGGGATTCCGTCAAGCTGCACATGACCGTGATGAACAATCGCTATCGCCAGGAGGTGAAGACGTGCGAGAATAGCTTTGATGCTCGCGAAATCCTGAAGCGGTTCGGAGACTATGATTTCGGCTCAGCCAAATGCCAGGCATTGCACTTGTGCGTCTTGAAGTCGCGTGGCGAGGATGGTTTCTACAAGATAACCGGATCTCTAGAGTTCTAAGAAATCCTGTGAATGCCTAGGTCTAGTTTAGTTTAAACAGGGAGTCTCAGAGAGCTATCCCTTTCCAGATATTCCCCTTTCCCCCGAGCAACCCCCTGTAAATACACAAATAAAAATGCAACTAAAATACACATACGATTTATTTGTCGAATATCAATGCTCAAAGTGGTTTTGTATATCTGGTGTGTTTGCATCTGAAAGTGGACTGCATAACACAAGTGTTTGTTTTATTCGTTTTGTGCCTGTGGGAGTCTTTCTCGGGAAAGCTCTCCCAACAAAGGAAACAAAGGTGCGCTGCGTAAGAGTGGCCTTCTCTTCCAATCTTGTTTTACAAAAAAATAAAATATAAAAATATATAATGTTCATCATATATGGATAATATATATGTGAGGATTTGCAGTTTAATTGTTTATTGGTATTAACAAAATAATGGGTAAAACAAAGTAGGTAATATAGGGTGCTGGCTTAAGAGCTACGGAGTAGGAAGTCACAAGTGGAGGACATGGGAACGATCACCAAAAACAATAAAAAGGGGCATGATGGAAGAGACCCAATTGTATAATTTGTTTTTATCTATTTTATATATATATATATATGTATATAAAGTGGAAGTAAGCAGGATACTTATCCACGCTCGCTTGCGCAGTTGTACAAAAATCGAATCAAATTGAATATCAAAAACAACTCGACGGCTTACTAACTAACTTTAACTACGCAGGATTTGCTTTGTTTTCTTGCCCTGGCAATTTTACTTTTAGTTCTTGCTTAGTTCTTGTCAATAGCTTCAGTCTAAAGTTAAGATTTGGTTGACTTTTATTTGTAGCGTTTTTGCTTTAAGAGGATTTTGTTGGTTCTACTCGGTTCCTTCGGGCGGGATTTGAACTACAGTACAGTACAGTACAGTAATGACATTGAGAATTGGGTTTAGCTGCTCGCACATAGACTATATCGTAAATATATATCAACATATGCAGGGGGGAGGAATTTGTAATAAAAAGGACTGGAACCAATAATCCGCTTCAAGGCTATGGGTATGGGTTCTTCAAAAAGTGTTTTGTATAATCAGTCTGCTAGTGTTTTTACTGATGAAGGATAAAAAGTCTATTTTTTTTCTAATTTCTTTACAATTGATAGTGTGATGTAAGCGGGATATGTTTAAAATCTGATCCATAGCCCTGAAACGCATCTTTGGCGGTTTTTGTTTAACAAACAAACAACTACAAACGTACGTACATAGATCTTTTTCAACAACAATTAGAGGTTTTGTGCACATTTAGTTAATTTGAACAAAGGTTTTGGCTTTCGATGAATAATATATTGAATGTACATACAAGTGTATTGATTTCTTATTAATTATTTGGCTAATTCGCGCTAGACAATTACTTCAGTGTAAACAATCTCTGTACTTCAGGTCTACTAGGTCTAGTTTTAAGAAAAAAATTAGACAGACGCTCCACACTTAAAAGTCAAAGCAAAAGGTATCCTTGTCTGTGTCCGCGTATTGCGTTGTGTGCGTGTGTGTTTTTTTGGGTTAAAATCTGAACATATCCATCAATCAATCAATCAACTAGGTTTGCAGCACTCAATTTGTTCCCTAACTTCACTCCATTCCCTGCCGTGCCATCATCGTCGTTGTTATTTATTTTAATGTTTACTTTTATGCTTTTCTTGTTGTTTCCGTTCGTCGTTGATCCCACACTTGACTGTCGCTGCTACTATTTGGCATGACCATTGCTAAGCACCGCCGGCAGGACATTGGCCTGCTGCACCACCGCATTAATCACATCGATCTCCTTCTTCAAAAACGCAGAGCCGTTCTCCTCGATGACGGCATGATGCTCCGATTGAGGATTACCAGGTGTCGGTGATGCTGTTCCATTGTCATGGACAGAGGATATGTTACGTTTGCGCAGACCGCCGCCAACAGTTGCTGAGTCGAGAGGAACGGAACCGTTGTTGCTGGCATTGCTGCCGGGCAACTTCAGTTTGGGGAACTCAATGTCCCGCATCAGATCGTTCTTGAACTCAACAATGCCGCTAACGGTCTCGGTTACAGTCTTATCGATAAATTCCTCAATGTTTTTGGTTTCGGCCTCGAGCTTCTCCTTCAGCTTGCTGGACAGTTGGTCCATCTCGCACTGGTCGTGGGGAACGCTTACGGCGTCGCGAGCGCACGTTAGCACGGGCTTCTTCTCCTGACTTGGCTGCTGCTGGAGCAGCTGCTCGGGATGATGCTGTGGGCGAAGGTTAACATTGTTCGATTGCTCGGATTGCTTGGTTGTTTGTTGTTCGATTGTGCGGTTTGTGTGTTTATTAATAAGCTCAGCGGCTGGTAGCTGCTGTTGTGTTGGCGTGTTGACTTTACATTGAGCATGCTTATCCATCTCCTCCTCCTCCCCATTCTCCTTGAGATCATTGCCAGCGACCAGCGCTGTCTCCGAAGCACCTTCGGTGGCTGCTGAATCCTTGACATTGCCGGCACCAGCCAGCCGCACGGTCGCATTGTTCTGGCGGCTCCTGCTCTCGCCGCGTATATACTTGGGTAAAATAAATATGGTCACTAGTGAAATGATGTGAAGGCACAAATAAAACTTCAGGTACAAGTTGATGCTGCCCTGTAAGTTAAAAAGAAAATAATATGTTTTAGAGTACTACTTCTATGATACTTCTGTAGATCTTCTTACCATAAATTCAAGCAGAACGAATGGGAATGTGGCGTAGCCTAGTGTGACCCGTGTGATCAGGCAGGTGAGGATGTCGTAGAACATCCGCGTGAACTGCGTGCTCTGGAAGCGGTGGCGGAATAGTCGCCGGCCAATGCGGGCCGCTGTCACGACAATGGCGCCGGTAGCAAAGGTCAGGTAGTAGCCCGGATAGAAGCCGTGCCAGACGGCGCTGAGGGCGAAGGTGAGCAGAGTGCCGTACTTCTTCGGCACTCGCTCGTAGACGAGTGTTCGCAGCCAGCGGTTGGTGCCGCAGTTCCAGTTCTGGATGGCATCGCGCATGTTTGTCGAAAACTGTCGGGGAAAAAGTGTTATTTTTTTAACAGAAATAGGAAATATATTACTGATTTCCATACCTCGAAAGAGAGGACGTTAATGTTGGATATCAAATCCCACTTGGGCTGGCCATCCTTGTCGTAGCCCGTGAAACCAAGACCTGAGTTGTTGCAAATGGCGTCGGCCAGGAGCCAAGCGTGATAATACTTGAAACGGATGCAGGTGGTCGCCATCATGGCGTACCAGAACTTGTACACCATGCTCGTGTCCTCGAGGAAGTCCTCCTCCTTCATGTCTTTCACAGGATATATTTTCACGAATTTCATAAATATGAAGGCGCACACCAGACTGCCAATGACCTTTCGTATCACAGCCTTCGTCGGCGATGGTTCCAGCACCACCTCTCCCTTTCCATTGTCTATGTTGCCCTGCAGAGAACAAAAAACATTAATAACCTAATCGAATCACGGCATAAGTGAGCCTACGTTAGTGGGCGGAGGAAGCAGGTTGTAGCCTTCGACGAACTCGATGTAATCCTTGTAGAAGACGAGCGGGCCGGCCAGAATGCTCTGGAAGTGCCACACATACGAGAAGTATTCCAGGGCCGTGGGCATTTTGCGAATAGCATGGTACTTCTGGGCCTTAGTGAGCTCCTATTTAGAGAAGAATTCTTGTTAGACGTTTGAGTTTTGTAGAAATCCCTGTAACTCACCTCTTCTGGGCGGACAAAGCCATCGTGAATGCTGAAGGCAAGGCTGGTTACCTTCTGTGTGATGATCATAAGGGGCCCGGTAATGTCCAGGGCATAGGATCCGTAGTCATAGAGCTGGCGCATCAGATGAATGCACAGCAAGTAGCTCATGGCCACCAACAAGACGGCTCTGAAAGATGGAGGAGTGTTAGAAACTATTCTTGAAGAAGGATCCTGAAGAACACTCACCTCTGAACAATGCGGGGATCCTGGGTTCGAATAACAATGTAGCATATCGCCGGAAGTCCTGCGATGTGAATGGCCTGGGGACCGAAACAAAAGTATCCAAAGGCGAGGCCGATCGACAAAGCGAATGTGTGACGGAGCTTGCTGGACACCTTCGAGGGATGCAGCACCGATCGGAAGAGGGAGGCCAGAAACAGTGCCGATATTTGGCAGATTAAAAAGTTTACCTGAAAGTGGAGAAGAGAAAAGATATAGTGATCTGTAGATCCAAGACCCTCCTAATAACTATATAAGAAAGAGAGTTGATTGAGAGAGATCTTTGGACCCATCTACCCTAGTGAGAAGCGGAGCACATGCAAGTGGCACGTGTCTGGCGAGATTTGCAATTGTAATGGGAGACCGGGTGACTGTCTGGGGGTGCCAGTTGCCCCGTCCATTCAAAGCCAATAAACCGCCACACAAACACAAGTGCTTGTCAACCAATTGCACTTGATCGTGATGATCGCCAATCGGTGATCATGATCACTACACCATCGCCATCACAATCACGATCACGCGTGGTGATCAATGTCCATTTGCTCCTGACCTCCCATGGCCTTGGCTTCTATTTCTATGCTAATTTCTGCGAATTGGCCCTGGCAGAATGGGTAAAATAAATATTATAAAACGGCAATCGCAATTGCAATTACAATTCGAATTCTTTATTTCTTAAAAGCCACGTGCCAATGAATACAAAATAAAGCTAAAAGATAGGCATTTTGATTTCCATAGATTAATATTAATGGCAAAAGGTGTCTCATATAATATTTTTATTTAAAAATAAGTTCACAGTGCCCCCAATAAAGTGCCCTGTTCTATTTTGTAGCAAAACGGATGTGACCCTGATAAGTGATAACTTATCAATATTCCAATTTGTTTGCTGAATAAACACATCTAATATTTAAAAAATAAAACACACACATTGGCTTGCCAGAAAGTGCAACAGAATTGCTTATCAGCTCTACGTAATAATATTCATTAATTAACAATGTGATTACCGCCGAGCGATTAAAGTCAATGACTTTAAATCAGGTCCTATGCCTTCTCCCACTTCTTATATGCGCATTTAATCTATTTCTTATTTCTTTTGTTCCATTGTTTATATTTGCTTTCTTTATATGAAAAGTGTTTCAAGAGCAGACGTACTTAGTGCTCGAGACTATGAGATAGTCGGTACTTAAGTCTAGACTCTAGAGATACAAATTCCAGATTTAAGAACAGACTATAGCTGTTTAATTATAACTTTAAGTTAAATAAACTTAAAAAAATGTTAAAAGTATGCACTTAAGTTAGGAATTTTGGTAATTTAAATAAATAAAGTAATTTAAATATATTATTATATATTTTGGAATAAAAAGTTATGAAAAGATAGGAGATAGTTCAAATTAAACAGGCCCCTCTCGCTTATAGAGATAGTTTTATTGACTTTGATGATCAGCTGTTTGGTCGGCCACTCAGAAATCTATATAGTATATAGTAGATACCGGGTCTTTATCTCCCCTTTGTATTTCAGAAAGTGGCGCCCCCAAGGGCCCTCTCTATCCAGAACCAGAACCCCTCACGCCATGGGTCACAAACCTCGCCCCACTGATAACTCCCAAGCCATAAAACAACCTTTGTCGATTCGCACTGTTTGTTCCACAAATATGAGCTTTAAGTATCGAGGGCTGATAAGTCGAAATTGTTGGACATTCTGTATAAAAATCATGGAGCATCGAGCAGCACCATTTAGCCCACTCTGTGGCATGTTGTAATCATCATAGGAATACCACCTCAAGCGCAATAAGTTGGCCGAAACCGGTTTGGTTCTCTTTTTCTGTTGTCTTTTTGCTAAAAAACACAACAAAACCGGGTATGTGGTGGTCCAATCGAAAGGAAAATCTTGCTCAAGAATTGTATTTCAGCAGAGGTGGGAGCTGAGAAGGGCAACAAGTGGGTGGGAGACTTCTTGCTTTGCTGAACACAAATTACACCTCTCGAAATTTTGTATTTATTTTCTATGAAATTATATGCTTCTTTTTTCTTTAAATAATTATTTTTCGAACATTATTCTTTTCAGTGAAGGGCAGCTCGAATAAATTACATGATGCGGTGCAAGTATGCGGAATAAAGGAAGTCGTTTTCCCAGCTAGAGGGCATGGTCGGAGCTTTTGTCTCAAGTCTGGGGGGGAATACCATACCCTTGATTACGTTACCCGACATCAAGGTGAAATCATGAAATAAAAATCATTAAACAATGAGTACTACTAATAAGTTCGAACAAGAAACTATAAACTACTTCCGCATCCTGAAAACTATAATGGTTGGAAGAGCTCTAAAGAGTAGACCCTCTAAGAGGCTGACGCATTGTTTGGGGATTTTTTTTTCAAGAGATATCAAGAGATATCTTGGATGTCAAGATAAGATGCGACTGATGGGTGCTGCTGTTCCGGCCGGCAAACAATGCAACATGGCTTGCATGTGCAACGGCAGCAATTTGCGGCCTCCAGGCCCACTCATCTGCCATTGTTCATCCTGCGAGCTTAGCCCACTTGAGTGGGTCTTGGCCCTAAATTCATTGAGAGTGTATTTATTTTAACAGAAATAATACGCGCCAAGAGGAGGCTTGGCTGGGAAGGGGAAGGGGGACTCAGGCCATAAATCATTTGATTAGGACTCCCCCCCACAAAGAGGGAGAGGTATGTCGGTATTCAGAGTGCCTTGAGGTGGCGTGATCACTAAAAATAAACCCAAAACAACACCCGATAAAAAGCAAAAGTAACAAAACAAAGAAAAATCCTCAAATCAGTTAAGAATGCAAATTGTTTTTGAAGAAGTATGGAACAAAACAAAACGTAAAAAATGAAAGTAATTAAGTCATTTTTTTTATTGGCAATTAATCATGAGAGTTTTATTTAAAACTGAAATGCCTGAAGAGAGCTGGAAAGGGTATGCCTCCAACAACCGTTAGGTGGAGGGCGCCAAACAGCTGTCAAAAACAGAAAACATAAAGAGGAGAGAGAGAGAGCAAAGCGAACGACAAAAACAATAACAGAAACAGAAACAAAAGCAAAAGCAACGAGTTCAAACAACTGCGGCATCCCCAGCCCAAGGTCACACGAATGATAATATCATATAATCTATGCATATCGGAAGGGGGTGTATGGGGAGATGTAATGTGGGAATATATATACAGTGGGGAGCAAAAGTGATTCCATGTTCAGAATATGCATGTTGAACCGCTCATAAAACGTAAACCAATGAACCAAATGAAACAAACTTTTTTTTTCTCGATTACTTATTTAATTTGTAAGAAATAGACTTAAATACTACAATAATACAAGAAAAAATGTAAGAGATAGAAAAAAAAAACAAAAACAGAAGGCATGTACTCAGTTTTGCACCTTTAATGGAAAAATTTAAGGAAATATTAAATTAATATTTAGTCCAAAGACCCTTATTGTCTATTACATTTTTAATGCGCTTTGGCATACTATTAACTAAGTTCTCTATAATTTCTTTAGGAATTTGGTTCCATTCAATCTCCACGCGTCTCCAGAGATCGTCCAGGTTGCTTGGGGCCGATTGATATTGCCCGAGCCGTCGCTTCACAATTGACCATAAGTTTTCAATTGGATTGAGGTCGGGACTTTGAGCTGGCCACTCCATGACCTTAAAATTTTGTTTTGCCAACCATTCTTTTACAATTTTTGCGGTGTGCTTAGGATCCCCATCCTGTTGGAAAGTGATTTCTCCTTCAGGATAGGCACACTTGTCGAGAAAATTGTGAAGATGGGTCTTTAAAATGTTTAAATAGTCCTCTTTTCGCATTATTCCATCAATTTTGTGCAATGGCCCAACGTGCCACCATGTAAAGCACCCCCAAGCCATTACATTTCCTCCTCCATGCTTTACGGTTTGCTTTACATGATGTCTCTGAAGCTTGTCACCGGGCCTATGCCAATAGTACTGCTTCCCATCCGACTGGAAACGGTTAAACTTGGATTCGTCCGACCAGATAACACGTTTCCAGTCTTCTATAGTCCAGTTTTTGTGGGTCTTTGCAAATTGTAACCGAGCCTTAACATTTTTCTCGGATAGAGCTGGTTTATTTTTTTTCACAGAGGCGACATATCCAATTCTAGCCAGTGCTCTTCTAGCTGTCCATCGACTTACGGGTTTATTTAACTCTGTAGAAGCATTTGCTGGTGTTAAAAGCTTATCCTTCCTCATGTTGGACATTATAAGTCGAGCGTCAGAGTCGGTTAGGAGACGGGGGCGACCATTCAACACATTTTCGGAAGCAACATTTTGCCTTTTTTTCACCTTGACCACCACAGACTGACTAATTTTCAGCTTTTCAGCAATTTTGCGTGTCGAAAAGCCACTTTTAGTCATAGCAACAATACTATTCGGTATCTGCTGATAGCTTCTTCATTTTACAAATATAAGTTGGCGACTAATTTCTCAATTTATTAAAATTTACTTTGAACTATAAGAAATGTGCGACTCTTTGAATTATGACAACAACTAATGCATGAAAAAGACATAAAACAGTAAATCTGCAAATATTTTGGTGATAAGAAAACAGGGAGAGCAAAATCAGGTGCGAATATTGGAAGGTGCAAAACTGAGTACATGCCTTCTGTTTTTGTTTTTTTTTTCTATCTCTTACATTTTTTCTTGTATTATTGTTGTATTTAAGTCTATTTCTTACAAATTAAATAAGTAATCGAGAAAAAAAAAGTTTGTTTCATTTGGTTCATTGGTTTACGTTTTATGAGCGGTTCAACATGCATATTCTGAACATGGAATCACTTTTGCTCCCCACTGTACATATATGTATATTGGCTATACCCTCCTATACCCTACCTCTTATTTTATCGTCATTATTGGCTTTGGAACTAACTTGCAGTGCAATTGGCTTTGTCGGCCTGGTCTAGACGCCTCCGAACCGGTTAAAAGACTTCCAGGGCCACGCAATACAGCCAGTTGGGAAACACTGGATGGCCTGGTATGTGTTTTGTAGTATTATTAAATGTATAAGCAAGTAAGACAAGCGAACAACCACACAAACACATACCAGCGATGATTTGTTTATCGCGGTTTATTAATACAATATACCCATATACCCCCACTCACACCTCCAAAAACAACCGAGTCCGGACAAATAGTGTTTCTATAGAGATTTTTCAGAAAGAAATTCAATATTAGATGATGAAATGGAAGGAGGGCCTAGAAGGTTTACGGAAGGGGACTATGGAAGAGGACCTAACTACCTCCCGGACAATTGCGTGGCACGGCCTTCGCTTCGAATTAGCATAATAAAATAAATAAAACACACTTTCAACAAATTACAAAATTAAATAGTTATATACACATGTAGTGGTTCGCCCACCCGGCCATAGAGAAGTGTCGTACTGCCAATAAAAAAAAAATAAAACAAAACAAAAAAAAGCAGCCACTGACTCATGCAAAAAATAAAAAAATATCAGCTGATTCGAGGCTGTTGCTGTCGATATTTGTTTGCAAACAAAAGAAGCTAGTTGGTAAAAATTCAATTATCGAAAGGGTGAAGGGTTTCAGTCAGTCTTGAAATTGAATTTTAGGAAGCCTTTTGATAAAGACAATGGGCCAGGCCAGACCAGACCAGGCCAGGAAGAAGATAGGCCACTCACCACATGTACAGCGGATGTTGGCGGGGGATTAGGTCATCGGAATTGAAAAAATATATGACTGGCAGTGCGATTACATACGTGGTGGTGTCATTGCGGCTTACGGCGCATTTGGGCCACAAAATGAAAATGCGCCTCCCCGAATGAATCACATGTGCCGCAGTATACAGTTATGTATGCAAAAAATGCGGCTAAAAGGTGGACATAAACAGAGAGGGAGCCAGATAGAGAGAAAAAGATTAATTGTAGCCTCTCCTCGATATTAAATGATGCAAATTGCTTATAATTTAGTAAAAGCCACCATGCGTCGTGGAAAATTCCACCCAATATTCTTGGCAACAGCTGATAAGACTAGAGACCTCCCCACCCCACCGAAAAATAATTTAATTATAAAACCTACAACAAAGTCGGCAAATTAAAGTAAACTGCCAGATTAGCTGCCAAAAGTTGGCAGCAGCAACATTAAAAAATAGAAGAGAAGCCAGGTGGAGCTCCACCCGCCTACCGTTGCCAGGTAAATGGACTTCCTGGCAAGGATATCCTTTTTCCACATTCACAGCCAAATGCAATGTTTTAGAGAGGCGGCTTTTGGCCGTATGATTACCGACACACCGCGTACATACACACACGTGCACACGCCCGTTTCAGAACCGGAGGTGGGGGTATCTATTTTTTTTTTTTTGTACATAGCTTCTTTGTGGAGAACTTACCAAATCAACCGACAGCCCCACAATGTCCGCCAGCCAGGTAAAGGTCCGGCTGCCGTTGTAAGAATCATTATCAATGAATTTCGGCGGTTCAATCATCTTGCAATCAATCCGTCCGTTTCTACAAGTTCTGTGTTCTTTTCTGCGTTGCTGTGTTTTTGTTGTCACATACACGGATTTCAGCGCTTCATTGGAAGGCAGATGCCAAACGCGAACCGCGAATTGTCGCTGGTGTTGGGGGAGCGCCCCTGGATGGACAGGGCGGGGACGCGGCGCGTTTCACTGATAATTTTGTGCAATAATTCGGAAGTTTTGCGTCTTGGAATTCTTGGTCTCCGTCGCCTGTGCGTCAAAATGGCCGTACAAATAAAAATATTTAAGTGAGCCAGGTGTGGCCAGGCGGCGATTGTTGAATGCCGCCAAACTGTGGATGGGAAGTTATCGATGTTTTATCGATTGAATCAACTAAAATATAATATATTCAAATATTACACCTTAAATTGCAACTATATAACTATAAAAAATCTATAACTATATAAGTAAATGAAAAATTTAATTTGACTCAGCTCTCTTTAAATGAGATTGTGTTACTTGTTAAGAAAGTTCCACCCTAATTTCGATTCCCGATAATTTTTCTCTAAGAATCATCCCTTTATCGAGTTGTCGACTATCTGCCATCTCTAATTTGCGAACCAGCAGACTACTTTTGTGGAATTATTATTAAAATAAATCTATTTGCAAAATGTTGGGCCGCAGCAGTGTGATTGCACGCAACTTCTCCCAGTCGATGGTCCGCTTCAGCGGTCATGGCGGAGTTCCCGGCGAGGTGGGTACCACAAACTGCGTATTTTCCACGAGTTACATAATTTTTGTTCCCCTTGAATCCTGGTGAAAAATGAATGATATTTACGTTAAATATGTTTATTCTTTCAGAACCTGCCCTTCAGCCTGCAGAACAAGTACAGGATCACCGCCCTGTTCACCATCGGCTGTGTTTTGGGATTCGGATCTCCCTTCCTGATCGTCAGGCACCAGCTGCTGAAGAAGTAAGGTGCTCCCCGAGGCGACAGCAACAACAAATGTAAGGTTAGTTATTTGTATTATTTGATTTTTATATTTTATTCAAATATATTTCGCATTTCAGATGTACCCTTATTTGCTGCGGCAGCCCGGAGGCCATTGCTTTGTGTTACAGCTTAAATTTAAGTGAAAAGTGGAAGCTAAATAAAGTTACCCTATAACCGTGGTCCCAAAGAATGGATTTTTCCTTATTAGGCTCATCTGAAATAAGCATTTTAGAATATAAATATAAGTTAAAAGCCTTTGGACTGCCTAAAGTTTACAAACAAGTAGGCCTTACTTTCTGATATGCCAAGAACTCTGTAGGGACAACTCATTCGGCACAATTTATTTGCTCGCTATCATCGCATCGCTTTAGACGAAAAAAAAATCATTTTAAAAAATTTAACTATGTGGTCAACGCTGCGTAATCCAGTTCGCAAGATTTGCAGACCGCTTAACCGCTACGGACACGGTTATCCTGGTGGTTGCCCAGGAGCGGTAAGTGGCTTGCAATATTAGAGGTATAGCTTCATAAGTTCCTGGGTCCTTTAGAACTTACCCTTTAACTTGGATAGTCCAATGCGCTTTACCTTGTTCTTTTTCATTGCCGGAGTTATCGGCTTTGGAGCTCCAGCTTTGGTCTTTCGCCACCAAATGCTGCGCGTTGTTACGGACGAGCCGTAAGTATCGTACAATTTACCAAAGGAACTTGAATTTATTCTTTAATTACAGCAAAGAAGATACTACATAGTCCCCGTTCGTTACTCCAAATTTGTTTAAAATGCGATTGAATAAAATATAATTGATGGCATTGCACTTGGAATTTATTGTCATATCTAATTGTTTGATTGGCATGGTTGGTGTTTGTCTTTTAGTTTAGCTAAGCATAAATTTAGTTCGACGGATCAGTACAACGATCAGCACTGGTGGTGATCAACAAAATTCGTTAATTGACTAGAGTATCACTGGGAAATTTACAGCTCCTCCTTGCCATCGAAGTCGTATTCCTCCTGGATGGGCGATTCATCACAATATTTGGCCTGTTCAGAACAGATTTTAATGTCCAAATCGTTGCCCAGATCTTCGGCC
This sequence comes from Drosophila ananassae, assembly GCF_017639315.1. Classification (NCBI taxonomy): domain Eukaryota; kingdom Metazoa; phylum Arthropoda; class Insecta; order Diptera; family Drosophilidae; genus Drosophila; species Drosophila ananassae. The sequence goes on along the minus strand of NC_057929.1, from coordinate 6,202,463 downwards.
TGGAAGGCCTTCAGGAATATCTCGTCATTGTCATCTAATACTTCATTGCAAAAATGTCCCAGGCTCTTGTTAAGATCACCATCCTGAACGAAGTCGACCAACGAGGAGTCTGGATTCATTTGGCCATTAATGATCATCTTGAGGAGAGTGAACTTGCCATTGCTTTTGTAGGTAGCTTTCAGATAATCGTCCATCCGTTCACCTGCAAGGAAAAGTTTATTCATCGTGAAGGCACTTAAATGGAGAATAGATATCTAATCTAACTAAAAGCTCTATTCAAAGCTACTTAGAGGGAACGTTCTCAATCTTATCAGTTGAACATCTCCGGAGAATATTATACTTACAAATCTTCTCCATCAGCTCGGTAAGGAACATCTCGGATTTGATGAATCGCACTCGTTTGCTGACCGTATTTCCGTGGGCATCCAGTCGAAATCCACTCACATCGGCCATCTTGTTGGCGTCTTCCTTGGCAATAGCTTCCTCCAGCTCTGCCACGGTGGCCTTGCACACTAAAATATAAGAATCATTTACAATTATAGACGACCGGCCAACAAGTGGTTGAGAGTTTCGACGAAAACTTACCATGGCACTTGACCTCCCTCGAAGTGAAGCTGTATCCCTGGGCCAAAGCCAGCAGGCCAAGCAGGATTAACGTCTTCGTTAGCATATTTCTTTAAACTAATTAACAATTAAAGCCAAAGGAATTCTAAAACCACGTCAGCACAGCGCGTTCAATTTGAATGTGCGGCGTTGATAAAGTTGGCGGTGGTATTTACGCTTAAAGAGCGACGTGGGCTCTCCTGCTCTTTGGCGATAAGTGGAATTCCGCTTAATTTATGTGGAGCGTGGTTGTCGGTGGGTGATGGTTTAGTTGATGTCAATTGTTATTGCCATTAATCTATTCTAAATGAAATATATACAACACTCTTGTCCCACCACTACTTTTTTCGATAATCAAGGCTATCGATACATATAATTACAATTTTTATAACTTATCGATAGCTAAATGGGGCGCCAAGTTCAAATTGTTTTTAAAAAGCTCATGCAACCGACTAGAACTTTCAAAATGAGGCTTTTCCCGTTTTCCTCAGTTGACCCCCTTTCGGTGGCCATAGATCTGCTAATTTTCATCCGATCTGGAAAAAGTGTACCATTTTGTAATCAGCGATACAAGAACCTTAATTCCTCATTTAAAATAATGCTTAAATATCGTTTTCAATTTTTTCGAATTTTTTCAAGGGGTACCCCTTCAAAAATGAGGCTTTTCCCGATTTCCCCAGTTGGCCCCCTTTCGGTGGCCATAGCTCTGCCAATTTTCATCCGATCTGGAAAAAGCGTACCATTTTGTAATCAGCGATAGAAGAACCTTAATTCCTCATTTAAAATAATGCTTAAATATCGTTTTCAATTTTTTCGAATTTTTTCAAGGGGTACCCCTTCAAAAATGAGGCTTTTCCCGTTTTCCTCAGTTGGCCCCCTTTCGGAGGCCATAGCTCTGCCAATTTTCATCCGATCTGGAAAAAGTGTACCATTTTGTAATCAGCGATACAAGAACCTTAATTCCTCATTTAAAATAATGCTTGAATATCGTTTTCAATTTTTTCGAATTTTTTCAAGGGGTACCCCTTAAAAAATGAGGCTTTTCCCGTTTTCCCCAGTTGGCCCCCTTTCGGAGGCCATAGCTCTGCCAATTTTCATCCGATCTGGAAAAAGCGTACCATTTTGTAATCAGCGATGCAAGAACCTCAATTCCTTATTTAAAATTATGCTTAAATATCGTTTTCAATTTTTTCGAATTTTTTCAAGGGGTACCCCTTCAAAAATGAGGCTTTTCCCGTTTTCCCCAGTTGGCCCCCTTTCGGTGGCCATAGCTCTGCCAATTTTCATCCGATCTGGAAAAAGCGTACCATTTTGTAATCAGCGATAGAAGAACCTTAATTCCTCATTTAAAATAATGCTTAAATATCGTTTTCAATTTTTTCTAATTTTTTCAAGGGGTACCCCTTCAAAAATGAGGCTTTTCCCGTTTTCCTCAGTTGGCCCCCTTTCGGTGGCCATAGCTCTGCCAATTTTCATCCGATCTGGAAAAAGCGTACCATTTTGTAATCAGCGATACAAGAACCTTAATTCCTCATTTAAAATAATGCTTGAATATCGTTTTCAATTTTTTCGAATTTTTTCAAGGGGTACCCCTTCAAAAATGAGGCTTTTCCCGTTTTCCCCAGTTGGCCCCCTTTCGGAGGCCATAGCTCTGTCAATTTTCATCCGATCTGGAAAAAGCGTACCATTTTGTAATCAGCGATGCAAGAACCTCAATTCCTTATTTAAAATTATGCTTAAATATCGTTTTCAATTTTTTCGAATTTTTTCAAGGGGTACCCCTTCAAAAATTAGGCTTTTCCCGTTTTCCCCAGTTGGCCCCCTTTCGGTGGCCATAGATCTGCCAATTTTCATCCGATCCTGAAAAAGCGTTCCATTTTGTAATCAGCGATGCAAGAACCTCAATTCCTCATTTAAAATTATGCTTAAATATCGTTTTCAATTTTTTCGAATTTTTTCAAGGAGTACCCTTATGAAATAATGGTGTTTCGGAAGCCATCCTGCCGGTGTTAACTCCTTAATACCCTGAAGAGGCATTAGAGTCTGTGAAATACGTTTGTATGACATGGTAAAATGCAATACATTTATATTTTATATTTATATATACAATATTTTCAATAAGTTAGATGATCCATAATATCAAATCCCTATCGAAGTCAGTGGCGATCAGTGGCGACAAACGCAGACAGCCTTGTCGTTGCAGTATCCACCCTTAAATTTCCTTGCAATACAGTGGGCGGCGCAGGCGGTGTGGTTCCAGTTCCACTTGGAGAGCAGATCACAGGTGGCTCTTTTTTGGCGGCTGTGCTCCTGTACATCAGCATTTCCCGGAAGATCCTTTTCCAGGGTATGGACATCTAAGCTTTTAACATGAGCCTGAACCACAGAAACCAGGACAAGAGCCAGAGCGCAGAAGACGATCACCTTCATGTTGGATTAGCAGTTGAGATACTTTTGTGCTCGATCTTGTTTTCGATGGGTATATATAGGGATCTGTCAGGGTAAACTTTTCGCAGAGGGATTCCCAGTGGGTGACTTTCTTTGTCTGTGTCGCAATTTAATATGCATGGACACGCGTGAACTGGGGGATTTTCTCATTGTAGTCTATGGCACTGGGAGAAACCATATTTTTTACTATGAAGTTCATTGTATTTATCGGAAATTTGTCAATATATATTTGTTCTAAGATAAGGGAAGATCTTTCTCTCTTACCTGTTACTAAAAGGTCTTAAATATTAATATTTTAATTAGGGAAACATTTACTTCCTGTAATCCCTTTCCTATCTGCCTATTATGCAAAAATATCAGCCTGTCTCTTATCTTTGAGACTTTGACATTTGATTTTTTATTTTATTTTCAATAAAGCACAATCAGCCTTATTACCATACGTCTATATAGAGTAAAAACTAATAATCTCGTCATGAAACATCTTAGATGCAGGAGTCCCAGTACTTCTTCCACTTGATGTCCTCCAGGGTGCCCTGGTCGAGAAACCAGAGACCACCGTTCTTGTTCTTCTCAATGGCCTTAACGAAGTTCTCGGCGCATTCCTTGGTGGACTGGGTGGGGTGCTCCAGCAGCAGCTCGGCCACATCTGGCTCGACATCCAGCCAGGAGTTGAACTTTTGCACCAGGGTGGTGCGTGTGATGCCGGGATTCACGGAGTAGGCGGTCACTCCGGTGATGCCAGCTAGTTTGGCCAGGGAGCTGGTGAAGTTGACAACGGCAGCCTTGGAGCCAGAGTACACGGGCACCTGGTAGATGGCATTGAAGCCAGTCACGGAGCCAATATTGCAGATGATGCCGCCTGGTCCGCCACACCGCTTATCCCAGAACTCCATGATGGCGGTGGTGGTGTTCACCAGACCAGTGTAGTTGACGGCGATGGTGGCTTCGATCTTGTGGTCATCCAGGATGCCAGCTCCGTTGATCAGAATGTCCACGGTCTTCAGCTTGTCGAAGATTTTCTTCAACACCTTCTTGCTCTCGTCGAGGGGCACGGTCACATCGTATTTAATGAAGGTGACTTTCGTCTCGGGACAGATTTCTTTCAGCGCACACAAGCCTTCCGTGTTTTCCCGGACGTCCAGGATCACCAGGTTCTTCAGCTCGCGCGTGAGCAGCTCCTTGCTGGTGTCCAGGCCGATGTCTCCCAGACCAGCCACGAAGATCACGTTCTTCCCTTTAAGGCATATGGGTTTTGATTTTGATCCCGATTTTGACCCAGATTTTGAGTCTGAGCAGCCTGCTCTAACGATGATATCGTAATATTTCTCCAATAGTCGTGGCTGATACAAACACCTCGCTGTTCCAAAATTAATTGAAGAAACTGTTCTGCACAATTTTGACAACATGTTTCCAAAGTGTGTGTGTTTTAGGCTTAGTAAATTTTAAAATTTTGGTTTTTAGGCAAAACTTAAAAATTTTATGTTTTAGGCTTTGGAAATTTTGGTGTGTCTGGGATTGAGGCTCAGAAGGAATTGAGCCTTTGAAATTGAAGAATTAAAAACTTTCTAAAGGAAATATCAAGGCAGACTTTGGTGGCAATATAATGTTCAAATTCCATAGTAGATGATAACTAACTTTCTTTTATTCGTTTTAATGTCCCAAAAATGTCCCAAAACCCTTATGGTTTCATTTTGAGCCATAGACATTTGAGGAAAGAAATGAATTCATCAAGTATGTTTATTTTAATCAACTACAGTATATATTATTTAAAAAAACGTTTTATAAGAAGACAAAATCAATAGGTTTCGTTAAAAGATTCAGAGTCAAACGATTACATGAAACGGTCGTTTATTCGGTTATTCAATGATGTAAAATGATTATCGATACATTGCATAATGCCGGTAGCTTATATTTATTTGGTTTATGAACTAAATATTGTATTAGTTGTGAATTTCGAAATTAATCTTTTTGGTTGGCGATATTTAGTTGTTAATTTCTATTGCCATTATGTTCTAAATTAATTTTAGAACATCAATCTTAGCCCACCACTACTTTTTTCGATAATCTAGCTATCGATACCCACAATTTAAATGTGGCGCCAAGTTCAAATTATTGTTTTGAAGCTCATGCATCAGACAAGCATTTTAAAGAGACAATAAGCTTTATTCCAGAGCAGAGAGCGGTAGCATTGCCTCTTACAATCGTAAACTCGTAGGAATCGAGTAATGGATAATGGATACTACCATTGCGTTGCGCGGACGGATAAATAGTTAAGGAATATAAAAATAGGTAGAATTGGTTTAAACTTAGTGCATTAATAATTAATAAAAAATGAAGACAATTCGATTGTGGAGCTAGTTGTGTAAGGTTTGCTGGATTTTTGCTCGCCATTCATCAGCAAAACTCAACTTAAACAATACCCCAACAAAACAAAACTCGGTCGCCTTTCAACGTTAATTTCTACATACTCTTATTAACCATTTCGTCTCGCGAGATCGCCTGTAATTGGTGTTAATTAAGTGCCGCACTTCTACCTCTCTCTTTCTCTTCCCACTCGGGTTCTCTTTCTTTTGTTTGTTGGCAGTGTCGATCGTGTGTCTAGTATTCTGTTTGCTCGGTAAAGTGATAAGAGAAAATTATACTAGTGGATCGGCGTATCTTTTTTTTCAAAAAACCTTAAAAAAAAACGGAAATGCAACAAACATACCTCTGAACAAAAATAGTTCATTGTTGAGTGCCCTTTTTTTCTGACCCCCCAGAGCTTTAGAGATAAGGTAGAGGAGAGTTTGTGAATGAATGAGTTTTTTTCATAGAATATTTGTTTGCAAGACGTGGAAAAATGCAATATATTTAATGTAATAATTGCTTAATAAATTAAATGTTCCATAATATCAAATCTCTATCGGCACAGTCGGTGTAGTTCCAGTTCCTCTTGAAGAGCAGCTCACAGGTGGCTCTTTTTTGCCGACTGTGCCGATCACTATTCTCTGGAAGATCTTTCTCCACCTCTTCTGTCCTACCTGATGCTTTAAGATCCTAAATAATAATATTTAAAAAAGGAAACAACAACTTCCTGTAATCCCTTTTCCTCTCTGCCAATTCTGCAAAAAAATCCCCTTAAAAAAACTTTTTTGGAACTCCAACATATTTGCTGATTTGATGTTGATTTCTGGCTAACTGCTGGAACGCACTGCGTGTCCAGATACTTAGATACTCCAATGGTCAGATACATAAACACAGAGGCGACAATAAATAATTTCTACCGAAAAGTCTCTTCATAAAGCCAGGCAAATAAACAAACAAGAATCACACAATGATTAGTTGGGCACACAACGCAACTCATATCTGTATCTGCGACTGTTTACGTATGTGTATCTGTATCTATACATCTGTATCTGTGTATCAGCATCTGCATCTGGTTGTGAACTCTCCTCCTGAGTTGGACTGAGCCAACCATCCCGATCGAATCCCACGACCGTGGCAGACCGAACCGAAACCAAGTGCCTCTGGCTCATTCTGGGCTCCTTAGCCGAGCCGGCTGCCCGGCTAGATAGCTGGCTATCTGGCTATCTGGCTGTTGCCTGTTTACCTTTGTTATCGACCTGGCTGTCTTGTCTTGCATTCTGGCGTCATACTGTCTGCCAGTCCTCCACTCCACTTGAGTTAACCCCGACCCTCCCGCCACTAACACTTCTCCAGGTGCAGGTCGTCTTTTTTTAGTCATGCCTACACTTGAAAAAATACTACAATCTCTATCATAATACTAGATGGCTTATGAAGCTATTATTTAATAAACTAAGTCCTAATTCCTCTCACTGCACTTTTGATCATCGAAAAAGACCACAAAACCGAGTGTGGCACAATCGAAAACAAAGCAAGAGGCACTGCCGGGTTTATAGGGTGTGTGAGTGTGTGTGTGTGTGTGGGATAAGGAGTTGGGGGAGGATGGGGAGTGAGAGAGGTGTACCTTCAGGGGTCCGGTGGTCAGGGGGAGGGGCTGTAGTTATCGTTGCCGTCAGACTGTCTGGCAGGTTTCACGCCACAACCCGAAGACCGGCAACCGGGCTCCTCTCCTCGCTGGCCAGCGGCTCTATAAATCACAGGAGCAGGGCTCTCGACTGCTCACGTTTTCCCCTGACCCCCGTCGACTCTGCCTCCTGCCTCCTGCCACCTGCCCCCTGCCACCTGGCTGGTGGTGTGCCAGCCCCCTCCCCCGCTGGCTGAGCAGCTGGTGCAACTGTTGGTCGCTTTGTTTTAGATGTTTTTGGTTGGTGAGGCAACCTCTTGAGATGCACAAAAGAAGATAATTTTCACACGCACACACCATTGCCCACCAGTCCACTAAGCCAGTTTCTGTAAGGATACAGTCTTGCTTAGATAAAGTAATATCTCAAATGTATATCTCAAATATAATCTATACTTCTTATAAAGAATCATAATCTGCCATGTGACTATATAGAATAAAAAGAGACTCCTCCTCAGTCTCTCCTCCTCCTCGTCCACTTGATGTCCTCCAGGGTGCCCTGGTCGAGGAACCAGAGACCACCGTTCTTGTTCTTCTCAATGGCCTTGGACTGGGTGGGGTGCTCCAGCAGCAGCTCTGCCACATCTGGCTCGACATCTGGCCCGTCATCCAGACAGATTTCCTTCAGCCCATACAATCCTTCCGTGTTTTCTTGGGTGTCCAGGATCACCAGGTTCTTCAGCTCGCGCGTGAGCAGCTCCTTGCTGGTGTCCAGGCCAATGCATCCCAGACCAGCCACGAAGATCACGTTCTTGCCTTTAAGGCTTAGTGAATTTTGGTGTGCCTGTGACAGAGGCTCAGAAGGAACTAAGCCTTTGAAATTGGGGAATTGGAAACCTTTTAAGAAAATATCAAGACCCACTTTTCCATTTTTATTCAGTTCATAGCGATTCATTTTTTATTTGAAGATATTGGATGCAACAGGCCAGACACTCTGGCGACACAAACCATCGTCTCTCCCACTCCCCGATTCTCAGGTTCTCTCCGCTGGCTGGTTGGTTCACTCTCTTGGACTCTCTCCGACGACTGTCGACGGTCTCTCGGCCAGTTTTGGGCCACTCCAAGCCAAATCCCGTGTGGGCCACTCGAGCAGTCGAGTTCGGACTCGGCGTCGATCGGTTTAGTTTTTTGCTTGGCCATATAAATTTTTGTGTTTTTGTATTTTTTTATTTTTCGAGCGCTTTTCCAATCCAATCGAATTGAATCGAATCGGAAACTGCGGCAAAAATCGCACACAACCAGAGGCATTATATAAAGACGATATCTGCTGTTGAAACACCTTAATGCAGACGCACACAATAGGTAGCTGCTACCTATACCTATTGCCTATAAATAGACCAGCGGGAATCGGTAAATAAATAAATCGGAAAGGCGGAAAGGCGGCAAGTCGGCAAAGTAAATCGGAAAGTTCTGGGAATAAAATTAAATTGCGACTTTGCGAAAAAAGTGTGTGTTTGCTGGCCGGATTATAAGCGGAATATAATGAAATAATTGAAAAATCTAACTATAATGCGAAAGGTGCTAAATTCAAAAACAATACAATAAATAAACAATTAAGTTATTGTAAAAAATAAACGAAAAAGACCAGGTTATATATTCGAAGAAAAGTGAAATGTCTTCCAAATGCATTTTATTTCTCACCTGGCTGTCGATTCTATTTGCGACAGGAACGACGGAAGATCAAGCGGTGAGTGTTTATTTTTTTTTAATAATTATGGAAATTTAAAATATTAAATAAATATCTTAAAAACTAAATAAATTATAAAAGGTGTCTCTTGAAAGCTTTCTGCCCAGATCCATTATAATAATGTCCAAAAGTCTCAAATCCCAAGAAAACACTTGAATATTCCAGGTATCCAAAGGCAACCAGCACTCTTCTCGCCCCAAAAAAAAAAAAAACTGAAAAAAATAAAAAAATAAAAATAAAAAAAATCAGACAAAGAAGAAGCTGCGATTGTAGTCTTCTTCTTGTTAATACAATTCTTCGGCTTGTCCGACGCCGTGCTGTCTGCCAAACTCTAAAAAGAGAGTCTGCCGGCAGACTCTTCTTCCACCTACCTATCCCCCTTACCTGTTCCTTACCTTGATTTTTGTTTTTGTTTCATCTGACCGATAGAGTAACGTGTTCCTGCAAAAAAAAAAAAAACAAAAAAAAAGAAGAAGACAAAAAGAAGAAGGAGCAAGATGAAGAGAAGAAGAAGGAGCAGTAGTTTGATGGGATGGGGGGAAGGCTATGGGGGATAATGGTGGAAAAAAGTGGAGAACACAAAATGGTCACAAGTCAAAAGCGATTTCTTTTCTTCCTACCTTTGGTTGCTCCTGCTTTTTTTTTAAGGTACTTTTCTTAATTTTTTTTATATTTTTTTTTTTTTATTATTTTGCCAATGCTAAGCTGCCTGATGATGACAAAGTGTGAAGAAGTATTTAAAGTGCGGTTCTTGTTCTTTTTTGCCCCGTCTTGTTCTCCTCGCCCACAGCCTCCACTGGTCGCCTGGTCGCCTGGTCGCCTGGTCGCTGGGCTGGTCTGGCCGCCCCGACCGACCGTGAGAACTGTCAGTCAATAATTTTGTCGTTATCTCGGTAACAATCCTTGAGCTGTCTCCGTTTATAATTTGTGACTCAAAAGGTGCGAACGAGAAGGTGCGATAAGGTAGACGACAGGTAGAGAGAGGCTTGGGGGAAGTACACAGGGAACACAGGGTGCTTCATGCCCATTCCATATTAAATCCGATTTCCAGGCACGTTTTCGGGATAAAGCCCTATTTAAAACGCAGATAATCGACTAGGAATACGTCATATGCATTCCAAATTAGACAATCTTATTGGCAGGGAAGCAGGTGATTTTAAGGCTCCTAAGGCTAAATCCAACAAATTTTCTGAAAATTTATTTCAAAAACTATGTTTTTTAAGTTTGGTTCTATATTTCAAAAGACAAAAGTTACTCTCCCAACAGGTACTATACAGTACCTATTAGAAAATATGTTTAATTATATATTTGTTTTAAGTTTTTTAACAAATCTCCACTTTTTAATTCAAAAGTGATGGCAATTCCATGTTCCAACTACTTAACCAGATGCCCTACACCCCATTTCTGAGAACAGCCATCCGATCTGCCGATTGCAGCAATATCCATATTCCATATGCCCCCTATAAGCTTTAGTTTTTTTTAAATAAATATTTTTTTGTTTGTATATATATTTTTTTTTAGGTATTCTTGTCCGATATCTGTCTGCACCCAGTCGGGAGTCGAAAATCACCTGCACACTCCTATTTCCAGGTAGCGCGTGCTTTCTGCCCACAAAATGAAATCGAATTGTTTACAGACATTCAACATTATTGTTATATATGTTATATATATTGTATAGATTGTATGTGTGTACAATGTACATAGAAGCAACAAGATAACACTGGGACAAGTATCATTTGTGCTTCTCATAATTGTATAACCTATCTAGTTGGCTTCTGGATATTTAATGTCAGCAAAGGTGTCACAGTTCTTGGGGGGTTATTAGAGACACTCCCGAAGCTACAATGTCGGATTTTTAATAATATTTTAAGGGTATATAGGAAGTCTAATACTCATTAGTTCTTGGGGGGGTTATTAGAACCACTCCCGAATATACGAAGTCTAATTTTTAATAATTTTTTAAGAGTTTATAGGAAGTCTAACAGATCATTTAATTAACTTCGTACAACTGTAGCCAGAAAGCACTTAAATACCTTTGGTTTCTACCACATTATGTCTACATGGAGCCCCTCAATTAGTATCCTCGTATCTTATCCAAAACATGTTTCAGTTATGAGACATTTAGATGGCTTGACGACGCATTTCACTTTTCAATAAACAGCAAAATCTAATTAATGTCCGAGTAGTGTCCGAGCCGTCCGTGGGCTGGCACAGCAAATTGGCGACAAAAGGCAAATATTGCATTGGAATGGCTAATCCCCCAAGTGGCGGGGAACTATATGTTACTTATATCTCCGATTTACATCAACACACATGTATATATATGATTTTTGTGGGCTAAACAAGAATTTGTGAACTGTGAGCCAGCCAGTTGGCCGACATGCCATAATTTTTTGGTGCGGATTTTCGGGGGGGAGGCGAATTGCGATGCCGATCAAGTTATGGGCCTGACGACTTTGATTTTCATATTAGCCGGGCAGAGCTACAAGTCCACCTTATACCTACCCCTCTACCCCTATCCGTTTGTCCGTCAGACGTTGGCAACATATTCGTATTCCAGTCAGAGTGAGCCGAGAGCCCAGACACTTGGCGACTTGGCAGACCTGGCCATAACTGCAGTAAATCATTTTACGCGTGTTTGCCGAAGGGGTGAGGGAGTCAGGCACGTTCTCCAGCTATATCTGCAACCCAGACTGATACCTCTTTCCACCACTCCCTCCCTCCCAGCAGATCAAGCTGCCCGCCTGCGTCGCCAAAGTGGGAGAGTGCGATGATAAGGAGGGTGTCGTCTGTGGCACTGACGGCCAGACCTATCCCACCAGGTGTCACCTGCTAAGGGCCCAGTGCTGGGGTCAAGAGGTCAGCTTCAAGTATCAAGGATCCTGCAAGGGTGAGTTAAAAGGATGATGGTATCACCTAGATCCTCCTAACATCCCCTTTTTGTCCAGGTTGCCTGGAGGCCCTAAAGTATGCTCGCCGGCAGAAGCTCCGTAATCCGAACTCCTTTGTGCCCAGGTGCCGGAAGGATGGCAACTATGCTGCCGTTCAGTGCATGGGCGCCAACAACTGCTGGTGCGCCGACAGCATGGGCAGACCCATCAAGGAGGACCAATCTGCCCGAACCCGCCGGGGCAAGCCGCGTTGCCGGCTGAACAGCAAGTGGCGACGTCTGGCCCTGCATCAGATCGGCTTCAAGCCGGACATAGCTGCCGCCTCCAAGGGTAGCACGGAGGTGGGAACCGGTGGGGCTCAGAGGTCGTGCAGCAAGACGGATCGTGCCACATTCAACGGTAATTTGATGCGGATTTTTCGCAAGGAGGCAGTGAGCTCGGGTCGTCCGCAGTCCATGCCAGATGCCGCCGTCCTGGACTGGAAGTTTTCGAAACTGGACTCGAATGGCAACCAACAGCTGGATCGCCAGGAACTCCGTGATCTTAAGAAGATTCTCAAGCGAGTAAGTGAATTAGTTCTTAGGGATTAGGGACCTCATTTGCTAATTTCTTCAAAACTCTTCCATCCTTCTAGTCTGTGAAGCCTCGAAGATGTGGTCGCGCCTTTGGAAAATACTGTGATATCTTTAAGGACGATAACCTAACCCGACTGGAGTGGAGCACTTGTCTGGCCAACGATTCAATCAATCGTAAGTGGAACTAGCTGTAGGATTGGATTTAGGAGCAAAAGATTGAAGCTAACATATCATGCCATTATCTCTAACATCTCAGGTAGCGCCATCATGAATATGCTAGCGAGCAGTCCGCTTCCACAATCCACCCACTACCGCATTCATGGCAACCATCGGGATCATACAAACACCAATGTCATCAGCAATCCGCCCACATACTCCGAGGATGTGAGTGGTAGCGAAGAGCGCGAGGATAACTACGAGGACTCTGGCTATGTGGGCGAGGACGAGGATACCGATACAGCATTTCGATTACCAAACTCAAGCACTCTCATGCCGTCATTATATAGTACGTAGAAACTAACCAGAATCCCTATACTCCTTGAATATCCTTAATTATAAAAAATGTATCCTTGTAGTGCTGAATTCCAAGACGGAGACCACCAGTCAGGATACTGAAAGCGAACCCAACTGCTGGATGGATAAGGATGTGGCTCTGGAAGAACAAGCTGTGAGTTTCTGTTGTTATTTTTAACCTAATCCTTGAAGGATAGAGAGTCCTGTAGTAGAGTAGTGTTATCCTTTCGTAGTTTTAATCTTTTCTAATTTTCTAATTTTGTAACTTCAGAGAGGCGGAAAGAGTCGCTTCTATGTGCCGGAGTGCATGCCGGATGGTCGGTATCAACGTATCCAGTGCTACAGTTCCACTCCCTACTGCTGGTGCGTCAACGAGGACACTGGGAAGAGTATTTCTGGCACTCTGGTAAAGAACACTCGACCCCAGTGCGAAGAGGAGGTGGTAGTGCGGCCCATGAAAGGATGCACTGAGCCGCGGAAGACGCAGTTCCTCAAGGATCTCAAGGCCTTTCTTAAAACAAGGATGCTGCCCAGCGGCACCACCTTGTAGGTATATTCTTTATAAATAATTAGCATTATAATTTATGTGTCCTTTTTAGCTCTAATGCCTCGACATGGAAATCGGAGGATGAGCAGATCGCCACTCTCAGCTTCGTCTACCTGGACCAGAACAAGAACAAACTCTGGGAACGTCGAGAGTGGAAAGTCTTTCGAGATTTGGTCACTAGTGCCAGGTGAGATCAGGAATCAGATAACCCTCGAATAGCTTGATTCTAATGTCAATTCCAATCTACAGTCACCTGCGCAGGTGTGGCAAGAAGATGCCCCGCTACTGCGACGTAAATGGGGACAAAAAGATCTCACTGGCCGAGTGGCTCAACTGTCTGGAGTCGTCTCCGCGGTTGGAAAAGGCCACCACAGCCAAACCGGCACAGTCAAGTGGGTGATCATCCTCTAGAGACCGAAGAAATCCTCTTAATTTTCCTCTTTTTTTTTTAGATGAGACGGTGGCCAGTTCGAAACTCACAGGATTAAATCCGGTGGAGCATTATCTGAAAGATTAGTTTATCGTTTCCCCGATTTGTGCTGCTGCTATTTGCTACTCATTAGATGTCGTTGTGCCATGACACACACAAAACATACACACACTACACCCCAAACCACACACATTAGGGTGGATTGATTTTCTCAGTTTTCTAAAAGGTTTTCTAAAATATACATCGAAATATTTTCAAATTAAATGAAAAAAAATAAATATAAAAGTTTATTTAAAAATTCGTTAAATAGTTGGTAGAGTTAAGGACTTCCCTAAAGAAAGTGTTGTTTCTTGTATTAAAATGTGATTTAACTTAAAAAATATTAGAAGACTTCTGAAAGAAAATCAATCCATCCTGATCCACACACACACATTCCTAGCATATAGATTCTACGATTTACATGTGTATGTTACTAATTTTTAATTAGTGTTGTAAATATTATCTGACATAAATGTTTAAGCTTAGCTTACAGTTTGGTTTTTTATTAACTTATATAAATAATTTGAACCTTTAATCCTAATGCAACTTGGAGGCGATTCCCTCGCAGGGAATCAGGTGCAACAGCAACTTGGCGGCATAGGCCAGCAGGAGGAGCACCAGTGTGGTCACCTCCATGATTACAAAGTGGGATATCGAGGAGCCAATGTCCAGCCAAGAGCCCTGGTTGCGAACCAAAAACAGAAAGTTCAGTCCCATCACATCACAGATAATCAGCAGGCAGATGAAGATCTGCTGCTCGTGCTGGCGGACGAATTCGCTCTGGGCATAGACCACAGCCATAAGCACCACCACCGGCAGCAGTAGCTTCAGCAGCACCAGACCCATGATCACAAACGGTGCAAAGTGGCTGAGGAAGCATCTGGCAATGTTGGGATCAAAGGAGCTGACGGAGGCGATGTTTCCGGTGCCAAAGAACGAAAAGAATGTGTACAGGAGTAGGCTGAAGGCCAGGCGGAGCACAGATTTGTCCGCCAGCGAGTTCTGGGCACTCAGCGAGAGTCCCAGCTCGATGGTGAGCAGCTGGATGAAGATTGCCTCGTAGGATGTGCACAGGGTGGCGTAGAGGGAGCCCAAATTGAATCCGATCTGAGCCAGACGCACCTCCAGCCGGGACTCCTTGTTCAGCGCAATGGAGATGAAGGCATAGCCCAGGAACAGCCAGCTGGTAACCTGCAGGGCCACGGGAATGCTTATCATGTTGGTGTGGAGATAAGCGCACACCATGGTGTCGACTAGGATCAGTGAGTTGCAATATTTCGTGTGCTTGCTGTAGTTCTTGCGCTTCTCCTCATTCCACAACGAGTTTCCGAGGATCACAATCACCCCAGCCAGCAGAAGGTAGCGATTCTGATAGCCAACCGAGATGGGGAGCAGCGGGAAGCAGGCCAACATCAGTACCAGAGCCATCCATGCGTAAAACTCTGCCGACTTCTTTGGAAAGTTGCTCCATCCACTGTTGCAGGCGAAGGCCACATAGCCCAGAGATATCAGTCGCCGCTCAAAGAAGGTGAACACCATCAGTTCGGCACAACCAATAATGAGTAGGATTTGCCACTTTGTGGTCTGCCCCGTTAGGGAGCTATAAGCATTCTGGCTGGCAGCGGAGGAGCCTTTAGGACTTCCAGGCTGCAGGGCTATTAGCCAGACAGGCAGTGGCAGCAGTAGGTAGAAGGAGATTGGTGCTGGCGCCCGCTGCGCTATCAAGAACAGTACCAAGACGACAAAAGTGCCTCCAAGGCTCAGTCGAACCAGCCTGCTGCTCTTATCTAGTGTCGCCTCCATAAAGGTCGCGCGATTATTCGAAAGCATCCGATACAAGTAGAAGATCCAACCACAGAACGTCAAAGTCGTGCTCAGCAACAGAACCCTGCGGTAGTAGCCGTGGTAGTAATCGATGCCCTGTAAGGCCTCCCACATAACCAACTGGGTCGTGGCCAACGAGTCCATGTATTCTCTCCGCTTGTGCAGAATCAGAATCTTAGTCTTGTACTGCTCGATTGCCTCGGTGGAAAGAATACTAAACTCTGGTAGTATCTTCGAGAACAGTCCCTTCATGTGCTCCTGCTGAAGTTTCGTATACTGTTCCAGGAGCTGCAGGGCATTAACATGGGCCGCCGTGGCCTCGTACTCCCTACTGACGTTCATGAAGCCAAAGGGCAGTACACCAAAGTTGTTCATGGGAGGTGGAACGCCCAACAGGGATGTCATTAGAGGCGTGAGCTGGGCCTGCTCCACCTCATGCAGTGGCATTAGTTTATCTCCTTCACTGGCCTTGAAACTGCGACCAGGATGGGGGGCTACGCGAGAAACCCCCGCGCCCCACAGCATGAAAGGAGTGTCTGTTTCGTGAGGCGTGCCAGCGCCATGGGAGCCTGAAAATGAAGATGGTACTGATTAATAGTTCACCAAGATATGGAGTACATACCAGAATCAGTCATTCCGTGATCAGAAGTCAGTAAATAGGTCGTGCGCTTATCGGGGAAAGCTTTCTCAAACTCGTGATAAATGTCGTAAATGCCACGCTCCGTCTTCTCGACATTCTGAAGAAATTTGGGTGTCCCCGGTTTGTGAACGTGTCCAGCAGTATCCAGTCCCAGAAGATGAAGGAAAAATATCACAGGCTTGGCTCTACGTAGGGTTTCTCCTTTTCTCTCCAACAAAAGTTTCACTTTCTTGAGCACCCAGTCGTCCAGCTGGTAGGTCTCATATCCTGGCGAGAAGTCCAGGTGCTGTGTGTAGAATCGAAAGTGCTTATTCTTGCCGTTGGAGAGATGTTCAAACACCTCGATGATGTCCTCGGCTCCCCAGGAGTAGGCATGCTTAACTCGATGGAAGATCGTGTCAAAGTCGACGGGATTCTTCTTCCAGCCGCGCAGCACAGCCGAAGGATCTTCATAGAGTCCGGCCAGGAGGGCTATGTGTCCGGGGCGAGATTCTGTGGGCACATGGGTGCGTGATACGCCGACCAAGCCCTCACGTATAAAGATTTCTCGCAAGTGCGGCACATTGGCGCAGTTGCTCTCGAAGAAGGAGTCGGCGCGGAATCCATCCGTTACAATAAGCACAAGGCGATTCGCCGGAGCTTCTAATCCGTACGACAGGAGTTCCTTCTGCGGCTTCAGGTCTGTGATCACCGGCGAGCGAAAGTAAATCACAAATATGGAGCCCAGGAGTAGTACGTGTACCACTAAAGCGTACACAATCCACATCGCGGCTCCAAGTTTATTTTTCAAATGACGAACAGCTGTTTATTGAGTGACTAAACCCCCGCCTGCTGATACTGGAAAGTGTCTGGAAGTGATAACAGAAGTTATCGACAAAACTTATCGAGAATCCCTTTAAAAAGGTAAAGGTTTTATTTGTTAATCCTTATTTAAACATAGATAAATGTTTTATTAATCTTCTTATGGTATAATTTTAAATATACTGCGTAGCCTTTCCAAATTTAAGCTTAAAATGCAAGCAGGTGGAACTATTTAGTTGGACACCGATAGATTGCATACTTCTAGGTGTTATGTTATCGGTTCGTGCGTGCCATCACTAGGTGTAAAAATGTCAGCGGCACGTTTATACGCAGGTTTTCGTTTATTTTCCTCGAGTTCCATCCACCGCAATGCTGTCGGTGGCAAGAGCCTGGTCGAGGCGGTGGCGGTGACCAAGAACGGCCGCACCATAGTGGCATGGCACCCAGACACACCCTTCCCCTACGAGAAAACGCAACCGCTGCCAAAGATCGCCGAGGTCCAATCCTCTGATGTGATCAAGGAAAGTGCTTTGAAGACGGCGATGCAAGCCTTTGGAAGGAAACATCCAGAAGTGGCGCGGCAGGAGCTGATGAAGCTGACACACACCACCAAGAACCGGTGGTTTCCACGCGCCCGCGACAAGAAGGCCAAGAAGACGCCAATGGACCGGCCATACCTGTAGAAAGTTCCACCCAATTGCATTGCATAATGTTCTCAATAAATTCGTTAACGTTTTAATCCATGCGCTGGCGCTTGATGAATACATTTAGAAGATCGGATATGGGAATGTCCGCGGCTGCCGGAGCTTGTGTAGCAGATGTGGCATTGCGATGTTGGGGGAAAGTGGGCATCATTCGGGGGTCACAAGCTGTTGTTGAAAAGAAGAATTTACAGGAGATGTATCAAGAAAATCTAGGTGCTAAGCTCACCTTGAGGTGGATCCAAAAAGTACTTGCTGTTAAGGCATTCCTCTGCAGTGGCCCTAGTGTTGGGATTATAAATAAACAGTATGTTAAGGAGATTCCTGCCCGACTGGCCAATCATGTGGAACTTGGTCTTGAGATTATTGTAGGGCTGTTGGCTCAAAGTGAAATTCTGTACGGCGGGCAGCTCCGAAAAGCCAGGCCAAATGGTTTCCGAGGGAGCACCCAGCAAGTCAATTATCATGTCCAGCTGGGCAATCTCTGAGTTACCCGGCAGCAAGGGTTTCCCAAGCAGAAGTTCTCCTAAAATGCAGCCAAAGGCCCACATATCCACGGCGGTTGAATGAGTGCGACAGCCCAGGAGTAGCTCCGGAGCTCGGTACCACAAAGTCACCATCTGTGGTGTCATGGGTTTGGGAGGTTGACTATACATGCGAGCAAGACCGAAGTCAGCTGGAAAAAAAAGAGTAAAAAGTCAGAATTTAATCGGAGAATAGCTTATCATCCACTAACCAACTTTAATGCATCCTTTGTCGGTCATCAAAAGATTGGAAACCTTTAGATCTCTGTGGATTATATATCGTTCGTGGAGATACTTCAGAGCCTTTAAAACCTGAAGGGTGATGCACTTCACTTCTGATTCGGTAAACGGCTTAGACATGTTGTCCAGCACCGAGGCCAGATCCTGTTCACAGAAATCCATCACCAGAAAGATGCTGTCCAGGCTCTTCCCCACAACCACTTCACGCAGACGAACAATGTTCTCGTGCTGACACTGCTTTAGGATCATTATCTCACGGAGGCCACTGACAGGCAGGCCGTCCTTCTCTTGGTCCATTCGAACCTTCTTCAGGGCAACAATTTCATTGGAGCGGGTGTCACGTGCGCGGTCTGTGGGATACTGTTTGGATTAAATGGGATCAGTACCGTCAGTGGTTCTACTTACAGACAATGCCATAACTGCCCTCACCCACGCGGTTAAGTTTCTCGAACTCAGAAACTGGCCGACAACGTCCGTACTAAAAAATAAGATTACAATTATTATAATATTCGAAAGCTTGTCGTAGTTTACCCACCAGATTCTGTTCGGGAATTGGCATTGGGGTACCACAGTTTTTGAGGGAAATTAGGAATCCTTTGCGCGTTATTGGCGCCTGGGGATCCGGAGCAGGAGGATTTGTATCCATATCATTTGATGTAAGGCCGGACATAATTCAGAAATCTGGCATTAAACAAAAACTACGTAGAATGTTTACATCTAACACATTAGCGATGACACCCTGCAACTTCGATAACTTTTAAGAACTTTCAGATAGATTGGCGCGCACTTTACATAACATTTGAAATTCTCATGAAAAAAACGACATCAATCAATTAGCTAAGTCAGGCCTGCGTTTCATAATCGCTACTAATTTACATAAAAGTCAAATATGGCTAGAAACCAAAGCACGATTTAAGAAAGTGAAATTGCACTAGTTTAAAGAAATTTCAAATGCATGCTTTGAGCATTAAAAAGTTCGAGTTCGTCATATCACCGGCTTGGGTGCCGGCTTCTCTACGCATGTGTGAAAATCTGCGCGCAAAGCCACAACAGAGTTTTTAATTATCACCCTGAACTTGGATCCGATCGGTATATAAGCCCTGTCCGCAGCTCCAAGCTGCATCATTCAGTTCTGCAGTGACTAACCAAAGCTAAAGGGATACCAGCTTTTAATCTTCAACTTTTGAGATACCTTCGAAAATAATCATCTATAACCATGCATAAGAATACTATTTGGTATGGAGCCGTGCTCCTGGTCCTCTACTACACCCTGGTCTTTTGCGAGGAGACGGAAAACGTCGAGCCTTCTGCCCAAGTGGATAACCAAGCGGAGGATACCTGGGAGAATCTAGGCCGGGAGCTGGTGGAGTTCGAGGGACGAACTCGTCGTCATCGTCATCATATGTTCTGGTGTAAGTAGAACAATATTTTAATTTTAATATTTTCAAAACCAAATTTATCTTGTAAAGTGAATGAAAATATTTCTGACTTACTCTCCTCTTGTAACCGTAAATCTTATCTAATTTTTATCACTAACCCCATTACTGGCCATGTGATTAAACAACAATAATCCAGGTGTTATCAGTGGAGCATAATTTATATAACAATTAGCGGGTAACTATTACCAGAATTCTGATTGTTTGCAATCAAAATAATCACAGCTCTGGGGCGTGTACCGTCAGTCCACTTTCTTTGGAAAGTTTTCCCCTTAATACTAAGGTTCAAATCCCCAGCCAGATGATATTGGATGATCACGAATCGCGATCAATTAACACTTTTCACTTTCAGTCTTGGCCAAAGATATTGGGCTTCTTTAAAAATGTAGAATACCGGGAGGAGTGAAAGTTATCCGCCTCTGATGCAATGGAAAATTATTTAATATTGTTTTGGGTTTTTCATTTTTGTTATTATTTTTTTAGACCGCCACTTGTGGCCCATTGCGATCGCCTACTGGATCAAGGTGAAAGTGGTGATTGTATCCTTCTTTGTGGGCAGTGCCATCTACCTGGGTCTCCGCTACTTCTGGCCCCATTCCAGGTGCAATCAGGAGATTATCCTGGATCATCCGTAAGTATTTAGGAGTTTATGTTTTTGACAGATTTTAACAAAAGGATCTTCCATGTAGACCCTCATCCTTCAGCCACCACGATCACATTCCCTACTCTCTGGATCATGATCACTCCGAGCACTATGAGGGCCCCACATCCTATGATTCCAGCCCCAGCTTCGAGCCCTACTCCGGCTACAGCAGCTATGCAGGATCCGATATTGTCTCCTCGGATGTCCACAGTGATTATCACAGCGAGGGTCCCACCGGACCCACTGGTCCCACGGATGTGCGTCGTCGTGGCAGGCGCAGCACTGAAGATCAGCCTGATCTGATGCAGGAGGATGAGGAACAGGCAGAGGAGGATGGACAGGTTGAGATTGTGGACGAGGAAATCACAGAGAGCGTGGCCCGCCAAATGCCAGCTGAAGAGCAGTAAGTAGTCGAGTTACAAAGAAAGCCTAAGGACACGCCTTAATTTCCAAAAACCTCCACCAGGATCGCCGACTTCATGTTCGCCTTTCTGGGCCTGGACTCCAAGGCCTGCCGTCGCCGCTTCGTCTGCGAAATGGAGTTCCGCTCCAAGCTGAATCCCATGACCAGCATGGCCTTCCGCATCGTAGGCCGTGGCTTCTTTGAGAAGTACACCAATGCCCGGAATCCTGTGGCCAGAGCCACCAACTTTGGGGAGTGCGCTGCCGTCAACCCAGAGTGCATCTTTGTCGAAAACGAAGAGAGTCCAGAGGCGGAATCCCATCAAGCGGAGGTGGAGGAGGCAGAGGCAGCCACCGAAGAAGTGGCGGCGGAGGACTCCCAGAACGAGATTAACCTGCAGGCGGAGAGGAGAAACGCCCAGCTGCGGAAGCGCCGGGGCGATCGCAGACTCAGCTCCGTTGCCGAGCACATCCTGATGCAGTAGATCCACCAAATCGAAGTAATCTATGTATTTATATTTATTTATTTTAGCTATAAGAGTGAAGAAGGAACCTAGTATGGGAATAACACACAAAATAAACTTGCCTCAATCCATCAATGAAATATGAACTAAAAATATTACAAAAAGTTATTCTTTAAATGCGATTCAAAACAAAAATAGTGGGAGAGTTGGGGGGAGTTATAAAAAAATCTCACATAGAAAAAGAAAATCGATTGAATACCCGCGCGAATACCTCGGAAATGTGACTAAAGGACTCAAAAATGTATCAACTAATCTACTAAATCTTCTTGGTCTTTTTCTTTTTGATGGCATTTATCTGATCGGCCATCTGCTCGATCTCCCGCTGATTGATGGGCTCATTCTTCCGCACCTGCGTCTTGCTCTTCTGCCGCTGGGCCACTTCGGCGGCCACGTCGTTCAGCTTGGCCCACACGAAGCTGAGGAAGCTGGTGGCCAGGTCCTGCTTGAAGAAGGCGATGGCCACAAGAGCGATGAGTATCAGCGCGGAGATGGAGTTCTGATTGAGATCGGCCTCGGCAGCCCGAACTTCTGGCTTGAAGTCCAGTTGGACGAAAACGGATCCCCGATCTGCCACAAAGGTGGCCGATGGCAGCTTGTACGTGTAGGTTTTGTCAGAGAGAGTGGACTGCAGTTCCACCACGTAGCTCTTGCCGTCCAGGGGAATGCGCGGGAAGAAGACAGTGATGCCAGGATTGAACTTGGCTTTGGGGTTCACCGGAGTGCCAACTCTCTGGGAGAACACTGGCGAGTCCGAGTTGCCCTTGCGGTACATCACAATTCTCAGGGTTTTGTAGTGATCATTTAATGTGGCCGTCACCCGAGCCGAAACATCCACAATCTTCAGTGGACTTAGTGCCACCAGATTGATGTCCCGCACATCCTCGCTGGCCACCGACACCGTATGCTCGGCGGGAATGGAACGGTCCACCGTCTCCTTGTCAGGAACCACGCGAATCGAGTAGCTGCAGCCAGGTTGCAGGCCACGGATGCGGTACTGGCCATTGCCCTCGCTGGTAGCCTCCTCCTGCTGTTGTGGGCAGCCATCGTTGGCGATGGCTTGGACGTTCACACCTCCAAATGGATCGCCATTAAGCGAGGTCACGGTGCCAAAAACGGAGTAGGCAAACCGCTTGCCACTAGATTAAAGATAAGGATTAGTAAGGTGGGAGTATAGGTATCAAGAAATAAAACCTACACAAGAGTAACTGGCACAGTTTCGCCATCCTTGATCTCAATCATCTTGGAGTTGGGCTCGAATTTGTATTCCTTCATCATGGGACGCAAATAGTACTGCGAGGGGGAGAGCGAGTGGAAGTTGATGGCGCCATTGTCGCCGGTGACCAGGTTCTTGCGATAGCTCTCGCCACCGCTCAGCGACAGGAGCACTCCATTGAGCGGCTGACCCGCTTCGTCCTTGACAACCACCGAAATCTCGCAAAGCTTGTGGGCACTGAACGACGCCGACTGGCGGTTGTAATCGCTGAAGACGTACGACTCCTTTTCTGCCTTCAGGTCAAAGGCCAGGGACTCGTCAATGGGTCCGAACTTGAACTCTCCGGTTACCGAAGTGAGCACCTCAAGGCTCTCCACCTCCGGCTGATCTGGGAAGGACAACGTGATCTTGGCGTCTTTAATGGCAGGCACCACCTTGCCGCGCAAGATCAGGCCTCTGGTGGCCACAAAGTTGAAGGCGATGTCTACACAATCGCTGCCACCTACAATCTCCTTCAGCTGGGGCGCGAAAAGCAGAACATCACTAACAGGAGTAATCCGCAGGACCTGCTCTGGTTTCAGGTAGGTGTCGTACCGGTAGGCGAACTTTCCGTCCACCTTGGTTGCTTCAGCCACTGGTACGATCACCTCCGTGCCCTGATCCGATTCGAGGACCAATTTAATAGAATCCGCTGTGGATTCCGTGGACAGGACACGAATTCCTGTTTTGTGGGCAACCGCATTGATAATCAGAGTTTGTAGCTGTTCAGGTTCAGGGGTAATGAACTTGGTGGGCAGTGTGCTGTCATAGGTATGACATCCTTCCAGTTTGAAATCGTAGCTTCCGTACTTGCTGACACAGAAGGTATTCACGCCGGAGGCAATTTTCAGGGTTTCCGTCGGGGGTTTCGCATCAGATGGTCCAGTGATGTGGGTGTAGCGCATCTTTAGGAAATAAAAGAAACTTTAATTTAAATTCTAGATGAGATTAGGGGATAATCCTACCAAAGCCCGGTGGCTAGATATGATGGACACTTCGTAGCCCTTGTGCACAAATGGAGGAGCATCTTCCTCGGCAGAGGCGACGTTCAAGAAAACGCGGGTGGATTCGTAGCAGAGGTTTCCCTGGGGAATGGTCAGCTCGTAAGGTCCCGGAAGCATGTCCTTGAAAACATACTTTCCACCTAAAATGATTTAAAATTTATTAAAGTATAAGTTTTTTCAAAAAAATCCCCTCTGGAGTGTTATCATTAGGAAATTTATGGCACTTCTTGATACTAGATTCCAACTCTTATCAAGGCATCAGGTAAATGGGGTACTTACGGTGGGCCTTGGCCTTCCATTTGTTGTCAGTGGGCTGTCCGGTGGCATCTAGCGCCTGGAGGGTAACCTCTGCGGACGTACACGTGCCGGTGGCATCGGGCAGACATTGAAGTTCACCGCGGATCTTGGCCCGCAACTGCGAGAAGGTTATGCCATTGACAGGAGCATCGCGCACCTCCGTCTGCTGCTGCACCGGAAAGAACTGCACTCCAGAGGCCTTGTCCGCATCCGTGGTCAGCACTTCGATGGTGTATTTGCCCACCGGCAGGAAGGCACACCAGCTGCCGCTCTCCGGCTTCGTGGTAGCAGTCGTGTGGAAGGTGGAACCGCTCTTGGTCAGCCCCACGGAGAGAGATTTCGGAGATACTACTTTGCCGCAAACCTCGTAGGCCGATGGTGCGATAGAGGGCAGCGAAGCGGTATTTATCTGGGCCTTGACTTGCAGGGGAGCAAACTGGAGCTGGGGGGATTCCACTTCAATGTTGACAGTGCCGGCTTTGAGATTTTCCAGAGTATACGATCCCTGGGCGTCGGTTTCAGCCACTTTCTTGCCATTTACTTTAACAAGAGCTCCCTTCAAAGGAGCTCCGCCAACAGCTGTGAAAACCTGGCCCGAAACCGTAAAGCCTGTGATTTTAAATTCGTCTTTTAACTGCAGGGTATCCTTGCCAACTTCCAGCTCTAAGAACTCGGGGCTCAGATGTAGTTTCAGCTTAGAATCGAGGTTGATGGCTTTCAGGAGATATTTTCCGGAGGGAACATTCTTGAAAATATATTCTCCTGACTTGTCCAGCTGTGTGAAGCAGGAAGCTGCAGATTCGTAGTCATTCTTATTACTATTCGCAGGAGCTGTAGAGGATTTGCCGCATTTTGGCACAAGAGATTGCTGGGAAAACAAAATTAAAAGTTAATAAAATGTAATATTAAAAGTATAGTGACCTCAACTTACTCCCTTCTTTTTGTAGAGCGCCACGCCTAGATTGCCTGGCAACTGGGAGGTCGTATCGAATCGTCCCACAACATCAAATCCGGAAACCACAAGAGAATTAGCCGGCAATTCGGTATTACCGCTGACCACCACCACGTTGTGCTCCGCCTTGGAGAAATGCCACTTGGCATGCGAAGCCTTGACCACGTATGATCCAGGAATTATTGGGGTAAAGGAGAAAATGCCATTGGCATCGGTTTTGGTGCGACGGACTTCGCCCTGTTCCGAGCGCAATTCAACGTCCACGTCACGTGCTCCGCCGCCGGTGGCCAGAGCCACTTGTCCGGTAATGCCGAAGCCCTTGAAGACGAAGTTTACATCACGACCCTGACTGCACACGTCGGTCTTTCCGTCGAAATTTAGCTCCACTTGTTCGGGCTCGAAACTCCAGCCGGGCGGCGGGGAAATGCTGAGCAGATAGTCACCTTTGTCGTAGATGGGAAGGAAGTAGTAGCCATTGGAGGGAGAGCAGTCGGTTTTGTCTTTCAGCGAACCCTGCTTAGTCAGGCTGTGGAAATTAGGTTAAACATATACGGGTTAATTTATTATTCAATTAGCGGCTCTGCAACCATGCGCCCAATCTTATCAGAAGAGGGTCGTTGCTTTCAATTGGAGCGGCAACTTACAGCTTGATCTCCACCTTGGAAAAGTCGATTTCGGCATGACTTTTGATGAAACCGCCACAGCCGACAACCTCCACTTCGCCGGCAGAGCCTGGCTGTAAAAGTTTAAGTAATAAAATTAAGAAAACGCCGGAAAAAAACCTCATCGCGACGTCAGCCTGGCAGAAGTGTTGGTAAGTCTGTCAACAGTGTTTATAAGTTGCCAAATAAATGTTAACAGCTGTTAAAAGTTATCGAAAGGTTCATACATTGGCTATTGATATTTAGCATGGACTCAAACCTATAGAGTTTCCAAGGCTTTTCATTTTCTAATATTATTTATCGTTACTATTTGAATTTTATAAACCTAAATGTCTAAATCAAAGTATTTAGATAAATTCTATAGACACTTTCATAATTATACTTTTATTATACTTTTATAATTATGTGTTTATTATATGTTTTTGAAAGTGCATATTATTTTCTAAACCAAATACAATAGTCTGGTATTAGGGATAGCATTATCTTTAATTGCTGACCATTTGCCTCACTGACATTGAAAACACTTCATTGAAACAGATATAAGCTTGTCGTTTATTAATTATCGGAACGAATTTTCATTACCCCAGACCAAGATAAAGGCACACACCCCATGTATGTATGTATGTTTGTACATGGAATAAGTGTGCGAATCAATTCAGAGAAAACCGATCCAAAGCCCCCAGTCCACATCAGACCAGACACAGGCCACAAGCCCAGAGATAAAGCTCCAAAGAAATTCATTTCATTTCAAGCATCGTTGGAGCTATTGGGGCGCCTGTCTAATAAATTTTATCGATGCTCGCGCGATAAAAGCCTCGGCGAATAAAGAATTTACAATATGGAAGACATTTTGGCTCCGATCTTCCCAGTATGATTTTCACTGAGCCGAACAAAGGCCCAGAACAGTGAATTAAATGCAATGCTCTCTGTGTCTGCACTCTGTAACGTCAATTACCGACATTGACTTTGAAAAGTGCGCCTTGAGATGGACTTTAACCCCTTGTTTAATCAGGGGGTTTTTATAAATTTATTTATTAAAAATATTTTTAAAAACTATAAAATTTAAGTCTCTTATATACTTCCTATAAATTGAAAAAATAAAAACAATACCCGTTTTCATTTCAAAGAATCTTTCCTGATAAATTTTTCAGTTTTTCGAACCATATTTTTTATCTTTTCTTCAAGGTTCTCTTAAATAGTTTAGTTATGGTATATTTCTAAATAAACTATATCTAAATAATCTATATATTAAGCTTATTTCTTTTTTTAAATACGAAAATAAATTAATTCTTTGAATGTTTTTAAATGTTCCCAAAAAACAATACTACTTTAGAGGTTATATTTTTGAAAAAAACTGTATAAGAAGCTATATAGTAATGAGAATCTTATACTAAATCATAAAATGTAACATAAAAATGTAGCTGCTAAAACAACCATAAAAGTAAGCCATAAAAAGAATTTGTATCTTAGAAAATGTACATAGAGGGTTAATTACTAAAAGTAGTGCACCGGAAGCCAGACAAATTGCAGCACTTCGCGTGCCACTCTGCCGTCCCGCTGTCCCTGCGATCTCTAGAACTACCTGTGGCTACCTGTAGTCGCCGTCGATTCAAAACTAATTAGCTGGCTAGCGCCAGGGCACTTGCATTTGCATTTGCATTCGGAGTCTAGGGTGTCGGATAGATTTACGATCTACCGCAATGGTGTGTAGTCTCGAAGAGTTCTGGGCAACCGGGGCGGCAGAAGAGACAGACAGATTGTCGCGACGGTGGCAGATCGGATGGGATCGGATCAGTATTCAGCGTTCGGCATTAGGTTTATGGCTTTCCCCGGCCCGTAATTAGAATCCCTAGTGATAAGCCGACAAGCGCACTAAGTAATAATAAATACGATTTTAATGAAACGCCAAGAGTTCAGTTTGGCTTATCAATACATTTTGGTACGCCATCGTCTCCCAGGGTCTTTGGAATTCAATTAGTGGAACAATCGTACTACTGATCGGGGATCACTGTTCAATGGCAAAAAAAAAAAAAAACACAGAAATAATAGTCATAAAAGCCATACAAAAGCAGGAGGGGGTTTGTGAAACCTAACCACCTTAGAGTGTGGTGCAATCGAGAGCCACCCCTAAACACACATCCCGGGGGAGGTTTTAAATACACAGTACACACATCACACACCCAAACACATGACAAGAAATAAAAGAAATTGCGGAAAACACTGCGCAAAAAGTCAAACACGCTTTGCTACTTATGATCGCCATATGTGGGCCAGGCCGGGGCTTGGAGTACAGTGGAGCCTATATAGACCGTGATTCATAGTGTCATTGGAGACCGAAATGGGTCACCGATCGAAAACAAGTTATCCGATTTCTCTGAATAATAATTCCCACAACTCCAATACAATATTATACTTTGTATTAATTTTCAAAGTAAATAAATGAAAGTGTGTATTCTTGTTTTTTAATAATCTTATAAAAGATAGGAAATTATCAAATCATATTTGTATTTAATGGTATTCTTAAATAAACTAATAAAAGATAAGAAATAATTGAATCATATTTGTATTTAATGGTATCTTTTTTATGAATCTCTTGAGGAAATATATGGATAGATAAAATTTTGAATTTATTTTCGAAGAAAACAATATTTAATGCTATTTATATTAAAAATAGGACGTAAAACCTATTTCTGTTTAAGTATTATAAAAATAATATTGATTAAAATTAATAACCAATAATTATTTCTTAATTTCAAGGTTAATACCAGAACTCACTACTATTAAAATTAGAAAAATAAATCAGTTATTCATTTAATTTTATTTTTAATAAATCCTACGACCTCTAATGGCCACTATCCACTGTACCACAGCAACAACAACCCCTTAGAGAGCCTTGCCAAAATAATTGCTGAAAGTAAACAACGCAGGCGCCCTTAAGTAGGCCCCGCATCTGCCTGCACATTCAGGCGAGAGCAAGTGCGTCGGTGCGCTCGCGGCTCACATTCATTCCATTTCGAGTCGTCGGCCCGTACAGACGTCGAATCGTACCGTTCTTAAACAGAAACCGAAACAGAAACCGACACAGACCGTGGCAAGAGAGCGCGTGCGTAACCGTTTCCGTTTAACTACCAAGATCGTCGTAATTCGCCAGCGGGCTAAAATTGGCTAAAAATACAAAACTGGGCAGTGCAACTGGGCTTGCAACCAAGAACTGATAAAACGAGAAAAATTATCTCCTCGGTGTGCAAAACGAAGAAAAAACTTGTTCTAGAAACTACAAAACTGAACTGAACAAAAGAAAATCTGGTCTAAAGTGGAAATTATATTGTACTGCCGGAATAAAAAAAAAAGCATCTTAAAGTGCAAAGCCAACCAGCCAGCAGCTATCCCGAGTGGTTTTTATCTGATAGATGTCACATCTTATCTTAAGCTGTCTGTGTATCTGAGTGTGTGTATCTTCAGTGTGTGTGTGTGTGTGTCGAAAACAGCTGTCGAGTGCCCTTGAGTGGGTGGACAAGAGCTTCTCTGTCTCTAGTTCTCTCACAGTGATCATCAATTATGACGGCCGAGACCCTCAAGCCGTTCATTACGCCAACGAGCACCGTGGATGACTTTCCGGCCAAGCCGGCCATTACGGCGACCGCCCAGCGACGTACCCGCCAGCTCATCCCCCTTGTCATGGGGGTCATTGGTCTGGGACTGGTCGTTGCCATTCTCAGTTTAACGGTAAGTGGAAGTATCAGATACTTCTAAATATTAAACAAGATATAAGACCAATTATAATCCATTAAAATCCAATACACCTCATAGCCATCCCATAAAAATAAAATCAACAATTAGATTCTACGAAAAATATGATTATTTTTTATTTACAAATTCTTAGTTCAATGAGGGGGTACATACATATACATAGATACATAGATATATAGATACCCCCTGAAATCCCAAAGCAAAGATATATATAGCCCCAAAAAAAGCACATTATTTGTCTTTAATTAGAGTACTTCTTCTTATCACAGTGCTTGTTATCACAGTCATAACACAAAAAATATGGCATCAAAACAAAGCACATGGAAACCAAAATTAGATGAAAACTCTCCCAACCCAACCATTAGTTACAAGATCTATAAAAAAAAGTCATAAAATAGGTTTTAAAATTTAAAGATATATTTACTATCTTTCTACTAAAGCATGACTAGTTATTTTTTGATCTAGATTCTAGAATCTAATGATTCTACGAATTCCACAGGTGTGTAAAGATACTATTGATTGGTGGGGCGCAGTACCCCAATATAGATATCACTTTCGAGGTATTTTTGGGCGCCAAAGTTAAACATTTATGATTGCGAATAGGCTTTTTCAATAATTGCTTGGACTTATGACACATCTGGTAGCATTTTCATAAAATAATGATTATTTTTATTGCTATCTTGAAACAGAAATCTTAAATATTTGAAATTCAGACTTTAAGATCTGTCCCTGAACTTCCTTCTAGACTCGACAGACTTGCGATTTTTTAGAAAATGTTTATTTCAGCAGACCGGCCGAATAAATCGAAATGCAAATTAGACTTTAACATGGAGGGGGGACACACATATGCAGGCATATATGTATTTCGTATTTATGTTCATATATGGACACCCCCGAAATCGCAATCTAAAAATGAATACTTAACCTCTGGCACGCTCCTGCTTATAGAGCTGCTTCTCATAAAGACTCAGTGTTGATGCCAAATTGAAATCAAAATGCCCGAAATGCATAAATTGAAACGAAAACAGACTTTATGATCCGTGACCGACGGTGGGAGATACGTTTAACTATAATTTGGCATCAAAACTATATTTAGATGGGTCGTCTTTATTGCTTTATAATTCATGATTCTGATCTGCAGATGTCGTCACCACCAAACACACGTCTTTGGGCCAAAATCTTTAGGCTTCCTATCCAAACAAGCCGACAACAGCGGATGCAGATACATACCAGTGCCAGTACCAGTACGTGGCGAATGTTTACACAAGTTGAAAGATGTATCTCAGTCGTCAGAGCCAGATACTGAATTGTTTTTTGTTTGCTATTGTTGTACCGATTTAGTTGCGACCGAAGTTGCTTCTTCTCTTTGCATTCTGACTTGATAAATTTTGTTGATACACAGTGAGAAATGGAGGGTATATGAAGAGCTATATCGTAGCACAATAACTTAGCTCTAGGGTAGAGTGTAGGAGACCTACCAAGCCGCTATAGCCTTGTCCGTTTGTCCGCGTGTCCGCTTGAATATCTTTTCTTTAATTATTCTTTCAATTTAAAAGCTAAAATGCTGAAAGTTGGGATAGTTTTCTTATTATTAAAGGCTTTATATAGTGATCAAATCTGTTAAAAAAATAAATATTTTTTAGCTCATTTTCTTACAGTATCAGTACTCCCTCCATCTTGGTTTGTTTACTCAAGTTTAATGCAAAGTCTGATAACTTGTCGTCTTTTCTAGGAACTCTACAGCAGATTTGCAATGCAAAGGCACTCTTCCCAAGCTGAATCTTCATTCTATATATGTATATATAGTACATATAAGAATATTCCTCCCATAAATCCAGCTTGACCCACTTAACTGAACGGAAATCGTACAATTGTCAATTGCAATTGGCTTTGCTTTTTGTTTTTTTTTTCCTCATAAATCTTTGTTAAGAGGTGGTTTTTAATTCATTTCGACTGCCCGACTCCTGACATCTCAACAAAGTGACCCTCATCCAGGGTTCCCGTGAAAGTGACAAACTGCAGGCGCTACCCAGATCGATCCCCAGATCAACCGATAAGCCCTAATGGAAAGTGGTCTACTGTGGAATCCGAGACACGAGACACGAGCCCCGAGCTCCGGCCTTAGAGCTCCTCCAATGACAAGAAACAAGTTTCTTGTGCCCATAATTTATACAAGAATTCAGTACAAGTTTTTATAAATGTTTTCTTTTACGAGAGCTGCGTACAGTGGCTTAAGTTGGAGCCATTCTTTTTTTTTCTCAATTCGGGTGGCAGTCGAAATATGAGAAGTGTTTGTATGTGGGGGATTGTACAAACATATAGTATATAGTCGCTGGCCGCCCCGAATGTTAATGATCCATTAAACAGATTATGTGCCTGAGTGGCGATGTCGGTACCTCGGTGTATTTCTTAACGAAATCTTTCTCTGAGACCTCTGATTCCGTCTGATGCCCGCCACCGTCGCTATCTGTTTGTTCATTTAATGTATAGACATATGTATATATTTTTTGATATTTCGAAAATTTTTTTTGGGTGTCAAAAGTTCAGAGCATTGGGTTTATTTCTTTTTATGGTGTGCCAGCTTTAGCACCAAACTATAGGCGTTTAATTGAAGATTATAAAAATTAATTAATTAACGCTCTTACAGATATGGCAGACCACGAGGATCTCGCATCTGGACAAGGAACTGAGAAGCCTCAAGCGAGTGGTCGACAATCTCCAGCAGCGACTGGGCATCAACTATCTGGAAGAGCTTGACGAGTTCCAAAAGGAGGTGAGATCTAAAATAAACATCAATATTATCCGTAAATACCCAGGGCTTCTTTCCGCTTTTGTTTACTGAAATTCTTTGATTTTGAGATGATTTTTGTGGCTTTTATGAGGCAAGCACTTGAGGCTGTTGTTTAATTGTTATTTTATAACTTGGCCAATAAACAAAGCAGTTTTTATATTATTATTAGTGTTGGGATGATTACACATTTAACAAATAAATATTTATAGAAATATTTAAGAGAAGGGCCATCTGTTTTCTTTTTAAAAAACAAAAGCATCTGGGGAATTGTGATAGAGGATCTAAATGGTGCTATCCATTCTCATGGAGAAACACTCTATTAAAATATGAGATACAAATCCCCAAGTGACAGGGCGAAAAAGCCTCCATAATTTCTGTTCAGATCTGGGGAGGAAGGAAGACTATAATATCCGTTCAAGGCGAGCCATTGGCTTTATGTCCATAGACTATCCATTCGAATGTGACGATTGATCTGATCTCATCAAACGGCCTAATGGCCAAAGATCGTTTTAAGATTTATTTATATTTTTATACTTTTGCTTTCTGCTCCTCTTGTTTGGGGGCATCTGTGGGGCACGCAATTCTCTATAGAGAGCATCGATATTCTTTCACATACATATAGTATAGTGGTGGATAGGAAGATATATATTGTAGTTATTATTGTGCTGTTGCCCCGAGGCAGGCGCCATCAATTAGAGACGATGACGAAACGACTTTTTGGCGAGGGCGCGTGTCTAAAAATGAACACTCATCCGGGATGGGATGGGACGGGAATGGCAGCACTCCGGCTGCAGTCACGTATTTGGCCAAGTGTTCTGACCCAAAATACTGACCGCAAATCTTTCCGCCCTCTCTCCCCTCCTCTTGCAGTACGAGAATGCACTCATCGACTATCCCAAGAAACCGGATGGCTACACGGACGAAGACGAGGACGCCGATGGCATGGATCCCGATGCCGATGACGACACGGACGACTGGAATGCTCTCGGCGAAGAGGACGACGATGATGATGATTTGGGCATGGACTATGCGGAGTACGAGGACATGATCAACAAGCTGAAGAAGGAGGAGGAGACCACTTCCGAGTCCAGCATTAGTACCACAGATGACGGAGACAACACCTCCGCCTCGTCCTCGGCCTCGAATGATGACAATGTGTTCGAGGACTTTACCAGCTTTAATGCCTCCAGAAAGAAGAAGGATAGGTAAGAGGGTCTATAGAGGTCTACCTATAAAAAGTCCTCTTCTAAAGCTTACTTTTTACAGAAAATCCCGATCCATTGCTGAAGTTCGCAAGGATCTGCAGTCGGTGATGGCCAACCAAACTGAGGTAGAGGAGAAGTCCTCCGCTGAGGCAGCTTCCAAGGAGAGGTTAGTAGCTCTTTAAATAATAAATTTAATATATTTTATAAAATATCCCCCAATATCCCACAGCAGTAGTCCATCCTTGCACCATCGTCGCCGCTTCCGCCATCGCTCCAGTCGCCAGCGCAGCTTGGTCCGCAAAGGTATGTCTTCCAAAAAAAGAAACCGAAAAAACAAAACCACAAACAAACTCAATTGGCAGTCAATGAAACCCAAAACTCTATCCGCAGGTGACTCTCTTATTTCAGCCAAATCCGTGAACAGTCCCACGTCCAGAACGCCAGCAGCCCACTTCCATTTGACGCGCAAGGTGCCGCATCACCAGTCATCGATTCAGCCCACCTGTAAGTTGACTCTACTCATGTCCTTTTCGTATATCCTTTTCTTATTAAATCGTCTTCTATCCTTCAGCCTACAATGGAGACATGTACATAGGCGATGGCCACGATGGAAATGGAAATGATTGGCAACAGCACTTCTCGATTCGCGATGGCGTCTTGACGGTTCACCAGCCGGGCCTATATTACGTATACGCCCAGATCTGCTACAACAACACCCACGATCATAACGGATTCATTATCTTCCGGGGCCATAATGCCTTCCTGCAGTGTCTCAACACAGTGCCCACGAACATGGTACAGAAGGTGCACACCTGCCACACCAGTGGCATCATAAACCTGGCCGAAATGGAAACCATTCATCTGAGGGACATACACCAGGATCGGGGTACAGTTCTGCGAAACTCCAACAATCGCAGCTACTTTGGCATTATTAAGTTGTGAAATGGGGATTTGGGATGCAATCCCCGGCCATCAGAAGAGGAGGAGAAGGAGGAGGACACACCAGTCGCCAGTTTTTAAGCTTTAGCTCGTGAATGCGATTCATCGTCAGCGTGGATCCCCTAGCTCGTAGTACCTAGCTTTAGTCACAGCTCATACCTAATCTCAATACGAATCGCACGAAAATCATATTTATTTTGTATATATACTCCCTCGACTATATCGAAAAGTGAATAAAATTATAGTCCAAAATAAGATGTAATCAGATGCTCTTTTATTTCATGGGACAAGAATCTAGGTCATCAGAATCTCATAGCTTCAAGAGTCTCCCTTAAAGAAATTCCTTTATCCATATATTATTTTTTCCATTTATTCAAATCCTTTTGAATAACAAGATTTTTAAATGAAAAATGCCGTCAAAGGGGAAGTGCACAGCATTGTAACTGGAGGAGCCGAAGCCAGAGCCAGAGCCAGAGCCGGAGGAGTGCAACGTTTCAGGGCTTCTGGCCCAGAGTAGAGATTTTGCAGCATTTCCATGGAAATGGGACAAAAAAAAAAAAACACCCCCAGGAGCGTTACCCAGAAACCCCTACAAAGGGCAACCTGGCAACCTGTTCGGGGTGGTTCGAGGTACCTGGACAGGATGAGCGGGGATTGACGTCAAGCTGATTGGTGATGCGTTGCAGTCATGTGGATATTTGTGAGTGGGGGGACCCACTCCACACTCCACAGTACACAGAACATGGACACTGACATGGACATGAGCTTAAAAATTCAATTAGTAGATTAATTAATGCGATATAGAGTTCTTTAGAACGTCTTAATACTAATTAATGGCTTTTAGTGGGGAATATTTTATTATATATTTTAAAATATTAAAAGAACATTTATGGAAAGTGTTTGTTAATTCTTACCATCTTCTGGGCAGATTTTCATTGTTAATTTTAGTATATATTTTTAGTAGAATTTAATAAAAGCCTCATAAAGATTTGTTACCTTTTTAATATTTAAAGTTATAATAATAAAGTTATTATTATTAAAGTTATAATTTTTGAAAATCTGGCATACAGGTCGTATGAGTATTTTTTTGGTTATAATTTACTTTTTACGTATTTTTTTTAAGAAGAAACTTGTTTAGTCTTATGAGAACTAATTAAAAAACACATACTAAATATTTAAAAAATTATCATCCTTAAAATTAGTTATTAATATGATAATAATAATATTATTATTAAATGTTAGAAGCCATCAGACTTAGAATACAGGTCGTATGAGTGATTTTTTATTTGTTTTTCATTTAATTGCTTTTCTAAAATATTTAATCTATTAAAAAACTATTTAAAAGTCAATGAAGTAAATAAATAAAACTCAAATTCTAAAAATAAAAAAGTTCATTACCTCAACAATCTCACCCCAAAAAAAAAAAACTCCCCCAATAACAATAGTTGACGGAAATAATTGTTGAGCGAGTGCAGGAACCGGAGGAGTCAGAGTAACAGGTGTCCTGGCAGGACCTGTACCTGCTCCATTTGTGCACCCACCCTTCGCCGGAGAGGCTTTGGAGAGCAACAGTTCGTTCCCGGAATTCGCACTACGTGCCTACATACGGTTATGCTTCTGGCCTGGCCAATGTGTTTACATAAAAGCGCTTCCTCCTCCTGCTCCTCCTCCGACCAGACAGCCCGGCCATGCGCACTGGCCACGGCCCGAAATCACTGGGGAAATGTCAGACGGTCGACGGGAAGCTTTTTGCTTATTTACCTGCCGGGGAGTCCTCCGTGTCTCCGTGGAGAACTGCATCCCACAAACGACATGCGAGTGCATTATTTAATTTTACGGCCAAGTCATCGTGTTTGCAGTGCGTTTGTGGTATCAGGGCAGTGAAGTTCGTACGGGTATTCTGATTTCTGATCTGCAGGTAGCTCCTGTTGCGTGGGATGGTGAGTAGGCGGTGGTTGTGTCCATTACAAGTGACCTTGACCAGGGTACAGTCTACTTAACAAGTCAAAAACCAACAGGTGGCCCGTATAAGATGGACTTTTTTAATGTTTACTGTTTGTTTGATATTTTATTTAAATAAGAAAAAGTTTCTTAAGAAATTAGATAATATTTTATAGTAGGTATCGGATATCCCGCTGGCTAATATTAACTCGTCGTTATGATCAAGAATATATATGCTATATAGGGTGGGAGACAATACATACCCTGAATACCATGAAAAATTATAAAAATATCCTGTAGAAGCGACTTAAGATATAGGACCTTTGGCATTATGGCATCTCCTCAAATAAAGTAATAAAAAAAAACGTATTAAAGTTTAAAACATGTTTATGAAATGTCATAAATTGTCATGTTTATGAAAAACAAAAAATTGATTCAATTGCGCTGGTATTCCTGGTATTCCTGGTACTCCTTACTCCCCGCCCAACTTGGCCACTATCTCGTTGAGGGTTTTTCCTTTGGTTTCTGGTACCAGGAAGAGAATAAATACAACTGCAGCGACTGCAAAGCCGGCAAAGATGGCAAAACAAGGACACGCCCCCAACGCTTCATTCAGAATGGGGAACAGCAAGGTGACACAGAAGGCGAATGTCCAATTACAGGTACCAGCTATGCCCCCCGCCAAGGCTTTGGCGTCCTCCGAGAAGAGCTCGGCATTGATCAGCCAGGGGATCGGTCCGAAGCCCAGGGAGAAGCCAATAATGAAGACGCAGAGGGCGACTAGAGCCACCCAGCCGACATCTTTGTCCATCAGCATGCCGAAGTACAGGGCCATGGTCAGAGTGCTGAGGCCCATCATTACGGCGGAGACCAAGAGCAGGATCTTCCTGCCAACCTTTTCGATGAGAAATATGGCCGTGATGGTGGCAAACACCTGCACCACCCCAATCACGATGGTGGCAAAGCGTGGCTCCAGAGTAGATCCTGCCGCCTCAAAAATGGACGTCGAATAGAACATGATGGCATTAATTCCGGTCAGTTGCTGGAACATCATCAGCATGATTGAGATGAAGAGGCCCTTCCTGGTGGCCTTGCGGCATAAGATCTGGCAAGCGGGCTGCTTCTCCTTATTACCCTCAGCGGCCATATCCTTCAACTCGGCACTGACATCAGCGTCCTTGCCGCGCAGGAACTTCAGCGCCTTTTCGGCCTGTTCGGATTTGCCCTTCTGCTGCAGATACACTGGCGACTCCGGCATGAAAAAGAACAGGATGAAGAAGATGATGGGCCAGACGGCACATGCAATGTTAAAGGCTAGAACTTCGAGGAACGCTCCCGCGACAAAGGCGTAAAGGATCCCATGGACGACCATCAACTGAAAGAAGCAGCCCATTATGCCACGAATCCGGATCTCTGCTATCTCCGTATTGTAGACTGGTGCCGCCACACAAAATGATCCGCCACAAAATCCAACAATAAATCGTCCAACCAGCAACATGGCTATGTGCAGGGGATAGATGATGCAGGCCCAGCCGAGCATGAATGGGATGACCAGGCCCAACATGGTGATCTTCCGGCCGATCCATCCAATGAGCATACCCACCGGAATGCAGGAGAAGGCGCCGCCCAACGTCATCAGCGATCCGGTGAGACCCCATTCGACAGTGTCCGGTGTAAAGTCGTAGGCCTTTCCGGCCTTAACATCCAGTTCCACGGGACCCGACCATCCGATCACACAGCCCAGACAGAAGGCGCCCAGGGCTGCGAAGAGGCCGGCGATGAATTGGATAAGGACTCCCATATCAAAGGATCAAATTTCAAAAATACAAGCGAGAATGTTTGTAACAAAATAATAATTTTGAAAACGTCGATAGATTCTACATAGCTATTGATAGCTACAAGGTTGAAAGGTTGTTCTTTGAATAGTGTTACATAAGCACTACCTGTGTATGTACAAATGACATATTTTCAAAATATTACTTTCTTTAGGTTACTCTTATACTTAAATACTTGTAATATAAGAAATAATTAAACTATATTTTTTTATAACATTAAATATTATCCTGCACAAGCCCCAATTTCTTCCAGTGTAGTCTTTTGAACTTCTCCTCATTTTCTGTCTCTTTC
Organism: Drosophila ananassae; assembly: GCF_017639315.1. NCBI lineage: Eukaryota > Metazoa > Arthropoda > Insecta > Diptera > Drosophilidae > Drosophila > Drosophila ananassae. The sequence continues at coordinate 6,164,051 of NC_057929.1, read as the reverse complement.
GAAAGCTAACTGTAACTGCAGCTGTAAGCTTTTAGGCTCTCTCTCTCTCTCTCTCTCTTAGGCCACCCCCACCCTTAGGATATGCCCCTCCTTTTCTCGGGTGCCTCTCTCTCTCTCGGGTGCCAGGCTTCGTCGTCCTGTCGGTGGCCGCGAATCCTGTATAAATTGTGGAAGCTCCTGAGGATGGACATCACTCTGGGTTCCGCCTTGGCCGAAAGTGGAGAGCCTGGCCCAAAGCAACTATCACCGATTGTCCCGTTACTCGTATATCCTTTGGTGGTGTTCCTCGCGTAGGCGTGACGCCATGTTGTGAAAAGTGTGTCTGGGAAAAAAAATACAAAAAAAATAAAACGTACCGAGAACTGCACTCGAAAGTTGAAAGCAAGTGAGTGGCCAAAAAAGATATAACTTTTTCGTTAAGTGTGCGATTGTTTTCTGGTGATGGAGGTGGTTGGGGGAAAAATTACGCAAATACTGCACAGTATTTTCCATTTCCATTGATTTCGCTGGGTGGGCGTATAAATATGTAAGGCAGTGTATGTGAGTCTCTCTGTGTGTCCTGTGTGGGTGGGTGGGCAGTATAGGTGGAAAATCCTCAAACAAAATAATTACGTATAATTTATTTTTGCAACTCTCTCTCTCTCTGTCAGTTGTCACTAATTGGACATTGTCATTTGCCATCCGTTGTGATGAATTGTTTGCTGGCCTGTTGACAAATGCCTCGGGTACTTACCAACAACATATTTCCCTGAAAATCTGATCCAACAAAAGGTACACACACACTAACAGAGAGGGGAGTAGAAGGGGTCACAGAACTTGGCTAACAAGTTGGTAACTGCCCGAGGACAGGACATCTCAGTCACTTGTTTTGTTTAAATATTTTAAAGGCTTCAAAAAGCTTCATTTTCGGGCATCCTAATTAGCCATTTCCACTCCAGAGGAAGGAAAAAATGCATTCACTTAGTCGCCGGCAAAGTGCCCGATTCAATTTGGCCCAATTTTCCTTTTTCTCTTTACTTTTTTTTTGGTAGGAAATTGGGATGATAGGGAGTGTATTATATATGTAGTCTAGTGTATCCATGGTTGCTGCGACAAATTCAATTAGAGTGCTAATTTAAATGCCCCGCTGGGTCGCATTTGTTCTCGGTCTGTGTAGCTCTTTTGATTTATGGGTAGAAAGGTCCGGGTCCTGTGTCCTCGTCCTGGTCCTGTGTTCTTCACAAACTCAATAAGCCATTTGCACTGCCCTCGTTTGATGTTCCAGAGAAATCCAAGACAAGATCAACGTCAATCAATATTAAATCACTTAAGCTGTCATTGGAAAAGGTCACTTTTCTTAAGCAAAATGCCTTTTTAATATTTAATGATGATAGAGAATAAACCATAATAGAAAAGGTAAATAATCTTGGCAAGAAATCTGTCAATAGTTCTAGGTAATTCATATTTATCAGCTATGGATAGCAAATGAGAATATATTGAACCCTAAGCCATGGTAGGGCTATAAATATCAATCATACGCCCTGTAGTCACCTTAGGCTATTAGTGGCATTCAGGTATTCTTAAGTCAGAGAGCTATAAACGGTTTGAAAAAGGACAGCTTTTATTAATCCACAAAGTAATAAGTATAATAAATAAGTTAAAAATCCAATTATTGTCCCCTAAGTCATAAAAGTTCAACTTGAACTTCCGAGAAGTGCAACAGCAACAGGCCCAACTTATGCAAGAGAAATGAAATTGTTCGCTTAATGTCGGTGGCTTTTAATCTGGATTAGAGTTGAGACGCGACCGAGAACCAAGCACAAAAAAAAAAGGCACAGCACGGGACTGGTTTTCTTAGACAAGAGTCAGCCAGGCGGCAATAATACAATGAAGGCAGCAAAAACAAACCAAACAGCTGCAGGCGAGACGCAAATAAGGCTCGCTTCGGGGGAAAAAATGTTAAAAAGGAAAAACCTCAGGAGAAGAAAAGCGTCGGCTGTCGGCTGTGGGCTGTCTTGCCTTGACATTTAATGGCAAATAAAAAAAAAGAACGAAAAGAAAACTGTGGAAAATGAAAAGCAAACGTTGCCACAGGTACAAGATGAGGAGCGATATGGGTAAATGGAAAATGCAAAAAAAAAATAATATAGAGGTAGGCATACGCCATATGATTACCATACAATTCTGGGAAGGAAGAGCCAAAAAACATTCATCGTCCAGTTGGAGTACGGAATGTGTAGCATACTTATGCGCGCCGCCATAATGCCAAGAGGATAAGAATTCAAGGAGCTAGCTTGAGATGAGCATTGAGAATGGCATTTGGCATTGCCGAGCTAGGGCCGAGGAGCAATTCAACTTTCCCATAATTGTCAGCTCTGGCTTTTGTCAGCGACAAAGAATGCTGAAAGTCACCAAGGCACGAGGCAGGATTAAGGCGACAGGAGGCAGTATCCTGACAAGTTTCGATGAAGTTTTCCCCTCTCTAATTTACCAACAATGCTGGGAATTTGCACGCACATTGGAATTTTATTGATTTATACGAGGGAGGAGCATCTCTGGGATCCCTTTTTAATGCCGTATTCATGGAGGGATCAGAATTTGCTTCATTAGTTAGTCGGATGAGATGGACGGATTATTCAAATACCTTTTTTAGTCAGGAATTTGGTTACCTGCCCTCCACCTCGTTTGCATAATTAAGCGAGGCAATATGGAATTTCACACGCCATCAAACTGCCCGCGAAAAGATGACACCCGATATACACACACACACTAATACACACACCACTACAATGAGGCACACACTCACACACACTTACACCCAGAAGCACATAAGGTCCTGCTTTAAAGTGCAAATGTAATTAAAAGTTTTTTCCAACACACCTTTCAGGAACGTGTCGGGCATTAAAATCAACTTCAATGCCTTTTTATTTTAACCGATTTTCAGGTTTTTCTTTTGTCGTCCTTTTTGCCATTATTGTCGTCCTTTTGCAGGTTCATTGGAAGTTCAAATTGTAAGGAAATTTCTTTTATCAATACGGTTGGTTTTTTACTCCGAATTTTTATTTATTTTTTTTAACAATTTCTATGAAGTAACGGACAAAATCTCACTTCAAAGAATAAATATGGCTTTGTTATTTTTAATAAAAGAGCCTTGTTATAAGGATAATAGTAGCTATAATGGGATCTTAGGACCTCCTATAAGGATGTATATAGGGATATGACAAAATATTATAAATAAATTCATAATTTTAAAGATGCACAGACATTTTAATAAAATATTAAATATGAAAAAATTTATAAATAAATGCGCAACTTTAAGGCTGCACAGCCATTTCAATAAAATATCAAATCAAATAATGTAATTTCATTTTTAAACCGAAAAAACTATTAATTATGCCTATTTTTATAACCCGATCAATAAAAGCCATTATTAATTGGCTATCGTAGCCACAACTACAAATACTAATATTGATTTATTCCTTTTTTTGTGCAATTCCAGATTTAGAAACCAAAACAGTGTCTGAGTGAGAGGGAGGCTAGCTAGCTAGAAAAGATGGCCAACCGAGTTGTGGGTGGTGCACTATCAGCGGTGGTGCTGCTGGCTGTGATGGTGGTTCAGTGCATCCTGGCGACGCCCCAACGCACCGCTGCCTATTCGCTGCAGGCGGCTGTGGACGAACTGCATCGTCGGGAGGCGGCCAAGTACCCGCTGAATGTCCCTCCACCGCCGGCTCTCGACGACTGGGATGAAGGTGAGTCTGGTTGGATGATGGGTTGGGTAACAGTATCCCCGGGGCATAGTGAAGACCTTCACCTTTTCGCGCACACGTTAAACCACCAAGGCATAACCTAATCAAGCAATTTCCTCAAGAAATAGGTACTTTGATTAACCTACGAGTGGTGGCAGGACGAAGGACTTGAGTTTCTTTTAATTGATTTAAAATTTTATGAGTTCTTAGAAGATGGGTTATGCATTATAACCAGTTAGTAGTAGTAGTAGTCAGTCTATGGAGAGTATCCTTATTTTAATATATTTTAAATACACGATAAAAATAACATCCCACACATTTCCGATTGACGTAGAAGTCTGATTGGGAAAACAAAAAGGATATACATTTTATTGCGTTTGATGCTTTACTGGATGGGCTGTCAGCAACATGTTGAAGATATGTACATATACTATATATACTTTTATGTACGAATCTGCAACCGAACATGTCCGAAATCTGAAAGTGATATCCTTTGCCAGGATATGGTTAGAGAGAGAGGAAGAGAGTCGAGTGGAATAGAAGGTGACCCGCATGTAACATGCACGTGCCCTGAAAGCAAGACCCTAAGCACGGATTTAATCCTGCCCCTGTCCCTGCCCCTACCCCTTGCTCCGCAGCACTGGCCAAGTAAAAGTCACATTTTTCTTCCGTTTCTGTTTCTTTTTTCAATTTTCCGGCACACACACACACACACACACACACCTTTTGGCCGACACACAGATGGCGAATTATTTGGCAAGAATAGAAATCGGAATCGGCATCGAGTTAATAAGGCACTTGGCAAGTACTTAGAACGCGACGATGACAACTACGGTCCAGATCACTTGGGTCTGGACCTGGGCAGGGGATTGGGTCTGGGATTGGGATTGGGTTACCAGGACGAGAGAGGAGAGAGCAGTGCCAGGGGCAATCGCCTGCTGGGCGATGAGAAGAGAAAGCGCCTTTCCGCTTTTCGGGAACGTGACGAGCAGTCCGGTAAGTAAGAGCTATGGCGCACTAATGCACAAAAACAAAAAAACCCAAAAAAAGCACACACTTGAAAGCGGAAAAGGAAATGCACAGTTGCGGCCATTTTAATAGCACTGCCAAGCACCAAGAATTTTAAAAATAACTTGCACCTTTATAGTTGAAGAGTATTTTTTAACGATTTATAGCTTGCTTTTACATTATTTTTTAATCAAAATAATCGTGACTATGTTAATAGCTTATTTTTAAAACTAAATATCTTCTAGGATCTACTTCTTCCGATAAATCTTTTCCGGAAGTGACTTATTTGAAATTCTATCGAATCCATCCCATCTCTAACTTTCCTTTTTAAGTAGACAAAAAAAATATGTAAAAAGGTCTATAAAAACCGTCCACTTGTTATATTTTTTGGCACTCCAACTAGCCACACGTTTAGAATATAAAGAGGGGAATAATTTATGGGTCTAATCCTTAAGTGCTATCATCCTGAACCCAATTGTACACATTCGGAGATGTATGTCTGTCCACTTGAGAGGAAGAATTGAGTGGATAAGGCCAACAATGGCCTGGCTAAAACCACTTAGCTCCGATTAACTTGTGAGTGGGCGAGTGGGTGAGTCGGTCGGATGGGTGGTTGTTGGTTGTTAGGTTCTGTCCTCAGTGTCGATGATGAATGCAATCAGCTGGAAGCGTTCAAAGGACCGGCAGATCCTGCCCGGCTGCCTGTCTTCCTGTCATTTGATTTAATGGCCGTTCCAACAACTTGATGCATGCCCCACGCACCCACACACAGCCACACACACTTGTACATGGCTAAGATTTATTGGCAGCCAACTTCTTTTCAAGGTCAACGTTGAGTCATTGTAGAGTCCTTGGCAAAAAATTAATTTATTTAAAAAGCACCTCATTTATTATCAATTTATTTTTAAGATTTGTATCGAATTTCCTAGGGGATCCCCTCCAAAAAGCAAGGAGGTACAATATGGCCCCCAGCGATGGCCATATTTTGGCCAATTTCCATCCGATTCTTGACCAGGGTACCTTAATCGATTCGTGGATCGATTCTCCATAATTCTGCATCAAAATCTGACAACAAAATATTTTTTCAATTTTTTATCAAAATTCCTGGGGGATCCCCTTCAAAATGCAAGGAGGGACAATATGCCCCCCAGCGATGGCCATATCTTGGCCAATTTCCATCCGATTCTCGAGCGGAATACCTTAAACGATTTGTGGATCGATTCTCCATAATTCTGCATCAAAATCTGACAACAAAATATTTTTTCAATTTTTTATCAGATTTCCTGGGGGATCCCCTTCAAAATGCAAGAAGGGACAACATGGCCCCCGGCGATGGCCATATCTTGGCCAATTTCCATCCGATTCTCGAGCGGAATACCTTAAACGATTTGTGGATCGATTCTCCATAATTCTGCATCAAAATCTGACAACAAAATATTTTTTCAATTTTTTATCAGATTTCCTGGGGGATCCCCTTCAAAATGCAAGAAGGGACAACATGGCCCCCGGCGATGGCCATATCTTGGCCAATTTCCATCCGATTCTCGAGCGGAATACCTTAAACGATTTGTGGATCGATTCTCCATAATTCTGCATCAAAATCTGACAACAAAATATTTTTTCAATTTTTTATCAGATTTCCTGGGGGATCCCCTTCAAAATGCAAGAAGGGACAACATGGCCCCCAGCGATGGCCATATCTTGGCCAATTTCCATCCGATTCTCGAGCGGAATACCTTAAACGATTTGTGGATCGATTCTCCATAATTCTGCATCAAAATCTGAGAACAAAATATTTTTCCAATTTTTTATCAAAATTCCTGGGGGATCCCCTTCAAAATGCAAGGAGGGACAATATGCCCCCCAGCGATGGCCATATCTTGGCCAATTTCCATCCGATTCTCGAGCGGAATACCTTAAACGATTTGTGGATCGATTCTCCATAATTCTGCATCAAAATCTGACAACAAAATATTTTTTCAATTTTTTATCAGATTTCCTGGGGGATCCCCTTCAAAATGCAAGAAGGGACAACATGGCCCCCGGCGATGGCCATATCTTGGCCAATTTCCATCCGATTCTCGAGCGGAATACCTTAAACGATTTGTGGATCGATTCTCCATAATTCTGCATCAAAATCTGACAACAAAATATTTTTTCAATTTTTTATCAGATTTCCTGGGGGATCCCCTTCAAAATGCAAGAAGGGACAACATGGCCCCCGGCGATGGCCATATCTTGGCCAATTTCCATCCGATTCTCGAGCGGAATACCTTAAACGATTTGTGGATCGATTCTCCATAATTCTGCATCAAAATCTGACAACAAAATATTTTTTCAATTTTTTATCAGATTTCCTGGGGGATCCCCTTCAAAATGCAAGAAGGGACAACATGGCCCCCAGCGATGGCCATATCTTGGCCAATTTCCATCCGATTCTCGAGCGGAATACCTTAAACGATTTGTGGATCGATTCTCCATAATTCTGCATCAAAATCTGAGAACAAAATATTTTTCCAATTTTTTATCAAAATTCCTGGGGGATCCCCTTCAAAATGCAAGGAGGGACAATATGCCCCTCAGCGATGGCCATATCTTGGCCAATTTCCATTTGATTCTCGAACGGAGTACCTTAATCGATTTGTAAATCGATTCTCCATAATTCTGCATCAAAATCTGACAACAAAATATTTTTTCAATTTTTTATCAGATTTCCTGGGGGATCCCCTCTAAAATGCAAGGAGGGACAATATGCCCCTCAGCAATGGCCATATCTTGGCCAATTTCCATCCGATTCTCGAGCGGAATACCTTAAACGATTTGTGGATCGATTCTCCATAATTCTGCATCAAAATCTGAGAACAAAATATATTTTCAATTTTTTATCAAATTTCCTGGGGGATCCCCTTCAAAATGCAAGGAGGGACAATATGCCCCCCAGCGATGGCCATATCTTGGCCAATTTCCATCCGATTCTCGAGCGGAATACCTTAAACGATTTGTGGATCGATTCTCCATAATTCTGCATCAAAATCTGAGAACAAAATATATTTTCAATTTTTTATCAAATTTCCTAAGGGGATCTGCACTTCTCTCTCTGCACTTTCAAAATGTGTGTTCCATTTAAAGCTATTATTTCTTTAAATATGTGTGCTTTGCCCATTTCTTGTTAAATGTTTATAGATTTCAGACTTAGATGTTCTTTAATATATTCCGAAATATTACCTTCCAGATGGACCTGTATCTTCGGTCTTCCGCGAACGTGAAAATCAGCCATTGAACGCCGAGCCCTCGCGCAATGAGCTGGCGGATCAGTTTCTGCGCGAGATCGAGGAGGCTCGGGAACGGGATGCAGTGCGGCAGTGGTGGCGCCATCTGGATCAGGCCAAGAGCCCGCAACAGGAACTGGAGACAGATCCCCAAGACTCGGAACTGTATGAGCAAAAGAAGAGAATGCGAGTGCCCCCCTACTACCTTTTGATGCAAAAGAAGCGATCCTATCCGGTGCTGCCATGGCTGCCATACAACGGCGACAAGCGAAAGCGATTCCCGGTGGCCAAACGGAGTACCAATGCCCGACCTGAATCTGGACCACTGGGCCAGACCGATGAGCGAGTGGCCCAGGAGCTGAGTGAGCTTTTCGGCAAGCCTGGCGGCGATTCCCGGCCACATCCTGAAGAGAAACGCAAGCGATCGGCAGATGATCAGTCCAAGTCTGGTGCCACCACCAATCAGCCGGACACGCCTCCGGCCACCGCCACCGCTGTAGGGGATATGCGATTGGAGATCAACTTCCAGCGGGTGAATGTGACCAGTGTCGCTCCCAAGGCCTCCACCTCTGCTCCTCCGGCTACCGGAGAAATGGTGCAACACGGCGGACATGCTGGACATCATGGCGGCCATGTTCCAGGCATGAGTCCGGAGTATCGCCACCGGAAACGCAGTGACCACACTCATGCCGAGAACGCTGAGGAACCGGAAACCGACGAGCACGACGAAGAGGGTGAGGAGAGTTCCGATGAGGATGACCACGACGAGTTCGACGAGGAGGATGGCGAAGGTGACCTCGATCCGGAGGATGCCGAGGAGCGAAGGCGCAAGAAGAAGCGAGCTGCTGCCGGTGGAAATTCGGAAATTGGTGAAGGCTCCTCCAAGCACATCCATGCCCCAACAGTGGGTCACTTGATGCTCCGGGCCAAGAAGTCCATCGACTGGTCCCAGTACTTTGGATTAGATCGCAAGAAGAAGTCATCGCCAGGAAATGAGTGAGTTGGAAGAGGCTTTCTAATAACTTTTAATCTAAAATATTATCTTTAACCCATTATTAGTCAACTTAAGAAACGCAGCGATAGCGATAGCAGCAACACTAATGACGACGACGAGGAGGAGGAGTCCTCGGAAGCGGAGAAGAAGAAGCGTGACTTTGATGCCGAGAAGCTGGAGAGCATGGACAAGAAACTGCAGTCCATCGAGGACTTTATCATCGATGAGACCATCAAGTATACGGGTGCCCATGAAGGTCTGAACAGTCGAGATGATATTCGCAGGATCAAGGACCATGTCCTTTCGCGTCTGGCCACAGCATACAGTCTGGAGAAGATGCGTCGTGCTCTGGACAAGCTAAGGAGATCCGTAGAAACTGAAAATCATCTGGTACACAACAAAATAGAGACGGAATCGGAGGAGAACTCTCTGAACTCCAACTATTGGCAGGCGAAGAAATCCGTGAAAAAGGATCAGGCTGATGAGCTAAATGAGTAAGTCACCTAAACAGGAAGCTAACTTGTAGATTCTAATGTTTTTAATCTTCAGAGAGTCCAGGCCCCCCAAGGACATGGAGAAAAAGAAGCGCAGTGGATATTTGCGTTATCCGGAGCAGCCCAACACCATGGATGAATCAGCCCTCAGCCTAGGCAGTGTTCCCTACGAGACCCAGAATGACGCCTACCTGGGCAACAAGAACTACATAATTGGCTCCAACCAGTGCCCCATCATCGAGTCCATGGCGGAGCGTTGCCGGGGCGTGGATCTCATCTCCGGGGATATTAATCAGGAGCTATTGCCTCTGTGTGGAGTTCATCAGATTTGCTATCTCTGTGTGAGTAATAGATTTCTAAGGATTAAGTCCAAAAGAACATATATATATCCTGGTATTAATTTAATATTTTCTCTTTCTGTATCCTTTCCAGGGCGCCTCTCAAGTGGCCTGTGACTACCAGTATCTGGCCGAGGCGGACGGCATTTGTGGCGGCAGCAACGACTGTCAGTCGGCAGCCCGCTCGATCCTTATGATCCTCCGGGGATCCCCCGGCCGTCAGCTAGGTCCTCGGGAGTGTCTAAAGAATCCCTGCCTGTACAGGGCAATGCGAGAGATCGGTCTTTAAGCGGCTCCCAGTGGACAGCCCTGGCCAGTGTTTTCCTAACGTCTTTTTGTGTGCGTTTAAAAAGAAAAGCAAAATAAAAATTAAATATAAATTTAAAAAAAAAAAGAAAAATCCGTGAAATCCAGAAACACAACAGAGAGACAAGATAAAAACGAGCCCAAATACAAAAAAATATATAAAATCCAAGCTGAACCAGCAAAGATTCAAAACCAAATAATAAACTGAAATAGACAGAAACAAAGTGAAAAAATATTTTGATGGATTTTGATGTCTGCAGGCAACTAGAGTTTACCAGATACCTAAAAAGAGAAACACATATATATATATTATATACAAAGAAATAACGATTCTGTTCATCGCAGTAGGCGCCAAATGAGAGATTTAAAATTATTTTAAATGTTCAGTGTCCAACCGAATTTTTCGAAACATATTTGCAACTCAAATACCATATATGCGTGTTTAAATGTACAAAAAGTGATCATAACCGAAAAATAAATGAAAATAAATATATATAACATGTGTAACCAAAATATATACAAGTAATTAATTGCCAGCTTTTAAGTATATATTATTCGCTTGACATTTTGAGGGAAGGCTCATATGTATGTGGCTCACATTGGCAGCTAATTGTCCCTAGTCCAAGTTCCATTACCCAAAAAAATCAAATGGCCTCACTTTGGTTCGACTTGGATTTCGCTGAAATCTAAAACTCAACACAATTGATCGATTTTAGAATAAAAAGAAAACATCGATCAGCAAACCGATCGATAACAACTCCACATGCAACATAACTAATATGCATAATAACGTTTTATAAATGTGTTTCAACGTGCATACAATAAATGGACATAACTAAGACAAATATCTAATGCTCTAATCTATATATTAGATGTGATTAAATAATATACACGAAGGAGTTTAAATAAATTTATAAACTATAAATGAAAACTTTTAAGTATTTGCATATAAAGGGCAGCATTTAACCAAAATCTCAACAACACCGAGTATATTGGTTGCTAAATCAAAATATTTCAATATTTACTTGTAATGAAATTATATTTGAACTTGATGTATATGTGCTACCGTTTGCGAAACACAAAAAAGAAAAAATCATATTTGAAAATATTTATTGCTATACAGTTATCATGAATGTCGAATATAAATGTGGGACGGTCCCTAATAATCCTTGTTGTTTTTTATTTGGGGAAAAGGGCAAGTCATCAGGGCAAGTACTGTCATTCATCTCAAAATCGTACAAAATTATGAACCACAGAAAATTCTCATAAAATTTTTAGAAAATTCTCATCAAAAAGTTCATAATGGATGTTTCTGGCCAGTTTATTGTTCCACCTCTAATTTCTGACGTTCCTTCGAAGCGGACGAAGGCTTTCCATCATCTCAGAATCCTCTGGAGCCCGGTCTATCGACGTTCTGTGCCCAAAAAAGTTGGGGGATCTTCGCTGAAAACAATTTCATGAAGAACAAGAAGTCCAGAAAGACAGTGGATCTCTAAATTATTTCAGTTTTCAAGGCATTATCATTCGCCAATAAAAATTTAAATGGAGAATTCAAAACTAATGCTTAAAATGTGTTTATTTTTATTATGGAGCTTTTTAAGTTGAAAAAGCGTTAGATTTTGGAAACCGGAGGTTTTTCTATAAAACGGCTAAAAATAGCCATTAAACAGCTAAACAGCCCGCGCTAATAGTGAGCTTTAACACTTTCCAACACTGACAAGTACAATCGCAAGCAAAACAATTTGCGCTGCAAGTTTATTTATAAATAAACTCGAAAATATTGTTTAAAAACCAAAAAGTGCCTCCATTAAGAATTAAAATTAGAAAAGCAGTGATATCAACACAAAAAATATTACAGCTTGCGTTATCTTGACACAATTTTAAAGTCACATAGAAACAATCTCAAAAAATCCCACCCTCTGGTATGTAAGAAGAAGAGCGACCTATGAGTCATCGACTAAAACGGGTTATCTTTGTTTTTTCTTTTCATTTTATCTGGAATTAGTGGATACGTCACGCATCAGCTAAAGTAAACATGAAAACCCCCGTTTCCGCTGCTGCCGCCTTGGCCAACTCGAACAATGCGGGCAGTTCTTCAGCAGCTTCCGTCCAGATCGTACCGAAAACGGAACCAATCGGAGACGAAGCTTCATCCATGTCGCTTGACTTTCAAACTCCTGGTCTCACCTCCACCCCGAATCCCAACAAACGTCCTGGCTTCTTGGATCTCAATAGTAAAGGTGCCAAGAATAAGAGGCTTATTACGCCACTTGTGATCAACTCACCGGATCTTCAGGGCAAGACCTTGAACACACCCGATTTGGAGAAGATTCTGCTATCGAATAATCTCCTTCCGACTCCCCAACCCGGCAAGGTGCTGCCCACAAAAGTGGGACCCGTAACATCCGAGCAGGAGGCCTTCGGCAAAGGATTCGAAGAAGCCCTACAGAACCTTCACACCAACTCGCAGGCATTTTCTGCTGGAAATCCAGTTTCTGCCGCCAACCCAGCCGCCACCACGATGACGGCCGTCACCAATGGAATCAACGGCGGAAGCTTTACCTATGCCAACATGCCCGACACCTTTGCCGTCATCAAAGACGAACCCCAGAATCCGGCTGGCTCGCCCACCGTCAGCCCCATTGACATGGAGACACAGGAGAAGATTAAATTGGAACGCAAACGGCAACGCAACCGTGTGGCTGCCTCCAAGTGCCGCAAGCGCAAGCTGGAGCGCATTTCCAAGCTGGAGGATCGCGTCAAAGTGCTGAAGGGAGAAAACGTGGATCTGGCTGGCATTGTCAAGAACCTCAAGGATCATGTGGCCCAGCTTAAGCAGCAGGTAATGGATCACATTGCCGCTGGGTGCACGGTTCCCACGCATCAGAAGGCAGCCTTGCTGTCGGACAAATAGCATTTGGACATTGCCGAGGAGCCGTTGACGTTGCCACCGGGAGACGATGACGATGATGAGGCGACCCAAGAGCAGGAAGATAATGAATCTTCCGATTTGGGTGTGCCTTTAGAGCTACTCTTGAGTGCTACGACAAGCGCGCTGGAGCTAGAGACCTCGGCTTCGAACGACATCTCCCTGAACGGCAGTGATCTATTGGAGGAGGAAAACGAAAACGACCGGCCACTGGTGCTGTTCGTACTCTCAGATGATGGAACATAGTAGTTAAGGATGTGCCTTTTTCATAATAACTCTACGCTTGGCATCTGGCAACGGCCTTTGATTTGCTGCAATATCTGAAATGCTTCTTAAGTGTTTTGTTTAAATAGTTTTTAGTCATAATTGTACATTTTATAAAGTATTATCGGTGTTGAACGTAAGATGTTTTTTAAAAATATACGTGTGTATATATATTTTCTTTACTTCATATATACATAAAAAGTTACACCTAAATTTAAAGCTAATTTATTCATCATCCTCCTCCTCCTCCTCGTCGTCGTCATCATCCTCGTTATCATCCATTGCCTCTGTGGCATCTTCCTCCATGGCACTGTCTGCCTGATCATCTTCATTCACATCGTCTTCGACGTGAAGCTGGAAGCCCTCAGCTTTGGTCCACGAGCACTTCATCGTTAGACGGAACTTGGCCATCGGCTTCCCCAGCAACTTCAGAATACGCGCCTGTTCTGGAGTCAGAACTTTGCCCTCCTCGCACACCGTATAATCACTGTAGATGGTCACCACGCCCTTTTCCAGTTTTGTGGGCAGGCCAAGGGAACGTAGATGCGGCTCCATGGAGTGGGCGAACTCCTCCAGGGGTCCAGCTGCCAGAGTAACTGTCTCTGTGGCCACAAAACCGCTGCGAGCATACTCCACGGCCCAGTAGTTTTCCGCCCATTTGAGAACTTCCTCCTTGGATTTGTCTGTGAAGAGCAGACCCACCTGCCCGGTGAGGCGCTTGGATAGCTAGAATAAGAGCAAGGGATAAGCTATATCCTATTTTTTAAGCCAAAGATGTCCTTACCTTGTGCAGATCCGGCTCAACTTCCTCGCTTTTTTTGCGGCCCAAGCCAATCTGCATCACTCGATTCTTTCCGAAAATAAACCGCGAATTCTTTTTCCATTCTTGGCGCAGGTCTTTAAGGAGGTTGTTTCGCATGTTTTGTACTTGGAATACAAATATGTTGGGATACTTTTCCACGCAAAAGCGAATATCGTCGACGATTCGTTGTTTCCATGCCAGACCCTTGCGATCGGTTTTGGTCAAAGAGACTAATGGACAGCAAGATACAGAGTTATTTCAACTATTCTGTAAAAGTATATTTAAGGACTCACCTTTCTTATCACGTTTGGAGCGGGGCATGTTGGCGGGCGTTTAAAACAGCGGCTTTTGTTTAAAGAAACGAGGAAAGTATTGCCCACACCAGAAGTAAACACGTGCGGCTAGCTAGAGATGGTACTTTGCTAATACGAATCCAACAACTTCTGTCAGTAATACGATAGTTCATCGTACCCTTCCCTAATTCCACGTCCGCGTTTTCCAACACACATACAGGTGGGTGCTACGCGCTTTAACAACACTAGAGCATTGCGGTTTCGTTATCTGGCAACACTGTCGACAAACAACAGCTGCGCGTGAAGAATTTTGCCGAGCCACAAGAGGTGAATTAACTAATTATTAATTGTTCCGCAAGTACAAAAAAAGTGGTTAGTTAAGTGCCGAGTGCTTTGGGAATAGTTTTGGCTTAGAAATCAACCCGAAATTGCGGACGCAGTGAGTAATACAGCCTTGTGCGTCGTCGTCGGCTTGTTGCTCGCTGACCGCCATGTTGTCGGCGGAGTCTCATTTTTTTTTCTTTTTGCCCCCAAAATAGCTGCGCCCACATATATATTTTTATCGATTCGATCGCTCCTAATTGGATAGCAGGGGCCGCCACACCGGGGGAGGGGATGGGGTGTCAAATATTGGGCTAAAGCTACGTGCGAATTGCGAAAAACGCCATTTGAATCGTCATTACCGCACTTGTGTGCGCGAATAGGACGCCGATGACGTAATTTTTCTCCGTCTTGTTCTTTTGTATGAATATGGGCAGTAAAAAGTAAACAGCATTGCCAGCAACAAAAACTTTCTCATTAATAGTTTCGGTTACTCTTTAAAAAAAAAAAAAAAGCATAAGCCAAACTACTGATATCACGCTCTCTCAAATTTAATGAAAAGCACATTAGAATTAAAGCAATTTGCGCCTTTTCTTATCAATAGCCCACATCTT
Source organism: Drosophila ananassae (assembly GCF_017639315.1). Classification (NCBI taxonomy): domain Eukaryota; kingdom Metazoa; phylum Arthropoda; class Insecta; order Diptera; family Drosophilidae; genus Drosophila; species Drosophila ananassae. The sequence goes on along the minus strand of NC_057929.1, from coordinate 6,148,691 downwards.
TCGATTCGTTTAGTTTCCGTCTTTCCAAAGACCATAAAGTTAAGATAAAAGCGTAATCTGGGCGCGCCAGATAAGCGCTTCAAAGTTTCAACAGGTTGGCGATGCGAACACTACTCAGTTGATCAATTATTGCGCAAAACCTGGCGCAACCTGTTAGGAGCATACATATTGCAGATGTTTGAAATTTCTAATTAGATTGGAAACGCATTTTTTATTGCACCTTTGGCGCAAAGATTGCGGCGGCTGTAAACTTGGCCAATCAATCTTACCTGCAGGCACTTGGCAACATTGTTGCTACCAGCAGGTTGGCAACCCTGAGGCGCTCTCACTCCCTCTTTCTTGAGCTATTCTCAAAATTCACGGGCATGCGTCGCTCTTTTGCGTGTGAGTGTGAGTGCGAGATACACAGATACAGCCGCTGCGGCGATTTTTAAAAATCATAAATTTCTGTCTTCTATGCTTGTTAGAATTATTAAAAAATTATGCATGTACAAATTTGATATTAAAATTTAATCCTTATTACTGTCTCTCTTGAAATTATGGGTTTAAAGTACAAATATTTTATTTAGTATTTTCACCTGATATCTTTATCTCTCACTCTTCCGCTCTCTCTCTCTCTCTCTGCTCTCACCTAATCAAAGTCACTCAGAATTTCTGCATATGCGGCAATAATCCCTGTTGCAAGAATTCCTTCTCTGTTAACTTTCTGTTAAGCCCAAATGCACTCATCTGATAACTGGGGGGCCACATTCCCCACACCCAACGCCAATCGATTGGGAGAGACAAACTAGCAACATGTTGCAGGTGTGTCACTCATTTTGATCTGAAGAGATTTGAGTGTTGGTATTTTTCGTAGAGTGGCAACGCTTGAAACAATCTCAATAGCAGGGGAAATTTATGAAATATTGATTTATTTCAATCAGAAAATCAATTTTTGAGAGAAACAATTTGGGATTTAAATAAATTTTTCATCTCTAAAACTATTATATTTTAAATAATATTAATTTTTGTTTGTGCTCTTAGTTATAGACTTTTAATTTTAAATATTTTCTTTATTTTTAACTTCAAAATTGTCGCCTTACCGTTATTCCACTGTAAAACCTTTCTTGAGAGGTATTTTTTTTGGTATTTTACAAAGACTGGCAACGCTATAAAACTCACTCAAGAGGTGAGGTTCAATCTGAGAAAATTCAATTCAATTTCGACCGTTGCGGAATTAGGTTTTCACCGCGCTGCTTGTGTTTTCGGTTCGTTTCAGTTAATCGAGAATGTAAGTAACAATCTGCTGGGCGAGAGTGTATCTGTGTGAGCGTTCGCCCCCCTCCTGTTCCTCTGTGTGTTAGTGTGCATGCCGATGTACATATATGTATGCGCTTGCCTGTATTTGTTGGAATTATAAAACGAGTAAAAAAAAAAAAGAAAGAATTGCTAAAATATGCCAGAACACGTGTAAAAACCGTTTCAAAAACCGAGTATGAGTAATCAATTTTACATGCATCCATGCTCGGGTCAGCGAAGAAAAAAATTCAAAAAAAAAAATTACATTCCAAGAGAGGCATCGATCCGATACCGAAAAAAAAAAATTCTACGCAAAAAGTCAAAAGTGTGAATTTGTGCAAAAAAAAAAAAAAAAAATTGAGAATGAAAAAGAACATTCCCGATTTGTCCGAGTATTGGTGCATGTAGTAGAAGGTGATGCGGCGGTGAGATTCATTTGTAGCTTCGTATTTCTTCTTCCCATCATCACCGTCGTCGTTTCATCGGTCAAGTTGTAGGCGGCGGACATAGCCATAGTGCCATAGCCATAGCCGACTTGTATATATACATACATACGTAGATATAGCCCACCTCTATATGTGCTCTCGAATACGCAAAAGATATATCCATGTATATATATATATATGTATAACTTGGATGGGGACACGCGGTTAGGTGTGTTTCTTCCCAACTCAACACACTTTGCAGCCGACTGTGGTAGATACATTTTGGCTTGTATGTGTATGTGTGAGTGTCTCTTTTGTACGGTATACACGTTCTCTTCTTAGCTGGCCATGCCTTATGCTCCCCGTCTCCTTTCCTCACGCGCGCGCTCCTCTTGGCTCCCGATTATTTTTATAATTCTGTAGCGCCGCACTTGGAAACACGATTGCCGCCTATGGCCGCTATGAGGCCCCCATCCCCCCACCACTAATACGCATATACGCATCACTAACACTTTTGAGTCTTGGTCCCCTCTCTCTCTCTTTCTCACTCTCCATACTCCATAAAAGTTAGTAACTTTTTTTTTCTCTCGAACCGCGTAAAGAAATGTATCTACACATGTAGAGGAATTTCTACATGGGGGCTCTTTTTCACATTTTTTTTTTTGTTTTAAGCTACTGCGCATGCTGTGGCCAATTCACCGTTGGTTGGCCCATTCGGCCGGCGCACACACACTTATACACTTGCAGTCCATACGCACACAGATACTCTCTCGCCAACACTCACACAGTCAAGAGTGCCGTCATCGTCACTTGCCGATAGATGGTTTTTTTTTTTTGTTGAGTGTTGAGTTTTCTGGCCAAAAGAATTAGCCGGGCTATCAATGCCCCATCCCCCTCCCCCTCTCCTTCTCTATTCTCCATCCCACCTGTATTTTTGTCCAAAAAAAATTTTTAATTAATTTATGCATTCAAGCAGATGAGCAATGTTGGTCCACTTTTGTCTCTGCGTGGTCGGTTAGCCAGATTTTTTTTACCCTTTTTGTTAGTTATTTGCTTAACTGAGCCCCCCCTCCTCCTCATGATTTAGGGGAGTGCTGGGTCATGGATGGCTTAATGTGTCGGCCACTGGGCCATTTTATTTATTTATCCGGAGTCAGAGGCAGAAAAACATGCCAATTGACCTAAAAACGAGTTGCCTTGCCCCTGCCACGCCCCTTTGTTCAAACAAAAGGGTCAATGATTTTTTAATTAAAGCGACTATTAGTCTTATTTATTAATGAGATATATTTTAAATCTTCAAGCTCATCATCTCTAAAAATGCATTTGAAATTTTTATGTTTCTGTTTTTCATTATTTTTGTGTTCTTTGTGGCAGCCAAACAAAATGTTTTTTGTCCAGAGCGCCCGCCGATATCTAAAAATATCACCTACATACCCCAACCCATTACCGCACACATGCACTTTCCTCACACCCCCACACACACCCAACACCCACACCCATACTAGCAGTAGCAGTAGAGTGTGTTTTCCAATCCACCTCCTCCCCCCTGTACACAGAATTTTTCCTTTTAAGCTTTCTCCAGGTCCAGGCCGAGCGGAAATTAATCGATTTTCCACCACCACTAGATAACCGCCACCACACCCTCTTGCCCCATCACTAGTTAGTTGGCCAGGAAATTGATCCTAGAAGTAGTAGAAGAAGAAGAGATAGATCCTATCACTAAGTCCAGACTTTTTTTTTCTTTTAATCGATGACAGTTTGGATAGAAAATAATTGAGTGCGTCACAGTGTTGCATACAAAAACACGTACACCAAAAAAAGTGTCTATCTTTGGCCCACAATACACTAACAGAAAAAAAAATATCTTTTTAAATGAAAAAAAATACAAAAAAAAAAACATAAAGAAACGCATAAAAACGAGCCGCCGACTTTTGCTCCAATTCTCTCGCTCCCCTCTCTCTATCACTCACTCTCTTTTCGATGCTCTCTTTCGGAAATGGTTTCTTTTCTTTTCAGGATTTATTTTTATCGTTCTGTTGTCGAATTTGTTTGTTTCTCGTCGAATTCATTTGTGTATCTGAAAGATACGATCTTTTGCTCTAAAACTGAAACTAAAACTGAGCTTCAAATAGCTGTCACACGTGTGGCTATGCCAGTATAGCTTTTTTGCCTTATTTTTTACATTTTTTTCCCCATATTTTTTGCCTTTTAAATTAGGCATTCCGTCAACGATTAGTCAATAAAGACTTTGCTGCAAATCCATGACTCATCCGCCAGCTCTAAACAGAAAAGCAAAAAAAAAGCAACACTTTCTCGTCAAAGCGGCGGAAGCATGACAACAAACTAAATTCGTACAAGATACCCAGGAATAGTTAGGGGCAGCGCAGTGAGGGGATAATAGACTATCAAATGATTATAGATTCAAAGTTTTTGTCAATTATTTCATTAAATAATACTCTAAATCTGCTAAATAATTTAGATAAAATTTATAAAATTATTATTTAATATCAAAAGTACTATTCGACCCTCAACCCCTACTATTGGAATAAAAAATTGTCATTCAATGTTAGATTTCAAGTTTTCTTTTTCCATTATTTCATTAAATAATTCACTTAATCTGCTGAATACTTTACCAACAATAGATAATATTATTATTTAATAATAAAAGTACTAATCCACCCTGAACCCCCTACTATTTAAATAAAAAATTGCCATTTAACAGTGATGACTGACTCTGACTGTTGCACAACAGTGCCGCTTAACAGAGCTCTGTTAGTCAGGTGTTTTGTCACCTTTAGATATAAGATAACGGTAGAAAGCCTCACCTACATTTCTCCTCCACCGTATAGTGACAAGTGGGATATATGATATTCTAAAGCTCTGGTTTACCTTCTAATTTATTGCAGAAAGTCATTGGGTAGCAACTTTGAGCGGCATATCGAACTCAGCGGCGGAATTTTATTAGTTTTTGTGAAGTAACCTTTTAAAAAAACAAAAAAACAAACAAAATGTCGACAGTCGATAAGGAAGAACTGGTCCAGAAGGCGAAACTCGCCGAGCAGTCAGAACGGTGAGTCTTGAAATCTATTTATTTTTAAAGAATTTGATTTGAAAGAATCATTTTTTTTATCAAATTGTAGGTACGATGACATGGCCCAGGCCATGAAATCCGTCACAGAGACCGGCGTTGAGCTCTCAAATGAGGAAAGAAATCTGCTCTCCGTTGCCTACAAAAACGTGGTCGGTGCCCGCAGGTGGGTTTCAATTAAAATTCTTCAAAGTAATAAATTACTATAAAATCTACTTTATTTTTATCTTATTTTTATAAAAAAAAAACCAGGTCATCGTGGCGTGTCATCTCCTCCATTGAGCAGAAAACCGAAGCATCCGCTAGAAAACAACAGCTCGCCCGTGAGTACAGAGAGCGTGTGGAGAAGGAGCTGAGGGAAATCTGCTACGAAGTTTTGGTAAGTTTCCTAGGTGGGAGCTCTGGTCTGGTTCTCTGCGCAAGTCACTTCATCGTCCCTTGACGGATGATGGATTTATGGGGTTGTAATTGGTCCATCTAATTATTTTTAACCGAGCCAAAAAGGACATACATCCTAAGCTCTTCACCTGCCATATATAAGAGGATGGTCTGGGGTGGGGTGGCCCCCCCTCCATTTGTTTCTGCTCTTCTTGCTCTACTGAAATATAAAATTTGTTACAATCAATAAATCTATTTATAAAATGAGCATTTTTTCCATATTTTTGCCCACACACTGAGCAGGCTGGTGTATGTATGTGGATTCAAAAAATAGACCATGGCCAGGGGTTGAACTTGGGGGATTCCCCATCCTTCATCCATCCCATCCATCTAATTCATCCCCTATTGCTATTCTTATAATAGATTTTAAAAGCAACTCAAGCTTGATGGATTTTTAAACGCTTAAGCCCCACAAGCTTATTGATTTAATTGAAAACAAAATTAATTGGAGTTTAATTGTTTTCTGTCTTACAGGGACTTCTGGACAAATACCTTATTCCAAAAGCCAGCAATCCCGAGAGCAAGGTGTTCTACCTGAAGATGAAGGGAGATTATTACAGGTATTTAGCCGAGGTTGCCACAGGAGATGCCCGCAACAGTAAGTATTCAAGGATCCTAATCACCAGACACACTACCACTCTCTCTCTCCCCATGCTTGAAATACAAAATACAAATATTTATATAAAAATTATAAACTACAGCCGTTGTCGATGACTCGCAAACCGCTTACCAGGATGCATTTGACATTAGCAAGGGTAAAATGCAGCCAACACATCCCATCCGTTTGGGTCTGGCCCTCAACTTCTCAGTCTTCTACTATGAGATTTTGAACTCGCCAGACAAAGCTTGCCAATTGGCTAAACAGGTTAATAATAATACTATCAAGGCTATCCATTAATTTGAGAAATGTATGGCAAGCAAGGCACAAAAAACACACACACATAAGAAATAATCCTTTTAAGATCCTTTTATTTAACTATTCCTAACATTTTGGTATTTGTTTTCTTTACCTTTCTTTATTTATTTGTTGGGTAAATAATTAAAAAAGACGTCGTTGAGGACTCGAAAAAAGCCTATCAGGAGGCATTCGATATTGCTAAATCGAAAATGCAGCCCACACATCCAATCAGATTAGGTCTTGCACTCAACTTTTCCGTCTTCTATTACGAAATAATCAATTCACCAGCGAGGGCTTGTCACTTAGCTAAACAGGTTCAGTTCAACATTAAACATATATACTTTGCTTTCGATTCTAATTCCTCCTAAAAAAACTAAACTAACTCCAATAGGTTGTTGTTTGTTTTTGTGACTAAAACGAGTTGGATGTCAAGCAATTACTAAAAAAAATACAATTAAAAATAAGCTTTAACTCCCCAAGGATATACAGACTCCCTGAAATTGAAATATTATCCATAAACTTAAATAAAACTCAAAAAACCCTTTAAAAAAAAAAGTGGCATCCCTTTAACAATCTCTAACTTTTCTGCCAAAGTGATCTGGCAACCCTTTAATAACAATCTCAAACTTATCTGCCAAAAAGATCTGGCAACCCTTTAATTAACAAGATCTCCAAGTCCTCCTGCATGAAAAATGCTAAGAAACTTTTTTGCCTTTTGCTGGTGAAACTTTTGTATTTTTTTTTTTTGTTATTTATTATTTTAGTTAAAGGTTATTATGATTTTGATTTAAAAAAAAATTGCTTTTTGAAAAGCATTGCCTTTGTTCTACCAGTTTTTGCATTTTTGCCTTGCCAAACATTTCCTTTAAGGAAGCCATGATATTTTATTTTTTATATTTTTCATTTGAATTAAAACTAATAATGTATTTTTTATATAAAAAAAATAGGCGTTCGATGATGCGATAGCCGAGCTGGACACACTCAACGAGGACTCCTACAAAGACTCGACACTCATCATGCAGCTGTTGAGGGACAACCTGACTCTCTGGACCTCCGATACCCAGGGTGACGGGGATGAGCCTCAGGAGGGCGGCGACAACTAACCAAACAACTAAGCAAAAAATGTTTCCTTTTTGACTATGCAAATATTATTCAGTAATACAAAAAAAACAAAACCAGAAACAACAAAGAGAAACAAATATTATAAAAAAACAAAAACAAAAGCAAAAACAACAACATCCAGCAAAAAAGCAAAAAAAAAACAACAACTAAATTTTGAATTGAAAAGATAATCCAGGCGAGCAAGCAGCAACAGCTATAGCATTAGCAGGAAGCGAGTGAACATTTATGAAAAAAAAAGAAAAACAAATGCAGAATTGCATTTTGTAGCTCTCCAGTTTCCATTTGAGGCCGATTATGGCTGGCATTTGGGGGCCCATCTCGGTCTCGATTGTCACGGGTAGTTTTTAGCCGATGGCTCCGATTGCTCCGGAGCCTCATTACTTTTTTGGAGACGTCTTTATACATAAAGCAAAAAATGTATAATTAATATACAAGAGCGATGCCATTGCCGGTCGAGATTGGACTCAAATGTTAGCCAACAAAACAAAAAAAAAACTGCAACTGCTTTAGCATAAAAACCAACAAACCAGAACAGCAGAAGAAAATAAAAACAAAATATAGCATTGCGCTTTTTTTTGGAGTCGAATTGAATTTGAATCCGGAGTAGCTCGGAGTTTGGCCGGAATTGTTATCCGGTTCTCGAGGGGGATATGGACAAAATCATACTCCGGGGTGCTTTGTTTTTTCGTTTGGTTCGCCATTGCGATGCCTCTCGTGTGGATTTCCTCCTTACAATGCAAAAAAAAACATAAAACAAATAAATAATATTCCTAATTGTATACAAAACAAAAAAAAACACAAGCTGAGAAATGAAATGAGATAATCGGTTACAATTTTTTTACGTTTTTTTTTTGCGAAAAACAGTCTAAATTAATTATTTAATTTTCGTTAGGTAACAGAAACAACAGCAAAAATACAGCAACAACAACAACAACAACCAAGCGAACCAAATGAGAAAAAAACAAAAAACTTATGTATTATTTGTAATTCTTTTTCTAAACAAATAAAACCAAAAAAACCCAAAAAATCATTTCGATCGAATTTTTTTTTAAATTAATTTTTGATTAATTTGAACCACCACCCTCCCTAAAAAAACCAACACTCACACACATAGAACTCACACACAGGATTGCATTTATGATGCATGGATGCGGAAATTGGTTCAAAAATCCCATGGAATCATGAATCATAGAACCATATATCTGTTAGAGAGGACAGGAGAGATCGCTGAGAGAACGGAAAAATACAGATAAAAATATATAATTGTTCATTGCTATTTTTTATACATGTCTTACATAAAACAAAAAAAGGGTTAAATCTACAAATTGCAATTTCTTTGTTGTTTTCTCTTGGTATAAACAATTGTGAAAAGCATAAAACTCATATAATACATACATATATCCAACTGTGTCTGTCGAAAAAAAAACAAAAATGATCTAGTTAAAAGGAGAATATCCATTAATAAGCGGAAGTCTAGTAATTTTTTTTGAATTAACATTTGCGCGGCATATGAGAATGGACCTAGGCACGAGTTTTATTGTGCGGCCCAGTGTCGTTGAAGCTCTGGAGTTTGTTAACCAGTTTCAGAATACCAGAGAAACATCCATCTATTGTTCCTAATATCTGGCATTTGTTTCCATCAACTTTTCTTTAATTTTTCTTGCAATTATTCGGCTTCCTGGCTTTGAAAGATTTCTTCAAAAAAAATTTTCGCGACACTCGCAATATAACAGTGGAAATATTTAACAAAAAAAAAATAATGAAAAATTTAACTTACTAAATGAAGAATGAATCAAAATACATAAATATTGTAAACTAAATCTATTCAAATGTTTAATTTCAAATACAAGAAAAACTTTGCATGAAAATTAATTTGAAAACAGCAAAAAAATATATATACAATTTACTATATATATATTATTGTCCAAAATAAATCGGAAACATACAGAGCATATGTATGTATGATAAAAGTAAATGTATATTTTCGCAATTGAATTTATCGCTATATTATGAATGTGAGGAAAAAACAAAAAAAAAACCAAAAAACATATATTTAAATATAAAGAAAAAACAAAAAAAAAACTTTTTGCCGCAACGCTAATAAATCGAAATCCCAGTAAATATAATAATTGATAGTCATAAAAGGACATAAAAGGACAAGCAACCAAAAAAAAAAACAAATACCGGGTGCAAGGCGTAAAAATTGTAAGCATATAACAGAGGCAAAGATTGATGTATGAGTGGAATATTTAAGTTTATTGAAATTACAGTTTCTTAATTACCAACAAAAAAAAAAAACAAAAAAACAAAAAATTAAATAAATAATACAAAAAAAAAACAAGAAGTACTTTTTATTGTGATTTCATTCCAGTTCGATAGTTCAAAGATCTATCTGGAAAACATATCCCATCTCTAAATTATCTAAAAGCTTAAGGATCCTTTCGTTCGATCTGTTTAATAATTTTTACAATATCATTTCAAGTAATTCTAGAAATTTACAGTTTCTTAATTACCAACAAAAAATTAATACAATAAACCAAGAAGTACTTTTCATTTTGCTTTCATCCATCCCACCTCGATAGTCCAAAGATTCCATCTCTAAATTATCTAAAAGCTTTAGGATATCGTCATCCGATCCTTTTGAAAATTTCTACAATACCATATCTAGTAATTCGAGAAATTCTACATAAAAAACAACCACGTTTTCTTAAAAACTTTTCCCCCCAATCCTAGTATCATTTCACTAAAATGTCAATGTTTATTTTTGATTGGACAATAGGACATAAATTGGGACAACGGAAGGATGCAAGTTAGCTAGTCTGTATGTGTGTTTAGGAGCAAAATTTTATTTGGCATGCATTTAAACAAATTCCAAGTGTTATCCAAATTTAAAACTTTGTAAGTATGACTAATTTTATTCAGATTAGGGCTTGATGAGTTTATGATCTTGTCAGCTCAATACGGGCCAGTCGTTCGACGCCAAAATTGCGCCATTTGGACAGAACCATTAACAGAAATTATGTAATCTTATGCTCAATGCATCATTTCCGGCTTGATTACAAGGTAAAAAAATCCTAACAAAAAAAGATTAAATCCACCAAGTCTGGTATACATATTACCATTTAGTTAGTCCCTAGAAAATTTGATATTTCATGGACACGATTCCGTCACAAAGAATGGAGCTTCGGTAATGATATTTTTAAACTTAGTTTTTATCTGACCAGGCCGAAACGGAATCTTGAACATTTGTCAAAAGTCCGATATGTCAAAATCATTGAAAATCAGTTAAGAAAATCTCACAGCGTCGCTGGATATAAGGATAAGTTGGACGGTGGGATTGAATGGGGTGAGGATGGCATGATCGCAGAGGTACATCATATACCAGGCATAGTTAATAGATCTCATTGCCTTAAAACTAAACAGCCCAAAACTGAGGTAAGTACATAAATAAATATTATATTTCCAATTAGAGCTAAGAACTAAGAATCTGTAACTTGAATTTGTAGTATTTTTCTTTTATTTATTTAAAAAAAATGACAAAAAGTTTCTTATGATTAAAGTACTTGATTCTGTTTATAAGTTGGAGTTTATAGTATTAAGTATCTTGCTCTTTATCTTATCAAAAGTTTAAAGTTTTATTTTTAAAAGAACCTTAAGACTTTCAAAATCCTTATCGATTTTTTAACGAAAGCTCTGGATTATCGCACCCACGCACCGATAACACTTTCTCTGTTTCCGGGTTGAGAAGCCATTTTAATAGTGGGGATAGTTTAAGAAAACACATATAAAATTAAAAGTAATTCAATTAAATTATTTTATTTGTTTATTTCTAAAATTGTATAAAACACACAAAAAAAAGTAATTTTCGATATAACGAGTTTTTCTTCCAACGGGAATAAGCTTTCACTCGAAAGCTTTTACTCGCCCAGTGATAAACAGCTGACCGCCAGCTGTTCCTGCCAAAAACGTAAACAAATCGAGTACAAAGTGATTAAACGCCTTTTCCGCTCGTCGTGGCTCGTGAAAATTGCCTGCATAACTGATAAAATTACCTAAGCAATCAACTCGAGCTGTGAAAAATTGCAAAATCTGTGGAAGGTGAAAGTCCAGCCAATTTAATAAGGAAACACCCGCGTTGCATCAGTACGCACTTACAGCGAATACACTACAGCTGTGTGCGTGTGTCCGTGTGTGTTGTGTATGCGTCTGGTCCCCAAAAGGTCACCTTGAAACGTCAAAAGCAAAAGCGAAACTTGTGAATACCGCTCGGGAATATATTGTAGAGTGGCTAGTAACTGAAAAGCCACGGAACAGAGCGGAAAGGAACAAGTAGAGTATTAATAGCCAGTTTTGGATATTAATTACATTTAACCAGTTCCAGTTGCTCGGTTATTAAATTAATAATAGTTTAAATTCCGGAATAATTTTTTTTTTTGGTTTTTCGTAATCAAAAAAAAAAAAAACCAAACCAAACCCTTAACTTGAATTATCCTCCGAGACCTCCCCCCCGACAGAGTGTGCGCGTGTGTGTGGGTGTGATTTATCCATTACGGTTCGAGATACAGATATAGTTTGAAAAAAAAAAAGAAAAAGAAAATTAGTCAACATGAATTCTGAAATTAATCAACGATTCCTGGCGCGTGGATCGCAGAAGGACAAAGGATTGGCGGTCTTCACCAGCGGCGGGGATTCCCAGGGCATGAATGCCGCAGTGAGAGCCTGCGTTCGTATGGCCATCTACCTCGGCTGCAAGGTGAGTTTGTGACCTCTGTCAAGTACTTTCCAGCACCCCCACACACAGCATCATAATATCCTGACCCTGTCCTTGATCCATGAACTTGTTTGGAACGCATTTTTCCAATTGATTCTTTCAATTAGCTTATCAGAGTTGCTGTTGCGGTAACCGTGACAAATATTGAGTGCTAAGCCCAGTTAGATAATCTCTAATCGGGCCGAAAAGAAATTTTTGTGTAGCACAGCAATCAAGAGTACGCCACTATATACAAACATATATGTATTTGCACATTGACATTGGGGTTTATTTCGGGCTCTTTCACATGCGAATACAAATTTCGGCTAATTTCTTTCGTTTTTCATACGAATTTCGGTTTTTTTTTAAATGTTTTTGGCGGTCTTAACGACTCCTTTTGCGCCTCCAGATATGCAAATGTTTTTTATTAATTGCTCTTAATTGAAATTGATTAAAATCTATTTCGCTAAATTGAATTTATTGAGTGCCAAAGAAAGTGAAATTTATCATACTCAATAGCACTTACGACACTTTACTATAATATACTATAAGTTTGTTAGTTTTTTATCAAAGTTAATAGCTTTCTTTAATGAATTAATGTTTGTTTCTATTTGAGAGAACTGAAGAGCAAAGTAAATAATAGAAATGTACTTTTTAAATTAATTTTTCAAACGGTATGGGCAATTTTCCTAGAGATGTGTCTTTTTGATAAAGGATCTATGACTTATCGATAACTATTTCTTTAACGGAATTTTAAAAACAAGACGTTACATTTTTTCAAGTTTTGCTATAAAAAGGTATTAGAATGGAAACTTTAGTCACTATGACAACAATATGCTATACTTTGATAGCAATAATACCTTTATAACCCTAATAAAATATACACTAAGAGATAAACACATGCTTTTAAACCCAAAAATGAATTTATCGCAATGTTTTGAAGAAATTACATCATTTTTTTATGTTTCATTTTAGGCCTACTTCATTCGCGAGGGCTACCAGGGCATGGTCGATGGCGGCGACTGCATCCAGGAGGCCAACTGGGCCTCGGTGTCCTCCATTATTCATCGTGGTGGCACCATCATTGGATCCGCACGTTGCCAGGACTTCCGTGAGCGTGCCGGGCGTCTAAAGGCCGCCAATAATTTGATTCAGCGCGGTATTACCAACCTGGTGGTTATCGGTGGTGATGGTTCCCTAACCGGAGCCAATCTGTTCCGTCAGGAGTGGTCTAGCCTTCTGGAGGAGTTGGTCAAGAACGGCACCATCACCACCGAACAGCAGGAGAAGTTCGGTGTCCTGCACATTGTGGGATTGGTAAACATGCCTTTTAATCTTAAATTAGAGTTTATAATTAAAATATTTATGATTTTATTAACAGGTGGGCTCAATCGATAATGATTTCTGCGGCACGGACATGACCATTGGAACGGATACGGCTCTGCACAGGATTATTGAGGCTATCGATGCCATTTCCAGCACTGCCTACTCCCATCAGCGTACATTCATCATGGAGGTTATGGGTCGTCATTGTGGGTGAGTTTCAAACTGATATTGTTAAGGGATATATGATCTATTTGGCTTAGATTAAGTGTCAGTGATTAATTGGGATTTATAGCTAATACTAGATACCGAAATATATATCTTTAGATATCTGTCAGTGGTGGCTGGCGTTATCTCCGAGGCAGATTACGTATTTCTGCCCGAGTATCCACCGCCGCAAGACTGGCCCGATCGACTTGTCCTCAAGTTGGAACAGGCAAGAAGCCCCCTCCCTAAAATGGATATCTGTTGAATGTCCATATAGCATCTGATTGATTATAGATGTCTACCTGTCTCCCAACCACCCCTCCATCCTTTTTATGACTAATATTTTTGTAATGAAATGATTTTTTTCCAGTTATTTAGCTCTTGTGGGCGGACTGGCGTGTGAGGCGGATTTTATATTCATTCCCGAAATGCCGCCCAAGGTCGACTGGCCAGACAGGCTCTGCTCCCAGCTGGCCCAGGCAAGAAGCAGCTCTCTATTCTTCCCACTAAACTGCACTGAAATAAAAATTTATTCACACTCTAACTTATAGTCTTGAAAGTGGTTTAAAATATAATTAAATCAAAGTCAATTTTATAAGTAAAGTTTTAATTTTAGTGCAGTTTTTTGTTTGCTAAAATTTCAGTTCGATGCATTTGTAGAAAACTTGTACAGTTCCAGTACATTTTTTAATAGGCTTTTTTTCTTATTTTTCTGCAACAGTTTATGTCTGTCCCAGCATATCCAATCATATTGTAACTAATATTTAAGTTTATCCCTAAAGAATATCCCTTAACCTTTACATATTTATCCCCAGACATTTGTAAACCATTTTTATTATTTTGTTTTTTTTTTTCATTTAATCTTTTTCATTTTTTTAGTTATTTAGCCATATCGGCTGCCATAGCCACAGAAGCAGATTTTATGTTCATACCCGAGGAGCCAGTTTCCGTCAACTGGAAGGACGAAATCTGTTTAAAACTGCAGCAGGTCAGGCCCAAGAGTCCTTTAGCTGCCTCGCCTTAAAAAAAAATACTCTTCTTGGTTAAATTTTTTGGTCTAACTTCTTAAAAGTTTTCAAAACTATTCTACTTTGCTTTTAATTTTTTTGGCAATTATTTTGGCATTTATTTGGTGTGCCCGAAATTATCCTGGCGATAAACAGCTCCAACAGCTAGTTGATTTAATTGTTTGGGTCTTTTTTGGATCTTTCTGTGTTCTTCTCACCTAATCTCACCAAAATCCTATACTAACTTTCCCAATTGCCACTAATTTGAATCACATTCTAAATCAATCGATCTGTAAAATCTTCATTTTTGTGACTTTTTTCTGTCTTTTCATCATCTTTAATGTTTTTTAAATCATTCAGAACTCTTTTGGAATTTTCTAAAAAGATTTCTTAAACTTTTCACAAACATACAGCTTGCTTTAAGATTTTAAACTTCATGATCTTCCACAAGACTTCACTTTTCATTAGTTCTGTTGTGTTTTTGTTGCATTTAAAATTTATTTCTTAACAAAATATATTAATTTTAAATATTGGAATTAAATCTGTAGGAGCGCTCGGCTGGCCAGCGTCTGAACATTGTCATTGTGGCTGAGGGTGCCATGGACCGGGAAGGACATCCCATCACCGCCGAGGATGTCAAGAAGGTGATCGATGAACGCCTGAAGCACGATGCCCGTATCACTGTCCTGGGTCATGTGCAGCGCGGTGGTAATCCCAGTGCTTTCGATCGTATTTTGGTAAGATTTTAGATCTGAAATAAATACCCGGTACTTTGACGATCTTCTCAAGAAACTAAGCCCCATAAACTAGGCTACATAAAATATACATATTTCTGACAAGTACCGGGTATTTATATTATATTTTCTTAAACTTTTAACTTATTTTTATTAAAATCCTCTTTTAGGGCTGCCGCATGGGCGCCGAGGCTACTTTGGCTCTGATGGAGGCCACCAAGGAGTCCGTTCCAGTGGTCATTTCCCTCGATGGCAACCAGGCCGTGCGTGTCCCTCTGATGGAGTGTGTCCAGCGCACCCAGGCCGTGGCATTGGCCATGAAGGAGAAGCGCTGGGCGGATGCTGTCAAGCTTCGCGGTCGCTCCTTCGAACGCAACCTGGAAACCTACAAGATGCTGACCCGTCTGAAGCCGCCCAAGGAGTGCTTCGATGCCGAGGGCAAGGGCATTGAGGGTTATCGCCTAGCCGTGATGCATATTGGTGCCCCGGCCTGTGGCATGAACGCCGCCGTACGTAGTTTTGTCCGTAATGCCATTTATCGTGGCGATGTCGTCTATGGTATCAACGATGGTGTGGAAGGTCTCATTGCCGGAAATGTTCGCGAGCTGGGCTGGTAAGTTTAAAAGATTCTAGTTCTATGATTGAGACTTATGAGGATTAATTTATTCCCAGGTCGGATGTCTCTGGATGGGTCGGCCAAGGTGGCGCCTACTTGGGCACTAAACGCACCCTGCCCGAGGGCAAGTTCAAGGAGATTGCCGCTCGTCTCAAGGAGTTCAAGATCCAGGGTCTACTCATCATTGGTGGCTTTGAGAGCTATCATGCTGCCGGACAGATTGCCGATCAGCGGGACAACTATCCGCAGTTCTGTATCCCCATTGTGGTCATACCCTCGACCATTTCGAATAATGTTCCCGGTACAGAGTTCTCGCTGGGCTGCGATACCGGTCTGAACGAGATTACGGAGATCTGTGACCGCATTCGGCAATCCGCTCAAGGTACCAAGCGTCGTGTCTTCGTTATTGAGACCATGGGTGGCTATTGCGGCTACTTGGCCACTCTGGCCGGCTTGGCCGGTGGTGCTGATGCCGCCTACATTTACGAGGAGAAGTTCTCCATCAAGGACCTGCAACAGGATGTCTATCACATGGCTTCTAAGATGGCCGAGGGTGTGGCACGTGGTCTTATCCTCCGGAATGAGAAGGCCAGTGAAAATTATACCACGGACTTCATTTACCGCCTGTATTCAGAGGAGGGCAAGGGCTTGTTCACCTGCCGCATGAACATTCTGGGTCACATGCAACAGGGTGGTTCCCCCACTCCCTTCGATCGCAACATGGGCACCAAAATGGCAGCCAAGTCCGTGGACTGGTTGGCCACCCAGATCAAGGCCAACATCGATGCCAATGGTGTCGTTAACTGCAAATCGCCCGAGACTGCCACACTTCTGGGTATTGTGTCGCGTCAGTATCGCTTCTCTCCGTTGGTGGATCTCATTGCCGAGACTAACTTTGAGTGAGTGGATGACTGCTCCTAAAATGAAATCTTATTAATTTTAATTAATTTTTTAGCCAACGCATACCCAAGAAGCAGTGGTGGCTTCGTCTGCGTCCCCTGCTGAGGATCCTGGCCAAGCATGACTCCGCCTATGAGGAGGAGGGTATGTACATCACCGTCGAGGAGGAGTGCGCCACCGATGCCGTCGCCTAAGAGTATCGTCCTGGCGCCTGTCATCTGTATCTGTGTATCACTGTACCTGAGATATACAGTCGCATCAAAACGCTCGCATCTATGTTCTCCTTTTCGCACTTCTCGAATCAATGTCTCAATATTTGCTTCTTGAGTTGTTGTTTTATTTTTTTAATTTCCCTTTTGGCTTCCTCACACACCCTGAATCCGATCCGTTTAATGGTTTTTTTGACGTAAGATCCGCAAGAAGGAGCTCCATGACATGAGCAGCAGCATCCAAACATCACCAACCTCCCACTCCCACTCCACATCCTACTTAGATGCCTACGAAAGTATATTTCATCGTTTATCATACGCATTCACGCACAACAAAAAAAAATACATAAATTATTTATATTTGCCCGCCAGATGAATTTTTTCTGTTCGTCATTTTGTGTTCTCTCTTAATCTTTCGATATTTCGATCTTTCGACTATGAATATTGAATATTTTTGAATCTCAAGTACCGAAAGACGTTAACTATTTGATTCTACATTATTGCAGCTGCTACCAAGTGTCTACAAAACTGTTAGTGTGTGGAATATAGAAGCATTATCTATCGTAAATTTGTTGGTTGTTGTTCGCATCCAAATTAAATGTTAAAGTATTTACACAAATTACCGCGTCGACGGAACAATTATTCAAACTCCCAACTGTTTTTCGAGTATTGTTATCGAAAGAATCAAATGATATATTTATACCGACGTGCTAAATACATAATCAAATGACCTGTAGGCACTTAAGTCAAATAGTTTGAATTGGAAAGTTAGCTTCGGGGGCCACAGTTGAATTTTTGAAATGGGCGCCAAAAAAGGGAAGAAGAAGACAAGATTGATGAGTGGCAGCACCTATGTATGTGTATGATTTTATTTACAAATTATTTTGTATAATAATTTGCTGAAAATAAAACAGATACAACAAAATATTTTATACAAAACAAGTCCTTTGTATTTCGGGGGATCTCCCCAAAAGTAATCGATATTAATTATCGGATATTAAGCATATCGGATTTCTCTCATCTCTAGGAATATTTCCCCCTATTCAAGGCACAGGGTGACCCATGCGTAATATATACTTGGTATTTTACAGGAAAACTAATTTTACTTAAAGATGCAGCAATATATAATGGTATAAATTTATTTAACTTTTTTTATGAAGATAAAAATCATTTACACACAGAAAAAAAGTACCGACAAACAAAGTGAAAGATCAAACAGCTGTTGTGCTCATAGTGGGACCAAATTAAAATCAGCTGATTGGTACTTTTTCCCGAACCGGTAACGCATGTACGAACCGGGCAAATATGGCTTTGCTGTTTCGTTTTTAAACAAAAGCAAAAACATAAGATAGAATTATGAAAAATAAATAAAGAAGAATGATTATAAAATAATAGAATCTAGCATTATTGTCAATACTATTTTACAAAAAGTAGCTATCTTTATCAAAATAGCTAAAACTGCAGCCCTGCCGGATGAAAAGACAAAGCAAAAGCAGAGAAAAACAGCAGTTGGGCCGCTCTCTCCCTCTCTCGCTCTCTCCGTTACTCTCTGAGAGAACTGAATCAGCCGTTTATCACCTACCTTTTTGAGCAGCAGCCCACTAGAAAGTCGCCGACACCGAACAAAAACAAAAACGAGCAGCAAGCGAGCGGACGTGTTTCGTGCGTGAGCGAAGCAGAGGCAGCAAAGGAACTTGCAAAGGAGCCCGCGTCTCATCTCGCGTTTAATCAATTAAAAAGTGTCTTAATCGCGAACCGCACGTGTAAAATATATACAAAATAATTCCTACCGTTAAATGTTAAATAAACTAAATAAATAACTTGAAAATAAAACCGCGCAAAAGCCCTCAACATAAACATAACTGAATGTATAAACAAAACGAAGGCGAAAGCTGCGTTTGAAGTTTGGCGTTAGCGTTCCCTGTTGATTTTTTAAGTGTTTACTTGAGTTCCCAAAAAAAAATTGTGGTTAACTTGGGGAACGGTGCTAAGTGGTACAAAGTAAGCAGTTCCGTGTATTATTTATTATTATTTTTAAATGCAACCCTCGACCGCGTCCTTTTTGGACTTCACGGCGTCTATGTGTGTTTGTGTGAGTGTGTGTGCTGGTGTGTTTTTGTTGTGAGAGTGTGCTGCCGCCAGAAAATCATTTGTTTTGAATTTCAAAGATTTGTATCTTTCAAATACCGTTAGAACGAGCGTAAATACATTCAACATGTTGCAGTTACTAAAACTAAAACAAAAGCAAAATGCAAATACAGCAACAACAACTAGCCAGAGATCTCGCTCTCGCTAGAAATCTCTCTCTCTTTGAGTTTTGTTTTGATTTCCACACACATACACAGGAAAATAGCGAGATAGACAGAGAGAGAGAGCCAGAGAGTGGCATAGAATACAAAAGAGAGACAACTGAACTGATTTCCGTGCTCGATCTATTTTGTTGTTGCTGTTTTTGTATTATTTGCAATCTAATTAAATTGTGTGGCGTACTTGTTGTTGTTGCAGTTGGATTAAAAGTCAAGCAATTATCAGTGCTTTTACAAAAACAAATCAAAATCATAATCAAATTGGATTATCGCCGTAGGAAGCAGGAAAGCAACTTAGCATATTTAAGCTATTTGTGGTAAGTAATTTTCATCAGATCTGAGATCCCCTCCCCCCTTATCATTCGTCTAATTAGTTGATGTTCTATTGTTTTCTGTGATGATTTCCGTTTTATATGAATGGGTGTGTGGGTGGGTGGGTTTTTGCATGGGGAAACCAGTTTCTGCTTCATATCAACTTTGTTTCTGTTTTTTTTTTTTTTTTTGTATTATTTTTGATAAGACCTTGAAGCGCTTTTCGTGTAGAACCTCGTTTGATTGATGTTTTTTTGTTTATTTTTTATGCTTGATGGGGAACTTTTTTGTGCAAAGCTCTCGGGCCAAAGCTTGGCTTTAAAAATAGATCAAGACCAGTTTTTTTTTTGAAGAGACTTTGAAATTGCCAAATAATTTCCTAAGCCACCGCAATTGCAGTCTCTTGTATTTGTTTTTTTTTTTGTCTTTGTTTTTTTTTGTTGTTTGCTGCATCGCCTAGAAAATGATGGATGTACATACTCTCTATGCTGCGATCTCGCTCTCTCTCTCTCTCGCGCCAGACAGCCAGCCATCCCACAAAAGTGGTCGGTTTAGTTTTTACGGCCGTGTCTTTTGTGTTTTCATTTGTTTGCCTTTGTCTTTTGGGCTGTTGACTTTGTGTTTTGCCTTGTTTTTGGCTGTGTTTAGTGGGCGCTCTACGAGCTCCGCTTCATCCGCTCTCTCTCTCTTGTCCTTCTCTCTCTCTCATTACGATCCTTGCCAGAGAATCCTTGTGTGGGTATGTAGTCCGAAAAAGGTTCAGAGAGGGTGAACTCGAGAGAGAGAGAGAGTGAGATAGTTACCGTTGTTGAATCATTCTGAAAGATACTGGAATTTTCAGATTCTTCTTATCCAAAAATTAAATAAAACTATTATCTCTTTAATCTCTTTAATATATTTTTTTTATTTATAATATCTTTAAACCCAAAAATATTTCCCTTAAAAAATCTCTTCTTTCCAATAGCCACCGCATTCCATTGAAATTCAAGGCAGACTCGCTACTCCGAGGCCTTTTAAATACTTTTCTTCACTTGATAAACAATATTATTTGTCCAGCCCGTCAAATGTCTTTTTATTTTGTTGTTTTGTGGCCCCCCCTACCCTCCACTCTTAACATGTAATGTTGGGTCTCTTCGTCTCTTTAATCCACCGGAAGTTGTTGCTAGGTTAAAAAAATACAAAAAAAAAAAAAACTGAAGAAGATGTGTGTGTTATTTCAGTAGTGTCTCAATCTCGAACTTGCCATCTCTCTCTGGAGAGTGTATCTCTATCTCTATCGACCGGCAAGTGGCGCGTGTGAATGACCCAATTAAGCCGGAGATAACCCGGCCTAAGCTTCAGCTTCGTAGGTGGCTTAAAACTACTCAGATGATGGTTTTGCGAAGCACACAAGTTGGCCCCAGCAGAGCTACCACCACCAGCCAGTCAGCCATCCAAGCATGCCAGACAAATAAAAAAACAAAAAAATAATAATAAAAAAAAAAATAAACCCCAGAGCTCACCGAATAAGAGTTCACATCGAATATCGAATGTGGAGTTTGAACTGTAAACAGGTTTCCTGGGCTCTCCTCGTTCCGTCTGCTGCAGTTGGCTAATACAGGTTAGCCTGGCTAAAAGTGATTATTTTGCAAGTACATTAAGTGCATTAAATAATTTTCAATTTTTTTTTAAATTTTTGTAAGAATAAAGTAATTAATTTTAACTCTAAGAAAATTTTTATATTTTTGGTTTATAGAATCTTTGTTAATTTTTTCTTTTATTTTTTAAATCTTTATAAACCCTAGATCTTTATAACCCTAGACCTTAGATATCTTATTTTTTAAATATAATGAATTTTATTGGGCTTAAAATGAACATATTTTCAAAATTATTCAAAATAGAAACGAACTCTAATTCTAAGGAAATTGTTATATTTTTTGTTTTTAGAATCTTAGTTAATTTTTTCTTTTATTTGTTTAATATTTATGAAACTTTTTGGACCTTAGATATCTTATTTTATAAATGCATTATTTTCTAGGGCTTAAACAAGATATATTTTCAAAATTATTCAAAATTTTATGCTTTTTAAACCCTATTTTTCATACTATTGCTCTATAATCTTCAAAAAAAGCCTAATATTACTCCAAATTGTCTAAAATAAATTTCTAACTCTAAGACTCTTTAGTTCTTTAAACATTTTATCAAAAAAGTTGGAAAAAGAGTCTTTTAATTAAGAAAAATATTTGTTTTTTAAGACTCTAGTATGATAAAAGGCTTAAAAGTCATATCTTGTATAAGATTACTTCTTAATTTGTTATTATTTTATATATATTTATTTATATATTTATATTAAAGAAGTATTACTGTATAAGATGCATTAAGAGATGCCTTATTTTGTGAGTCGAAGCTCCTTTTCAGCATTTTTGTATTAAATATTTCGCACCAAGTTCTGTTCTGCATTTATTTCGGATACAGGAGATCTCCCCTGGCACCTCCACCCTCCTTCTCCGTCTCCTTCTCCTCCAGTCACTCCTTCTCTTTCTTAAAACTGTCTCTGTCTCTGTCTAGTGGCATATTTTGTCGTTGACTCAGTGGGGTCAATGCTGTGGCTGTGGCTGCCACTGAGGCCCAACTCTTGGCTCAGCTCAGTCACTTGGCGGCACTCGGGAGGCCAAAACAGGTTTCCGTTGAGCTTTTTATTTATTTTTTTTTTTGTTTTGGATTCGGTTTTTTTCGGGTTTTTCTCCTGTGCAGCACAACAACAACGTCTCACCCACTGCTTAATATTTTTTTTTATTTTTTGAAGCTCAGTACCGAGCAGAAATCGCAACCCCTGGAGAGAAACATCCCTTCCGCCGTAAACCGCCCTCGAAGTGGCAACCTGAGACACTGGGAACATGCGATGGGCAGATGGGCAGACACACCAGGGTGTGTGTGTGGGAATGGGGATCTGTTGGAGGAGGAGAATTCGTATCTCAAAAAACCAGGAATGGAGTGACTCTGGCTATCCCGAATGTGGATGCCCCATTCCAGGTGTTCAACGGCTGCATTGTAGCAGGCGCTCAGACCGACATGCAACATGCGATTGTCATCGTGTTGCAAGTTGCTGGCTGGTTGCTGCTATTCGCGAAAGGTGGAGAAACAGCCAGACGGCGAAAGGAGACAGCATTTTCAGTGCTGCACCGGTTTTCCAACCATTTTCCTCTGCCTGCCTCTGCCTCCTCCTTCTGCCCCCCCTTGAAGCCTCGATGTGGCATTGTGCCGCCTGTGCTTTCTTCCTTATCGCCTGTTTCGTTGCTGCCACAACTTGCTGCTGTTGCGCGCTGTCGATGTTGCTGCACTCGCATTTGCTGTCGAGATGTTGCAGCAGCAGCTACCTTTGGTGGCACCACCACCACAGTAGAGAAGAAGAGTGGCAGTTTATACGGATATCTGTTTACTTTTCAAGTTTATTTATTTTATATTTCTAGATATTTTTTTAAGTAATTAATAATAAAATGTTAGAGGATAAAGTTGTTGTTTATTTTAGGGTTTATTAGAAGGTTATTTTTTCCACATTTAAATAAAAAAAAGTAGAGTTTCTTCAACCTGTTCCTTAGACCTAGAAATTGGTTCTTTTTCCAAAATTTTTTTGAAGAAAAGTAGAGGGGTTTGAAACTGTTTCATTGACTTAGAAGTAGGTCCTGCTAGAATCTCCTATTTCTAAATAAAATTCTTTAAAAAACAACCTTAAAAAGTATCTTAAAAAGAGGGGTTTTAGGTCCAATATATTTTTGAAGAAAAGTAGAGGTTTTTGAAACTTGTTTTATAGACTTAGAAATAGTTCTTAATAGAAGCTAGAAAATAGCTTAAAAAAGATAGCTTCCTTCTTAATAAAAAATCTTTAAAAATCCACCTTATAAAGTATCTATTTTTATAGTTTGTAGGTCTAATATTTTGTTGAAGAATTATCTAGAAAGAGTCTTAGAAGAAGACTGAAAAACACTCTTCAAGACAGAACTCTGCCTCCAAAACAGCCTCAAAAGATTTGAACTTTTTGCCGTAATCAGCACAAAAAATCGTATTCGAAAACCTACAGTACAGATGTGCCAATATACATACATACATATATTATATTTATGATATTTTTATATATACTTCGAATATATATTACGTATATATAGAGTCTGTACAGTTTGGGGAGAGGAGAGGAGAGGAGAGTCAAGTCGAGCAATACAAAATATAAACAAATAATTAACTGACATATCCGTATGCTTATCGCGCAACAAACCGCATCAGCAGAAGCAGAAGCGGCAGCAGCAGCAGCAGCAGAGGCATACAGATACAGATACATCGTGGGTTTTTGCGTTCAGGGGCGAGAGAGGCGGCGGCGGTGGCGGCGACTCTAAAATTTGTATCTGACAAAATGCCATAATGAACGTGCTGAGTGGCGTCGCTGTTGCTGTTACTGTTGGCGTTGGCTGTGTCGCGGAACCAGATACTCATACTCATATGCTCGGTGGACTCATACACATACTCGAGTACGAACTGAGAGATACAGATACAGATACTGGCTACGAGATACCCTCGTACTTGCTCGCTTGCCCGCTTCGTGAGGTTGTGTACTTGCGACTGGCTCGCGCTACAAAAACAACAAGAGCCACATCCCATGCCGCCAAATGTATCTACAACATCAAACGTGCGTTTGCTTTTCATTTTTTTTATTTCCATTTTTTTCATACATAGTACTATTCTATTTGAGATTCTTTTATTTTTTTTTCGGGTTAATATAAATCAGTTGGGAGAGCATATGGGTGGAATTAAGGCGACAAGGCACGCGTACGCATCTGTCAGATACTTTTGCTGCCTTTCTGCATGCATGGCCCGTTAGTCGAGCAATCGTCCGAATCATTCCAAAACTAATATAAAAAAAAGGCTAAAAAAATTAACATATATGAGAGATGGTTAGTGGGTGGTGGTTGGTTTGAAATCTATCTATCTATCTATCTATCTATAAGGTAGTATCAGCCATCTCATTATTTTCCAGCCCAAGTTTGCCTTTGTAGTTGCCCGGGGCATGATAATTTGTTAAGCTGACGTTGTTGTCGCCTTAATTGTCGTCCCAGTCGATTGCATTTTTAATTAGATCCCAGGCCGAGCTGAGCAGAAAAAAAAAAATAGAAAAAAATAAAACCAAAATCAAACGAAAGCAGTTGGCTGTTAACCTGTTAACTTGGCTTAGTTTCTATGGGTGGTTCAGTGGTTGGTGGTATTAGTAGTTGGTGGTCTGGCGAGGCGCGTGGGAATATTTTTAAGACCTATCTTAGAGATACTCTAACTCAGAAAGAGTTAAATAGGCATTAGGCTTAAAAAAGATACAATAATATCTTAAATATTTCATCTAAAAATCTTCTCTGTTTCCCCCCCAAAATATATTTAAAATTGAACCAAATTTTATATAAAATTTATTTAAATATAATCTCGTCAGTGAATTTCCTGCCACATCCATCCGTTTATCCGAAACATCTCCCACCTTATATGTATCTCGGATATGTGCGTAAAATAATACTACATATATGCCTGCCTTCTTAGTATATAAATAAACATTTTTTATAGATTTCGGATTGGATTTGGCCAATAAACTGGTTTAAAACATCTGGCAACAATTGTAGATTCATAAAATGCCGAGATACTTTCGATTTTCGATGGAATCTGAGGAGCAAGCGGGAGTTAGAGGTGGAGGAGGTCTGGGAGATCTCCATCCTATACCCTATATTCCATTCATTAACTTTACGACTTGTCCGACTTACTCTGGCGCTGGCATAATTATTAACTTCCATCTAATCCCCCCCTTGAGACCCCCCCTAAATAGTACGAATCCCATTCGAACTTTCACTTTTTTCGTGCTTTTGTTTCAAAGATACAATTTTGTGTTGCCTTCTTATTGTTTGTTTTTTGTTGTTTGTTGCTCTGTTGCTTCTCTGTCTCTCTGATATCGAAAATTACGTAAAGATGAATGGCCGCCCATTGTCTGGGGGCCGTGGAATTTGGAGCGCGGGTGGGAAGAGGTCGTTGATCGAGAGTGTGGCAGGTATCTGTTGCAATGTTACTATATATTAGCATTTAAAAGGTAATTATCTTTTTTTTTTATTATATTTTTATAATATATATAATATACAGGGGCTATAATCCCCGATAAGGCTATATAATATAATGTTTTTAATTCTATTTTTGTGGAGGCACACTTATAAGCTCTACATGGGGTTATCAGACATCACATTCCTAAGTATTTATTTGAAAAAAAATATATATAATATAATATTATAAAGTCTTATGGAGAGTTCTATGGGAAAATTGTAGAGCGGAACTCTTAAGAATCAGAAACAGAAACCAAAATCAGAATCAGAATGAGAATTGCCTGCCGAATGTCACATTCGATTAATGTATGATGATTGCCTTCCGATAGCGTTTCAATTGATGTCAGTTGTCAACATAATTAATTGCGTGTACACCTCTGCCAACACACACACTCTCACACACACTTAGACACACACTTAGACACACACATATGGCCCGAATATACAAAGGTGGTAACAGAGAGACCCGATTGGCAGTGGCTCTAACTGCTAAGGAAATGGGAACAGTGAGAGAAATGGGTTTAAAGTTTGAACTTTAAAAGGGGATTTTAAATACTAATAATTTTTTAAATTATTTTGTTTTAAATAAATGTTTTTTAGTTGTCATATAAGTTAAAAAAGTATAGACAAAATATAGACTCTATTTTTCTGAATATCAAGCCAATAGTACCTGTTTTTGTTTCAAAATTATTTCAAGAAAGTTTCTTTGTTTTTATGTTTACATTTTATTAAATAATTATAAATTTATATTAAAAACCTCTAAATATTTATTTTCTT
Source organism: Drosophila ananassae (assembly GCF_017639315.1). NCBI lineage: Eukaryota > Metazoa > Arthropoda > Insecta > Diptera > Drosophilidae > Drosophila > Drosophila ananassae. The sequence goes on along the minus strand of NC_057929.1, from coordinate 6,122,206 downwards.
AAACAAAATATTAGAAAAATTATTATTTTTCAAACTCTTATGAACCAATTCTCTTTAAAAAGACTTAAAACTTCAGAAATCATCATCAGTCATCAGAAATTATTGAAATTAAATTATAAATTAGTCCCTATCCTTTCTTAGTATTTTTTCTCAGTGTTTATTGCATGTTCCTGGTACCCCTTCTTGCCTCCTGAGCTCTCCTGAGCCAACTAAACTCGGTTTCGAATCAATCAAGGCTAAAACCTGGCCACACACACGCACAGTCGAGGCACAGTCGAGTTTCAGATTTCATAGGAAAATGTTTTGGGTGGGAAAAGCAACAACAACAAAAACAACTGAAACAACAACAACAGATACAAATATATCTAAGAGATGAAAGAAGGGGATAAGAAAAGACCGTAACGAAAATGGGAGTCAATTTATTAACTAAAAAATATAAAAAAAAAAAACAGAAATAATGAAAAAGTGGACAACTGAAAGAGCCGCCAGAGGAGTGTGTGTGTTGGTGTGTGTGTCGGCAGTTGTGTTGCTGGTTGTCAACGTTAATTAATCAATCATTGTACAAAATCCTGACTACGACATTAATCATTTTAAATCACAAACTTTTTTCTACTTTAAAGTGAAGTTTTTTTTGGGAGAGGAAAGGATGGAAGTCCTTCAGGAATGCGATTGGATGGATTTTGAAGATACTCCTTGGGTTGTGCGAAAATAAATTGGCCGGAAAAAAGGGGGGGACTAGCTAGCATAGAATATGAAATTTATAGAGAGAGAGATGGCCTATTCTTTACTTGTTTTTTAATTCTTTTTTTTTTTTACTTTGCCACTCTACACGTTTTCTGGTTGCTTCTTCAGGTGTGTGTCTGTGCCGCACTTGTGCCACGTACAACAACAACAACAAGAAAAACCACAAAAGCTCCAACAACAACAATGAAAACGGCGTGGAAAGTTCATTTGAATGCTTTTCTTTTATGCTCTGCAAGATACACAAAAAAATCCAAAAAACAGAAAAGAAAAATTTAAAAATTGTTTTGACTTCTTGCCACTTGAGTATATTTTTTTCAAAATAAAAAATTCGTAATAAAAAAATATATGAATTATTATGGAATATAACTCCTTGATCTGAGCTACCACTTGGCTTTTAATTGGGCCCTCTCGAGGGGCATCCAGCCACTTGACTCATTACATATTTTTATGCTTCAGCTTGTTTTTCGGGCCTTTTTCACTTCAGAAATTAATATTGCTAAAAAGATTTGCCATCAAAGGCACACAAAAAAAAGGGGTTTTTTCATTTCAAAGATGTATTTTTTTCTTCTTTTGGCGGCACTTTAGAGGTGCAAACGGGGAAAATTTTTCAAGTAATTGAATATTTTCGTTCTAGGCACGTTCTTTTTGGCACGTTCTCGTTTTTTTCAGGTATATCTGATAAAGATAATTGATAAAGAAATTCTTTTAGAATTCTTCATTTTATATTTCTGGACAATAAAATTTTATAAAAGGGGGTTTCTAATATTGAAAAATGTTTTATTATAAATTAAAATATTTTATTTTCTAAAAAAATGGAAATTTCGAATACTTTTTTGTGCTCTTTTCCAAACACAATATTTTTTCCTTGAAAAGTATGTCCTAAAATGTATTTTTTTTTGAGTATCTGAGTATTCTTTGCAGTTATGTATCTTATTCAAGATTTTCAAGCTTTTTTTTATAAAAAATTTATGAAAATACTATTTTTTATATACATTTTCTTTTTATTATAAAATTTATCAATTTTTTTTTTAGTTTTTTAGAGATATTGAATTTTTGGATAAAAATATTAAATTTACAGTTATATACAGTTATAGAATCTTAAAAAACAATAATTTTTAAAATTTTAAATAAAAAATTAGTTGTAAAAAATGTAAGGATTAAATTTTTCCCACTTTTCAAATCAGTTTTGAAAGAAAAAAATTATAATTAAAGCAAAAATAAATACAAACATTAAAAGAAATGTAATTAATTTGTATCTGAAAGATAACAGTTTCTATCCGAGGATGCATGGAAGTATCTTCATAGATATCTTGCACTTTTCCCCACACACACACACACACACCCTACACACACTTGATGACATTTTGCATCTCATAAGGGGGGTTTTTGTGGGGCATTGTGAGGGGGGAGGGTTGATGTTGTTGCTATTGTTGTTTCATTTGTTGCTGTTTTTGTTGTATCTGACGACAGTCCGAGCGTTCTGCATGTGTCACACTGTACATCGGGTTCGTGTCTGGCGTGTATGTAAGTATGTTTGTGTGTTTGTGTAGTGCAACGACCTGTGACAAAAAGGCAGCAACAACAACAACACTACACAGCAGCAGCAGCGGCAGCAGCAGGAACAGCAACAACAACAAGAACAACGTGTCGCAGGGATGTTGTTACGTGAAGAGAGAGAGAGTCCAAAATAAATGAGAGACAGAGAGTCTGAGCAAAGGGAGAGCGCTTTTTTGGGGGTACAGCTGTTAAGGCTGTTAACGAAACTCCCACGCTGCCGCTGTCTCTGCCGCTGTCTCCTTCTCTGCTGCTGCTCAGTCGGCGTCACTGCCTTAGACATTCGTCTGAAATATTTGTGGGGCTTCTTCTTCTTCTTCTCCTACTGTTGTTGTTGCTGTTGTTGTTTGTATGGAATATTCCTATGCTAAGATTTCTTCTTCTTACTTGCCTTGAGTTTAATGTTTTTTTTTTCTTCTTCTTCTTGAGCGTTTTTCTTTTTTGGATGCATCTACTAAATAGCAAAAGATAGTACAGTGAGAAAAATAATTAAATATTTGTTAAATAAATTTTTATATCTGAAGGATATAAATTATTAAGATTATTAAATAAATATAAAAAAATGAAAAATAAAAATTAACTATGCTAATTATGTAAATTATTTCTTGCAGTGAACTGAGCACAACTAGTGGAAAATGTTTTTCCTGAAATTGCTTTTGTTGTGTACACACAAGACCAAAGGGAAAACAGGTTGCTTGGAAATTAGAATGAGATAGAGCCTAAACGAGAGAAAGAGAAGGGCGAAGAGCGAGATGGATAGAGAAGGAGCTAGAAGCTGCATAGAGACCGAACTTCATTAATTAGCCTCATGAAATGCGCCTGCTAAACACGCCTTAATTACTAGGTCAAACAATGTATCTGTATCTGTATCTGTAGGCTACTGCGGCTAGCATTCTCTATCTGTATATGATGTATCTTTGTATCTGTGTATTTGTGCATCTTGTATCTACAATTGTCAGTGTATAAGTGTGCATTTCCGGGCAACCGAACCATCTCTCGTTTAGTTCCAATTTGTTCAAATACAAAACCCCATTGCCACAGCATGAATTAATTAATTAATGTTAATCAACTTTCGCGCCCATTAAAAACAATCTAAATAGAGAACTAGAATTTTGTTTTTAGACGCCACGAGTCTCTAGATACTTGAGAGTTATTAGTTGCTAATTTGTGGATACACAAAGGCGTGATATAAACACTTTTTCAAATAAATAAATAAAAATAAATATAAGTTCATTTTCTTTGTTTATTTTGTATTAAAAAAAAAAATAGCTATTTCTAAAACTATTTTAGCCTTGAATTCTCAGTCTTCTCGTCACGTGTATCTCATAAATATTTAAGAGCCGCCTGGAGGAGCTAGAAGAAGGCGGAGTCTGCGGTTCGAAACAGCACTTATTTTACCTTTTTTTTTATTACTATTTTATAGTTTTTTTCTCTCCGCTTTGTTTGTTAATTTAGCAAAAAGCATTTGCGAAAAATGGCTGACAATTTAAGACTTCATTAGCAGGGGGCAGGGGGCAGGGGCTGGAGGGGTGTGGCAGAGGGCACTACTTCAAGGATACTCTTAAGAGGTTCCCTCTTTCTCTTTCTCTCTCTTTCATTCGGATTAGTAGCACCTGCCCGCGTACTTTCTGCATTTCAAGTGAACAAGGATAAGGGGGATATCCTTCCTCAAAAAAATATCCTGCCCACAAAACCGGAATTTTTTTTTGAATAATTTGACATAAAATAAAAGAAATAATTATGCCTGAGCTTAATTATTTATTATTTGAATCCTTTAAGTGTCCTGAAAGTGTTTCTTAATTATTATGTATTATGTATTATATTAAACCTAAGTCCTTATTGTCATTTTTTCAATTACATTATTGAAAGTCACTTATCGAGCGCTTACTGTTCCACTTTTCAAATGAACCCGCCGCCATGCAGCTGCCTCTTCCTCTGCCTCTTCCTCTTCTTCCGTTTAACCCATGTTGTGCAACATTTTAACGGCCCACCACTCTTCTGCCCTTTTTTGCCGGCAGGGGTGACTTTTCACGGACGGCAGGATAGTGGATAGTAGCGGATATACATAGTAGGTATTGGAAAACCCATAAACTCTGAAAGGGATCGGAAAGATAGGAAGGACAATAAATAAATGAAGGGCCGACTGCCACCGAGCTCTCCTCTAACTTTAATTAATTTTCTATTCATAATTTTTTCGAGTATATTTCTCATAAAGGATCTAACCACTTTCGAGGGTATTTTAAAAGGTTTTTGGGTTAATAAAAAATTTATTAAATTAAGGGTAGATTTTTTTTATGATTTTTTTGAATAAAAGTAGTTGGGTTTTTTTTAAAGATGAGTTTTGAAAAGTTTTTAAATAGTTTTTGAACAGTTTTTGAATATATTAGGAGTCAATTTTGGAAAACATTTTTGTAAAATTGTTTAAAAACCTATTAATGATCTTTAAATCCTCTTTAAAATTGGGATCTCAGAAGAAGAAGCTCCAAGTAAGTAGCTCCAAGTATGTAGCTCTGGAGCTCCTCCTTTTCCTCTCCTACTTTGTGTGCTAGTTTTCGTTTCGAAGTTCGAACAACCGGTTCCATTGGCAAAAGTTGTTGTATTTATTTATTTTGTTTTTTTTTTCTGCAAATTTTCCTTGTTCAACCAGGTGAGTGTGTGTGTGTCTCTGTGTGTGTGTGTTTGGTGGAGTGTATCCCGCTGGTGGCGACCACCACTTGCCACTTTACCATTCGTCTGGATTTCCTGAGCGCCGCATCGCTGGTGGCATGGAACAACAACAGTGGCGCCCTCTGCAATGTTGCAGCAGCATCGCCATCAAGTGGCACGATATTGTTGCATGTTGCAGCTGTTGCAAGATCCTCCCCCTTACCAGCTTTGGCCCCCTAGCCCCCCCATACACCAAAACGACATCTGTTTCGGGACCTGTTGTTGCTGCTGCTGCGGTTGCTGCTTTATGTTGCTGGTGGCAGTGAAGTTGCTGCTGCTGCAGCTGTGCAACAACAGTTGGGGAGCTCTTGGGGCAATTTGCATCTACTTGTGGGCTTTCTTTGATTTTTATTTTTATTTTTATATATTTTTTTTAAAGCGGTTGGGGCCTTGCGGTTTCTCAATGCGTGTGAACTTCAATTGCTGGAAACTGAGACAGGAAGAGGTCCTTTTTAGCCTTTTATTTTTTTCATAAAAATATATTTTAATAAAAAAATTACTTAACTGTTTAATTTGTTTATTTTTAATAAGAATTGTTGCTACTAAGAAGTAAAAATGTTTTTAAAATCAATTTCAAACTTCGAAACTCTCAAAAAAAGTAAATTTTCTATCTGCAAAATCCAATTAATTCAAAAATCTTTGAATTATGATTTAATAAATGCTCTAATATATAATTATATAACTAAAATAACAATAACTAATATATAGTTTGTAAATAATAATCATATTTTGATGAAATCTCCATCAAAATAGGCAATTAAGTTGCCCAATTTGGAGAAATATATTCACTTGAGGTACTCCCCCGGGCGCATGTGCAGAGACAATCAAGCTAATTGCAAGGAGAAGTCCTGTCCACCCACCAAGCACCACCCACTCACCAACCACCCACCACCCACTTGACCCTCCACCGGATGAGATTCTGTGGTCTGGCTGCTTCCAAAATTTTTTTCTCAGTCTGCCACTCGTCTTTGGCCCGGCCGGATGGCTTGGAGACCAAATTCGATTCCTGGTGACTGGACTCCGAAAGAGGATGTCTCTTGTTTTGGGGGCGTGGCAGGGCGTTGAATTTGTGCGTACTACTTGACCAGTTTCGGTGGCTCGGTTTTTGGCTCGAAAAGCGGATCTTTCTCGCAATTTGGATTAGGAGCCCAGAGTCGAGTGGCAAGTTGCAACCGGAATGGATGAAAGCTTTTTCCAGCGAGTGGAAAGTGCTTGCTGCTTGCTGCTTGCCACCAACTCCTACTTGCCCCAGCTCTGTGGCTAGCTCTGTGTTATGTTGCTTTGTTGCTCTCTGTTTGCTTGTTGCCTGTTAGTTTTCGATAAAATTGACTTTTTGTCGCCTTCGTCGCTTGTCGTCGTCGTCGTCGTCGTTAGACACGGTTGGGGGTCGGTCTTTGTCGCTTTCGTCTTTCGCCACTCGAGGCGCCACCACCGGCACCATTTTGTTTGGCGTCGTTTTCTAATGGGCCAACAGCCATGGCAGCGCATCGATTTTGGCCATCGTCTTTGGCTCAGACGAGGCGGCATGCCACACTCTGCTTTGGTAGCGTTTTAAACCGCTCTGTAGCAAAAACGCGCGCGACTTTTGCAGCAAACGTCTCGCCAACGTCATTGAATGCCACTGACGTACATAAGCTTCAAAAAGATAATTTATTAAATAGTCTTTGAAGAATAAAAATTTCAAATTTAATAATTAGATGCAAGAGTCATAAAAATAAAAATTTATATTATTTTTTTTATTGTTTTTGTTGCCAACTCGCAGCATAACCTCACACATACACACACACAATCTCTCACACCATTGAGAGTCAGAGTACAATTGAGAGAAAGAGAAGAGCAGGCAGAGCACCCCCAAGAGAGCTATAGCCGCCCCATTCAGCATTAACAGCACATGAACCGCTTGGAAATCGCGCTGCTGCCGCCTGCTGATCGCCTGTTCGTTTTTGCGATAGACGCGCGACGTAAGTCGCCGCCGTTTTGCGTCTGAAACTGAAAAATCGCCGCCGTTCGGAATCGCGCTGCCCTGCGATTCTCCCAGCCAGCACCAACCAGGCTGTATTTTTTTTTTTTTTGGGGCTGCTAGAAACGCGCGACCGACGCCTTGGGACGGCTGCGTTTCAGTCGCCGGCGATTTTTTTTTTAATTCGCGCCGATTTTGCAATGTTTTCGTGCCGCCGCCGGCACTACTGCTTTCGTTGGCTGTTAAATAACAGTGGAGCTCGCTCTCATTGGGGGCTCTGTAAAGTGGCTCTCTGTGCGCGAGTGCGCACGGATGCTCTTATTCGCTCTCTCGCCGTTGGCGCTCATTTTGAAATGGGCAATTGAGATCAATGGTGGGAATGTTAAAAATATGTCTAGAAAATTAATTTTAAACAAATAACTAATAATGGGAAAAGGATAGTCTGCAATGTATCTTTTAGATGTATCTTTAAAATGTATCTTTTGTTTGTCTTTGACCAGGAATTCCATTTACATCCATTGTAGTCCATACTCATTACCTGCACCACAATCCAGGTTACCACTGTACTCTCTGCACTGCAAGTAGACATTTGTTGCCTCCGGCTCTCTCCCATCTCCCATCTGCCGCTTCTCCTTTTCTCTCTCTCTCCACTCTAATCCACTGTCGTCTGGCTTCACTCCGTGAGTGAGTTAAAAATCGTAGTTAAGATGCGGATACATTTGCAAATCATGAGGTTTGCACTGCTGACGTCGCTGCTATGCTAGGCATCGCTGCTGGCGTTGACGCCGCAGCTCACTTTGGCGTCAGCTTCTTATGTTCGGTTTTACAGTTACTCCCAAAGTAAAAATCTTTTCAGCCAACAAATAAAGGCGCGCGCTGAAGGATTTATATTGCCAAGAACTTTTATGGCTCTTATCGATTTCAGTCCCCTCCACCCCCGTTCCCCGAAAACACATATTCCCCAAAAATATCTCAAGAGCCCCCCCCCTTCCCGAATGGCCGAAAATTAATGATGCTCGCCGAACCCAAACAATTTAATTAAAAATGCCAAAGCCTCCCCTCTCGCCTTTTAGTCTTGGGCCCTCCTCGATCGATATCGTTTCTGTTGTGGGATTCTTATCGGTTCTGGTTTCGAGTTCCCCCCTATTATGCTAGGCACTTGTCATCATAAATTGCTGATTAAATTACAAACCATTATTTTTTTTTTTAGAAAATCTAAGAAATCCATAAAGAGACTCTTGTCATTTCCGCACTCTTTTTCTCAAAGATACAACAGTATTTCCGTTCCATTTGGCACTGCCTACCTCAATGGGTTAACTAAGTTCTGTTTACTAATTAAACGCCGTCGCTCGCTGTTGCTGACGCCGGCAGAGGCGAGGCAGCAGCGTTGCCGATAACAATAACAATATTAGCAAACAACCGTCGCAAGTTTGACCTTTTTTTTACTGTCCTCCCATCCCCAAATCCTCTCACTCTCTGCTCTCTCACTCGTTTAAGAGATTTACTCATTCTGTTAGATATACTCTCACTCATTCACCCACTCCCCACCTGGCTGACTGGCTTCCTGTGTATGTGTGTTTGGGGATGGGGAGCAAAAAAGAGCAACAGACAATGCTCCCGCTACTGGCTGTCTCGCTTATTCGCACTCGCCACTCGTACTCTCTTTAGCACCTTCTCTTAGTTCTGGGCGCCTGTTAATTTGTTCGGTTAAACCGCCGTTCGTTTGTATGCGAGTTCGGTCGCTTGATCGAACGCGAGTAAAACCGCGTCCAGACTGTTTCCGAATATGCTCGATTTTTCGACTTGAATACGAAAACCAGTTTTCCAATTGCAAGATGCCCCTGGAGTTGAGCTGTTGAGGAGTTTAGGGGTTTTAGCCATTTTTGCCCCGTTTGTTTACAGCTTAATTTGCCTGCGGCACACACTCTTCATGCTCTTGCCCCACCCCGGCACCCCGTCACCCGCATCATCTTCTTGGCATCCACGTGCCACACAGAACATGGGGAATATCGCATTTATTGCATAGCAGTCGAGGGGCAGCAACAGCAACCATAAAGTTGCTAAAGGTTTGCTGCTCATTTGCGCCTCTGCAACATCCAAAGTTCGTCCGCTTGTGGTATTCGTATTCGTATTCGGATTCGGATTCTCGTATCTTTTTCGTTTCGACTCGGAACTCGGACTGGGACTCGACTCGTCTCGTCTCGATTCGACCCAACGACCGTTGACTCTTACCACCACACCAAAATCCAGCTCCACTCGGCCGGCAGGCAGGCAGGCACCACCACCACCACCCGAGTGCTCCAAACCGCTGGAAACTGGCCTCCAAACAGCTCCGCTCGTCCATCCGTCATTCATTCAACCGCCAGACGCGGCGCAGGCCAGTTGAGTTCTGTTGCTTCTCAGTTTCTGTTTCAGTTTCAGTTCTTGTCAGTTAGTTCAGTCTCCCAGTACCTTGTTTTTGTTCCAAAGACTTCTGAGACACGCGAGCTTGAAGGCGACTGCCGACTGGCGACTGTGTATAAGAAAACGCGCTAGAAACGCTCGCGTTTTGCCAGCGATTAGTGGCTACGCTTCTGTTCACTGAAGAAAATAATGTTTGCTTTTTGATTAAAAATATTACAATGATCTTATGACTTTATAAGAAAGATTTTATATATTTATTTATATATATTGTTTGTATGTTTAATTAATAAAAAAATTAAATCTTAGTCTTTGTTTAAAATTTCTCTCAGTGTATTTTTTTCTGGTGATTTACCTTCACTTTTTTTTATGCATTTTTTTTTATCAGTTTCTAGAATCTAGATACTTTCTAGATACTATTTTATTTATAATTTTTTGTGGATTTTTTTTACTCCACTTGGCAAAAATGCGTAGTTATTCTACTTACTAATTACTCACTCTCTGCTATTCCCTCCCACTACTTATCAGTACTTTCGTACTGAGACTTCCAGCAGATCCATAAATCCCCGAAATTTCGAACGAAAAAAAGAGAGCGTAGTAGAACGACCTTGAGACTGATAAGGGAATTTTATAGAGATTAGTCAGATCTATTGGATTGGTTTTTAGAAAAAAAATAAGCCTAGTCATTAAAACTAATTAGTAGGATTTAAAAAAAAACCAACTAATAATCTTAATTTGTATCTTTGAATTATAGAACTCGCCCCAGGATGTCGACTTGTGGCAGCTTTCTTCTGCTGCGACAGCAGTTGTTTGTGCCACAAACCGCGTAGGCTAAGGAGGGAGTCCATCGGCCATCGGAGAAGTCATACTGCCAATATCAGAAGATATATAGAGATATAGAAACGATACAACCGATTCGTCGTCGCTGTCGTCGCCTTGTTCTTCGCGATTTCGTCGCCGTCAGCGTGTTCTGCGCCGACTGAGACGAAAGCTGCGAAGCAACGAGCGCCAGCGAAAGCCTCACCACGGACGCATTTATGGATGCGGGCGGCCTGCCAGTCTTCCAGAGCGCCAGCCAAGCAGCCGTCGCACAACAACAACAGCAGCAGCAGCAGCAGCAGCAACAACAGCAGCAACATTTGAATCTCCAGTTGCATCAGCAGCACTTGGGCCTACATCTGCAACAGCAACAGCAGCTGCAACTCCAGCAGCAGCAGCAGCAACATAATGCACAGGCGCAACAGCAGCAGCAGATCCAAGTGCAGCAGCAGCAGCAGCAACAACAGCAGCAGCAACACTCTCCCTACAATGCCAATTTGGGAGCAACAGGCGGAATGGCTGGCCTCACTGGCGGCAATGGAACTGTCGGTCCTCCAAACCAAGGAGCAGTACCCTCGCCCGGGGACGGTCTACCAACCAAACGGCAACCGATTGTCGACCGGCTACGCCGTCGCATGGAGAACTACCGGCGACGGCAGACGGACTGCGTCCCACGCTATGAGCAGGCCTTCAATACCGTCTGCGAGCAGCAGAATCAGGAGACCACCGCCCTCCAGAAGCGCTTCCTCGAGAGCAAGAACAAGCGGGCGGCCAAGAAGACAGAGAAGAAGTTGCCTGATCCTTCCCAGCAACAGCAGCAGCAACACCAGCAGCAGCAACATCAACAGCATCAGCAACATCAACAGCATCAGCAACATCAGCAGCAACATCAGCAACACCAGCAGGCCCAGACCATGTTAGCCGGACAGCTGCAGAGCAGTGTTCATGTGGTGAGTCCTGGTTTTAAATATTTTTTAAACTAATAAGGATAGTGACTAATTTAAGGACTAATTTATGGACTAATTTAATCCATAATTTTTCTCTTATTTATGTTTAAAATATATTAATTATAGAATTTTGTTGTCAACTACTTTTAAAGTTCTCCTACATGTTCTCTTATACTTGTGTAGATGTTTTCTTAAATCTAACTAGTTTTGCACTAAAATTTCTATCCATAAGATACTTTATCTTGGAACTACTTACTGCCTTTTATTATGAAGAACTTATTCATTATTTTTTCTACATTATTTTTCAATATTATTCATAAAATATCTCATGAATCATATGATTAATTTGAAAGATTTAATGACTAATCTCTTACAAAGATTTCAAAATATCTTAAAAGTTACTCTTAAAGTTACTCATATCTTAAATTTTTAAAGAATTCTTCAACAAAGGCATTAAGGATTAAAAACATATAATAATTCTTATCCATCTTAGCTTCTAAAAATAATAATAATAATAGTGAGAAACCCTTTTGAGAAACTTGTGAAATGAATTTTTTTCGCCCAATTGCGACAAAAGTTGAGATTATCTCGTTGTATGTAAATGGTATCTGACAGATGCAGATACTATGCTGCGATGGCATCTCATCAATGCACAGTTGCCTCATATTAGAGCTAGTGCAGCAGCAAGTATTTGGAAAAAATAAAAAGTAAAAAAAGATCAGGGAAATAATAGTATGCGAAGCCAGCAGCAATCCAAGCACAAAATGCACGTACTATACATACAAATATACACAAAATAATAATGAGGTCAGCGATTTTTGTTGTGTGTATGTTAGTGTGTGTGTGTGAGTGTGCTGGTTTTTTGTATTTTTTATTTTTTTTTTGAACAGAAACCTCTTTCGGTTTCAGTTCAGTTTCACTCACACAGAGTCTCCGTCGCATTCGAACTGCGCCGCCAACTTGTAGCTACAAGATACATTCGCTGTAACTACAAGCTATTGCTCTTGTTGTTGTTGTTATAGTTATTGTTGTCGTAGGTACTACTTAGCTGACTTTTTGACGTTCCTTTGGTTGCATTTGAAAAAAAAAACTACCTTGAAACAAAAAAAAAAAAAAAAAAAGGAAAAATACAGGCAGCTTTGCAAAAAATTATTTGTGTATTTGTGAATAAAAAAAAAGATTTTTCTTTTGATTTTTTTTTTTGTCTGTTGTTTTGTTGCTTCCACCAAGTGATGCAAGTCGCGAATCTGGACGGCCTCTGGCTTATATAATTGTTAGTTCTGTCAACAATCCGTCAGGCGAGCGACCCCATCTCGGATAGTAATTACCAGAAGCCCAGCTTGGTGGAGTCTCCACTTCGAGTCTGTGATTGTAACTCTGATTCTGATTCGGATTCTGATTCTGAATGTGAATCAGAGAGCTTGAAAGTTTCTATTTCTTTTATCTGCGGTAGGAACGTGAGTTATTCCGCATCTCGTCTAGCTAGATCGTTTCTGAGTGGAAAACTTTTTCCGCATCCGCCATCCGCCTGGCCAAAGTCATTTGTGTCGCCCCGAACCGAACCTGCCTCTACAGCCCTCTCTTCCCCATCAGCACGTAATTATTCATTGTCGACTGGTAGTCGCCACAGTTGCTGTTGTTGTTGTTGTTGCTGTCGCTGATTTGTCCCCTTAATTTGAATTCTTTTCGTATGCAAAAAGTTGCCTCAGTCAGCCAAGAAGGCCTGCAGCTAAGGACTGACTGGAGGATGTTGTTCTTGGGGAACAACACTTTTTTTTCTTCATAGAAGTTAGGGTTCATTTATGGTATTGTCTGGCACTTTAATTGTCGGTTTTATATGGTATACTATGGAATAGAAGTATCTAAGTAAGAAATAGGCTAGGAACTAAGGGGAGATGGACAGTGGAAGGGTCAGGAGGACAAGTTGGGAGCTAATTTTGATTCAAAATACTTTCTTTTGGATTGGAGAAGCCTGTATTACTGCTTTGGAACTAAAAAAGTAACAATCTCAGAGACTAGTAGCGACTAGTAGCTACTAGTAGTTGCTAGAAGTAGTAGTAGTGACTGGTAGTAGTAGTAGTTATTAGTATTTCATAGAAAAGGACAAACTGGCGGACAGGCAAACGGACAATGAGACGAACAGCTTCTATCTACTTTGAACTGTTTTTGTTTTGAAAGAAATTGTATATATATCTTATAGAATATAGAAGCTTTTCTTAGAATTTTGAAACTACTAATTACGGCTAATTTAATTAGAAACAGAAAGGACAAACGGACAAAGCAACGGACAGACGGGCGTAGAGAATAAAGTATATGTATGTATCTCTTACCATATAGAGAATATTGTTTAAAGTTTGAAGTTAAAATATGTATCTTAACAATATATGTATTTAAAAAGAATATATATAGGATATAATTATACTATATTATATACTATACTACTACTACTACTACTACTACTATATACTCTACAACTACTGCTACTATATACTACACTATTACTACTACTACTATCTGTTATACTACTTCTACTACTGTATACCATACTACTACTACTACTATACTACCATACTATAGACCATACTACTTCTACTACTATTATATACTATGTACTATATATTATATATCCTTACTATATAAATTAGTAAAAAAAAAAGTAAAACTATCTTTAACTCTTGACTTCAAAATCCGCCTAGTTAATCACTCATCCGTCTGCTTTCTGGCAAAGTATTTTTAAAAAAAATCAAATTAATGAATCAATGGAAAGGGGATGGGTTGTGCCTGAGCCGCTAATCTAAGTTAGCTTTTCACTTTTCATTTATTTTTATTTAACTGCTTTTACTGTTTTTGGAAAACTAACTTTTACTGATGGCCCGGCTTGCGGTTGCCGGTGAAAATCGTTGAAAATTGCGGCCAGCAACAATTGGCGGAGACTGTATAGCCGGTGCAACATGCAAAACAACAAGAAAGCAACAAAAGCAACAAAGCAACACAGCAACAGTGCAACATCAAAAGAGAAGGCAGGCCAAGTCAAAACATATTGTTTATAATGCGTTGTTGTTTCTTTTTTTTATTTTTTATTATTTGGGAAAGTCGCGTGTTGCAATTTCTTCTTCAAAAGCTTCTTCTTCTTTGCTTCGTTTTTGTTTTTTTCCAGTTTTTATTGGATTTGTTGTTGTTGTTGTTGTTTTTCCATTCATTGTTGCCAATTTTCACTTCAGTTTGGGTCGTGTGGCATTTTCTGACAGCCGTCAGTCAGTCAGTCAAAGTCGCAGTCGAAGCGCGCAGTCAACAAAACAAAAACAAAACAAAAGTTGCATGCCCCACAGCCCAGCCCCTTGGAGACTTTTCCTGCTTTTCCTCGCTCCTCACTGCTTGCTCCTCCTTGGTCTACACCTTTCTCTTTCCCTCCCTCTAGAGTCGCCTAGATTGTTGTTTGTTTCAAGTGCTTCTGTTGTACCTGTTGTTGCTTTTGGTTTTTTTTTTTTACTTTATTTTTTTTTTTTTTACTTTTTTGTTAATGTTTTCGTTGCTGTTGCATCTTGATTGACAAGTGACAACATATTATTGGCGTATCGTTGCAACCTTAGATTAGTTGTTGTTTTTTTTATTCAGTTTTTGTTGTTGTTGCTTCGGTTGTTGTGGTTGCAGTGGCGTTGTTTATCGGCTACCCCAGTAGCCTCTAATGGGCGGGGCAAGAAAACTTACCCAAGTTGCTGCAGGTTTTTTTTTTCCAAAAATATTGAGGATTTTTTAGAGATTATATTAATAATTATTAAATTATTAAATTTTTCATATTAATTTACTATTTTTCAGACTGTAAAATAAGGGGTTTTTTTTTCAAAGCTATCTTTTTATGTTCTAGAAATAATACTTTTTATTAGATAGTTCCTAAAAAATGTTTTTATCTTTAAGATGTCTTCTTATCTTAAGATACTTCTTGTCTTCTTTTTGAATTTTAACTTATATTTATTTTACTATTTTTTAGTCTATGAAACAAGGTGTTTTTTAAAGCTATATATTTATATATAATATATTCTTAAAAAAATACTTTTAACCTGATAGTTTCTAAAAAAAAAAAATCTTTAAGATATTGACTTCCTTAAGACACTTATCTTTTTAAAGTTTCACTTATTCTTCACTCTATTTCACTTGAGCTCCATAAACCAAAAAAAGCATTGAAAAATTAATTAAAATTCATTGCCCAATATCCCAATATCTCAATATTAAATTTATTGGATTTTATGGCAAAAGTCTTCGACTTGCCTCCAAATTTCCTTTTTCCAACTAGCCGACGATTTATGTATTTTAAACATTTTACACATTTCTGTTAAATGCATCATTTATCTTCGACTGGCAATCGATGTGCCAGGATGCCCATGGCAGAATAGTAGACCCCCTTTCCACCCCCCTCCCACCCATGGCTTCTTCACCTTAACAAGTCTCCACAAGCCCCTTTGCCAGGCTCTGTCTTTTGGCCTAAAGTTTTGGGGAGAAGAAGTCGAGAGGGGCTTCTCTGGGGCTCTGTAAGCTGTAAGTCAGGGGTGGAGTTTCGTTTTTTTTTGTAAGGGGGGTATGTGGTATAAGGATGGATGGCTGGTGGGGGGGCCCAACAAAATCGATTCCATTTCGACAAATGGGAGAAGGCCTGTGCCTTAAGATGAGGGTTTCTAGCTACTATATGTATATTATATAACTTTTCAATGATTTTTTAATTTGTTTTTATGATTTTTCAAGCAAATCATATCATAAATTAAATTTAAATGTCCTTTTTCCCCGAAAGGGATTGCATGTTGGTCACACATTGCTCATTTCCACAGAAAAGTTCTGCCACCAACCCCTTAGAGGCAGAGGAGGAGCTCTCTTTTTTTGGGTGCGTGATATCCTTGTGCCTTGCACGGGACCACTGCCAGGTACCTGATATAATCCTGCCCACAAGGGAGGAAGTCTCACATAGGTACAGTAGAGCACCTTTTTGAAGACTACCACCCCATCCATTTGAAAATCTTTTGCATCTTTTATTTATTGTGTTTGGCAAATTTCATTGCATATTAAAAGTGCAATTTTGTGAATGAAGAAGAGAGCTTTTCCATTGCCATCCTGGCTATAAGGTATAAGGGTATATGGCTATATGGCAATTTATCCTTTACAGTTATCCTCCAACCCATCCTTGACTGTTGAAGCTTTTCGGCCTGTGGCCTATAAGAGCTTAAAGTTCTTCGAAGGCATATACTGGCTTTTGTCAATTGTCTTCTTAAACATTTTAATTGCTTTACGTTTGTCGTAGTCACAGTCTGTTGTTAGTGTTGTTGTTGTTGTCAGGACAAAAATAATAAACAAGAGAAAGGCGTAACGCAAGGATTTTCAAAGGACAACAGAGTGTGTGTGTGTGTGTGTGTGTGGTTGTGTGTGTGCCTGTGGCTTGTCGAGTGGCTGGCTGTAGATTTTAACCCTTAAATAATAATCGTTTGGTAATCGCTTTTTTTTTTTTTGTCTTTTTATTTGAGATGAAGAGGCATAGCTGTGGGGGAGGAGGGGAGGCTGTTTTTTATATATTTTCTTGCATTTTATTTTTCAAGCCATCCATCCACACATCATCAACAAAACAAACCATGCAGAACTGAACCCCATTGCTGTTGCTCTTTCGCTTTGGCTTTTAAAATCGATAAACTCATTTTGAAGTTGTGCCCACAAACACATCCATACACACACACACACACTTGTACACTTAGCCATGGCTAAAACACACACACACCACACACACACATAGTCCTTTGGAAACACTTTACTTACTTTTATTTTCTATCCCGCCTACTCCCACTTCCACTCCTACTCTTCTGGGAATGTCCTTTAAAGGTTTTCTCTTCTAGAGAGAGTATTTTTGGTAAATTAATTGGCTTTAAAATAAGGTTGGTAAGGTCCTTAGGGCTTAAAGGATAGTAGAAAAAAAATATATATTTAAAATAGTTAGTGTTATTCTTGCTGTGTAGAAAGTGTTGATGGAAATAGTTAACCCTTGAATGACGCCAGTTCGTCGCCATTCTGGCTTTCCTTTATGCACTTTGCCATCGGTATCCCATATCCCATATCCACATCCACTGCCATGTCCATGTCCATGTCCATGTCCCAAAGGATGTCGAGGTCCCTGGGCTTGCAATCAATTTGTGTGTCGATTACACAAAATGAGCTCTTGGTCGCTTGGTCGTTAAATGAAAAAGCTTCTCATATACGGATATATCTACATATATATGCAAAAATTAACGCAAACACGGCTTTTTCTGTCAAAGAAAAATATGCAATTGATTTGTGAGAGAAAATAAAAACCATTTTCCAAAAATTAACTCCTTTTTTTTTTAAGGATAATGGAGCTGAAATCAATATCAGTAAGCCCACTCTTATGATAAATGGTAGAATCTGGTTTAGTTATTGATACTTTCATGGAACATTTACTCCAAGTCCCTGACACTTATCGCTTACCATCTTATATCCTTAATAAAGTCCTGCCATCATCCCTAAAAGAGGCATTTTGTTTTTTCTCGTCACTGAGGCTTCGACTTCTTGACAGAACCATCCCCTAGAAAAGTCACCCCCCGATGTCTTGTGTCTATATACTCCTGCCAATAACCATTACGATTATGTCCGTGCAACATGTGACATCAACAACATCATAACCTTGCCGCCTTTGATTGCTACAGATTTTCCTGAAAGGAACTAACAAGTTAGGGGCGAGGGCGACACCCCTCATTCATTAGATTTTGTTTGCAGTTTCCCACCTGCAGTTCTGACTCCCAATTTGCATAACAAAATAGGGGTAGTACACAGTAAAAAAAAAAAACAACAAAAAAATAAATCAGATAAAAAAAAAATAAAAGTGTTGATTAACAAAGTCAAGTCCTTTTAATAAGCTTAAATATATTTTTTTCCTATGCATATAAGCTGTTAATGAGTTGGTATTCTGGCCCACGCGGCGTATGCTTAATATGCCATATGGACAAATGCCTCTCGAAGTGATTAGCTTTCCAGCGAGCCACCCGAATCCTGGAACAATGGGAGAACCACCAAACCCCTCCCCCTCCCCCCTCCCTATCCTATCGTACTTGACCAAAGCCGTTTAACGGTAGTGTGGGAGAGGCACTTAACGGGGATTTGTAGAGCAAACGGGCAGAACGAAGGAACAGAGAGCGAAAAAAAACAACATTTTTCATTACTTTACTGGAGCGGAAATGGCAAATTAACTGCACAAATACATGGACACGGTGTGTGCGTGTGTGTGTGAAATTGAGAGCGTGTTTGTATGCTCATTTATTCATTACATTGCATGAGTCCCGTTACCCTTTTACAGAGCTCCACTCCCCTCCCGTTCTAACACATTGACTTGAAATCTGACATTAGAAATCATTATTTTTTAGGCATTTTCTGGGAAATTTTACAAAAAATATGCAATTAATTTAAGAGAATGTACTTTTAAGAGTCTACTATGGAAAATTATAATTTAAAGCTAAAGCCAAATGGAATAAAAGATTTAACAGCCTTCTGTTTGACTTATCGCTGGGCTGTTGCGTCATTGGGTGGCTCGGCTGGCTGGCTGCCTTTGTTTGCCATTGTTGACGTTTTTAAATGTTAAAAATAAATGTTTTCAGCATTTAACGAAAAAACAATGCCACAGGCAACAACAAGAGGAAGAGCGGGGTATGCTCCAAAAAGAAGGCGGCAATCGAGGAGTAATGTCAGCGCGTCATCGTCATCAATGTCACCGATGACGAAATGTTTGCAAAATAAACCAAAACCCGATGGCATCCAACAAATAGAAATGTTAAATGAATACCACCCACAAGGAGGTAGGGGAGTCGAGACAATAAGAGTCCATCCGACATGTGGAAAAAAAAAAAAAAAGTTGATGTCTGAGTGTGCTTGCTGGACAGGGTGATACAAATACACTGTTACAAAAAAATAAAAAAAACAAATACAAAAACAAAAAGTGAAAAGCAATGCCGCCGCCGGAAGTTCAAAAGGTGACAATGAGTCAAGAACTAAAGGGCGAGGAGAGAGGGAGGGTGGGGCGACACAATTGTCGGCAGAATTCACTTGAAGCAATTAAATTTATGAGATTGTGTTGATTTTTTGCCTTTCGAAGGCGAAGTTTTGTCGGCCGATGAAAGCCAAACAGCTGAGAGACAAAAGGCAAAAAAAAGGGGCGAAAAAAAAGCTAAAAAGGGTTATGATCCTTATTTCCCTTTTCCGCAGGGACTTTTACAAAATATCTTTGGTTCACATTTAAATCCGTTATTTCAATTCAACTTGTCGTGTTTACACACACAATGCATAATTTATAGTCTGCAAAACGCAGCAGCAGGCAGTGAAGTTGACTGCGACGTTGACTGCGAATGAGACAGCGACTGCGGCAGTAGCAAAGCAGAGCAGAGCAGAAAAAAAAGAGAATAGACGTGGGAATGAGGGGGGTTATGGAGGAGCCGCATGTAACATCAAGTTGAGGAACGCTTTGGAGTGTGCAACAGTGACTTGGAAAAGGTTTCATTCAGCTTTAATTTAAATGTTTTTTTTATAAGATATTTTGTAAAAAAAAGGGATGAAATAAATATATATTTTTTTATTAATTTATTTATTTAATATCCTTTATCTAATACCTGTAGTTGCTTATCTTTTCGCTCTCACTGTGTGTCCATGGCACGCAGTCTCTTTCAGTCAGCCAGCAATCAGACCGATGCCCCCCAAAAGGCCCCTCCTGTCCCCCCACCCACTTCTCGCTTCTCAAGTGTCGCATATGGCAGGCAACGTGTGCCCGTTGCTCTCCCCACTCACTCTCTCTCTCTCTCTCATTCACTCATGCCATTTCTCCCAGTCTCCTTCCCAGAGTACCCTGTCCCGGTTCTCTGCTCCTTTTCCGTCTCCCTTCCCCATCTCCTTTTAGCGTTCTCGGCCTCCAATCGGCCCTTCTTGGATTCTCTGTTGTTCGTCGGTTTTGAAGCTTCTGTAATGGGGCGCCGGTGTCGGTTCGCTCTGTGGTTGAAGGAGGGGTGGGGGTGCGGGCAGGGGGCAGGCATGCAGGCAGATGGGGGAATGGGGCAGGTTCGTTCCCCATATCACAGTGAGTGCCTATACATGTATTATGGTATGTATGCCGGTGGGTCTTTGCCTCTGTCTCTCTCTTGCTCACTCTCTCTGTGTGTGTGTGTGTGTGTGTGCATGTTTGTGTTAAACTCAACGAAGCTTAAAAGCTTTGTTTGCACCATGAACGACTCCAATATTTGTAGTCTGTATTCCTCCACTTGATTTCCCAGCCGATGAAGCCCTTGCCCCCAGCATGCCATTCTGATTAGCTCCAATTGATTACAAGTCTTAAATTCTAAAATATTTATTAAGATTAATAAAATTATTTAATTTTTGTGAGGGTGGCAAAGAGAATGCAAATGAATTCTTCGAAATCTATGAAGAATCTGAACCAACTATAGGGTTATTTTCTATTTCTTTTTAATTACAGTTATAATGAAAGAAATAAATAACTTTTTTTAATAAATTAAAGTTGTTACTCCTATAATTTTGTAATAAATTGAATTAGAAGATTGTTATTTTTTTATTATTTAAATAAAAAAAATGGAATATCACCTCATTTGCAAAGACACCCTATCAATGGGGTGTCTTTGCTCTCCCCTGTCCTGCTCCCTCAACAAACTGTGCCATTCTATTGAGTGCCGCGCCCACTTTTCACGCACGCCCCTCCGCTTGGCCCAAGAAGTGCAAGGAAAGCGAAAACGAACAAAATGTGGTGGCAATCCTACAAAAAAGGGGTCAGCATTAGAGTTTCTCTATACCCTACAGGAGTTATTATATTTCATTTCTAAATATTATTTATTTTTCTTCTTAAAAATAATATAATAATGACAAATAATCAAAATATAAAGAAAAATATTCAAAGATTTTAATTAAATTAGAAACTTTTAGAAGGCAAACCTACTCATAACTCAAGTTATACCCCTTAGAAGAGTATAAAAAGATTGTTGAAGCAGCCACATAATCCACTTTTGCATCAGGCCAAGTTACACTGGGAAAAATTAACAAATTTTTAAGGGAAATGGAAAATTATTTGATATAATTTTATAAAAAAATATGAAATAATTCAGATTTTAAACTAAGACTCTGTTAAAAATGATTTTTAAAATCTATTTTATGAGCTAACATTTTTTTTTTTTAAGCCACAAATAAAAAAAGACCGCCCCCCTCATGCTACGCCCATGGAGTGCCTTTTGTTGCCGCGGGGAAATATAAAAAATAATTGGAAGTCGCTTGCAACGATGTTGTCGCTCTCATCAGGCCTGGCTGGCTGGCTGGTTGGTTGGCTGTTGACGTTTTGCTTGTTAGCTGCACTCTCTTTCTACCACTTTCCCTCGGCCATTTCCCTAAGACCCCCCTTCAGTCACACCACTCCCCCTCCTCCACCCTGTATCAGCCATTTCTTCATTTCTCCTGCATTTCACTCCCAATTCTGTACGGTTTCAATATACAATTTTTTTTTCATCCTTTGGGCTTTGCTTTTGATTTGACTTTTGTTTGCTGGTGATTAGAAGCTCAAGAAGAAGAAGAAGAGGAGGCTGGCAAAAAGGACGAAAGTCACTAAAGGACATGTGTTCTTTTCATTTGTTTAAATTATTTGATCTCTTTGAGATATCCTTGAAAGGAGATCTTTAAATCTCCCCCCCTATATCATCACCGAAAACATTCATATCCTTGATGTCCTGTCATCAGCAACTTTTGAGTGTCCTGTTAAATTAATAATTTTGATTGAGGCCCTCTTCGCCCCAAATCACCAACTCGCACTCTAATCGTCCTGTTATCCGCCGTGTTTATCAACACTTTGGCATTATCCTGGAACGCCAGGCTCCAGGACCTCAGCCCCATCATCATCATAATCATAACTATTATTATTAACGGCAGAGAAACGAGCCTATTTAGCGTCAACAGGCACACAATCATCAGTTACCCCTTGGCCGAGATACACACTTCAACCCTGTGGTGTAGTGTCCTGTGTGGTCCTGTGTCCCCTACGGATATCATCCCCAAGGATTCTCCCTCTCCCCCTTTCGAAGAAAAAAGCAAATTTCCCACAAAACTTTAGCAGGCGATAAAAATTTGTCTACATTAGCTGGGAGGGAGGGAGGAAGGAGGAAGGCAGCATATGCCACAGGACTCTGCACCGAGAAAGATACTTTTCCAGGACCTCCACCTAAAATATCTTTAAAGGCAACTAAGTGGGGTAGATATTTCTCGCAGTGTATTTGGTTAGTTGTTTACGGCTCCATTCCACACGGGAACTGTCTTCTTGGTTATCTGAAGTTTTCTCTTTCCAAAAATCGTGGCAGGTCCTGTGAGGGGGGGAGGGGGCAGGGGTGCACCATCATCCTCCTCGACGACAATTTGCGGCATGGCTTTAAGTTGGTGGCTTAAGTGCGCATGTCCTGGACATCCTGGAGATTGTCTGTTCGCCCTTCCTTTGCTCAATTATTGACGGGAAAAATTGTGAATTTTCCCAAGCCCGGATTGAGTTAATTGCCCTTCCTCACCCACCCCCCCCTCTCTTGACTCTGACTTTCTGTGCTGATCGAATTAACTGATTTTGTTGTTGTTGTTGTTGTTTTTGTGCAAATGCGTTGTGGACATAAACAAACAAAAGTTCACAATAAAGCAAGAAAAAATAAATAGAGTGAAAATTTCATTTCGTTAAATGGGCAAGTGAGTGAGACAGGCGATGTCGCTTAATTGAATATCGTCCAACAACAACAATAAAAAGCTACAGCAAAAGCTACAAAACAAAAACAACTAGAACGCTCTGACTAGGAAATCCACTTGACGACAAGCAGCTAAGACAATTGCAGAGGCGTGACAACCCTTCCACCCTACACCAGCCACTCCCACCACTAGGCTAACCCCCACCACTAGGCAAACCCCCACCACTAGGCTACCCCCCACCACTAGGCTACCCCCCCTCCCTAGTGACAACCCCTCCTCCTTTACAGTTCGCCTATTGCATCAAAACAAAATTCAATTAAGTTGATTGCAAATCGTTGCCTGGGCCTGGGCCTGGGCCTTTGCCGTCAAACTGAAGACGCCAACTGAAGAAAAACAAAAGAAAATGAAATCGAGCTTGGAAATCGAAATTACGTGGAATATAGGCTCGTGAGTGAGCGAAAAAGTGAAGAGAAATGCAGGAAGTACGAAAAGAAATACATAATTTGCATGCAACAACATAGGCTTACATGGCGTATACGCAATGTAAGATTTATGGATAAAAAATATATAAATTAAAGGGATAACTTAACTTAAGGGATATATTTATTTATTTTTTTTATTTATTTAACAAATTTAAAAGCCAAAGCAATAAATTTAAAAATTTATCAAATATTTAAAACTATTTCAGCCTACCTGGCGTATACGTAATATTTATTACCAAGCTATTTAAGCTAATTTTTCCTTCACTTTTGTTAACTATCACTACAATATAGTTAACTGGAATGCCTTTAAATGTTTTTTCCTGCATTTTCCTTTAATTTTTATAAAAATAATTTTTTCAGTTAATTAAAGTTTTCAACCCGTTAGCCCTGTGGCCTGTTTGTGACATCTATTGGCCAACTTCTCTTAACCAAAAAGGGCTAATTGGTATTGTCAGCAGCCAGTGTCACATATCCCACGCAATATTACTAGTTTTCATATAACAATAATGCATTTTAATATCGAAAAAATATGTCAAACATTTTATAATTTATATTTTAACGTAAAAAATGTGTTTTTCCTTTTTTTTTTGTCACTGTCAATGATTTATTTAAAAATGTGAAGCAGGGTTTTTTTTTTATGCACCTCCGTGTGTAAAATATATTTTAATTAATTTACAAAACATATGGACGGCTTTCAGAGCCTGACAACGGGGGCAGCCACAGTGTGTGTGGCAAAAAGCAGCAGCAAAATGCAATTTTCGGGTTCATTTTCCACTCAAATTCGTGGCTTAAATTGCACTTGATTTATGAAGAATCGAATAGCTATCGGGTGATAATAATGAGTAATGGATAGGTGATCCTTTTTAATCAGAAAAAGTATTCTCTAAATGGATTATCCTGATACAGTTACTTTATGTCCTAAAAGACTTGAGCAATTGTTCTCTAATTGCTTTATTTCAGGTTTAATTGGTTATTCTCCCAAAAGCACTTGCTGTTAATTAACAGCTGTTAGCTAACAGCCTACAAAGGGGGGTGGTGGTTGGAAAGAGGCGGAAACAAAAGAATAGGGGAAGGAGGAAGAGTCCCTTAGCCAGGGCGAATGTTTGGCTTGTTTTTGTGATGTTGTTTCCTTTGTTTTGTTTTGATTCGCCTTGCCTGCTGCGACTGTTTGTCTATTGCTTTCTTTTTAGCTCTCTTTTTGTAGCTCTCTTCCCTCCTCCACTAATCTCTCGCGCTCTGTCTCTCTTTTGGAAGCCAAGCCACCCACCCACCGGCAGGAAAATGGAAAAGGACCCTTTTGTAAATTTTAATGGCAAATCTGCTGCCATTTGCGGCACATTTCGCGTACAATTTTCATTTTTGTTATGCCCACATATTTATTTTCATGGCTTGCCAGCCCTAGGTGGTTGGGTGGTGCAGGAATTCCAAGGCGGTGAGATGCGGATAGGCCTGCACTGGCTCAACTCCTACACAGAGAGAAATAGTATTTATACTTTAAAGTAATTTATATATGTATATGCATCTACTTTCTCGCTGTGCAATGGGGGGGCCCCCCACTTTACATTTGTTTTGTTTATTTTGGCGTGAGCGTTACCTGCCACGAGAGCATGGGAGACATGGCCACCGACAATATAAGCGAGCGAGTGAATGAGAGAGAGAGCGACGAGTGTGAGTGAATGTGTATTGGAGCGTGTCGGAGTGTGAGCGTGTGGGGGGGAGCCCGAGTCGCGAGCCGGCATGAGGAGAACGAGAGAATTTCGATGGGGCTCCTCTCCTTATTGTTGGTGCCTTTGCTGCCGCTGTTGCTGGCATGCCATTTCCCGTTATCAGTGGCAGACTTTCTGCCAACCTGCTGTCGCACGCTGTCGACGTCAACGTCGCTGGGGCAGCGCTGTCGCTGGTGACGCCACAAATGTACAGTGGATATTTTAAATTATTTATTTATTAATACGAATATGAATTGATAAAATTTGTATAAGAAATAAAAATTAAAATATTAATCTATAATTTTTAAGATTTTCAACCATTTGCTTAGAAAAATATATATTACACATACGCCCCATTGTACCTCTATTTGTGTCTCTCGTTTTGGATTTTGTGCGCACGCCATAGCAGCTAATTTTGGATTTTCTAAGCGAGTCCAAGTGAAATATTTTTAGCTCTGCTCTGCCACGGCAACGGCAACGGAGTCGCAACGCAACAGCGACGCCGCTGGCAGCAGAACTGGCGACGGCATCCCAGCCACATGCAGATTTTTGCAATTGTTTGCCTTATTTGGCTGCTGACGTGATTTTGTTGCTGTTATTGTTGCTACTGTATTTGTTGTTGTATTTTTAGCCAGTTGATTTATCATTCTCATTGCGTTTACGCTGCATTTGTGGCTAATCAGTCGCCTGTCTCTCTCCCTCTCACGCTGCAGGTGAGTTGTTCCTCCCTCTCGCTTGCCCTCAGGCGTGTAAATATGCATAAAGTGCAGATAAAACCGTAAAAGTACAACAGAGGAACTTGCCTATGACGGAATGCTGATGGCATCATCTCTAAAGAATTTTTGATAAAAAATATACAGTAGTAGAGGCCATGATCATGGATTACGTTAAGTATACGCCGGGTAGGATGTGTTTTTGTGATTCAATGCCTCTTCCTATGAATAATTTTTATTATTTCCAAGAATTAGGCATCCTCAGAAGCAGATATAAAACTGAAATAAATTATATTTATATCTCTTATATAGTTATGACTCTCTTTTTCTTTAAAACGGTAATTAATTTCTCTCTCTGCATGGATTAATAATTGTGTCATTCGGGTAAACAAATCAATCTGTGTCTGAGGAGCCAAAGAGAGAGAGAGAGAGCGGACTCCACTCCACTCCCTACTTCTTCTCCTACTTCTCCTTATTATGAATTTTCATTTGCATTGCTTCTGTGGTTGTGTATTTTCTCAGCTTTTCCAACACTCTTCACCCACTCCTACCACTCCTGCCCCCACCACCCACTTGAAGTGTTTACATTCTGCGTTTGAATTATCGCTGTTTTATATGCTTCGCTTTGATTTTCTATTCACTTGTTGTTATTGCTCTGTCTGCTTTACTTATTTTAAGCTAATTTTAGTATTTAGCTTTCGTTTGCATTTCAATTTCAATTCAATTTGGAAAATGGTGGGGCGCGAATGGTGCTTTTCTGGGATCTGCCTGCCTGGGGACTGTACTTTTTATTTTTAATTTCCAATTCGATTTAATTGTTGTTCTTTCTTGTGTTCTTGTTATGGTATTTTTCTATTTTTTTTTTGTTTCTATCTTTATTTTGATTTGTTTGTGTCTTTTGGCGCCGTCTGGCTCCTAAGATACAAAGATACTTTTAAGAGAAATCTTATGTATGTTCGGATTACTGTTAAGTGAGCTAACGGTTTTAGGGACTCTTTTAAGGTTTAGTAGCTTTGAAGATCCCTCGCTCCTGTTCTCATACTCTCTTTGCGGCGAGTTCTCACCTGCTCCCTCCCCCCCACGCAGTTTCGCCTTCAGAGAAGCCGTGTTTTGTTTACCTACTATGTATGTGTGTGTGTGTGTTTTTGTGTTTTGTTGTTGTTTGGCTTTCGCAATTGAAGCGCAGTTTCAGGCAACAGCTTTAAGGCTAAATACACACAAAAAAAATCCAAAAAACTTTTGCATTTATTTTTATTACAATTTAAGAGTAATTGGTGATATATTCATGCCCGTTTTTAAATGGTTTTTATATAAATTATAGCCTTTTTTTCTGCGCTCTACGATACTGAGGCATGCGAAATCCCTTGAAGCGTTTCCAACTTTTTTTTTCTAGTTTTTTTGGTTTTTTTTTTACCCATTTTGTGCTTGCTGCGCTTCGGTTTGTTTGATTTGGCTTGCTCACCTTCGGCACTCCAGCTACGTCGACGTCAGCGCCGACATCGGCAGTGGCTGAGACTGAGACTGAAACTGCGACGACGACTGAGTTTGAAATTCGGTCTGAAGCGGCGGCTCGTGCTGTTTCATTTGAATGAGCACACGACCGAAGTTAAGGCCTGAGGTCTCAGTCTCAGTCTGAGTCTGAGTCTGAATCCGAATCGGATTTGGATTTGTGGCCTGCCTAGAAAATTAGAAGCCTTTGGTTCCACTTTGCGAAATCGTTCAGAGGTTGCCACATGCCACATTGGACAAAAAGTACACAAGAAAAAATTATTATTTTGTGGCAAGAGTAAGTCTCTCTTTATCTCCCTGCCTTGGAACGCAGATACTCAGATACTAGATACTCAGAGCTAGAGTCATTTATCACTGTGCCTCATGCCCCATACCTCGTGCCTCATGCCTCTACCTCTACTCTACCCCTAACCCCATAAATTTCGTATTAAATATTTGCCATAGAATCGTCGACGATTTCGAATTTCGATGTTGCGCCTTTTGCATTAGCGTCCAATGTTGTCTGTTTATCTCGCTAGTTATTGTTGCCTGCCACCATAGGTGGTGTTTTCCAGGGGGTAGGTGGTGGTGTGGGTGGTGTGGGCTGTGGGGTGTGGGTGGTGTGGGCTGTGGGGTGTGGGGTGGTGCTACTCTCAGTGTTTGGTGGTTGCAAACTTCTGTGGCATTGCCAGTTGATTGGATTGCCATGAGATGAACGTATCGTAGGGGGAGTGTGAGTGTGGCAAGTGATTTATGAGTCCCCCGTGCTGATATGGGATATGCGATATACGATATACATATACATACAATAGATACAATGTCATTAACGCCGTTGAACCAAACTCAGTAACTAAATAAGCAAAATAAAGTTAATTTTTACAAAAATTACAAAGGTTTTTTGGACAGAAAGTGTTTATTTTAAATGAAAGTTCACTAAGATAGGACAAGAGTGGACAAGAACAGGTACACTTTTCCAGTGTGACCATGCTATGTCTCTAAAAACAGAAAACTAGAGATCTTTTACTTTTCCTTTTAATTTTTTTTTAAATTACAAAAGTTTTTCCACAAAAAGTGTTTATATTAAACAAAAGTTCACTAAGATAGGACAAGAGTGGACAAGACCAGGCACACTTTTTCAGTGTGACCATGCCATGTCTCTAAAAACAAAAAAACTAGAGATTTATTATTTTTGCTTTAAAATTTAAACCAAGGTAGGCTCTGATAGTTAAGCAAGACCTGAGAAAAACCAACATTTTAAATCTTGGCAACTAACTAAATTAACATTTAAAGTTTTTGCTTTTGATTGCCTTTTGATTCGGCGGGATCAGGATTTAGACACTAGAAGGACTAACGTATGGAAAGAGGAAGAAGGAGAAAGGAGAAACGTGCCAGGATGCAGCATCAGGCAGAGCAGATATTTACGTGCGGCTTCGAGATCTTCGGCCGAGTCCAAGGGGTGCGTTTGCGCAAACAGACCCGAGAACTTGCAACCGTTAATCAGGTGCGTGGTTGGGTGATGAACACGGACGAGGGCACGGTCAAGGGTCAGCTGGAGGGCACTTTGCAAAAGGTCAATGAACTCAAGTTCTGGCTACTCAACTGCGGCAGTCCGCGTGCCATCATCGAACGGGCGGAGTTCACCCCGACCAAGGAGATCGTCACCCATACGTTCAGCAGATTCTCGATCCGATATCATCATGCTCCTGCCCAGACTGCCTAGACTAGGCCGTGATTGTGATCCTTCTGCCAAAATCATTAATTTGTAATTTTCTTGTATATTTTTGATTTTTTTGGAATTTCAAAATTGGTATCAGAGTTGCTTGATGTCTCTTGGCTGGATGGAAAGAATAAATACATAAAGCCGCACAAAGAAATGTTAAATGCAATTACATACGGGTTATTATTATATTCAAGTTTATATTTGTAATATATGTACTATATACTATATAGACAGACACCTGCAGTCTCAGCTTGGCCACAATTTCCAGTTGAGCGACGCCCCAAACTGGCAATGAGTTTTAATTTTACGTCAAAATGGCTATACGGCCCATACCCTATAACTGCCCGCTTTGAAGAAATTCTCGAGGGAATCATTTTAAGATTTCAATTCCAAAGTGTATGGGATTGTGAAACTCATATAGCCCCTTGTGTGATGTAAACCAGAACAGAACTCTACGCCAATCATCGCAGTATCACTCACAAATCGAAGTGCCACAGTCGTTCCTTATCACTTCAGCCCAGCTGCTGGTCGCAGCTCTCTGCCTCTGCCCCACCGAGTGTATCGCAACTTTGGGGCGAGAGTCCACCCCCCTCCCCACCTATATATCCAACCGGCCCTGGTATTGCTGCTGGCTCCCCAAATGCCCTCCATGGGTCGCTGACTACAGCGATGCCTCTGCCTCTGCCTCTGTCGTTGTCGCTGCCTCAGTCTCTGTCACTAGCTCTGCCTCTGCCAACGTCGCTGTCGGCGCATACATTGCGCATAATCACAACAAAATCAAACAAATGAACGCCACTGACAGCACATTACACTGTAGTTCACTTTAAATTTTAATTTTTTAAATATTAATTCTTATAATTAAGAGATTAAATATTTAGGAATTAAATTTATTTAAGAGAATAAATCCCAAAAGAAGTTTACAGTTAATAGGTATTGAAACTCTTTAATATCCATCTTCCTGAGAGATTTCTCTCTTGGAGCAGCAACCTTACTGTTATTTTCCGTTTTTCCTTTTCCCCCAATTATGTTGCAGTGTGTGTGTGTGTGTGTGTATGGTGTGTGTCGGTGTGAACTAGTGTTGGCAACTTCGTTGCGTGTGTAACAGGCGCTCAGATTTTTCCGGAGAGAGAATAGTATTCATTTTTTTTTTTTTTTATGTCCGAAGTGTTCCCATTAGTTGTTGTTTTTGCAACAGCGGCAGCAACAGCAGTTGTTGTTGTTGTGGTTGCGGAATTTTTATAGGTTAAGCTGCAACACAGAACAATGGTGGCAAAAAGGGGGTTCAAAACGAAAGAAAAACGGAAGAGGGAGGCTGTGGCCAGTGCGGAGGGTTGTTGGTGGAACTTAACTAGTTTCAGCCGGCCGGTGTCGTTGCCTTCAAAAGCAAGCAACAAAAAAAAAAAAACAGAAAAGAACGAGAACTCACTCGTTGCGGTGGCTCTCTTTTGAGAAGGCCACTCAATTTTTTGAGTGATTCCTGGCAGGCGAGCGATCCGACCACCTGCCCCCATCATTTGGCCAAAAAGCTTCCTTCCTTCTTATCCCCCTGGCCGGGCATTCCTTTGCGCATTCCGCCACGCGTCGCTGTTGTCGTCGCAGTCGGCGTCGCTGCCCGCTTCCGGTGTCACTTCCTTATTTAGTTGTTTATGTTGTTTGTTGTGTTTTTTTTTTTTGGTAAAAGGGCTTCTCCATCCTTCCTTCTTCGTCCTTTGTAAGTGTCCTTGTAGGCTGAACCTAATTTAACAGCCATCATACTGTTTTGTGGCAAGGAATTCAATTTGCCTGAAAGCCCTCCTCCAAAACTCTCTCTCACTTGGCTCTGACGACGATCATTAGCCGGATTATTATTAGTCTATTAGTGGTAATAAAATTTATGGCACAAATACAAATTGAGGGAAAAGTTTCATGACGCCGAAATGGAAATTGAAAATGCTACCAAAGAGTGGGGCAGGCAGGCAGGCAGGCAAGACAGGTTGTCGCGCGGCATACATAAATGCAAACACTTTGTGCAAATATTTGTGTCATTAAACAAATGACAAACGAATTGGTTTTAGCACGAAGGAGGAGAGACGACACCGACAAAGAAAGATATATATTAAGAGAGAGAGGGAGAGAGAGCAGGTGACATGCAACATGCCAACAGCACAAGCTTATCAACAGTCAAATGTTAAGTTTAACAGCAACAGCAATAGCAACAACACCCCCACACACCATCCACCACCACATAAAACACTCACACAGATACTCACTCACTAACACATGTATAAAGTCACTCATCGCAACGCTGCAACAATGCAAAAAGCAAACTTTCACGCTGTCGGCGTCGCTGTTGCTGCTTTCGCTGCTGCTGTTGCTGCTGCTGTTGCTGCTGCTGCTGCGTTGCTGCTGGCGTATATCTCGTCGGTGGAAGTCGGGTCGTTTGGTTTCGCTGACAGCGGCTCGTGCCAGTACTCAACCGACTGCCAAACGGCGCACGACATAGCAGCAGCAGCAGCAGCTGAGGCAACAGCAGCTGAGGCAACAATAGCAACAGCAGCAACACCACCAACCATCCAAAGCAGCAGCAGCAGCAGTAATAGCCGCACGGCAGCAACAGCAACAGCAACACAAGCAAAAAAAAAAAAAATAAAAAGAAAAGCTACCCACGACGCTCGGTGTGCGTTGTGTTTTTTTTTGTTTGTTTGCGGTTCGTTCCCTCAGCGATAAAAACACACAAAAGCAACAGCAACACAAGCAACCCAAGCAACACCAGCAACACTAAAGTGACAAAATAACAAAAAGCCAAACCAAAAAATTAAAATGAAAACATATAAAAAATGCACTTAAACTTACAAGAAATATTACAGTTACAATAACTTAAGTTATAAAGTGTGGCAGTTGAATCACAAAAAAATAAAAAAAAAAAAGTAAAAAAATATATATATATTTAAACAATAAATGGTAAACAAAATTAACCATAAAATCTTATCAAAACTAGTGATGATTAAAAAGTAAACAAGATGAATAATTGTTTTTCAATTTTATTCGAAAAAACAGAGAGTTTTGTGATAAAATTTCAACTAAAAAGTGAATCACTAACAAGAATCTTAAATTTAAATAATTTCTCATTTAAATATTTAATATATCTCATATAGAAATCTTATAAAAATTCTGTTTTTTCTATTTTCCAATTTTGTTTATTTGACATTTGTCTGAATTTTTTGGTTCTCAACCTCCTCTTGTGCGGGAAATTATGCATAACAGATGCAGATTTATTAGGTGGCTCCTCTAAGACGTAAAATGGCAAAAATTAAAAATCATAAATCAAAAAGGCGAAATAAATCAACAAGAAAATTGAGCATAAAAGTGTGTGACTGTATAAGTGTGTGTGTGTGCCAGTGTGGCTGTGGTTGTTTGTTTTTCCGCTCCATCCTCTCTAGAAAATGGCGACCATCAATTACCGTTAGCCGTAAATCCGATTACAATTCTTAATAAAATATAAATTCAATGTTGAAATATCAAAGTGAATAGTTATAGTTTTTATTTTTTTTTTGGTATTACACTATTTGTGTAATTATTATGCCAAGAAGAAGATCTCCGATCCCTCATGCCCTCGCCACTAAGTGGGGCATGCTCACAAATCCATGAAGTAGAACACGTTTGGAATTGTGTCTATGAGATGCACTTGCACATATTTATAAATAAAAGTGCACAGACCCATACATATATGTACCATACTGTATCTATATGTACTATATTTTAGTCCGATTGGTGGAAACTATTGTAGTGATTAACGGTTTTTGCGATTTATGCAAATTTTTTGTGGTAATACTAGAGAGAGGAATTTTCATTTAATTTTCAAATTGATTTTCAAAAAGATTAGATAGAAAAAAAAGATAAAATTGGATTATTTTTAGAGAGATAATAAAAAAAAAAAATGGGTTAAAATATTTAAAACTCTTAACTCCTCTTTTTTGGAGTGTATATAATTAAATAGTGAGAGACAAGCCAGAAAATCTGTAACAAAAACAATAGCCATGGCAGTCGAGCGAGCAACAAGCCAAGAAATCTTTGAAATTAAGCTGCTTCTGGGCTCTGCCGACGCCTCTGCCGACGCCTCTGCCGACGCCTCTGTCGACGCCTCTGCCGGCGTCTGCAACTACATTAATCTTACTTTTATTGCTTTTCAGTTGCTACTGTTGTTGCTTAATTAATTTTCGGCAAACATTATACTCCCCCCCAATGAGTTAAATGAGTTGAATTATGATTTATAATTTGCAAACAAATTAATAGGATGGAAAATGTAAATGCGAGTTTAAATAGAAGGACGAAAAGGAAAAATAAAGTGCAGGAGAGTGTAGAGAGGGGAGGGGCGGGCCGCTAAACAAGGCCAAAACATTACGCATACGCCATGTGTGTGCGCGAGGCTATTGAGAGAAAAAAAAACTGGGAAATGGAACGAAGAAATGGCATAAAAAATGGCCAGGAATTAATTGGAGGCACGGCGACAGTGGCTGTGGCAAGAGGGAGAGGCCTTCTGTATTCCACCTGACACTTGAACAACTGTTTTAAGTTACACTTTTAATTAATTGTTGTGACTAAGTGATGGGGCCATGGAAAAAAAGTGAATGCAATGGAAAATGTGATTGAGAAAATAGTGAATGGAAAAGTGAAGAAAAGCAAAAACTTCCTTTAAGTCTAGAGCTATCAAGGCCTTTTCAGAACATCTATATTTCAGGATGCTGCAAGGACGAAAAATGTCCAAAATGTTGGCTTGAATTCCTGCCTTTAATCTTCTTGATTAGTCCTTTAATAAGCTTGCTGGCCATGTCCAAAAAGACCAGTGCCATGCCTCCTCTGCCTCTCGTATCTCTCAGCACCTTTGTGGCAAGAACTATAGTGGCCAGAAGAAGTAGTCCAACAGTAGTCCACCACCAGTCCCAACCCAGCTAATCAAACAACACGAACCTCGTTGCGAACGCTTTCCACGAAACATTTGATGTTTTTTGGTTTTTTTTTCTTTCTCAGCTAGTCTGTTATTGGGGACTAGACGATTTCCGTTTTGTGGCTAGCTTCTACTACTATTATTACTATATATATTTTTTTCTTCTTCTGAGTTTTTTTTCCACTGGGCTGTGTTGAGTGGCCGAGAGTGTAGGGGTTTTGGATTTGCCGCTAATTCGCATTAATCATACGACGTGTTGGACGCGGTCTCTCTTTTGTTTATGCATTGAAATCATGAAAACGAAAATGAAAATGAAATTCATCCAAAAAAACAGAGCAAAACAGTCTGTAGTATGTGTGTGCTTTTCCACATTTTTATTTTTATTTTTACACGCAAAAAAAAATTGACTGGCTCTCTGAGGGAAGGGGTGGCGGGTAGTGACGTCTTCTTACTCACGCTTGGCTTTTGTTGTTATTTTTGTTACTTATTTTTAATGTGTCAAGGTTCGCGGCATAATTTCTGTTGCTTTATTTCATTTGCGGGCAAAAAAGCAAACAGAAAATATATCAAGAGGGGTACCAGAGGGTGTACCAATGGGTGCGAGAGAGTGACAGAAGAAAGAGATAGAGAAAGAGACAGAGATAGAGAAAGAAAAAGACTTTCTTTTTGGGAGAAAATTAAGATATATTTTATGGAATTTAAAGATATTAAAGTATTTTGTACAAGAAAATAGTAAAGAAAAAGTGTTTAAAAATGACAAAAAATCATACTTTTTAATATTTTTTTCATAAGAAACAGTGTTAGTTTTGAACACTAGTCCTTACTGTAGTCCTCCTTCCTACATCGTATCAGACCTCCCTATCACCTTCTTAAGCTCCACCAGAAACTTATTAAGCTCCACCACTACACTACCAGCAGGACATAAAAAGACTGCCAGGACGAAGGCGAAGATGAGAACGTCGAAGGAGACGCATCGATAAATGTAAATGCAGTAAACGCTAAAAAGAAGAAGGAGGAGAAGGATAAGGGAGAAGGGAAAAAGGGTACTAAGCTATAGTTATAGTTATATGTAGGTAAGAGGGATCTGGGCATGGTGGGCATTGTGGGGGTGGCAGCTCCAGTACAGAGAGAGGGCAAAACATTTTTATTACCGCACTGGAGTCGTAAAAAACTAAATTACTTTTAAGTTTGTAAATTGTGCTAGCTCTCTCTCCCTCACTCTTTGACTCCTTTTCTCTTTCTGGCATTTGTGGTATAACCCCTTCCCTGGTCAACGCAACGTTTTGCATTCTTTGTGTCACGTTTCCATCGAAAGATACCGAAAGACACACAGTTACAGATAGCAAAACCCCCAGATACAGATACAGATACGTTCCGGATTTTGGATACCGGAAGAAAGAGATAGCATGATCGATGCTGGGAATAATAAATTTATGAAACGTCATTTATTCATAATGAGAGCCAAGCGAATGGGGGAAAAGTGTTGGCGCGTGTTTCAAAAAGAGAGAAGAGAGAGGGAAGGTGAAAAGACAGTCGATATGGCCGAAAGCAAGCGGGCCAATTGTGTGTGCACTGCATTTCGAGTGTTGTAAAGTGCCATAAACTTATTAGGCGAAAGTGTTTTGAGTGTTTTGTGTGTGAATGGTTTCGTATTCGATTTGTTATTCATTTCGAGGATAGTTTTCCAATTAGGCACTGCGGTTTTGAAAGCCCATCGATGGCCCATCAATGGCTTATAAGAGGGGGATCTTCACAGAGGGGGGAGGGGATGGTGAATAGAGGGTATAACTTTGGTTAAGTCCTTGAAAGTTTTGTTCGCTGAATAGATTCGCAAATTCCACGCAATGAGACTGTTTTTATGACTCTCATTATGACATTCTTCCGCCACTTGCATCAGCTTTAGAGTTTCTTCTACTTCTTAACGATGAAGTTACAAAAGTACATGTACGATATGGCGTTGAATGTATGGCGGCCGGTGGCAGGGCCACACCACTCTCATAGATACACACGCACGCACACCTCACACGACCCCACTCACATGTCATTGTGTCGGTTGTTGGTTGCTGGTTGCTGGTTGCTGCGCCTATTCGCGGCTATTTTGTATACATTTTGCATTAATTAAAAACAAAATAAACAGCAAAAGTCGCGCGAGTGCTCGCCCTGAGCATGGAAATAAAAAACAAGAAAGGAAAGCTAACTTCGGGCGGAGCCGAAGTTGATATACCCTTGCAGTTCAGTCGCAGTCCGCTAGGTGGCGCCACCCATCTTATTTTATTAGATATATAGCGGATCGTTTATAGTCGGCCGATCCTTATGAAAATTGGCAGATCAGATTGTTTTCCCCAAAATAGAATCTGTACCAAATCCCATCTTTCTAACTTAAAAAACACCAAAGTTATGCCAATTTCGATCGTTCTATGACAGCTATAGGATATAGTCGGCCGATCCTTACGAAATTTTGTACATAAGATATTTTGGTCAAATATAACATGTGTAGAAACTCC
The DNA here is from genome assembly GCF_017639315.1 of Drosophila ananassae. NCBI lineage: Eukaryota > Metazoa > Arthropoda > Insecta > Diptera > Drosophilidae > Drosophila > Drosophila ananassae. The sequence goes on along the minus strand of NC_057929.1, from coordinate 6,085,797 downwards.
CAACCCTCTAACTTAAAAAACACCAAAGTTATGGCATTTCCGATCAATCAGTTATATGGCAGCTATAGGATATAGTCGACCGATCCCGGCCGTTCCGACTTATATACTGCCTGCAAAGGAAAGAAGGGTGTGTGCAAAGTTTCAACTCGATAGCTTTAAAACTGAGAGACTAGTTTGCGTAGAAACAGACAGACGGACAGACGGACAGACGGACAGACGGACAGACGGACAGACGGACCGACGGACAGACGGACAGACGGACAGACGGACAGACGGACATGCTCATATCGACTCAGGAGGTGATCCTGATCAAGAATATATATACTTTATAGGGTCGGAGATGTCTCCTTCACTGCGTTGCACACTTTTGACCAAAATTATAATACCCTCTGCAAGGGTATAAAAACTGAAAAGCAAACACATTCTGATTTAAATGTGATTGTTTTCTTGCTTTTTTTTTGCCCGCCCTCGTCTTCTTTTTTATTTTTTTAGGGCTGTAAGTTGGAAATAATTCAATACCTGGAAAAAAATCATGATTTTTAGAGGTTTTTTTGGATTAAATACTCTTTCTAATTTTATGAAAATAAATATTAAAATTTTAACAAACTCTCATGTAATTAATATACCCTTTAATCTTTAAAAACTAATGAGTATCAGAAGGCAATGCTTTTCTGAAGTAAAGCAGAACAGAAACAAAAACAAAAAGCAAAGAAAAAAAAAACAAAAACAGAAGCAAAAGCAAAAGCAGCGTCGACGCACACACATACACTCATATATGTTCTGGTTCTCATTTTGCTGTCGCTGCTGCAGTCGCAGTTGACGTTGGCGCCGCTGCCCGGTCTCTCTGCCACTGATTAGAAGTGTCTTTGCCTTTTATGTTATTGTTTCTGCTTCTTTCTACCTTTGATTTTTTTTCTCTTGTATTTTTTATGTTTTTTTTTTTGTATTGTTTTTTAATTTTTTTTTTTTTGTTATTGCCTCTGCCGTGCACTTGCGATTTTCATGAAATTTCGCTACGGCTTTTCAATAATTTGTGCACGTCTTGCAAGTGAATTTCTTTCGATTGCTCTTGCAAAGTCAGCGATTGTGTGTGTTGCTGTTGTTGCTGCTGTTGCTGCTTGCCCATTGTTGTTGAGTGCTAATCGAATCGTGCGGCTCTTCAATATACAATATATATACTATCCGTAATTTATGTGCAATTTCTTACTGTATGTGCCACACAGCTGAACAAATCAAATTTCAATCAAAAGAACAAAAGATTGTGGGTAGAAAAGTGTAAAAAGCCCCAAAGAAACAACAAAAGAACACAAAACGTAAAGAGAAAGATAAAGAAAGTAAAAACAAAACCAACAAAATCAAAAGCCAAATGCGCCCGCGAAGCAAACGCAACAAAATGCAAAACTTTCGACGCTGCAGCACTGCAACACTGTCGTCGATATTGTCACTATACAACACTGGACGGAAGAGTTCACCCTATCGAACGGAAGCTTAAAATTTCGTTCAAAACTCAAGATTTTTTAATCCCACGATCCTCGAAAACTGAATCTAAACAAAAAATAAACTTTAAGTGTAGTCTTGACTCGACATTTAATGTCTGTATTACTTAAAAACTATAACTAAACTTTGTCTAAGCGAGATAACCTAAAAACGAATTATCTATGAATATTTGGGTAAGAATTATAGTAATAAGGTTTGTCTTTTAACATTATACAACACTAATTTAAATAAAATATTTATATTTATTTAATTCATATTTTATTTATTTTTATCCTTTTTAGCAACAAAAATTCCTGAAACGACCCGCGGAGGATGTTGACAATGGCGCTGATAACTATGAGCCGCCGCATAAATTGCCCAATAACAACAACAATAGCAATAATAACAACAACAATGGCTCTAATGCCAACAATGGCAATACCCAAAATAGTAATCCCAATAATGGCGGCAACTCCAACAACACCAACAACAACAACACCAATAACACTGGCAACAACACAAACAGCAACAACAACGGATCTGAGAATCTAACCAAATTCTCGGTGGAAATTGTTCAGCAACTGGAGTTCACCACATCAGCGGCCAATTCGCAGCCCCAGCAGATCAGCACGAATGTTACTGTAAAGGCGTTAACCAACACTTCGGTGAAGAGCGAACCAGGGGTGGGAGGAGGAGGAGGTGGTGGTGGAGGAGGCGGCGGCGGTAGTGGAGGAGGCGGTGGCGGCGGCAACAACGGTAGTGGCAACAATAACGGTGGTAACAACAACCCCGGAGGCAATAACACCGGAGGAGTCGGCGGCGTCGGCGGCGATCATCACCAGCAGCAGCAACAACAAGGCGGCGGTCTGGGTGGGCTTGGCAATAATGGGCGTGGCGGGGGACCTGGCGGCATGGCCACGGGTCCCGGCGGCGTCGGTGTCGGTGTTGGCCTAGGCGTTGGTGGCGGCGGCCTTGGCGGCATGGGCATGCCACCGCACATGATGTCCGCCCAGCAGAAGTCGGCGCTCGGAAATCTGGCCAATTTGGTGGAATGCAAACGGGAGCCGGATCACGATTTTCCGGATCTGGGCTCACTGGACAAGGATGGTGCGGGTGGACAGTTCCCCGGATTCCCTGATCTGCTCGGGGATGATAACTCGGAGAACAATGACACCTTCAAGGATCTCATCAACAACCTGCAGGACTTCAATCCGAGTTTCCTCGACGGCTTCGATGAGAAGCCATTGCTGGACATCAAGACGGAGGACGGCATCAAGGTGGAGCCGCCCAATGCCCAGGATCTGATCAATAGCCTGAACGTGAAGTCGGAGGGCGGTCTGGGCCATGGCTTCGGTGGCTTCGGTCTCGGTCTGGACAATCCGGGCATGAAGATGCGCGGCAACCAGGGTGGCTTCCCCAACGGCCCGAATGGTCCGACCATTGCGGGGGGAGGTGGTGGCGGTGTTGGCGGCGGTGGGGGTGGAGGCGTGGCCCCCAATGCTGGTGGTGGAAATGGCAATGCCGGGAATCTCATGTCGGATCATCCGCTGGCAGCTCAGACTTTGAAGCAAATGGCTGAGCAGCATCAGCACAAGAATGCCATGGGTGGGATGGGTGGCTTCCCCCGCCCCCCGCATGGCATGAATCCGCAACAGCAGCAGCAGCAGCAACAGGCCCAGCAGCAGCAGCAGGCGCAGCAGCAACACGGCCAGATGATGGGTCAGGGTCAGCCGGGACGTTACAATGACTATGGCGGTGGCTTTCCCAATGACTTCGGCCTGGGTCCCAATGGACCGCAGCAGCAGCAGCAACAGCAACAGCAGCAGCCGCAGCAGCAGCACCTGCCGCCGCAGTTCCATCAAAAAGGTCCTGGCCCAGGTCCTGGGGCTGGTATGCAACAGAATTTCCTGGACATCAAGCAGGAGCTCTTCTATTCCTCTCAAAACGATTTCGATCTCAAGCGAATGCAGCAGCAGCAGGCCATGCAACAGCAGCAGCAGCAGCAGCAGCAACATCACCAGCAGCAGCAGCAGTCCAAAATGGGTGGAGTGCCCAACTTTAACAAGCAGCAGCAGCAACAGGTGCCGCAGCAGCAGCAACAATTGCAACAGCAACAATACTCGCCCTTCTCCAACCAAAACGCAAATCCTGCAGCCAATTTCCTGAATTGCCCGCCCAGGGGCCAGCAGCCGGGTAATCTGCCTCAGCAGCAGCAGCAGCAACAGCCCGGCGGCGGCGGCGGCCCGCAGCAGCAACAGCAGCGCGGCAATGCCGGCAACGGTCCACCAAATAATCCCAATAACGGTGGTCCCGGCGGCAACTCCAACAACCCTACGCAGCAGCAGCAACAGCAACAGCAGCAGCAGCAGCAACAACAGCAGCAGCAGGCAACAACAACAACGCTGCAGATGAAACAGACGCAACAATTGCACATTAGCCAGCAGGGAGGTGGAGCCCACGGTATCCAGGTGAGTCCTTTTCTGCATCTGTTGTCCCTTTCCGGTGTTAGATCCCTAAAAAAGCCCAGTCAAAAAGACACTCAATCCCCGAAACGATGGAGCTTATCCAATAACATAACGCTACTTAATGCCATTGACACGTATGTAAATTTCCATGCATTTTTAAGTTATCATCGTAACGAAGTCAACAGCTTTTCATGAAAATCCCGAGCAACCGAAAAGCTTCTCCCCAAAAGGGGTGGCCCGTGTGAGTGAGTAAGTGAGTGAGTGGGTAAGTGAGTGGAAATCACAATCAGTGTGTGAGTCTTCACTCTCTTTTTCTCTCTGCTTGTTTTTATTTTTTGTATTTATTTTTTTGTTTTTGCGGATCATAAATCATGTTGAGCAAACAAGGGTCTTTCTCCTTTCTAACCCCCACTCTCTCTTAATATCCGGGAGAGTGCTCTCTCTTCAGTCCAGTTTGAGTGGGTATCCCTCTCACTCTCTGTCTCCCTCTCAGTGAGTGTGGTTTAACCCTCGATTTGGCCATTTCCACTCGTCGCCATCGAGTTTATCTCTGTCCATTAATTTTACCGCACATCTGTTCATAAAATTGCTCGGCGACCTGGTGCTCGGCTTCAGTGAATCCTCGGCAGCGGAACGCGAGTCCTGGCAACGCTATTCCACCCACTTTTGCGCCTTCTTTTCCATTTCCATTTCTTCCCTCTTCTCTGCCACTGCGAGGAAAAATTTCAACGAGTTCCTTGTGCGCCATTTTCATTACGTGAGCGACAGACAACTGAAACGAAAAAGACGCCACGGCCTGCAAAAAGGAAGATTGAGTTTTGGGGGGGTCTCTGTTGCGCTCCTATTTTTTTTAATATTTTTTTTCTTTCGCTTGCCAGGTCCTTTTTAAGGGGTAAAACACACACAAAAAAAAGGACAACTTTATGCCAACCATTTCGAATATTCAGCTTTCGTTTTGAGGCCAAGGCTTCAAACTGCAAGATGTGAAGGAAAAAAACCAATGAATTTATTTTTCTTTCTTGAGAAGCCATAAAAGATCTCTTAGGAAATTGCTAGGGAAATATTCTAATATTCTATGTTATTAGATATATTTTTTTTAACGAAAAAGCTGGAGAACCCCTCTATTATCTTGCTTTGAACCCTATTCGGAAACGTGATTGCATTTTTGGCAACAGCCCCAAGTGCATGGCTACATTTTGGCCAACTTTTCGTAATCACTCATTCATATAGTAATGCATTCATCACTTTATAGCTTTTCCCCCCACTTTCCTTCCGCCTTTCTATATCCATTTTCCGCCTCTATTTTTTTTTTTTTGTTTTTTGCTATTTGGCTCAAATGGAGGAGGGAATCGCTTTCACAAAAGCAATATTCCCTAGCCACTCTAACACAGTGGATCCATCTCTAATTCTCACACACACATCACTAATACTAATATGCACTAAACCTAACCCATATTCATTATCCGCTCCAAATTGTTTTCCTGTTATTTTCCAACAACAAGAACATTTCATTTACAAAATGAAAGTGCAAAACTTTTTAAGTTAAGTTTCATGTCGTTGAGTAGTTTTCATCAGAGAACAGCAAAAAAAAAAAGTGGATAAAAGAGAGAAACGAGTAAAAAGGAGACTTGGATAGACAGAAAAGGAGGGAGGGTAAGAGGTCTGGAAGCTGGTTTTGGCCTGGTCGAAAAAGGACACGGCAATGGCAACGCTTTGCTTTTTGGCCAGCTTTTCGGTCCTGGGCGCATTCAGCTCAAGTTTTGCCATGAATTTTGTTCATGCATTAACCCTCGGCCGCCGGAGACTTTCCGCTGCTACAACCCCTCTTCTTATGCACTGAGAGAAAAGGTTAAAACTTTTAATAAAAAAATTAATCAGGCTAATAGAGAGAGAATTTTCTTAGAACTTTCATTTAAGATTTTGATTTTTTATTTATTTTATGTTTGTTTGGTTTTTTTTTTGCAGTGTATAGAAAAATAGTTGAAGCAAGTTGAAAGTGGGAGTGGCCAGTGGGTTAAGGCGGTGGGGGTGAAACTTGTTGACGATTGAGATTGAAATTTTTCGGGTTTATTATAATTTTTTTTTTTTTTCAGCCACTGCCCGCTGGCCACTCAGCCTAGTACTCTTCGTCCTTTTCACCCTCGAGGTGTAGTTTTCCATCCTCATGCACTCTCCCCCCCACCTTCTGGAGAATCCTGGTCCATAATCAAAGGAAGCTGTCCTTTAAGAATCCTTTCTGAATTCCCGCTTATCGGCCCAAGACACAACACGTATACACACTTAAGTCTAACGATATATTTGCATAGGACTCATTAAAAATGCCCCCCGCGCTGTACAGGTCCTCCAGGACAACAACGAGGGTTGCAAAAAGCCAAAAACAGCATCCGATTCCCAAGACCAGCTAGCTAGCACTTCCTGCTCAATAACATCAAAAGAGTGTGGGTGGTTGGAAAGTGTTGGAAAGAGAACCACTTACGTACAATTTTACAATAAATATGACAAGGAGCGGTCAGAAAGGATAACAGGATGCGCCGTGTAATTTATTAAAAGCAGGGAATGAGAAAAATAACAAATTTTACTAATAGGTTTTTTCATCAGAAAGAAAGAGTGTGAATAACTAGGAAATTAATAACAAGAAGGTCCTTTTTCTGTAATAACTCTTTTGGAAAGAAAAGGACTAGGACTAAGATTTTATGCTAAAGAGCTCCTTTGAAATGTACAAGTTTCTCCATAGTGGGGTTACATTGTTTTATGAAAAAGGATATATGTATACATAACCAGAGCAACCAGCCATCCAACCAGGCAACAAGGATGGCCCCGGCTAAAGTTCAATGAATTCAAAATGTTGGCCATTTTGCATGTCCTGCATTAACTCGTTAAAATGCCACAGCGACGACGCGACAACAGAACCAACAATAAGGGTAAACTGTAGTTCTAGCAACCAACAACCAACAACCAACAAATTTGTATAAAATATACAATAACACAGACACAGAAACACTAACAGGGATATGAAGGAACAGGACTATGGTCGATCCGAAGCCGAAAACGTCATCAAAATGCCAGGGCGCACAAAAGTATGCAGCGGAAATGTGCAAAACGTGAAAATGTGCGGAAATTATACTTTCCCAGGACCTCCAATCGTGTGGGTGAAACATCAGAGTGAGACCAGACCAGAGAATAAAAAGGGAATGAGGGTCATATCAGATTTTATGACTTGGCCCGGGCCCGGACTTAATGAAGTTAGCCAGAAATGTGAGCACATGCGACCCGAACTCCTCAAGTCACAACATCCTTGTATCAGAAAACAATAAATAATTTATAACCCCGCGAAACTGAAGCTGAATGAGTTGAGATCCTAGGCAGAATTCAAAGTACATTTAATGAGTGTTTGAGGGGGAGTAAAAAGGGGGAGGGAAAAGGGGGGAACTGTTTTGCGCAGGCGCCAAGGCAATAAAAATAAATCCCCAAAAAAATTCCTGGCGATTTCCCGTGGAACTCTTCACATAACTCGCCTTCTCGGGGATTACAGTCACAGTCCCTGGCAGATTCCATAATACTCGTATCTCGTATAAACGAATTAACCGCTATAAATTTAACTCCCCCCCTCTCAGACTGGAAAAAAAGAAAGTAAAGAGGAAAGTTTGGTCCTAACATCATGGTAGAGGAGATGGAATAAACCTATTTATGAACACGAAACTTTTACGGGAAACAGCAACAAAGAAAACATGAAATTTTGTTGCTCTTTCATAATTTAACGCATTTTCTGGTTGTTGTTTTCGTTTTTTTTTTTAGATACACTGGGAAAAGTGATAGAGGAAGTTCGGGTTAAGATTTAGAGTAGAATATGATATCTTAGGATATAGAATATGTGTTAGGTTTAAAGAAATGGTTCTTAGAGGTCTAAAACTTAGAGAACATCATTATATCTTTTAAGATTTCATATTCTTTAGGCTTATAGGCTTATAGAAATGGTTTTTATAGGTTAGGTTTATAAAAAATCATTATCTAGTATAAAATTTTATATTCTTTAGGTTTGTAGAGATAGTTCTTAGGGTTCTAAGACTTATAGAACATCATTACATATTTTAATATTTTCTATCCTATAGACTTAAAAAGAAAGTACCTTTATTTTTAATGTTTATATGAAAGAAAACAATATTTGAAAATATCAGATTCGTCTAAAATTTAAAATTCTATTTCTCTCTCTGCAATAATCTTATTTTTTGTGTTTTGAAACAAACGATTTGAACTCATCGCCCCGCTCCACTTGTGATTTGAGTTTTGTTTCTCGGCCCGGCCCGGACAGGCCCGACCCGGTTTGGCCTGGCCTGGGCCTGGCCCATTACCTAACGCATTTGATGCTCTCAAAGGTCACATTATTTACCTTTTATATTCCCATTCGTGTCAGTTTCCGTGGAATGGGGTGGGAGGAGGTGGATTCTGGCCAGGTTATCGTGATGGCGAGAGGATGAGGTGCAAGGGCTTGATGTTTTTTTTTTTTTGGCGCATCGAAATGTTTGGTGAAAAATGATTTTCATTGCGAAACATACAGTGAGCGAGAAACTATAAGAACTTTCGTAATATTTCTGTTTTTATTTGGTTTTCGATTTTCTGTTTGCTGTTTTCTGTTTTCGGTTCTTTTGGCGCTTTTGGCCGCGTTTCAATCAATTTGGCCAGGTGTGTTGAAAGTACGGAACTTGCTGATGAACTCTGACGGCATTTTGGGGTTAAGTGTTTGCCAGAGTTTCAAGATGTGTGGCAGTGTGTGTGTGAGAATGATTTTCCTTTCCCCGCAACAGCTTTCCAATTATAGTATTCGCTTCTCACTGATTTGGTCTTTTTTCACTAGACTTTGAGGGATTATCTGAGAGCTTATGGCAGCAATATCAATCAGTTTATTCACACATCTTCAGTCCGTTCAGCTGGTATATTTCATTTCGGGGACTTAGCTGCCTCTCTGGGGGGCGGGGACTCAAGGAGGAGTGGCTACTCCTCCTTTCACCTGGGCACTTGGTCCTGGGGTGATTGCTACCTTTTCGTATTTCCCTCTGGCCTTGCCCTGCCATTCCACTCTCACCTATTTCCCTTCCCGAATCTCGCTTTTGGCATAAAATTTAATATTTGCGCGTGTGCCGCCCCCCTTTTATATACTTAATATATATATATATGATTGTCTGTGTGTGTGTCTGAGGGTGGTCCTTATCCCTCATCCCTCGTCATTGTGATTATTATGCGATGTAATCTGCTTCATGGAACACTCTGGCGACGAAGAAGTGGCGGCAGGAATGCGTAAGCAAGTGGCAAGTACTTTTAATACTTTCACCTCCTTGGGGCATAAGGATTGCACTCACACAGAGATACAAAGACCAGACACACACACACATACATGGATGGTAGAAACGCAAATACATACATATAAATATTTCAGTTTTTAATCTATTTTAATGGAAATTATTCGCGCTGAACAAAGTTTTCCGCTGATGCTGTTCGCCGGCAACTGGTTTTGCATTTTATTTGCCATAATTTGCCTGTCGCCACTTGCCATTCTAGCTATCTAGCTATCCACCAGCTCCTCTTGCCCTAAGTTTAATTTTTCTAATCTTGTCTTAGCCAAAAAGGCTATGGCGGACGCTGCAAAGTATGCTATGTTTTTGCTCAAACGCTCCCAGCTCCCAGCTCCAGCTCCTTGCGCGTTCTGCAAACATCTCACGTCGCATATTTATAGGCTGCCATGGCATAAAAAGCGGTTCCAGTTCCAACTGAAGCCAAAAGCTTGCCAAAAAGATTTACAAAATGTTTTCCGCCTTTTCGTCCCTGTGGCATTGCCTTTTGGAGATTGGCTTTCGAAGGACTCGAAGGGGGTCGAAAAAAAAAGTTTCGTTTAGGTATCAGAGCTGTGTAGTCTGGGCCAGCTTCGAAAGTTAGCTGTACTGTGTTTTGTGTTATCAACAAATGCAGTTCTGTATTCAAATTAGTTTTTATTTGCGCACAGGACACCGAGAAGGACACTGAGACGGAGACGGAGATACAGAGTTAGAGACAGAACCTGGTAGACAACAAAAACAACAAGTAGAGAAGCTTGACATTCATATCAAAAACAAAGTATTTGCACAATTTGTTTAAATTTCATGCCCCACTCAGACGAAAATTCATGCAAAATGTAAAAACCCAACCAAGTTGGCAAACAAACGAGCCCGGTCGGCCTCTCTTTTGGTCAAGTGTAAACTGTTGTCCAGGATAAGGCCCAGGGATAAAGGAAGAACTCAGCCTACTGAAAAACAAACCAATTCAAAAAACACACAGACAACACACACACACACACACTGTGCACAACTTGCATTTGAAATTCCATTAAATTTTGTTGCTCTGGTCACACGCAAAATAATTTCCCAGTAAAATTTTCACTCGACATTTTGCGTTGACAACCGAAACTCATTTCATTAACTGGCCCAACAGAACGCACAATCTGTTGCCACTACAATCATATATATGTGAGTGTATATGTTGGTGTGTGGCACACACACACTTATACTGGTTTCTGGCCATAAATATGTCTGCCTGGCCACCCATCTGAAAGCAACACCTTGCAGCCTCCTTCCATGCCAGCAAACGTTTTGCCCGGCCACTTTATCAAATTAATTACTTTGCCAACAACCCGGTATGAAGGAATAGTGGGTGTTTCGATGGTGTTTTAGGGGGTGTTCGAGGGTGTTACACGGCAGGGCAGAGAGGTCAAGTGGTCACAAAAGTTTTTGTTCACTTGCCACACTTTTACGGCCATAATACGAAGTCCTGAAGGTGAAAGGATCAAGTGGAATTATGGAATTACGGATTAAAATCATCTAGAATTCAAAATCTGATGTATTCTGTCTTGAAAACTATGTATCATTCCAGTAAATTCTATAATAACTCTCAATATATACAAAAAATTAGGAAAAAGAGTTTTTAAAATAGGTAATAAAGTGTGTGTAAAATCCAAATAGAGTTCAAAATTTGATATATTTTTCCTTGAAAACCAAGCCTCCTCCCACTAACTTCCCTAATAACACCTAATATAGTCAAAAAATACAAAAAAAAAGCTCTACAAATAGAAAATAAAGTGTGTCCAGATTGCAGAAACTAAACTTTCCCCAAATTAGAAGAAATTACATTAATATATTCTTCTCCTTGACGTCACGCACCAAAAAAAGAAGGAAAACTTTGAAAACAATTTAAAAATAGACAAAAAGTTGTCCCTTTTTTGTTTGATTTCTTTTTATTATTAGTCCTTTATTTTTTTTTTTGGAAATCCTAGAGAAAATCAATATAATATGTAGAAGGGGCACTGTAACCAGTGTCACGCTAAATAATAAAGTAATTTCAGTTTTTTATTGTTTGGTCCTTTGTCACATCAAAAAGGACATGTGCCTTTGGCATTTCAATGGAAGTCCGACGAACTTCCAGGAACTTCCAGGAAAGGGGCAGAAATTGCTCGAAAATTGCAAGGCACACGTGGCGTATGTGTGATATTATAGTATAGTGTTTATTATTCTCTATTTTCATTTGATCTTTGTTCCAGTGGGTGTGTGAGGGGGCGGTAGGGGCGTGGCTGGGGTGCGTGTCTAAAGCTCGTCTCTTGAAAACTCGCCGAGCCAAAGTAATTGAAAATGTAAATGGTTGTGGTTACTGCCTGCCAGTAGAGAGTGGAGAGTGGAGGGTGGAGAGTGGAGACTGTAGCTGTGAGAAAGTGAGAAGATGAGTGGAATGATGGGAGAAATGTGTGGAATTTAAGTGAAATGTAAGTGCAACAAAGTGAAGTTTATTGGGGGGAGGGGTAGCACCACCAGGACACCCTCTCCCCCCAAAAGTTAAGGCTTAATTCCCCTTTGCGGTATGTGTGTAAGTGTGGGTTTTGGCGACCCTGTTGCCTCTTTTATAATTAATAGCATTTAATTATTCTAATAGAAGTTTATGGCTCTCGGAGTTGGCCGGCCAGAATACAGTAATTAGCTTAAAGCGTTGATAGTTGGTTTTAGTCGATTGGAATTGAAATGGGAATTGAAATTGGAACTGGAATGTGCCTTCCAGGCCAAATTCCAATCGAAATGTGAGCCGAATTCCCCATTGCTTTCGTGTTGCATTTGTTTTTGGGGGAAAATCAATGCGAAAAATGGAGAGCAGGAGCCTGGGAGAAGGAGCAGGATATGCAGGTGATTTGCCGATCCTGTGGGGGGAAAATTTTGGAAAGTATTTTATCCAAAGGAAGGGGGAGGGGTAGATTCGTTTGGATGGATAATTCAGCCAAATTTGCAGCTTTGCTTTTTTGTTTGCTGTTTGCATTCTGTTGTGTCCTCTATTTGCCAAAGTGTGTATGAGTGTGTGTGATGTGTATGTGTGTGTGTGTATATCAGTGCGTGTGTGTGGGTGTAAATAAAATTAACGAATGTTGAACTTTCCTGCTGACAAAGTTCCGGCACATGGATAAGCAAACATGTTGAAAATGTACGTAGAAGCAATTGATTTTTGATTTATTTAAAAATATGTAGAAAGGATATAAGAAAAATGCCAGGATATTTCCTATTTTTCATAATCAAATTATTGCCAAAAAATAAACATTAAATAAAACTCTAAAAATCTCTACAATTTTTCATCAATTAAAATAATAAAAATATATATAATTTTATAGATTTTTGTTCTTTCCGGTTTTCTCAAAATAATCACATAAATAAAGCTTTTAAATTTAAATCGTTGTCACGTTCAGCCTTTTCTCGTTTCTGCCAGCTGGGTGCCGTACTGACTCAGACCGTGTATCTCATAGATGCAGTCAGCCAAAAGATACAAAAAAAAAAAAAAAAGAAAAATAAAAACGAACGACAGAAGAATTCTTCTCAATGCTATTTCGATGGCGGATCACCGAGTCTTTGTTCGCTTATGGTTGTATTTTATTGTTTTTGTTGCCAAGCAGCTGTTTTATCTATCAGATGCCAGCCCCCTGACTCATCCGATGGATGCGATTTATTCTGTGACTTTTTCCGCTATCGTATATAGCTAAAGTAAGAAATGATAAGCACGGAAATCTCTGATCTCATCAGCTCGTTAATATATGATATATGATTATGATGTGAATGGGAATGGGAATTTTGATTCTGATCCGATTGCAACAACTTGGATCGTATAATGACAGACCAGAGCCATTATCTGCCATTAGCCAGGGGAGTAATTACAGGTGAAATCAAATATTGGCCTCCAGGCACGCAAAATATTTGCACTAATTTGCTACAAACTGTAGACTCTCTCCCTCTTCGGCAAACGACTTGCGAATGCGTTTCTTGTTTTCCCATTAAACTGAAATTACAAATGCAATGGCAAATTAAATTTAATTTAAAAATCCATCAAGGCAACTGAACTGAGGCACTGCCTCGTAATTGATGGAAAGAAAAGAAATAAAATCACTGACCGATTAGCTTCTATATCTGTCGTATTATGGAAAGAATTTTAATGGATTTCGGTCTGAGAATTTCAATCTAAGAATCTAAAAATATACAATATGTATTTTAATTTTGAGTTCATCGAACTAGGTTAGCCCTTTTGATTATTTGTTGTGGGGGGTAACCTGTTTAATGGTGATTGAATATTCTAGTGGGCAGGAGATGGTTGGAGAAGAAGGACCTGCCCTCCTGGCAGGCCACATAAACTTTTTGACAGACGATCCATTAAAATGTTTTCATAAATTGTCCACAGGTGTGCCTGAGAGCACCTCCACATACCATATATACCATGTACATGGCTATTGGAGGGTATTGGAAGTGAGGCCTCCCCCCCCTACCCTTTTTGAAATGAAGCCAACAAACAAATCGAAGTCATCCATCGCCCCAAAGCCAAACCCCAATAATTTAAGCCGCCCCCGTATCCTGGGGTAGCCCTCCCGCCCGCCAGTGACCCACATGACATATGCATATAGTGCAGTTCATTTCGGGGCACCACAATGTGCACCACCCTCGTATATATGTGTTTGTGCTTCCATTTGGCGGGGCATGGCATGGCATGGCATGGCATGGCCATTTATGCCAAAATTTAATTTATAATTATTGCAAGTTTAATTTATGATCATTGACATGCTGCAGCAGCCCAAAACAGACACACAGATGCACAGATACAGGCCTGCTTTGTGGCATACTCACACACACACACACATACACAACCAAACTAAGGGGCGGTGGGGCAAGGGGAGTGGCTTTTGTATCTATTCCCCGCCTCCTCAACCATCTCTCTCTCTGTTGCAGATTGTCTGGCATTGTGTGCAAACTGCAACTGTTTCAAAAGTTTTCCTCTCCCAACCCATGGGATCTCTGTTCTCCAGGTCCTTGCGGACAAGTGGGGCTTGTGCAAAAAAAAAAAAGGAGGAGGGAGAGGTAGAGGCAGGACTCCACCACTTGCCGCGCTGAAAGTTGGCTGATATGTCGGCATCAACAATGATGATGATGACGGGTTTGTGAGGATGTGTGGACGTGGGATATATACGTTTTTGGTTTGTCTGTGGAGGTGAAGTCCTGCCCAGGAGACTTCGGGGGGCTCATCTCATCTCTGGGCAGCCGTTAAGGATTGCATCTGGTGCTGTAAGCTACCCCAGGTATTTTGCCACCGAAAGTGAGCATAATTACAGCAAATTGAACTCGAAGGACATGCCAGGGATCACTTTAGTTTGCTTCATTTGCGTAGCATACTTTTCAGGGTTGTGCTTTGAGGCTTAAGGTGTTAATAGTTGCCTGAAGATTTCTTAGATCTTGGTTTAATAATAAAGTTTTTAAACTAATCAACTAGCTGTTGATTAAAAAACCATCTACTTTAATTTATTTTCCTGCCAGTCGCTGGCAATTAAAAATCAAATTCCCTTCGCTTTAACGCTTCTGCCAAATGAGATTTTGCCTCATGGTTGCTTCCTATTCCTGCCCCTTGTCCTGTCTCTGTCATAATTTCATTAAATAACGCAGCAAGGACACCTCATTGGATTGAATTGGATTGGATCTCTCAGTCAGAAGCCGAGGAGGCAGTGCCAGTCGAGGAGCGAACTTTAGCGAAGCTAGTTTATGTCACACAAATATCCAATGACAGACACCCAGTGGGTGTCTCCTCCTCCACTTGGAATTCCCTTGGCTTCATTTTGAATTTTTTGGCTTCAGTGCCAACAAAAAAAAAATAAAAATAAAAATAAAGATAAAACATGGCTGGTTTCTGGCAAATAAACCAAAAAAAAACAGGATTTAAGCTAGACTAAATCATATACTTGCTGGGGTGGCTAGTGGTTAGTAGAAGGCGTGGAAGGGCGTTGGTAATTTCATTGACTCTTGAATTTTATTTTGGTTGTCAGCCAATAGCCCTTCCCTTTGTTTTATTAGGCAATCCAAAAGCTAAGGGTTTTGTAGTCCACTCACCATAATAATCACCATAATAATTAATCAGTGAGAACACCTTTTGTTGAGATTCTTTGCACCTGCTTTTTGGGCCAAGTAAGTTTTTCAATTACGTTAAGTGCAATTGGGCAACAAGTTCTGTTCGGCAGTTGTGGGTTTCGTAATTTTGCGATGGATATGGGGGATACTACTACGATGTACGGGTGTAGGTACAGTTGTGCCGGGTCCTGGTCAGCCAAAAAGGGAAGTTGAAGTAACTTCTACTCCCCCCTTTGAAGAGACACAACCCAAAAATAAAAAAGGGGGACCTTAGTTTCTTTGGAGTATCTTTGTTTTTCTTGTACGTTGTTTTCTTTCTTTATTATTTTTTTTTTTTTTTGGTTCTACAGCCTTACATGTGTCACAAACACACATACATACATAGCTGGATACCAGGACACACTAGCTGGGTAGTCACATATATCATTGTCAAGTCTATATGCAAGCCATACCATTCCATGCCATGGCATGCCTCCACCTCCGCAGTAACCTCCCGGATATCATTCCCTTGACAGCGCGTGGGGCGTGCGGCAATCTTTTTGGCTTGTCAAATGCGCATTTCCTGCTTCTGCCGAGAGTCCTTCCAGCTCTATGGGAATCTCTATCTTCGCTTGTAGTAGTGCCTATATGTGTGTGTGTGTGTATCTGTGTATGTGTTTGTCTCCAGCGCAATCAATATGGCGGCGCTGGGGTAATAGCTGCAGGATTTACGCGCTCGTGCGGCGTCTCCGGTTTAGCCAGCAACCTTCTCTGCCCACACTTCCCATTGCCACTCCCCCTCAGCAGCCACCATCCCACCACCACCCACTTACATGACCGCCAAGCCGTCGTCGTCACCGTCACCATCGCCCTCGACAGTTACCTTTAAACTTTTTTTATTGATATTTTATGTATTAGTGGGTGGCTGCCGCTGCCGCTGTAGCTCTGGAAGGTGGCTCGTGGGTGGGTCTTGTGTCTTCTTATGAAAGCTCTGCTGTAATGATTTGTTTTATGAACTTGTTACGAGCCCTTCGATCGGCAAACCGAGCCAATCTATGTTTAACCAAAGCCCAGAGACTTTACGACGGCCAGGATTGGAAAGAAAAAAATCTATTAAAATGCACAGGAAGAAAAGGAATATATACAGGGAATATATTATTATTTAAAAGTGAAAAAATACTCAAATATTTATCTTCCATATATGTGTGGAGAGTACAACCCTCACTTTTGTAGACCTTATTCCCATATCCCCCAGAGTCTGAGCCTCAAAGGGCCACGGGCTTATGATTTATGGCCAAAAGTCGAATGCAAAGGGGGGCAGACTGGGTGTCTGGGTGACTGCCAAAAGGTTAGCCTACACCCAATGCCACTGCCAAGGCACTAAACTTCAATTAGCCCCGACGAGGAGAGTCCATGACTTTTAATCAGCGTACTTTACGCCACTCACTCTAGCTCTGTCTCTGTTTGGCGTATGCCAGCCACATATGAGCTTCCTACTCCCACCCATTAAGGCGCCCAACATTCGCACGCGAGCTGAAAATGAAAATGCGTGGAGCTGCAGAAAAACACACAATAAATTAAACCAACAACCAATTACAGAAACAGCAACAAAAGGCGGCAAAAGGAGGCAACAGGAGCGAAGGCCAACGTTCAAGGACTAGACATTTTCTATGCCCTGTAGTTATGTGAGGTTTTAGAAGGATAGGGTTTGAAAAAAATGTAAAATAAATAGAAATAATGATATTTTTCAAGGATATTTTTCTTTAAAAATACATATTTTAATCATCAGGATATCTGTTTCATAGACTTAGTAGTTAGTTAGTTAGTTAGTTAATAGTTTTTAGTCGAAAACCCTTCTATTACAGGGTATTCAAAAAAGCTATGTTGCCTAGCCTGCCTATTTCCTGTTGCTTTTGCTTTTCGAAAAGTATACTTGACTGCCTCTGGTCACACATGACATGGCGACAAACTGTAAAAAAAAATACCCCGTTACAGGAATGGGAAAATAAGCAATGAATTTCCCTCCGCTGAGGAGAGAAAGCTTTTGGGGAAACCATCAAAAAACGAAGGGAAAATCGGATGGCAAAAGTAGAGAGACAACTTTGTGAATCCCAGGGTGTGCAGTGTGTCCGGTTTAAAGATTTATTTGTTGGCTGCCAAAGTCAGGGATAAACGGGCAGTCGGGCAAGGTGGTCGGGGCAAGGAAAGGTTGCAGGAAAAAGCTGGAAAGGAAAGGGGGAAGGGCAATGGGTGTGCAATGGGTGGCATTGAAGTTCCAGGGTCGATCGCTGCTGTGTCCTCCACTCATTTTGCATGTCGCCGGGCGCCCTTTTCGGGCCCATTACAATAACAAATGAATGGCAAATTTGCTGCTATGCGAGGGGGGGAGGGAATACAGAAACTCTCACACACACACATATGTAGACAGAGCCAGGGAGAAAGTCACACAGACCGATGGACGCAGCAAAGTAGACTATGAAAAAGTGCCGAAAGATTTATGCTTGCCTCTGGCTTCTCTTGCTCTTCCACTCCCTCTCATCCTCTCTCTCTCTCTCTCTGTTTGGTCGTCCTGGGTGTTTGGCAGTCAATGGTGGATTCGAAAGCCATTCCGGTGATAATAAGCTTGAAAGCCTGCACCACCCACCCACCAGGACCTCCCTGCTTGTGTGTATGTGTGGGTGACACTTCGAGCTGACAGCAAATGAGACAGCTGCAAATGGAGAAGGTGTTTGCCTGTCTCCGCTCCTGTCCTTGTCGCCCGGGATGGCCCATGTGTCGGGTATTAGCTTTGAGAATCTTTTGCACTGGCATTTCGGGCGAATTATCAGAATGTGTCCCGGAAATGGCTGACAAAATTTTTGACTGGGCTATCGAGTATCTAAAAATAGTAATACTTCAAAGAGCCTCTCTGAAGATGTAATTTCTTAATTAACCTTTAACTTTCTTTCATGTTTAGGTTTCGGCTGGCCAGCATCTGCATTTGAGTGGCGACATGAAGAGCAATGTCTCGGTGGCCGCCCAACAAGGTGTCTTCTTCAGTCAGCAGCAGGCCCAGCAGCAGCAACAACAGCAACAGCCCGGCGGCAACAACGGCCCCAATCCGCAACAGCAGCAACCGCATGGCGGCAATGCTGGCGGAGGCGTGGGCGTTGGTGTGGGCGTCGGAGTGGGCGGAGTGGGCGGTGTGGGTGTGGGTAATGGAGGACCCAATCCTGGACAGCAGCAGCAACCAAATCAAAACATGAGCAATGCAAATGGTAAGAGAAATTAATAATATTTTTATATATTAAAATTTAATTTTAATATTTAATTGCAGTACCCTCCGATGGCTTCTCGCTCTCTCAGAGCCAGACCATGAACTTCAACCAGCAACAGCAGCAGCAACAAGCGGCAGCCGCCGCAGCAGCAGCAGCGGCAGCGCAACAACAACAGGCCGCCCAGCAGCAGCAACAGCAGCAGGTGCCGCCCAACATGCGCCAGCGTCAGACGCAAGCGCAGCAAGCGGCTGCTGCAGCGGCGGCAGCAGCGGCGCAGGCGCAGGCAGCCGCCAATGCCGGCGGACCGAACGTACCGCTTATGCAGCAGCCGCAGGTCGGAGTGGGCGTCGGCGTTGGTGTGGGCAATGGCGGTGTGGTTGGTGGACCAGGCGGTGGCGGCGGCGTCGGCGTTGGCCCCAATAACGGTGCAATGAACCAAATGGGCGGACCCATGGGCGGCATGCCGGGCATGCAGATGGGCGGACCCATGAATCCCATGCAGATGAACCCGAACGGACCCGGCGGTCCCACTGCCCAGCAGCAGATGATGATGGGCGGCGGCGGCGGCAACGGTGGACCGGGTCAGGTGCCAGGTGGTCCCGGTGGTCCGGTTCCCAATCCCAACCAGGCCAAGTTCCTGCAGCAGCAGCAGATGATGCGAGCCCAGGCGATGCAGCAGCAGCAACAGCACATGGCCGGAGCCCGTCCACCGCCGCCGGAGTACGCCAATGCTACCAAGGCGCAGCTGATGCAGGCCCAGATGATGCAGCAGACGGTGGGTGGCGGTGGAGTCGGTGTCGGCGGCGTGGGAGTGGGCGTTGGAGTCGGAGGCGTCGGCGGTGCCAATGGCGGTCGCTTCCCCAACAGCGCTGCCCAGGCTGCGGCCATGCGGCGCATCACTCAGCAGCCCATTCCGCCCTCAGGTCCGATGATGCGCCCGCAACACGCGGCCATGTACATGCAACAGCATGGCGGAGCGGGCGGTGGTCCCAGGGGTGGCATGGGCGGTCCCTATGGCGGTGGAGCAGGCGGACCCATGGGTGGTCCTCAGCAGCAGCAGCGACCGCCCAATGTGCAGGTCACGCCGGATGGAATGCCCATGGGCTCGCAGCAGGAGTGGCGCCACATGATGATGTCGCAGCAGCAGACGCAGATGGGCTTCGGCGGTCCAGGACCCGGAGGTCCGATGCGTCAGGGTCCGGGCGGATTCAATGGAGGTGAGTACAGCCAGACATCCAATAATCGCAAGGCCTTAACCTTAGCTCCAATCTTAGGCAACTTCATGCCCAATGGCGCACCGAATCCAGCTGGCAATGGCCCGAACGGTGGCGGCATGATGTCCGGTCCGAATGTGCCGCAGATGCAACTGGCACCGGCCCAAATGCAGCAGCAGCTGATGCGTCAACAGCAACAGCAACAACAGCAGCAGCAGCAACACCTGGGACCCGGCGGTGGCAACAACATGCAACAGATGCAGCAGCTCCTGCAACAGCAGCAATCTGGCGGCGGTGGCAACATGATGACCAGCCAAATGCAAATGTCCAGCATGCACATGTCCCAGACCCAGCAGCAGATCACCATGCAGCAGCAGCAACAGTTTGTGCAGAGCACCACCACCACCACGCATCAGCAGCAGCAGATGTTGCAGATGCAACAACAGCAGGGCCCGGGCGGTGGCGGTGGAGCGGCCAGCAACAACAATGGCGGCGGCGGAGGCGGTGGCGGTGGGGCGGCCGTTGGTGGCAACACAACAACGACCATTGCCAGTGCTAGTTCCATTAGCCAAACGATCAACTCGGTGGTGGCCAACTCGAATGATTTGTGTCTCGAATTCTTGGACAACCTGCCGGTGGATAGTAATTTCTCCACGCAGGATCTGATCAATTCCCTTGACAACGACCATTTCAACCTGCAGGACTTCAACATGCCGTAGATGATGCCGTGTAGTTCGTTGTATAATCAAAAAAAAATCCACCCAGCCAGCACCAAAAAGAAGATAAAAAACACAACCACCACCACCACCATAACCTAACCACCACGATGTTGCCTCAGTTTTGTTTAGATTTTTTTGTTTTGTTGCCTGTTGTTGTTATTGGTCCGGGCAACCGAATCCAACCGCCCACTAAGCTCCCGCCCTTGGCCCAACGCCCAACGCCCAACGCCCAACGCCCCTCCTCGTTCCTGCCAACGAAAGTTATTTTGTTTGTTATATTTGTGTGTGAATTTATTCGTAAGCTAAGTTCTATGTCTCCACTATGTACTCTAATTTCGCGGGCTCCACTCTATCGTATCGTATTGTAATTGTAATTGTATTTGTATTATTGTATTGTATTCTATGTATTATTAGAGCTGTTCAAAAACAAAACAAAAAAAAAAAGGTCCAAGGCGTTCGACCAAGCCGACTGGGCGTGGCAGCGGCTCGATAGTCCGTCAGACATTCCATATACTACCGTATGCACCGATCGAAATAGGGAATTTTTAGGGAAATTCAGAACAGAAAGTATTCGCGAAAAGTACTTTAAAAATCAACCAAAAAAACGAGAAACGAGAATTTTACAATTTACAGTCTACAACAGTCGCCCTCTCTCTACAGAAGCAGAAACTTAAGCACTTGTACTTAAAGGATATATACTATAATTATATTTTTTGGCCACGCCCAGTGCTCCGTACGCCCCTTTCGTTTGATTACTTAAGCAACAAAAAAACCAGATGAAATAATGGATGATGCAAAATGCAAAAAAGAACCAACCAGAAAACAAAATCGAAAAACAAAACACAAAATAGTTGTACATTTTATATTGTATTTAATTTTATTTAATTTTTATAGAAACGAAATCGACAAAAGTAAAAAACTAAAAATAAAAGAAATGGAAGAAATCGATTAACTGTCAGAATAAAAAAAAAAGTAAAAATATTGGTGATATTTTTAAAAATGCTTAAAACACAAATTGAGAAAGTAAGCGAATCAAAAGAAAACTCAACAAAAAAAAAAAAGAGAAATTCACAAAAACACACCAAAAGGGAAGAACTTTTTTAAAAACCAAACAAAAAATTTGAGAAACAGTTATTATTATTATAATTCTAATTATTATTGTACATTAATTTTTTTAGATGAGGTTCATTTTTAAATGGAATTTTAAACGTGGAGCAACAGTGCGAGAAATGCGCAAACAAAACATATTTAAAAAATATACACTATATATAGTATATATATATATATTATGAGTAGTTTTTGGTAGTGAAACGTAATTAGTAGTTTGTTAAATAAATTGATATACACCCACAAATACATAATATTAAATTAGAAATCATATATATACGCGATCCGATATATTTGATTAAATGTAAAAGCAGCGCTAACAATTTACATACTTAGTCCTAAGTCGCCACAAAATGTTTGAGGGGTTAAGTAAGAGAGAGAGATCGACATTTATATATTTACTAGATGCGCCTGGCCGCATTACCAAGTGATGCCATGCCAAGCCAAGCCACGCCCATATTAAAGTTGGAGTTGGAGGTTGAACAATATAAAGCTAAACAAACAAACAAAAAAAAAAGCAAACAAAATTGCTAAACAAAAAAAATCTTCAAATGAAAAGCAAACGAAAAAAAAAAAACGCCAGAGATTCCAGCAATGAAATTATTGTACGACAACTAATTAGAGCAATTCCATAAGTCCGTAAGTTAGAGACCAGTTCAGTTGAGGCCATAGAAATTTTTGAATTGAACCAGGACACCAGGATCCAGGTTGCCACTTCCACAACTACATAATATAGTAACAGACAGCTCACAGCCATTTTTGCAGAGTTTTACATTAATTAGGATCAACAGCAACAAATCCATAGCACACACGCCTAGCAAAACAAAAAAAAAAAAAATAAAAACAGAAATGGAAAATATACATAAATATAATAAATTTAATGACAAAAGTATTTAAGCCGCAAAAAAACAAAGAAACCGATAAAAAATCTAACAAAATTTACTATTACAATTATAAATGAAATAATAAAAAATACGCGAATTGTAGTTTGTAATTAATGCTAAAGATACGAAGTAAAAATTTGTTTATAACTATTATATGAAAACCGCAAATTATATATACACTATTATTAAATACAAATTATATATTATATATATATATACACGCATATTATTACTATATACAATATGGCATATTATTATTACATATATATTTCAACACGAAAGTAACTAGCGAGCCAGTTCGTAAGGTGTTCAGATGCCGCCTCGCTAAGCAGTTCCATTGAAATAAATCTTAAAACTCGATATCAATTACAAACCGAAAGCAACCAGCTGCCAGCGGCAAACCAAACATAAAATATTTATAAACCGAGAACTGCGACAAGAACAGAAGGATTAAATGAAAAGCAAACCACTTACTTTTAGCCAACTACGACATTGATTTTCACTTAGCCACAACAAGTAAAATCGATTCGAGCTAGCGCTTTTTGGTTTTGTATCTAATTAGCCAAAAATTAAATTGGTACTCGAAGTCTTCTGTTTGCCGTTTCTTGGTTCTCCGGGATTGAACAAAATGTTGGGAAGCAAAAGCAAACATTTAACGTTATTTTACGATTTGAAAAGAAAGTAACAAAATAAAATAGAAAAATATTACTTTTGTAAATAAATTGGATGTTGTTTTTATTATACTCTTGAATATATATTCTTGATGATGGACCCCCTTGTGAAATCCAGGATTTCGACTTTTGCCCCAAACTAAGCCCATATCTTGGCCAATTCTCATCCGATCCTTGAGCGGAGTACCTTAATCGATTTGTAGTTCCATTCTCCTTCAATCTGCATCAAAATCTCGAAACAAAATTTTCGATCCGCACTTTTCGATTTTTCCTGATGGACCCCCTTGTGAAATCCAGGATTTCCACTTTTGGCCCAAACCAAGCCCATATCTTGGCCAATTCTCGTCCGATCCTTGAGCGGAGTACCTTAATCGATTTGTAGTTCCATTCCCCTTCAATCTGCATCAAAATCTCGAAACAAAATTTTCCATCCCCATTTTTCGATTTTTCCTGATGGACCCCCTTGTGAAATCCAGGATTTCGACTTTTGGCCCAAACCAAGCCCATATCTTGGCCAATTCTCACCCGATCCTTGAGCGGAGTACCTTAATCGATTTGTAGTTCCATTCTCCTTCAATCTGCATCAAAATCTCGAAACAAAATTTTCCATCCCCATTTTTCGATTTTTCCTGATGGACCCCCTTGTGAAATCCAGGATTTCCACTTTTGGCCCAAACCAAGCCCATATCTTGGCCAATTCTCGTCCGATCCTTGAGCGGAGTACCTTAATCGATTTGTAGTTCCATTCCCCTTCAATCTGCATCAAAATCTCGAAACAAAATTTTCCATCCCCATTTTTCGATTTTTCCTGATGGACCCCCTTGTGAAATCCAGGATTTCGACTTTTGGCCCAAACCAAGCCCATATCTTGGCCAATTCTCTCCCGATCCTTGAGCGGAGTACCTTAATCGATTTGTAGTTCCATTCTCCTTCAATCTGCATCAAAATCTCGAAACAAAATTTTCCATCCCCATTTTTCGATTTTTCCTGATGGACCCCCTTGTGAAATCCAGGATTTCGACTTTTGGCCCAAACCAAGCCCATATCTTGGCCAATTCTCACCCGATCCTTGAGCGGGGTACCTTTCGCACTTTTCGATTTTTTCTGATGGACCCCCTTGTGAAATCCAGGATTTCGACTTTTGGCCCAAACCAAGCCCATATCTTGGCCAATTCTCGTCCGATCCTTGAGCGGAGTACCTTAATCGATTTGTAGTTCCATTCTCCTTCAATCTGCATCAAAATCTCGAAACAAAATTTTCCATCCCCATTTTTCGATTTTTCCTGATGGACCCCCTTGTGAAATCCAGGATTTCGACTTTTGGCCCAAACCAAGCCCATATCTTGGCCAATTCTCGTCCGATCCTTGAGCGGAGTACCTTAATCGATTTGTAGTTCCATTCTCCTTCAATCTGCATCAAAATCTCGAAACAAAATTTTCCATCCCCATTTTTCGATTTTTCCTGATGGACCCCCTTGTGAAATCCAGGATTTCGACTTTTGGCCCAAACCAAGCCCATATCTTGGCCAATTCTCACCCGATCCTTGAGCGGGGTACCTTTCGCACTTTTCGATTTTTTCTGATGGACCCCCTTGTGAAATCCAGGATTTCGACTTTTGGCCCAAACCAAGCCCATATCTTGGCCAATTCTCACCCGATCCTTGAGCGGAGTACCTTAATCGATTTGTAGTTCCATTCTCCTTCAATCTGCATCAAAATCTCGAAACAAAATTTTCCATCCCCATTTTTCGATTTTTCCTGATGGACCCCCTTGTGAAATCCAGGATTTCGACTTTTGGCCCAAACCAAGCCCATATCTTGGCCAATTCTCACCCGATCCTTGAGCGGGGTACCTTTCGCACTTTTCGATTTTTCCTGATGGACCCCCTTGTGAAATCCAGGATTTCCACTTTTGGCCCAAACCAAGCCCATATCTTGGCCAATTCTCACCCGATCCTTGAGCGGAGTACCTTAATCGATTTGTAGTTCCATTCCCCTTCAATCTGCATCAAAATCTCGAAACAAAATTTTCCATCCCCATTTTTCGATTTTTTCTGATGGACCCCCTTGTGAAATCCAGGATTTCGACTTTTGGCCCAAACTAAGCCCATATCTTGGCCAATTCTCATCCGATCCTTGAGCGGAGTACCTTAATCGATTTGTAGTTCCATTCTCCTTCAATCTGCATCAAAATCTCGAAACAAAATTTTCCATTTCCATTTTTCGATTTTTCCTGATGGACCCCCTTGTGAAATCCAGGATTTCCACTTTTGGCCCAAACCAAGCCCATATCTTGGCCAATTCTCACCCGATCCTTGAGCGGAGTACCTTAATCGATTTGTAGTTCCATTCTCCTTCAATCTGCATCAAAATCTCGAAACAAAATTTTCCATCCCCATTTTTCGATTTTTTCTGATGGACCCCCTTGTGAAATCCAGGATTTCCACTTTTGGCCCAAACCAAGCCCATATCTTGGCCAATTCTCACCCGATCCTTGAGCGGAGTACCTTAATCGATTTGTAGTTCCATTCCCCTTCAATCTGCATCAAAATCTCGAAACAAAATTTTCCATCCCCATTTTTCGATTTTTTCTGATGGACCCCCTTGTGAAATCCAGGATTTCGACTTTTGGCCCAAACCAAGCCCATATCTTGGCCAATTCTCACCCGATCCTTGAGCGGAGTACCTTAATCGATTTGTAGTTCCATTCTCCTTCAATCTGCATCAAAATCTCGAAACAAAATTTTCCATCCCCATTTTTCGATTTTTCCTGATGGACCCCCTTGTGAAATCCAGGATTTCGACTTTTGGCCCAAACCAAGCCCATATCTTGGCCAATTCTCACCCGATCCTTGAGCGGAGTACCTTAATCGATTTGTAGTTCCATTCTCCTTCAATCTGCATCAAAATCTCGAAACAAAATTTTCCATCCCCATTTTTCGATTTTTTCTGATGGACCCCCTTGTGAAATCCAGGATTTCCACTTTTGGCCCAAACCAAGCCCATATCTTGGCCAATTCTCACCCGATCCTTGAGCGGAGTACCTTAATCGATTTGTAGTTCCATTCCCCTTCAATCTGCATCAAAATCTCGAAACAAAATTTTCCATCCCCATTTTTCGATTTTTTCTGATGGACCCCCTTGTGAAATCCAGGATTTCCACTTTTGGCCCAAACCAAGCCCATATCTTGGCCAATTCTCACCCGATCCTTGAGCGGAGTACCTTAATCGATTTGTAGTTCCATTCCCCTTCAATCTGCATCAAAATCTCGAAACAAAATTTTCCATCCCCATTTGTCGATTTTTCCTGATGGACCCCCTTGTAAAATCCAGGATTTCGACTTTTGGCCCAAACCAAGCCCATATCTTGGCCAATTCTTACCCGATCCTTGAGCGGGGTACCTTAATCGATTTGTAGTTCCATTCTCCTTCAATCTGCATCAAAATCTCGAAACAAAATTTTCCATCCCCATTTTTCGATTTTTCCTGATGGACCCCCTTGTGAAATCCAGGATTTCGACTTTTGGCCCAAACCAAGCCCATATCTTGGCCAATTCTCATTCGATCCTTGAGCGAAATGTCTTAATCGATTCGTAGATAGATTCTCTACAAATCTGCATCAAATCTATAAATATTTTTTTTTACAAAATTCCCTTGTTCCATTTAGTTTTCATTCATATTTATTGATTCTTCATACGCATGTTCATAATACATAATTGCATATTTTACGACTTATGATAAATATTTTTATAATATTCCATTTTAAATACATGCATTTAAAGTGTATGTGTGTGTGGTGTATAGGGGGGGTGTGTGCTTTAATTGTTTAACATTATTATGGTGTGTACGCATATTCAATAATTCAATATGTAGCCATTGCAACACATCCGCGAATTCAGCTGAAAGCCAACGGGTTGCATGGGCATTTTTAATTGTTATTCTTGCGGATAGGACCTAACTGAGCACTCCAGATCAACTTAAAAATTAACAAGCTTGATGGCTAATTATATAGGTATTTTCCTTTTTTTTTGTGTACATTTACGCGTGGAGTGCGGTTTTCGAAACTAAAACAATTTACAAATAATTAGCAACTATTGCGAGAACTAAAAAGTGTGCTAAAAACTAATTAGATGCTAGATCTTCCAATAATTACTCGTATGTTTATGCATTATGGTTTAGTTTTAGGTTTACTAACTTTTCAACACTTAAATGCTAGTGCTAAAGGTGCGGCCCGCCAATTCGAACAATTTCTGTTTATCTCCTCCATCCGATTCTCGTAATACCTCAATGAGTTTTTGTGTTTTCAGTTTAAGCTTTAAACAATGTATGTTAAATGCATCAATCGCTTGCTTGGTTAGTTGAGTTCATCTTCATTATTAATTCACTTTTAGACGCGAACGCAGTATTTGTATCTGTATCTTGGATCTGTCTGTGTTCTGTATCTATTATGCAATAAAATCAGCCTTAGTTATAATAATTGTTACTCGTGAGAACGCATTATATATGTAAGTTTTTTGGGTTGCCTATGACGATATTTGCATTAAGCGCTGGCAAATATTTGAGAACCTCATTCATCATCAATACAATACGTTGCTTTTGTTAATAATCGACGGCCTCAGATTTTTAATACTCTGGCTCTGGCAAGTTAAAGATTTTCTCTAAAAAACAATTTTAGAAAAAAAATCGATTAAAAGTAAAAAATCTGTAAATTTTACTAGCAAAAATTTACGTTTTGTTTTCGATTGCAATTATTTGTTTTTTTTTTCGATTTCTTTTTTTGGGTTATAAAATTTGCCGCCTATTGAAATATTTTCCTTTTTTTTTGTTTTTATAAATATTCACGTTTAAAAACATTATACGTTTTAATCATTTAGTATTTGTTAGTATTAGTTTAGTTGACTTGACTTGACTGGAAATTCGGCTAAATGCTCAAATTCAAATATTATTGTTACTCGGTGCAACTTTCTCCTCTCGCCTAACACTTTCCCTCTTCTTGCTTCGCTTTTTTATACTTTTTATTTTTTAGGCATATAAAACCTACACTAGTTGTGTGTTAGAATATAATGTTAATGTCGTTTAAATGTTTTTGTGCACTAGTCGAACACGAACACGAATGATTAATGGATGGATACTGAAGAAATGAACTCGCTCGCCTCTGCCTATCTCTGACCTTCTGACATTACAAACTAAAATCATCGATCTTAAAATCGGATCTAATGCTTCTCGAAAACAGACTAAAAGAACGAAAACCCTTTCTTGCCTTTCAGTTTGCTTTCAATCGGGGACTTTTATGGAGAAACTAATCGTAAAATATTGCATTCGTACTTGCTGGTTGATTGCAAATATCGTTTAGTTGCTGCTCGCGGTCAGCCTACATAAATTTATATCACACGCAATAAATATATATAAAATAAAAAAGTGTAATTAAACATTTGATTCTCTAATCAAAGAAATCGCTATACTCAATACTCGATTTTCTCATTTGTGTTTTTAGGGTGCAGGCAGTTGCTGTTTGCAGTGACAGTTGCAGCTCTATTCGTTGTGAGAGTGGCAATGACTGTTGTTGGACTAACACTAAGCTAACGATTTAACGATTTGGCAAACGGTTGATTTGATTTCATGGGATCGCAAGTGATCTTCTGAGCCTACTAGTTTTTAGTGCAACCGATGGTGGTTGGCCTTGGGCATGGAGCCCACAATTCGCACACGGCCCAGAGTGCTCACCGCCCCGGGGCCAGCACCACCGGACAGCCGCTGGTGCATCTGCAACATCTGTTGTTGTTGCAGTTGCTGTTGCAGCTGCTGTTGTTGTTGCTGCTGTTGCTGTTGCTGCTGCTGCTGATGCTGCTGCTGCTGTTGCTGTTGTTGCTGCTGTGTATGATACTGTTGGCTAGTTGGCAGATGCGGCTGTGGCGCGTGCTTGGCATCGTTGCAATCGCAGAACTGCGGCGGTGGCGCCAACACCAGATTCTCGGTGCACAGCTGCTGCAGATTGTTGTTGCCCGGATGCGCCACAGCCGCTCCAACGCCCGGAACGCCAGCAACGGCGCCAGAAGCAACAGCCACCAGCTGTCCGCTGGGCAACATGCCCACAATATGTGTGGCCATCGGTTGTGGCTGCTGCTGCAGTTGCTGGAGTTGCTGCTGCTGTTGCTGGTGAGGATGGGGATGAGGATGACGCTGTAAGGTATGCTGTGTCGGCTCGCCATCACTGTCCGCCTCTAGAGGAGGGGGCAATTGCATAAGGGACACTGCCGAAGTTCGAGTGGCACCCCTTTGCATGGCAATGGCCGCCGCCTGTTTGCGGGTCAAGGAGTTGTGCCGCTGGAAAGCCTTTGCAGGCGGCGAAGGACTTAAATCGCCATCATCATCCTCCAAATCGGAGCGCTGTTCCATCTCTGACTCGTGGCCGCTGGCGGAGCCGCCCTTGTGCAGCTGCTGCTGGTGTTTGGCCACCAAGGCCGCCGTATTGCTGGCTCCTCCGGCTGCTGCCGCCTTCGCCTTGAGTATCTGCTGCAGGTGCTGCTGGTGGGCCATCTGCTGTTGCTGCTGCTGCAGTATCTGCTGCTGGGTGGCAATCAGCTTCTGGTTGGGATTCGACTGTTGTTGCTGCTGCTGTTGCTGCAGCTGTTGGTGATGGACATTGGGGATGCGACCCAAGACTTGGGGACTCATCACCTGCTGCTTGTTGTTCAGCTGTGGCTGCAGTTGCTGATGTTGCTGCTGTTGCAACTGTTGCTGTTGCATCTGTTGTTGCTGCAACTGTTGTTGTTGCATCTGTTGTTGTTGCATCTGTTGCATCTGTTGCTGCTGCATCTTATTGCTTATGGAGACTTTGTTGCCACCCATTTGCTGCTGCTG
The DNA here is from genome assembly GCF_017639315.1 of Drosophila ananassae. NCBI lineage: Eukaryota > Metazoa > Arthropoda > Insecta > Diptera > Drosophilidae > Drosophila > Drosophila ananassae. The sequence goes on along the minus strand of NC_057929.1, from coordinate 6,055,732 downwards.
CTGCTGTATAACAGGCGCATGTTGCTGCTGCACCAGTTGCTTCACCGTCAAAGTGGCTGTGGGTGCTGGAGCACTTGCACCACCACCTATGCTGATGGTGGTCTTGGCCATGGGCTTGGTGGTTGTGATGCTGGAGGTGGTGGTGTTGTTGATCGGCTGATCGGGTATGGTCTTGGGCTCCTCCACAATGGTCACCGAGGGTTTTTTCTTAATGGTATCGGTGGGTTTGACCCCCACTGCTGCACCTCCACCTGCCAGAGCCAGTTGCTCCTGCTCACTGCTCACCCCAGAGCTGCTATTATCGCACTCATCCTCGCCTGGCTGCAGCTGATGTGGCGCTCCTGGATGGGATTGCTGCTGCTGTTGCTGTGGCTGGTGCTGTTGCTCCTCCTCTGGTTTCTTGGCAAAGCCGTTGGGCGAGGACTTTGAGGTCTTGAGATTGCTGCGAATGCGCTGGATCTCCTCCACGGAGAGTGAGTGCGAAATGGAGGCACTGCCTGAGTTGGAACTGCTGCCACTGGGGGAAAGAAAGGTTACTTTTTAAACTCCTTTAAAAATAATCACCCTCTTACCTGGCCTGACTATTGCCACTGGTCTCGGGAACATCGAACAAGGCAATCTTCTCATTGAGCTTGGTGTTGCGCGCCACCAAAATGGAGTTCTCATCCTCCCCATCCGACTCACTGCAGCTGTAATCGGGTTCCGGTATAGGTGGAGCTGCTCCGGATGCGCCACTGACAGTTCCGTTTCCATTTTGTGCCACTACTGGCGGAGACTGTTGGGGCGGCGGTGGAGCCGGCGGGGATTGGGGTGCCGCCACCTGTTGCACATGGACTTGCACCTGGGGAGCGGCATAGTGGGAGGCCACCTGTGGCTGTGGCTGTTGCTGCTGCTGCTGCTGCGGCGGGGGACGCATTTGCGTGGGAGCAGCATACTGACTGATCGGCTGGGAGCCTCCGGTCGTCTCCTGGGATGGTTTCTCTTGAGCCTGGCGTAGCTTCCAGGCCATAACGTTGCGCAGCTCCTGCGGCGAGGCATAGATCTTGGCGTTCGCCGAAGGATTGAAGCTGCTCTGGACGCCATCAATGGCGGCACTGGTGACTGCATCGTTTTCGGCCCGCTTCTTGAGCTTCTGCTGCAAGGAGATGGTGCTCTCGTACTCCGAGACACTGCTGCGCGTCTCCACCTTGACCACCTGACCCACTGGCGGTGGCGGTGGTGGATGGTTGGGCGGTGGCAGTACTGCTCCTCCTCCAGCAGCAGCTGTTGCTCCTGATCCTGCTAGTGCACCTACTTTAAGCTCTCCTGGCGTGGAGTTCAGGCGCTGCAAGGAGGCATGCAACGTGGCCACATCGTCCTGCGAGTGATGACCCTTGCCGGCCGCCTGCCAAATGGACGAAGCCGAGCCATGCAGCTGCGGTCCGTGCAAGTCTGGAGTGGAATGGAATCGCTTCAGATCCTTTCCGCCGCCTGCTGCACCGCCCGGACCCACGGTTGGGGTGGCCACGGGCTTGCCCCGCAGTGTGCCGCTTCCGTGCTTGCTCCTCGCCGTCTTGCGCTTCATCTCCGCCACACTGCCGTAGACCAGGGGGCCAGCACTCCTCATCGGCGACCCATTGGCGGCCGGGGGAGTGGCTGCTCCACTGTCCGTGCCCGACTGGAAGCGGGAACTGGTCATCATGGTGGCATACCGGCTGGCATTCGCCGCACTGCCCTCGCCCTGCTGCCGCTGGAAGAGCTCCTCCAGCTCGGCGGCCGTGATGCGACTGGACGTGGGCCTCGCCTTGATGCTGGCGGTGCGCAGCTGGACGGGAGTGCCCGGTCCAGTCTGGTTGCTGCTGCCACCACCCGTCGCCTGCGTCGTGGCTATGGACTCCACCGAATTGGATTTGGTGTGCGGCAAGTCGTCATCCTTTTCGCCTCCATTCTCCAGACCGGCCACCATGGACTTGGCCCTGGCCCGGCCCACACTCAGTGTGGTCTTCGGATCCCGACGCGGTGGCATCGGGGCCATGCGCACACTGCCTCCCGAGGAGGAACCCGGACCCGGGCCCGTCATCTTTCGGGGCAATGTGGCGCACTGCCGGTGGGCACTTTGCGGCGTGCTCGGTCCGCTGGACAAATGCTGGCTTCCGGCCCGGGCTGCGCCGCTGGGCAAATACTGGGCACTGGCCTGCATCTGGTGGGGGAATTGCGGTGACACCACGGTCATGTTGACCAGGGCACCCGCCGACCGGATCATCTCCACCACCTGCTCGTGGGAGGCGGCGCTCACGTCCTCGCCGTTGATCGTCAGCAGGAAGTCGCCGGGACGCAGACCGGCCATGTCGGCCACGCCGCCGGGATCCACATCGTCCAGATATTGGAGGGCCGGGAAGCGCTCCGAGGGGCGCAGCTGCATCAGCTGGGAGCTGGCCTTGGCGCCGCGCAGGATGAAGCCGAAGCCGCGCTTGGCACGGTGCAGCACCACCGAACGTGGGGCATTGTAGGCGCTATTGGAGGATAAGAGAATTTAGAAAAGGAATCCTGGCGGATGAAATCCCAAGGACTCACCTCTTTTTAATGCGCGGAGCTGTGGCACTGCTGTATTGTCCCACCGAGTGGTTGTTGTTGCTGTGGTTGTGGTTGCTGCCAGCTCCCCCTGCCCCGCCATTGGTCTCCTGCTGGTGGCAGGACCCGTTGCTGGCCACAGATAGCGATGGTGAGTGATGTGGCTGCTGGAGCAGGGTACTGGAACTGCCCGAATGCCCGCCGAGACTCAGCTGGGGCGAACCCTGGTAGGAGGAGGCACTGGGCGCCTGTTGCTGTTGTTGCTGCTGCTGTTGCAGCTGCTGGGGCGCCATGCCCGTGCTGGCGGTCATCACATTGGTGATGTGCTTCTGGCGCAGACTCACCTCCTGGACGCAGTCGGCCGGAAAGAAGCCGGACTGGTTGGTGCCGCGGACATAGCCCTCCAGCAGGCCGCAGTCGGTGCTGCCCACCACCTCGATGACATCGCCCGGCTGGAGGCGAATGTGTCCCACCGTGTTGCCGGCATATGGCTCCATGCACACCACCGTGGTGCTGGGATGGCCGATGGAACAGGCGGCCGAGTCCGAATTGGTTCCCACGCCGGACGAATCGCTGATGATGTCGCTGGTGTCGCCCAGAGATTTGTCTGTTCGGACGAGGAGGAGGAATTCAAGAGCGTGAGTGGGGATTGGCTTTGAGTGAAGTCTTATTAAGAGTAGACAGGAGGCAGAGGACCAAACAAGGACATGCACACATGCAGAGACAAAGGAGTAGCCTGGATGCAGGGTTACTGGCACAGTGAAGTATGAGGAGGAGATAGGATAGGATAGTCTTAAGATTTTTTTCATCTTTAGGATAATTATTAACAAATCTTAACTTTGAAGAATATAGACTAGAAGAATTTACTTAATTTTTTAAAAAACAGCTTTTAAAAAACTTCTTTTAATATAAAAGTTATAGGAATATATCTTACAATCCAATGATTCTGAACTCTGTGCAGTTTTCTTAAATGAAAACTCATGCTTTTTTAAAAAATAAAATAACAATTAAAATTCGAATAAAACTACTTACATATCATGCTCTTTAAATATTAATAAAATAGATCCAAGAAAGTATACTTATCCTTTCCAATTTGGAATACTTAGGCGTATAGTTTATATCTTACAAGACTAGATGTCAGCCCCCAAATAAAACTGAATGAATGAGAAATCATAGGGAAAGGCATTTCCTCACCTGTCACAATGCTGATGTCGTCCTCGTGGGATCGGTGGCCCGAGGAGCCCTCGGAGAGGCTGGAGCTGGCGGAGCTGTAGGCGCCCAGCATGTGCTCCGAGGGGCAGGGCGACGGGGGGCCGTGCAGCTGCAACGCATGTAGGTGGGGCAGATGCTGCTGCTGTTGCTGCTGCTGGTGGTGGTGCTGGTGGTGCAGAAGATGCTGTTGCTGCTGCTGCTGATGGAGGTGATGCTGTTGGTGGTTCTGATGGCTGAGCATCAGACCGACACCGGCAGCCCCGTTGCCATTGATGCCACCGTTGGTGGAGCCGGCAATCATTGCACCACCAAAACCACCGCCAGCCGCTGCCAGCAGAGCGGCGCCGGCGGCTCCGTTGGCGCTCAGCCACCCGATGCCCGATCGGCGTTTCGGATTGTAGCGCGGCGGCCCGCGGAAGGGAACTGCGTGGTGATCAAGGATACGAGTTGCTTAGAATGTGTGTGTGAGTTTTGGGGGGAGGGGTGTGCGAGGGTTAATGGTTAAAATGTGTGTTATCATCCCATCTTAGTTAGTGGTTAACTTTATGAGATTTGTAAGGAAGTTCATAAAACCACTCATTCTAATTTCAAGAATATTTTTTAAGAAATATTTTCAATGACTTTGGGTATTTTTGGGAACAATATTCCAATCGATAGGTTAGATTACATATAAATCAATTAAATTAAGTGAAAACTAAAGAAAATGTAAGGTATTTTTCTTTTCTCTCTTAGACTTTATTTTTAGACAGAATTTTAGGCCAAGACTCAAAACATAAATTAGAAAAATAAACCAAATACTTTTAAGAATATTTTTCACAAATTACTTCATCAATCAAATATATTCCTTATTTTTAAGTTTTTTCAGTAACAATTCCATTTATAATCTCCAATATCATATATCAAAATAGTTCAATTACACTTCTTTAAATACTTTCATTACAAAATTTACTAAAAACTCTTTAAATTTCTCGAAAATATTCTTGAAATTAATATCCATTTTCTTTGCCCATTCCCGAGTTTGTCAGTTTTCGAAGAAACTTCTCCCTTGTCCGTTTTCTACTCAATCTATTCAAATTAATCCATTTTCGATTAAAATACACACTAGTATGACTAATTAGTACATGTTCTAGGACCCTAGGGCCAATTCGTTGGGATTCCAGAGACTTACACACACACTTACTTACTGTTCAGCGCTAGCGAGGGATACGCGACTAAGACAAAAAAGCAAAAATAGAGCCACAGGACACTCTACCAATGTCCTGGCAGCGTACAAAAACAAAGTGGCTAGGATATGTGAGATATATATGTGATATATGCACGGATGTATATGAGAGAGAACAGTAAACATTTAACGAAACATGGAACAAGAACAGCCAACGAGTCTGAGATGTGTGGCATTTCAAACAAAACTATTTTTGTTACGATTATATAATAATATATCTCAAAAATATCTCAAAAACAAGCAAATGCAAAATACGAAATACGAAAAGGTGTGTTTTGATTTTTGGATAAATTATAGGTTGCATCTTACGGATTACATTTATTTATAAAGAATATTAAGAGATATATACGACTAATATACATTTGATAATAGGGAGAGACAGAGACCTAGATGATCGAGATTGAGATGGATGAATGATTGATTGAGTGATTGATTGAATGATTTATGGCGGTGTGTGTCCAAAAATATGGATAGAGAACCGAGTAGAGTACTGGAGAGTCGCTTTTTGGGGTAAAAACTGATTCGAACTAAGGACTAATTCGGAAAAGGAAACTATTTTGGAGATGAGTGTGTGTCCAATATGAGTAATACATAATATTAAATAGACTGAGTAGAGAAAACGAATTTATAACTAAGGAGCAATAAACAAACTCAAATATAAACGAGGATTCGAATTCCCCTTTGAATGAATGGGCTTTTTTTTCAGGTTGAATGAATGATTTTGTTGATTCTGTTGGGATTACGAGTCGAATGTTTTAGTTTTGAATGAAATGATGGAGCGATTTGTAAGATCGGGAGAAACACTCACCAATATCCTCCGACTTGTAGTTCTCAATTATCTCGGCTAGCTCCAAGTTGCCGGCGATGACAGCCACCTAGATGGAATAATAGTATTTAATAAAAGGACCAGAACCGATAGAGTCATCATTAGAACTCAAAACTAACTTAAGAACTAGTCTCAACTACAAGCGTAACTACAGCAGCACAAAAGTACCAACTTAGAAATAACAAAACTAATAAAGATACTAAAGATATTAATTATTAGAAACTAGATATTAAAATGGAAGAGAATATGGTACTTGAGATTATATTTGTTATTATACTGTCTACTCCATATTCTTCTCCCATAATCCATAATATCTAGCATCTATAGAGATCTGGGCATTAGCTTTACCTGGTAGGGAGTTTGATTGGCAAAGTTCTGGGCACCTCGCTGGGCGCCCCGAAATAGAAGCATTCTAGCACAAGCCTCTTGGTTGTTAACAGCGCACACATGCAGCGGACTATTGCCGGACGCATTGCGGCCATCCATGTCAGCACCGTAGAACAGCAGGTGTTCCAGGTGCTGGACCAGGCCATGCCGACAGGCCTACACAATCGGATGGTGGTTTCGGTTTCAGTTTCGGTTTCGGGTGGTGGAGAGCGTAGAGCCAAAGGATGCAGTTGCAAGATGCCAACCCGCGGGTTACATATTATTAGCAAGCGTATTTGTTTTGTGTATTTTTGGATTTTTTGTTTTAAGAGTTAGATGTTTAAGTTTAAGTAAGAAACGAGAAAGAGAGAGAGAAATAGAGAATTGAATCATTAATTGGCTTTCACCATTTCACCAGGGGGGAGGAGGAGGAGGAGGGAACTGGCTCGGGGACAAAGCAGTTTCTGTTACGGGAGGCATACAGGAGGACCACCTCAAGGACCGCCACCGACCTACCTGATGCACCTCGTTCCAGCCCTGGCTGTCCTGGATGCCCAGTGTGGCATGATCGTGCAGCAGGCTCTCCGTGATCTTGGCCTCGCACTTCCGGGTAATAGAGATGTACAGGGGCGTAATGCCACGCCCGTCGCGGTAGTTTGGCGAGGCTCCGAGTTCCAAGAGGGTACTGGAAGTCAGAAGAAACATTAGCCTTTTGTTTGTGGTTGGAAGTCCTTCTTAGAGCCCTACCTAACCGCCTCTAGGGAATCGTGTTCCACAGCTCGGTGCAAGGCCGTGGTGCCATCCTTGGTCCTGTAATCCAGCAAGGCGCCACCATTAACCAGAGCAATGAGCAGCTTGTTGGGCTTCTTGGCACCGGTGGCCACCGACAAGGGTGTCTCCCCGCTCTCCGAACAATGGAAGTTGGGATCCAGGCCCTTGGCACACATCTTGGCTATCTTCTCCACGTGGCCGCCATTGATGCACTCCAGGAAGCGCCGGAGATTGGCCCGCGTGTGTAGGGCCTTCAGTTGGCGTTCGTCCAGGGTTAGCATCTTGTAAACACGACGTTTGTACTTGAGCTGAATTTTGGTGAAAAAAAGTAGAAAAAAGTTAGAGGAATTCGTAAGGAAAGGAGAGTCCTTTCTCACCTCCAAGTAGCCAACGGGTCCATTGAAGGGATAGTCGCCCAGGCGCCGTTCTTCGTCCAGGAACTTGCCCGCCTTGCCGTTGGAGGGTGGTGCGAAGAGTCCATAGTTGAAGCTCTCCTTCAGCTCCTGCAAAAAATAAGAAGAAAGGACATCCTGGTTAGACGTGTGACGTGGTGATTCAGGTGTTTCATTGACGTGCTCAAGTTGAGGGAGTCGCACAAAGGACTTCCGGACTACAGGCTATGCCTGTACTTCCTGCCTAGTATGTCTACTAAATACACCTCGTATCTTTCACAATGTCCTTGCTAATGAGGCTCCACCTGGCCTCCAAATGCCGGCAGGAATACGAAGCCTTTCATAATTTACAACTGCCTTTAAGTGGCAATTTCTTGTTTTAATTAAACACAAAATGCAAAATGCAAAAAAAAAAAAGAATAATTTACTCCGTGCTACGTGCCACGCCCCCCCAAAAAAAAGTTGCCACCCCGGAAAAGTTGGTCGTTGTTGCAGCCGCCACACAGACTCCTGGATCTCGAGTGTATAACGGGTTTGACATTGCCGTTGCATTAATTATGCAAAGTGCGTGTGTGCCACACATGTGTGTATGCTTCGTGTTCTATTTGGTCTATTCCACACGCCCTTAAGTGCCGCCAAAAGCAGTTCCATGCTGCCACATAATGTGGCAAGTGTCGCCATTTAAGTGAACAATTTTCCTCAGGTCTAAGCCAGATGTGTGGCACAAATGGACGATGGGTGTCAAGGGGGACTAGATTTTCTCTAGGGTTGTTAGGGTTTTGTCCAAAAATTAGACATTAATTACATTACTTGGAGTTTCAGGGTTATAATGAGTTATTATTGATTATTATTGAAGAAGAGAAACAAGAGACTTTCTATAACTTTTAAGAAAAACAAAGAGAGTATTCCTGGTGAGGGAATACTATCAAGTCCCTGACAGTTTCTTCTCAAAAAGTAGGCCAGTCTAGAACCGAATCATAAATTACTTTTGATCTAGGATGCCATGGATTATAATTTCTCGAAAGTTTCATTTGAGAAGCCAAGATTCTAGCAAATAATTCTCATTCCACTTCGAACCTTGTTAGGAGTAACAACTAAGAATCTAAAATTCGTTTCAAAAAGCATTTTAAAAAAGTAAAGTAAAAATTTGTCAATAAAAAAATTGCCTTCTAAATTTTCCACTTTAATATTTGTAGAAGAAATTCTTTCTAAAAAAAGATGGTGCCCCAACAGGACCTAAGCTTCCATGGATGGAATGCCACCAAGTGCGTCTCCCGCAAGAGGCGTGCCGAGGAGGAGAAGATCGCACTCTTCAAACAGCAGCAGGACTACTACAAGAAGAAGAACGAGCGGGCTGCCGAGAAGCACGAATGCGACATGGAGCTACATAAGGTGGAGATGGAGAAGCAGTTGGCTGAGCTCCGGCACATCAACTTGCAGAACGAGATGCTGGAAGTTGGCCTGGAACAGGCCAAGGCCAGGAAGAAGTACAAGCTCTGTGATTAATTCCATTTTTCTTTTGGAATTTTGACAGGATTTCCAAAGGACTAGACTCTAGGACTAGATATGGTTATGATAAGATCTCATGAACAAAATAAAATTAATCATTTCCTGATTAAGGGATTGTGTTTTTATTATTTCTGAAGGTTGGGGGTTTCTTGGGTTTATTTTCTAGAACTGCAATATTATGCAGAAAGGTTATTCCACAAAGGTAGTCTCTATTCCAACTGCATCTATACTCTACTTTCGAGTCACGTCTTTGAAACTCTGTTTATATAGTTGAGAGATGGCATATCCGTTTCATATGCAGGCCTGGCAACTGGCAGCCAACTAGCGTAGCCTTTCCTGATGAAGCACAACCGTGCCCCCACCCTAGGCCACATAAATTTCAGGCGCACAAAACTAACACGCCCCCGAGTAGCAGTTACTGCCCCGCCTGCTCATCCACATCTCTACAAATTCCACAACTCCTTAACAAAACAACAAAACACGTTAACGGTTGTGCGCCAAATGGATTTTATGGCGCCACCCTCCTGGTTCTCTGCCCTTTGGGCCTCCATTTGGTCCCTTTCCAACCCTCCTAGTACTCCCAGCTAGCCAACATCCCCCAGGATTCTGGGGTCTCAGTTACCGTCTCAGTCATGCACATGCAAATTGCAGACACGTCGCTGGCCTAGACCCCAACAGGAACAGGATAAAAGTCCTGCCATTCGAATAAGGAATACCCTAGAAAAGAGGTTATTAAATAGCATAGCTTGGAGAGACCCAGACTCCATAGACTTACTCCCAAAAACAAACTACACCCTTCGTAAGGGTAGCGGGCAGTCTGGAGTTCCAAAACCCAAAGGATTCGCCCCTTCCTACTTTGATTTCTTCGAGGGTTGCCCCAAAAAGTCAACTTGCTTGCGCAAATTGCATTTTTATGAGTTTTGATTTCGATTTTCCAATCCGTAAGACGGCTCATAAAGAAAATCCAGGGATAAGGACAGGAACAGGGAAGTGGCAGTAGCAGGGGCATGGATGGATGCTGGATGTTTGGAAAAGTAATTTAGAACTTCTGTGAGCTGCTGCTGCTGCTGCGGCTGCTACTGCGCACACTTTTTGGCTTTAAAGCACTTTTCCAACTGTTTTGCTCATTTCGGGCTGTGTTGGGTTTGTTTTTTTTTTGTTTGTGGTAGCAGCCATAAATTGTGTTCGGCTGCAACAAAGTGGAGCAAGCGGAATGTGTATTCGACATATTTGGTTGTGTATACAAGTATAGGTAGTATTTTTGTGGCAGCCACCGAATGAAGGGGCAGACAGGGGCCATAAATCATGGAGGAATTGCAACTGCAACTGCAACTGCAGGCAACTAACATAACCAGCAGACCCAATGGGTCTCCCCAAGGGTACAAAGCAACAAATTGCAATTTGCATAAAAATTTACAATATTACACGGTTTGAGAGCCATGTGGTGCGGGTAGTTCAGGAGCCTCGTAACTGGGGTTCGAAACTAAATGAATAAATTCATTCAGAAGCTTTGAATTTACTATTTTTGTAGATTTTTTTGACTGAAAAATGGGGAACAACAAAGAATTAAAAAATTTATAGAATACTTAGTAGTGGGTATTAATATTTTCAACCAAAACTGAGCTAAATATTATGATGAAATTATGAGCTACTAAGTAAGTAAGTAGCAGGTATTAATATTTTATGAATAGTTTTCAAAATTATTCGAATATATGTTCAGTTACTTGACTAGTCTCTCTATACCCTTTCTTTAATTAAAATGCATACTTTAACTTAATTTATTGAGCCAGCAAAAGCCATGTAAACAAAACATCAAACATTGGATTTGATTCCATTTCGCAAAGAGCCAGAGCCAGAGCCAGAGCCAAAGCTCAGCTGGAATAATTCAATTCAATTTAGAGGCAATTGGCAATCTGCATGAAATTGACTTTGTGGCACAGTTGGACAGTAACCCAGCCGCCAGCCAGAGTGAGTGTCAAGCTCACCAGCGAGTGAATCAGCAGAGAAGTAAATGTCAATGCGATGCGATGTGCTATGTGCACTTGCAGCCAGCAAATGAGCTACTTCCTGTTCCAATAAGAAACAAGAAAAGACCCCAAGGCGACACAACAAAAGACATCATTGATAAATTGTCAAGCGGCAGTTGTAGTTGTAGCTGCTGTCCGAGTACTTGTTGCCAAGACTGTTGCAATTGTTTACTAGTTTTGATTGAAAGCAAAAAGCAACTAAGGAGTGTGAGGGAGCTATACAGGCAGGTGAGGCATAAACAGTGCCAGCTTAAAGTAAACAGTCGGACTGGACAGCCTCCGTGCATGGAAGTGGGTCGCCGGCCATCTGTTGTTGCTGTTATTTCTGGCCATAATCTCGTTCTATTGCGGCAATTAGAGTTGCAACTTGCAACTAACACGGAAAAAACAAGCATTTCACGATTGATGGTTTATTAATATTTTTTATTAACCAATAGATTTGATATTTTTATTACCAAGTTATATTTTTTTCTTCAAGTGCAGTTTTTAGCCAACTTTGTGGCTGGAATTTGTTTTGGTTTTTTGACTTTTTTTGGTGGCTTTGTCAGCTCTTTACATTTATGGTCTCATTAGCGTCAGCAGTTTATTTTTTATGTATTTATTTTTGCAACAATTCTGTTTGCTTTTTGGTTTGGCCTTTTGGATAGTCGCAGTTTGAGAGCCACTGTGGCCTGCCAAGATATCGGATGACCCGAAGATCTCGGCCCAAATGGCTTGACAAAGCGGCCAAGTGATAACGGAAATGCCACAAAAGGGAATAGCCTAATAGCCAGGCACAATGGGCCAAATCAAATAGTGTCATGGCAAAATAAAAGTGGATTAGAATAATTAAAAAAATACTGAACAAATATGGAAAGAGGGTAATGGATCGAAAACTTCGACTTCCACCTTGGCTCTGGTTTACTTTTTAAGCCAATATTTACGCACATGTGGCGTTAATAAACAAAAGATCCATTTGTTTGCCAAACAGGCTTTCTGGAGCACTTGGCCTGCGTCATAGTTAGTTGTGAGTAATTCGCTAAAAAGTATTCATGTCCCACAGTATCATCTTCTTCAGAGTTCTTTGGCTTGTTGGCTGCTCTTTGTTCTGGAAGATTCAGTTCAGGACTTCTCAGGTTGCAGCCCATGAGGCTTCAGCATCAATTTATGTAATCTGCCAAGCCGGAGAGAAGAAACAGCGGACGCGGACTTGGTCACATCATCTTATAAATTTAGCTCGTTTGCCGAAAGGGAGCGAGCAGGAGGAGCAGTCGCTGGGCAAGATGCCAGTGGTTAACCGCAGATCCCACTTTGAATCGCTGTTTGGAGCCTCGAACAATGCGGCCTGGCCTTTGTAAACTTGAACCTTACACAGAGAGAAGTTTTAAGGGGGTTTTTAAGAAGGTTTTTTCAGATTAATGTATTTCTTCTTAACTAGACTTGATCTTAAAGCTTAAACTAATGCTCTCTTCTCCCTAAAAACTATACCTTTCTTATTATATATTTATACCCTTGCAGAGGGTATTATAATTTTGGTCAAAAGTGTGCAACGCAGTGAAGGAGACATCTCCGACCCTATAAAGTATATATATTCTTGATCAGGATCACCTCCTGAGTCGATATGAGCATGTCCGTCTGTCCGTCTGTCCGTCGGTCCGTCTGTCCGTCTGTCTGTTTCTACGCAAACTAGTCTCTCAGTTTTAGAGCTATCGAGTTGAAACTTTGCACACACCCTTCTTTCTGTTGCAGGCAGTATATAAGTCGGAACGGCCGGGATCGGTCGACTATATCCTATAGCTGCCATATAACTGATTGATCGGAAATGCCATAACTTTGGTGTTTTTTAAGTTAGAGGGTTGGGACTTTTATGTTAACACACACATGTTATATTTAACCAAAGTATCTTCTGTACAAAATTTCATAAGGATCGGCCGACTATATCCTATAGCTGTCATAGAACGATCGAAATTGGCATAACTTTGTTGTTTTTTAAGTTAGAAAGATGGGATTTGGTACAGATTCTATTTTGGGAAAAACAATCTGATTTGTCGAATTTCATAAGGATCGGCCGACTATATCCTATAGCTGCCGTATAACTGATTGATCGGAAATGCTATAACTTCGTTGGTTTTCAAGTTAGGAGGATGGGAGTTTTAAAGGATTCCTCTTTTGGCAAAATAATTCGATTTGCCAAATTTCATAAGGATCGGCCAACTATATACGATCCGCTATATATTTAATAATATAAGATGCGTGGCGCCACCTAGCGGACTGCGACTGAACTGCAAGGGTATATCAACTTCGGCTCCGCCCGAAGTTAGCTTTCCTTTCTTGTTTTTAAATAAAATATCTCCCAGTGCCTCTTGACAAAGCCTGCGTTCTAAAGCAAACTGGTTTTCTGCTTCCAGCCAGAAGTTTCTGTTCAAAATTCACATTCTTTTCATTCGAATTGTTTGGTCATTTTGCGACTCTGAACTTGGGAAGGTATAGGGTTTTGGGGTTTGCCCTTCCAGTTCACCTCCGAAAGCCTGAAACTCCCTGAAACTCCCACCCAATAACCTGAGAGCTTTATTAATTTATGCGTGCATTGGCATCGGATTGCGGTAATTAATTTCAAGTCGATTGCATTTTGAGGCGCAGTTCAATTAATCACTCAGGCCAGTGCTGCTGCTGCTTCTGCTCTTATTAGTTTTTTAAAAAATGAAATTCCAAATGAAATGCTACTTCGACTGTACTCTAGAATCGCTACTCTTTGTCGCGGCAGGAGGTCAATGACGTACCATCCGCCTGCAGCCTCTGGAGCGGCTTCAAAGTCAAAGCCATTCAGCAACAGAAACAGCCATCCCGGCCAGCCCATTGCCGCCTGGAACCTTTGGGCCTACCATCGTCCTGCTCCCCTCCAGGAACTTGGACTGAGTTTCAAAACTAGTTTCGTTTGGTTGGGTTTTCGTGGGCAAGAAACTGCTGGTTGCCTCCTTTTGGGTGTCTGTCCGAGAGATGTTTGTCTTGTCAGGCCCACCTACAGTACCCTCTAGACTACATCCTTGAAACCCTGAAGAAAGTGTTGATGGGGAAGTCTTCCATTACGGCTCGAAGACCCAACCCATTTGCAGCCAACATTTATCAGAGTCAAGTGCATTGAACTTGCATTCGCCGACATGAAATTTATTTGCCACTGCCACCAAAGTGGGCGGAGGAGCGGTGTGCAGCGGAGGGGCGTGGCATAGAGCCATTCATATTTTTCACACTCAGCTGCATTTCGACAAACAGTGGGGAAGAGAGAGACCTCTGGGCGGGAATAGAAATGCTATCTAGGGACAAAAGGACATTGACAGCCAGCGTCGAAAGGTGAACTAAAAAATATAAGAGGAATTGCAGAAATGTAGTGGCAGCAGTAGCAGCAGCAGCAGCATGCTAAAGGATATGGACAAGAGCTCATGATGATGCCACACAGAAAATGAAAAAAAAAAATAAAAAATAAAGTGGAAAAAAGCGATGTAGAAGAGAAGCTTGCCGGCGAGGCAACATAAAACTTGTGAATGCAGGTGACAGGCATTTGCAATAAAGCTGCTATCTACAAAATGCCACAGAAGGGAGGAGGTGGCATGCCACTAGAGAGGAAGAGAAAGGAGACCTTTCAGAGATTAACCGTTGACAATGTTGCACGGAATGCGGCAGTCCGTCCGAAAAAGCGAGACTAAGAGACTATGAGACTCTGAGCCTCAGCATGACAGGCACCATGTTGCCAAGATATTTTTCACTCAGGCAACAACAGTGGCCTCTCCCCTGGCAGCAAGGATATGGTTAACAGGAATCCTGGAACTCAATCCAAGACACTCCACTCTACTCTACTCTCCCAGCCTAATGCAGTTGGCCTAAACAAATTTTAAAAACGCAGACTGCACCAGAAGGGAAAATCAATATTTATTTAGACACAAGACCCCAGATACACACACCAACTGACAAACAAACAAACAAACAAACAAGCAACAACAACAGTAGACATTAAATGGAAAAACACAACCAAATGGAACATGCAACCATTTCGTGTATAGGGGGGACATACTGTGTGTGTGTGTGTATCGTGTCTGGCGATTATGACTGTTCTGCCTTAGAAGAGTCTCCGCCGGAGACTGCAGACCCTTTCCTCCTTCTAGGTTTTTCTTTTTTTTTTTTTTCTGTTGTATCCCCCTGTCTGGGAAACATGCGACAAATTTCCAAGGGAAGAGGTATTTCTTGTCGGGGTTAAGGAACGGTTGAAATGCTTTCAGAGTTTTCATATTCATCATGGACTAAGGAGGGAGTTTCTCCCCAAAGGCAGGAGGAACAGGACGAAGTACAAGGATTCTTGATGCCAAGACAAAGACTGGAAAGAGGTCTTCCCTCAATAGCCTCTCGCTTTAAGAAAAAAAGGATCAACTACTGACCACTGTCTAGTGAAAGGAACAACACACTAGGCACGAGCCTGGACTGGAGAACATTTCTATGTCAAAGTCATTCCATTGGACAATGTAGAACAATAAAGTACGCCACTAAACGAGACACGAGACACAGCCGACAACGTGCAACAGAACTGAGAGCAACACACACGACACACAACCGACAACCCAATAGTACTTTAGAAAGAAACGAGGCCCCCACTATAATGACGATAATGATGGTAATGATCCCGGCGAGACATCATGCTCAACGTGTCCAACGAGGCCGATTCTTTCACTGACCATTTGCTGAACACTCGAATTGCTAATCGATTCGATGCCAAACGTGCCTCATGGTTAACCGTACTTGGCCGCTTGGCCGATCGAGGCGGATCAATGGATCCGATCCGAGTCCGATCCAAGATCCGATCCAGCCGATCCACCGGTTGGGAGCCAAAGCAATTCCCTCATTTGTTCTGGCCACTTTCTTTCTTGGCTTATTTATGTCAGTGAGTGGTGTTTCTGCCTTCTTATTTTTTTTTCTTTCTAGAAACCTTTCTTGAAGCAAAAAAAAAAAATACTATACCTTTACCGTTCACAGTCATGCATAAGCAGAGTAATTTTGGCCATTAAATTAATTATGGTCGGCTGTGTAAGAAGCATTTAGTGGAGGGCCTGGCCTTCCCCTTAGTTTCCTCTTATTTTTGGGAGGAAAAACCCAACCCAACTCATTTCCTTGGGGCTCTGCCGGATAGCAACCCTCGGAAAAGCAAATGAAAATTATACAATTCACTGGGCAAATGGAGAAATCCTCATGGAATGCAATGGACATTTTTTGGGGGTGGCTCTATCTACCGGCATGACAAACCTCAGAAAATTCGATTTATTTAGTTAAGAGGATAAGGAATTTTTCATTTCAAAGGTAGCTAGTCCAAAGAATTCAGGGCAGAGCTATGTAGAAGCCAAATAGTTACAAAAATTGATTCATTTATGTAGCTAGTACCCTTCCCTTTCCGATTTGCATACAAAACTCTCATCCAAATTACATTGACCCTCTTTTCCTAGCCCCAAAAAATGGCTCTAAGGCTTTAGATGCTGGCAGCCATTTGCCCAATCAATGCAACACCAAATGGACAACGGACAGCGGACAGCGGACAACGGACAACGGACAGCGGACAGCGGACAACGGCTAACTGCAAACAAGTTGGCAAACAAACTTCCGTCTCAGTGCACTTCAACACGCCGTGTACTGGGGGCTCTGGCTCTGGTGACTGATGCCAGCTTATTGTGACCCAGATAGACTGGCATCGGTCAGGAAAGAAAGCGCACCAAAGGTGCACATAGCGACAGATGGATAGAGATGACTGCAGGCCGTTGGAAAGAGACAGCCAGCAGAGCAAACATACCAGATACGAGATATAGCCACCATTAGCTGAGTGGCTGCCTGGCAGGCAACTCAAATCAACCTCAGCTGACAGCTTGGGGGCTGAGCCCTTCGGACTTGGCATCAAATGATAATAACCAGATTGGAAAATATCATTTCAAGACCAAGGCAGGGAGACCTTTGGTATTAAATTATTAAGAGTTATAAGTAATTTATAGATTTTTATATTTTTAGAGTGATTAAGATGGTAAAGTGTGAGAGAAGCAAGAAGGGAGGGATATGATGGGGTCTAGAATGGTATGTGATACCTGGTACTTTACTTTTTACTTTGTACTAGGACATATTTTACTTCAAGGTCTCTATAATATATTCTCTACTATATATACCTTATCAGAAGTCTACCTCGTATAAAGGTTAACCAAGAAGCTATAGGGTCTGTACTTTGAACTTCAAGATTAAAGTTTAATAAAAGTTACTTTCTAAATATTTTATTTCAGAACTAGCTTCTACAATATAGGTTTCAAGTTTAATAGTTTTTTGTCTTTTGAAAGCTTATGTTTCTACAATCCAGAAGAGTGTCTAGAACACTATATGATACCTGGTACTATACTTGATATAGGGTTTGTCCTTAGAACTTAATGATTAATGTTTAGTACAAGTTATTCTCTTATTTTTTTTCAAGTGTACTAGTTTATAGTTTCTATTAGTTTTCTGATTTTTCAGAACTCTGAACATGTGTTGGCTGAAAATTCACTTTATTCCGCTTTAATGTCTAAACAAAAAGTGCAACAGTAACAGCAGCAGAGAGAATTGCAACTGCAGGCTCAGGTGTGAAAAAATAATAAATTCCAAAAAAAATAGATATCAATTTTTTAGGCTTTCCAGGCGTAAACCCAATCCTAAAAAACAAAATAAAATAAAACCAATGACTGATAAAAGCCAGCTGCCCGGCCAAGTGTGAAAATTTGAAAGAGAACAGCTGGGTGGGCATATTGTCATTGATTTTAAGATTTTTCTTCATTATTATTTTTTTTTTGTTTGCAAGCCATGTTCTTTTGGGGGGGAATTTAAATTTTTTCATCTTACTGGGGGCTTTAGTGGCTGCAACTTAACGGTAAATGGAGGCAAAAAGGGTGCCCACAAATGGAAAAAGCAACTTTGAATGCGAAAATTTATGCAGCCAGAGAGTTGCAGTTGCCGTTGCCGTTGCCGGTTGCCATTGCAGCTGCGATCTCTTGGCCAGGCCAATGGAGGAAAAAGTTGGTGGAAAAACTGACCGCAGCCATATTTGAGAACCGAGAACGTGCTGTGGCTCGTTCTGGTCCTCGTTCTGACCCAGCTCAGCCCACTCAGCTCTGGACTTGAATCAATCGCTGAAGTCCAGGTCCAGCCCAGAGCTCTCTGTGGTCTGTTGGCCCTTTATTTACGGTTCAGTTAGCCATGTAGATGGATGAGACCGGGACGAGACCATCCACAAATTGCATCTCTAATGGATGGATTTGTTTCACTTCAATGTGGAGCATGGAGCATAAAAGAGAATATATATTTTTGGGTCAAGTGGGTGGATGGATTGGCACTTGTAATTAGGGAACATTTTCCAGGTACTTAATGTTGGCATTTTTTTCTAGGTTTTTTTTTTGTAATAAACATATGGCCAGAGAGACATGGCTATCAGCTGGCCATCAGAGTGTTGGCCAGAAAGTGGCAAAAAGCGTTAACAAAAAAATACTGCCAATTGCAGAGTTTGAAATCTCACAGCTCGTAAATCGATGGACAAAAAAAAGGGGGAATATGTGGAGTTAAGACACTGAAAGAAAATCAGGGAGGGTCTAAGCAGAGCTATTAACTAACTACTATACATATTTATATCTTTTATTTTAATATTATTTTTCTATCTGTATGGTAACCCCCCTCTCTGTTGCTTTGGGGCGTCGCCTGGCGCGCGAATTATGCCACCAACGAGCAAGAAAATGTGAAATCTTTTTTCCTTCAAACACCCTCTCTCTCCCAGCTGGTCTCTGAATTCTACAGTCTACAGTCTACAGTCTGCACTCTCCTTTCTGCCAAAATTGCAATTGGAGATTTTTTTGTTGCCAGTTGCAACTGGCACTGGCATGTTGCTGCGATGCTGCACGTGCGCCGTATCTGGGAAACGAGTTTTTCTTTATTTTTTTTTTATATTTATTTTATTTGTATTTTTTTTTTTTGCTACTTTAATTTAGCCAGCCGCATGGCAAAGACTGCTGGCTTGTAGGCCAAAAAAAAATAAAAAGAAATTACTGCTGGCAGACTGAAGGACATTTGGTGTCTGTGGACAATGAGGCTGAAAAACTAGGATACTAGAGAAGACAAGATCTTCAAGGAATAGCTATTTATATATATAAAATAATATAAAAAATTATTAAATTTAAATAGATAAGTTCCTTGACTTTTTATAGAGCATTTCCCCACTGACTAGATGGAAGAAAGCAACCAAAAGGCCTTAACTAATGGCTCAGAAAATTGTATCGAACTATCTGCGGCTTGTTTGAATTTGACTTGCAGGCTTAGCTCTTTTCTGGCTGGCTGTCTGCCTCTCTGCCTCATTGCTGTTGCCATTCCTGCTCCTTTTGGCCAAAGTCAATTTTACAAGCAATGAACTCGAGATATTTTTCTGCGATCCTCCAGCATCCAGCATCATCAGCTCCACCTCCTCCTCCTCCTTCTACTTGTGCTGTTGAGGAGCAGAATGTCTTGCAACATTTCGCTGCAAGCATTTTGTGCTGGCGTCAAAAGTTCTTTTCTGTGGCGTTAGTTGCAACTAGGGCCGGGACACGCCCACTAAATTGCCAACATATTTGCTGCCAAAGAGATGGAGAGCTCTGCTTCCCTCCTCTTCTGGCTTATCCTCGTACTTTGGTAGTACGTTAAAATAGCTCAAGTGGTTGCAGCCAGAGAGGGGAGAAGGGCTTGGATTAAGGAGGAAGGGGGAGGAGGATAGATAGAGGTGGTGGGGCATTCAACCTGGTTCATACACAACACATTCCTAGCTAGTAGTGCCTTTGGCACAGTTATGGCACGGAGAGAAAAGGTAGGAATTCTTAAAGTTAGAGGATTTTATGGAGAGAAGTAGAGGAGTACCGGGTATTATATAGTCTACAAATGTTATATTCTTCTATTTATAGAGTATTTATTATCCCAAGAATACCTTCTTCAAACTTATACTCTCCCTAGAGTAAGTAGAGTAGAGTAGTTTTTATTGTAAGCTATTCTCCTCACTTCCAGATCTATTAGAGTAGAACCTATAGTATAAAAAGTACTACCTATCTATTTCTTTCAGTGCCATAATCTTATTCTTCAAAGACACACTCCCAACTTGGCCTGGCCAGGCACCTCTCTACCTCTACCTCTAATGGCTTCGCGCCAATTGAGCTGTGATTTAAGCCATAAATGGCTCAAGTGCGAGATTGAGATACTCGAACACTTGCTTCGACTTGGACTTGGAGTTCATATAGGGGCCTGGGCTTCGACTTCTCTCCTACCTGCCAAAGCCAAACAACTAAAGCCCAAGTAAACACATCCAAAATGATGAGACAACAGCAGAGCCCCAATTGGGTTTTTGCCGCAATAATGGCTAATCGTAAGTAATGTGTTTTTTGTTCTCAGAACAATGCTGGTACAGTACATACTGTATAGTATAGTATGTACTGCTGCCCCGATCATCATAATTATAATATCCGTTATGGGGAGTACTTTCAACTGGGGATGGGGATGGGGATGAGATGGGTATGGGATGGTATGGGATGCTACCCGCTTCAGTGCTCAATTTATATAAACATTCTATATTCACACAAACGGCATTTTAAAACAAATTGACGCAAACTAATGAACATAATCTACTGAAACACACTATCTAGAGTGTGTGTATGCCAATGGGACCGGAAGTTCTTCATTGTTCGGTGCTGGGGCGTCGGCATCGGAAATTGAAAAGCAACCCAAAACCAACATCAAATTTAAATTCGCAAAAAAAAACACAGACACACAACACAAACACACAAAAAATAAATAGTGTTAAAAAATGAAATGGAAAGAGTGAAGACTAAAGTAAAAACAACATAAAAGTGCCATTAAAAATTTAGTTTGAGGGCAGCTGAAACGGAATTACACTTTATATTATACATTCTGGCACATGTGGGGGGGAAATGGCCTTTTTAAGTGAGTTCCTCTTTTTTTTTAGAGTGTATGTGTGGCTTAAAATTGAACTTGTGCGGTTTAATTTGCCGACTGCCACACCCGAGTGGACTTTATTTTGTTTTTAAATGCAATTTTAAATGCTTACAACTTTTAACTTAAAACTATTAGTTTGTTTTTAAGTGGTTAAATATTTTAAAAATTAATTAGAGTAAATAGTAACTCCTGTTACTCATTAGTATAACACTTAAACGCTCCAATACCTCTAAGAGATTGTGACGCAAAAGAATACAGTTTTAGAGCAACTGCTATTACTTCTAGTAATTATTTCCCTATTCCTAATATCCCAAACTACCAGTGATGACACTTAATTTCCCCCAACTATCACCAAAACGGGAAAAAACAGCAATTACCTCTGGCTTTTGTCTGAACTGTAGCACTCCCTCGTTGTGACTCTATTATTGTTGGAGGCAATTACCTCGTTTTATGCAACTTTTGATTGAAAAGCGAACAAACAATAATTTAATTTCACAGTCAAGGTCGTTTTAAGGGCAATGCCTTACACAACTAAATTCAGGTAGGGTTTTATAAATATATATCTCTTTTTTTCTAATTTTATACTTTGATACTTTTTTTTAAACAAAGCTCTGCTTTGTGTCATCATTTATTCGCCCCAAAAAAATGGAAAAAATTAGCAACTTTGCTGAAAAACAAAATAATAAATATCTATTATCATCCAAATACCCCGGGAATCCGGCTTCTCATAAACATAAAAAAAAAGAGAGACACCTCCCCCCACCACAGATGGCCACAAAAGTTGGAATACAAAACGGCAGACATATCTCTCCTCGCCGCGAGTTGTTGTTTATGAAAAGTTTTTACAAAAATTATTTGCTTTCTGGCAGATAAAGTGTCAGAAATTTTGCTGAAATTCTGCTGTGGCCACAGACCGCATCGGAATGTCCACGATAATGTTATCGAGAAGTGTCCGAAAGGCAGGCAACTTAAGGGGCAAGTGGTGTTGTGAAATGGTGGTGCCCCAACAGATTGTCCCTTTTTTTTACCAATCGAACCACCAGCCAATAGCCTCCACTATTAACTCCATTTCTTGCTCCATTTGCGATTGCCTGAAGCTGCATTTTCTTTTCAATTTTTTTGCCTTTTAATTGAATTACAGGAAGGGGGCCAAAAAAGAGTTCCTGGTCGCGTGTATGCCTGAACTGTGGGAGGAGTGCCTGGAAGGGGGACTCTACCAACTCTGGGCCATAAATCTGTAACTGTTTGCTGTACTTGACACATTTCGTAGCTGGAACTGAGGCTGTCTTGCCCCGAGGAGGCAGGAATAAAAGGAACGACGAGTGTTGCAACCAAATATTTGCGTAGGTGTGCAACGGCGTGTCGCCCCGGGCTTGTGTGTCAATTAAATTTAAGCTTTAAGTTTAATAAATTAATAAATCTGAAACAGATATTCATGCACTTTCTGATTCAACAACGAACCTTAAACCAAAAGGCCACCTGTGCGAGTTATTTCACAGATATTTTGCCATTCGATATCGGAGTCGGAAGTATAGGAAGTATGGTGGTATCAGATCAGGTACAAATAATGCATCGTATCATTTATTTATTTGTTTTTCCATCGATTTCCACATTGCAGCGCCGTGAGGTCCAGGCCAGATTGCGTATACGCCGCGTAAACAGCCGCCATTTTGTTCGAATTCCATCCCAGGGTTGTCAGGAATTCGTGGTTTTATTTTTAAATGTTTAATTTGTTTGCCGTTTAATTAAATAAAAGAAAAAGTGTGGCAGGAGCAGGAGGCGCGCGCGTGAAGGAAAAATTAATGAAAACAAAACATTTTAATTAATAACGAGGGTTGTTTTTCGCTTTTTTTGGGTAGTTGCTGTCATGCCGCATAACAATGTTCTTGGTTTATGGATGTACATGTACACTTTAACTCGAATATACACATATATAATATATATATAAGGATGAATGGCATTTACATGTTTAGCCTATATATGTTACACATCACGCATACGCCATGTAGGCCAGGCCGAGCGATGGAAATAAAACTCTTTTTTATGAATTTCATTTAATTTCATTTCACTTTTTGTACACTTTATGATTTCAGAGTGTTGTGTTTGAAAATTTGCATACATCGTGAGGATATACTCAAATATTTATTCGCACTACGTGATTGCTTTAAGGGGATATGTATCCCGCGCGACAGCCCTAAACACACACACATTGTGTCCTCACTGGGCCATCAAATGGTTATAAAACTTTACCACTTCATTGTCCTGGCTTCTGGCTCCTCCTCTTCTCCTCGCCTTTTATAAAATTCAATCTCGGTCTAGATTCTAGAAGCTCTCAACTACCCAATCGACCGTGGAGTGTGAAGTGCGGAGGAGAACGGCCTTCTATCGGATGCGGCATCGGAGGCTTTATGGCAGGGAACAATGGCTTCAGCCCCGGCAGGAAGCTTTCTCCTTTCAAGGCAGCGAATTATCCACAAAACTATGTGACATTCTTGCGATTTTATGCACAGGAAAAAATAAGGAGTAGGTGCTTTGGAATGAGGAGTTTTTAGAAGTCTTTCTTATGGAATATTTTAAGAGAGGACTTTAAGGTTTCAGATACTCGGTACTCCTCTCGACTATCGACTTATATAGGACATTTGTAAGTTCTAGAAGGAGATTCTATATTAAAGGTACTAACTTATACTTGTACTAACCCATACTAACTTCCTGTGACCTCTTCGGCCATACCCGAATTAACAGTTCAATGGAAAGTCATTATGTCTCCGAGATGGAGGCACGCAGATGGGTCCTGCAACTAGGTCTCTATGCCACTTGAGCTGGAGCTGAATAGGGAAATGGGGGGAAAATGTGGAAAATGGGGGAGATTAAAGGAGGCAGGAGTGCGTGGGAGGAGTGGCAGTCGCCAAAGTCGCTGAAATGATGTCGTGCGTGCGCAAACTATGCGACGTCATTAAATCTAACGAGTTTCTCGAGGGGGTTTGGACGCCAGGGGGATTGGTGGTTGAAAGAGGACTAAGTAGGAGAGGCTTCTACGAGGACTACCAGGACTGCCTACATTTTCAAAAATATTCTAGGCAGCAGCTGAACAAAAACTTTTCACAGTAATTTTCCCAAAAAGCGACTTAAGTACTCAACCGACTCGTATGTGACTTGGTGTCTAGTTGAGATCTGGAATTACACATTAACTTGGCTTAATTGGAAGAGCCCGGCCATTAACTGAGGCTTTAATTGCCATTGTTGGGAGGATGCCAGCCAGCCACTTTGATCTCAAGATTTATTTTGTTTACTCTCCTAAATCAGTTTCCCCCAATTGATTCAAGGGAGGGAGCTTGGCTAGATGGCTTTAAGCCATTTATCTCCTTTTGTTCGCATTTTTGGCCATCAAGGGGTTAGTTGGATTGGAAAACTAATGGCCATTTTATGTAAATGGGATTGGGTTGGGGCTTGAAATATGATCGAGTTCCTTATCGTAATGCCTCGAAAAATGTTCTCCCAGTAAGCTTTCCTTACTGGTCTTTAAAAATTGAATTGAAGTTCAGGCCAAAAGCCAAGACTGCCCAGAAGCATTACAAGCAAAGCAACTTAAAGACCTTAGAGACTTGAACAGAAATCGAAACTCAAACCGGTAAGTAACGCCCACCCAGAAATCGGAGCAAAGCCAAGAGTCGTCGGCTTAGTATCAGATCAGCTCGGTTTTGATTAACAGGCGGAAGTCGAGAGGCCCCGGGCCCACTCACAACTGCAAACTAGAGCAGATTGAGCCGACTATTGGTTTATTGATTGACTAACTGAGTAACTGACAGATGCTGCAACTGACTGACTGAGAGACTGACTGATTGACTGACGGATTGATGGATGGTGGGAGCAGAGTGGTGGTTTAATTAAAGTTTGCAGCGCAAATGGAAACCGAAACCATTGCAGAGATCCCAGAAACAGAACCAATCATAAATTTATGATACCCGTCGCCAGTCGTCAGGTGTCCCAAGATAATGGACGGCGACTCCAACGACCGATAAAATGTGAAATTATTGCCACTCACGCGTTTGTCTTTGCCTTCGGGATTTACTCAGCCATTCTTCGGTTATCGAAGGCTCTCAAAGAACAGGAAAGCGTACGGAATGGAATGGAATGCCTTCAATTGGGCTGCAAATATTTGCGCGATGATAGCCCAGCACGTATTCTTTATGGCCGGGCTATATATATACCTAGTTTATGGCGGGGGTCTATGCTCTGATAAGATATGCACCGGTTCGGTGATTGATATACGACTGTGGAAGCAGGAAATGTGCCATGCCGACAGCCTGATATGCTTCTCAGTTCTTAAAACCAAATATATTTCGACTCTAAAACATAGAGATCTAATGACAGGCATTGTTGATGGTTCAGGACCCTTTTTGTTTGATCCTGAAAATAATTGAAATGTAACTTGTCTAACTCAAAAATGTACAACATAATTTACTCTGGACCGCAATCAGAGCAACTACGCCCTCCGACCGACCGCCTGGTCCAGTTTTTTTTTGGCCAAAAATCGCCATAGACCAGAGACCATAGACCGGGCCATGCAATTAGCTGGAGGTCATTCGGTTCGGTTCAGCGGAGTTCACTTCATATCGAGAATCCAAATACGATTTTCAGGTTTTCGGTTTTCGGTTTCAATTTCGGTTTCGGTTTCCGTTTTGCCAAATGGCAGTTTGAATATTGAAATGGGCACGGCCCCCGCTTGGAGCTTGGAGAGGCTGAGGGTGAGGGTGACAGGGTTTCTATGGCAATTTGTTCAAACAAATTGGAATTAAATGTCCGCTATGATTGGCCATTGTTTGGCCTTCATTAGTGGCGAAATAATAGGAATTATAGGCCGAAGGGAGCAGGGATTGCATTGATTTGAAATTAATATTCGAAATGGTAACTCATATACATATCCCTTGTAACTGGCAACCTTCCTGCCACTCGGATGCCTCTCGAACGGCCTCCCCCTTGACAGACTGCCATTCAATTGTCAAATCTTAAATCTTTTGGATCTGCAACGTCACGATTTTCCAACTGGCCTCACGACCGAAGTTTAGGCCGAAGTTTGCCGGAAAATTGCATTGAACTTCAAACTGAGGGAAAAAATAAAATTGAAACTTCACGATGGCGCCGTGAGGCGTGGCCTTTTGTGGGCATTTTTAAGGGCACGTGGCAGCTGCTGGCTCAGAAATAAAATTTCAATCAGTAACAAATTGCTTTTCGATTCGAGTCAAAATTGATTTCTTGTTTGTGGGTCAGTCCAAAATGGGTTAAGTTTGGTTGGAAAACCAGCAACTTTCTTGCAACAATTGGCATTATTGAGAAAAGTGATCAAAAAAAATTAAAAATTAATGTTTAAGGAGCTCCCCCAATCCAGTCACTAACTTCCTCCGAAATTCATGTAAAATATATTTTTAAGGGCAACATGCTGTGCCGCAGATGCTGCTACTTGGTGCCCCTGAACATCGGTTGCCTGATCATTAGCGGCCTCTTCCTGAGCTACCACGTGGGCGAGGTGGTGACCCACACCAGCGACATCATATTCCTCAAGGAAGTGGCCCAGTACACGTGGGCGCCCATCCTCATCGGCCCCCTGTACACGGCCAGCATCATCTCCTCGATGCTCCTCATCTACGGAGCCTGCAAGGTGAGCCCTGATCCCTATTCCTGATCCTTAAGACTTACTCTACCCCCTTCCAGCAGCGTAAAGGCTTTGTCCTGGTGTGGGTCATCATGCATGTCCCCATCTTTTTGGTGTATCTGATAATGACCATTTGCGATGGAGTCCTTGGGAATCCCCCGCCTGTAGTAATCGCCATCCAGGTCTTCATCGTAGGTGAGCCTAGTTATCCTTCGTCAGATTGCCATCTTTTAATTCTAATCCCCGACTGGCAGTGGTTCTCTTCTACTCCATATTCATAGTGCTGTCGTACTACCAATACCTGAAGATGGCCACCCACGACACCGAGGAATACGAGTATTGAGGAATGAAATGTATTTTATGTTTTGGAGAATATTTAATAAAGTTTTTCAATCTGAATACCGAATCGAGCTATCACCGCTCTCCTTGTCAATCACTTCACAACAAAGATCTACACATAAGACGGACAATCACATATTTTTAAACTTATTTCATAAAAGTTTTTAGAGGAAGGACTTGACCTGCAACCATGGCCTGTCATTGCTGGTATCTGGTGCAGATCCTCACAAAATGCTGCTTCTGCTACAAGCTCCGCTTGGGAGTCCTGATGTTCGGCTGCATATTCTTCATGTGGTTCATCTACTTGACCCTCGGCACCGCCTTCATGATGGAGTCCATCTTCCCAAATGAATACCAGACGGGCGATGGACCCTGGTGTCCGTCGGCCCTCAAGACCACGATGGTGTTTTCCTTTTTCGGTATCTTTGCCTCCGGATTGTTGTGCATTGGAGTGCACAATGTGAGTATACAAATCCTTCTAAGTTAGTCCCTAAATCACGATCTATATCCTTTAGAACAATGAGATGCTCTTTCTACCGTTTCTGGTATTCGCACCCGTTTGGATTCTTGTCCACATCCTGTCCCTGGTCCTCTATAGCTTCAAGCTGGTCGTCATTGCCCTCATAATCCTGACAATGGGTGAGTCTACATACCCCTAAGATACCCCCAGTTGAAGCTCCCTAATCTCCTCTCCAGTTATTCTCATTTATGCCTGGATTGTGGTCTGGTCCTACTACGTGGAGCTGCTCTTCGCTTACGACGATGAACTGGAGACCAACTACGTCTAAGATCTGATCTTCTATGGAGCACTTGGCTAACGTTCCATTAAATGATTCTCGAGCTATATACACTGAGAACAAATTACAGTTGCCAAAATTCTGAAATCTCTAAATTGTTTGCTCCATTCATGTTTTTAAAAGATTATTTCTAATTGAAATATATAAACAAATGGTATGATTTCTCTTAGTGCTGCAGGGTGCATGCAACTCGCTCCAAATACAGTGTGGGATATAATGATAATGATGGCTATTACGATTAGAGAGAATGTAATGACAGTGACCGACATACCTTCGGCAGCGAGGCGAGCACCTGCTGCTTGACATCCCAGACGAGCCGCTCCGATGGGAACTGGAGGCACTTGTAGACGTTCAGCTCCGGCACGTGGATCCGCACCAGCAGCCATCCGTCCCGGGGCTCCGGTGGCGGCTCATCGTCAAACGCCCCCGGCCCGGACATGGCGTCCGTATTGGCCGGGTTCTGTTTGACCTTGGGCGTGGGTGGGTGGTACGTCGTAATTTTGACGGCTTTTTATACGCACTTTATGGAAGAGCTCCCTCTCTTTAGGGAGTTGACTTGTTTTGATAATTTTCTTCTTAGTATTTCCTTTTTAATTAATTTTTTTTAAGTTTCTTTGTTATTTTTTGTAGAATTTTGTATCCAAAAAGTGTCTTATTTAATGGCTGGTAGGCTGGTCTGTGCCTTCTGCTGATGGAATCCGTTTCGTTGGGACATTTCTGGAAACACTCTTTGTTGACTTTGAAGCATGGTGGTTCTGAAAAGATAAAATAATCAAAGTTATTACTTCTTCAAGCTTTATAAACTACAAATTTTATATGGCAAGTGTTGATCACTTCCTGCTCAGCACCCAAGAGAAATATTACTGGTTATTAATTCGCTTTTTTAGCCAATTAAGCCATAAATTTCTCTTCCAGCTAATTCATTTGCATTAATCGTAGGTCCATTTGTTAAAAACAAAAGCCCCTTCCGTCCATCCCCAGACTTCCCAGCGGGACAAAACAAACTCGTTTCCACAGCACTTAACTTGGAAACTTAATTTGTAAATTGGTTTACTTTTTGCTAAAAAAAAAAAAACAAAACCTCAATTGCAGTTTCTACGCATTCAGGGTATCAGTCCGTCAGTCCCTGCCCCATGCCACACTGCCACAAAAAAATAGTGAAAAGAAAAAGAGAAACATTTCTCGTTTGTTGATTACGGTTTGATATTGACATTTTGTGGCTGCAACACTGCAGCATGCCTCCTATAACTGCAGTTGCAACTGCAATTATGCACAAATTAAATTCACACGCTAACCCCAAAAAGAAGGGAGGCTGGCAAGGCGGGGAGGGTATGTGCCACATGTAGCAGAGCATGTAAATGTGTGCCAATGGCCCGCTGACAGTTGTCGCCTTTGTGCCACACCGTCGTGGCAAGCAAGAGGTGGGCGGAATGGGTTAAATGCTGCAGCACAGACTGCACTTTGTCGCATTTAATTGCGAGCGTGTTGATTGCATTCAACTAGTGAGTGTCAGCGACTCTAAACTAACACAGTATGTTGCATAGTTCCATAGTCTAAGCGGAAAGCGGTTGCTGGAAAAGGATAAGTCCTAATTGCGGATAGGGCTGGTGGGTGGGTGGCTGGAGGAGCCAGGAGCCAAGACCCAAGAGCTGAAAAGGTTGCCGTCAAAGGTTGTGATCCAAATGGGAACTCATTGAAAAACAGGATTTGTGCTAAATAGGCAAATAAGGAGATAGAAGCCATGGTTCAGCCTTAGGTTCAGCGAAAATGCTTTGAAATGTTGCTTAAAAGTGTTATTTATGGGAGTGTTTCTTAACTCTAACTACTCTGAAATTTATTAGATGGAAATATAATGTTCTTTAAAATAACTACTCTATCCAGACTTTTTCTTTAGTTTCTTTTTACTTTTAAAATAATTCCTTTTAAAATTAATCTATATCTTGTAACCACATTTTGTTGCATACTTCAAGGCTTATGGTCTTATAGGATTAGTAGGCAAGAAGTTCTTTAAGAAACCAAGAATAAAATGTCTATAACTTGAGCCAAAATCATCCAATTAGTCTGAAACTTATTTTGTAGATGTATAATAGCCTATAGAACAACTCCTATCCAAACTTTTTCAAAAAACCACCTCTAAAAAAGTGATAAGGAAAGATAATCCCTCACTTTATGCATAACACCACAGATAACAGCTGTTTAAATAAAAGAAAATAAATAAAAGCTTATAATTAAGCACCTAAATAAACTTTTTATTGAAAATATAAACACTTCCCTCAATAAACTTCCACTTTTAGCATTCTTAAGCATTTTTTTTGTATAAAAAAAAAGTAAAATGTGATAAAGAGTCACCCACTTCTCGGTGGTTCAGTGGCCTCTTTAGAAAATACACAAAAAAAAACATGTCACGGTCAAAAAACTTTAACGAAATACATAAATTAAGTAGGAATATCAATAAAAGTAAATGCGAGAAATGAAAACTGCGTTTAAACAAGTGAGTTGGGCTGAGGAGTTGGCAAGAAAACAAAGCGCTGGCTCACCTTGGCCGCCACTTGCCTGTCAATCAAAAAAAAAAAAAAATACAACAAAAAACCAACCAATTTTCAAGCTGTTCAAGTGAAATTATCAAAAAAAAAAAAAAAGACGACAACGACACGGCAAAAAAACAAAAAAAAAAAGTAAAATAAAAAACAATTTGGAATGGAGTGTCGTCGCCAGACTTCTGTTTGGTCTTCTGATAAGGAAACCTGGCCAAGGCATTGGCAGAACCAAGATTGCCTTGGATGAGCCCCAAAGTAAGAGTGGTGATAAGCCGAAAGTGGCGTTTTCGCTTGTCGATTACGTATACGCCACGTGGTCGGCCAAGTCATTCACTCGATGGCCCTTTTTATTATCCGATTTTAATTCGAGGCAGTTTCAGGACACCATGCCATGGTGGCGAATAAAAAGTTGATTTCGCACTTAATTGGAAAAGTTGCTGGGTCCCATAATGGACTCTTCCGAGCTGATATATGTTCTGGGGCATATGGTTTGCCTGATTTACTATCCACTATCCACTGGCCACTGGCCATGCCACTCGCATAATTCCCCTCGATTTGCAGCCATTTTTCACTTGAACTAATAGGAAAATTGTGCCCGACCGACCTTTCTCGATCTACTTAATACAAATTTATGTTTTTTGGTTTTTATTTATTTTAGTTTCTGCTTCACTTCTCCAACAGACAGCTGTCAAAGTAACACTACCAGGTGGTGGTCTCCTCCACCCTCCCATAAAATCAATTTGCGGATATCTGTCTGAACTGTCTGTCTGTCCTTTGTCTTGGCCCTGACAGCTTTCGGGTTTTTGGCAAAATTCAGACTCTGGGGAGGAGTATTATTGCACAAGACCACCAAGTTTATCTACGGAGGGCTCACTACTTTTTTATGAGGGGAATATCAATTTGTTTGACAGCGGAACATATAATGGGGCTGGGTAAACATTAATTGGTTCTGCAAGTGATACAAGAGGCGATTGATAAACGGAACAGAGACTCCCATTCAGGTCACACGGAAAGATAAAAGAAACTACACCTTAGTGTTTAATAATAAAAGAGATTAGTCTATTATTTGTTTCAGATTTAATAATTCTTTAAGGCACATGACGAAGCCTGCCTCATTCCTGCCACCTCCAGGCCAACTCCTCGAGCTAAGTGCTTGTGACACTTGCCTCTCAAGTCTTTATGACAGGCGATGAAATTTTATTTCTCCAAAAAGTGTGACAAACTGGAAACGACAAAGTGCCCCAAATGCTGTGCACCAGCTGTCCCAGTCTTGGCTACAAGACTTGGCTTTAACCCAAAAGCTAAAGGTTAGGGGTTTACGTTGATGAAGTTTTAAACTTGCCACATCGAATGGGCCCGGAGCTGGAATTAGTTGCGGCAAGGAGTCGTCCCTGGAGCGAGCGACTTTAGTGGGTCAGTGGAGGGTCCCAAGGGGCTCACTCGAATGCGCAACTAAATGCGACTCGAGTTGCATGTGCCACACATCAATAAGTCCTACACAAGCCAAAATTAGATACTATCCAGCAGATACTCTCCACTTTCAATTATTTTTGTGGCAAGAATTCTTTTTAGTGTGGAAATATCCGGATAGAGCAACAGCATCGCTTATGCATAATGGCCCATGCATATTTAAATTGCCTCTGCCCCATGTTGCATGCAGCAAGCAGTTGGTGCTGCTTTAATAGCAAATTACTTTTGTCATTCCAATGGCTTGCCGCTCAATCTTGTGGGGATAAGGATGCGTTCTGGGGTGCTGGAGTGTGCGGAGGATAGAGGGTCCTTGGGTAGCCACTTATTGTGGCACACTCTATTGTGGATGCTGCAAATAATTCGCCTTGGCAACGCCACACCACCACCACCAGCAGCAACAAAATCAGAGGCAAGCATAAAACCGAATGCAAAATGCAAAACCCCAATCCCAAACAGTTAGAGGATACAGTGGGAGTTATTTTATTATTTTTTTAGTTAAAAAATTATTAAATTCTTACAAAATATAAAATATTAAAAAAATCACTTGAAAACACTCTTGTTAAAAATAATATTCTGATCAAAATAATCCACTAATATCCACTATCCTTCCACTGTCATTCCTCTCGATTCGAAGACCGCCATCTTCTCGGGCGTTGCCGGAAACGGAAATGCGCACATAATTCCGTTAGAAAGCAGGCAACAAAATGGCGCCCAGACAACCTCCTGGGCGGAATGGAAAGCAAACTTTAATTAAATAACACAAAATGCAATTTCGCCAGGCTTCTTCTCCATTCATCCATCCCTGTGCTGAGACAGCAAAACATGTCTCCCACTAGCCAGGCTAGGCTACTGGCTGGCTGGCTAATTTATTTTGCCATTTTCTGTTTATTCCAACCGTAGAAGAATTGGTAAAAGAAGAGACCACAGGCCAGCTAGCCAGCTAGTCAGCTAGCCAGAGAACGAGATGAAACGAAAGCCAAGCAGGAAAACTTTAACCCCGAAACTTGTTTTCCAGTCACGTTCGTTTTCAATCAAGTGGCATCATTATGCTCGCCAAACAAACTGAAACTGAAATAAAAATCACAAAAAAAGAGAGATGGAGATGGCTGGCCAATACAATGCGGCAGAATTAGCCAGAGTTGGTTGGTCCAGGCCACCCTAGAGACTGCCCTTAGCCAAGGGTTAAGGTCCGGCAATCAGGCCTTTGTCTAGGCCCAGAGACCGGCAACCAATTAGGTTCTGAAAACCACAGAAGCCACTTTACCCAGCCCTCTATACTATACTACTTCCTGTTGAAACAAAGAATCTGAAATCAGATGGCTTTAAGATAGATACTGTCTCTGAACAGGTGTTCCATTACGCCAACATACTAAAATAACTATTGACGCCCAGGCCGAAGTATCTGTCTTTTGAACAAATTATAAATCGCAAATTAAATCAATGCAACTATAAATTTCACAATTCCCGGAGTACGTCCATTTTGGCTAATTTCTATTTCAGCAACTTGAATTACGTCAGAGGAGGAAACCAGAGCCAGAGCCAGAGCCAAAGCCAGAGCCAGATCCAGAGCCATTAAGTCAAATGTTGTATTTGTGCAATCAATGAAAAATAAATTAAAAATCCATTCAGCAAAAAAAAAAAAGCAGAACAAAACTTTATGCAAATCCAAAAAGCACAACAAACCGATTTAACCGGTTTTAACAGCGAATGCAGTGCAAAAATCTTTAAAAAACAAATACAAACAAATGACAAACGACAACCGACAAGCGACTTGTATACAGATGGACATGGAAACACGGCCATAAAAAAGAGTAACAACTCTCAGATATAAGATACATTAAATGTGGACAAAAATTATGGGTTTTCGTGTTAAGCTGTGAGCAACACGAGCCACACACACAACCCACACACGACTTACCATCTGAGTTCTGAGTGCCTTTGCCTAGAATCCAATGCTTCTCAAACTGTAGGTCGCATAGCTGAAAAGAAAAATTTAAGATTACTCATTAATTATATTGAATTTATAGACTTTAAACCCGATATCTGTCTCTATAGATATTCTTGATTAATTTTTATATAACGTGCAAATATTTTTTCTGTCAATTTTCTCAATAAATGCCATTTATAACGCTCGAACAGTGCCAGCAAGACTAATTTCATGGCTAGGACCTGGTCTTCCTTACTGCCCCCAGGGCCATCAATCATACGCCATGTAAGCAGGCATCAGACGCACACAATCGAATCAATATCTGATGGAGGCAATGGAGGAGAGAGTGGGTGGATTGATACACCCACCCATAGAAATGCCATTTGCCAATTTCCATCACATTTCTTTCTCGATTTAGATACGGCAGAGGAGAATCGGGTTTCCTGCTCGGACTGTCATAACAAATCCAAGTAATTTCATTGGAAACCGTTTTTGTTTATAAAGCAACTCTGGCTTGTGTAAACAATATGATTATCAAGAATTTTGTCAAGTGTATGCCGATACTTTTGAGAGACTTTGGCGATAAACTGGTCGCACAACTCGTGGCAGACACTGTCTGTTGTGCCTTTGACACCAGAGTTTATTAAAAGATCTTACTCGGCTCCCTCTAATAACTCAATTCGGGTTTCTGACTCTTGTTTTTTTCTACCAATATTTAATTTTAATGACACATTTCATGTGGCCAGAACCGTGGCCATTAGTAATTAAGCCTGATGACGTATCCAAAAATGTCTCGAAACGATTTTGTAACTCTTGGTTGTGGCGCTGCCTTTCATGGCGAGACTCGAGACTCTAGACTCGAACCCCACTCGATATAACGATATAAGTTGGCCCGAAAGCCTAGAGCCAACAACAGAGCCTCCATAACTGGTCAGAGCAAATGATTTTTAATAACTTTGACACTCATTAAACTCAAATTACATGCATTTGATTACGCAGCCGCATGGGAGTCAAGAGTTGGTGGCAGTCTTTGCATTTTATATATATTTTTTTTTGGGGGAACTTTAAGCTGCTTAAGTTTCATCATCATATCACAGACTTAGCGAGGCTTAGAGATGATTTAAAAAAAAACGTTGTGAAGGTTAGTTACTCTTCCAAAGTTCATCGACAATTAAATGGCGTTTAATTAACTTAAGTAATCAACTTGAATTAAATGAATGAAATGAATCGTGATTTTAATAGCCCTTTAATCTCCAATTAGATCCTCATAAAGAATTCAATCGGTTCTGCAGAAATTCTCACACAACCCTTCACACAAGGCCTTCATTGATGGATTAAGACCCTTTTGAATTAATTACTCACTTTGTCTATTTTTTTAGACTGACAGGTGATTCGCGGACCCTTTGACTTCTCCCTGAACTTGACATCTTGTCTATGAACCCTTTGTTTTTTCTGCCTTCATGTGCTAAGTTGCTTTTAATTGCCACCAGAGTCAGTGAAGTCTGAGCCGCAATCGTTAAAGTTTAGTTTTTTTTACGAGTTTCGAACTCTGTGTGCTGGAACGTGCTTAGAGTCTTCACTGTACTCTTGCTGCTAGTTTTTGTGGCAAGTCTCTGGGGTAAACGGGAAGTAAGCTCTCGACTTAAATCAGTCGACTAAACCTCTCAATGGATTGGGCCAAGATCTGTGAAATGGCACGAACCTGGTCTTCGGTCTTGACTTTCTGGACTGGCTAATGGAGACCGTGGAATGCGGCTGCATAATTCTTTGATTTTATTCTACAAGAAGCGTTTTTCAAACAAGAAGAACTCTTAAAAATAATACTCTTGAATGGCCGCCACCGAATTCCCACACAAATTAAAAGAAAATTTGAGGAAAATTACTCACGAATATGTGGTTCGCAGAAATGTGGCATGGTGGCATGGTGGCATACACGAAAACCTATCCAATTAAATCAAATCGACACTTGCCACTGGAGAAAACCCCAACTAAGGCGACACTGGAGGAGAGACCGAGAAACAAAAGCAAACAAAAGCCGGAGGAAAATCGAGGAAAAGACGACACCGTTAGCTGAATGACATGCAAAGTGCAGCTGCTTGAGGTGGCATGCCACTAAAAGAAAATCTGCACATGTGTGCTGCACGGAAGAAGGGGTCGTCTCTTGAAAGAAAGCAATCAGAAGAAGCCAGAAGGAGGAAGAAGAGCCAGCGAGAAGAGAGAAGATTGATTCTACGCCGCGTCACGTGGGAAATTTTCAAGTTCAAAGCAATTTTCCAAGGAAGCACTCGGAACTTGGAACTCGGATGGCAATGGAACTGTAAAAGGCCCCCAAGACTAGGGCCCAGATACTATGTAGAAACAAAAAACTGAAAAATAAAAGCTTGTACTCACGTGAGGCTTGATAATAATCGGATTTGGAAGGAAAATCGTGAGTCGAGGAGGAAAAAAGCGAAAAAAAAACAAAAAAATAGTTGAAAAAAAATAGTCACTTGTATCGATTACAAAGCCAGAAGCAGAAGCCGAAGCAGGTTGAGGAGAATTCTTCTGGCTTAATGGATGGTCTTCGTCGTAGTCTTCGGCTTAGTCTTCCTCTTAAAACAGTTAGAATTAATTGACGTTAATAATGTTCCGATATCGGGATTTATGCTCCTCAAGCGCCCATCAAACGGCTTCTGTGGAGGAGAACCCCCCATTGGAAACCGGTTCCTGAAGAGTCTCTCGGCTAATGGCACCAAAAATACTTGACAATTTGTCCGCTGGGAGGCAGACTTGCAATATCTCAAGACTTCAAAGCACAAAGATCTTATAGAGAGAGAAGGCCAAGAGGCCAGAGACTAAGCCAATGATAATTTCTGCCCATTATCCAAGCACATTATCGTCCGGCGAGTGGCTGTATTAGACTAAAGTCCCATTTAGTTTGCAATTTGCTCAATGACAACCGATAAATATTCAATTTCATGAAATTGCATTTACATTCGCGGACAAGCCACTTGAACCACTTTCGCCCACTCACTCTGATTGCAAAAACTGCACCACTGGCACCACCAGCACCCACCTGCTGCCCTCAGCTCCTCTCACTTTTCCGGCCGAGAAAGCCATCAACTTGGCCATCCATAATTTTTTAATTTCAAAACTTTTTGCCAGCGAATGTGGGCGATGCGTTCGCCTTGGCCTGGCCGGAGCTCTCGAATACCCAAAAGCAGTCTCTAAATTTGCATTTTAAACACAAATCTGAATCCATTCAGGTGGGGAAACACTAATCCTTTAAACTTTAATGGACAGTCTTTCGGTTTAAACTCTCGGTCTTTATGAAAGACTTAAATAAGCACTCAAAATGGGATTAAAGGAAACTTTTTTAAACATTTCCTCTCAGTGTTGTGGGTGTTCCATTTCCTGGCCAACAAAAGCGCTTCTGGGGCGGACTCCTGCGGGCGCTCCTGCGGGCTCTCCTGCAGGCTCTCCTTCAGCTACTCAGCCGAGCTTCGCTTCGCATCCTTATGCATTTTTAAACAATCACCTAACCCAAATAAAGTTTCTTGCTTCTCTCCCAGGAGCCGCACAGAAAAGCAAAGCACACAAATAGGCGCTTTGGCCGAAAAGGAAAAGAGGCCAGAACTAGAAGTAGTTCTCCTCCTTTCAGGCCAAACCAAAACTTTACAAATTGCTCCACGAATGTGGCTGTAAAATTTATCATCTGTTAGGTTCTGGGGTTCTGTAAGACGCGTATCTCTGTATCTTTGTATCTCTGCCAGCCACCGCCTTGTTCTTGCCGATTTCTGATTGAATGTGGCCTCCACTCTACTCCTCTAACTGACTGGCTTCTAAATAATAACATGGAATTTACTTCCCAGTGGCAACTTCTGTTTTTGTTCAGTTCTGCCCCCGTGTTGAAGATCTTCAGTCTTCGCTTCCAGAAGACTTGTCTTGTTGACTTCTCTTTCCAGTCAGGGGAGTAGTGACTTTGTAGATAGTTCTTCTCCTATTTTTAAATAATTTATTAATGAAGTATAGGGGTTCTCTATAGAGTATTCTTCTATTCCATGCTTAAATCATAAACTAAAAACTCTATTTCATTCTGCGGCTGTTGATGTTCTAGTTTGTATCTAACCACTTGTATCTTGTATCTTGTATTTTGTATCTTGTAGTGCAGCTTTCGCAAACAAACCAAGAGTAGAAGAGCCAAGTGATGGCAGCAATTTCCATTGGCAATTGTGGCAACTGTATGTGGCATCTGCGCTTCTTTCTAGCCATTCAGCCTCATGTGAAACTTGGCCATTAATTTGAACGCCGTTTTAAATCTGAGAGATGGTCTAGAGGGGAATCGCATTAGACACAATATAGTCTTCTCATATTTTGCATGCTCCTACTGAGCTCATGAGTCGCTGGCATTTCCTTTTGTCTTCCACAATTATGCATTATCTCGGATCGTTGTTGGTTGTTTGGATTGTTGCTTGGATGTTGCCTGTTGGCTGTTCATTGTTGCTTGGTGGACTTGTTCTGTATTCTCCTTCTTGCGCTTCAAGTTTTTGCATTTAATTACTGCTCACATTTCTCAAATTTCTCTGCCCCAGCCCCAAGACTATGTTCTCAGTCACTTCTCAGGTGTCGTCTCCGCTGCCAGGCATTATTATTATCTGTTTCTTGAACAGAGTTAGTGGCAGAGTCAGAGTCTCAGATCTGCATCGTGCAGCGCCAACATTACGCTCATTATGAATTTCACTCTTGGCTCCTCTTCTGGGAAAGTTCTCTGAGGAAGTCGGCCCCCCTGGGATGTGATTTACTTATTAGAGTAATTAGGACTTTATGATGGCTCTCTTTTTATGGCCAAAATAAATGTTTAAAGTTTGCCAATAATCTTCTCAAAAAGAACTCAAGAATAAGTCATAAAACAGGACATGATTTCATGGCAATAACTGCTGGAGGACTGCTAGACTGCTGGACTCCTGTGTCCTGTGAGAAAGTTTAAAGGCCAATTAATTTATTCACCCTCTTAGAGAGAAGAGGCTCCTGTTGGACCTGCTGATTGACTGTTGTCAGTGACTTCCAGGCTGGCATCTGATCTGCAATCATGCAACATGGCCGCGGACTTGTTACAACTTCTAATTATGCACATTTGCTGCTGCCACTGTTCCTGTCAAGAAATGGCAACAAAAAACGAGAGAAACAAAGACAAAGTCATGTGCTGCTGCTGCTGCTGCTGCAGTTGCAGGTGCAATGGAAATTGGTCCAATGGAAACGTTGCGGTAAAAGGCAATAAAGTGGCAGGTCGGAGGAAGAAAAGCCATGCAAAGCATCTGGCTTTTGTGCCTTAATTAATTTTGATTGCACCACACAGGCTGGCTGGCTGGCTGGCTGGCTTTCCACGGCCAGC
Source organism: Drosophila ananassae (assembly GCF_017639315.1). Taxonomy (NCBI): domain Eukaryota; kingdom Metazoa; phylum Arthropoda; class Insecta; order Diptera; family Drosophilidae; genus Drosophila; species Drosophila ananassae. The sequence goes on along the minus strand of NC_057929.1, from coordinate 6,016,779 downwards.
CACAACGGAAATGTTCATCACACGCGTGTGGCAAGAAAATCTAAAGAGTATGGCTCTGAGCGCTCTTGGCCAGGCTAATTAATTGAATTGCGCCGCGGCGGTCCATCATTAAAGGCCATTTAGCATTGTTTTCTATGCAAATCGGCCATGGCTGCCTGCGACCATCATCGGGAGTATGAAGATTCTCGATCTCATCGCACTGATGAGATTATTAACTTGGCCCCGGAGAAACCCATCAGATATGATGGGGTAATTGGCAGTCAAGTGTGATCACGACTTTTCCTGGGGATAGGGATTTGTCTCTAGGCTTTTCCTAGTTAGCTGTCTCCTTAGGCCTCCCTGCCTTTTGGCCAAAAACAAAATATTTATGGCCATAAAACGCAATTGAAATGATGCCGCTTGGCTGTCAGTTGTGCCTCCAGGCCCAAAACATTTCGTTGACAACGTTCGATGACAGCCAGGCGCAAAAGTTGGGCCAGAAGTGGAGGCGAACAGCCAGCGAGATGTCTACGCATAATTCATGCTCGGTTGCTCCATGTGGCACAGTGGGTGGCTAGCCAGCTTGCAACTAGCAACCAGAAACTAGTAACTTGCAACTTGCAACTAATGAATAACACAAACAAACGTCAGCGGGTGGAGAGTTACCTGGAAGCTAATTGCCCAACTGGTTGGGAAAGGTGTGAACTTCAGTACAGTCTTTAACTTTCTTACTTTTTAGACAAATATTTTATTCAAAAAAGAGTTAAAAAACAAGGCAGTTATAAGCCATATAACTAATATATCTATTATAATTACAACTGACATTTAAAAACCAAACAAAAAGATAATAAAACCCACTAAAGGGCTGTCTAACTTTCAACTATTAGTTGAGTAATTAAGAAACAGTAGTGGAGAGATAGTAACCTTCGAAAAGTAAACCTCAAAAATCGATTTAGGAAAGACATGAACGAGTCCCACTGTAACTCAATAGTTATTAGCTGCATTACCTCATCTCTCCAGCTTCGAATGTTTCTGGTCTGGCCTGGCCTGGTCTGGTCTGGTCTGCTGGTTTCGGCATTTCGGCGTCAAAAGCATACAAAATTTATGGTCAAATCAACACCCAGGCAACACGAACACGAACACGAATATTTGGATATTATTTAAGCCACCATCAGGGATGAGGGATGAGTTGCTGGGAAGGTGGAGGAGGGAGCGAGGCCACCTTCTTTTGACCCTCTGTTCAGTGGGTCAGCACTCTTCGGGTTATAATTTAATTAGCTCTGCCTAGCTCCGCCAGCTCCCCCAGCTCCTCCATCTCCTACAGCTCATCCAGCTCTTATCGAGACAGAAATCCTCATCATCCAAGGATTGCATAACCGAAAGGAAAGCAAAGTGGTAACAGCAGGTGGGCGAAGCTGGGCCCTGTCACTCTCTGGGCTCTAGGGTTAATTGTCTGCCATCTGTAGTCACGAAAATTTGACTATTCATTATCCGCATTTAAAAGAGAGATGCGATTTATAGTCAGAGCCTTTCTAACAGGAAATCCGCACGATCGGGGTCACCAACCAGGTCGGGTGACCCACTAAATTAATTCCACTCCCAGTCCACAGTTTCCAGTCCCTCGTATGAATGACAACATTTCACGGCGACTATTTCGCACCCCAGAAATCAAAATGTTTATGCAAATATTCACGAAATGAGCTGATGACTTGGACCACTCAAAATGCAAAATAAACAAGAAAAAAATATAAATGCTTAACTCGAACGTGATTTTTAGGTCGTGATTTTAGGCGGCAGCGGCAGCAACTCCACAAAAGACTCAACCGATCGGAGGGAGAGACCCAACCGACGACCTTGTCAAATTAGTGCCAAAAATGCCGGTGACAAAAGAGATGGCTTTTGAATTCATAAATCAGTGCAGCGTGAATAGGTCTGGGAATTAACTAAGCGATCGCTTTAAGCTTCTTTTCAACAGAAACTGGCTCAAGTGGCTACAAAAGACGAGATGTCAGCAAAAGTGAACCATCCACTCTCCCGTTTTCTGTTTTTGAGTTTTCAGTTTCAACTTTTGTCAATTTTTTTTTACTCTTACTTATAGCCTTAAAGACTAGTGGCTAGTATAGATTCTAAAATTAGTTTAAAGCCAATAAAATCGATTGGAATTATGTCGGAAATGGCCTGCGATAAAGTCCATAAATAAATAAATAATTAAAGCCATTTCAAGCTGGTTTTGGAAGCTTTTCTGGTGGCCAGAATAAATAGCCATTCTAATTCCCCATAATTTATTTTGTGGAACAAACATATTTATTATATTTTAAATTATTTTGCCAGATTCTACTCTATTAGTGGTCGATGCACTTTAGGCCCGGAATTCCCACAGCTTGTTGACCCACCTTTTGTGGTCCAAAGTGCCGGCACATGCCAACTTTTGGTCACTTTAAAAGGCCATTAGACCCTTGTTGAGTTTTCGGTTAGACGAAAGTCAGCCAAGCAGAAACTGTACGTAGTTTGGACCTCCATTGTCCGGAGATGGTTTCCCAAAAGCCGCTCCCTCGGCTTGCCAGAAATGCTAATTTCGTTCTCAAATCAAAGGGTCTTCAGAGATGTTCTGAGTTCTTCAGCTCCACCATTTACCTGACAACTTAACACGTTCGTGTCACCTTTCATTCGGTGGGAATGCTAATTGAAGGAAGGCACGTGTTTGACCCTCTGCCGACTGCCTTCTTTTGGTCTGCCATGACCCCTGGCCTCTGGACTGGCCTGACTTAATTATACCATTACCTCCAAAAGATGATGTAGAACGATGAACATTAACTGGAGCTAAACATAATTGCTGGCATTATCAGTGAAAGTTGACTTGATAGTTCTTTCCATCGCAGTGGAGTCTAATGAAAAGGTTGAAAATGGTAGTGGCATGTCAGGCGGGTATTAGGAACAGGAAATGTGGCCATTTCTTGGTGCGAAAGTGTCGGGAGGGCCCAAGTAAAAGTAACACAATAGCCGGCAAAGTTCATTCACTTTGTGGTCGGAACGGTCATAACTATTTATAAACTGGATACTATCCTAAACAAAAGTGCGTTCTCATGTTTCCCAGAACACTAGCCGGCCAAATGCTCACCAATTTGCAAACAAAGGAGCCTTGTCTCCATCTCCGACTTGAATTAATGAGCACAGTCTCCGATTATTGGCCTGTTGGCCTGTTGGCCGGTTTACTTCGCTAAATATGCCATGAAATTGATGAAAAATTACCATTTAATTACCTGCAAAGAGAAGCAGAGACAGAGAGGCGGTTAGCTTAGCAAAGTTGGCTCAAATAAATCACTTCAACTATAATTAGGTTCAACTGCTAGGCAAACAAAAGTTTCAAACTGTTGAATTATTCAAAAGGCAATGTCGTAAATCAGTTTTAAACTAAAATCTGTTTCATTGTTGAATGGTAATTAATAGAGATACTATTTGTTCTTAGCTATAGAGCTCTTATTTCAATCTATAAAGTTTAAACTGTCATTTAAGATGGAGTGTTTGGTAATTAATAATAAAAATAATAAATAATACAAGAGAGTTAGGGATAACTTAGTCTTATTTTAGTTGGATCTCCCTTTGTTTCTATTTCTAAAGCTTAGAAAGGGTTATGTTTTAGGTCCTTTAGTTATAATACTAAGTACTCCCAGAGTATCTAAATTTCTTCATAATTTCTGGGAAGTTAGTCATCAAGTTTCATCAAAAAGCAAGAAGCTCCAGCCAAGAAAGCCTAAATCTCACTAGCCTAGCCTATCTAGACTTTAGTACCGGGTATCATACAGTCTCCACTCTCCACCAGAACCACCCATTCTCTTTCTTGCAACTGCTAACTGGAAACAACCGTCGCGGCACGTACAACAAACAGTCGGGAACATAGTAGGCTTAACTCCCAGCCTAACTCCCAGCACCTAGAACCCTAAAGAGATGCTAGCTCCATTCCACCTCCTCCTCCTCCTCCTGCTGCAGCACCACTCTGACACCAGCACCACCCACAATATGCAGACGCGCTTTGTTGCTCCAGGGTCGCCTCTTTGTGGCATTCTCTTCTGCAACTCCAAACTGCATCTCCAACTCTAGCTCCAGCTCCAGCTCCCGCTCCAGCTCCTAGCTTTCTGTCCCTCAATTTCCCCCTGCATTTGCTTTTGTCTCGTTTACTTTTCATTCTGTACTTCTCCTGTTTTCTTTTCTCTCTTTTATTTTTCCTTTTTTGTTGCCTGCTAGGCATGTTAATGACCCTAGAGGCTGCCCCGAAAGGGAGGCCGACTTGTAGGAGGGGAAGGAGTGGAGCCCACACAGTGGCTGTCAAACTGTGGACTGTGGGCCTTCACTGATTTTGCACAGAGAGAAAAAGAAATAATAGAAAAATTTTATAAATATGCTTTAGAATATTATTAAAAATTATAAAAATTAAAAATTTATAAAATCAAGTCTTTAAATTCTTTTTTACGCCAAAAAAAAAGCCAATAAGCCAGAAAAACTCTATTATATCATAAGAAGACAATGCTAGGGCAATATTATATATAATATACTATAGTAGACTCCCTAATTTTCTCTCAGTGTCAAGATAGAACGCCTCGTTGACTGCCGCTGCTGCCGCTGCGTTCGCTACGCGTCGCTTTCAATTTAGGCGTCTGCGCATAAAATTGCATCGTTTTCTCTGCTCTGCACCACTCCGCTCCACTCCACCATGCCCCTTAGCTCGGCTATACTTTATTTTATTTTATATCTCGCTGCTCTGCCAGGGGCAGCATCCACATCATCGCTGGCAAACCCGCTTGCTGCGCTAATTTATATAAATAATATTTAGCAGCAGAGCCAGGCAGGAAGGCAAGCAGGCCCTTCTTCGGAGCTGCTAGATGCTGGTGGAGCAGAAGAGACTTCTGGACTTCCCTTCTGAAAGATGAACTTGAATCCCAGATGGAACCGTAACACATCGGTGGGCAGTGGGCAGTGGCCAAGTGGACGGCATAAAGTGCAATCAAGTGTGTGTGTTTTGTGGCTTCAATCTTTCACTTTAGGCCTCGACTGGAAAACAAATGCTCTTACACACTTTTCCACCACACCATATAGGTATATCCATAAACAACTTTTGCAATTGTCAGACTCCATGTCGACACTTCAGACACTTTTGGTTCGGAGTAGGTGGAGTAGGGGGAGGAGGGTGCATGCAACACCGCATTGCACTTCGTGGGCGCCCCAATCCCCAAGTCCCCAATTCCCAATCCAAGTCCGAATAAAAAATACTGAGTGAGTTGTAAATGAAGCCCACACATGACTGGAGTTTACTTGCTCGCGTTTCCTAGGAGGAGCTACCATTGCTCAATTGGAGTCAATGTCTCGGGAGGGGAGATGCATGCTGAGATTTTCTGTATCTCAGAGGGTCTGAATCTGTATCTGGTATCTGGTATTTGTATCTGTATCTTGATCTGTATCTGTATCTGTAGCATCCCGCCACAGGCGTTCCGGCAAACTGAATCGCTTTCAACAAGCATGCGGTGTGTTAATTGCAAAATGTTGCTTTTTTGCCTCAAACAATTATTAAGGTGATGCATATACAACATGGGGCAAGATGCCGCTTCTATGGGGCTTGCAGTTCAAAGTGTGTTTAGAGGAAGAGTTCTTAATGGAATACTTCCTGTTTATGAAACTCCCTCCTCATTGATTAATAGCACTTTAAAGTTCATTATATTTCCCTATTTTTCAAATAAATCTTACCTTTCAAGTATGCGCTTTCCCAAGACGGCGGCCATCTGGCACCTGGAAAGGTTAAGGGCCTAGAAGCAGCTCCAACTCAGTCCGCCCCGCCCCAAATATCATTTATTATTTTTCACATTTTTTCTCATTTCACGCCCATCACGGCCATCAAGAGTGCTGGAAGATCTCCTGGACTAGCCATGTGTATAATTATATTTAACTGGGCTCTCTGCCGCAGCAACTTTTCAAACTTGAAGTTGAAACTTTTGCGAGCTGTCATTTAAACAGAAAGACACCCATAACCACCTCGCCTCTTCTCTCAGTGGATTTATTATTAAATTAATGCCAGTGTGTGCTGAAAATTTTGCCTAATTAACATAATTACGAAGCAACTCCAGTTGCAATTTCAATTAATTTGCCAACTTGCATTTCTGATTTCTGGCGTTTGCAGCTTACATCACAGTTACAAGTTTCAAGCTAATAAATAATGCACTACTTATTAGTTGGTCATCAAATCCTTATCACAACCTTCGAGGGGAGTAGCCACCAAGGTCCAAGTGGCCTGACATCAAAGCCTCCGCCTCGCACCAAAGACTGCCAATCAGCGAATTGTTTGTTGGGCTTTGAAAAGCGCAGTTTGGAAATAAATCAAGTCGACAGACAACAAAACGCGACAAACCAAAATGAATTCCAAACTCGAAACGAAATGTAAATGCTGAGCCATCAAAAGCCTTCAGCAGCTGAGCGTTTTCAAACGCCAAACAATACCTCCGAAGTTGGAGAGTTGGGGGAATCTCGGATGCCCTGAAGGAGCTACGAGTGGTCTTTTTTTCAACGAAATTAAGTTTGTAGACTCGTAATCCCCCTTGGAGAGGGGCTACAGTATAGCTACAGATATTTTGAATGCAAAAGCCGGAAAAACTTGGCCAGGCCAACGAAAAATGCACAATATGCAAATAGGGCCAAAGACACAAAAGACTGGCAGGTGGCAGGGCCAGAGGAAAATATTAAAAATAAATAAGAGGAGAAAATAATATCAATAAACCTCAAAAACCGTAAGAAATTCAGACTGGAAATTTATCAAAAATTGAACAGTTGAGCAGCGTGAGAAATGTATAAATAAAATATTAAGTTATACATTTTTTAACAAAGCATTTCCCATTCTTCTTGAAACAATTTTGAATAAAAAGACACCCACTAACTAAATTCCCACATAAATTATCAAAAACCCGAAAACCAAATTCCCAAAACATTCATCTTGATTGACCCTCTGATTGACATTGATTCAATTAATTTGCAAAACATTAATTTGCCCTTTTAAGTGCATTACGACCTTCTTGCGGTTCATTCAACCTTTCTTCTGACTTTCTGCCGAAAATTGAATTGAGATTTTTTCGATTTAGCCAGAATCGAAACACTTGCCGCCCAAGAAAATTGTTATAGAGTGCTAACGGACACGTAACATTGGCGCTAAGCTAAAAAAAAAAACAGTCAGACAGTCGGAGAGAAAGGCTTAGGAGCCCGTGACTGGGCACTGGGAAGAAAGAATGTTGGCCCAGACTCAAGACACAAGACTCAAGACCCCAAAAAACACTAACCAAAAACCGGTTACCGACCTTTAGGAAAGTTGACCAGCACCCGGTTTTGTGGCCAACACATTTTTCGTGTTAATTGTTTTGATTAAACTGAAATTGATTTCCCAACTGCCAACTGACTACTCCTTCCATCCAAACACCGTTTATGTCAGTCTTTTAAGCATCCATCAGCTGTCCCGTCATTTGTCAATCAATGTTTACCCAAAAAATGTTTCATAATTATTTATGAAAAATTAATTGCGGACATTGTTTTGATTTGGCAACTCACCAAGACCAAAAAAAGGCACAAAAACCGCCTACCAAAAAACAATAAATGGTCAAAAAAATAAACAGCCAGCTAGCTGGCCATAAAAATTAAACCTCTACGGCTATTTTTCAGTAGTATTATTTTGTTTAAAACTTTAAACTTATTTTGAAAACTTCTCATTTGAGGCTTAAATGGCTCCAAGCTGCTTGGGACTTGTTTGTTTTGTTTCCCCCCAGTCTCCCCCCAGTGTTTGCGTTTCAGTTTCGTTTGAATCACTTGTTTGAATAGTAGTTTCGTTTGAAAATGAAAGAAACCAGACCTTTGAGGGCATAATTAACATGAATGATTTTTAATTCGACCCCCAGTTCTTGGGGAAAAAAGGTATACCTTTTATTACAGAACACCGCCGCTTTGGCAAATATTTGAGCTCTCTCTCTCTGTTTTTTTTTTGTTTGTACCTTTATCCTATTCATTTTTTATTTTTTTGGCGCTTTTGTTTGATGTCTGCCTGCCACTTGTCGTGACGCATTCTTTTGTGACTGGAATGCCATAGTCTCCAAACTTTAGACTCTAAAGTTTCTGGCAAAAACCCATAATTGCGATAAACAGTCGATCGATAAAGAAGCCAAAATTGCTTCATAAATGCGTCATAAAATATGTAACTGATATGGATAATTGTTAGTTGTAAACAGGATGTTTGGTTCTTCACACAATAGAACCCAGAGGACCACGCCTTGCCATCTCATATACTCGTAAAAAAATACAAAAATCTTTCCAGTCACATAATCAACTTTTTCAGACTTTTTCTCCTACTAAGGCTAAAAGGAGAAAAAAAAAATGTCAGAACACAAAAACACACGCTTAGAGAGCCGACTCCCACATGGATATGTATCTTGTATCTTAATGTGTACATCTTGTTGTTGGCCATATATGCTCGCTCGCTCGCCCCGCTCAATGGCCAAGGCTATAAGAGCAGCATAGAGGCCATAGAGGACTGCCTCCAGACTGCCTCCCAAACCCGGACTCTGGAGCCATCGACGTGATTTGCATTTAAATGTGAAAATGTGTATGTACCGCTGGCTAGATTGGACGAGGATTCGTTTTCATATTTTATGGAAATCGATTACGATTCAAAGATGTCAGTCAAGTCCGGAATGGGCAAATTGCTAAATGAGCTGCCAAAACGACTGCAGTTTGACAAGCACTGTGCAGCAAATAATATGATTATTTTTGACAGAAAAAAACATTTAAGTTTAAAGATGGACAGTATATATGGGTGGTTCTCCTTAAATATCTTCTCAGGAAGGCTTTAAAAAACAAGAACTAAAGTAATAAATACTAGTAACGAGTATCTTGTGGATTAATTAGCTTTCGTCACGAAACTAGAAGTTAGTTTGAGAGATTTGAAGAAAAATAGTATGACTATAAAAGTAGTTTAAAGAAAAATAATTATTTGTTCTTCTTAAAAAACAATAAATCCCAAAAAACAAAACTAAAACCATCAAAATGTGATGATAAAATACTAGTAACGAGTAACTTATAACCCAACTTGTTTTCGCACAAAACTAAAACGTTTTTTTTAGAAAAATCTTCAAAGAAATTGTGGATCTACGAAGGAGTCTTATTTTTTAGCTTTAAAAATCAAACTTAAAACATAACAAGTTTGTGATTAAACAAGTAACTTGCTTTCGTCACAAAATTAAAACACATTTTTTTAGAAAAAAAAACCTATTCATAAATTCGCAAAAAAGCAAAAGTATCTCTTGTTTTGTAAATATCTTTTCTGGCCCGCCACGCCCCCCCCTGAACACCCACTTGCACTGTGCCACGCCCCCGCCTCATTACCGTTTATTAGCCATGCAGCTGGGGGGGGGGGGGGAGAGAATTACGCAATTTGTTGTTTAATTTTGTGAAAATGGTAAATGCCTTTGCCGCGAGGCCTTTTGCGTTTAATTAAGTCTCCTAGTTCTTGGCCCCCCTCCCGCCTCGTGCAACTCCCCCTCCTCTCGGCCCCTACTAATTAGCCTGGGCTGCTCTGATTGATTACAGTTACCTAACTGTTGCTTAGCGGTTGCCTAACTGTTGTAGTTGCTTTTATTACTGCCACGCCCTTTCCTCTTCTGGGGATCTGGGCTCTCCTCCAGTATCTCTCCCCATTGCCCGTTAAAATTCTATTAACGTATTTTTTTTTATGATTACTCTCTTGTTGCCATTGGCATCAAACGGGTTTCCAATCACCGAGTCAGCCAGCTTCGTCGCAAAGCCCAAGAAGTCTTCAGACCCTACTCTTGGTAGAACACGGAAGCCAAGGTAAAGTTTTTATTAAATTTGCTTCAAGTTGTTGGTTGCTATTTTTGTTTGGAAGGAAGCCCCGACAGCTTCTCCATTATCTTTGCATCTATCATTCTTCAATGGAGCCTCTTGATCGATCCATTGATTGATTGATTGCTCCGTGGATTGCGACTGTTTGTCGCCGAAGCTCTGTGCGGAAATTGGACTGAGCCCTTTGCAACGTTGTGGCACTGGCCAACAAAAGTTGGTAATCATGAGTGGCTTACTTTTAGAACTTTATTGTTTCTTTATAGAAATGGTCTAATATCGATAACATCACCCTAAAGCTTTGATTTAACACGATTTGTCTATCGATCATATCGTATTTAAGCTAATATTGCAACTATCGCTAATATTTCATAGCTTATATTGCAACTATCGCTAATATCTCATAGCTAATATTGCAACTATCGCTAATATCTCATATCTTGGCGATGGTTAATTTTCGATAATAGCATACATCGTATAATCAAGCTTAGATATATCGACATCTTAATCTAAGCTTGAAACTATCGCTACTATCTAATATTGCAACTATCGCTAATATCTTATGGCTAATATTCCTCTTCCTGGCGATGGTTCATTTTCGATAATAGCATATAAAGTATAATCAAGCTTAGATTTATCGACATCATAAACTAAGCTTGAAACTATCGCTACTATCTAATATTGCAACTATCGCTAATATGAAGGCAATATTAATTTCTTATAGCTACATATATCTTTATTCCATTAATGTGTCTCTTAGGTATATCTTATCCCTGTTGTCTAGTGTTTATGAGCTTATGACGGCGTAGCAAACACATTTCTTAAGCTCTCGGTGTGCCAAATATTTCTCGACAAATGCCTCAGCGCTCAGCTTATAAAATATTTAAGCCAATTTTTCACCTCTCCCGGCCATCATTCTTTCTGCGAATTGTCTTATTTTTTTTTCTAGCCTGCCCCATTAAAAATTAATTATGATTTTGTTGTTGTTTCGTAGTCCTTCCTTCCAGTTGAGCAGAAACCCAGACTTTGAATTAAAAAGAAAACTTTGAATCTCATGACACCCAAAGACACACCCAAAAAAAAAAAGTCACTTTCGTTTTGTCCATTGATTTCTATTTGATTTCCATTTCATTAAATTTCTTTGAACTTTTTTATTCGATTTGGCCGCAAAGTGCTCTTCAGTTTTAGGTTTTTATTTTCAGCAACTTGACTTTCTAGGCTTTACATAACTCATTATGATTTTTTCTGCAGCAAGTTTATTATTATTTCTATTTTTCCCCACTAATGTTTTCCACTTTTCTGTTCCCAAGTCTCTCTTGGCCAAGTCTCTTTGTTTTTAGCCATTTTCCAAGCACTCGACCAGCAGCAATTAGCGTAATTTAGTTGCATTTAAGAAGCGGAAATAAAACTATAAAGATTTGCTTTTTATTTTTTGCTGTTTTGTCGGGGGAAGTTGATGAAAGGAAGGCAGTAGTTTTGCGGTTTTCCATTTCACTGGAAATTTTCTTTTTCTTTTCTTTCAAGAGCTTCAGAAATTTAAATTCAAAATTTATAGAGACCTCCCGGTTGACAGCTTAAACTCTGAACATTTCATTATAATTTGATTGTGGAAATTATTACAAATTAACTGGATTTTGCTTAGAGCCAAACTTTAATTGAATTCACAGCTGCGAAAGTTCTGGCTCAACTTTCTTCATAATTCAACTTTCTTCAAGTCTTAATCTTCAAGCTCCCCTCCCCCTTCTGGCTTTTTATTTGTTCAACTTTGGCACGTTCTTGGCTTCTGGCCCCCGCTCTGGGAGGGTATTTGTTAACCAAATTTATTTATTGTTTGGCTAACACCTCCCCCCCAGAGAGAGTAACAATAAGCCTCCCAAATATCGGGCCAAATCGGGCTAAAAGACAAGGAGAGTTGCCCCTTTTTGTTGCATGTTTATGGCTGCCATGGAAATGCCGCTTTAATTTTGCCATAATTACTTAATAATAATTATTTATTTAACAAAACATGCCAGCTACTGTAGAGGTAAAAAAAATATGTGAAATGGAAAGGATATGTACTATAAGATACTCCCTTAATTATTCATTTCTAATATTGCTACCTTTCTGGCAACACATTTCCATTAAAAATCACATCAAAGTCAGCTAAAATTTATGCAGAAATTAGCATAAAAGTCTGTGGCAGAAGCCTCTTGGCACATGTCGCCCCACTTATCCGAGTCCTGACTCGAAGCTATCGACTTGAAAACCCACTAGTAACCTTGAGTTCTGCGCGTGGCAGAGATTATTGCAAAAATTGCGAGAAATTATCACGCGAAACGCCCCCGCAGAACAAACAATTACACAATTGCAATTGCAAGCGAAAAATATTAGAAACAGTTTTGTTTAGAAAAAGTATAATATATGACACCGATAGGGAAGGAAAGGGGTTTTGCCATTCCATCTTATCGAACTGAGAACTGACTCATCTGACTTTAAAAAAAATCCACTTAAAAGATAATAAATCCGGTCCGATTTCAATAAAGAGGCCATCGAAAGGCGCTTTATCGCAGCGGGTTATGGACATAATAATGATTTGCAAATAAATATATCATTATTAAAAGGCATTTCTGGAATTTATTACTTATTTAATGAGCCACCATAAGCTATAGATTTTTGCTTTAATTTATTTATACAATTTTAAAACAATATCATTAAATATTAGACATTCTTTTTAAAGAAAAAAATAGATTAAATATCTGTTCTCTCACATGGTTTTTAATTATTTACCAAAAATTTAAATGAAATTCCATTTTAAGGACCACCCGACACACCCATAATGCATCTGCTTTTAAGGACATGTGTCCTGTATCTATAATTTGTGGAGCACTGGCAGTACTTGCAGTTTTTATCCTTGTGCCAGATTGATTTTTCTTGCTGCTTTTCCCACAGATAGTGGGAGAGTGAAATAAAGGGTATACTGCATTCAAGAGAGAGTAAGTTATAGGGAGGCATAGTCCTGTCCGTCTGTCCGCTTGTCCGCCTGTCTGTTAAAAGGCTTATATCTCAGAGACTATAAGAGCTATAGCTTTAAGATTTTGGAAAAGTGTTCTAGAAGTAGTCTTCTATCATAACCAAGTAGTTATAAGTTTCTATAACAATTTTATTTTAAAAATCTATTGCTGGGAGAGTAGAGTACCGGGTATCATCTAGTCTGTAACCTCCTTTAGCCTTCCTTTTTTTCCTTTTTTTTTTTGTGGCGCTTTGTGGTGGCAGATTCATTTTTTTTCCATACGCCCCATGCTCTTATTGATTTTTTTCCCTCTGCTTCTTGGCTTTTATTTTTATTTTTTTGCTTTTCCCCCCAGTGTGTGTAGTTACATGTGTGTGTTTGTTGTAATCAGCAGAAGGAAAATCGCTTTCTGTTCGATTTTTTTTCTCTTTTAATTGCATTATGCAGTGAAATCACGGGAGTGACTACAGGCGGGGCAACCGGCGGGTCTAAAGTTAATTTCATTTGCGAGTCTATGGCCCAGGATGCAGGCTGGGGTCTAGGGCTTGGCCTGGCTCGGTCTGGTCTGGCTGCCAATGGATACCACCATTGTTTGGGCCGTCAAAAGTTCGAAAATTTGCTTTTAACTGATTTATAAAGGGAGGCGACGGGGGCGTGGAAGTTGCATTGTTCGAATTTGGTTCAAGGATTTCCAATTTTCACATCTATTGGGGAAAATTTTCACAAAAAATGACAGCAAAGTGAGCTCTGGATGCAGGATAATTGGAAATGAGTAGTTCTACTTTTAAATAAGAATTTAAAATAAAATTAAATAAAACCAATATTTAAATGAGAGAACCCCTGAGAGAATCAGAGAGGCCATAAATCTGCTTTGGAGCCATTAATTTGGAGCCGCTTAAGGGCTTTGGTCCGGCAACTTCATTTCTTTTGGCCGAATCTGCCACAATCCGTTGCACGTGGCTCGCTTTCCCCCCCTCCCATGCTTCCGTTTATCACCTTCCCTTATCAGTAGAGCGACAGACAAAAGGGAGAGCCAAGTAGAGACCAACTATCAAGTCCTTCCCCTCCCCAGAATAGTACCATTGGAAGGACTTTTTGGAAGGAAGGAACCAAGTCCAGGCGGGGGCACATAAAAATGCTAATCATTTGCTCATTAAATCCGCATCATCCGCTGCTGCTGGCTCTGCCGCTGCCTCTGCCGGTGCCTCTGCCGCTGCTAGTGTTAATGACAGGACACCAGCAAGGACCTTTTCAGGGAGAGGAGTAGAGAGAAGAGTAGAAAACTCAGAAGAGTTCCGGGCCCGGGCAAGCAGCACAGCTGTTTTTCGGGAGCCTCTAGAGTTGGCTAAGAGTTTCGGGTCTTTACAGTGGGGTTGGAAGAGAAAATTGCATACAAAATTATTCTCTCTAGATTCGATAAACTATTGCTACTAGATCTGCTTAGCAATCTATAGCAGATTTTCAGCTGGAAATATATCTTTACGGCTCAGATTTCAATTATGTCCATTAAAGTATGTTTTTTTTTAAAGAAAATCATTAAAACCATGCCTGGTTTACCTTCTAATCACTTTTTATAGCAAATTATGAGAAAATACAGCTGGAGGTGCCTTTAATAACAGCTTCAATAGCCTTCCATATCAAATATGAAGCTTAAATATCAAATTTCAGAACAAACAGCTGACTAGCCAGAGCTCTCAAAGGCCTCACACCCACTGTACGGCAATGCCCTTGGCTGGAAAAGTCCAACCCCGTGAAATATTGTGCCTGGGACTGGTCCTGGGCCTCAGCCTGCTAGTCAGAACTGGGGGGAAACAAAAGAGGCTACTGGGATACATAAAGAGTAGTGGCTGGGCTGGTGGATGGGCGGAAAAAAAAGCTGGGAAGAAGCCAAATCATCTGTTCTAAATCGATTTCCCTTGTTTTTGTTGTTCTTTTTTTGCTCTTTTTTGTGTGTACACACTTTTTTTCAACCTTTTTTTTGGAGCTACCATCTTGATGGAAGTCTTTTGGACCAAACTTTGAGTTGAAAAATGTATCTCTGGCTTTTAATTTAAATCTTACATATTTTGAACGCCCACTACCTGTACTCCCCCTTTGGAGTTACCTATCTCTAGACCTCTGTATCCCCCCTCTCACTACCTCTCTCTACTTAATTGACCCCAAAAATAGCAATCGAAAATTGCTTTAAATTTGTTAAACTTCAACGGCAGTCGAGGAGGAATCTGAGATCTACGCCTACGGGGGCCAGCGAGAAACTAAGCATTTTTTTCTCATTAAATAAATCAAAAAATTGCCCAGACCTCACTGACCGACTGGGCCGACTGTCTCTCTCTTTCCATAAAAGTCGAATTTCTCGTCTCGAAAAACACGTAATTTATGCAAATTGATCGAAATGTTGGCCAAAATCTCAAGCAAATTAAGAGTTTTTGAGGTCTAACGATTTCTTTGGAATTATTTTGAAGCAAAAATAAATAGAAAACAAAGGAATATGGGTATAATAGTTCATATTTCACTCCCTTTATAAAGCATATTATCAGATAGCGCCATAGCCATGAAAAGCCCAGCCTCTGAGATCTCAGATCTCACATCCCAGATGGTTCTTCGTGTTCAGAGACCTACGTGACACATATTCCCTCTCCCGAAAAGCCCCTTTTCCGACAAAAAATTTGTAAAAAACAAACCGTATTACGTGCCACAAGCGAACAACTATCAGATAAACATGATCATAACAGCACATATAAAAATTTTTAACTATTTTTGACGGCGAATGGCGGGCCGAGTATGAAATTTTATTGTTACGCTTGTGTAACAGCCACTAAAAAAAAATGTTTTAAAAATAAATATGTATAAAGTGAGCCATACAAGAACCAGTCACGTTATGAGTAATTTAACAAAAAAAAAAAAACAATAAATAAATAACAAAAATAGGTATAAAATGCAGGTATATTTATACAATTCTCAAATCACTCGCAAAGAAAACGAAATTTATGATTAACTTTTTTTTTGTAAATAAAAAAAAGAACCACTCGAGTGAAGGTCACTAGATTGGGAAGGAGGGTCAATAAAAAGGTGCGATAATAATGAAAAGAATGCCTTTCTGACTAAGTACTCTACTAATTTTTCATTAAAATAAATTCTATATTTTTTTTATTAAAATATTTCCGCCTTCTTGAACTTCTCCCTTTTCGTTACGCTTTTTAGAACCAACACTTGTTTTTTTTTATTTTTTTGTATAAAAAACCTAACGCACCTGACTAAATGTCCATTTTTACAACCGAGTGACCATGTGTGTACCTTCGAGGGGGCAATTAACGGTGATCAAGGGTGTAGAGGTCTATGATACCTTCAATTTGCGAGGGTGGCCAAGGGTGAAGGTCAAATGGGGGACTATTAAGAAGAGTTTTTTTTTTTCATAGCACCACTTAACATTCTTTAATATTAGTTTTTTTTTTTGGATAGGAGGACTATCAATCAATCAATCGAATTGTGGTGACAACTCTGCAATTTACAGTTACTGACCTTTTTCCCGTTGCAATTCCCCTTTCGTCCCGCTTTCGTTCAGTCCGGCGCAATTTTGTTTACTTTTTCAGTTTGTTGTTGTTTTTCGTTCAGTTTTCTTCGTTCCTTGGGTTGGGTATTTTTCGGGGCCCCGACAAAAGGACGAATTCTATATTTGGCAGGACCTCCTCTCTCTTTAACTCTCTCACTCTCTGTGCGTCCTGGGGCGTCCTCTTGCTCCTTGCGCGCGCGCTCTGGCCAATTGATTTTCACTTTTGGGGCCGATTGTCAGCAAAAAACAGCAAAAATAATAATAAACGTGAACTACACAGGAATTTTCACTTGTGCCACTTTTTTCTTTTTCTTCTTCTGGCCAGTAATTTTTATTTTATTTTTGTTTCTTGCTTCGATGTTGGATGTTGTTGTTGGCTGCAGAGGGAACAGGTTTACCTTGCTTTTTTGGTTGTTTTTTTCCTTTTTTTTTTTTTGGAAAACAAGAAATTCCTACTGCGTTTTTATTTTCCTACCGCTTTGCCGTTTTTTTTTCTTTCTTTTTCTCCTTCTTTGAGATGCTCACACACACACACACTCGCACGCACTCACAAACACACACACACACACCAACACACGCTCACCGGCCGCCGCACGGCTTTTGGGCCTAACAACAAAAATTCTTTTGCTGTCTTTGATTTTTGTGTGTGTTGTTTTTTCTCCTTTTTGCCTGCTACTGCTGCTGCTGCTGCCTGCTGCAGAGGCGAACCGGTTTCTGTTTTTGCACTTCACTTTGCTTCACTTTTTAGTTAAAAATATTTCTAAAATCAGCAGTTAGGCTATTAATTTCTGATTCTGTAGGACTTTCTTTGGCCATGTACCGCTATTTTCACACGGCCGCATAGGCGCTCTCGCTCTCGCTCGCACGCGTCTTGAGCCGGGATACGGATAACCGCACAACGAAATGTTTCCCCTATGTATGCCGAGTTTACATTTTTGCGTCGCCGTGCGACACAACCTTCGCGTTCGACGGTGGATTTTCGATTCCAATTGGGTTTTACTCGTTATTTCGCATTCTACTCGATTTTCTTCAAGTGTTTCGTGCCTTCGGCTCGTTTCGAACTCACTCGGGCCCCGACAGTTGCGTCCGAGCGAGAGGTATATATCGGAAATCCCATTCACACTTGTTCGACACGACATGTTGCAGTTGGGTCAGAACGAGAGATCCGACAAACAACATGTTGCGCCCAGCCACGATTCAAAAACATTAATTTATCGAAATATCGATATTTTCCCATAATAAAAATGTATTCATCGTAGTATATTTTTTGCCTAGTTAATGTATTTGATTTATACATAATAGAACATGATATATATTATAGAATATTTTTCAATTAGATACAAACAAACATATACTTCAAAAGTTCTTGTAAAGAATCTGGAAAGCTAACTTGCTAAAAAATAACGAATTCATGACTATAACTTTGCCAATTTCCATCCGATTCTTGAGCGGATTCTTAATACCTTATTCGATTTGTGGATCGATTCTCCACCATTCTGCATCAAAATCTGAGAACGAAATATTTTTTCAGTTTTTTTTTGAAATTTTCTAGGGGGTACCCTTCAAAATGCATGGAAGGAGCATTTGGCCCCCAGCGATGGCTATATCTTGGCCAATTTCCATCCGATTCTTGAGCGGAATACCTTAATCGATTTGTGGATCGATTCTCCATAATTCTGCATCAAAATCTGAGAACGAAATATTTTTTCAATTTTTTTTGAAATTTTCTAGGGGGTACCCTTCAAAATGCATGGAAGGAGCATTTGGCCCCCAGCGATGGCTATATCTTGGCCAATTTCCATCCGATTCTTAAGCGGAATACCTTAATCGATTTGTGGATCGATTCTCCATAATTCTGCATCAAAATCTGAGAACGAAATATTTTTTCAATTTTTTTTGAAATTTTCTAGGGGGTACCCTTCAAAATGCATGGAAGGAGCATTTGGCCCCCAGCGATGGCTATATCTTGGCCAATTTCCATCCGATTCTTGAGCGGAATACCTTAATCGATTTGTGGATCGATTCTCCATAATTCTGCATCAAAATCTGAGAACGAAATATTTTTTCAATTTTTTTTGAAATTTTCTAGGGGGTACCCTTCAAAATGCATGGAAGGAGCATTTGGCCCCCAGCGATGGCTATATCTTGGCCAATTTCCATCCGATTCTTAAGCGGAATACCTTAATCGATTTGTGAATCGATTCTACATAATTCTGCATCAAAATCTGAGAACGAAATATTTTTTCCTTTTTTTTTGAAATTTTCTAGGGGGTCCTCTTCAAAATGCATGGAAGGACCATTTGGCCCCCAGCGATTTCTATATCTTGGCCAATTTCCATCCGATTCTTGAGCGGAATACCTTAATCGATTTGTGGATCGATTCTCCATAATTCTGCATCAAAATCTGAGAACGAAATATTTTTTCAATTTTTTTTGAAATTTTCTAGGGGGTCCCCTTTAAAATGCATGGAAGGACCATTTGGCCCCCAGCGATGGCTATATCTTGGCCAATTTCCATCCGATTCTTGAGCGGAATACCTTAATCGATTTGTGGATCGATTCTCCATAATTCTGCATCAAAATCTGAGAACGAAATATTTTTCCAATTTTTTTTTGAAATTTTCTAGGGGGTACCCTTCAAAATGCATGGAAGGAGCATTTGGCCCCCAGCGATGGCTGTATCTTGGTCAATTTCCATTCGATTCTTTGCCGGATTAGCTTATAGAACGCTAATGGAATGTTAAATGATATTAAAAAGGGAAAAAAACAGTCAAAATGGAAAAGTAGAACACATGATAATATTTCATAGATTTGAAATATCCACAAAGAAAGCTCAACAGGTCCTACAACTGAAACACCAACACGGGATTGAAAAATATTATTAAGAACCTCAGTTTAAGGATAATTATTTAGCTTAACGATCTACTTAGAACCCAGGAGGGGCAAGAGAAAATTTAAATTATAATAAAAAAATATTCAGAGCCGCAAATATAATAAAATAAAAAAAATAATAAATAAATTAGAGAGAAAGCCCATCCCTCATGGGCTTAGAATCAGACTGCCAAGTAGTACTGGCCAGAATTCCCTTTATAAACATTTTCCACAGTGTGTTAGTGTGGACTTACTTCAATAAATCACACAAATTTTCAGGATTTTAAGGATTGCCGCAAAAACTAGGCCTTCTAGATGTTTATATGGGTTTTTCTGTCAAAATCACCTCAAAATTATTATATTATGAAATGATAATTACTTCGTATTTTTCAAACCACATCTTAAAACAATAAACATTGTTTTGAAAATTTTGAAATTTCGAAATTGAAAAATTGCCTCATGCACTGTTATCAGTTAAATCAGTTAAAATCACTGTTAAAATCAAAGCTCTGAAAATATTCCCGCCACCCACACCACCCCTTTCCAAACCTGACAATCCCACCTTGAACAATTTCTTGCCCAAGTTCTGGGTCACTCGGGCATTTTTCTGACCACCTCTTAAGGTTTTTCCCCATTTTCTTTGAATGTTTTGACTCTTGAATCGTTTTTCATTTTCGTGGTGGGCTGGAAACGAGTGCTGAGGGGCAGAGGGCCACGTGCGGCTCATTTATCGCTTTTCTTGCCGGTCCATTGTTCCCAATTTCCTCGTTAGTCTTTCTTCTTTTGTGTAGGGTTATTTCCAAAGGCGCCTTCAGCTGTTTTTGTGTTGGAAAGCAAAGAGTATGGCATTCCTTTTCTTCTATCCTAACTTCTTTACATTTTAATATTTTTTTTTTTTACTTATATTTACATTTCTTTGGATTAAAGGGGAACTATTTCCGGCATTTTAGGCTAGGATCCTTTCTCCACATTAACTTAAAAGCTCGGATCCATCATTTCCCATTTCGCCCCCTTCCCAAAATATTGATTTATGCAAATATCTGTACCCCGGTTTGATGGGAAATGAAAATGTTCAGTCAATAAACGTGAGCTGCAAAAGGATGACCCCCGGAGGTCAGTTGGGGGAACCCCCATTATAAAGGAGGCTGTGCTGGGCATTGTGTGGAAAATTTGCAGCCTGGTCGGGAAAACGCAATTTTGAAAATGTTAATGCCGCTGATTTTGGCCTCCATTAATGAAAATTACTTTTGTTTTTTCCTCAAAAATTGTCTGTAATTATTACACATATTTTCACTCTTTTTTTATTAATTTTATTTAAAATCCAATTATGACTGCTAAGTTAACGAGACTCTGTAATACAGGCAATGGGTTAAAGGGGGCTAATGATGTTATCAGCTGCTTACACCGCTTAACTGCCTTTACTCCCTCTATAATGCCGCTTTTCCCACATTTTTCCGACTCTTTTTTTTTTCGTAAAGGTGCGTGCTAGGCGCACAGTTTGAGAGCCTCTTGTTAGACCGTTGTATGTTAAATGTTGCACGTCAGTCGCTTCAGCGAGCGATTTATGAGCCGGCCACTGCAACGTTTGCTGCTGGTGCTGCATGTAATGTGCCCGGCACGCCCCCACGCCCCCAACCAACCAGCGCTCCGCCCCCGCCCACCGTTCATGGCTTTCATAACACGGCCACAATGGGTGGCAAAGCTCAAGAAAAAAATCCAAAAGCGGCAGCAGACGAACGTACAATAAATAACAATCAGTTGGCTACTCCTGGGATTGGTGGGGGTGGATCAAGGGGAGAATGTGGTGGAGATGGTGGTGAAGCTGATGGTGGTGCTGGCGGTGCTGCTGATGGTGGTGCTAAATAAAACGCAGCTGCAAAGGATGGCATCAGATCGAACATAGGTTGTGGGTGCAAGACTTACCTGTAGCTGTTTCAAAATAATGTTTCAAAAGCTTACTTTTTGATTCCCACATGGACTATATTCCTATATATCTAAAGGCTATTTATTATAATTTTAACATATGACTTACTTTATTTAATTAATTTATTATTAATTATTTTAAAATACACTCCAGTTATTACCAAGTATAGAGCTACATATCAAGAAGACATCCCACAGATTTGTTTTTTAAAGACAATATAATCATATTGCCTTTTTATTTCCTAAAATATTTATAGTTTAAAAGTATAAATTTATTATTAAATGTTTATTAAGTAATATTTATTCTATGTATTCTATGAAAAATGTAATGTGAAGGAGTTATATGAGGAGTTTATGAGTTATATAGAAATTAAAACCTTATTCTTTAATATCCTGAAGACCTCCTAAGAAAGACTAGCCCAAATTCCAAATGAACTGTTACAAAAATTTGCCATTTTTCAGTTCCAGATTTAAAAAATACTGAAAATCTCTTAAAAACAAATTAGCATACACTATATATGTAACAAGTTGTAACTTATGCATTCCAAAAAGCTTATGATCTGTGAATAATTACGTTGGCCCGATGGCGATACCAAAACGATCACAAGAGCTCCCCCGCCATGCCGTCATTTGGGTAAAGGATCGGATCGGGGATCGGGTATCGGATCAATTTCTGCGGCTCAGCAAAGCAGAAAAATGGACAAACTAAGGTGAAGCCGGCCAACTTGCAACTGAGTGGCAAGTGAAAGTCCAATGTTCGGACGCCTCAGACTTTGTTCACATCTCACTAACCTCGTGATTTATATATTTTGGCCCAAACCGGCTGTCTGTGACTCCTCCTGTGCGATGCGAGATCGTCTCAATGACTGACTGACAGACGGACTGGCAGTTGAAAAAAGGGGCGTGGCACATGAAATCTTGCCTGCATAATGAAAACTTTTTTTTGCATTTTTTTTAGGGGAGACACTCCAAGAAAAACGGCAGCTGAAAGGCAACTAAAAAATTTGCATACTTAGACGAGGAGGAAAGTGAAAATTGCATCAAATATTCCAAGCCAAATGAGCGAAAGTGATCGCAAAAAGGAGTAGCTGCAAAAAAATGGCATAAAAAATTCCAAAAGCAACAAAAAACTGAAAACAGGAAATGCATTTTAGAGCGTTTGGAAATTTGCAATGCTTGTCAAACTGCGTGACCAAAGTGATTTGAAATTCAAATTTTGTTCGTTTTTATTTTCCATAAACAATTATGCAACTGGATTATGATTGAACTACTTAAAGCGATGAGATTATGTAAATTATAGTCTTCCAAGCTGGAATATTTATTGAATTTTTATAGCATAAGACTTTAATTCATTTATGGAGGGAAATGTAGTTGCTTAATTATAGTTTTGATGGCTATTGTTTCTATTTTGGTTTTAAATAATATGTTTCCTGATTAAAATTATCAGAGGTGTCTAATAATGTCACTAAGCATCTGTAAACAGTAATCACCTAATGAGAAATTTATGCAAAAACAGTCAGAAGAGGAATTAAGCAATAAATTTATGTTAAGAACTGACTGAAAGCTGTAAACTGTCGTCGAAACCAGCCCTCGGCCGCCTTATTGTCCTTTTTTGCTATTTCAGCACTTACAAGAATTACGCGACCCGAGAAAATTGTAATTCATAATATTCCATTCTGGGGAGCGAGCTAACAAATCCTTGGGGACCACAGCATCCTTGCTGTGACTAAGGGGAGGCCTGTTATTGCTAAAAATAGCACATGGCGCGCGGGCTTCAAGGTTGGGAGATGAGATAAATAGAAGGAGCTGGGGGGCAGATGGTGGTCTTATTTTTACGTGTCAGACTTTTGGCCAACAAAGCTTCCCAAGACGGTAAAAAGAGGGAATAAGAAATGAGGATGGGGACAGGTGAATGAAGAGGACAAAGAAGCAAAGGAAAAATTCTGTCAGATACTGTATTCAGTTGTTGTCAAACTGGAGACAGTTTTGAGATGATTGTTCTTATATGTTAAGGTTTCTCTTAAAGCTTATTAATTCAAATATTAAACTAAAAACTTTATTTAAAATAAATGTATTTAATAAGCCATAAAAGTTAATTATTTCACTTATTAAATTTTGTCACTTTTTGTTGTTAGGAACGCCAGGAATGTTCCACTACGTCACATCACATGAACTATTCAAATAAAAAAAACACAAATTAACACTAATCCCAAGGATGGAGGACCATCTCCGGATCAGTGTCAGTTGCATTTTGGCATCACGTGACTGCGAGGTAGTGGCCACTTCCCGAAACGTTGGTTTCTTTTTTTTTAAAGCTGTGTTTAAGGTTTGGCACAAAAATTCCTCTCTTTCCTGGCCAATCAATTTCGGCATAATCAGATGGTTGACTGGCTGCCACATCCTCCTAGGAGCTAGGAGCAGTCCTTGCCTCATTTTTCATCCTTCTCCTGGCAAATACTTGTCCTGGAAAAATATTGAAAGTGTCAGGCACACATTGAATAAGAAAGGAAGAGAGATAAAATGGGGCAGGGCAACAAGGTGGGGCTTGGTGGCTCAGTGGCGGATGGTTGGAGTGCCCGCGAAATTGCAATGTAAGTGGCATTTGCTATTTTCCTCCCCACTTTCCCATGCCCATGCACTTTCACATCATTTGCATGTTATTAAGCGCCATTTGATGACGGGGTTTTGATGCCAAAAGGACGAGGGAGGATCCTGGTTCTTCGCCATCCTGGTTGCAGCAAAGTATCAGCAAACGATTCTGCTTTCAATGTCGCATTTTCCCCTTTTTCCAGGAGTGAGAAAAAAATCAAAAGTTCTGACTTTTCAATCTCTTTTCCATATATTCGGACTTATTGATGTTTATTCAGGGGATTTGTTTGAAGGATTTGAGCTTTTTCTTACAATGATGTTGAATATTTTGGGAAAAAGTGGCCTTTTTTTTTATTCAAATATTTGAAGCTGTTAAGCATACTATTTAAACCACAAAATTGCAACAAATTTGTCAAAAAAAATTAGGCTAAACACAAAATTATCGTAATAAGCCATAAACAAAACGCACATAAGACCTGGAATAAAAAAATAATAATTTACGCAGTTGCAATCTGCTGGATGCTGGTTGCCTGGCTGCTGGCCCAGTGGGTTTCTGGTCCAACAAATTGCCACAAATTAAGACCAGCTCACAAAAAAGGTATAAACAAAATGCGCCCGGCAGGTGGTAAGCGAAGCGAAACTGCAAATTCAACTGAAAATGCAACCGAAAAAACTGCAATTGCAACCAGCAGCCAGCTAAAGACATTTTTAAATCAAATTCGATTTGCGTCTTGGCATTTTGGCGATTTACTGAGTCTGGGAATCGCCAGGGTATCTCTCTATCCACATGTATGTATGTTATTCCGAAAAATTGCGTAATCTGGGAAATATTCAAAAATGTTTTCGTCCAAGTTTGAGAAATTTATTGAAAGCCATTTGGCTTTAATGAGAAAATTAATTTGTCTAAGATTTTTTCACACACAAAAACTGGTTTTATTTTTAAATGTTAGTTTCTTTGAATGGTTGGTTTACTATTAAAAAGGATTTTAAAGTCACTTTGTATTATCCTTAAAGACGATCTATTCCTGATCACGTTCGGCACGCTACTGAAATCCCAAGAAGTCCGGCAAGTCGTCACTGCCCTTGACGCCACAAAAAATGGAATTCTATATAATTGACTCTATATATCAGCACGTTTGTCGAACTGTACATAAAATGTAATTAAATATATGTATGTGGATAATAAAATACAAATAAGATGACAAAATGCAGTCCGATTCGCGACAATGTTCTTCGCCTTTGAGCGCAACTCGACTTAACAATTTGCTGAATGGCCAGAAAAAGCAATTAACCCTTTAAAAAAATTATTTTATATTATAAAAGATTTAAATTTTATATTTTATATTTCATTCTTTAGTTAATCTTTTCATCTCTAATTTCAGTTAATATTTTAAATAAATAAAAAGTCCTTAAAATCTTGTTTTAAGATCAATTTTATTAAGAAGGTGACGAAAGCACATTCCAAAAACAAAAAAATTATATCTTATTTTTATTAATATTGGGTTAAAATAATTTATTATGTATAGACAATAAAATAATCCAACTTATACCAAGAAAACATTGTACATGCTTGTGTCCAGAGAGCTTCAATGAAATTTTAGAAGTCCACCACCGGACTGAAGCCCAAAGACAAACTGCAGTTCTAAGCATAAAGTTGGACAAGCACTGGTGCCTGTCCAGCCGTGTGAATTCGTTCTTACATAATTCACTCCCTCGGGCCGGGCTTTGCCAGCGACAAGCGAAGAAACTCTTTTTCCGACACATTTTATGGAATTCAAGGCATTGGATAATAATTTTCTCACGCCGCCAGCGCTTCCTGTTCTCTCTCTTGGGCGCCCTAAGAACACACACATCATGTATAGTCCACCTGATGTGGAGAGTGTATATAGGAGGAACCTAAAACCCAATTCAAGAATGTGTTTGTGTCTGCAAATAAAACCGTCTTTTAAAGAATTCCCAGAATTAAAGTATTAATGAATTCTTTTTCCTTTTATTTTGATGAAATAAAATCTTTCAAGCTATTAACAGACTTTGGGAGAAACTTGAGACGAATAGAATTCTTATCCTCCAAACTTATTTATGGTATTCTCAACATATGTACAGTGTCATCTATATAGTATGTGGTATATAGTAAGATGTAACCAAAATAACAGGTCGTATAAGATTTGAGTAAGCTATTCCTAATCCTAGATTTTGCTCTGACTGGAGGGAGCTGCTGTCGCCGTCTGAAGCTTGATAACCTTTGCATCGGCGACGCCCGGAGTGGTTGATATCTTGGGCACGGGACCAATGTTAACCACCCGGCGTACAGCAGTTCCTGGCGACGATGTGGAAGATGCTACTCCAGAAACGCGATTCGCTATCATCTGAACAGGCACTTGTTTCAATCCGGCGGCCGACTTGAAGTATATGTTCCGAACGGCCTTGCCATCGGCTGACACCGTTGTGGATCCAGCCGGGCTGTTAATGACTTGGAACTGCTGGTAGGTCTTGTTCCCCAGGCTGACATTGCCCGCATGACGCAGAGCACCCGGGGGAAGGGACGACGTTGTTGGTTTTATGGCCTGGATATTCACAGTCTTGACGCTGGGAACAAGAGCTCCTGTGGCAGGATCGACCAGCAGGGGACTGCTTGTGGCGGTATTCGATGCACCGCCTGTCTTTGGGCTGCTCACAATGCGGATGGGGACGCGATGGCCGCCGGTTACTGGCTTTATAGAGCTCCGGTTCAGGTACACCACCTTGTTCTGACCGCCACCGACCGGGGACGGGGTTAACAGTTGGTGGAGACCCTTGTTTAGTACTATGTTGGTGCCTGGCTTGTTGGTGGTGACCATGCCGGATGGCTTATTAGCCTCCTTTATGATTTTCTGACTGATGATCAGGGGACTCTTGCTCGCAGTGCGAATAGGCACTAAAAAAAAGAAATATTAATAAAAATATTAAAAAATAAATGCTTAAAGTTACCTGGCTTATGTTCCTTATCCGCTTGCTTCTGCTGCTCCGCTATGTTGCCTTCGTTGTCGGCAAACACAATGGGCATATCGATGATGTTGGACAGATCCAGGCTCGGCGATGAGCTGCTGGCCGGCGGAGTGGGCACGTTCTTGGTGAGCTGCAGCATAGTCATGCCATTGGCATTCTTGAACACCGTGTACTTCTGCTGTCCCTGGATTGAAGATGCGCCTGATCCGGATGCAGATGCCCCTGATTGCGCAGATCCCTTGAGGGTGTACACCTGCTGGCCACTACCCGACGGCCCGGGGATGGTCTTCACAATGTTACCAATTGTGGAATGGGTGGGCGTCCCACCGCCAGACTTATTCAAAGCGTAGTTAATGAGTTTCGCGTTCCCCACCTGGCTGGGCAGCGTCTTAATCTGGACAAACTGGTTCGGCGGGATCATTTTGATCTTGGTGCCGGCTGCCAGGTTGACAGGAGTGGGATGCGGTTTGCCCAGAGCACCGGGTGTAATCACCTTGGGCAGAGCCGATCCTCCGGCACTTGTTGCTGATGATGCCCCAACACCAATAGCGCCACCAGTGGACTGCGCATCGTCATACTCCATGGTCTCATCTAAGATGAATTCAATGGATTGGTTTAGTTCATCGCTGCTTAGGTTCTGTTTGTCTTGAGGAGAAGATGTGCTTTTTTTTTTGCTTCCCAAGCCAATCGCGCCAACTGTTTTTGGCAATGGGCGAGTGCGAGGTCTTCCAACTAGGGAACGGTAGAAGGGTTAGGATTTGGAAAAGGAAAAAAACGGTGCCCATTTGAGTTTACCCTTTCGCTTGGCAGCAAACGGATCAATGAGGCGTGGCGGCTTCGGCTTGGAGGCACGACCTTTTAAATGGTGGTTAGGGTATTGGGTTACGTTTGTTATTGGGATTTCATGCGGGTTAGATGATTGAATGATGATGAAGATGCTCCTGCTTTCGTTCAGATACTCACTGTGCGGCGGAAACTTTGACTTTGCCGGCAGACACATTCCATCATCCTGACCACCATCTATCTTCCTCTTCCGCATCATCTGAGCCGCCTTGTTGGCATTTCCATCGGCCAGAATGTGGGAAGGCTTCGGCTGCCGTTGGTAATTCTGGTTGTGCATCAGCGACGTGGGCATGCGGGGCCCAGGAGGATTGCTCAACGTACGATTCACAAAGTCGAAGAGTTCATCCTGTAAAGTAATCAGAAACATATTAAAACTATATCTCAAATGCGATTTAGAGAACTACTTACAATCACCATGGCATCCACCATCGACTGAGTCACGCCCTCGATGCGCCGCTTGCTCTTCGGCACCCGCAGAGCATCATCCGCACTGCCCACCACCACCAACGACGATTCGGACTGCATGCGTTCGCGCAGTCCCTCCATTTCCTCCTGGCTGGTGCGTGCCGAGTTCTGGCCAATGACGAACAGAATCGGAGCCTTGATGTCCAGCATGCGGTCGTCGGGAGTGCCACGCGGCCCACGCGCTGTATTGTAGGCAAAGCCCATGCACACCACACAGGCCACACTCTCCGAGAGCGCAACCTGGAGGGCTAAGGCAGATCCGGCATTGAAACCGATTAGGATGATGCCACGGTTGGGATTCTCTGTGCGCAACTCGTGGATTTTAACGCGAGTCAGTGAAACAATGGTCTCCGCCACTTGGTCCAGATTTTGATTAGCGATTCTGTTATCTAAAAGGACATGGAATTAGATGGATGCTTTAGAGGCCAGTGTTATAAGCTTACTCGTATTGGGAAGCGTTATTTGCACCACCTGGGTGATGGTGGCCAACGCCTGATACCACTTCTGCATCCGTTCTGGAACATGGCCACTGGTGGGCATAGTGGGCAGCACTACCATAATAGCATTGTGCGTAAGCTGACGCCCCTTGGGCAGAATGTTGGGTTCCCAACGCTTTTTCATGACCGGTGCCAGGAGTTCCTGTGAGCTGTTGAGCGGTCTGCTGAACAGCATTTTGTCCACCAGCGTGGGCAGCTTTGATTTTAGAGTCTGCAGAATGTCTAGGTAGGAGGCCATGTACGATGGCGACAAGTACTCCATGAGAAGCGCATGCAGCCACTGTGTTATACGCTGGTCCCAGCCCACATTGGCCAGAGCTTTTCGCAGCCGGGAGGCAGACTTGTCGATGCTGACGCGGCGGTGGACGGCTTCGTGTTGTCGCTTGTCGTTGGCCAAGCGCGCCAGTTGATCCTGGTCCAGTATTCCAGTGACTTTCTCGAACAGTAACTGCTGCTGGGGTGTCCATCCAAATCTGTGGCAAGAAGAGAGCTTGAATATAACATAAATGGTATAGAGCTTCAGGTTACTCACTGGTTGACACGAGCCACCCAATCCTGTTCGTCGGAGTTGTTGTTTTTCACATACTTGGCGATGCGGGCGCACTCATGCATGGCCTCCTTGGCGGCTATCTCATCGTACGGCGGCACATGGGCCTGCTGAAACTCTGCCAGCTCTTCGCTCTGTTGCTGCGGATATGTGTGGCAACTGGGGCACTGCGGCGGATGACGAACCAATATATTACGGGCAGGTGCCAGCCCATTGCAGGCATCGCTACGAATGGGGGGATCCCTCATGTAGCTGTGCTCCATTTTGTCGTTGCAGAACGAGGATTCACTGGGCGCGGAGATGGTGCTAGACTGTTGGAACATAAACAGCGATTATTAAAAACAAATGCAATCACAAATCAAGAGTTAAATGAGTGAGTAAGTGAGGGGGGGATCTGGCTGGGCTGGGCTGGACTGGACTGGGCTGGTGGGTGGAGCGCATGCAGTGCTGGTTAGTAAATGACATAGATTCTCTATTTATTCATTACACTCTCGGTTGGTGTGGCGGGCGATGTGACGGCCAGCGATGGGGACTTCGTCACTGTGCCGGCCTTGGGCGGAGTGCTAACTTTAACGGATCCCGTCATCGAGGCTGCGCTGCCCAGTGATCCGGCCTTCACCACATAGTACGATGTGGATCCACTGCCGCTGCCGCTACCCACGGTCGAATTATTTGTTTTTGTTGTTGCGGTGGCGGCTGTTCCCGTAGCTGCCTGCGTGTGTGTGTGTGTGCGCAAGTGTGAGCTTGTGGTGTATGTGTTTTCGCCTGGACCGACTCGGGTCATGAATTTGCTTGGACTGTAGGTTATAATCTCCGGACTCGGCGGCTTGCTGCCGCCACTCTTATTTATATTCTGTTGAAGCATTATAATGCGTGTTGACTGTCGCCGTTTAGCTTTTTATTTTTTTTTTGTGGTACTCGCTGCCTGAAGTTGATGTTCTTCTTCTTTTTGATTTTTGTTGTACTGGCGGCGCTTGCAAACAGCTGAAATCAGCGTACCCCCTTAATACCCCACGAAACCGATTATCGAAAACGTTTGAAACGATTTTTGTAAAATTTACAAGACGTTCGGACTGTTTCCCGTTCGGCCGTAAAACGTAGAACGCGATTTTCGCAATTGGTCTTGTAAAATAATGGCGTGCCCGTATCGGGGTTGCCAGATCTATGAAGTTGGCAACAATGTCCGGCAACGCCACGAACTGCCCCAAAATGCACGGCCCTTACGAATATTTACCAAATTTCACAACAAATAGAAATCAAACCGAATACGGAACATGATCAACCTTTAAAGGACATTTTAAGGAATGGGGAACAACACTTACACTCTCACTGGGCGTAGGAGTAGAGGGCATTGGAAGGATTTCCATCTCGGTTTCCACTTGCTGGGCCACAATTTGTTCCTTCTCCTGTGACACATTCTGGGCTACGTTGCCGCCGCTCTGCACGAAATTGTTGAAGCACTCAAAGAACGAAGACATCTTCCGCCGCGCGTTGGATCAAAACAAAAACGGATAAATACTCTCCCCGCAATACAACGCAAAAACATTAAAAAAGGCGAGCGTCAAATTCCTAGTAATGATAGTGTGAGCGTTGCCACCTTGATCTGATAATGGGCATCGTTTTCCAACACTATGGCGTGTAAAAACAGCTGATTGGTCGGCGTGCCTATTGTTTGGAGTGGGATATTGGTGAAATTACTCGCGATTTGGAAAGAAGTTGGCTGAATATATACTCTGGCGGCATGGACGAGCTGCAGCAGTTGGAGTACCTGTCGTTGGTCTCAAAGATCTGCACAGAGCTGGACAACCATCTGGGCATAAACGATAAGGACCTGGCCGAGTTCATCATCGACTTGGAAAACAAGAATCGTTCCTACGACTCCTTTCGCAAGGCTCTGCTGGAGAATGGAGCTGAGTTCCCGGACTCCCTGGTTCAAAATCTGCAGCGCATCATCAACCTGATGCGACCGGGAAGAACTGGAGGCTCTAGCGAAGAGGTTACTGTGTCCAATGGAGCGGATGATAAGAAGTCTCAACTCAAGAAGCTCTTCCCAGGCCTGGCTCTACCCAATGACAAGTACAGCAAACAGAAGGGCAGCGACGGGGAGGAGGACGAGAAGGAGGACAAGAAGGAAAAGAAGCAAGTGCAAGCCAGCCTCAACAAAACCGACATGAGCGACGTGGATGCTGCCATGTTAGAGCTCGAAGCCCTGGCTCCCGGAGAAGCACCAGCCGAGGTGAAACCTTCAAAGGAATCAAGTTCCAAGGATCGTCACAAGCGCAGGGAGCGGAGCCGAAGCAAAGGAAGAGATAGGGATGCTCGCAAACGGAGCAGATCCCGAGAGGATCGGGATCGAGATCGAGTCAGAGATCGTCGGAGAAGCCGGTCCAGAGATAAGGACAGAGACCGCCGGCGTCGTAGTAGATCCCGCGATAACCGTCGACGCAGCAGATCGCGCGAAGATCGCGACCGGCGGCGTCGGAGATCGAGTTCTAGGGATCGCCATGAGCGCCGTAGACGCAGTCGATCACGGTCTGGCGACCGCAGGGATAAAAGAGATCACGAGCGCAGTGAAAAGATGCCGCCGCCTACAGCCGCAATGACCGATGATCCCGAAGCGGGAAAGATCTACTCCGGCAAGGTGGCGAACATCGTTCCATTCGGCTGTTTTGTTCAACTATTTGGAGTGAGGAAGCGCTGGGAGGGATTGGTACACATATCCCAACTGAGAGCCGAGGGAAGGGTCACAGATGTCACCGAAGTGGTCAGCCGAAATCAAGCGGTGAAGGTGAAAGTGATGTCCATAACCGGACAGAAGGTATCGCTTTCTATGAAGGAAGTGGATCAGGAAAGCGGGCGGGATCTAAACCCTCTATCCCACGTTGCCGAAGAGGATTCTTTGAGGGATCGCAATCCTGATGGACCGTTCAGCAGCAGCACTTCACAGCTGAATCTGCAGGGCGGGGTGGTGGATGGTGATGAACACGAGTCCAGAAAGCGCGTCACTAGAATCTCCAGTCCCGAGCGTTGGGAGATTAAGCAGATGATCAGTTCCGGGGTGCTGGACAGGAGTGAGATGCCAGACTTTGACGAGGAAACTGGGTTGCTGCCGAAGGATGAGGACGACGAAGCGGACATCGAAATAGAGATTGTTGAGGAGGAGCCGCCGTTCCTCTCCGGGCACGGAAGAGCCCTGCACGATCTCTCGCCCGTTAGGATTGTCAAGAATCCCGATGGCTCCCTGGCCCAGGCAGCTATGATGCAGTCGGCCCTCTCGAAAGAGCGCCGAGAGCAGAAGATGCTGCAGCGCGAGCAGGAGATGGAGGCTCTACCCACAAGTCTCAACAAGAACTGGATAGATCCGCTACCGGAGGAAGACAGCTCCCGCACCCTGGCGGCCAATATGCGCGGCATGGGAGCCGCTCCGGCGGAAGTGCCCGAATGGAAGAAGCACGTCATTGGCGGCAAGAAGTCCTCCTTCGGCAAGAAGACCGACTTGACCCTCATAGAGCAGCGGCAGTCCCTGCCCATTTACAAGTTGCGGGATGATCTGATCAAGGCGGTTACTGACAACCAGATACTCATCGTCATTGGAGAAACGGGTTCCGGCAAGACGACGCAAATTACCCAGTATCTGGGAGAGTGTGGATTCACGGCCAGGGGGAAGATTGGCTGCACCCAGCCGAGGAGAGTGGCGGCCATGTCGGTGGCCAAGCGTGTGGCCGAGGAGTACGGTTGTCGTCTGGGCCAGGAAGTGGGCTACACGATTCGTTTCGAGGACTGCACCAGCCCGGAGACCATTGTTAAGTACATGACAGACGGTATGTTGCTCCGCGAATGCCTCATGGAGGCGGAGCTGAAGAGCTACTCCGTGATTATGTTGGACGAGGCCCACGAGCGCACAATTCACACGGACGTACTCTTTGGATTGCTCAAGACAGCCGTACAGAAGAGGCCGGAACTGAAGCTGATTGTTACTTCTGCCACTCTGGATGCCGTGAAGTTTTCACAGTACTTCTTCAAGGCGCCAATTTTCACGATTCCCGGCAGGACCTTCCCCGTGGAGGTCTTGTACACGAAGGAGCCGGAGACGGACTATCTGGACGCCTCTCTGATCACAGTGATGCAGATTCACCTGCGAGAACCACCTGGCGACATTCTGTTGTTCTTAACCGGCCAGGAGGAGATCGACACTGCCTGCGAGATCCTGTACGAGAGGATGAAGAGTCTTGGCCCAGATGTTCCAGAGCTCATCATATTACCGGTGTATTCCGCCCTGCCCTCCGAGATGCAGACTCGTATTTTCGACCCAGCGCCCGCGGGCAGTCGAAAGGTGGTCATTGCCACCAATATTGCTGAGACTTCGTTGACCATCGATGGAATCTTCTACGTGGTGGACCCTGGCTTTGTCAAACAGAAGGTCTACAATTCCAAGACGGGCATGGACTCTCTGGTGGTCACTCCGATTTCGCAGGCAGCAGCCAAGCAGCGAGCGGGAAGAGCTGGACGAACTGGTCCTGGCAAGTGCTACAGACTGTACACGGAGCGCGCGTACAGAGATGAGATGCTGCCCACCCCTGTGCCCGAGATCCAGCGTACTAACTTAGCCACCACGGTGCTGCAGCTGAAGACCATGGGGATCAATGATTTGCTGCACTTTGACTTCATGGACGCGCCACCAGTGGAGTCTCTGGTAATGGCACTGGAGCAGCTGCACTCCCTCTCGGCGCTGGATGACGAAGGACTGCTGACCCGATTGGGCAGGCGAATGGCGGAGTTTCCCCTGGAACCCAACCTCTCCAAAATGCTGATCATGTCTGTGGCCCTGCAGTGTTCCGATGAAATCTTAACCATCGTTTCGATGCTGAGTGTTCAGAATGTGTTCTACAGGCCCAAGGATAAGCAAGCTCTGGCGGATCAGAAGAAGGCCAAGTTCAATCAGGCGGAAGGTAAGTGCTTCCTTACTGTATACTATGCATTGTATTAATCCTCTTTATCTTTACAGGTGACCATCTAACATTGCTTGCCGTCTACAACAGTTGGAAGAACAACAAATTCTCGAATGCCTGGTGCTACGAGAACTTCGTCCAGATCCGAACTCTGAAGCGCAGTCAGGACGTGAGGAAACAACTGCTTGGAATAATGGACAGACATAAATTGGACGTGGTCTCCGCTGGAAAGAACTCTGTGCGGATTCAGAAGGCCATTTGCTCGGGATTCTTCCGCAATGCGGCCAAGAAAGATCCACAGGAGGGCTATCGCACCTTGGTCGATTCCCAGATCGTGTACATCCATCCATCGAGCGCTCTCTTCAACCGGCAACCGGAGTGGGTCATCTACCACGAACTGGTGCAGACAACAAAGGAATACATGCGCGAGGTGACCACCATAGATCCAAAGTGGTTGGTGGAATTTGCTCCCTCTTTCTTCCGATTCTCGGACCCCACAAAGTTGAGCAAATTCAAGAAGAACCAGCGCCTGGAACCGCTGTACAACAAGTACGAGGAGCCCAATGCCTGGCGTATCTCACGCGTCCGGCGACGCCGCAATTAATCTGCCCGGTTTATGTGTAGAATTTTTTGTATTTAAACGTCTAGAAATATATTTTAAGTTTAAACTTCAGTATCCTTTGCGTCCGCGGAAGCGTTGTCGGTTGTCCAACTGGAATAGGGTACATTATTTTACTCTGATGGAAGAATATTTTAGGGGAGAACCTTACCAGGGACCGCTTGCACTCGTAGAAGGTGTTCCGAAGGACCTGGCACTCTGGTGGAACGTTGTTGGCCTGGAGGCACTGGCGCGGCGTATTCTTAGCTATCCGGCAGCAATCGCTTTCCAGCAGACACATCTTCAGGTCAGCCCTCACCCCAGCGCAAGCCGTTTCGTCGGCCAGCCTCTCGTTGCCCTCGTAGCGCATCATTTTGATTTAATTTCAATTTTCCCGGCGTGTTTCTCAGTAAAACTTTAATTCAGTTACAAAACCAAAGCCAGCTGATGATAACTGTAAGAATGACAGGTGTTGGAAAACGAAGGAATCATTTTCAAAACAAATGGCAGCACTGAATAAGTGCTTTGTAAATTCTATTAAAAATTAATAATTATTTTAGGAACAGATGATGAAGTGAATATTACCTAATTTCCCATTACATTACTTATTCAAAAAAATAATAATTTGTCAAATTATAAATAATAATAATGTCGTGCACTCGTCATTTTGCAACACTGTTTGCTGGAACATTTGTTGATATTCCACCCGCACAAAAAGTCGGTGATTTTATTATTTTAGATGTAGCTCCCTATTGAAGCTATTGAACGGCCCAAAATGACGTATGACGAGCGCAGTGACTACAGCAGTTCAAGCGAAACGCCGGACACCTTCTCCCAAATGATGTCCCAGAAACCGGGCCAGGCTCAGACGCCGGCCACAGCGATGCCCAAACATATTCCATTCCCGGACCATGCCACCACCTCCGAGTGGCTCAGTGAGCTGATCATGTGCGCCTTTACCATGGGTTCAGCTATAGTACAGTTTATAAATATCTACAGAACCAATTGGTGGCTCCCACAGGCTCACACCAGGCACATGGTGGTAGGCAGGCTCAGAATAGACTCGAGACTACCAAGATTAATCAAATATTCGTATTCTTCCAGAACATAGATCTAATCGACCCACATTTGCGCTATTTATTGTTTATTCTTAACACCCGAAGACTGATATACTGCTTGCTGCTGATAAAGATAAGGAAATTTGACGAAAATACCCAAAATTGGATCCGCTTGGGCGTCAAGTACGGATTCGGGGGACTTGTGCAGCTCGGATTGGGTTTCTGTGCGGTGAAACTTTACCAGCAACACACCTACATATTGCTACTTTTCCTTTCATATCCGTAAGCTGGATTATCTTTATTCTTAAACAGTATTTTAGTTTTATTCTACTGGCAGGGTGATCATCTACTTGTTCATCTTTGGCTTCCAGCTGGAGCCCTTCTTGCGCACCAGATTCGAGCTACCGGGCGTCTATATAAACGATATGCCCGTTCACAGTTGCACCACTAATGCGGTGCACATACGAGACGAGGTGGAAACACTACGACACGACTTTAATCGGAGATTCAAACAGCTCATCTTCACCTCCATGCTCAATGCCTACTACAGCGGCCTAGTTCCCTGCTGTCTGGCCGTGAGCGTCCAGTACAATGTAATCCGGGCGGCCCAACACTGCCTAGGTGTCTGTCTGGGTGCGTTCAGCTTGTGTGCGGTGTTTTTGTACCCAGCCAAGTACTCTGATACGCTGCATAGAGCAACCCTACATCTGGGGTGCTGGCAACGAATAGGAACAGTGCCAGTGCAGCTGATCGCGGCGGCCAATGCACCAACTTGGTCCAAGTATTCATCCTATGGCCACGGCACTGTGGTTAAGCACAATGGAGGCTTGTATCGCAGTCACGGGGTTGTCACCGTGGCCACGCCTGGAAACACTAGCCATGCGAGGTTCTATGTAAGCAAAGGATATCTTAAGCCCTTTCCTCTATTATATTTTCTATTTTCTGACTTGCAGAAACTATTCCACAATCCCACTACCATCTACTCGACGCTGGCTATTCTACAAGCGGCTGTCCTGCTGGTTGAAATTGGATCGCTAAGCGCCGAAAGCGTCGAGTGGCATTTTGTGTTGTCTATTAGCTTCGTAGCCTTCACCAGCATGGGTGCATTCTTCAAGTTGGTGCGCGACTATCTCATCACCAAAGACCTGTACAAAGCGGAGTATGCGGTAGCTGGGGAACCATTTCGACTACGAATGAAAGACACATTTATGTAACAAAAACGATAAATACCATGACTTTTATTTCACAGAAGATTTGCTTTTTTCATCATCGGTTGGACAAGAAACAGCAAAGACCCAGGAACTGCCTTGTTTATGGTCCCGCACCTGTATTCCGTGCTGTTGCAAAAGGGTCCTTAGCTCGTCACAAGCCGCCAGAAGCTGAGAGTTTTTTTGTTGGCCGGAGAATGCCTCCTGTCGCATTCTTCCACGCACCGACAGTACATCATCTACCAGAATAGATGAATCTATTTTGTGGGTCGTAGATGGAACTTGTGCCTCCAAAGCCTCTTTCGGTGCCAGCTCCGAGACACCAAACGTAAGCATGGCTCTGTTAATGAAGTTACCTGCCGCCATAAGCAGATCCATGCAGTAAGCGGGCTCTTCTTGGGCATCGACCTTCTGCTCATTGATGCAGCGACTGATGCTACTCATCTGGTCGATCATCACGCTAATGGCGCGGGAAGTGTCGAAGTCATCGCGCAGGCTGTTGTCAAACTCGGCCATGGTATGCGCCAATTGGGCCCGCAGGGCACCCTCATCCAGCAAATGGACTGGCTTGAGGAACTGAACGTAGGCGCTGAGATCCGCATGAAAGTTTTTGAACCTTTGCAGGGTCTGTCGGGCAGTCTGCATTAGGTCGTCGCTATAATACATAGCGTTGCGATAATTGGACAGGAGGCAGGCCATCCGGAACTCGTCGGCCGTGTACTTCTTTAGAAGCTCCTCCACAGATATGGTGTTGCGCAGGGATTTCGACATTTTACGCTGATCTCCGGTTAGATGCAGCTGCCCCGTATGCAGCCAGTAGTTGACCCATTGATCTGTTTTATAGCGCGCACAGCACTGCGCTTCCTCGTTTTCGTGATGTGGAAAGCGCAAATCCAGCCCACCCGCATGAAAGTCCACCGTTCGCCCAAAAAAGAGGCCGGCAATAGCACTACACTCGATGTGCCAGCCAGGACGTCCCTCGCCGCCCCACGGCGCCTGCCAACTTGGCTCCTTTTGGGTTTTGCGCGCCTTCCACAAGGCAAAGTCTGCACTGTTTCGCTTCTCGTTGCTCGACGTCTCCTCTTCAATGGTTACCTTCGCCAGCTTTCCGTATTCCTTGCTCTTGGACACGTCGAAGTAAACCGAATTGCTGCTGGTTATGTAGGCGTAGTTATCGTCAATCAGCTCCTGGATGAATTGAATAATGACCGGCATAGAAGATGTCACGTGGCTGCGGACATCGGGGGGTTTAACGTTGAGGCGTAGCATGTCCCTCCGAAACTCCGCCTCATAATCTCGAGCCAGCTGAAGCCAGTCCTGGCCATCTAAGCTGGCTCGCATTATGATTTTATCGTCCACGTCGGTGATGTTCATAGCAGTCACTAAGTTGATTTTGAAGTAGTCTCGCAGGATGCGTTGCAGGATGTCGACTTTCACGTAGGTACTAGCATGACCCAAGTGGGTTTCATCATATACTGTGGGTCCACAGGTGTACCAGGTTGCCATGTGGGGACTTCGAAGTATCAGCGGTACCTTTCGGCGCATCCCCGGGTTATATATGTTGATTCCAACTGGATGGCCGGCAGGCTTACGCCAGTTATAGACGCTCTCCCGATTATGCGTTTCATCGGCCAAATTCCTCCGGCAGATTGTGAGGGAACTCCGGCGTCCATTTCCAAAGACCCTTACCACCTCTTTGCTGAAATTTATATTTATAAGAAGCTTTTACGCATTCAACATGGGGCTTACTCACAGACTGAACATAGTAAATAATTTTGTACATAAAAAAAGCTAAAAAAAAAAGTCTTAAATTTTAAAATTTTCTAACATCTGATTAAGCAAAGAAAGGTTGCCAGATTAGAGCTTTTTAGTTAGGGGTGGTAGTAATGGCGAAGGTTGCCACCTTGTTATTATTAGCAAACGAAGCCGGCAGAATGCAGTGGCTTAAATTAAAGCTCTGCTTTATTTTTATAATTTCTATTTCAATACGCTTTTCATCCGGCAATTCTGGACGCGATCCGAATGGATACATCACCTACTGTCCCTGCATGGGTAATTCTTGGCCTAAAACATTTCTACAGAAACATTACAGTCCTTTGTTTGAACAGGACGCTTTGGTAACCAAGCCGACCACTTCCTGGGCTCATTGGCTTTTGCCAAGGCCCTGAATCGCACTCTGATCCTGCCCCCATGGGTCGAGTACCGCCAGGGGGAGCTACGTTCGCGACAAGTACCCTTTAATGCCTACTTTGAGGTGAATCCCCTTCTGGAATACCACCGGGTACTCACAATGGCGGATTTCATGTGGCACTTGGCTGACGACGTTTGGCCAGAATCGGAGCGCGTATCCTTCTGTTATATGGAGCGGAAAAGCCTGCAGGAGGAGAAGAACGATCCGGAGAAGCCGAACTGCCATGCTAAGGATGGTAATCCGTTCGGTCCCTTTTGGGACACTTTCCACATCGATTTCGTGAAATCAGAGTTCTATGGACCACTGCATTTCGATGTCCATCATAGTGCCGTGGCGGCCAAGTGGCAGGCCAAATATCCAGCCGAGACTTGGCCCGTTCTGGCTTTCACAGGAGCTCCAGCTAGCTTCCCCGTTCAGTTGGAGAATTGTCCCCTGCAAAAGTATCTACAGTGGAACAGCCGCTACAGAGACGCCGCCAGGGATTTCATCAAGGAGCAGTTGCCTCGAGGAGCCTTTTTGGGCATTCACCTTCGCAATGGCATCGATTGGGTGCGCGCCTGTGAACATGTAAAGGACAGCCAACACCTCTTTGCTTCGCCCCAGTGCCTGGGCTACAGGAACGAGCGGGGAAATCTCTACCCCGAACTCTGCATGCCCTCCAAGGAGGCCATAGTCCGGCAGCTGAAGCGAACCATTAAGAATGTGAGACAAACCCAGCCGAACAATGAGATAAAATCGGTTTTCGTGGCCTCCGATTCAAACCACATGATTGGGGAGCTCAACTCGGCCCTCAGCCGGATGGGCATCAGCGTTCACAAGCTCCCGGAGGATGATCCCTATCTGGATCTGGCCATCTTAGGACAGTCTAACCATTTCATCGGCAACTGCATATCTTCCTACTCCGCTTTTGTTAAAAGAGAAAGGGATACGCACGGTTTCCCAACCTACTTCTGGGGGTTTCCTAACGAGAAGGACCGACATCAGCCCAAGGTGCACGAGGAATTGTAGAAGCTGATTACAATGGAAGACAATCCTAAATACTCCGAGTGGCATTTTTATCCTTATTTTAGAACTCTACGCTAACATTCCTAGTTCTCATTATTGTGCCCTTGAGTCTTAATCCAATACCAGCCTTTAAAACACTAGGTTTAAGCTAGAAAGTGAGACATCGTTTTATATTCGGGTATACTTAGAAATTTATTCAAGTTATCCACGCTCTCCTGCAAATACTTTAGATTATAATTCCTTTGCCTGAAGCTTGCGTTTGTTCAGTGTCGTTATGGATGGGTTATATGCCTAGTGTACCAACTTCTGGTTGCGGGCGAGGTCCAGTTGCGCCGCCGAAACATTTGTGAGGCCTTCGCGCACTGAGCTGAGGTTCTCCTTCCAGGCCTGCAGCAGATCGCGCAGCTGTTCCCATTGTGGCGCACCAAAGGTACGGTGCATGGTCGATGAAATGTGTACCTTGCGGTTGGCTTGGTCCAGACGGGCACGCACCAGCTTCGTTTTCAGAACCTCGATAACGAAGGGTTCCACCTCGTCCTCGGTGATCTGCAGCTCCTTCGTCAGGGTGTCAAAAGTCATCTCGGGACTGCTCTCCGCCAACTGCATGAAGGTAAGGAGGCGCATTTTCTTCATGTTCTGCTCGTGGTTCAGGCCCTGGGAATTCACGAATTCCTTGTGATCCTCGTAGAACTGGACGTATGACGGAAGCTTGTCCGAAACGAAAATGGACAAGAGGTCGTGGATGAGGTCGCCCTCGAGGAACCGCACCGGTTTCAGGGACAGCAGGGGATCCAGCAGGAATGTATTGGGATCAGCCAGAGCAGTAACAATGCACTTCATTGCATCCTCGCGGGCAACACAGGCATTGTCGGCGGTGTAAGTTCCCAGAAGCTCAATCATCACTTTGGAGGACAGCTCCAAGTTGGTGTCCTTGGTGACGTCGTGAAGAAGGCGGTACAACTTTTGCATCTGTTCCGAGGAGGGTGGGCAGTTGGCGAATTGGGACTTGAGCTGATCGACACCAGTGAAGACCTCCAGGACCTGGTCGCACTGCTTAGCCACCTGGACAAGGTGGTAGTAGACGTGGTAGCGCAACGGTGAGGCGGTGTCCAAGTTGTTGAACAAACGCCACAGCGACTGGAGGCAGACCTTAGCCAGGGGCTGGTTGGGAGCCTTGGTCATCTTCTCGCAGTAGGCCAAAACAATGTTCTCTCCGCGGTCCAGAGGAATCTAAAATATCACATAAGTTAGATAAATTAGGAGGTAAACGCATGGTTACTCACAGTGATCATGATGGACACAATGCTGTTGAGGATGCCATCAATCTGCGAGGGTTCGCCGTCTTTGAAGCAAACATCACAGACGCCGATTATTTTGTGCAGGTCATCTTCGACTCCCTTGTTGGACTTCTCGGATGAGATTTCGGCTCCCAGCTTCTTGAAATACTTTCGCAGCTCTTGCACCTGTGGCGAAATAATGAAAAATATTATTTTGCGAACGCATTCGTATTTTGTTTTGCAGTCCACGGGTAAACATAACCTCAATTTCGCATGGCCCACCCAATTCCTTAGTAATAGTCCTGATTTCACTTTACCTGCTCGTCCAGGGACAGGTCTATGAAAACCGGATGCGAAGTCATAGTTTAGTTTAATGTTATTCCACTTATTTAGTTAAATGCTGATGAAAATAACACGCACACACGTCTTCGCCGCTATGACAGCTCGAAAGGAAAGAGTACGGTGCTGCCACCTTGGCGGTTTTCAAGCTGAAAAATGCAACATACAAATAAAGAAATTATTTATTTTATGTTGGAATCATAAATAAAATTATTTATATGTTTTAAATTTATTTAGAAATCGTAATGGCATATTATCCTTCCAAGAATATAGCTTAAAAAATCCAAATAACTCCAAGGATGCCAGGTCGGCAGGACAAGCCAGTTGGCTGATTTGGAGCTAGAATATAGCCGTTTTCCTAATTCCAAATTTTAAATATGGTCCTACTAATAAATTGTACTTTATTATAAAATTATCTTTTAATTGTATTTGAACAGAGAAGAAGCGGCGGCAGCCGCTCGTGCTTGTAAATCGCGAAGGAAAATTATGAAATTCTCGTGAGCACAAAATCGCGAGGCCGAAGAGTGGCGGTCCAGGCGTCTCAAGCAACAGTTTCTAGTCAGTTACCAATCTGTTACCGCGATTACATCGCACCTGCGCCATGTCGTCCGAATTTGTGATAGGAGGGTTGGCCTCGGTGGGGGCCACCTTTTTTACAAATCCGATCGAGGTGGTCAAGACTCGTATCCAGCTGCAGGGCGAGCTGGCGGCAAGAGGCACTTATGTGGAGCCCTACAAGGGACTCTTCAACGGGCTGGTGACCGTTGGCAAAAATGAAGGATGGACGGCCCTTCAAAAGGGTTTGGCACCCGCCTTGTGCTTCCAGTTCATCATAAATTCCTTCCGGTAAAGATTTGATTTCTCAACATACACATATCAATGTAATATTAATGTTTTTCTCCATAGACTTAGCATTTATTCGGAGGCCAAGGAACGGCGGTGGATACACACCAAGACTGGCGAGGTGTCCTACAGCTTGGGCCTTTTATGGGGTGCCATTGGAGGCGTTGTTGGAAGCTATTTCTCCAGCCCATTTTTTCTGGTACGCAATCCAGCTCCTATATGTAGATTGGCTGCTTGACTGACTGTTACATAAACAATAGTTGCGTGCTCATCAAATTATGATTGTCTTGCCAGTGATAACGACAATCTTCAAAAGATTTCTTAGTTTTAAAGTTATTTATTTTATTAGGGAGTATAAAATAATTAAATATTGTATTCCAGATCAAAACTCAGCTGCAGGCACAGGCTGCCAAGCAAATCGCTGTGGGCCACCAGCACTCTCACTCGTCCATGAGCGATGCTTTGCGGCAGATCTATGCCAAGAATGGAATCAGTGGCCTGTGGCGAGGATCGATGGCAGCACTGCCACGAGCTGCCCTCGGATCAGGGGCTCAAATAGCCACGTTCGGAAAGGTCAAGGCGTTTCTTGTCCAAAAGGACTGGGTTGTCCAACCCACCTGTAACTCCTTCTGCGCTGGTCTAATAGCTGGTTCGGTCATGGCAGTGGCCATGACGCCTCCAGATGTGATAGCCACGAGGCTGTACAACCAGGGAGTGGACGCGCAAGGTCGGGGACTGCTCTACCGTGGTTGGCTGGACTGCGCACTTAAAATCTTCCGAACAGAGGGCATGTACGGAATGTACAAGGGATTCTGGCCAAACTATCTGCGTATTGCTCCCCACTCGACCTTGGTGCTGCTCTTCTTCGACGAGTTACTCGTGCTTCGCGACAAGGTTGCACTTCTCTGAGTCCAAAATTGGATCTCTGGTCCAAATATCCTAATATTTAAGTACAAAATTGTTTGACGTTCCCCTTTGTTAGCATAGCAATTAGTAGGCAAAATTCCTAGATCCAATTTCCTATTTTTATTATTAATCATAATTGTGCCTTCGGAAGCTAATATACGCGGCAGTCCTGTAGCCAGTAATTGTGCAATATTTTTTTAAATAAACCAGTTAAATTGTTACGTTTTTACACGATTAATGAGTAATTGTTTGAACACAAGCATGTTTCTTATCAGAGGGGTGTTAGAGCTTTAGTGATCACTAGATTGCGAGGGAGAACGGACGCACTACGTAAGATCGGAATGGCCACCTCGGACTTCGTTTTAGGCGGTGTGGCTGCCATGGGTGCTGGGCTTTTCACCAATCCGGTGGAAGTGATTAAGACGCGGATTCAGCTGCAAGGAGAACTGGCTGCCAAAGGATCACATGCTCAGCCTTATAAAAGTGTGTTCCAGGCCTTCGTAACAGTGGCCAAAAATGATGGAATCATGGGCTTGCAGAAGGGTCTGGCGCCAGCTTTGTGCTTTCAATTTGTTATTAACTCCTTTAGGTGAGTTTTAAGTTCCTACAAATCCCGAATATCTTTTAATTTTTAATCCTTTTTTAAAGACTCAGCATTTATACACACGCTTTGGAGCAAGGCTGGGTGCATAATAGCAAAAAGGAGATCTCATTTTCTCGGGGACTCTTCTGGGGCGCCTTGGGCGGCGTTGTGGGCTCCTACTTCGCCAGTCCTTTCTTTATGGTAAGCACCGATTTACATAATCATACTTCCGCACTGACTCTTTGCTAGACGTTCGACAATGTCTCGCAAAGATTAGATAAGCGAGGCGTTGATCACTGATAACTTGACACTCTGCCTTTCAAGATCAAGACCC
The DNA here is from genome assembly GCF_017639315.1 of Drosophila ananassae. Lineage (NCBI taxonomy): Eukaryota > Metazoa > Arthropoda > Insecta > Diptera > Drosophilidae > Drosophila > Drosophila ananassae. Next base: position 5,972,374 of record NC_057929.1, on the reverse strand, counting down.
AACTCCAGGCCCAGGCCGCCAAGCAGATCGCCGTCGGTTATCAGCATCCGCACACCTCGATGAGCGATGCCATACGGAAGATATACCAGAGGAGTGGCGTTTTCGGACTCTGGCGCGGATCCATGGCCAATGTGGGCAGGGCCACAGTAGCATCCGCAGTTCAAATAGCCACCTTCGGACAGGCCAAATCAATACTGAAGGACAGTGGCCTAGTTAGTCACCCCACCCTACTATCCTTTAGCTCCGGATTGACGGCTGGATCCTTTGTTTCAATCGCCATCACTCCACTGGATGTGATCACAACAAGATTATATAATCAAGGATTGGACGCTCAAGGCAAAGGCCTTTACTACAGGGGGTGGCTGGATTGTGTCCTCAAGATCCTTCGCTCGGAAGGAGTGCACGGGTTGTACAAGGGATTCTGGCCCATTTATTTACGAAGTGCTCCCTACTCGACCCTTGTGCTCTTGTTTTTCGACGAACTCCTTGCGCTAAGAGAAAAGTATAATCTTCATTAGAAAATTATTTAAATAAAATATGATATTTTAAAGCCATATAGAGCCAAGAGATAGTGATGGCTATAGCGGAATACCGGAGGATTCTCCATATTTCTGTATCAAACTATATAAACTAATTACTTATAAGAGTTTTTGTGAAATTTCCTGTGGGATCCCCTTCGAATAGCACGGAGGGACAATATGGCCCCCAGCGATGGCCATATCTTGGCCAATTTCCACCCGATTCTTGAGCGGAATACCTTAATCGATTTGTGGATCGATTCTTCACAATTTTGCATCAAAATCTGACAACAAAATATTTTTTCGATTTTTTTTCAAATTTTCCAGGGGGTCCCCTTCAAAATGCATGAAAGGACTATTTGGCCCACAGCGATGGCCATATCTTGGCCAATTTCCATCCGATTCTTTAGCGGAATACCCTAATCGATTTGTGGATCGATTCTCCACAATTCTGCATCAAAATCTGACAACAAAATATTTTTTCGATATTATTTAAAATTTTCCAGGGAATCCCCTTCAAAATGCATGAAAAGACCATTTGGCCCCCAGCGATGACCATATCTTGGCAAATTTCCATCCGATTTTTGAGCGGAATACCTAAATCGATTTGTGGATCGATTTTCCACAATTCTACATCAAAACCTGAGAACGACATATTTTTCGATATTTTTTCAAATTTTCGTGGGGGTCCCCTTACAAAAAGGAAGAAAGAATTCTTTCTCAAAACTTATAGGCATAAACTTTAACATCAATTGAGATGTTATTAAAATATTCGTTTTTGTGAAATAATCAAAATTTTGCAAAGTTGCTTACAAGTTACTAAATTTAAACGTATTGACGTAAAGTTCAAAAATAACTGACAATGGTCAAATATTTTCAAATAATTGTATTCCGTTTGAAGTCCAACCTTCCGCTATGACACCAATGGTACATAGATTTAAATAAAGAAAAACAATAAATTATTTTGTTTATTAAATATTTAAATTTTGTATTTTGTAAGTTTCACCCTAACCTATTCTAGTAGATAACTTATCAGCGGAAAAGCTGCGGTTCCAGTTATTACAGAACTGCGAACTAGATAAGTTGGACGCAAAAATTTTCCTCTTCGTTGAGTCGAAATGCCGACCTCGGATTTCATTTGTGGCGGAATGGCTGCCATGATGGCTGGGGTTTTCACCAACCCCATTGAGGTGGTCAAGACTCGGATGCAACTGCAAGGAGAGCTGGCCGCCAGAGGAACTCACGCCAAGCCGTACAAGAATGTCTTCCAGGCCTTCGTTGCCGTGGTCAGGAATGATGGAATCTTGGGCCTTCAAAAGGGTATAGCTCCCGCCTTGTGCTTCCAGTTTGTTATAAACTCCTGCAGGTGGATTGTCAAGTTTACAGTTTCTCTTTTTAATTATTATTTTTTTGAAGATTGGGCATCTATAAGGTCGCTTTGGACAATGGTTGGATGAGCAAAAACCAGGAGGAAGTATCCTTTCTAAGAGGCATGTTCTGGGGCGCTGTGGGAGGCTCTGTGGGTGCTTATTTGGCCAACCCCTTTTTTATGGTAGGCTACGCCTTACATAATCGGATAAGATGACACTGCATCTGATAACCAGCCTCTATCCCATTTCAGATGAAGGCGCAGCTTCAGGCCCAATCTGCTGGGAAGATCACCGTTGGTTATCAGCATCGGCACACCTCGATGTTCGATGCTATGAGGCAGATTTATAAAAGCGGAGGAATTGCCGGACTCTGGCGAGGATCAGCCGCGAATCTTGTGAGGGCTTCTGTGGCCTCCTCGGCCCAGATTGCCACCTTTGGTTGGGTCAAGGCACCACTGAGGAAAATGGGTTTCCAACCAGTGGTTGTGTCCTTCCTCTCGGGATTAACAGCAGGCTCAGTATTGGCGTGCGTCGTCACTCCACTGGATTTGGTCACCACACGGCTGTATAATCAAGGTTTGGATGCCCAGGGAAAAGGCCTCTTGTACAAGGGATGGCTCGACTGCGTCCTAAAGGTCATGAAAACTGAGGGAATATATGGGTTTTATAAAGGCTTAGGGCCCATTTATGCACGAAGTGCTCCGCACTCGACTCTTTTGCTTTTCTTTTTTGATCAATTAATTGCTTTAAGAAATCATATCTTTGACTAATATAAAAAATAATATAAAAAAAAAATATTAATACTAGTTTTATGCTGGTGTTTTTTCTCTGTTAGTGTGACCGCTCATTTGGTATTTTTCTCGATTCGAATTGCTGTGACACTTGCGCGCAGTCGTCAAAATCTGGAATTGTCCACCCACCTTGCCTTGTTTTAGCTAAAATTTAGTTAATTCGTTTGAAAATTTCCTGTTCAACATGGCCACGCAGGTCTCTCAGATTCAACAGTGGTTCAACGGCTACAAAAACAACCTCGGCCAGTCGCTGCGCGACGGTTCCAAGCCATGGTCATCGGCATTCGACAAAGTGGAGGAACGCACCGGCGTCGATAGGGTTAATCTGTTTCTCGGTGAGTTATGTTGTCCTGGATCCGGTCTACGTCATCGTGTCCTGGCTCCCCCGCTCCTCCAAACTCTCCCCAACGACGCCCAACAGTAAAAAGGCTGCGTAATCCCCCGATGCAGTGGAATTTTTCAAATTTATAAATAGCAACCTGTTATATATAGCTATGCATGATCCATCCCATGCCCAGGGGAGGATGGGGAGTAGGCCCCGCCACCTGACCAATTTGGTGCTTAATCACACTCCTAAAGCATTTAAGCGCAATTAAATGCATTAGATTCTCGACTATCTATGGGCTCACCAACACCAAACCAACAAAAAGTGTGCATGTGATGTGTTCATGTACGCTACGTATGCAATACGCACATCTCTTACGCTTGTGTGCGTTTGTTATCCACAAAAGTTTCATGTTTTGTGCTTTTCTTTGTTTACGTTACTCAAAAGTACATTTCCAACCGTAGACGGTGAGCAATCGCTTTTTCACATTCCTCCATCTGATCTCTGAAAAATCGAACTTGAAAAGGTCAAAAGTTGACCGAGACTTGGAGCAGAGAGACCGGGAGACGTGGCGATTGTTACACGTGGAGAAAATCGCAGCCAGACAGTCAGGTGTACGACTGTATGTGTGAATTTGACGTGAATAGAGCTTCCGTCCACAAAACAACTCTCTGGAGTTCCCGATGTGGCTCTGGGAGTATATTATGTTAATCAGACAACGGCAAGCCGCGCGGCGCAACGTCAGGGTTCCCTTGGTTTACCTGGGCATAGGTGAGTGGAAGTGGTGGACGTTGTTCCCATCCACCCTTGTGTTTGTTTCATTTCCCGAAATTATTAGCCAAAACACCGCATGACATCATTGAATCATAGTGCAAAAAGCCCCCCACTAATTGGTCGTAGAATCGCCAGGTCTGTTCGCCCGAACGTCCAATTCAAAACTGGCCGGGATCAGAAGCAGGTCGAGACATCAACTGACAACAGCTAAAGGTTTATAAATAGCCCAGTGGCATGGGGCGGTTCAAGAATCCCCGGGATCCCAGAAGGGGCCCCAACAAACAGGGTACAGAGACCCAGAATCATATCCTTGCCATCCTTAAATAGTTGGCTTCAAATCCTATTCCGCTTGACTTCTCTTAGATAACCCGTGCCCATTAGAACCGCTCCTGGCTATAAACTAGCTGCAGCCAATGGGAAAGTCTGCCAATAGGGCAAAAAGTAGTAAGTCCGCAGCCATGGCACCCGAGGGTATAGAAAGCAAAGTGATCCGGTTGTTCGTTGAGAACCCTGCCCTGCGATTTGGTATTGCTATCTTAGATAATTACTATAAAGTTACAACTAATATGATCAGTTCTAACTTATAATTTCAGGTGCTGGTGGTTTCTGCGCCCTGTATCTGGTCTTTGGCTATGGAGCACAGTTGCTGTGCAACATTATCGGAGTGCTCTATCCAGCCTACATTTCAATCCATGCAATTGAGTCCAGCACAAAGCAGGATGACACAAAATGGCTGATCTACTGGGTCACCTTTGGCATCTTCACGGTCATTGAGTTCTTCTCTGGCCTGCTGACATCAGTAATTCCCTTTTACTGGCTGTTGAAGGTTAGTATATCTTACAATCACTATCTAAACTTATTAAATATTTTATATAATTTATATTTCAGTGTGCTTTCCTCATCTGGTGCATGCTGCCTACGGAGCAGAACGGTTCCACCATCATCTATGCTAAACTGGTGCGACCCTATTTCCTGAAACACCATGAATGTAAGTTGTTTGGCATTTATGGCTGTATTATTTTTAACATCTTTATTCCCATTTCCAGCTGTCGACAGGATCATCAACGATGGCATGAATAAGGCCGCCGGCGTACTCAAGCGCGACTAGAATCCTGTGGGTGCGCCATCGCCGTCCCGCTGATCGCTTCCCCATGCATTTGGATTTGGACAAAGGCTTGATCATCTCCTCACCTTGTATCGATTACGTTTTATAAATTTTAACTATGTCTTCATCTTGTTGTTGATAAATGCACCACCAGTGGGAATCAAGAATCTGCTTGTTGAATGTAAAACAGAAACGAACCTTTTATTAACAAAATCTACAACTAGGCGGTTGTTTCCGCCTTAGCCTCCGATTCGGCGGCTGTTCTTCGATTCCGCCAGGCGGTCATGTAGGTGCGCGGGTGAATTGGCAGTAGACCGGCGATTCCCAACAGCTCGGCAGCCGGTGTAGACAAATGGGCACCTTTTCCCAGCCAGAAACGAATCCTCTCGGTATTTAAGGCCACCAGGCGCTCGTTGTGATCATTCGGCAGGGGGTCATAGGAGCCGACCTGCTCAATTACAGGCTGGTGTTGGTTTTTGCGCCTCTAAAATGGTAAGAAAACCATATATATAATATTCCATAAAGACTTTTAAGAGAAACACGAACCTCCATAACGACAATGTGATAAAAAGGCCGATTAGTGCATCCCAGTCTAACAAAGCGTATGATCTTGGCCGACTTGGCGTAGAAACGGCCAATACCACTGGCTGGTGACAGAGACATGCTTATAATCCACGCTTTTAATAAATAAAACCTCTGCAACAATAATGAAAGCCGAAAAATGTGAATATTTTGTTATGTATTGTTTAAATCGTTTTACAGCCTTGTTTTAAGTCTTATGCAACACTTAAGGGACGCAACCGATAGTAATCGTAGCATAAACCGAAGCAAGGGCAACCCTGGGACGTCGCCATTTTGAGCAAGAAGAAGACATACTCGTCGGGATACACGAACACTTACTTAATTTCAGTGGTGTCTGTGTCTGTGAATTATTGGAAAAAAGAGTGTTTTGTTTATAAATTTAATTGCAAAACTGCACATAGACGCGTCACACACGCATCGCGCACACACACACCCCAATCGAGTGTGTGTTATCAATGGATAAGGCAGCACGCCAAACGCCAGGCCAAAAACTGAATTTTTCTCACTAGCGACGGAAAAAAATGGCGCCCGCAGCCAGAGCAAAACTTGACTTTCTTTTCGGTGTATAGTTCGGTCGTCTCGCCAAGTCTCGTCGTTGCCGCAGCAGTGCGCGATCCCCCCCAGAAAAGTGTATTTAGAACATCGCAGTGGCATCATCGAACCAACAAAAATTTTAAAACTGAAAACAGAAAAAGCGAGAAAAAAAAAAGAAAATAAATTGTTGTGCATTGTTGCCTCGTATACAGGCGCAAATTACGATTACCATTACCAATATTCCCACTTACTACTACTAGAGGAGGCTAGTATTTTGTACGTGCTTTTGAATACATACATACACACCTACATAATACACTACAAGCAAGCGAGAAGTGCAATTACATTTGCGTTTGGAAATTTTGCGCTTTTTTCTCTTCCGCCCGCCCGCCTCCTATCCATCCCCCCTTTTCTCTTTCTCTCTCCCTTCCTCCCTCCTCTGTCTCTCTCTCTCTCTCTCTGTCTCTCTCTTCCCTGCACTGCACTACTAAAATAAAATGTGCGCCGCCCAAAATCCGCCGCCCTTTGGCTATACCTGGGGCTTCGCTGACAACGGCAGCCGCACCGCCGAATCGGTACTGGAGATATCGCCGAACATCAATTACACCGTCAGCGGGGAGTCGGTAAGTTTTGAGTTTAAGAACCAGCATATTAGAGACTATTTATCGACTGTAGCAAGTGCAAGCTGCTGGCCAAGATTCCGGGCCTACAGTTGCTACTGTGGTGTGTGTGTGTGTGTGTTGCTGTTGCTTTCCCACACCGAAAGGTGTTGTGCCACATACACACGCCATCGAACAGCAACAGTAGAGGTCATGACAATAGGACTCTAAAATCTAAGTATTTTTATCTACTATAGAAAATGATTAGCTATTTTTAATTTGTTTTTAATAGAAATAAAATTGAATCACATTTTTTTTATTATAATTCCTATACACTTTGAATTTGACCGCGACTGTAAATACATACAGACATAGCTACTCGCTCGCTCACCAACACTCGCTGGTTTTTCGAACCCCACTGTGTATGTATACGGCCCGAGAGGTATTCACGTACGGTATACGTGGATAAAGAAGAACGAATATATGCACGTACATACATACATACATATATACATACGCTACAGCTACACTTTATGTAACTGCGTTGTCATGCGAATATGCGAATGGAGTGGTGGCGAGTGTGTTAGAATTCTTTTACCATACATCCATACGGATTTTTTTCGTTTCCATTTCATTCGTAAACATTCATAATTTGGTATTTGTAAGCGGAATGCGTGTATATCTGTATGCGGCAGAGAAATGCCGAAATAAACACACGCACCTGAGAAAGTAAATAAAAATGAAATGCATCTTCCCCTTTTGCCACCCACTTCCGCCCACGTAATTAGCCTGGAAGGTCATGAATTTCTTAGCAGTCTGGTTGGCAGCTGGGCAGCAGAGGCTATCGAAGCTAATCGATAATCTAGTGATTATATATATACATATACATATATATATATCGCTAACCCAGTTCATGTTCTATTAATAGGTTTTTCCTGCAATTTGCTTGTTTTGTTGCTTATTTTTTTTTATGGAAAGCAACAATTTTTGTTGTGCAATGAAGCCAGTCTTGGGCTGACGGCGACAACCCTTTTTTTTTTTTTTGTGCGCGCACTTACACAGACACGAGGTTGAGGGAATTCGCCGCACTTGCGCGGCCTTCAATTCGCCGCGAGGTGCGTGCGTGTGTGTATGTATACGACGCACGCATACACATCCGACAATGATGTGGTGTGCTGTAATGGTGTGAGTTGCGTGCGTGTGTTTTGATTACTTTTGCGTTCCGTTTTGGCGCCCAGCACACACACACACACACACACATATACACACCTGCTTGTAGTCCAATTGCACACAACAAAGTAAGAAAAAGGCGCGCATTTTGCCAGCCACCCCTCTCGCACACTACTCTCTCCTCTCCGCTCTCTCTCACTCTGTCACTCTCTTATTTGCAATGTTTATCACCTGTTGCCGCACCACTGGCTGCGCAGGTGTAACAAGCGAGTGGTTATCACAATCAGAGCAGAGCAGAGCAGCATCAGAGCAGAGGAGCAGCAGCGACCAAAACAAAACAAACTAGCAGTTTCCACTTGACTAGGCAGCGACTGTACTATCTTAAAGTAATTAAAAACCTAATCACTAATCCCTTTCTCTCTTCCAGATGCCCTACTTGCTGGCCACGGACGGATCGCTGGCCGTTCAAAAGGATGTCAAAGGCGCCCTGGCAGCAGCCGGCAACAAGAATGTCGTCCGTCGGATGTTCGTTGTAAACGATCCCTCATTTCCGCCAGGAACTCAAAGGTAATCTTCAGTTTCTTGTTCTATAGAATCCTTTATCTAATCGTGTATCCTTTAGAGTTATCACCACTGGAGGTGCCTCGACGGTGGTCAAGAAGCAGGACGCCAATCAGCAGGTCCTCAGCCTGGACAAGAACTGTAAGTGGCATCGATTCAGATCGGAAATCGAAAATCGTGTTGCACGCGTGTTTGTTTCTATATCTTGTGGATTATCCATATATAGTTTGGGTTTTTTTCGTTAATCGATTGTTTTTCTCTTTCTACTCCTGTTTATTTTATTTTATTTATTTGTGTTTTTCTATTTTTTTTTTATATTTTATATTTATATCTCGCTCGATCTCGCTCGCCCTTGAAATCAATGAAAAAAATTGAAAACCGAAACCCCAAAAAATTCCGCGAATCCCTCAAAAACCACATCACCTCAAAAAAAAAACCCTCCTCACTGTGCTCGTGTGTTATTCGTACTGCTGTTGCACCAAAAAAAAAAAAATCAATCATTTAACTTGCACCGCCACATCACATCACATCACTGCACCACCAACACAACACAACACCTCATCCCACCAAAACCAACCACTGGCGGGCGGCGGGCGCGGGCTGATCGACAACAAAAATGGAACCACAAATTAGATCTTCTGGTGGATCAGGCCACGGCAGCAGCAGCTGCAGCCGCGGCGGCTGGGGATCCGACAGCCCATCACCAGTTAACCAATGGAAGCATCGTCGATGCCAAAACCGGGCAGACAGTGTTGACCGCCGGATCGGCGGCCAAGTCACATTTTAGCTCGATCGGAGCCTTGCATCTCACGCAGGAGGAGTGCAACGAGATCCTGATCAAGCGCGCTATCGCCGCTGGCCACCATCAGACGCACACGATCACAACTGCCGACGGAGCGCATCATCATGCCGCGTCTGGCGGGACACCAAGTAAGCATCTCAAATCTGTGTTTGTTACTCCCTACCTCCCTTCCCAATCCTGTCTCCAGTCCACCTATCCTGTTGTCCCAGCACTCACTTCCCCAAAAAAAAAAAAAAAAGAAATCTGAAATGAAGTAACTCCACTGAACACTATCCGGCATATATATATTGGCACTTAACTCGGTTCCGGTTGCTTCCGGTTGCAGCTATAGTCTTAGATAGTTTCGTTGGCCTAACTTTGTTTTAATTTTAATTTAAATCCAGTTTGAGTTTTATTGTATATTTGATTTTATTCCTTTTGTTTCTTTTTTTCTTCTTTATTTTTTCCCCCAAATTTGTTTTTTTTTGTATCTTCGTTTGAATTCCATTTGGTTTTTGTTCCGTTGGCGGTGCAACCACTCTCTTAGGTGACATACTTCCTGGTATTTCAGTTCAAGTACAGAAAGTGATCCAGGGACTCGAGGAGAACGAGGACTCGCAGGGCGACGCACCCAACTTGAAGTTGGAGCCAGGCACATTAGAGTTGTCCCCCAAGACCGAAATACAGGAATCAATGCATTTCAGCGAAGTAAGTTCTTAAAATTAAATACTTAAATAATTTATTAATTATATTATCTTTTATAGACGGACGCCACTATTAAGAAGGAACGCCCGTACAGTTGCGACGAGTGCGGCAAGTCCTTTCTGCTCAAGCATCACTTGACGACCCACGCACGCGTACACACAGGTGGTTGTTACTGTTCCTGCCATATTAGTCTTCCTGACAGAGCGGGTCTAATCCAATTTATTCCATTTTGTGAATCACAGGTGAACGCCCCCATATCTGCACCCATTGCGGCAAGAGCTTCGCGCACAAGCACTGCCTTAACACACATCTGTTGCTGCACTCGACGGAGCGGCCGTATCAGTGCCAGGAGTGCAAGAAGAGCTTCACCCTCAAGCACCACTTGCTGACGCATTCGCGCGTCCACAGTCGCGAGCGTCCGTTCGTCTGCCAGGAGTGCGGACGTGCCTTTCCCCTCAAACGACACCTGGTAACGCACAGCAAGTTCCACGCCGGTGAACGACCGTATGTGTGCGAGGAATGCGGTGAGAGTTTTGCCCAGGAGAATCACCTGATTATGCACTCGCGGTAAGTTATTTGGAGATTTCTGAAATAAAAGGAGATTTATTTTAAACTCTTCTGACTCTTAGCTTTCATGGTTCCTTGAATCCATTCGTTTGCGCCGAGTGCGGAGCCTCGTTTCCGCGCAAGTTCCAGCTGGTTAATCACGGACGGATCCACGGCAAGATTCCCCACTCGTGCACAGTGTGCGGCAAGGAATTTCTGCAAAAGCGAACGCTAGTTTCCCACATGAGGTAATCAGTTGAAGGGATACCCTCATTCTCCAAATACTAATCCTAGTCTTGACTTCCTCTTAGGCGCGTACACACTGGAGAGCAGGCACATCCCTGCGTCAGCTGCGGCGAGGGCTTCCTCACCAAGGCCGAACTGCACCAGCACGTGAGGACGGCGCACAACGGCGTGAATCCCAATACGAGCAGTGCCACCATTATCGCCAATCAACAGGTATTTTGAATAAGACTTCCTTCTGTTTCATGGGACAGATATTTACAAACTTTTTCTTAATCTTTCAAGCAGCTGCAACAGCCCCACCACCATCCTGGCCAGCCGACGCATCCGCAGACCATAACAGTGGTCAGCAATCCGGCCAATTCCACGCTCCTGACGGTCTCCACCACGGATGCCAATGGCGTGTCACGTCCGCAGTTTGTTTGCCGGTAAGTTTTGATTATTTTTTTTAGTGAAATAATAACTAATGACTTGTGGTTTTTGTTTATAGGGAATGTAGCAGCGCCTTTAACAGCCGGGAAGCATTGGCCCTGCACTTGCGCCTTCACACCGGCGATAAGAGTTTGATGACCGATCTGTGCGCCCTGACGGCCGCGCTGCCTGGCCACTTTTTGAGCACGGCCAGCCTGAATCCCGGCACAGTGGTCACGGCCAATCCGAATCTGGTGGGCCAGAGCCCAGTGCCCGTACAGATAATATCATCCACCGGGCAGGTGATGTCACAGACCACGCTGGTGCAGGCCGCCAACTCGACCCATCCGCAAGCGGTGGTCACCGCAGTGCCCACTATGCCGGTGCACGGCCAACACCAGCATCTGCAGCACGTTCAGCAGCAGCAGCAACAGCAACAGCAGCAGCACGTTGTGTCGGTGGCGCCGGCCAACAAACCGAAGTCGCACTTCTGCGCCAGTTGCGGCAAGGGATTCGCCGCCAAGCACGGACTCATGCAGCACAATCGCCGGCATCCGAACGGCGGTTGCACCGTTCGTACCCATGTGTGCGAGTGCGGCAAGGCCTTCTTCCAGAAGAACCACCTGATGCTGCATCAGCGCCAGCACTTGGAGACGAAGCCAGCCATATCGCAGCAACAGGTATGCTAGACTCCAGAACCTGGTCATACATGATCCAGTCCCAGTCCAGTGCCTCTCCGATAACCCAGATATCCTGATATCCCGATCGCTCCGTTCCGCTCTTAAAAAACAAACAAAAAACAAATGCTTCTTAAACACAGCCTAGTTAGCGTTAAGTCTTAATTCTAGTTGGGAGTAAGTTGGGCCGCCCTAACCACCTAATTGTAAAATAAAAAATACAAATTCTAAGCACCTAAGCAATGTTATCGATTCAACAATAAATGATTTTTATTGGCATTATCTTATCGGTCGAGATTTAAGCCTAATATTAAGTTAAATGTCTTCCTCTCCTGTCCCCTGCCCTGTCTGCCACTTGTTTCTGTCCTGTCCCCCCATCCTACTCTATATATATATACATATTTTTATGTCACTGAACCAATGAAATCGAAATCTAAAACATAATCGCATTACCTTTTCCAATACTTTGCAGCTTGTTGTACCAACTACTTCTTACTAAGAAAAAAAAAAAAGATTAAAAAATAATACAGAATGATAAAAACCAGAAAAAAGAACATAAAAAAGCTAATCAAAGATAAAAAAAGAACTCGAGCGATATCCATTCGCACAAGCAGCAGCACACGCCTTCACGTTCATGCCTCATCTCCGGGTCCAACTCTCTGGGATCTCCGGGTCCAACTCTATCCGATCTGATCGGATGGACTTGGACTTGGACTTGGAAACGTTTTGATCCGATGGGGTGGTGGGCGGTGGTGCGCTGGTGCGCTGGTGTGTCTATGTTTCCCCCAACTCCTGACGACAAGAAATAAATAAATACCTTCTCACCAGACAAAGAACATATATGTGTATAATAAATTAAAAAAAAAAAAGAAAAGAAATCCATAACTCTGCAATGAATATAAATCGTAAATCCGTATCGTATCCAATCGAATTCCATTCAAAGGCTTCAGTTTAAGCGTTTAGGTGTGTATGAAATATCCAAATTATCGCTAATTGTCTCTTAAATGTCTATTTGATATCCGTGATTATGTAATGTAATGTATGTCTTTTGTTGTTTATGCTGCTGTTGTTGTTGTCGTATTGTTGCCTAATTAATTAGACTCTGCCTGTGACTGTCCTGTCTGCCTCCATCCTGTATCCTCCTCCTCCCTATTTCATTTTAATTGTTTTGTACGCTTCCTTTTCATCCTGAAAACATGCTTGCCTTGCCGCCTGATCGTATTATTTTAGTTTAGTTTTTAAATAGTTTCTGTTACTCCGCGAGGCATGTCGCATTGAGTTGAAATACATAATTTTTGACTTGACCACCCACCATTTCAGGAACAACAGGCGGATGCCAGCGGCCAGCAGCCGGTTCAAGTACAGATCTTGTCCGATGGCCAGATACACGGCAAGGTCATCAAGTACGAGGTATGCCGCAACGCCCTACCGGAGGACCAGCAGCAGGCGGAGTAACCCCCGATAAAAAAAATGTAAATATATGGCAGTTACAGATCGTACATATGTACACACCAGCGCACTCTCGAAGGACACACAGAACACTAACAGAAGGAGAAGTGGATCCTTGGATCCTTGGAGTGGGAGGCGATTCCCTTAGGTGTAATATTTTTAGTTAGGATTAGGATAGCGTTTAAGTAATTGCATTGTACACATAATAGTTAACTAGCGTTACATACATGCATACACTTACTATGTATACACACAATACATATATATACACATATATATATATATATATGATCCGTATATAAGATCATATACGGACCTAGACTTAAACGATTATCTGTTAATTTTTGCGATGCGTTGGTCGCATCTAAAACAACAACCTGTATGAGTTGCAAGTTTTAAAGTGTTACGTTCGATTGGTTTTACGCATTACACGACTTTTAATACCCTAACATACCTATACACGAAACATATACATATATATAAATATGTATGACTAGATGAGAGATATATATATTTATGTATATTCCCCGGGTGTAAACTGTATACATATTAACACAAGAAACAAGAAACAGATTATACATAGACGAGTACGAGTACGGATAGTTCTAGAAGACTAGTGTCTAGCAAGCGTTGCACTTTGAAATATACGTAACCAGTAGCTCCACTCCATGTGGAAGTGGGTGGGTGGTGTGTGGGCATGCCACATTTTGTTTGTACATATAGAAATCGGTGTTAGCTGCAGCAGCCAACGCCAGCCAAGAGAGAAGAACTGGTCCGATCGGAGTGGAGTGGAGTGGAGTGGAGTAGGTGCCTGGCACAATAACTAGCTAACAGAGATACCCCAACCAGAAGAATTAGACTATAGACAGTCTGTAGAAAAACTGAAAAATACCATTTTTTTGACCAGAAGTAGCAACAGAGCAGCTACAAGAAACAGACATACTTATACCAGATACCACATACCAGATACCCCAACCGACATCATCCAAAATGCACGCTTGGCGACGAATATCACACTGTAAAAAATAACAATTAAGTCATAGGAATGCGTTAAAACCAGACAGAAAATAATTGGTAATTATTATAATCGGATAAATAAAACAAAAAAAAACAATAAATATTGAACCTACACTAAGCATATATTTTAATATGTAAGCCTTAAAGAAATACAAAATGGAAAAATATGAATTATAATAAACCACAGAAGCGTGTAATTGCAATAATTGCTAAATTGTGCCGTATCTCAATAACTTTTCAAGGAATTTTTTAGCACGGTTTCAATAGAAGGGGTTTCTTATCGTAACTTCCGCGTTAAATAATGTTTCAGTTTAGTGATAAGTATTTTATTGTGGATCATATTTGAGGTTGAAACTTTGAAACTATCATATTTCTCACTGTGTACAGCCCAACAAGGGACTTTCATTTGACAAAATAATGAATGAATAACTTATTTATAGATCCGCTGATCAAACAAACAAACGCAAATATTTTGCCACATTGATTGTGACTCAACTGTATTGCAATTTTTTAGCCGCAATTCCTCCGACTTCTGACACTTAAGGTGCGAGAGTGGGAAATTATTTGGAACTTAGTACAAAAGATACAAAGTTTTTTATGCAAATTCCGGAGAATGCCAAGGCAGGGCGGACTAGATAAGATAGAAACAAAATGTTTTTTAATTGTTTTGACAAAGCAGAGATATTAGCCTTGCTTTTTAGAGCTTTTTCAGGTGTCTCATATGGAACTAGAGACTAGATACGATGGGTTTATAGTACCACTACCGGATAGGCCCAGGCACGTCGGTCATGTAAGCCCAACTGCCCGTCTGTCATTACAATTCATTGACCAGCTCGACGTTTAATTGTTTTTAATATTTTTCAGCTACAGACTACTCGGAAAGAGTGTATAATATATGCGGCCAAGCTACGTGACTGGGCCTCCATGCCCATATGGGCATCTGACGAGCGCCTGTTGACTCAGTTGGCCATTTTGGCCAACTTTTGGTAAGAGAATGTCGTCGTCGTCGGTTCAAGCCTGCCCTAAAAGTGCATTGTGCAATGGATGGGGTGGAACTCTACAAAAAACATCAGCTTTTTTATTCAGAGATCTCGGCCAGCTTTTCGGCCAGCTGCCAAATAAGGGCTGACATGGTCGCGTTACCTTGATGTGGCTATGCATATCGGTTTATTGTTCGGTTAAATTAAAATTAATTGAACTTGAGGCTGTGCCGAAAACTTGCGCATAAATTTTGAGAACGCCTCTGTCGCCGACGCGCCATCCCAGAATTCAATTTCAATTCCAAGGAAACGAGAGCTGAGATGTCATCATCTCACTACTGTTTGATGTGAGATCTTGCTATGGAATGGACCCGAACTGGAACCCCCATGCCTCTGGCAGTGGGATAATTACCCAGCAGTCATTGCACTGCCATCGGCCCAGTTCCAAATTGCCATTTGATCTGAATTGCAACATGTTCCAGATCCCAATTGCAGTTCATACATATGTCTACTCCCATGTAGGTATTCCCATTTCTGGGCTTGATTATGTGTGTGCTGTTGTGAATTGCTAAGCAGGTTCCACTGTGGTCACCGTTTTTATTTTCCACTTTAATTTTGCATTTGTGTCTTACTTCTATTTGTGTGATTTTATTTTTGTGTACCCGGGCCAGCAAACAAGTTTTGATTGCTTTTGGCTTCGCATGAAAATGGGCTTTGGTTTCGGTTGCTTTTTCGTTCGTTACTTATACGCCGCGTATGACGTCAGGTTTGAATTAAGTAAGAATTTCGGTTTGCTTTTCTTGATAGCTTGCTATGTAGCTAGTAGCTTGAAGGTCGAATCAGTGAGACCTCCACCCGGGTTACTCTTTCTTCTACCCCTGAGTGAGTCTGAGTGCAATTGCATAGATCACTTGCTCTATGGCTGGCTGCCACATTTGGTCACATCCACTTGGGGGAACATTTCAATTTTCACCCACCGCAAAGGCCGTTATAAATCAATTGGGCCATTGAGTTCAGTATTATTGCGAATAAATCTTGATCCCAATGGAGCTTACTCAGAGATCCGGCGGTGGAGTCGCCCACGTACCGCTCGGCTAGACGATGTTGCTACAAACATGGCGATCATGTGCTGACTAACCAGTGTCTCAGATGCCATTCAAATTTTAATTGTGCATCCGACACCCATGTTTGGTTAGCCAATTTGAGTTTTGCTTTATGATCGTATTGCCCCGGTTGTTGTCTCTGGGAGTTCGGGTATCTTTCTGTCAAATATTAAACCGAATAACTGCCGGCAACCATCAGACACATGTTTATTTTTTTACCTGGCACTTTCACAAAAGATCTCGGATGCTACATCGATCCATCGATTGGGTT
Source organism: Drosophila ananassae (assembly GCF_017639315.1). Lineage (NCBI taxonomy): Eukaryota > Metazoa > Arthropoda > Insecta > Diptera > Drosophilidae > Drosophila > Drosophila ananassae. The sequence goes on along the minus strand of NC_057929.1, from coordinate 5,955,862 downwards.
GCGTGTTGTGTTTATTGGCTTATTGAACTCCGGTGCGGTCTGAAGACTTCGTGGCAGCCAAACCTGGACAGCAGACCGGCCTACGCATCCGTCAGATACTCTTTGCTCACGCAAAGATACAAAATACACACAACACATCCAGTTACATACAGGCGCGGCGCCGAAACCTACGCTCTGACGCTCTGGCTTTTCGGTTTATATTTTTTTGCCTTTTGCGAAGGCGAAGGTGTTGTTGTGTCTCGCTTCCACTCCTATGGGTCCAAAGCTCCGACAACCGAAAACCCACAAACGCTCCGATCCGCTGCTGCCGCTTTCGGCCGGCAGCGCACAGATAGTCGGTCGAAAGCGGTTCCAGACGCGATCAGTACGTTTTGGGTTGTGTTTCGCGACGGTTGGTGATCTTAAAAAGTGCTCCGAACACGAACAGTATAGTTATATAGTACAGTGCCTGGCCCGTATAGTTGTCTCTCGCCTCGCCCTCGACCTCCCTCTCCGGTTTTCTGTCTTTTTTGGCATCTAAGCAGTGTATCTGTATCTGTATCTCATACTGCTACCCACCGCCTGCATCCAAGACTCTCTCACCCTCCAATCCCGACGAGCTTTCAGCTCGGCACCGTTGAGTTATTGTTGTTTTTGGTGCTTCAACTTGAACTATGGGTCGCGTGTTCGTGTGCGTTTTATAAATATTGTAGTATATATATTTTAAAAATAAGTATTTCGACATTCCGCGGTGGAAATTATGTGACACATCAGTCCAAAAATCCCAACAACCACGTCCCATTCACACCGCCCAAGTATATATGTATAATATTATATTAGTGAGAAGCAATCGAGTGAGTGCCGAAAATCAACGAACCGAGCAATTATTGTGATTAATAGCAACGAAAAACAACGAAAAACGACCTCAAATCCGCTGCCAAAGGCCATTGAAAAGCCATTATCCATCCAGGTGCATTATTCACGGCTCTCCGTTAGTGATTACCTCATCTGTGTCAGAGCTCAGCTAGCAAAATGGTATCAAAAAGCAATAAAAAGAAACAAGTGTCTCAGCAGCAGCAGCAGCAACAGCAACAGCAACAGCAACAGCAACAGCAACAGCAATCGCAACCAGCAACATCTACCACAACAACATCGTCGTCGGCCTCGGCCACTAAGCTGACAAAACAACTGGGACCCGATGCGTTCGCCACTTTGGCAACCAACCAGAGCTCCACCACCATGGAGCACGAATCGGTATCCTATGGTGAGCCAGTGGCCGGTACATCGACTGACACTATGCCGGCCGCCGGTGTCCGAAGCTATAGCAGCCGGAGCAGGAGCAAGGCTTCCCAGTCCCAGTCTTCGTCCTCCTACGTTGAGCAATCTCAGGTGCAGCACAGTAGCAGCAGCAGCAGCAGCAAGCAGATCTCGAGGGACTATGCCAACGAGAAGATCATTTCATCGATCGATCTGCTCGAAAGCGAAAAGAAAGATCCAGTATTCTCGGTGCCGATCGAGGTGGTGGAGATCACAACACCCACGCTATCCGTCTCCGCCAGCGGGGGCAGTGTCTCGAAAATGTACACGTCCTCGTCGATGTCTTCCAGCCAGAAGCTCCAGCAGCAGTTTGAATCCACAACCAGTTCCAGTCTACGGAGCGCCAACGAAACGCTCATTGCCAGCGAGAGAGCAGCAACCGACACGGCTACCGGTATGACATCATCCGGCCAGAGGAAACAGGTTGGCTTCGATTCAGACACCAAGACAATGACAAACACCACCAGCAGCAGCAGCACCACCACAAACATCAACATCAGCAACCTAAAGAGCAGCACTTCGAGCAGCACCACCAACGGCGGAGTTATTAATTTGAGCGAATCTCAGAGCGTGCCAAAGCTGCCACTGCCAAGCGGTGGAACAGCTGATGGTCCCATCAACGCATCGGTGACGTCGTCGACAGTGGCAGGCGGCGCCTACCCCGAACCGGTTGCCGCGACGTCTGGCGCGACCACAACAAAGGCGACGTCATCGTCCACGCGCCGCAACGATAAACTGGAAGTGGAGGGTCGGACGAGCTTGGACCGACGCACCGATAGTCTCAGCACAGCTGTTGACACAGCTACGTCATCGTCCAAGTCCAGCAAAGAGGTCAGCGAGAGCACAGTCCTGAAGAGCTCGACCAGCAGCAAACAATCAAAGTCCACGTCCAAGAAGGAGGTGTACGACGTGAAGACCAAAACCTGGACGGAGTACAGCGATGGCAGTTCTCAGGGACCGAACAAAAGTCGTCCTGCCTTCGAGCGTTATGTCAGCAAGGACACGGACGGTAGCTGTAAAGTAACTTACAAGAAAAAGATATACGACAGACGCAACAATCGGTGGCGCGTTGTGGATGAGAGGACGGTGGATAGTACCGCTGACCCGGGCTATCCTGAAATAGTGGATGATGTCATTAATACAACAACTACCACCTACACCACCAAGGTGTACGACACGAAGCTTGGCAGGTGGACGGTCGTCGACGAGAAGTCGTTCACTGATACGAAAGCTTTTGTGCCTAATGACATTGCTCGTGAAATTGAGAAAGATAATACCGATGTTGCAAACATAACGACTACCACAGAGGTAACAAAGGTAAGTCATTGATTGTGCGTGCGGTCGTCCGACTGAATAGACCGTTCCCAAAAAAAAAAAACAGACCCAGACACAGGTTTTTATTTTGGGTGTGTGCCTATGGAGAGGTCTTTTTGATATTGAGGAATTTTTTTCCACAGATTTTCGATGCAAGCATCAACGACTGGCGCGTCCTAGACGAAAAGGTTCACACGGATGTTATTGAGAAGATCGTAGAGGCTCCCAAGAAGACCATATACGTGGACGAGTTTGTGGAGATTGAGAAGAACACATCGATTTCGGAAAACAATGAGAACATCACCCTGAACCTTAACGAAACATCGAAACACAAAAATATTACCGAAAATATTTATGATGAAATCGATTATGTGCGGACTGATAAGCAACGCCTAGGCGACTCAAGAACCGTGAGTAGATTAGTTAAGAATATAAACAGGAAAGCTTAACTATTTTTTACATTGAAGACAAATAGTTTAGATACTTAACCTTGGAAGCACAACACTTAGAATTCTTCAAATTCTACGTTATTAAATTCTAGTTGGCACATTTAATACCATAAGTTTCCTTTAAACTTTAATAATATAAAGGATAGTGATTCTTCATCTATAAAGAAGAAAATAAACTATAATTAGCCTCATTAAATATATATTTTATTTTTTAATCCTAATTCTATAGCGTGGAGTCGCAAAGAACAAAGTTTCGACTCACAGCGAAAGATGCATTTGTGAAATTTGCACATGCGGGTATGTTAAATGTCATTTATATTTCATTAGTCCCACAACTAACACAAAGTCTTATATTTTAGACGACATCATTGCTCATCTAGCACAACCAAATCTACGGAAAAAACGATTATTGAAACTGACGGCAAGTGTAATTAAACTTTAAAAAATATTTAAATTGTTATAGTTTTGTATTTTGCAGATACCGTCGACGAAGCATACACGAGGGTACGCACGAATACCTGGTCAAAAAATGAAAACATTCCCAAGCCAAACGAAGACATTCTAGTGGATTATATAGTCATAAAGAAACCAGAAGACAATTTAAAGCCAGAAGGAGAATTTACAGTACCTCAAAAGGAGCCATATAGACCGGGAGAGAAGCGCGAGAAAATTGTACATACAGACAACCTTCGTACTGAGGGAGAAATGACTTTTGTCGAAAAAGAGGAATACCAATACGCTGTCCGTCCTGGATATGTTAAGCCCACGGATAACCTTAAGCCCGAAGGAGAATTCTTTAGTCCCAAAAAGCCTGAATATGTTCCGGGAGAACGGCCATCACAAGTTCGCCATCCAGACAATCTTCGACCAGAGGGCGAGTTTTATTCCCCCGAAAAGCCTGGTTATACGCCAGCCGATCGGCCAATCCAAAAGCGGCCTGTCGACAATCTTAAACCGGAAGGAGACTTCGAAAGTCCCGAAAAACCTACGTACACGCCAGCCGAGAGACCTGTGAAAATCATCCGCAGTGACAACTTGCGTACTGAAGGGGAAATGACATTTGTGGAGCGAGAGGAGTACCAATACGTCACACGACCCGGACAAGTAAAACCAACAGATAACCTAAAGCCCGAAGGAGAATTCTACAGCCCCGAAAAACCGAAATATAAGCCAGGGGAGCGACCAACTCAAGTCAGGCACGAAGACAACCTCCGCCCAGAGGGAGAGTTCTACACTCCAGAAAAGCCAGGATTCAGACCATCTGAAAGACCAACTCAAAAAAGGCCTCAAGACAACTTAAAGCCTGAGGGAGATTTCTACAACCCAGAGAAACCACAATACCAGGCAGGCGAACGACCTTCTCAAGTCAGGCCAGAAGACAATCTTCGACCAGAAGGAGAATTCTACACACCGGACAAGCCCGGCTTCCGACCAGCGGAGAGACCTGTTCAAAAGAAGCCTGAAGATAACCTGAAGCCAGAAGGAGACTTTTACAGTCCAGAGAAACCGAAGTATCGTCCTGGCGAACGGCCTTCTCAAGTACGACCGGAAGACAATCTTCGACCGGAGGGCGAATTCTACACACCTGAGAAACCAGGTTTCCGACCAGCGGAGAGACCCGTCCAAAAGAAGCCTGAAGACAACCTGAAGCCTGAAGGAGACTTTTACAGTCCGGAGAAACCAGGATATAAGCCTGGGGAAAGGCCTTCTCAAGTACGACCAGAAGACAATCTTCGACCCGAGGGTGAATTCTACACACCGGAGAAACCAGGTTTCCGGCCAGCGGAGAGACCTGTTCAAAAGAAGCCTGAAGATAACCTGAAGCCAGAAGGAGACTTTTACAGTCCAGAGAAACCGAAGTATCGTCCTGGCGAACGGCCTTCTCAAGTACGACCGGAAGACAATCTTCGACCGGAGGGCGAATTCTACACACCTGAGAAACCAGGTTTCCGACCAGCGGAGAGACCCGTCCAAAAGAAGCCTGAAGACAACCTGAAGCCTGAAGGAGACTTTTACAGTCCGGAGAAACCAGGATATAAGCCTGGGGAAAGGCCTTCTCAAGTACGACCAGAAGACAATCTTCGACCGGAGGGTGAATTCTACACACCGGAGAAACCCGGTTTCCGACCAGCGGAGAGACCTGTTCAAAAGAAGCCTGAAGATAATCTGAAGCCGGAGGGAGACTTCTACAGTCCAGAGAAACCGAAGTATCGTCCTGGAGAAAGGCCTTCTCAAGTACGTCCAGAAGACAACCTCCGACCTGAAGGAGAATTCTACACACCTGAGAAACCAGGATTCCGACCAGCGGAGAGACCTGTTCAAAAGAAGCCCGAAGATAACTTGAAGCCAGAGGGAGAGTTTGTGAAGCCTGAGAAACAGGTGTACAAGCCAGCGGAGAAGACGGAGAAGATTATTCGCAAGGACAATCTCCGAACAGAAGGAGAAATGACTTTTGTCGAGAGGGAAGAGTATCAGTATGTTGTGCGCCCTGAACAAGTTAAGCCCACTGACAATCTGAAACCCGAAGGAGACTTCTACAGTCCAGAGAAACCGAAGTATCGTCCTGGAGAAAGGCCTTCCCAAGTACGACCAGAAGACAACCTCCGACCTGAAGGAGAATTCTACACACCTGAGAAACCAGGTTTCCGACCAGCGGAGAGACCAGTGCAAAAGAAGCCTGAAGATAACTTGAAGCCGGAGGGAGAGTTTGTGAAGCCTGAGAAACAGGTGTACAAGCCAGCGGAGAAGACGGAGAAGATTATTCGCAAGGACAATCTAAGAACAGAAGGAGAAATGACTTTTGTCGAGAGGGAAGAGTATCAGTATGTTGTGCGCCCTGAACAAGTTAAGCCCACTGACAATCTGAAACCCGAAGGAGACTTCTACAGTCCAGAGAAACCGAAGTATCGTCCTGGAGAAAGGCCTTCTCAAGTACGACCAGAAGACAACCTCCGACCTGAAGGCGAATTCTACACACCTGAGAAACCAGGCTTCCGACCAGCGGAGAGACCTGTTCAAAAGAAGCCTGAAGATAATCTGAAGCCGGAGGGAGACTTCTACAGTCCAGAGAAACCGAAGTATCGTCCTGGAGAAAGGCCTTCTCAAGTACGACCAGAAGACAACCTCCGACCTGAAGGAGAATTCTACACACCTGAGAAACCAGGTTTCCGACCAGCGGAGAGACCAGTGCAGAAGAAGCCTGAAGATAACTTGAAGCCGGAGGGAGAGTTTGTGAAGCCTGAGAAACAGGTGTACAAGCCAGCGGAGAAGACGGAGAAGATTATTCGCAAGGACAATCTAAGAACAGAAGGAGAAATGACTTTTGTCGAGAGGGAAGAGTATCAGTATGTTGTGCGCCCTGAACAAGTTAAGCCCACTGACAATCTGAAACCCGAAGGAGACTTCTACAGTCCAGAGAAACCGAAGTATCGTCCTGGAGAAAGGCCTTCTCAAGTACGACCAGAAGACAACCTCCGACCTGAAGGCGAATTCTACACACCTGAGAAACCAGGCTTCCGACCAGCGGAGAGACCTGTTCAAAAGAAGCCTGAAGATAACTTGAAGCCGGAGGGAGAATTCTATAGTCCAGAGAAACCGAAGTACCGTCCTGGAGAAAGGCCTTCTCAAGTACGTCCAGAAGACAACCTCCGACCCGAAGGAGAATTCTACACACCTGAGAAACCAGGTTTCCGGCCAGCGGAGAGACCTGTTCAAAAGAAGCCTGAAGATAATCTGAAGCCGGAGGGAGACTTCTACAGTCCAGAGAAACCGAAGTATCGTCCTGGAGAAAGGCCTTCTCAAGTACGACCAGAAGACAACCTCCGACCCGAAGGAGAATTCTACACACCTGAGAAACCAGGTTTCCGGCCAGCGGAGAGACCTGTTCAAAAGAAGCCTGAAGATAATCTGAAGCCGGAGGGAGACTTCTACAGTCCAGAGAAACCGAAGTATCGTCCTGGAGAAAGGCCTTCTCAAGTACGACCAGAAGACAACCTCCGACCCGAAGGAGAATTCTACACACCTGAGAAACCAGGTTTCCGGCCAGCGGAGAGACCTGTTCAAAAGAAGCCTGAAGATAATCTGAAGCCGGAGGGAGACTTCTACAGTCCAGAGAAACCGAAGTATCGTCCTGGAGAAAGGCCTTCTCAAGTACGACCAGAAGACAACCTCCGACCTGAAGGAGAATTCTACACACCTGAGAAACCAGGTTTCCGACCAGCGGAGAGACCAGTGCAGAAGAAGCCTGAAGATAACTTGAAGCCGGAGGGAGAGTTTGTGAAGCCTGAGAAACAGGTGTACAAGCCAGCGGAGAAGACGGAGAAGATTATTCGCAAGGACAATCTAAGAACAGAAGGAGAAATGACTTTTGTCGAGAGGGAAGAGTATCAGTATGTTGTGCGCCCTGAACAAGTTAAGCCCACTGACAATCTGAAACCCGAAGGAGACTTCTACAGTCCAGAGAAACCGAAGTATCGTCCTGGAGAAAGGCCTTCTCAAGTACGACCAGAAGACAACCTCCGACCCGAAGGAGAATTCTACACACCTGAGAAACCAGGTTTCCGGCCAGCGGAGAGACCTGTTCAAAAGAAGCCTGAAGATAATCTGAAGCCGGAGGGAGACTTCTACAGTCCAGAGAAACCGAAGTATCGTCCTGGAGAAAGGCCTTCTCAAGTACGTCCAGAAGACAACCTCCGACCCGAAGGAGAATTCTACACACCTGAGAAACCAGGTTTCCGGCCAGCGGAGAGACCTGTTCAAAAGAAGCCTGAAGATAATCTGAAGCCGGAGGGAGACTTCTACAGTCCAGAGAAACCGAAGTATCGTCCTGGAGAAAGGCCTTCTCAAGTACGTCCAGAAGACAACCTCCGACCCGAAGGAGAATTCTACACACCTGAGAAACCAGGTTTCCGGCCAGCGGAGAGACCTGTTCAAAAGAAGCCTGAAGATAACCTGAAGCCAGAAGGAGACTTTTACAGTCCAGAGAAACCGAAGTATCGTCCTGGCGAACGGCCTTCTCAAGTACGACCGGAAGACAATCTTCGACCGGAGGGCGAATTCTACACACCTGAGAAACCAGGTTTCCGACCAGCGGAGAGACCCGTCCAAAAGAAGCCTGAAGACAACCTGAAGCCTGAAGGAGACTTTTACAGTCCGGAGAAACCAGGATATAAGCCTGGGGAAAGGCCTTCTCAAGTACGACCAGAAGACAATCTTCGACCGGAGGGTGAATTCTACACACCGGAGAAACCCGGTTTCCGACCAGCGGAGAGACCTGTTCAAAAGAAGCCTGAAGATAATCTGAAGCCGGAGGGAGACTTCTACAGTCCAGAGAAACCGAAGTATCGTCCTGGAGAAAGGCCTTCTCAAGTACGTCCAGAAGACAACCTCCGACCTGAAGGAGAATTCTACACACCTGAGAAACCAGGATTCCGACCAGCGGAGAGACCTGTTCAAAAGAAGCCTGAAGATAACTTGAAGCCAGAGGGAGAGTTTGTGAAGCCTGAGAAACAGGTGTACAAGCCAGCGGAGAAGACGGAGAAGATTATTCGCAAGGACAATCTCCGAACAGAAGGAGAAATGACTTTTGTCGAGAGGGAAGAGTATCAGTATGTTGTGCGCCCTGAACAAGTTAAGCCCACTGACAATCTGAAACCCGAAGGAGACTTCTACAGTCCAGAGAAACCGAAGTATCGTCCTGGAGAAAGGCCTTCCCAAGTACGACCAGAAGACAACCTCCGACCTGAAGGAGAATTCTACACACCTGAGAAACCAGGTTTCCGACCAGCGGAGAGACCAGTGCAGAAGAAGCCTGAAGATAACTTGAAGCCGGAGGGAGAGTTTGTGAAGCCTGAGAAACAGGTGTACAAGCCAGCGGAGAAGACGGAGAAGATTATTCGCAAGGACAATCTAAGAACAGAAGGAGAAATGACTTTTGTCGAGAGGGAAGAGTATCAGTATGTTGTGCGCCCTGAACAAGTTAAGCCCACTGACAATCTGAAACCCGAAGGAGACTTCTACAGTCCAGAGAAACCGAAGTATCGTCCTGGAGAAAGGCCTTCTCAAGTACGTCCAGAAGACAACCTCCGACCTGAAGGAGAATTCTACACACCTGAGAAACCAGGTTTCCGGCCAGCGGAGAGACCTGTTCAAAAGAAGCCTGAAGATAATCTGAAGCCGGAGGGAGACTTCTACAGTCCAGAGAAACCGAAGTATCGTCCTGGAGAAAGGCCTTCTCAAGTACGACCAGAAGACAACCTCCGACCTGAAGGCGAATTCTACACACCTGAGAAACCGGGCTTCCGACCAGCGGAGAGACCTGTTCAAAAGAAGCCTGAAGATAATCTGAAGCCGGAGGGAGACTTCTACAGTCCAGAGAAACCGAAGTATCGTCCTGGAGAAAGGCCTTCTCAAGTACGTCCAGAAGACAACCTCCGACCCGAAGGAGAATTCTACACACCTGAGAAACCAGGTTTCCGGCCAGCGGAGAGACCTGTTCAAAAGAAGCCTGAAGATAATCTGAAGCCGGAGGGAGACTTCTACAGTCCAGAGAAACCGAAGTACCGTCCTGGAGAAAGGCCTTCTCAAGTACGACCAGAAGACAACCTCCGACCTGAAGGAGAATTCTACACACCTGAGAAACCAGGTTTCCGACCAGCGGAGAGACCAGTGCAGAAGAAGCCTGAAGATAACTTGAAGCCGGAGGGAGAGTTTGTGAAGCCTGAGAAACAGGTGTACAAGCCAGCGGAGAAGACGGAGAAGATTATTCGCAAGGACAATCTAAGAACAGAAGGAGAAATGACTTTTGTCGAGAGGGAAGAGTATCAGTATGTTGTGCGCCCTGAACAAGTTAAGCCCACTGACAATCTGAAACCCGAAGGAGACTTCTACAGTCCAGAGAAACCGAAGTATCGTCCTGGAGAAAGGCCTTCTCAAGTACGTCCAGAAGACAACCTCCGACCTGAAGGAGAATTCTACACACCTGAGAAACCGAGCTTCCGGCCAGCGGAGAGACCTGTTCAAAAGAAGCCTGAAGATAATCTGAAGCCGGAGGGAGACTTCTACAGTCCAGAGAAACCGAAGTATCGTCCTGGAGAAAGGCCTTCTCAAGTACGACCAGAAGACAACCTTCGACCTGAAGGCGAATTCTACACACCTGAGAAACCAGGTTTCCGACCAGCGGAGAGACCTGTTCAAAAGAAGCCTGAAGACAACCTGAAGCCTGAAGGAGACTTTTACAGCCCGGAGAAACCAGGATACAAGCCTGGGGAAAGGCCTTCTCAAGTACGACCAGAAGACAATCTTCGACCGGAAGGAGAATTCTACACACCTGAGAAACCAGGTTTCCGACCAGCGGAGAGACCAGTTCAAAAGAAGCCTGAAGATAACTTGAAGCCGGAGGGAGACTTCTACAGTCCAGAGAAACCGAAGTATCGTCCTGGAGAAAGGCCTTCTCAAGTACGTCCAGAAGACAACCTCCGACCTGAAGGAGAATTCTACACACCTGAGAAACCAGGTTTCCGGCCAGCGGAGAGACCTGTTCAAAAGAAGCCTGAAGATAACTTGAAGCCGGAGGGAGAGTTTGTGAAGCCTGAGAAACAGGTGTACAAGCCAGCGGAGAAGACGGAGAAGATTATTCGCAAGGACAATCTAAGAACAGAAGGAGAAATGACTTTTGTCGAGAGGGAAGAGTATCAGTATGTTGTGCGCCCTGAACAAGTTAAGCCCACTGACAATCTGAAACCCGAAGGAGACTTCTACAGTCCAGAGAAACCGAAGTATCGTCCTGGAGAAAGGCCTTCTCAAGTACGGCCAGAAGACAATCTTCGACCGGAGGGTGAATTCTACACACCTGAGAAACCAGGTTTCCGACCAGCGGAGAGACCTGTCCAAAAGAAGCCTGAAGATAACTTGAAGCCGGAGGGAGACTTCTACAGTCCAGAGAAACCGAAGTACAAGCCTGGCGAAAGGCCTTCTCAAGTACGTCCAGAAGACAACCTCCGACCCGAAGGCGAATTCTACACACCGGAGAAACCAGGTTTCAGACCAGCGGAAAGACCTGTTCAAAAGAAGCCTGAGGATAACTTGAAGCCGGAGGGAGAGTTTGTGAAGCCTGAGAAACAGGTGTATAAGCCCGCGGAAAAGATAGAGAAAATCATCCGAAAGGATAACTTGCGTACCGAAGGCGATATGACATTTGTGGAAAAGAAAGAATATCAGTATGTTGTTAGACCGGAACAAGTTAAGCCTTCGGATAACTTGAGACCAGAGGGAGAGTTCTTCAGTCCGGAAAAGCCGAAGTACAAGCCTGGAGAACGTGTCACAGTTATCAAACAGAAAGACAATCTGAAAGTGGAGGGAGAATTTTTCGTTCGAGAAAAACAGGAATTCTCGCCTGTCGAACGGCCTAAGCAAAAGAAACCCCATGATAACTTAAAGCCGGAGGGTGAGATGGTACTTCCAGAAAAGGTGAAATATAAGCCGGCTGATAAGGTCACCAAAGTTATTCATAAAGATAATCTTCGCACTGAGGGAGAAATGACCTTTACTGAAAAGACGGAATACCAACATGTCGTTAGACCTTCTCCTGTTAAGCCCGAAGATAATCTCAAAACTACTGGCAAATTTTATGTTCCTGAAAAGACGAGCGTTACGAATGGGGAACGTCCCGAACCAGTTAGACCTAAAGACAACCTTAAACCTGAAGGTGTTATGTACACTCCTGATAAACCGAAATATGAACCTGCATCCCGACCAGAACAGAAGAAATACGTCGATAATTTAAAACCGGAGGGTAAGATGCATATTCCGGAAAAAGAAGCTTTCAAGCCGGCGGACAGAGTCAAGACGGTTATAAGAAAGGATAATTTAAAGACCGAAGGTGAAATGACGTTCACTCAAAAGGAGGAATATCATCATGTTAAGCGACCAGATCAAGTTAAGCCCACCGACAATCTTAAGGTCGAAGGTGAATTCTATACACCCAATAAGACTACCTTTAGGCCTGCCGAGCGGCCCGTTCAGAAGAAGCCCAAGGATAACTTGAAACCAGAAGGAGAGTTCTACAAGAGAACTGATCGTAGTGAGACAGATAGTACAACTCTGGAGACAATAAAGAGAGAAACTCCCAAACGTCCGGTTGATAACCTAAAGATGGAGGGCTCCATGACAGTGACCAGGAAGGATGACTATAAGGCTACCACTAACAAATCAACTGTTGAAAGGACGCAGCGCACTCAGAAATATAAGCACAATAGTTCTTCGATTACTTTGGGTAGTGATACTGCAATCCTCAAGACCACCAATCAGATGAATTACGTATCTGGGAAAGATGCCGTTAAGCAAGTCGACTCGAACAGTCAGAATCCTGTGGATGGCTTGATTGTGGTGTCCACGAAAAAGGTAACAACTGTGATCGGAGGGCGTCATAAGAAGGAACCCGAAACCGAATATGTCAAGAGGCCAGCGAAGATCAACGTCATTGAGAATGTGGCGAAAAATACAACAACCACAAACATTGAGAATACCCAAAATATCCACAAAGAAACAACTTCTATGCAAAGAAATCACAATCTTGTCCAGAATTCATCGTTGACAACGGATACATCCAAGATTGCAATCGAGAGTGATCGTGGTCAGGTGACGAACAGAACTGGAGGGGAAACCACCACACGAGTGGTGTCCGGAGGTTCATCATCCAATATTGTAACCGGTGATTCATCCTCGACACGAGTGGTGTCCGGTCGGACTGTAACGCGCAATACCACAGAGGATACTACTTCAAGAATCGTATCCGGAAGAAACGTTTCAAGCAACATAACTGGCAATACCACAGAAGACACTACTTCAAGAATCGTATCCGGAAGAAACGTTTCAAGCAACATAACTGGCAATACCACAGAGGACACTTCTTCAAGAATCGTATCCGGAAGAAACGTCTCAAGCAACATAACTGGCGACTCAACGACGCGTGTAGTTTCTGGAAGAAATGCCTCTAACAATATAATTTCAGACTCTGGAAGTAAGACAACCAATAACAACATCATCTCCGGTGGCGCGACATCCCATACGTCCACTTCGAAGCACTTCCATCACAGAAAGAGCGAGTTCTCCTCCGAAGCGGATGTGTCCAACACAATATTCCATCGCAAGAGCGTGACCAATGATTCGAATACGGCTAATGGTAGCCTGACCTCCAATGGAAAGATGCAGCGCAAGAGTATTCTGAATCTGAACGAGCAACCCTCCAGCAGTGCTACCTATGGCGGCGAAAGGCAAAGCTATAGCAGTATCCACCGGCAGAATCGGGAATCAGATTTGAACAACACCTTCTCCAGCGAGCGCCGCAGCTGCAGTGTCCACAAGGAGAATCGGGAGCATAACGTGAAAAACTCCTCCTCCATGTCTCGAATTATTTCTGGTGGAGGCACTGGCGCCGACTCCCGATCGAATTTGGAACGGACAACAGTGACACGCACCCATGTAACCGGTGGCGGGGGCATCGATTTTCCATCTCAATCTCACACCCATGGCAGCAGCCATGTGACCACACGTCATCGTGGCGGCCAGCATGTGTCCAGCTCCAGTGGCGGCATCGATTTCCCCTCCTACAGTGCCCACAGTCACACCGAACGTGTGGTCACCCGCCGCGGCAATCAGTCCTCAATTAGTTTGGGCAACGACAAGTTTACCGGCTCCAGTATGTACAAGAGCGAATATATAACTGCCCCGACATCGACATGTGCTGTGCATAAGATTAAGCAAGGTGCATTCCAACATACAAGGAGTACTCAAGAACACAAGTTCTTCAAAACCTCAAACTAATCCGAAAATCAGATAAATCCCAACTACGAGTATAAACATATCTTTTGCCTCACTAATATCCATATCCCATAATAATAATAATATAGTGCCTAAGCTTCCATGACAATATATGTGTTTTTATACAATATACAAACCATAAATATTAACAATAAACATAATTTTTTCAAAGCAATATTACATTTGACTTTTTATTTATTTTTATAAACACAATTTGATTTTTAAGGATCAACTGGAGATGACGTCTTTATTGATAATTTATAAGATGCTAGTGTCGTTTTAAAGGCTAGTATGTATAGGTAACTGTAAAGTTAAACATTAAAAAAATCGACTCGACTATATATATACGCACACATGTATATATAAACAATGATTTCTATCTATAACTCGTACTTTTCGATTTTGTATAATGGTGTACATATGCAATTTATTGTTTTTCTCTGTTCAATTTCTCTATAATAATATCTGTTAATATAATAAATATTTCTCTTTTTTTTCATAATCGTACAATGTATATATATAGTTTTTCATTCATATATGTATATCGTACTCATCGATTCGCTTAAAATACGTGTTTTAATACCCATATATCATATATCATAAATCATTATTATTTGTGTTTGGAAGACATTTTGTTCGCTTGTTTGGAAGACTTGCGTTTCGTTTCTTAAATACTAACATTTATTGTTTTCGATTTCGTTTCGAGTATAAGAATTCCCGGTCTTTTGGGCACAGCCAAATGATGCCCGAGCATCTGGAAGACATGCCATGCCCAAAATTAGGAGGATTTCTTACATTTTTCATCAAATTATCGGATTAGTTAAGTTATTCGCTTAAAATGGAAGACCGATTTCGAATGCATTAATTAGGGCATTGCCCGAATCGTAGATACCGATGACGCCGAAGAGCACGCCGAGCCCAATGATGAGGTAGTCTTTAGCTATTTCCTTCTGGTCGAGCAGGTGACCCTTGATTTTGATGTGGAAATAGCAGGGCCAGATAAAACTTAGCATGGTGCCGGTGAAGCTGCCGATGAAGCCCATCAAAATGGAGAAGTGGGGAATGAAAATGGCCATCAGTATGGTGGACACGATAACGCCCACCCGGAAGCCCAGGCCCCAAACTTTCAGTTCCCCGTCCAAATTCCAGATGGTTGGGAACTTGGTCTTTGGCGGACCCCGGAAGAAGTTCCGTTCGAGCAGCTCACAGGCAGCATAGTATGGCAAGGGGTAGCTAAGAACGGCCTTAATGACCAGAAAGAAGTTCACCAGTCCCTTGAATCCCTGCGAGTGCAGGTTGTTGGTGATGACCTGCTGGGTGTCGTTCTGGAAGGTAAGGAAACAAATATAGCCAAATCCGGCCTTAAACACCGCTGCCGCAATATGCGACCAGTCCAGCATCCAGTTGAACTTCGATCGATCGATCATGTTGCCCTCGAGAGTGGGCAAGAAGATCTGGGATGTGTACGAGAAGACGATCACGCCCAATGAAATGGGGAAGTTCTCCATGTCGATGCTGAAGCGGACCTTGGACCAGCCCCAGTCTCCAATCTGTAGCAGGCAGTAGCCCAGGATCACGGCATTTATCACGATGTGCGACATTGTGCACCAGAACGACAGGGTCGACACCATCTTCAGGGACTTGAGGAAGCCCATGGGCAGCAGGAAGATGCCCACGAACAGCATCCAGGAGCGTGAATCGAACGATCCTTGTGGATAGGTGCCGGCCAAAAGATCTCCGCACACCACCACGTACAGGATGCAGGTCATCAGGAGCTCAATAAGCTGGGCAATGCTGACGGCGCGGGCGCCCAACTTGGGTCCAAAACATACCTTGGCGATGGCCACGTAACTGTCGCGTACACGCACCATTTGTCCCGTGGCTGGATCCGGTTCGTAGAGGCACTGCACCAGCACCTTTCCCGTGTAGCAGCAGATGTGTGCAATGCCCACCATGGCCACGATGGCCCAGTAGCCGCCGTGGAGCACGGCGAATGGCAGCGATACAATGAACATGCCCTGAATAGCGTTGGTCACATTCCAGCCGGCCTGAAACTCGTCGATCTTGCAGCCGCCGCCACCCTCTCCCTCGCAGACGAATGAGCTGCCCTCCGAGGCGATGCTTCCTTGTCTGGAGAGAACCGGGATCAGTGGAAGGATACTCTTCATTTAGTTTAGGGGGAAACTCACCTGAAGCCATCGGTTTGCTGATACCTGCCGTCGTACTCATTGAAGGATGTGCTCTGGTACTCGCCTTTGTACTCGCCAGCACCCTCGCCCTCACCCTCTGCTGTCCAGTTGCCGGCATTCCGGAAAGGATTAGAGCTCATTTCCGTGGACTGCTCGCCGCCGTCCATGCCCGCATAGTCCATACCCTGGCCGTGACCCTGGGGGTGGTGGTGCTGCTGTTGCTGCTGGGGCTGATGCGTACTACCCGGCGGCTGTTCGTAGTCCTTGCGCTCTGGAATTTGCTGTCTGGCCGTTTGGACGGCCACGTTCAGTATATTTCTGAGCGGCGGCAATGGTGTGGCTTTCAATTTGGCTATGAATGACATGTTGGATGCTGGCTATATACGGCTCTAATGGTGGGATGGTGCGAGATTGGTGGTGGTGACGATAGTGGTGGTGGTGGAGATGAATGGCGGCGGCCGCGGTGGTGTCAAGAAGGCGTTCGACTCGGCTTGGCTCGAATGTGCTGTAGTTTATTGATTTTGCCGATGGGTCCAAATGGCTATGGCTTTGTGAAAATTTTGGGGGCTTCCGAAAGCATCCGAAACTGGAATCCGCTACTCGAATTATACTACTTGCCGTTTCTGGACATTAATGATAACGAATCTAAAAGATAAAACCGATTTTTTATGTACAGATTCTTGATTTTTTCTTTTGTTGATGATGACTTCTTGGCGCCTTGTGCGAATGCTGCACGTTAATCATGCGATTCTCGGATACTTGCACATCCTGCTCACTCGTTATTCGGTCCTGAATCCTGTCGTAATATCCTGCTAAAATGGCCGAAATCAATGCGAAATTAAATTTTCAAAAATTTAAGTGCGAATTTTATGTAACGTGGGAAATCTTTGGCCGAGTGCGAATGAGAAAAGAAAATCTTTGCACTCCAGCTCGATGGATGTGGTTGTGCGCAGACTCCGGAGTCTGCTGTGTATATCGGGACAAGGATGTGTCATATGGTCACGGTCCATCTGCGTTCCAACCCCGCCGCCGTAATCGCTGCCAGACGCGTTCCACAGTGACATTGACATCGATAGCAGTGATTCGATTGCTTAGGATTTACTTTATTTCGTTCTTTCTTTTTGAATTTCAATATATTTTCATTTAGTTTCTACACATTGTACATTTTCTAGGATCTAGGCGCTAGGACTCTAGTCGGGATGGAAGAACATTGAGGGAGAATTCTTGGGGAGGGGGTTCAAACTTAGGACTACCTAAACCACTCTCTAAGCTCTAGTTATCAAAACTACATACATATGTGTCTCTGATCCGGAGTCAGTTGCTGTAGCAGGTTTTGCGGACTCCTGCCAGAATGTTGCTAATCTCGTCGTCCTTGCGCTGCTGCTGCTCGAACAGCATCTCGCCCACGCCCACTCCCACCATCCCGGTGCCAACAGGTCCGAAGGGATGGTGCTGCTGCATGGCTCCCACTCCCGAGGAGTTCGAGGAGGCCACCGTCTGAATGGAGGACAGGGCGGGCGGAGCGGAATGTGACACCTGCTGCTGCAGTGGCGCCTGGACTTGGATTTGGTTTTGAGTCTGACCCTGGGCCATGCCCTCGTAGCCGCCGTAGTTCCCGTAGTGCAGATATCCACCCTGCATGGGCTGGGCTCCGAAGCCGCCGGCCGTGGTCTGCTGGAACGGCACTGCCAGCTGGAGCGGAAAGGCGGCCAGCGAGGTGGGTGCGTACGGAAGCTGGCTGTAGTAGCTGGCCGCCGTAGCCGGGAGCATGGCGTTGTTGTAGGTCTCCGCCTCATAGTCGTCGTAATTGTGATTTGTGTCCGGGTACTTGAGACACTTCTCCGGCGTCGGATCCTTGTGCTGCTCATTGGAGGTGGAGTAGTCCAGGTCGTTGCTCTGGTAGCGCAGAAAGTCTTCGTACTGCATCCCGTAGGCATTGGCGCTGGGCAGATACTCATTGGCGGAGGACGACAGCTCGTTCATGCTGAGCCGCAGATTGCCGCAATTGTCCGCCATGGTTACGGCGTAGCTGCCCATCTCGGACGTGGTGGGCGTGGGTCCGGCGGAGGAGCTGGAGGGCGCAGTGAGGCTATTGCAATGTTGCTGCAATACTCCGACACTGCTCCGCATGGAGGCGCCACCATCGTCCTCGGAAACGGACACGGGCGGATAGAAGGTGCCCTTGACGGAGTGTCCGTGATCGAGCAGTCCTCGATTGTTGCAGGTCACGTACATCCCCCTGGCCGCCACCACGGCCACGGATGTGGGGGCCAGTGGATAGCTGCCGGTGTACAGGCCCTGTTGTGGCTGAGGCTGACCTTTAACCTTGGCCTCCTCCGAGGACTTGGAGAGCTTATCCTGGCGTGCCTTGGTCGCTCGACTGGAGGGCGGCGGCTTCGTTAGTTTCTTCAGCAACAAGGAGCTGTCGTAGCTGCCACCCGTTCCCGGCGACGATTCGTTGAGCAATGCGGGTGGACAATTGGCGGCCAAGGACTCGATCTGCTCGGAACTGTCCGCATTGCTGTAGCAGTCCACGGAGCTGGGCGAATATGTGGGTTTCAGGGGCTGCTCATACAGGCCGCCCGCTGAGACCTGATTCGGATTCTGGTTCGTGGAGTTGCAGGTGCTCTCGTCGGTGGTGGGCGTGGTGTAACTGGACGATGCTGTTGCCAATGGCGGGGTGCTCAGCTTGGAACTCGACTTGGTTCCTCCACCGCCCACAGGGTTGGGTGAGTTTTCGCTCTGCTCCTTGCCACCCGGCTGGAGGGTGCGCAGCTTGGACTGTTTGCGTCTTCGTGGCCTGTACTTGTAGTTGGGATGTTCCGTCATATGGATAACCCGGAGACGCTCTGCCTCCTCTACGTACGGCCTTCGATCTTGGGGCGTCAGGGAACGCCATTTTTTGCCTGAAAAATATAAAGAAAATGGTGTCCAGAAATGAGAAAAACTTTCAGTGGAAATGGCAATCCTTAAACTATCCTTAGTAAAACATCCTTCCACTTACCCAACATCTTGCTGAGGTCGGCATTATGCAGGTCGGGATTCTCGTCGGCCAGCTTCTTGCGCTCGATCTTGGCCCAGACCATGAACGCGTTCATCGGCCGGCGGATGCGCGACTCTTTGGCACTTTTTGACTGGGTTCCGCCGCTGGGTCGGTACTTGAGGTCGCCGGGCAGGGGCTTGTGCCGCTCCAGATAGCCACAGTTGGGGGCACAGAGGTCGCCCTTGTAGTCATAGCTCCACATTGATCCCGGCTCACAATCCTCCATGGATCCCGTTGTGGTAATGGTTCCACCGCTGACCAGGCCCGGATGCGGATGCGACAAGAACTTATTCAGCACCGAAGTGCCGCCGGTGCCCAGAAGCGGGATATTGCTGCTGATCAGCGAACCGGAGGCAGTGCCTCCGCCCACATAGGCGCTGGACGAGACCATCGGCGGCATGGGCGAGTGGCTGTGGCTGTGCACGGAGAGAACGGCCTCGCCGAGGGAGTGCTCGTTCTCGTATCCGGCGCTCTGTATGGCTGGGGAGTGGAGGCTGGGCGAGGAGTGCTCGCTGCCCTGCCGGACGTGGTAGAGGCCCCCGGCATCGTTGGTGGTCTCGTGCATCAGCCGGCCGTGGCTGTCCGTCAAGTAGCCGCCGTGCTCCGGATAGTCGCTGCCAGTCGAGTGGCTGTACTCCGGAGTGCGCGAAACGTGCGGGTACTTTTTCGAGCTGGAAATTAAAAGGTTTTGTTTTTTTAAATTATAAAATAGGTTTTTGAAGCCTCCAGCATGTTATTTTTCTTCCACAATTATGATAAAATTAAGTTTAAAATAAAATATAAATCTAAGCATATTTTTAAGACTCAGTTCTTGATTAATCTGTCTTGTAAAAGTGAAATATCAGAAACTCATTTGAAGTTTCTTCTTTTTTAAATCGAATAAAAAGATAGATAAGTATTTACGAACCTTTTTTAAAAACATGTTTTCAAATTAGTTGAAAATCAAAAGAAATACATACATATATAACTTTTATAGACCTAAGGTTTTTATACACATTTTTAACTCTTAAGTCCATTTAATTTTAATGAATTTCTGAATAAGAAACATAAGTTCCAAGCTCTATTTATGCAAATTTCAGTTATTATAGACTCTATTATTATATAGAAGTAAGTACATATATAGAAGTATACACTCCATATTAAAAAGTAACAATATCAAACAACTATAACTATTGTTAAGTAAAGACTTTGATAGTAATTTCAAGTCTCCTAATGCTTAATAACTTTTAAGATAAAACTAAACAAAATATTTAAATAATATATATTTTAAAACCCTTCCAAACTAAACTTTGTAGTCTTCAGAAATGTGATTATTTCTTCCGTCTGATCCGATCCCCTTTCCGAATCGCATTCATGGACGTTGTTAATGCCGCTCCCCAGGGGCTACCGCAGAAAATTACGTACCGCCGGCAAAAATGCCCGTCGCAATGTTCCTTATAATGATATTTAAAAGGGCTGCTAAATACGTTGACAATTTTCGCGTTGCTGCCGCCGCGCAGGAGGAGTGGGAAGGAGTGGGGCTTTGCATTTATCAGACACCAGTGGCGGGAGACCTAAAGGCGGGAGGACGGAGGACGGAGGCTGGATGGACTGTGGAGCCCTGGATGGGTCGGAGCCGGAGTGTGTGTGTGTGCCCTGCATCGGTGCGCTCCTTAATGTCAGCGGACATAAATGTAAATTGGGCGCGTGCAGCTATTGTATTATCAAAGGAGGCCGCCCCAACTCCGACAAGCCACCGTCTCGGATCTGCCGATCTGCCGGTCTGGGGTCTGAGGGCCTGGGGTTCGGGCCTTGGATCTCGGATATGGGGATATCTCGGGCGGAGTAAGCAAAGAAGCTGGAGCAGAAGCTGCTGCTGCTGCTGCTGCAATCCAGACTGGGGACCCAGATCGAGACCAAGTCCGAAGCCGAAAACCAAGAATGAGAATGAGAATGAGGCCGCAGTCTGGCTGCCTTGCCGGACCTTTATGCATAACTTTTAAAACTTGCGACATATCGACACATTTCAAAGTAATTCGCCTTCCAAGAATTCAGGCAGCATTGGGAGCATGGAGCATAAAGCCAGGACAAGTTTAAATATTGCCGAGAATAAGCTCCCGAGATATCGACTACGATCCGGGTTTTGCTTTCGGTGCTCCTTTGGGGATCTTTGGTCGTAGTTGCTTGGTTGGCTGGGTTGCCTTGCTCCGCATTTCTGTGCTCCTTCGATTTGTTACCGTTTGAATTTATTGCTGCCCACTACACTTTTGGTCTATTGTCTGGATCTGCCGCTCTGTGGCTCTTTTGCCTGCTTGGAAACCTCTGTTCGAGCCTAATTGTTTGGCTGGATATTCTAAGTCAGCCATCCAGTCAGCCAGCCAGCTAGCCAGGAGAGTCCCAGCCTTTAAGTCTTGCTCAGGGCCTTTTGTCCAGATAGAAACCCCCAACTCCCCAACTCCTGACCAGCTAGAGGCGCTCTAGTTCCGACTACTTTCTTTTGACCAGCCATGCCGCCAAAGTTGCATATTTTTAGTTTGGCTTTCAGCGGCTTCCAGTACCCTTGAATCTATGGATGCCTTGCCCCCTTCCCCTTTCCAGTTCCCTGTTTACCGGCAAGCGGCAAGCAAAAGTCCCGGCTACCCAGCCCTCGATGAAGTCCCGATAATTTATTGAGGGTTTTCGGTGACGTCGTTACGTTTTTGATATTCGGTTGCGGCTGCCGCTGCTAAATACTTCGCCGCTGTCGATATGCCGCCAAGTTGGCCAGAAGGGGTACACAAAATTATACCGTCTTGGTTCCTGCCACTGCCACAGTGGACCCGCCGAAACCTCCGATCCCCATCACCCATCCCCTACCCGTTCACTGTTCCCTGTTCCGGGATCGCAGTCCTGCTGTCCGAGCTGTCCCAACTGTCGGCTGTCTGGCCGCAGTCGGTCTGGCTTTATCCTAAGCTCGCTCACGATCCACGAAACTACGCTCCTGGCTTAGCTTTGGACCTCGACTTGGACGGACAGGCTCTGGCTACAGCTTCAGTTTCAGTTTAAGCCACAGTTTGGAGTGCTGCTTAGCCATGGCCCTGATTTTAAAATAGGACACATACAGTGGCCGGTAAGTTGGCATTTTTATGCGCGCAAAATGTCAACATCTTTGCAAAATGCCACATATTCCACATTGCGGCCAGTCGCGGCAGCATCTCCTCTGCCCCAAGCAGTAACCCAGGCAGTGCCCCAGTACTCCATGTCCAACCTGGGGACCATGGAACGTTTTGTTTACGACAACAACGTCTCCTCTGGTGGCTCAGTAAAAGGTGGAACGAAGAAGTAAGAAGGTTCCTGAGAGTAATGGGTTGGGGCAGCCAGCCTGCCTGCTCCCCCTAGGCAACTCCTCCTCCGTTTCCCTTTTTAACAAGCCAGCCAACTTCATTCAGGAGCCGCCTTGATCTGGAGAGTGTCAGGCGCTTTAGCATATTGTGATTCATGTGACGCTCTGCCGCGCTTGCCAAGACAGCCTCTGAAGTCGCCCAGTTCTGAAAATCAGATACACCCCACACCCCATGGATCTGTGTATAAAAGAATTCATGGAAGGCATTATATGGTCATAAGGAGCGACTCCTTCATCTATATTCGCCATATTCTTGGTTAATTTTAGAAAGTATTTCGACCAGAGATCCCAAAAACTTGACAATCTGGCAAACTCCGGCAAATAGGACAGTAATTAAGACAGATCCCCGGCTACTGTGAGCTGTCAATACCTTTTGTCTAGTCTTTCTTCTATTCGGAAGAATGGCCCGGGTCTGAGACTGGGCCTGGGGGATTCTCGAGGCTTTCGAGACGACAGGTATGTGACAACAATTGGCCAGATTTGTCTCGGATTCTAAACAATAGCGGTGCTGCAGAGCAACACGAAAATGGTATTTTATTGAGGAGATGGCTTAGATTGATTTAGTGTGGCTCTAAGGTTGACATTATATATTGGGTTGCATACTTAGTACAGGAGGTGCTCTCTATTCAAATTAGCAAATTGTTTGCGGTCTGTGGGGTGGCTACTGGTCCAATTATCACATTAGGGTTACAATCACCCTGATATACATATTAGAAAGCTCCTCCCCTTCGGACTGGCTAATTAACAACCTTGATAACTAATTTATTTAGATTTTCCGATTGTCATTTGCACATAAATTTTATATGAAATCATTAATCGATCAGTAGGTTGGGGGTTACAGAGGGATAAAGTAGGCTCTCTATTCCCTACTTGTTGGCCAATTGAAAGGCTTTGGTCTCAATAGACTTCGTAAAGTGAGGCTGTTACCTATACATCTTCTTACCAAATAATCATGGCCGGAATGGCAAATCATTTGGCGCCTCATCTTCGATCGCATTGGGCATCGCAAGTGGCTGTAAGCCGTGTGGCAAGGTAATAAAAGCCATTTTGATTTTCGGTCTCAGTCAAAGGCAAAAGGCAGATGTGCTGGAGGTGGGTGTGGCCAGCGCTTGGCCAGAGGATGGAGGTTGGGGGGCCCATCTGCCCCGGCGACTCTCCATTTGCTCCATTTGCAGTCTATTGGTTGCCTGCTGTGGTGGCTGCTTGAGGCGCCCCAACCCGAATACATTTGTTACCAAGCCGGGCCAGGCCAGGCACCCAGCCAGCCAGGAGAACAGATTTCCAATGCAACAAACGGGTTTTGAAGCCACGACTTGGGCCAGTTCCAGAGCTGTATCTGTATCTGAACCTAAGACTGAGTCGGAGTCTGAGGCTGGGGCTAAAAAAAAAAAAAAGCGGCGGTGCCCAGGTGTGATGTACTTGAATAACTTAACGACGCAGTCCAGGTCGCCGCTGCCGCTGCCGTTGCCGCCAAGTTGCTGCGATGAGTTGTCGGCCATTTACGCATACATATGCATGTGTATATGGCATGGAGTATGCAGTATGCAGTATGCAGCATGTGGCATGTGCAGTATGTAGCATGTAGATGCTGCTGCGACTGCTGCTGCCTGGCCAATAAGCATAAACAGCCCAGCATCCGGGCCCGAAGAGCCGCCATCTTAGGTTTAATGAACATAAACGAAGCGCTACCTGAGCGAATGAGATCGGTACGCACTTAATATGTATCTGTGTATCTGTGAGATACGTGCATGCGTGTATATATTTTATGTGGATGTATCTGTGGAGGCCATTTACTGGCCGGGGCACATAATTAAACTAATGAAGCAAGCGAAGAGCAGGGCAGCGCCATCATCATCATCACCATCACTCTTCGAGGGCCGAAGTGAAGCCGAAGAGCTCGATTCGTTCGGCTAATGAGGTTTATTGCGGCTGTCGTCGCTCGATCCCCCCACCACACCTCCCATCCCCCCAGTCTCCAACCCACTACCATGCCCCCCATAAATCCCCCTGTGCCCTGGTACTTCCCCTCATTCAGCAGCCAAAGAAACAGCGAAGACCCAGTTCTCACACAAGCGATTTTAAGAGCATAAAAAAAGATACAAAAATTTAATGGATTTTAGCACGCACACCAGCACACGCAGAGAATCACATACACACAAAGATACACCACAGGTATGCATACGGATACAGATACAGATACATTTAGTTACGAATAGACGACGACTCCCTCGCAGGTTGAGTGGCACTAAATTATATGGATTGCATGGAAATGGAGGCAGTGCTACATGTTCGTACTAGTAAGTAGAGTAATTGCATGTGAAGGATCTCTACTTAGCTAGTTGGTGGCTATGGAAATAAATACCAGCCCAGCCGGACCTTAATCATTGTCGTTACGGGGGCCCCCTCGGGCGGTATTGCCACATTTCATAAAAATATCTTCAACTTTTCTGTGTAAAACATAGACGGGTATTCGCTAAATGTTTTATGATCACTAATTGCTTTAATTCAATAAACTGCCAGAAATGGGATGCGATCATGCAATAGTTTTTTGTTTTCCAAATCAAATTAGAAACTATCTAGAAAAGGGAAATCTTGGGAACTGTTTTGAGTTGCACTTCCGCTTTTAAGATACTAACTAAGAGCTAGAAGTATTATTCTAATCTTCGTAATAAAACATTATAAAATTTACACATTTTTCATAGAATTTAATTTTAAAACTTATAGTTTCTTAATATATTCATTTGTGAAACTAAATATGAAGTTTTCCCCACTCCTTGAAATTTTTTTCGGAAACATTTTCAAAGTATTATGTTCTTCAGATAGTTTTTAGCTTGTTTTTCAGTTGAATACAATAAATTAATTTCTATATTCATGAATTTAGAGTAATTTTCATTATATTTATAAAGAATTCAATTAGAAAACAACAATTTTACAGTTTATATTCTTTCAAAGACTTTATGTTCCTAAAGACAAGTTTATTTTCTTTTCTTTTGTTCCTAAAACAAAGTTTTAAAATAGAAAACAAATTAGGAGGAACATTTAATAGTTGTATTTTCTTTAAATGGCAATACTGGGAAAAATATATAAATACTATAATCATGATGCATGTTATTAGCCACTTTCTACGCAAAAATTTAGTAGAAATTTTTTTATATTGCATTACACCCTTAATAATTAAGCAATTAACCTGTCTCCGCAAGATTTATAAACAGTAGAAAAGATTTATCTTCAAATTCTAAGAAGAAACAGAAGCTGGAATCTCCTGCTACGTCAAAGTTTTAGTTCCTGCTTAAATTAATTAAAATTAAAGGGGAATTCTTAAACTTAGTAAACTTAGACGTCATGAAGTATAAAATTAACAAAGCAAAACGATACCCAACCACAACTAAAAAAATAACATTTTAATTGGAAGTAAATAGGATTTTGTTTAAAACTTTATATGTTTTTGATTCTCAATCAGAAAACTTCAATGAAATCTTAATTAATTGCCAAACATGATCGGAAATCCACATATAGAGACGCTTGTTTATTGCTCATTGAATTTTATTTGATGAGAATAACTATTTAGATGGAAACCGAAGTTAGCCGAGTTAAGGTAGATCACAGCCTTGACTTGATTTATGGGGGAGCCGTAAAAGATCAAATTGAATGAAATCGCATCAAATCGGCTTGATTTGTGTCCCCTGTCACGTGCTGAGCCAATTTCAAACAGGAAGATTTCAGAAATGTGACGAAATATGCGGCATCTTTCGCCTAAAAAAAGGGCTTTTGGGATAAAAACCAAAAGATTCCCGGAAATCGTTTAGATTTCTTTTTTTTCGGATTCGGTTTTTTTTTTTAAAGTCAAACTGTTCGGATTTATCAAAGCGTTTTCATCTGTACTTAATTTAATTTCATGGCTTCATTTCCATTCATAATTCCAGCCAATTTGTAGACGGGAATTTCCCGTCGGAAACTACGAAAGTCAGTCGGGTGTACCTCAGTTACTATATAACTTAGATATAGACGTTATATATATACGGATATTAAAATCTCATGCGTAGCTATCATGCTGTTTAGATCGGAGGTAAATCTTTTTAATGGTCAAAGCTGCATGACCTCTGGCCGAAATCTAAAGAAACTGTAGACCTAACTCTTCCTCGGACCTCGGATACCATCCGCTCTTTCCCATGGTCAGGTCACCCCCGTCTTAGTGTTGGTCGTCTTGCCCGGGGAGTCTTGGTTCACTTTCCACTTGACCAATTTCGAGCCGGGTCCGAAGACGGTGTTCTTGAGTCATTTACATATTCAGAGAACCCATACTCCGGCCCATACCAGAGTCGAGCCGAGAAGCGGATACGAATACAAGTGTAAGTGTCTGACAAAGTTGAAACTGGGGCCACACTAAGGAAAATCTAAGCGAATTCTCATGTACTATATAGCCCCTATATAAAATGTATATCTCTTGTGGCACTGTGTGTGCATTCAATATCCCCAACCCCAACACCGACGGTGTTTTTTGTTTTTTTTTTTTTTTCGCTGTCGTGCCCGCTGTGCTGAGTATCTGAGTATCTTACTATCTTAGTATCTGTATCTGTGTGTGACAAAGTCTTAAAAAGTCCCCAGTCATGGGCCCATGTAGATGATTGTATATAACAATATATATATATATATATATATATATATATATACACGATCTAGAGAATTTCTTCACCACCACAGGCGCGCTTTTTCCATTTTTCATTATGGTTATTATCTTGAAGATATGTATCTTCGCTTCGGTTGGATATAATTAAACAGCGAGAAAAAAATTTTTAGCATGGGAAAAATGTAAATATTACTTGTAATTTGTTAGCAGATGATGTGGATGTTCGTGATCATATGAGGGTTCCATTTTTATACGGCGACGTTCGTGGTAACGGTGACGTTGATGTTGCTGTTGTATCTGTTGCTGTTGCAGTTGCTGTTGCTGTTGCTGTTGCTGATGTTGATGTCGGTGGTGGCAGGTTGAAAATATTGTTGCTTTTTCTGTTGTTGTCTTTTGGAGCTTTGCTTTAGCAGGGCCAGCAGCATTTTGCTTAATGTTGCATTATTCCGTTAGTTTTTTCCCTTTGTCGGTGGTTCGGTGGGTCGGTTGGTCTGTTGGTGGTTGCTGGGGTTGCTACTTGCTACTGCTGCTGGTGGTTCTACTGAAGCTGATGGCGATGATGGCGCTGCTGGTAGTGGAGGTGGATGTGGCCCGGGCCTAGCATTCCGCCCAGTTACAGTTCCAACCATAAATTCATTTGTGCACCGGGCATGTGTGAATTTGCGTCTACTTGTTGTCAGAATTTACTATTTTTTTTCTAGCTCAGACCCTAACCCACATTTTTTGTCCACGATTTGGCAATCGTAGATTTGATTTTGGCACTCTTGGGTCACCTCTTGGCCCACACACACACTCTGTTACACTTGTTTTCTAATTGGAATTCTAATTTCCAAACTGCGGCTTAGTTTGCAGACCACTAATGAGCTACGAATATCAAGGGCTCCGCGACATTTCACAAGATACAAACCGCTATCGGGTTAGCAGACTGGCGGACTGGCGGACTTTTCAAAAAACAACACTCTTGGGAAAATGCACCAACAACCACTAACTAACTGGGCCTAAATACATATATATATATATGGTATATTGTATATATCTATAGATATGTATGTACAAGGAGGGGGGCCACCAGTCTCTGTATGTAGATATATTTATGATTTTAGCCGGAGACGCAGATGGCTAAAGCCCGATTCGATGCCGATTCATGAACCGCGCTGATGACGAACCGCCAAGCAACTGAAACTGAACTCTGCCACCGAACAACACAACACAACCGATCGGACTCTCTCGCCCGGAGACTGTGAACTGAACTGAGGTAGGTGTCTCAACGAAGTCGAATCCATAAGGCCAAAAAGCGAAAAGCTATAAGCCGAAAGCAGTCTTGGGCCAGATCGGCCAGAGAGCGGAGGCAGCTGCTCACCAAAGCGTAACGATCGGTGGCAGGCCAGGCCAGGCCAAGCCAGGTGACTATGCCTTCGACTCCCAAGACCTCGTAGTACCTTCGCTTCGTCTGTGCCGTCGTTGCCTCAGCGGCAAGTTCTTTTGAATCTAATGAAACAAACCTTATTTAATATTCCGTTCTCTCTCTTTTTTTCTCTGGTGGCAGTGAGTCTCACTTTCAGAAAGTCTGAAAACCTGTTCCCCCGATTCATTTGTTGTGGGAGAGACGACATTGCATTTGGTTTGTTTCAATTGGTGGAGCCCCTCCAATGTCGCTGGGGCTCCATGTCTCTGCCTTTGCCAGTATGTGTGTGATGGCCACAAACACATACTCGGGGCATGGTGGGAGATCGCACCCATACTGGGAAACATCCGTATGCAAATATTGTAATGTGCGGAACCTCTGGGAAAGGGTGTTATATGGTCCAAATGGAGCACAATCTATGACAGAGATTTTGCTTTGGGATTTTTCAACTAAAAGACAAAATGGAAAGCTTTCTTATAATTTATTGATCATTTTATTTATTCTTAGACTTTTATATATTATATTTAATTAATGATCTTAAAGTATGTAGTTCCAAGATTAAAACTAAACTAATCTTAACCATACTTCTTAAATTCCTACCACTCCATATCTTTACCTCCTTGCTGGGAATATTCAAATAGAGCCATATTTAATTTTTATTTCACTCTCCACCCACCCACTAGGGGCCAAGCTGATTGGTATCCAGTGGAAGATAAGCACCCAAATTGCATATTGCAACAACTGCTGGCAGCCAAGAGCCAAGATGCCAAGCCCAAAATAAACAACAACAAAAAAGTAAAAGAAAAAAAGCCAAAAGATGAACCTCCCAGGAGAAGACGAGTCAAGTAGTTTGGCGGGTAAAAGTGCATGAGGCCACGCGTAGGGCATTTAATAAACTCGTACTTGAAGTCCAACCCGCTTGGATCCCCCTACTCATAGGCCTGTAAGCTGGAGAGTTCATAATTAAGCGCCAGAATGCCGGGAAAGCCTTCGCTTCTTGAACGTAGATGCAAAATATTTGTTTATCACATCGCGATAATTGCCGCCGGCGAAGTGAGGTCCAACTCGAAATCGAAGTAGGAGTCGTCCGCTGTGGCCTGGGTCTGGGGCTATGGCTGGGATTTATGCGATGGAAGAGGGGCCAAAGTCAGGCAAAAGGTTTGCTCGGTTCAGTTCGGTCAGACCAAAAGAAAGAAAAGCCCAAATGGTGGTGGGGAAGAGACCTTAAGCAAGCGTGTGCCGATCGCCGACCAACCAACCGACCACCGATCACCGCCTTCAGAAGACTGAGGGTATGAAGAACGAACGGAGAACGAAAACAAGGCTGGGGATAAAGATTGAGAACGAGGATCGGATCAAAGCGTGCCTCGGTGGTGGGTACAAGTTTATTGGCGTGGCGTATGTGCAAATAGCCGCGGATCGCCGATCCACCGATCCACCGACTGCTCCAAAAATGTGGGCGTGTGACACTTGAACGGCTATCGCCAGAAAATCTCTGCCTAAATGCAGAAAAAGAAGCAAAACAATAACAAATTATTGATAAGCAGATCGGGTCGAAGCACTGCAAGAAATCTGCTTCAAGATTTTCAAATTTAGGTTGTGCTTTCCAACGACTTGCCTGGATTTCGTTCAGTGAAGGGGCAACCTCCAGGTAGGAGGTGCAGTTTGCAGTTTGCGACTCCCTTATCGCTGATGAAACCCGGCACACGTTGGTCCAAGTCCCGGCTCATGCATTGATGGCTGTCTGTTTCGCCTGGCTCTTGGCTGGTTCTGTTATGTAAGCCATCCCATCTATGCAGCCACTGCGGTAGGTATGAGAGCCCGGAGAGATGCTGGAGCACACAATCAGGGAGTGCCCCAGCTGGATAATAAACTATTAAATCTTAGTGCGTTTGTATAAATATTTATTTTTAAGAAGTATTTTCTTGTTTCATTTTCATATACTATGTTCATTATTTTGAATTTAAATTATGGCGCCAACTAAAAACTTTCGTACTTTACAGCACAGTTCCGCTCAGTGCTACCAGATTGAGGATGCCACCTAGTTAATACCCAGGGTTGCTGCCTATTGTGATCTTGGCCATATTAAGATTAATTAGCCATGCTCTTTGTTATATTTCCATTTAATTATTAATGAAATTTACATTCAGATATTAAATGGCTGAAAAATAAAAGATAGATTCGTTTTCCGCTGTCTATTTCTCAGCTCAAATGAAAGTATTTTTTTAAAACAACTATTTTGGGTATATAGATTGTTTATAACCACCTTAATTGCCAAAATGGACCAGATGCAGACTTTAAATTGAAAGATTTCCTTTAATGGACTTGAAATAATATTTAAATCCACTTTCTGATCTATTCTTATATATCACATTTAATTGAAACATTAGCCAACGTGTTTCTTTTTTTTGTTTTTATTTAGTTTGTAAAACCCTAACTCTGTTCGTCTGGAAAAATATTAGATGTAGCATCATCTAAGATCTTGGGCGCTCCTTCTTCTCCTTGTAGAGAGCCAGCAGAGAAACGTTGGCCACCTTGACAACCTTGAAACGCACACCGGGAATATCACCGACGGCGTGGCCCTTACGACCGAAACCGGCAACCAGAACCTCGTCGTTCTCCTCAATGTAGTTCAAGCTACCGTCACGGGGTACGAAGGCGGTGATCTTCTTTCCGTTCTTGATCAGCTGAACCCTCACGCACTTGCGGATGGCAGAGTTAGGCTGTTTGGCTTCAACGCCGCTGAAAAATAAATGGAAAATAGCGTTAGAAAATAAAGGAACATATCTAGCATAGTTGGGCAAATAGGATTCTTTAATTATGCACTGTTTCAGCTGCTGACACGCTTGGCATCTCACAGTATAATCCTGTGATTTGAGTTTCAAACCAAACAAAACACAAAAATATACTGCGAGGCGACGAGACATGGATGGTAGAGTGATATCACCTTGTTTATTTCAGTGGAATACTTACACCTTCTCGAGAACGATTCCCTTGGCGTGGGAAGCTCCTCCGAAGGGATTGGCCTTCCATCTGGTTCCCAAATGAGCCTTCTTGTAGTCCTTGTCGGCCCAACGCTGGTCACGACGGTGGTTCACATGCTTCCTAGCAGTGCGCAGACCTCTTGGCTTGCCTGAAACAGTACAAAAGGAATCCTTGAGCTAAAGGAACACATTCTACACACTGCAACAACAAAACGTAAACAAATGGTAGCTAGTACGGCGCTTGGCTTCCTCTTTGAGGTTAGATAGAGCCAAGGATTGTAAATATATGAGAGTGGCGAATTTTGGCACAAGAGCACTGGCACTTTCAGTTTGGCAACATAAGTTATTGACATAACAATATATCTTTCCGATTTTTCACCAGATTCGCCATATTTTTAGTTTTTAGTTCACTTTTCAGCCATTCAGCCGCATGGCGTTTACAGCTCCATTTGTTCACCTTTTCCCGGCGCAATGCGATCATTTCACTTGAATCCCCGACTTTCCCGCAACTTACCCATGATTTCCTAACTATCGTGTAGACAATTAAAACGCCCGTTCTGCGTAAAATAGTTAAAAATTAGCAAAATAGGGGAGGAGCCACGTGGAGCGTACATACCTTGCCAAAACGAGAGGTTAAAAAGAAAGAGACCAGATGGGGCGGCGGGAATAATGGCACAAAACTAAACCAGGGTTGCCATATATTCTAGATAATTTGTGCCAAAAGGTAGCTGGTAACACTACTTAGCTCGTTAAACCGGGTTGTTCCCAGAGAAATTACGTTCCCCCGATCAGGACATTATAGAAACTCACTTCTTGATTCAAAAAAATTTTAAAATCATTCATACATGTTTTAAACCAAAGAGAACAATTGCTGTTTAGAACAATAACTGCTGAATAATCGATAGTATTTTTGTAATTACTATCGATGTTGCTCAGAAGTAAATATAGGAGGAATTTCTATATTGAAACTTAAATGCATATATTATATATTTTTTTTTGATTTAGTCCTTAGAACCATCAACATTTTCTTTATATATTTTTTTTTAAATCGACTATCCGGTGTACAGATTTCAAATTATGAGATTTGGTACCTATCGAATAGGTACCAAAGTTTCTAGTGCTATTGCAGCCCTGGATCTTAACAGTTTTTTAAACTTACAACAAAAAATCCGAATCTCCATTTGACTTAATCTTAAATTTACATTTCTGCTCGCTATAACTTGATTAAGCAACGTATTTGAAACGTTGTTGTTTTCAAGTGAACTTTTTTATCAGCTTCAAAAAGACTGGCAAAATTAGTAACCATTTTAGGGCGCATGAGTCACCGCATTCCGCTTTTACTTCGATCGTACAATCTGGATGCTGTTTCATTTTTAACTCCAGATTTTTTGCTGACAAATGCTCACATGACTGAAATACCTCAAGCCATTTGACATTGCACTGATACGTGATAAGCGATTTGCATAGATGCTAGATGAAAACAACGCAACGTCACAGATTCTGCGTAAAGTGATAATAAATCGTATGCTGAATGAAATTTTTATTATATAATATGCTTTCAATAAATTAAATTAAAAATAGTTTCCTCCAGACGATTTGTTTTATTGCAAGCATTCGTATATTTATGTCCGCTATAATATGCTGATTAGATTAATCACTAAATCCGGCCAAGTTAGGTAAGATGTTGCCTCGCCAAGACTCGAAAAAGAATTTAATTTGTCTAATCAATATATTTTTATGACGTGCCACCCATGGTCATATAATTTGGGAGCCTTATCACTGCACCGAAGGGGATTTTCAGGGGCTGGGGGATGGTGGATGGCGGCTTATCAATCAAAACTCAAAGTAACCCAACAATTTTCTGATTAGTCAATCCAGATATGGAAAAGGGAAACGGAATTGACCTGAAATGATATCGAAATTAAGGTTTTAGTTTAAATATACTTTATTAAGAAAGAATTTCTGCTAAGCAGGGACCAAAGTTCGCAAATTCCACGCGATAATACGTCCGCAACCGGATAAACGAAAGACTGATAAACCCGAAGTCCCTAAGGGGCTGAGGAATCGGTTAAATCACTGGGGAATCGGTTAAAGTACTTTTCGAAATACGCACAAGTTCATGGCCCTCTTAATGAATTCAAGCTGGGCATGACTTTCAATTTTAAGGCCTCTGCGGCCGGCGATTAACTAATTACATACGTCTAATCAGGTTTATCTAACAAATAAACAAAAAAAAGAGTGCTACAATTTCATAATTTCTGGAAAGAATTTCTGGAAGAAATGTCGGAAAGCCGAATGCCGGTAACCTGCTGGATGTACAAACAAGAGTCCAAAAACTATTCTCTCGCCACATTGTGAATGGGGCTCATTCACATTTTTGAGTTTATCTTTGGTGTAGTGGAAAAAGCCAAAGACCCACACACAACATAGCACGAGGGCAAACACTCATCATCGTGTTGTTACTGGTAGGTGGCCCATAATTTCGGGAATACAAAAATACGAAAATAAACGATATATGTGTAGTTTCTTTTTTCTCTGGAAAAAAGTTCAAAGATATACGAGAAAAGCAACACCAAAACACCCAAAAATTCGAAAACCAAGAGAACACTCCCAAAAAATACAAGAAATGTAGAGGAAATGAAACAGAGAACTAAATAAGATACTTTGCATTGCGTATCCGTCAAATACGCATAGGGCCATGTTTTCTTTTGGTTCTAATAGACTGAGCAGATCCATTTGGAATCCATTCAGAACAGAATAGTTTTTGGGAACAGGGAATGTAACTCAGCTAAATCAAACAAGAGCACAGGCACGGGCAGCTCTTCAACAAAGTTGAAAATTCTCCGGCACACACAGATACACACGCTCACTATCGCAGCCTGCCGCCGTATGGTGTTGCTGGTGTGTGTTGGTGTTGCTGCCGTGCTGCCGAGCTGCCTTGCTGCCTTTGCCTGCTTTGCTGCTTTCTGCTGTGCGGTTTATACTGCCAACACATTGTGATTTCCCTTAGTTATCTTTAGTCCGTCGGGTTGCTCGCATCGATTCCGATCCCCGGAGTGAATAAAACAAGCGGTCCGCATTTATATGCTCTACATATATATGCTGTGCTCCTACGGCTGCTACTGCTACTGCTGTTTCGAATATATAAACATATGTATAATCAGATACTGATACATATATGATAGAAGTATTTTTAAGCGTGTTGTTTCGCTTCACGTCGATCCTACTTGCTTGTGCTTTTGGTGTTGCTGTTGCTATTGCTATTGCTGCTATTGCTGCTGTTGCTGCCACTGTTGACTTTTAACTTTCGCTTTTACTGTGTGTCGTCGGCGTACGCGTTCGATTGCTTTCGCTTTCTCACACCAGAATAAATTCTTTGCAGCGCGCCAAAAATAAGCCACCGAGCCACAAGCTTCCAAGTTCTAAAATAAACCCACAAAAACACAATATCGCCGAGAGACGAGACTCGAGACTCGAGAGGATAGAGACCCTGCTGCAACATCGCATAAGTTAGAGGTAAGAAGGCAACTCCCAGAACCGCGCCCGCACTCTCATTCTGGACTTGGCTCAAAACGGGTTTTGGCCAAAAACTCCCAAGACAAGACTCGACTCTACACTCCACACTCCATACTCCACGCAACACGGACGCACAGGCCATGTTACCACTTTACGTTTATGGCCAAAAGGGCAGTCAAATACCAGGAAATGAGGCTTTCTTTGTTGCTGCTATTGGCTATTTCGCTTTGTTTTTCACCCGGTTATTGCCTGTTTAAAACCACCTCCTCCCTGAACTTGAACAAAGACAATCAGCTTACGTTAGATCGATAGCTAGCTGCTAGCGACCAGGGTGCTACTGCTAAGCCTATGTATCGTATCTGCGAGATACTTCTGCACCACCTGCATCACACAACTTTTCTTGTAATTATGGCGGTATATTGGCATTAATTCCATATGCAAATCTCGACGCCAGCTCTCGACTTTATCTTTCCGTTTGCAACACGCCTTTCGCCCGTTCCAATATTGGGTGACTAAGCGATCGAATTTTTTTTTTGGCATTTTGGCCAACCGGTTGCCGGCAAAAAGCAAACAAAAACAACCCAACACTCCCAAGGGCAGGTGTTCGGTTTTTGGGAGAAAAATGTGCCAAGACTAGTGTCAATTATGATAAAGCCAAGATAACCTGGCAAAGGCCTTAACATCCTGGGCCTCAGACTGCCCTCCTTCCGAATCTAAGCAGCACTTGGCAGAAAAAGTCAGAAACTTAAACCGAAAACCCACAATCGAAAACCGACTTAAACCACATCCATATTCATATCAATGGGCCGTGACGCACGTCAAAGGCGAAGCATTAGAACTGCAAGATGCCAATGACCCAATTTAGTCTCACTCCACTGGCTTAATTGCTCTGCTCTCGGTAATTAATCAATCTGACTCACAAGTGGCATGTTTGAAACTACTTTTCAATATTTTTTAGCTAATTAGGAGTTTAGGAGTTTTTTTTTGGGAAAATTTGTAAGCGGCAAACATGTTTTCTGCATTTAATATGCCCACAGATTGCGAGTCGGGCCAAGACCCATTGCCAAATAGCATAAATATTGGGGTTTTCTCAACTGTTCGGTGGAAGAACTTGACTTGGGTTTCTCATTCTTCGACATGGTCGGGTGCGCTTGCGTGCTGTTTGCTTTTTCTCTTCAAGCCGGGCTTGAAATTCTTAAAAATAAACCCCAGACGGTGGAAATTTTTATTTTTCACACAGTCAGAGAGATCGATAATCGGCCTGTAAATATTGACAACGAGATTAAGCCAATTTTAGAGCTGCAGTTGCAGCTTGTTTGCTTCCTTGATTTTCTTATCAGATCGCCTGTAATAACAAAAACAAAAAAATAAAGGAATATCATTGGAAAGCAAAAAACATTTTGGCGCCAATGTCGGGGTCGGATCATTTAGATCAGAGTACATAAAAAAACGAATGTTTATTTGTCGAAAGGTCTGGAACAAAATTCAATTTGAGGCAATAAAATGGGAATTATATAATGATATTAAAAAATCGTAAAAATCGTAAAGAGATTTAAAAATAGTATTTCTACTTTTTTGTTCGAGTGTAAAATCACATCCTATCGGAAAATTGCTGCTTGGTTACTCAGTTTGCTTAGTTGCTCGATTCGGGGTCAACTTGGAAACTGGGAACTGAAAAGCTGAGAGCTGGAAGCTGGAAGCTTGGGGGGCTGACTGCGTCATGAGACAATGACACAACGCACTGCCCGGACGAACAGATGGAAGAGGAAAGAGCCTGACAAAGCCACGTGCAGATAACCCAATAAATGAATATATAAATACCAGTCGACAAACACACAAATCACGACATGCAGCCACCCAGAGCCCTCCCATCTCTTGATTCTCGATTTTCAATTTGGAATAATAATTACGCGACTTGCACTTATTTTCCATGATTTGAACATGTTAATTGATTATGAATCCCATGCTCTACTTCCGACAAAAGAGAGGAGACCAGACCCCAGCGACCATTGATCGCTCCACTAATTGTCGCGGTCTTTGTTCGTGCCGATAGTGATGGTGGTCAGTAGAAGCAGCCAGAGGCTACAGAAGCCACAGAGTGCCACTGATAGTGCCAAATGCCCCGCATAAGATAGCTAACGGTGTCAGACGCACAGTATCTTTTCGCCCCAAAAAGATACTTCCCTCAAAACGTCTCATATCTGGAGCTAGCTAGCGCACTCCTCCTTGAATCCGCTGGGTGAAAGGCCGAGCAATGAACTTGAGGTGGCAGCTGCCCTGAAGTGTTTGTAATCCCATCCGGAATGGGGTCAATTGGTAAACAGGAAGTGGAAAGAGTTGGGGAAGACTATTTGAAGAACAAAATGATCTGAAGAAGATTTTATTAATTGTTCTATTGTAAGATATTCTATAAAAGCCCAAGTTACAAAAGATAATAGTTATTATCATTAGCCTTAATTAAAAGTTTTTTTGTTATACTCACTAGAAATTAAATAATCATTAACCAAACAAGTGGGATTGTTAAAATGCCACTATTTCGAGCAAAGAAAGACCTGCCTTTTAGGTCTATGGCTCCATTTTGGGACGAGCACAAAACTAATTAATATTTTGAGCATAAAGTCGTTTTACTTTATTGCTTCACTTGTACCTACAAATTGTGGCGCTCAGATGAGACTACCGGCTACTGGGAACCTGTCCCAGAAGACTATCTAAATGGGTCTACACGCACGATGACAAACGGATTGGATCGCACGATAGAGTAGGGAAGGCGGGTCTCTGGGAAGAGGGATATCTTTAAGAGAATGGAGGACGTACAACCGGACGCCTACAGTTTAGTGTTAAAAATAAAAAGAGACATGCACTACAAGTGTGTGCAATGTGTGTACAACAACAACACACACACACGAGCAAGACAGACAGTCGCAGATAAAGATACAAATACTTGTAGATACATGTGCACATTAAAGGAAAACCAGAAGTTTTCAAGCAGGAGAACATCTTAAGAAGTCACCGTCTATACTGTCTACACGGTCTACGTCTACGTTTCCGTCTGCGGCGAGGCCTCTTCGTCTGGCCGGACTCCACCCCGCCGGCCTCATCGGCGGCCGGCGGCTCTCCTCCTTTTATGGCCATATGTGTTTACCTATAACATTTATTAATTCAATCGACGGGCATCAATTTAAGCGCTGTCAACGCTCGCAATTGCTGCTGACAACTGTTGGCGACCTCCTCCTTCTCTTCCACAAAAAAAAACATTTAGGAATGCGGGCTGAGAGATGAGGAGTTGGTGGCTCGCAGCTGGATTAGCTTACACACAGTGGGAGGAACAGGGCAGGGTGCTCGTGGAGGCCATGGAGGCCACAGGAGCCGTGTCACATTATCCGCCATTTGTGGGGCCAAACCCACCGGGAAACAAACAAAACGGAGAGTATGCCAGCTAGACTTTTCCAACCCAATGTTTGGATGCTCTTATGCAACGATTCTTATGCAATTATATTGCTTAGTTTTCAAAAAGTTCCATCTTGAAGATAGTTGAAGATAATCATAAAAAATTAAAGCAGGAAATTTGATTTAGAATTCTATTAATTTTTATCTCTGACCTTCTTAAATATGGCTATCAGATACCACTAACTTCTTTCCAATTTTATTATTTTTTAATTGTTCTTCCATTCCTGGTGGTATACTCCAAGTTTTGTTTGAAAACCCTTGAGACAGCCATGATACCCCAATGCCTAGACCCTATCTAGGTGTGGCGTCCCCCTTGCCAATTTGTAGCTCGAAGATGTCTTCGGCCCAGCGCCTCACTTTCGACCACAATATGGGATCGTGGCAACAAGTAAATGCTAATGTCTATTTATACTCGTCGCTGTTGTCGCCGCTGTTGCAAGTCAGTTACGGCAAGAAGCACTTGAAGGGCTTCCTTCGACTGGCCCTTCTCTGGTTCTGGTTGTAGTTCTGGATTCCCAGAACCCGGCTAGCCGTGCTCCGTGGCCAACATGCCGCCATTTCCTCATGCCGCCTCATGCCGGCATGGTCATTTGGGCATGAAAATGAAAACAAAATCTGAAATACGAGCAGGGATCGAATGGGGAATGAGGGTCTTATGGGTGTGTTATTATTCTGTTTTGATTGGCCTAAGGATGGAGCGTGGTGCGTGGAGTGGAGTGGAGGTGTCGCAACACTTTCGATTCGATTGCTCAATAAACAAAATCGAGCCAGACCTTTGTGCCTATCGCCTCAATGGGTCTCTTTATGGGATGCCATAAATTCGCCTGGTCAATTGATACGACTCTATAGCGGTGTATAGCCGAAATTCGGTCATAAAGGAAATGAAATTATCAAACTTGGGCCCTGTCACGTGGTTGGGGCTTCAACTGGGGCTAGCCGTTGCCAGGCGCGAATCCCTATCGGAGGGCCATAAGCCATTTACTGTCCGGGTTAAGCCGTAGCCGGTGCAAATCCACCGTGATAACGTCTGGCCAAAATCTGGTAAAATAATCAATTAATTTATGGAATGTAGACACCCAAGCCGGGTAGGTGCCACCGATTATCAGTCAGTTATCCGGCTCTATCTCCCGCTAATGATACAATCTCAGATCCTTGGATCGTAAATCCCTGCTATCACAATTTCTGAGCTCACCAGACTTAATTGTAGATCTTCTTCATAAATTGTAAACAAAATAAAAGAAATAACGTCTCAATGGGGGGATCTTAGACACCATGATAGGGACATGTAAGCATCCGCTTTACGGCAGTCACAAAGCTGTTTCTGGGCCTGTCGCTCCACGGCGGATCACAGATTAGATTAGCGGATAAAAGCATGTGCCAAGGCCAAAAGTTTGTTAGCCGCAAGATGTGGACAAACAAGAAAAGCAATCAAAAGAAAAGGCGAAATCTACGGAGCACACTCGCTCATATAAATATGTACTGTTCCTACCTATACCCGTGTGCCTGGCATACTGAAAGATTATTATTTCTACACTCCACCCAACTGGGGGGATAGCTATTTCGGATACATAATTGCAAATTCCATTTGCTATTTGGTGTTTGGTGTTCGGGATTTCTGGTCTTCTCGATCGACTGGTGCTTCTGCTTCTTCGGCTGCCTGGTTGACGCACTCTTGGCCATGGCCCTGTCCGTTCCTGACGTTTGACAATCCACCAAACAGAACTGTCCAACCACCACCCACCCACCAACCCAGGCCTCCCTCCCTGTCGGCGCCATCTGCCGACCCATTGACGTATACATATGTGATGTGATAAACACCAAAAGCCTTTCGCTCTACGCACCATTCTGCAGATATTTCGCAAATACATATAGCTGCGGGGAAGTGAAGAGCATTTTGTTTTTTGAAACATTTTAAATACTAATAGATGGGTCTTCTATAAGAGATAAGAAACTTATTCCAAACAGAAACTCATTCTAAAAAGTTATAATATTCAAACAATAGAGTAGCTGTGACTTGGTTATTCCTGACTGATATTAGACCTATTTTAAAGGATCTCTGTTGGTATTTAAACAATTAAGTAAATAATAAAGAAACTATTAGATATGAAACCTATTCAACCTTTCATTTAAGTAGTCTTTTAAGAAGTAGTATTTTATTAATTAGTCTTTTAATAAGTAGTCTTTTTTCAAGTAGTCTTTATATTTTCTTTATAATAAAGGACAAATTATATACAAAAAAATGTTTATAAATTTATAATTTAGAAGTGACAATGCTAAAAGTAAATTAATTGTTCTATTTTGAAGTATTTTTACAGATACACTGTACAGATATTTGATTTTTTAGACATCTCTAAGATGTCAAAGAAACTCCATACTTAGAACTAGAAATTTACCCTTGACTGTAGTAACACAGATACCTGTACAGGTGGAGAGCAGAACCAAACCAAATGGCAAATGTTCAATTGTACGGCTATCTGGGCACGTGACACTTAAAAATAGATTTATCCATGCAAAGCATAGGGAAACCATGGGGGCGTATACGCAATGCGAAGGCCATTCGATTTGGTAAACACTTGCGCAATCATAGAACCGATCTTATTTCGTCAAAATGAATCCACACTGATCACCACTTTCTCTTCGTAGGTCCGTTTCCAGACCATGGCCACACAGCAGCAGGCAAGGCCGCAGGACGAGCAGGCGTCCAATGCCCTGGTGTCCAAGCAACCGGGCGACAAGAAGCCAGAGAATGAGGAGGAGATCGAGGAAGCGGCCGTCGTAGTACCGCCGGACAGCGGCTGGGCATGGGTGGTGATGGTGGCCTCGTTCCTCTGCTGCACGGTGATCGATGGAATCGTGTTCTGCTCGCCGCTTATCCAGGAACAGCTGATGGCTGAGTTCAACGTAAGCAAGGGCTATGTGGCATTCGTGTCCTCCCTGCTCAGTGGCTGCTACCTGATGGCCGGACCATTTGTGAGCGCCATGGCCAATCGATTTGGATTCCGTCCGGTGACTATGGCGGGTGCCGTCTTTGCTGCCATTTGCTTTGGGCTGTCGTACTTCGCCACCAGTGTGGAGTACCTTTTCCTAATCTATGGCATTCTGGGCGGCATCGGCTTCTGCATGGTCTACATTCCGTCTGTGGTCATCATCGGTTTCTACTTCGAGAAGTGGCGTGCTCTGGCCACCGGAGTGGCCATGTGCGGCTCCGGCGTGGGCACATTCGTGTTCGCCCCCCTGACGAATGTCCTACTGAAGATGGGCTGGCGCGAAACCCTGGCCATCCAGGGAGCCATTGTCCTGTCATGCGCTCTTTTCGGCCTGGCCTTCCGGCCCATCCAGCCCATCACGCTGTCTGTTTCCAACGAGGAAGGCGACGAGCAGGAGAAGAGCAAACTGAACGGGCATGGCAATACGGTGGCCCCCACCCCACAGCTCCACCAGGCCGCCTTTACCAAGCCGCTGCCGGAGGGCCGGTTCGCCTACTCCATGCCCAACTCAGCCCACAACACGTACATGGGTGCCTCGCAGCGCAACCACTACCCCACCGCCCAGGAGATCTTCAAGGGCATGAATCTGGAGAGGAGGCCTTCGGGCACGGCACCTGGCAGCAAGGGTACTGAGCTGAAGCAGCTGCGCAAGTCCCAGCCCACCACACCAAACGGAGATCCCCAGCAACTGACCTTCAACCTGCACAAGGAGCTGACCACCGTGGGTGAGAACGAGGAGGAGGCGGAGAACGATAACCTGTTGGAGACGGAGGCCAAGCCGGTGACCATCCAGGCACGCCGTCACACCGTTTCTGGCCGCCGCCCCCAGGACATTGGCAAGCGAGCCGTCGCCGGAGCCCAGGACCCCAACCATGGACAGTCGCACTCCTCGTCCAGACCCATGTACCGCGATGATATCTTTTTCACTGGATCACTGACCCGGATTCCCCAGTACCAGTCGCAGACTTCCCTGGCATATCACATGTCCGTGACACGTTTGCCCACCAAGCAGGACATGCTCGAGGATCGCCAGAAGGGTTGCCGCATCTGTCCGGAGGCAGTGCGTCGCACTCTGTCGACCATGTTGGACACTACGCTGCTCAAATCGCCTGCCTTTATGTGCCTCGCATTCAGCGGTTTCCTGACCATGATGGGCTTCTTTGTGCCCTTCTCCTTCCTGGTAGAGCGTGCCGTCGACGGTGGCATGGACAAGGAAACGGCACTCGGAGTGCTAGGTGGAATTGGACTGGTCAACACCTTTGCTAGGATTGTTTGTGGATCTATCAGCTCCTTCCCAGCCATAAAGCCACTGTGGCTAAACAACTTCGCCCTGACCGCCGGCGGCATTGCCACGATCTTCAGTGGTGTCATTATCAACACTGCCAGCCAGTGGACCTTTGCCCTGTTCTTCGGTATCTGTATTGCCTGCTTCTCGGCGCTGCGATCCCTGATCGCCGTAGACCTGATCGGTCTGGAGAACCTCACCAACGCCTACGGATTCCTGATGCTTTTCCAGGGCATTGCCGCCACCGTGGGCAGTCCCATTGCCGGTGAGTAATTGCCTCTAAATAGTTCTTATTTTCTT
This sequence comes from Drosophila ananassae, assembly GCF_017639315.1. NCBI lineage: Eukaryota > Metazoa > Arthropoda > Insecta > Diptera > Drosophilidae > Drosophila > Drosophila ananassae. The sequence continues at coordinate 5,912,841 of NC_057929.1, read as the reverse complement.
ATCTAACAAGTCATAATGATACTTAATTTCCATATCAAGATTAAAGTTTATTTTAAACAATTCTTTTTGCTTATACATTTATATTTTTGATAATTTTTTTTGTCCAATCATTTGTTTTTGACTCAGAGGCATTCCTCCTTAAAGATAAGGAACTTAAGTTTATTAAATGTAATAATAATTATTAACGCATATCCTTTCCATCCACAGGTGGTCTTTATGCGATGACCAAGAGCTATGATGCCGCCTTTTACTTTGCCGGTGGACTGATCCTGCTTTCGGCCTTCCTCTGCTACCCACTCACCTGTGTGAGCAGGTGGGAGCAGAACCGCAATGCGAAGCAAACCACTCTGCCGGCGGCCTAAGGTGCTCCAGCGATGGATCTAAGCAGCAGACACCACATTGACATCGCAGCCGTAACTATCTCCACTATTTGGACAACCATAATTGGCCAATCAGTCAGTTCTGGTGACACGGAGATCGAGGAGCGGATCAATGAAAACAGAGCGCGGAAGCGTGTTCCGAGTACTTGATACGTTAAGATTAGACTAAGCGTAATGTTTGTGCCTTCAGCGATATCGAGTGCCTATCATACACACCCCAAAAAAAAAAAAAAAACAAACAAAAAAAACTAGAGCAGTAGAAGAACTAAAATGAAAAAAAAAGTGAAAAAGCACTCAATCAGAAAAGAGTGAGGAGTGTTCAAAGTATGTTTCTATAAGCTTTAGTGGAGCAGTTGCCCGGAGTGGATGTAGAATTTAGCAGCCTAGGTTAAGCGGAGGATAACCGAAAACATTATTAATACCATTTATGTTAGCTATAAGCAGCGTGCACATGGCTTTGGCTGGGCCACAAGTCGACTGCCAAGTTAAGAATCGTTTGTTGAGTTATTTAACCGAGATAGGAGAACATAAGAGCATTTGTTTATCTTGTAAGAGATACTGGTACGCCACACCACGGACGTGTATATAGACACACAAAACCTCTAGCTAGCCAGATAGATATTTAGTATGTTTATCAATCAATCAAAGACACCTCTCCACCAGCCGATCGTCCGACTGTTAGAGAGGTTATTGCTCCCGCCCGATTACGATGTCGATCCCGAATCCCAAATGCGGATGCATCGTGGGCTTAGCCGTGTGCCGATCGTGGACAAAACGAAAAATCAACCCACACGATGAGGCATCTGGTGCAAGTGCTGTGCTCTTATGCAAACAGATTTAAATATATATATATTACACTATAAAGATACGAATACAGAAACAAATACAGATATACACGGACCGCTACATACTCAGCACGTTGAGTGCGTTTCGCGTTTACGTTTATCAATTACAATTACATTTTAATACCGAATGACTTGTATTACATTTAAATTAATGAGTTTACATTGCATTGCATGCGACATAAGGTTACAACAAATAATTCATAAACAATAAAGACGATTCGGTAATACAAACTAACGATCTATTGGTTTATTACTTTCGCAGCACAAAGTAAGCTTAACTAAGGGCTCAAGCGTGACTATGAACAAACATTTGAAATGTGGGCTTAGACTATATCATCCAGTTAAATAAGTAACGCCTCGATTGATGTGTCTTTGGTCATGGCACACGAACACACACTACTTCTCCTGGTTCAATGAATTAATGAACTCCTCCAGCTTCTCCTGGATCTGTCGCACTTTGACTGTCAAGCAAACAGATCAAATTAATTGACAATTTAATTGGCGCCTAAATTCAATCAGATCTGTCGGCAAACTTACTCAGTTCCTCGGCCAGCAGAACACGCTTGCCCGTGAGCAGGTGCGCCTTCTTCTCCTCATCGTCGCTGAACTCGTCCAGCACCGCCTTTATCTCCTTGTCCAAGCGCCGCGCCTCCCGATTGATCACCTGCTGGCGCAGCGCATTGCCCGTGATCTTGATAACCTGTTGGATGCGCCAGAAAAGGACGACGTCACTGCAGGAGATCTGAAAGAAGACGAGGATCATTATTAATTGATACACCTAAGATGTCTCTTCCGGCTCACCTCGCATTCGGCTCCCTGCTGGGTGTACAGGTAGTAGGCCTTGCGACAGTCCCTGGCCCGTTGTAGCGCCTGCTGCAGGAAGTGTCTGAAATGGAAGCATGTGTCACCAGTTGCTATATTCGGATCAATTCTTTAAAGTTACTTTCTGTATACGGGGAACCACGTCTGGCGAATGTAATCCGTGTCAACGTCTACGTTATCCCGCTGCAGATTCTTTCGAACTGTCGTCAGCTCATCGTAACTCAACGTGGGCAAGTGTTTCTAAAATTATAAGATAAAAAACAATTATAATTATGAATAATAAACAAGCAAATATGATATAATCTTACCGAATCATTCTTTAGTATTTTATCTAGTTCTCCCTTAACACTTCTCCGCTTCTGCTGATCCTGAGTGAGGTACTGCCAATGGGTTAATCTCCGCCACTGACCAGGTCCGAACATTTGTCCCAAAGTCTCTTCCGTCTGCACAAGCTTGGCGTTGACGGAGGTCTCCAGGAACTTGACCGCCTGATCCCACTCGGACTTGTCATGAACGAACCTGTCCTCCAACGTATTCAATTGGATGACCCTCAGCATATCGATGGCTTTGTCCTCCCAGCTGTGCCTCCTGATAGCCTCATCCACGACAGCAGCCTTCAGGTGATCAAAGATTCCATCGTGATCTTGGGATTTTTTCGCGCGATCCATTAACGACAGAAACTCGTTCTGCAGTGCTTCCCAGCCGGCTTCCACAGATTTGGCGGGCAGTGCCTGCTCCGCCCACTGACGGAGCTTTATGTCCACCATCGTGTTAAAGGAGTCTAGAACAGAATATTGTAACTAATTAGTTTAATCGAATACTCTGTGGAACACACAAATACAATGAAATGATAAAGAAAGCAAAAAAACAATCGACATTCCTAACTTGGTGGAGTGCAATTTGTGTCAATTAGACATTGATTTGGCTGAATTCATTGGGTAAATTAACGGATCTGTCATAAAATGCAAAGTAAACACCCAGCACCCAGCCGAGCGGGACAAACGTGTTTGGCTGATATCACATACATTCTCCTGTTGAGAGCCGAATTACCAAAAATCTGGTTTCGTTACAGGTGCTCGTAAATCTTCGCTTATAACACTTTCCGGCAGCGCACATGACAGCGAACCTGTGACGAGTCTCGGCTTAGTCACTATTTTCGGGAAACGGAAAGAAGGGTACGGTGCTAATGGAGTTCAAATCGCCGGACGGTTGTCGGGGATTACACAGTAAATTTACACTCATGATTCAAATGAGCATTAAAATATTTAGAGTCGCAGGAGCCACGAACCGGTTTGAGAGTTTTTTTTCGGCGCATGTGATTCCCTTACGAACGCGAAATTATGATAAAAGGAAAGTTAAACAAAATAAACCTTACGACGCATTATTTAAAGGAACACGTGAATGTGAACTACAAGACACGGGCTTTCCCTCAACACACATTTAACGACAACATAGAGCGATGTATCACAAGGCGAGCGACGGGCGATAACGAGTATTGACGTGCCCCCAACGATGACGTTGACGGTACCGGCTTACGACCTACAACTTAGCCTACAAAATATTACTTTGAGAACCTGACTGAGCGGCGGGCAGGTAGATATTCTCAAACACATAGTTGGACAGCTTCTCCCAAAGCTTCGAAGTGAGTGCATCATCCCACTTTTTAGCTGAGATCTGCGAGAGCGTTACCACCTCGTCCAGTATTTCGCCCTTGGCCTTATCAAACAGCTCGTCCCGTCCCGATTCGCGCAATCTAAAAATGAATTGTTAAATGGTGCTAATTTTTGCAAGACCCACTTTTTGTTACCTGGGGAAGTTGTTCTTCCATTCTGTTTCCAGATTGAATCTGGTAGCCTTAAATGCATCTGCCTGCTGCTCAATGGTTTCCCGCACCATCTTCCAGAAGCGGTCTGAGACGGCGAGACTCAGATTCCGGCTGGTTACTTGATGGGGCATTATCACACCACGGCGACTAAGTTGGAAAAAGTGAGTTTTGATTTATGGATTTATATTACAAGTACTCACTGAAAAAGTTTAGAGTTCTTAAAAAAGTCCTCTTCGTATTGCCTGATGGCATCTATGCTGTCGTCCTTGCGCCCACGTCCCGTAACCACTGCATAATATCCAAGAGCCTTCATGGGAAACAGTTTACCAGAGAGTATTTTTCGTATCCTGTCGGGATCGGCCAACTCCTCCGCCAAGTCCACTTTGGTGAGGACAAAAATTGTGCGTCGCCCCAGAGGATCGCATTGCATGACCAAATCCGTTACATTACTCCTCTCAGCGTCCACAGAACCATCTTGGATGCAAAGAATAATAGCGTTGGGGTTGCTCATGTAATGCTTTGTCATCTGGTGGATCGAATCTTTGGTGTCGGAAGCCATATCCACTGTCATGGTCTAAAGAAGTTAATCATTAGGATTTTGTTAAAAAATATCTCAGAAGAACTTACGGAAATGATGCCCGGCAAATCGACTAGAACCATCCGCTGCAGACCAGGACCCTTCACCGTCATGGCGATGACTTCATTGCTCACAGTCTTGCCTCCGCGCACTGAAGCCCGCATTCGGAATTCCACTTCCCGTCGCAGCTCCGCCAAATCAGACTCTTTGGTCAGGTCGTACTCCCGCTCCGAGTCCCGAAACTGGGCCACGTGGTAGGGTCCTTCGGCCAGGGTAACTTTTACGGGCGCCCTAGTCATCATTTCGCCACTGCCACGGGGGAAAATGCGTGCCTTTGCGATGGATTCCAGAACAGAGGTCTTGCCACTGCTCTGATCTCCAACGACAACTACTCGGGGTAAATGATCTGCCATCGTGTAGCCCGTATCGTAGCCCGACAGTTCATCCAGCACCTCAGAGTACATGTCAATCAGAGACTTTTTAATTTTCTTTGCCGTGGTCCTTTTGTTCGTCTTGAGGATAAGGAACTGCTGGCGCAGCTCGCGGTTCTCCTTTTCCATCTTCTCCAACTCCTTTTGGTACTTTATTTGGACGTTCATGATCTCCGTTTGCAATGTTTCAACCTGGCTCTGCAGCTTTTCTGTAAAATGAGGCTTTATTAGTAAAGATTCGACTCTAAAAGTATTAAATTATGACATACCATACTTCTTGCGACTTTCGTCCGTGGTGATTCCCAAAGCTGCCACTGTCGTCTTGGCTTTGAGATCCTCTTTGGCTACAACAGATATAAAAATAAGTCTCGATTACAGAGGGCAGGGTTCTCTCACTTTAAATAGGCCCAAAGCAGGGAGGCAGTGTGATTTTAAAATTGTGTAACCTACTTTCGACAATCTGAACTCCTTGATAGTCGGCCGCCTCGATGGCATCTTCCAGACGACTGTCAAACCAGGTGCGCCATTCCGACAATTTATCCTCGCCCAGCTGCTTGAGCTTCGGATCTACAAGCAAATCAAGCCAGGCAGCCAATAATATCAATATCAATTAATTGAATCGTAACTCGAGGAATGAGGTGAGCAAAAAATGCAAACAGAAAATAGATAAATTCGGTTAAAATGTAACCAGTTATGGGAAAACGCAATTAAAAACTATAAGAAGAGCGTAAGGCTAACACATACTCCAATAAGCTAATTTACAATGTTATATTACAAAGTTAGGGTTGTACTATTTTAGAGAAACCCATGATAATCATAAGATAATCGTCTGTCAAAGTTTTAAAGGTTATTTGCAAATACCCTTCCAGAAAATATCCCGCCGTGAAGACCATTTATAGTGAGAGAAGACAGGCGTGGTGGCGGTTAAGGAACTGCAACTCACCGATATCAATCGCGGTCTTCACCAGACTGCCCACCTCGATGAGATTCTGCGAAAACTGACTCCAGCGCTCGCCCTGAGGTAGAGCATCCTGCAGCCACTTCATATCTGGCAGACCCTCCTTCCAGTCCTCGTATTTCTAAAATCAAACCAAAAAATGTACCTTCGCAAATCGAAGTTATATAATTTGCGAAACTTACTTTACTGAGAGACACGCCCCCGCCTATCGCACCGCCCAGGACGAGGTACCGCAGCTTAAGAGCACCTCGAAGGATGCGAACCACCAGCATGCCGTAGCCACGTGAGGGGGGAGGCATCTGCCATCCCCGCGCTGGATTGCCGGCCAACAAGAACTCCTCGTGGTGGCGGCCATTTCCATTGCTACTCCCGTTCCCATGACCCCGAGAGCTCCGCTGATGACCGGTGATGTTGCAGAGTGTGGAATGATTACAGCAGGCAACTTTCGTGGAGTATACAACAGCCTTTCTCGCGGTACGCCTACGGATAGAACACAGATGAAAATAATAGATTCCTTGCTGATGACGAAATCGGTACGAAAAATTTAGCAAAACCTTTGGCCTTTGCATTTGGGGACGCCGCCTGCTTACCGGTATGAATTCTGGTAGATGCGCAACATGATTGCTGATGAGAGAAACGATTTTCTCGCAGATTGCTTAGTTTATTTACGAGAATTAATCAATTTGCCTGCCGTAAAAATTCATCTCAACAATTTTTAAGGAAACATCGATGCTTGATTGCGACTATCGATGTTTTTGGCCCATCCCTGAATCGGATCTATCGAAAACAAACTTCGAATACCTTCAAGTTCGAAATAAGCTTTCTGAAAGCCCGCGACATTTAAAATTCAACCGTACCATAGCTAAATGAATAATAAATCGACACTTTTTAATGCGGCACTTTATATTTGTTTAATGTATTTTCACTAAATATTGCATTGAGTGATTAGACTTACAATTATACATAAATTAATATATTTAGAATAATTTAAGCGTAATATGACGACAGACAAAACAATTACGCTATCACTAAATTTAAATATTCTCGCGCGCTTCTTATATACGGGATATAACTCTTTACGATTTTTAATTAATACATGCATCATATTTTCTACGTAGTTCGCTTAACCAAGTTAGAATGCACTTTGCAATGAAGTAACTGTGTCTATTAAGAAAAATTAATCACGGGAAAATACTTTCCAAGCCGTCGGATTTTCTTCGTGACAAAGCATTTAGCGCCGGAAACGTGTATTGCTTTGGTAAGGCTTTTATCCTCCAAAATCAGATCGATCTTCTCGATTGAGTTTAGATTGTAAATATCTTTTGGTGTTTCGTTGGACTTCCTCTGGTGCTGGCTGTTATTTGAGGCTTTCTGGATGCTGCTGACATGATTGTTATTATTGTGGCTGTTGATGTTTCTACTTAGAATGGTGTGATTAAAATATTGCTCTTGTTGTAACGTGGCTTTGGCTGCATTCAAAGTATTCATAATTTGGTCTGTGGTACTCCCGATGGGGTCCTCGTCGTATTCTTCCTTGGTTTCGGCAAGCGAGAATGTGCTAGTGTTCAGGTTGATTAGAGAGTTCCTCTGATCGATATGTTGGGTGGACGACGATGACGAGGATGGTGCCTCACTTTCCGCGTAGCAACGGTGCCGCATGTCGTACTCCTGAGCCTCTGTGATCCTATCCAGCGATTGACTTTCGCGAATCCGGCGCCTCCTGGTCGAAGAAGTTGCTGTACTATCTCCTTGCTGCTTGTCAGCCTGGGAATGCTTGTCACCATGGTCCTTATGCTGCTTCCGGCATTTTTGTGTATGAGATTTCCTTGTTTCTTCAGATTTGTTTGGCTTAATTATGAAAAATAAATATATGAATTAAAAAATCTACAAAGTATTTAATAATAAGTTGCCAACTCACCTCCTTACACTGTGATTGTCCCTCCTTTTTTCCACTTACAGAGCCTCCTTTGGAAATAAAGTTCGCTGCACTGCTGGCCGAGCCTGGCGGTGGATACAACTGATCCTGCGAGTCGCTTGAGTCGTCGTGCGAGTCCCTCCGATGCATACGGAACCGCACGGGAGTGTCGCCTACGAACTTGTTGATCTTTTTCTTATTGCGCGTCTTGGTGTCATCGTCTGAAGCCTCTGAACTGCTGCAGGACGGTGTTCGGATTTTGTTCAGTTTTGTGCGCCGGTGTGTCAGCACTGGATTTTTGCTGCTGCTTGGCAACGGCTTTAGCTTGCCAATTTCAAGTTCTTTAAGGCCACTTAGCGTGTCCTCGTCAATCTTGGCACTCTTTTCCATCTGCTTTAGCTTCTGGGCCAGTGTAGCGTCTACGGCCACAACGATCTTTGTGCGTGAATTGCTTGCAACTCCAAAACTGGGCACATTCTGACCCTTGTCAGGACCTAATGGCTCTGTTTTTGTTTGCTCTTTAATTGGTCGGCAGAGAATGCCGACGGAGTCAGCTACCCTACGCGGGCATGTCACCACTAGTTCGTTTCCAGTGCCCGAGCATTCGTTAGACGATTCCTCTTCATCCTCCTCCCTCACAATACTGCACTTGCGGCTGCGCTTGTCCTTTTTAATTGATTTACAAATTAATTAGATTTCACGAGGGGAAGAAGGATATGCAATCAACTTACTGGCTTCCCGGCATCGTTGCCAAGATGACCAGCTGATGTCACATTAATGCTGATGGATACAGCCTCCTTGAGAACTTCTGTTGGACTAGGTTTCTCCGGCACAGGCTTGCGGCTCGTTTCACCAGATCTACCAAACCAATAAATTTAGTAATAAAAACGTATATTTAAAAACTTCACTTACTTTAGGCCGGGATCGTTTAATAGCCTCTGCTTTTGGGCCTGTTCTTCTCGCCGCCGGCGTAGTCGAAGTTCCGCCAGCAGAAAATATGTGGCCGTTATGTGATTGTACTTGTTTTTGTCGAGAGCCCTGCAATGACGTCAGCATGGTGAGCCAAAAATACTAATTTAATTTTATCTTTTACCAATACTCACTGCAATATCTCTTCCTTGGACGCAATATTTCCATTTATCATTTTTTGAATGATAAAAGCGTGATCTTCCTCACCCAGCTGCTCTCGGCTAACCAACGGCAGAAAGTGCTCTGTGGTGCCTGATGCATTTGTTGTGCCGTCGGGCTCATCAATGGGTTTCAGCCAGGCAGATGCAGCAATTTCCTCAACGGTGGCCCGCTTCTTCGGATCCCTCACCAACATCGATGCTATAAGATTCCGGCAATCTGTCGACACATGAGACGGCACCGTGTACTTGCAATCCATGATCATTGTGAGGGTTTCCGAGTCATTGGCCTTTTCAAAAGGCGCCTGACCGCATACTAGCATATACAAGATCACTCCCAACGACCAAATGTCTAAAATAAAGATGAATACGTTAACTTTAAGTCAAGAAATAGGAATGATAGACTTACCTACTGCTGGAGCATCGTAGGAGTCACCCAGCAGTATCTCCGGAGCAGAGTAGGCCAGGCTTCCACAAAAGGTCTCCAGTTTTTGGCCAGGCGAAAATTTGTTACTGAACCCGAAGTCGGTTAGCTTGACCAAGCCCAGCTTTTCAAAAAACACCACGTTCTCCGGCTTAAGGTCCCTGGGTGTGCGTGTGGATCGAACCAAAAACAAAACAACAGGTTACGTAAATTAGTGATCGGCGGCATAAAAGGGGCATTATCAGTTTTAGTGGCCAGTGGGACCTCACCTGTGCACCACGTGCAGCTGATGACAGTACGTGATTGCACGTAGGATTTGGCGGAAATATTTCCGGGCCAGTTCCTCGCTTAGCCCGGTATCATGCTTCATTATGTAATCATATAGATCGCCGCCATCCCCGAGCTCTAGCACCAGGTACAGCTTGGTCTGAGTGTCGATAACCTCATAGAGACGAACGACATTTGGATGCTGTACAAGCTTCATGCATCTAAAAGAAGATTAGGATAGAATTAAATACAGACTGAGAAGGACAATTAGGATCAGAAGCTTACCGCACTTCCTGGAATAGATGCGCCTTGGAGACGTCATCCAATTTGGTCTTATCTACCACTTTGACGGCCACCTTGGCGCCGGTAAAGACGTGTCGAGCCAACTTAACCACAGCAAAGTGTCCCGATCCGAGGGTCTCCTCCAAGTCGTAGAGTCCGGCTATTTTCCCGTCGCACACCCCACCAACGGGCTGCGTCTCCAGCGTCATGATCACTCCTCTGTGGCTCCTTGGCACGCTTCCAACCGCGAAACTACCCGATTTTAGCTAAAACTATAATTATAGTATTTTAGCGTTTCGGAATGGGAACAAGTGCTTGTTAAGTGCTGCTTTCGAGCGAAGATTCATGTAATAGTCCGGCAATGGGGTGTGTTCCCATTTAACGAATTGCCAATGAAACTGGTCGGTGTGCCAAATATATCATTGATTTCGGATATCCTTTTATTTTTAACTTCGCACTGCAGGAATCGGTTTAAAGGCACGGCTATTACACAAGGGGGAAGGCAGGGCTGTTACCGTTTTACAGCGGATGCGGAGTCTTCTATCCGCCAGCAGCCGATGAACAAAAACTACGATGCGCGACCCATTGCGCGCTTTTGGCGATAATACCTGCCGTCTCACTGGGCGCTCGAATGTCTCGCACTAAATACTTGGCCCTTATCACACATGAAAATGGTTACTTTAACTTTTGTATACACATTTTCGTCCAATATATTGATTAGTGTTGGGAAGGGCAATCAACGAAGTTCGGCCGCTGTTACAACACTAAATTTTAGTGTTAGTAGCCACATGCATAGTGGGACAAACTAAATATGCAACGCACAAACTAAAACTTGGCCAAGATATGGGCTTGGATTGGGGCAAAAGTGGACATCCTGGATTATACAAGGGGGTCCATCAGAAAAAATCGATAAATGGGGATCGAAAATTTTGTTTCGAGATTTTGATGCAGATTGAAGGGGAATGGACCTACAAATCGATTAAGGTACTCCACTCAAGGATCGGATGAGAATTGGCCAAGATATGGGCTTGGATTGGGGCAAAAGTGGACATCCTGGATTTTACAAGGGGGTCCATCAGAAAAAATCGAAAAATGGGGATCGAAAATTTTGTTTCGAGATTTTGATGCAGATTGAAGGGGAATGGAACTACAAATCGATTAAGGTACTCCGCTCAAGGATCGGATGAGAATTGGACAAGATATGGGCTTGGATTGGGGCAAAAGTGGACATCCTGGATTTTACAAGGGGGTCCATCAGAAAAAATCGAAAAATGGGGATCGAAAATTTTGTTTCGAGATTTTGATGCAGATTGAAGGGGAATGGAAGTACAAATCGATTAAGGTACTCCGCTCAAGGATCGGATGAGAATTGACCAAGATATGGGCTTGGATTGGGGCAAAAGTGGACATCCTGGATTTTACAAGGGGGTCCATCAGAAAAAATCGAAAAATGGGGATCGAAAATTTTGTTTCGAGATTTTGATGCAGATTGAAGGGGAATGGAACTACAAATCGATTAAGGTACTCCGCTCAAGGATCGGATGAGAATTGGACAAGATATGGGCTTGGATTGGGGCAAAAGTGGACATCCTGGATTTTACAAGGGGGTCCATCAGAAAAAATCGAAAAATGGGGATCGAAAATTTTGTTTCGAGATTTTGATGCAGATTGAAGGGGAATGGACCTACAAATCGATTAAGGTACTCCGCTCAAGGATCGGATGAGAATTGGCCAAGATATGGGCTTGGATTGGGGCAAAAGTGGAAATCCTGGATTTCACAAGGGGGTCCATCAGAAAAAATCGAAAAATGGGGATCGAAAATTTTGTTTCCAGATTTTGATGCAAATTAAACGGCAATGGAACTACAAATCGATTAAGGTACTCCGCTTAAGGATCGGATGAGAATTGGCCAAGATATGGGCTTGGATTGGGGCAAAAGTGGACATCCTGGATTTTACAAGGGGGTGCATCAGAAAAAATTGAAAAATATGGATCCAAAATTGAAATCTAGGACCCTAGAAAATTTCAAAAAAATATTTTTACGCTACGAATAGTTTAAATTTTAATAAATCGTTATTCAAATTATATAAAATTATCAGATTCATCGATAACACATACCAGCTGTTATCTATTTGCACATACCGATGGAATTTTCCAACACTACTATGTGGACACATACTGCTTTACAAAAGAAAACATCGAAGAACTCAAGAAAATCTGAATTAATTTAATATAGGCATATAAATACCCTATAAAATAAGCAAATCTATGAAGTCTTACATCTGACAACCTAAATTCAAAAGACGCCAACATGTTCCTCTCCATCGCCCCGCCTTTAATGGATTTCGAAGACGAATTGCTGTGGATAAATCAGTCAAATAGCGAAAAACTGGAAATACTCTACGACAAATCGAACTATGTGACGCCCAATACAAAACATTTGATTGAACAAGCTTTCCTTCAACCCTTGAGTCTCCAGGATCAGCAAATCCTGTTCGACGATTTGTTAAAACAGAATACGGACATTGCTCACCAATATGGGTTGACACCTGCCAAGGTGGGTACATAATGCTACAGAATAAATATAATAGTTATTAAATAATTTGACTTTCAGCTGCCTCTTCTGGTGGAAAACAATCCCTTGATTTCTATTGAAATTCTTCTAAGACTGATGATGACATCCGACATAACAGAGTATTTTAACATACTGGTTAATATGGACATAACTTTGCACTCAATGGAAGTGGTTAACCGGTAGGAAACATGATACATTCCATGTAAACCATTGCCCAATAATGTTCTTATTTTTTAGGCTTACTACTTCAGGTCCTCTGCCCACGGAGTTTATCCATTTGTACATTAGCAATTGCATCTCGACCTGTGAAACTGTAAAGGACAAATACATGCAATCCCGGCTGGTTCGACTTGTTTGTGTATTTCTTCAATCCCTTATTCGAAATAAGATTGTTAATGTCAAGGTGAGGCACAACACAATTGGATGTTAACTATATCAAGCATAAAAATGTATATTTTTAGGAACTTTTCATTGAAATCGAAGCGTTTTGCGTGGGATTTAGCAAAATAAAAGAAGCCGCCGCCCTCTACCGTCTCATTAAGCACCTGGAAACCGGGGAAAGTGCTTTGTCTTCGAACTCGTTAGCAAAGTAACAACGTCCTTGTTTCGTTTCAAACTACTATTAACTGTTTGATTGCAGACAAATATAGACCATTTCGCCATTCGTAAAGAAAAACACCAATTGGATACAATTAAAAACAAATTCGCATTTAATAACTTAAGTATCTAGTGTAGAGTGTGGTTTTTATGAGTGAGTGTTGGTTGCCTCGCTGGGATGGAAGTAAATTTGATCGGTCGAGGGCACGGGGAAACGGCTAAGATAGCGTTCAAGTCTTAAGAATTTTATAGAAATCAGGCGCTTGTCGAACCACCAGCCGTTAATTTCGTTGTGAATCATGCCGGCGTCTTCCTCGCTAGCGCACCGTATGTAGACGCAGCAGGACTGGATATCCAATTGCACGTCGCAGATCTTACAACGCGGCCCAACCTTCTCTATGATGGACTCGACGATCGACTGCTTCAGGTTAGCTTGGTTGATTTCAGAGGAATCAAACATGTGCCTGATCTTCAGGCAGGGCGTCGGTGGGTTGGCGATCTTGTTGGAGTTGTCGAATGCGGGACTCTGCCATTTCTTTACCAGACCGGCATCTTTTTTGTCCAGGTTCCTGTTCCAAGCAATCGTACGCAGTGCCTTCCCGTCCCGATTAACCATTCCAAACAAGACGCGGCTGTCGTTTTTCTCCAACTGTTTCAGCGCCTTGTTCCACGCAGTTAAATGCTTAGAACGTTTCTTCGCTGGCACGAATTTTTCCTGAAGCTGGGATATGATCACCTCGGGGCTTTCGGATTGGGAACTATGGTAGATCAGTTCGTTAATTATATCCTTTGTGAATTGGTCGACCGCCATAAGAGCTTCCTTTTGCTTGACGCGGTAGAGTACCACTGCAAAGTAAACGAGGAGGAATCCCAATACTACCAAAAATATCGTACCAATAAGGGTAAAAAAACGTGTAACTTTCTTGAGAACAATGCACTTAAGTGGCAGACTGGGTTCAGAGAGTTCAAAGTATGGATCCTGACCTAGAGAGTTGGATGAGTCTACAAGTTGAATCATCCACTGTGGGTTTTCGGCGATTAGGTACTTTGTGGCCAACAGATTGCTTTGCAAATTGGCACTGTTGCCTTTTGAGTTGCTCAATAATTCCCTGACAAACTCATTTACTTCCAATGTGGGTGACAAGCTGGGGTCCTTGCAGTGATGTAGCCGGGCCCTTTCGTTCAGATGCTTGATGAGCTCCTCACTCATGTCCAAAGCATTTTTAAGAGAATCCTTTCCTATGCAGTTCGATCTTTCATTGGCCAATTGTACATCGTTCGGGTTGCACAACGTGTATTTAAGCACGGCCTTATCGATGGGACTCTGCTCGAACCTCTTGCTTACATATAGGACCGTGATTATTGTCAAGAAAATTAAGAAAAGTGAAATAAGCACTTGTGGTATTACAGATTGTCGGATGTCGGGGTTTTTAAAGAACTGTTTCAGATCTGACAAGGCGAACCGATTAAGTCTACCACCTCTCTGGGGCACTCGTGATCCTTGAGTTGTAAGTGGAACTTTGGAGTTGAATTTTCGCTGAATCGTTGCGTCGCGAAAACTGAGCAGCCGGTTGACAACACCGCCATCGGAGAGTTTGACTTTGCTGCTCGGCTTACCGTAGTTATTCGAAGTGTCGATCGAGTAGGGCATGGAGCATTGTTGCCGGTATTTTCCATTCAGGCTCAGGGAGTGGGGTGAGCAGTCGCCGTCGTAATTGGATGCTACCACAGGTGGTGGGGCGTACATTTTCGAAGCCGATAGATGGAGTGGGCTAGAGTCGCACTCGTCGAAGCTACGCTGACTGAAGACCAAGGATGTGCGACTTAGTTCGGCATCGTTGTTGTTCTCCACACCGTTTGAAAATCCAGAATATTGGGGATATTGATAGGCAGGCGCTTCCTGCTGGTCCTTTGAGTACAACACGTACTTGTTGCTCTTTCTTTTCCTCTTATCAGCTACTGTGTGTTTCCGCAGCTTCTCAATAAGAACTGCCCGGGTTGTTTCGGTCACCGGCGTGTTGGGGAAGCCGCTCTGGATCAGTTTCCTGTGCAATTCCAAGTCGCTAAGACTGTTTAAGCTCTCGGTTGACATCTTTGCTTGCTCTGAAAAGGGAATGCCAATTAGTTTCGTTTAGAACGCATACATTTTAACGCACACGCATGTACACAGGAATGTCGACAGATGTACATATATAAGTGCATATAGAACACATTTTCGCAAGTTCTTGAAATTTAAACTAGATTTCCTTTACTAAAGTTAGTAAAGGCAATTAATATCAATGATTGGTGGCCGAAAGTGCCTCAAACATGTTGAAATATACCAAATATTGACAAACGTGCGAACTTAAAAATGCCGTTTACAGATAACATACATTCACAAATACACTGATACAAAAACGTTCAACAAGTGAGTGCATCACTTTTTGTCCAATGTGCAATTATCTGATAATCGCATTAATATAAAATATAAACTACTTCTTTTTAAGCAACAGAACGGTGTTAAACAATCATATTTTGATTACAAATTTATACGGCACATACTAAATTATTAAGTCAAGGGCGCGGCGCCATCTGGGTTGGAACGAAGCTGCAATGGAACACAAAACACTACTATCTCTCACGACCCATCGATTTTTTGAATATATTTTGTTATGGTATTTATTATGTTTATCAAACAAACAATAATATAAATTTTAGGTTTTAGATTCTAAAATAACAATAAATAAATTCCTCATAAAAGATTAAAAAAATATTAAATAAAAAATACCAAAACAAAAAGTTTCGGAATTTTATTATGTAACTAGGAAGCCTAACATAATTATGAAACATAATTATATTCTTTAAAAATGTCAAATTCTCATGTAATTATTTATAATTTACATTTATTAATTTATTTGAAGTTTTAAAAATAATCGAATAAAGCCGGTGGTCTTCGTGTTCCTTCTCAACTCGTTCCCCGATATACAGAAACCTGTCGTCTGCGTGCCATTTTTATCGAAATTGGCTATTTGGAAAGCAAAACTATCGGTGGAGGCCAATCAGTTTTCTTAAATTGTAGATACATTTATATGTGTTTGTGCTTTAAGAATTGAAATATTGTATGCCTTTTGCAAAGGTGCGTATTCGGGAATTAGTTGTTCACATTTGGGAGAGCGCCTTGGGGCCTTCCAACCACTTTTCTCCCCGATGCGAATCGGTCGAAGAAAAGTGTGTGTGTGTACACACATATTTTGTAAATGCAGTTGGACATACAGACAAGTGCATACATACGTACAGGCTCATAAATACACCAAGCTGCCTTAAATAATACGATGCGCCTAATGCATTTGCCCATTTGATTCTATTTGCAGGCTGACGCGAATGCCCGAAACCATTTACCACAGGCATGAATCGTAGGGGTTTGAACAGTGGCAATACGATGACTTCTCAACCAAACATTGACGACGGCAGCTGGAAAGCGGTGTCCGAGGGCGGCTCTATGCTCCCAGCGGCGAACTCGGCGGCGCTTAATCCGGACGGCAGCAACCAAGGCGGATTTCCGCAAGGCGGCCTGCCCTACAACTCTGGCGGCAATCCTTATCCGCCAGCAGGCCAGTCCTCGCCGGCGGGAAACCAGTCGATAGTGTTCCAGAACACCAACCAGCCTGGCTCGAACACACCTCAGTATACCTCCTCACCCGCACCCTCGGGCTCATCGACACCCGGACCCGTTGGCGCGCAAAACATTCCTGGCAACTATCCGCAATCCTCAACGGCGGGAAACTTCAACGGACCCGTGGGCGGTCCCTTTGGATCGCCATCATCGGGATTGGGCCAGTTCAGCCGGCCAGCCAGCTCCGGTACACCCTTCAACAGCGGGCAGGGAGGTCACTTCTCATCACCCACGGTTTTTGGTGTTGGCGGGCAGTTTAATCCCATGCCACCGGCGTCGCCCTTTGGTCATGGAGGAAATCATCCGATGATGGGTGGCCCACAGCAAATGGAGCGAATCGACCAGGGCTTCAGAAGGCACAACTCCTATTTCAGTCATACCGAGCACCGAGTCTTCGAACTGAACAAGCGGCTGCAGCAACGCAACGAGGAGAGCGACAACTGTTGGTGGGACTCATTTACCACGGAGTTCTTCGAGGACGACGCCCGGCTGACGATTCTTTTCTGCCTAGAAGACGGACCCAAGCGGTACACGATCGGGCGCACGCTAATCCCGCGCTTTTTCCGCAGTATCTACGAGGGAGGCGTCTCCGACCTGTACTTTCAGCTGAAGCATGCCAAGGAGTCGTTCCACAACACGTCCATCACGCTGGACTGCGACCAGTGCACGGTCATAACGCAGCACGGCAAGCCGTTTTTCACGAAAGTTTGCGCCGACGCAAGACTGATCCTGGAGTTTATGTACGATGACTACATGCGCATCAAGTCGTGGCACATGACCATCAAGGGCCATAGGGAGCTGATTCCCAGGTCTGTGATCGGAACCTCTCTACCGCCCGATCCGATGCTTCTGGACCAGATAACCAAGAACATCACGAGAGCCGGAATCACCAATTCCACGCTCAACTATCTCCGCCTGTGCGTCATTCTCGAGCCCATGCAAGAGCTGATGTCGCGGCACAAGGCCTATGCTTTGAGTCCACGGGATTGCCTAAAGACGACACTTTTCCAAAAGTGGCAGCGCATGGTGGCTCCGCCCGGCAAGAAGGATCCCCAGCGGCCGCCTAACAAAAGACGCAAAAGGAAAGGTTCAAATTCGGGTGGCGGAACCAATGCAAACACCCCGCCTGTGACGAACCAGAAACGATCCCCCTCCGGTCCGAGTTTTTCCCTCTCCTCGCAAGACGTGATGGTAGTGGGTGAGCCCACGTTAATGGGTGGTGAGTTCGGCGAGGAGGACGAACGGCTGATCACCCGGTTAGAGAACACGCAGTACGATGGAACCAATGCAGTGGAGCACGATAATCATACCGGCTTTGGGCACGCCGACTCGCCCATCTCCGGCTCGAATCCGTGGAGTATTGACCGGGCGGGAGCTATTCCTGCCAGCCCTGGGAACGGAGCTGCGCCGCAGAACAACGCGAATATATCTGATATAGACAAAAAGAGCCCCATTGTATCGCAATAGAAATTAATAAAACATAATATTTCGCTATATTGTCAAATGTATTTTCATACTTGCATGTAAAAATATTTAATAAAGCTTTCAAGTTTTAGGAAATGTATATAAGACATACATACAAACTATAAATACTATATAATTGTAATTTAAGTCTGTCATATTCTACAAACTTACGATTATAAAATGTAGTGTAGGAAATCTTCTATTCTATTCTGTTCTGTCTTAACTGTCTTGCAAATTACTTGATGAGTTGTTTTAGTAAAACCATAAATTTTGAGAACAATGCAAGTTTTATTGAAAGCTGTTTCAAGGTTCTTATTTTTATATGATGGTGATTACATTCATTTTTCAGGATATTGAAAGGGATATTTAATTTATTGATATAATATATTCCAATGACTAAAAAAAAGTATCCTTACTTTCATTTTTGAAATTCTTAAATGTTAAAATGAAATAAAAAGAAAAAAACAAACAAGCAATGTAGAATCTAAAGATTTTATAGAATTTCTAAATAATTGAAATCATCGTATCTTTAAGCGAAATCCATTTCAATCTATATGTAATCATGAAAGTGTGATTTTCGAAGCTAAGCTCCTTTGCGCATGCACGAATATCCATGAGATACACAGTTTCTGTTCCACATTCAGTTATACAGTCGCGCGTTGAAGAAGGAGTGATGCTATTTTTAAATAAAAACCGAGCGCTTTCGTTGGTCCTTAATTTTATTTTCTTAATCATTCTTATTTCCTCTAATGCCCAAGCCGATGAAAGAAACATAAATAAGCTGCTGAACAATCAGGTCGTGGTCAGTCGCCAAATTATGTGCATTCTTGGCAAGAGCGAGTGCGACCAATTGGGACTTCAACTGAAAGGTATGATAAAAATAAAAGCAACTCCTTTTTCTTTTCGAATAATGCAAAAATTATAAATATATTTATAAACTAATTAATGCAATAACATATTTCTTTCAGCGGCACTTCCGGAAGTCATAACCAGAAAATGCAGAAACTGCTCGCCCCAACAGGCCCAAAAGGCGCAAAAGCTGACCACCTTTTTACAAACAAGATATCCGGATGTTTGGGCTATGCTCCTACGAAAGTACGACAGTGCCTAAACATGGCAATTAAATGTTCTCATACATCGAAAATAATAAAATAGTCTCACCATCTTAGTGGATAATGTCTTTTTGTTTCTGAGGGTCTTCAAACTAAAATTAAATGAACCTATCCAATAGAATACCCACCCACATCCAACGCATAGAAAAAATAGCCACTTCTTTATACACATTCATGTATTTTACATCTTATTATAATATAAACTCTACAAGTACGATTTCATAGGGGGACATCATTTACTATGACTTTCCAGATAGACCGCTGAATTATCCACGCCCAAGAACTGGTGTATACTCAGTGTGGAGAGCATTTTCATTTGTCCCTGGTACAGTACATCGGCGATTATCTTCTCCGCATATATTGCCTGGGTGGCATCCATAGAGCGCAGCTTGTGAGCAATTATTTTTCCAAAATTTGAAAAGTGGTCGTCCAGCTGGCTGTCCGCACTTTTCAGAGCCAGGGAGAATAATCGTTCAAAGTCTATGTTGGATATGTCTGCCCGGATTTTGCCGGCCGGTACATCATTCTCCTCGGAAACCTGCGAGGAGACCGAAGAGGAGCGCTTGCGGTTGATGGGATTCTGGGCCTGGATTTGGTTTTGATGCAGACTGTGACTTTCTATGTGTATTTGCTTCGGCTGGGCGATGATGCGTTTGCAGTGCTCAACATCAATGCCTTTTGCGGATTCGGGCAGGGATTTTCTCCTCTCGGATATGATCCTGCTGTCGGCTGGCACCACGATCTCCACCTCCTTGATAGTGGCGGCCCCAGAGCTCGAAGTGTGATTATTGGCGTTCACGGTTTTAATACTGATAACGGGGTCAGCGGCTGCGGTCTCCTCGAAAATATTGGCACAAAACTCGTTCGCACTGCTGTTCGGCGACAGTTTGCTGTTGTCGGCTTTGTTGGGCGGCTTTGGCAGGCTCTCCGCATCGGAGAACTCGTCGCAATTCTCCGCCTGAATCAGTTGAACAGCGATCTCTGCACAATTTTGCTGTTGTCCCGCGTTTTCGTCGCGCTTGCACTTCTTATCGGGTATCTCCTCGTCCTTGAGGAACATCAATGACTCAAAGTAGCGGCGTTTTGGGCAGTATGGTTCGTATTTCTCCCCTTTCTTCTTAACCTCGTTATATTTCCTCAATTGATGACGAAATGCACATCGGAGATTGTTTATCTTTTGCTTTGTTCGTTCAACATTGTATATTTCCCCATGCTTAGTGGCCACCTCGATTAGCTTCATGTAAGCCTCCTGCCGCCGGCTGCGGTTCCTGAAATCAGCAGAGTCTGCCTTCCAAAGGCACGGATTGCACTTGTATTCCTCTATGAAATCGTCAATAAAGTCCATTTTTGTTTACTAAATGAAAAAATGCAGTAGTTGTTGACTGTAGTGGACTATAGGGTTGTAGAGTGGTAGGGTTGTTCGGTTGTGGATTAATGAGATATAAATATATCGATATTTTTTCTATTAAAAATGTCGGGCTACTGAAGCTAAACACGAGCGACCGGGGAGCCCTTATATTCTCCCAATGGCTTCAGATCCATAAAATTTTAACAATAAAGTATATAAAGTTCTTTCCAATTATATTTTACATTTAATTCGATTTATTTTTTAGTTTTTCGATTGTGCTTTGCAACACTGAAGAAATATACTGCCTTGCGGCGTTTTTGGTATATAAAAGAAGATACGCCTTAATTTTAATAGTCGGTCACACTTGGACTAAAATTAAAACTGATAAACATTTAAGAAATAAATATGAGTGGGGCTCACAGAGAGGCGATCCAAAAACAAATCCACCAGGACTGGGCGAATAGGGAGTACATCGAGGTCATAACAGCCAGCATAAAGCGAATAACCGACTTTCTCAACTCGTTTGGTAAGAAAACAGTTTTACTCACCTCTTCATACGTAGTAATGTGTGTGTTTGTTCACATTAACACTTATGTATATTAAAAATAAAATAAATAAACGCTTGCTAACAAATCTTCCACTGTCATTGGCATTATTTACTTACCTGTGAATTAAGTTTGAGTCGACTTTTTCTTTAACAGGGTTAGCCTTTTGTGCAAAAAACAAACATACATATTTATCCAATACGCATGAGTATGTTTACACCCGGCCTCTTCAAGGCGATGACTTTAAAAATAAATGTAGATCTTAAAGATGTTTGATAGTTAAGCCTGATAGTTAAAGACTTCCAAAAACGTTATCACTTATATCCTTTCAGATATGTCCTGTCGATCACGGTTGGCCGTACTAAACGAAAAGCTCACGATCCTCGAGCGACGCATAGACTACTTGGAGGCGTGCGTAGCCCAGGGCGAAACATTAACGTAAATGCCCAGCCCTTTCTTCTGCCCTCACTCTTACACTAAGCTTTGTACATTCATAAGATAATTAAAAATACTGATAAAATATTTAATATTCTTTTGTCTAACCATGTGAATTTTCGCCAAATGCGTTCCCCATGACACGAAAATAATAATTTGTAATACATTGTTTGGTCTTTGAAGGACGGAATTTCATGGTTGAGTTATCAGCCGACCCCCCGGTTTCGTTTCATTGCCCCTTTTAAGAATTAATATAAGTAATAATTCAAAAGCAGACGAGCACGCAACGTTTCTTAACTAACCGTAGCTGGCTGGCAAGTTCCACTTATTTTTTTTAATGCAAATCGAACTGACGACCGTAACTATAAATTAAAGTCTTGACGCAATCTTATGACTAAGTTGTCGAGACTATAATTGCCTTCGATTAAATAGATCATGGGTTAAGTACATTAGTCAGTGTTCGTAGTTTATATAAACTCTAGTTTCATCTTAATTGGCCCATTTAGCGAACAATTAAAAGCCCATGTTTATTTTGTACAAAACAAATCTCTTTATTCGGCGCACGATCGTAGCATACAATTTTGGTAAACAGATAAACCTAATTAACGATGATTAACAACAATTTGGAATTGGAATGAGGAATTAAACCTTGATTCCGCGCTCAGCAGCCTGGGAACGGTAGCGCTTGACGTAGATGTCCTCGGGATCAAACTTGGCCTGCAGCTGCTTCCACTCCTCAGGCTTGTTGTCGATGATGAAACGAATAACCTTGTCGGTGTTCTCGCGCTGCTTCTCGCTGCACTTGCTGCACTCGGTCTTCAGGGCGTCCGGCAGGGACTTCTTCAGCTCTCGGCCCTCCGGAGTGCACTTGCCGGCGTCGATGAGGCACTTGAAGTAGTTTGTGAACAGGCGATCGGACTTGAGGATCTCATCCACATCGATATTATCGTACTTTGTGGTGTACTTCTCCTCGGCGGCAACCAGGGCCACTCCCAGGACGAGAAGAGCAAATATCATCTTCATGTTGTTGGCGTTCTGCGGTCGGAATAAAGGTGTATTCATTAGAGATATGTATGTTGACAATATTATCATTAATCAGCACTATTTTTCTGGTCACATTCGCAAATAGAGGAGTGGATAAGTAGGTCTATTGGCTGGGAACCTGTTTGACGTCTAACCTAGTCGGGGAATTTTTAATGGACGATGTCAATGGAAATGTTTTCAGATCACCACAACGACCAACAGATACAAATGTATCCGAGTGCGACTGCATTCGCCAAATTAGTCTATCATTTACACTAGTCATGTATGCGTGTTTATGCAAATTTGACGCTTTTTAAAACGCCACTTTGCATGCGTATCAGATACGAAGATCAGTCAGCAGATTCAGATAAACACCTCTATCCGACTACCGAACTAGTAAAAAGATGTCACTGTTTACACACTAGAAAAACAGGTTGCGGGTCTAGTCCTATTAGCCTATGAATGCGTCGGAGACACCTGATCGCCAAACACCTAATCACCAAAAATATTATCAATGAGGGCGGGCTGGCTTACAATGGAGCTCGACTTTAGACGACTCGACGAAGGTAACGACGGACTGTATGTGAAGCGGTGCAGCTGCTGGAACTAACTGAGAAATCTTTCTATGAAGTTGGCTTTTATACCGGGGCTACCTCACGATTGAACTTCAAGTGTAATACATACATCGATTGTAAGCTTGTATTAAGGCTGCCACCAACACACAGCACAGCACAGCACCTCAGCTCACCTCACAGCACCACAAGGCGGGCTCCATATGGGATTGCACACACTTTAGACTTTGAAGCACAAATCGTTATTGCTGAAAAGTCAACCCAGTGATTAGTCAATCGTCGTTATAAATTTATATAATATGTAGCGATAGTTATACTCACTTAATTTGACATTAACATTAAGGAGGTTGACGTCTGTGTACTCAACGATGATCGAAAGCTTGGCTCTGTGTACTTTGCAGGTACTATTTACGGCTAAATCTAATAAAAAACTAATTTAACGATAATATTTAACGATCTCGTTAACGATTTCCATTAGCATCCATTCATTTCACTTGAGGTGTGCAAAAAAGGCCCTTCAGTAGGTAGATTCTCTTAAATTGCTTTTCAAATTCCCGGAACAATCTATTCAAATAGTCATTTAATGGGATTTATTAGAATTCAGTTAGTACGTCTCCAAGAATACTAACTAACTAAGGAAAACAAAGCAAAACTGTATGCTTTAACTGCCAGACTTAAAACACTTTTTGTGTAGTCTTACAATGTAAGCCAAGCACCTGGAATTGAAACATTTCCGGAATCTTAATATTTTGTTATTCATTTAGTTTATTGTAGTTACAAATAGTGAAATGTAAAGAGTAACAAACACTTATACATTTTAGAAATCTGTACAAGGAAAGTATGTAAACCTGTGGACCTTTTTAAATAATAATCATTTTTGTCTATTAAGGATTTCTAGATGCAACTTTTAACTTTACGCTTAAACGTTGTTTGTGTGTCTCAAAGTAATTTGTCAGGAGGCAGTAGTTTCAGTACTTGATCATTGCGGAGAAACGACTCATAATTGAATCTTGGCGGGACGTTGGCGTTGGAATATTGTGTCGATTGTGGAAAAGACGTCGCTGGACTTTTTGGCGGCATCAACCTTGAAGTGCAATCCCCTCAGTCCATAGTAGTCAACCAGGGGCCTGGTTTGCTTGTGATATGCTTCGAGTCTCTTCTTCAAAGCTTCGGCGTTGTCATCGCTTCGTCGCATCAGAGGTTCACCGGTAACCTGAGAACAGTTTAGTCTATAATGCTTTAAGTTTTTTAAAGGATTTCTTAAACTACTCACATCATCGGTCATTGGCTTCTTGGGAGGGGCAAATTCCTCATGATACGAGCGCCCGCTAGCTTGATGAATCAAACGGCCAGTGATTCGCCGCACCAAAAGACTGTCGTCGATGGCAAACTCAATAACAGCATCCAGATTGGCTTTCCTCTTGTCCAGCAATGTGTCGAGCTGCAAAAATTCAAAAACAGTCATTCAATTTCAAAGGAGAAGTTTGGAGAATAAAAGGAAATTACCTTTTCAGCTTGAACGACAGTCCTTGGGAATCCGTCCAACAGGAATCCGTTCTTGCACTCGGGCTTATCCAAGTTAGAGTCGATCATGTCCACGACAAGGTCGTCGGACACGAGCTTGCCGGCATCCATGACCTTTTTCAGCTCTGCTCCCAGCTTGGAACCGGACGAGATTTCCGCCCGCAGCATATCGCCCGTAGATAAGTGGCAGACGCAGAACTTCTCCTTCAGCAGGGGAGCCTAAAATTGGCGTAATTAAAAACATTGATAAAAATTTAGTAATCAGCGCTATCAAATTGGTTGGCAACGGATAGATAAGATGCATTTTTCAGCGATGAAAGTCCGAGTAGGTCTTAAATACCAAAATTATTTAATCTATCGCACCACTACCTATTTTATGTGCAGCATTTCATGGTCGGCAGATTTTTGGACGTGCCACATTTGATATCTCGGCCGTGCCACATGTCTACATAGGCTTGTACATATGTACCATGTGAGTGGGCAAATAAATATGTGGATGTGTGCCACACAAACTTATGCAACAGCCAATTTATTTGAGAAATAACAATGTTTGAAAGTATGTAGATTTGTAGGCCTGCACTTTGAGCACACGTTGTATTTATTTTTAGTGCATGTAGCGTCCATATCACAAAACACATTATGTAACTTGCGACACCCACCTGCGTTCCTTTGCCGGAACCCGGCGGGCCCAGTAGAATGGCGTTGATGCCAATCCTCTCTGGTTCATATCGCTCCACTGGTACTGCTGCGGTCGGCGCCATGGTTTATTGTTTATGCTGAACTATTTCTTAAGTCCTAATTCATAGCCTAAGCAAAATGAAGGTTAAAGAGATAAGATAATAATTGACGATGCAGCCCTGACAGTGCTGTCAACAGTTCTGGCACCAGCCCTGACAGTTGGCTTTTTTTTAATCTTTAGAACTGGAAATATAATTAATTTAAAAGGATTCTGTAGATCTTGGCATAATTAAGATATATATATTTAGATAAGAGATATTTTATGTTATTATTAATACAGTAATTTATATTATTTTCAAGTTTAGTTGACCGGCTCTGTTCTATATCGATAGTTGGCAGCCCTGGCCTTTTTTACTCGGAAACTATCGATAGCACAATTTTAAAATTTAAATTTAGGTACTTCTGAAAAACAGTTACTTTTTCATTTCGTATGTGAAATATTAGATTTACCTGAATTTACCTTTAATTTCGTTATAAAAACAAATCCAACTCATTCTAATAGTACTATAACAATTTTATTTAATTATTCGGGAATGCGTGTATTACAATTGCCGTGGTACATTTTAATATTGCCTTCGCACCGGAAATATGCATCAAATATGTCGCTGTAGCCGTGATCCTTCCACCAAGTGCACAGCTGTCTGTTCCAAATGCAGTCTAGTCTGTATATCAAGTTGGGGTACTCGTAGCCGAGTAGGGTGAAGAAGTCCTGGTCCCCCAAGTGGCCCTTGAAGGAGTACTTTGCGACCAGGGAGTGCACCTCCGTGTGCGTCAACTTTTCCAGATAGGCCTTCGAGTTTCGGATGCGATTCAGGAGCAGTAGGACCACGCCCGAGTTGAGCCCCGGATAGCCGTGGTGGATGTGGCTATGCTGATTTCCAGCTTCGTTGTTCATTGGATAGTAGGGGTTACCGAAACTGGTCTTCGGATAGCGAACGCGATAACGATACAATATATGGCGGTACACGGGAGTTAGTTCTGGGGCCAAGCCGTATAGCTGGTGTGGCAGAAAGTTATCAAACTCATTAAACAGCAGCCGGACATCTGAACGGAAGACTATATCACAATCAAGCAAAATGGCTCTATTTAAGCTTCTATCGGCGATTCTGTGCAATCCAAGGGACAGGAAAAACAGGGAGTCACTATAATACGAGTTGGGCGTTGAGCTAAAGTACGGAGACAGTCGAGCGGCTATATCCTGGATTATGCTAGAGCAGACTTTGACGTCGTAAATCGTATATATCACTGTTCTCCTGAACCGCCGCACCTGTCGCTGCAGAATCTCCATGACAGAAACTTGGCTCTCGTTGTCCGTGATAATATGCAAGTGCAGCTGGGCACTGGTGTGTTTAAGCAAGCTGTGTGCAAATAAGTCGAACTTCAGGTTCAGATGATAGTTTTCCCGGGTATAGATGACAAAGATGTTGTAGTCCGAGGATAGCCCGTTCAGATGTGCTCCCAGCTCCTGTTGATTGGACGAGTAGTTCAGCAGGTAGTGGGTGGGCTTCAGGACGGGCGGAACAGCGGCAGTGGTCTGTTGGACATCCGAGTACTTAGACTCCTGCTTCTCGGGATGGGACAGCTTGTTCAGTCGGCTGGAAAGGAACGCCGACAGTATGTTGCCTCGAACCAGCAAATGCGTATTGGCGAAAACAATTAAAACACACATACAGATAAATATCAACAAAAGTACTAGCTTTTTCTGCCACCTGCACCGCAGCAGGGTCCACGTCCAGCTCTTCGGCTTCCGTTGAATTGAGTTCCGTCGATTGATGATCAGGGTGACATTCTCCTGATCCTCCAACAGCTGCGATTTGCACTTCATTCCGTACATATTCAGGTCCGCCGGAAAAGTTTTGTGTTTTTGGCTAATTGTTTTGAAGCTGTATTTTGCCATTTTTGAACCACCGTAACGGACCACCAACGAACTTATATCCTTCGGCTATAGCCTATGTTAGAACACACTAAACGGAAACTCTGAGCAGCCGATCATGAGCGCACTAAACATTTTTAACTTAATTAAACTAGATCGATAAAGCGAGCAAGTAAAAATCAATGACCCACATACGAAAGCACCCACATACGAAAACAACGCTTTGAACAGTGCTGCCAGACACTCTAAAAAAGCGTTGAACCGTGCTGCCAGAAACGTTTGGTATTATTTTAAATAAAATTCAGTTTATGGGTAAAAAATAAAAGCTTATTCTTCTTACGTTATAAAATTGTTTAATATTTGTTAATAATTAACTTCAGCGCTATCTGTGGAAAAGAAGGTAAGTAAAAAAGGGACTGCGAAAAATACCAACAATCCTTCGATAAGTATCGATAAAAGTATCTTAATCTTAGAAATGTACATAAACCTAATCATGCGCAGAAGTTTTATCTTTATCAGTATAAGTACATGTTATGGTTGTTCCAGAATTGCAAACGGATTTACGCTGAGAAGATGTAAAAATCCGTGCCTGTCAAGAACGTGAAAGTATTCAGCTGCCGAATTCCATTGGAGACCCAGAGTGTCATTGCATTCGAAACAATGGACTGCCATCATCGCATTGAAGTTCCCTTGCGGGCTGGGGGCAAGAAAATGAAAAAACGAAGGGAGCTGGACGCCCTGATAGCTCAATCCTCTTCCAAAAGAGGCACCAGACGAACTGGCGCCGGAGGAGCCACACATTCCCAGGACAAGTTGCTGTCGGTGTCCACGGATGACCCTGAGGATTACGCATGGGTAATACAGAAGCACATACTTTTATATATTATATGATCAAGTACAAGGTTGTACCTATTTGTATTTGTATCTGATGTATGTATGTATGTATGAATGGAATGAACTTTCCTGGCTAACGAGCAGTTATAGAAACCAATTATAGATAATAATGATGTAGCAATTCCGGAACAAAGAGTATTAGCACGCACATTGATTTTTATTTCAGACGAATGTCGCTGGATCCAGTCGTCGGAGTCACAGGAAAATAGCCTATTTCCGCATGTGCGGACCCGTCCTATTGGGCGTCATAGGCATTCTAACAGTGACCATCTTATATTGGCTCTACTTCGATCTGCGCCAGCAACTTTCCGATTATCGTCAGAAAATCGAAGAGGGTAAGGCACATTTACTTTAAGGATTTGAGGACATCCCTAAGTTATATAACACTTTCAGTATCGGCCATGAGCAAAAACTTTCCGGACACCCTCCAAAAATGGCATGAGACTTCGTCATTCCTTTTGAAAAATCAAACTGCAGTTATTTCGGAAATCAACGACCTCCAGAAAACCGTGGAGAGCTTGCGAAATAACTTCAGCAGTCTCGAGGCCGTGGTGGCGGCCCAAAGAAACCACGGCAAGGACGAGAAACTGGTGGCAGACTTTGGTGCCAAGATTGAAGCTGTTGCCACCGACATAGAAGCAATTAAGGAGCACTACAACAAGTACATCGAAGTCCAGAAGGCACTTCAGGCCGAAACGGAAGCCCTGAAGGTGAGATAAGCGATTGAGAAATAAATCTTTACTAATCATTGACAATACTCACGTATTTTAGGTCAATCTATCGCAATTACCAACGCTACAAGCAAACGCTTTACCTGCTAACTTATCGGAAGATATTGCCGCGCTTAACAAAACCACCATTGAGTCTTTTAAAATATTAAGAAACGATCTTAAAGACGTTAACAATACTTTAAGTCAAACAACGAAAATTCTTGGTGAAGAACTATCCCTCCATAAAGTAAGAGAAGATTATACTATGTGACGCTATTATTTCTGATCCGTATTATATATTTTTCAGACTAAAATAGACGACTTGCTGGATCGCTCAGAGAACATAACATCCCATGTGGCAACTATAAGTAACAGTTGGCCGGAATACAAACAAAAAGTAACCAGCTTTGATGAATCGTTAGATAAAATTGAAAAAGAGGTAATCTAATGGTGCTATCATTATCAGAACCGAATGATTAAATATTATTTATGAAATTCAGATAACGCTTACAAACAGCAAGAATAATATGCTTGCCGCCTCGATGGATCAGCTAAAGAACTTTTGCATTCAGAGCATGGGTCCGAAAATAGCGCCCAAAGGTGAAGATAGTTCAGTAATCCCCAAGGTAAATATTTGCACATAATTAATTCAAAGTAATCTTTTAAAAACAAAAACAAACTTTATCGTTAATTACAGTCTGAAGTGATTGCCTCTAATCAGGAATTTAAAAAGCCGCCTGCAAATGCCACAGAAACTCTACAGGAAGCTTTGAAACTGTAGACAGCTCTTGTTTTTTTTTATTCTACGATGCCTGTTGTATTACCAAATTTGATCTATTTCGTATATAGACATTAGGCCCTCGGGGGTGCCATGTGTCAAAGTCACAGCCAACGATTACTAAATATAACATTTAACACACGACAGCTGCTATGTACATAAGGTTCAAAGAGCTATTTAATAATGACAAATAGAATGAAGATGTGCACGTGTGATTTCAGTTAAGTTTACTCTTAAAGTCCGTTTTAGACAAAGTAATTGTACATAAGATTGTGAAATAAGTTTTAAGCCAATATTATTCACTTTAGAAACACGACGATATGTATTTTATTTCCAAATAATAAAATCAAACTAAAGCTCACAAAAAGTAGTTGCTTTTAAGTATATTTTCTCAAACACTGAATGTAAACATAAACACAAAATTTAATAACAAGTTGTCTAGTCATCGTCGTACTGATCGTTGAATTCTTCGTCGTCGTAATCTTCCAAGTCTTCCGCCACGTAGGCAGCCTTCTGCTCCTTCCGGA
Organism: Drosophila ananassae; assembly: GCF_017639315.1. Classification (NCBI taxonomy): domain Eukaryota; kingdom Metazoa; phylum Arthropoda; class Insecta; order Diptera; family Drosophilidae; genus Drosophila; species Drosophila ananassae. The sequence continues at coordinate 5,882,620 of NC_057929.1, read as the reverse complement.
GGAGCCAGGCCCGATAGGCAGCCTCTTCCTCAACGGTCGGATCACTGGCCTCGATGAAGTCCTCGCGATCGTGTGGGTACTCCTCCTGCACAGGGGGCAAGTGCTTGAAGGGTATGTTGCGGGCATAGTACTTGTGGCCCCAGCCCAAGTAGATCGATTCGCAGGTGGATTCGAAAATAAAGGTGTAGGCTCCCGGCCAGACATTGGACTGCATGACCAGCATTCGCTCCTTTTGGTTTGTATACTTGCTTGTTAGCCGGACGAGCCATGGCACTGGAACTTCTGGGCTCATATCGTTCGCGCAGGACGACAGGATACTAGGGCCTACTTCTGGCTGGTTGAAGCCTTCAATCATGCCCTCCTCCTCACCCTCCTCCTCGCCTTCTTCCTCCTCTTCATCCTCCGCCTCCTCTTCCATCTCGTCCATCATCTGCATCTTCAGCCACATGGCCAATGCCTTCTCCCGTTCCTTCTGGGCCTTTTCTTCATCATACCACACAACTCGTCCTTGATTGAGTATATTGGAGCGTACGTGAACCCAGGCCACTGGGGTGGACAGAGAACCCAATGGTTCTGGTTCGTATTTCTCGTTTTTCAACAGCATAACATCATTGTCTAATAATTGGATTGGTTTACTTCAAATATCAAAGAATATTAAAAATGTGGCTTACCTTCGATCGGTTCCTCCTCTCCCTCGTTGACCTCTTCTTCCTCCTCCTCCTCTTCCTCCTCTTCGCCCTCATCCATCTCATCCCCAGCGAACATTCGCTGCTCCTTTTTGGTCATCCGCCTGTAGTAGCCCATGGGCGCAATATAAGTTCCAGCCGTAATGCGACCTATCATGGCCCGCAGGTAATGCTTCTCTTTTCCCGGGAAGCATGGATACGATATGACATCCGCCTCTAGGTCACCGGTAAGGAACTTCTTGATCTGCCGGGAAACAACTATTTGCCGGGGAGTTACTATTGGAAGTTCGATCCAATCATCATATAAGTTGTTGACCACAAAATATGAGTACCGGTTACAGCCCAGACCGATCAACTCTGGAGGAATGTCATAGAACTCAATCTCCTCGACCAAGGGAACAGCCACGGCTTTTGGTTTCATGTTATCCAGCTCTTCGAGCGGATAGTCCTCCCAGCCATATATTCCGGGGGTCAGTTCGGGACCAATGTGGGCCGGCAATGGCTTCTCCTCGCTGATCTTTCGCATCTTTAAAGGCAGTTGTTTCTCCTTCAACTCCTCCTGCATCATCACCAACCTAGAGGCTATCTCCTCCCGGGTCAAGGAAGCTTCTACAATGTAGTAGGAGGCCTTGAGTCCATTGATGCATCCCCAAAACCGACACTGCAGTATGGAGGAATGAGTCTGCAGCCTGTTCATGGCACTGGCCAACTGAAAGATGTCATCGTTACTTATGCTGAACCCGCATTGATTCCAATAGAATTGGAGCTGCTGGACACGTTCATTGAAGGTGACAAACAAGCGCATCGAATCATCTAAAACCAGCCTTAACTCTTCGTCATTGGTTTTTGTATCCTCCCCGGACATATCCTCGCCTGCACCCAGTTCATCTCCCTCAATACTGTACGGCAACTGGTCAGGGAAGAAATATGCTTAAGTAGATATACATTTGAGGTATTTGAAAGGTACAAACCTTCATTGACTGAAGGATTCTCTTGGCCACCCGGAAGGTACGAACTTCGTCAAAGACCCCGTTTGGCGGGAAGCGTTCCGGCAAATGAAATTTCTGTTCCCGCACATTCCTACTGAACTCCTCGAAGAAATCAATTACGTTGGGAGGACGCTCATCAATGACACGCTTAATAATATCACTCAAGTGATCAAATCTTTTAGAGAAAATCATATCATTAAAGGAACAAAAGAAGGACCAAACTATTACTCACAAATTATCCCCACTTAGGGTGCTGTATTGCTGCATTATCGACTTGGCCACGTTCAGCTCGTAGCCAATATTTGGGGCCTCGGGCACCGTTGACTTTTGGAGGTTGCATTGCGAATCAAAGGCTCCAATCGATATGGTGGTAGTGGAGGACGATGACGAAGATGTGATTATGTTGGAACAATGTGGACTGGTCTCCTCGGCGGACTTTTCATCAACCTCCTCCTTCTTCCGCCTGGGTATACAAGTTGGCGGGAGCGCCAATTGCGAACTGCTCGTCGAGTCCAATGAAAAATTTTGGCACGAATCTCTGTCCATTTTAATATTATAGGCAAACTCTGATTATTAAACTATAAGAACATGTGTTTATTGGGATATCAGAACTTATGTAATAAACTTTATAATAAGTTTAAACATTCGACAAGAGAGTGAAACATAAAAGCCTATTCGGTTGTTCAATTCTTACCTGTGGTGGGAAATTTGAAAATGTCGCCATATCATTTATCGTTATCGATCGATAACGGTAGCAAACCTTTCTTGGACGTGAGATGATCGTTACCTTTTAACCAAGTTGTGAGAGTTCTTTGGATGTCTACGTGAGTTGTTTACATTACAACTGATTCTCGGAGTCTTATTTGGAAAAGAAAGTGCTCAAGAAAGTTGTGATTTTTAGCAATAATTTAAAATATAAACATTCATTAAAAATAACCAATTTTACGAGCAAGTTGAATAGTTTATGAGCCAAATCAATAGACAAATGTTTGTTAAATATAAAAAAGAATCCATAAATCTAAGTTTAAAAAGTGTCTGCATCTGGTTTTGATTTAAAGTCATTAAAAAAAGTCAAATTGAGCATTTTATCGTAAACATTTCGAGTTTATATGTGTTTAATGTAACAGACAAGGTATTAAAACCAAATTCTTTTCATTTTAACAATCTTGGGGAGGGGCAGGTTAATGCTCTTTGCGGAACAATTAACTTTCTTGTTTTTCTCTTCTAGGCTACTGGCGAAATGTATTACCTTAATAACGAGACTGTGGCGGTGCCGTCATCTGGAAACTACGCCCAAAGGGAGGTTCACTCCTCCACTCTAGAGCTAAAGACTGTATCCATAAATCCAGATGGTGAGTAAAAACAGACTTTTAAAATTTAAATAATTATAAACTCTTTTTTATAGATACTTATACTGTCCAGCAGGCGATCAATGCCTTTGGGTTTGGCTGGTTTCACGTCAAGTTATCCCTCTTGGTGGGACTTTGCTGGATGTCCGACTCCATGGAAATGGCCATCTTGAGTATTCTAGGGCCAGCATTGTTTTGTGAGTGGAATGTCACAAAATTCCAGCAGGCTTCAGTCACCACAATAGTGTTTTTGGGCATGATGCTCAGTTCCAGTTTTTGGACGCAACTAAGTAACAGATATGGTCGCAAATCCGTAAGAATTTTTAATCGAAAAACTTATAGTTTCTAATTATATTGCTTATATTTTTTGTAGGCCCTTACTTTGTTTGGAGTATTGCTAGTTTTATATAGTATTCTTAGCTCAGTGGCTCCCAGTTATGCCTGGCTTTTGACCCTGAGGGGCTTAGTGGGTTTTGCAATAGGCTGTGTTCCTCAATCGTAAGTATGGGAGTACGAAAAATCTCTTTAGATTCTATATGTTTATTAAAAAATTTTCTAGTGTGACTCTTTATGCGGAGTTTCTGCCAACCAAACATAAAGGAAAGTGCGTGGTCCTAATGGATGTGAGTATCTTGAAGAAATTTCGAAGTATTATTAATTATAAACTAAATATCCTCTTCTTAAAGTGTTTCTGGGCTCTGGGAGCCTGTTTCGAGGTTGTTTTGGCCCTGGTTGTGTATCCATATTATGGTTGGCGTGGACTTCTGGGACTCTCAGCCACGCCCTTATTGATATTCACTCTTCTTTCCCCGGTAATAATATTTATAAACAAGAATAGAAATATTTTAATCCAAATCTAATATATTTAATGTTTTTAGTGGCTCAGCGAATCTGCTCGTTATTACTCCTACAATGGTAATCACGATAAGGCTATTAAAGTACTCGAACAGGTTCGTAAACAAATTAATATTTAAATATTGTTTTATATTTTAAATTTCCATATTTTTTAGATTGCCCATAATAATAAGAGGCATATGCTCATTGGTCGCTTGATTTCTGACGAAGAACCTAGCTCTACAGAGAGTTTCCGGTCACTTTTAAGTCCAAACTTGTACAGAACCACTCTTCTATTGTGGTTTATATGGCTCGCTTCGGCTTTTTGCTATTACGGATTGGTTCTGGTAACCACGGAACTCCTGGTGGCCAGAAATAAGGAGAATAATCCTAACGAGTGCGTTACCTTCATGACATCGGACTTTATGGACTTGCTGTGGATCACATTATCGGAGTTTCCGGGCATATTGATTACCATCAAGGTCATAAAGCTATTTGGCAAAAAGAAAACCATAGTCCTGCAGTACTTGGCTCTGGTTTTATGTACATTAGTGTTGATGTCTGTTACCAGGTAATTTCCATCAATTTTATTCATGTTCTTTATATATTTATTATTTTCTCCACAGTCGCTTTGCAACATCCCTTACTCTTTTCATTGCTCGAGGAACCATATCGGGAATATTTCAAGCTATTTATGTGTACACCCCAGAAATATATCCAGCTGGCTTGAGATCGGTTGGAGTTTCCGGTTGCTCCGTTCTGGCCAGACTCGGGGCCATGTTGACACCCTTTGTGGCTCAAGTTTTGATGGATACTTCCAAAATTCAGGCTATATCCACATACGCCCTGGTGGGCCTTTTCGCATCGATCGCTTGCATTTTCCTTCCCCGGGAAAATGTTGGTTATCATTAGGTGTTTTTAGGCTAATCGATTTACATTATTTATTTATTACATTATTTATCCTTTAGATTTATCCTGTTGTCTGCATGTTGAAACATAACTGTTTTCGAAACAGTTTTTGAAATATTTGAATAAGATTGCCTATTTTTAGGCTTGTATTACTTGGAAAATCATTATGCTGTAGCACTTGTTTTGATTGCTGGTGGGCTACTTGGGCAAACTAAAATAAAACATTTGTTTCACAGTATTTTCAAATAGTAATGAAGCTTCGAAGCTGAAAAGCTTTGGGTCTATCTGTGAGAACAATGAGTTTTCTGAAATTATTCTCTAAAAACTAGTAAATATTATATTGTTATCACTCTATTAGTAAAATAAGCTATACCTTAAAATCTTGTTAAAAATACTATTTATTATTCCCCTAGTTTCGGTACTTAAGCACATAACTTTGAGTAAACCCCCTTGATCCGCACTTTCTATGGCAAAGTGCCACCCCCATATCTGCATATGAGTGTCACTTTGTGGCATCATTTATGATTCAAATGACAGGAGGAAATGCACTTGCGAATTAATTATAAAAGTCATTATTTCAGAACATAAACATAACGTATATGTATGTATAAATAAACCTCTGGCAAATATATTTATAATACTTAATTAAATATGTACATATGTTGGGCGGGCGCACACATCTATGCCGAATTTATAAACTTTTAGAAAAACGCTCGCTAGTATTTAAGTAGATGAGCTGAATCTATGCACATGGCTAGACACATGCATACACTTCTAGGTGCATGTGCATTATTTTTAAATTGTGAAACGATTTTTTCGAGGGGAGCTTTTGTTGTGATCAGCAAATATCGATCAGTCGTACAGTTGTCGGGATGCAGTTAAAATCATTGGTATCTGCACGCAGTAGCTATTATTTTATTTTTCACGCGACGGAAGTTTAAATTTAAACCGAAACCTATTCTACATTTAAATCGGCCCCCGCCGTCCCGCAACCCATCGGCATATTCATTCGACCGATTAAATTATGACAAACGAATTCGAATTGAGTGTGTTCTAACGATCGATATTTTTTGGGCTCTCAAAAATACATACATACCCGATTGCCAAAAATCCTGTGCAAATTAAATTTTAAATAAAATTCGAAATTGCTGAAAGTAATAAGTTATGCAATACATTTTTACGTAGACGTACAAATGTGCGTTTCATTTATGAAGTGAGTGAAGTTAATTGAGTGACAAGCGATCAATCTTAAAAGCAGCAATGGATACCGTAAGTTATGCGTGTCCAAAAAATGAAAAATACCCACAAATATGTGTATGAACATGTGCCAAAATTTACTTATTAATACATTTGTGCAACCGAGTGTATGTGTGACACTTCAACACACAATATACATACAGTGATCGTCCTTGGCTTGACTTGATTTAAAGTTAATAATTTCCATGCTTTTTGACAGCTGGAAATATGGTGGAAATCTTTCGAAATAAATTAGTGTAGTGACAAATTTGAAAGTGAAATTGGACAAATTGTGGTGGTGTGTTATGAAATATGTCCTTTAAGGAATAAGCTTCCAGTGATTCTAATAAAAATGATAACCTAAAAAAAGATTTTAAAATATTATAATAAAACCCAAAATCTCTCTTGAATCCTGTTGATATATACACGGATATATATATGCGGATTTCACTGTGGTTTCGGATCATTGGCCCGAAGTATAGAACCCTGTGTTCGAAAGAGATACAAAATACCGCTCTTTCGCTGGGAAATCAGCTGTTTTTTCGACTGCATTAAGCTTTGCACTCAGTAAAATTGGACAAAGAAATAAATAGCCGAGCCATGCCCGCGTGTCTATGTCAACGCAAAATAGACTTTCAGCTAACGAGCTAAATATTGCACAGCCACTTTTTGTTTGGGCTTCTCGGTGAATGTGTTATGAGAACGAGTCGATAAATCTTGATGATCATTAAGAAATATCGGAGGCATTTCCGGTTCTTGTGCAATTTAATATTATAAGCAAGGGATCATTCTATTTGTGGATATAACTATCATAAAAACTATTTCTGTACGACTCAAAGTAGTTAAAATCAAAACACAAGATAGTTTTGTTATTTTTCTATCGAAAAATCTTGTTAACGGTCTATTCCGATAAATTATTTATGGTCTATCGGCTCTAATTGACAGGTAGCGGATATCGTTTTCGTAAACCGCGACTATCAGGCCCAATCGAAGGCCACCGATGAGATCAGTGTTTCCCGCGGAGATCTGGTGGAGCTTATAAGCACAAAATCTGCAGAAAAATCAAGGTAATTGGGCCGTCAAAAATATTCTCAGCAATTAGAACGTGTGTAGTAATAGAAAATACAATTTTCAGATGCTTTGTACGAATATTCGATAGTGGGGAGACGCCAAAGGAGGGCTGGGTGCCAATAGAGATCCTAGAATTTAATCCAACCATGAGTAGCTCCAATGGCAAAGAAACTGGGGATGCAGAGTTTAGAAAACAGTACGTTTCTCTTGCTTATCAAATAGGGATATGAAATGCTCTAGTACTTGCATCTTTTAGAACAATTCTTAGAGAGCTGGTGGAGACGGAGGAGGAGTTTTCCAGGGATCTGCTCCATGTGGTTGAAAAGTACATAAAGGGTATTGACAAGCCGATAGTGCCCAGATCCGTGCGGGACAACAAGGATATTATCTTCTGTAATTTCCTTCAAATAGCTGAATTTCACAACAAGTAAGGAAAAGCCAAAGAAAATTGTCAGAACTTCGAATAAAAACCACTTGGAATTGCAGTGTGCTCAAGGAAGGACTCAAGTGCTACAGTAACCAGACGAATATGGTGGCCAAGACCTTTCTGCGGTTGGAAAGGGACTTTGACAAGCATGTGGTTTACTGCCAAAACGAGCCCTTGGCTCAGGACTACTTGACCACTAATCCGGAGGCCAGGAAATACTTTCAAGTAAGTATTCTATTACAAGAAATTAAAAGAATTTTAATGATTGGATGATCGTTCCCCGGCAAATAAATTTGTAGGCTTTTTGCCAAATCGAATGAGATTTCGTTTTATGTTTTCTGTTTTCGGTTTTCAGTTTTCTGTAATTGTGGGTTGAAATCAAAAATAATAGAGAATTGAATAAATTTGAAGCTGAGCAAAACGTTGGAATCATCTTCAAATATTATGCGTGTGCTATGTGCGAGAATATCAGTTTATTTTTAAAGGCAGACGCTTTTCAATTCTAAAGCTTTTGCAGTTTTCAGTTGCTTCCGAGTAGTGTTGGCGGTCGTGTCGTGCTAATTATTCATATACGTAACCGTTTCGCTTTAGGTACTTTTGGTCTCCCTCTTGTCCTACTAATTAGATCAATTATTATTTGGAGTAATATCTCCTCCAGTATCTGATATCCAGTTTAAATTATTTGCTACTCTATGAACCTATTATTTTTATGCAGAAAGTGTGTGATTATGTAGCGCTGGAATTATCCAGAATAATGGAATTAATGTGTTGAAAGAAAAACCATTTCTCAAATCAATCTGTGTGAATATTCGTGACGTTTCCCGTTATGCAACATTTCCGAAATTCTACTAAGCGAGAATTTATATATTTAAACGATACGCCTAATACGTATACATTTATAAATGTATAAATATATGAGAAGAAAATTTTTCTTCAGCCCACATATTCGACCTCACATCTAAAAGTGTTCAAAAATATATACTGGCGAAAAAAATATTGTAACATTGACTTTAATGAGTTCACTTCTACTCATTCATTTCGAAATTGGTTCAGCAGTGAATATTCGTTGTGGTTTCGTGAATATTAACATGCCACAGAGTGAATAAAAACTATGTATATTCGAGCATAGAGTCGAGTGTGAATCTCTCCAAACATTTGAATACTAATATTCGAAAAAAATAGTATTTAGAAAAAGTATATGTAGAGATTTGTGAATGTCGTGGTGAACCCGCCGCGAACGTTTAGCTTTCCAAACCGAAAGTACATACATGCATATAGAAAATCGCTCACCGACACCAGCGCACACATATCCGTTTTTGCAACAAGTGATAAATTTTTAAACATCGTTCCAAAAATAACCCCATAGGAGAGAGATAGAGAAATGATGTGCTTCGACTGTATCTGTGAACATACAATGTTCATTAGACTAGCGGATGCAGAAAACCACCAAAAATCTGCGACCAACAATAAATATTATTGTATTATTTCATTTCCCAATACTAAGATATAGATTTTCGTGTAAATTCCGTGTAAAACAAAAGTCCAGTGACCTTGCCACTGCCCGGGAACGTATCTTATTCATTGGTATAGTCTTACTTAAATATGAATTATTTTTGTATTGCAGGAACTTTCAAAACAACTTGGTGACGATAAATCTCTGTCCGAACACCTGAAACTCCCCATCCAGAGAATAAACGACTATCAACTTTTGTTCAAGGTTTGGCGTTATTAATCCCTTCTGCATTATCCTCCCCGTGTTTAATTAGTGTTTAATCCGTCCGCCCCCTATCTCTATCTCTGATTATTATATATCTCAAAAGCCAAGTCTAATCCAATCACCATGCGCTGCGCTAATCTTTGTTTTCGCAGGACTTTATTAGGTACTCGCTAAGCTTGAAAGAGAACGTTAAAGACTTGGAGAGGGCTCTAGAGTTAATGCTTAGTGTGCCCAGTAGGGCCTACGACAATAGATATCTTTCTAGCATCGAGGGCTGTCGGGGTAACATCTACAAGTTGGGTCGCCTCCTCCTCCACGAGTGGTGCACCGTCGTTGATAAGGACGGCAAGGCTCACGATCGCTACTGCTTCCTGTTTAAGTCACGCATTTTGGTGACCAAGGTCCGTAAGATAACCGAGAACCGGTCCGTATTTATTTTGCAAAACATCGTTAAGCTCCCCCTGTGCAACATCGAGCACAAGGCCGACGAGAAACAAATCCATTTGAGTCTCAAAACACCAGACGCCGGCTCGATCCTTCCGCTTAACCTTAAGCCCCACGGCCCGGAATCCCATTTGACCTGGTTCAATGAGATATCCAGCCATATCAATCAGGACGTAACCCTGCAAGAGCACAATGCCGATGACCTGAAGGTCGATGCCTCACAAATCGCTACCGAAAGTGAGCTTCTACTCCATCTTCCGCAACGGGCCGAGGCCCACGATCCGACATCGAGTGTTAGGCCCTCGGATGTGGCCGAGAACTATTTCCTGAGCAAGGAGACCAAAGAGCGCCTTCAGCTTGAACAGCAGGAACTGCTGAGGCTCGAACAGGAAGCCATAGAGCTGTACAAGAAGCAGCAGTCCTCGAAATCCGTTCAGATCTCTAGCTCCCAGGTGAAGACCAGTTCGGAGGTGCAAAGCAAAGTTGAAGAGGTGAAGAGCGTGGCCAAGCCACCTGAGACAGTTTCAAAAGCCAAAGAAGCTCCTATCAAGGAAGTTGCTCCTTCGCCACCTAGTGCGCCCACTCCGCCTCCGGCACCTCCCAAAGAGGCGACACCTGTAAAGGAGGCTGCTCCGGCAAAGAAGGTTTCTCCTGTGAAGGAGGCCACCCCCGCTAAAAAGGCTTCTCCCGTCAAAGAAGCTTCTCCGCCTCCCAGACAGCCTGAGCCTGTGATTGCTTCTCCTTCTCCTCCTCCTGTCAAGGAGCCCCCGCCAGCTTCACATTCCAAGGAAGTCGAAGCTCCGAAGCAGCCCGAAACAGCGGCACCGCTCCAGGTCCAAGTCCAAGAAACCAAACAGGCTGTGTCCGAATCTAAAGAAGTTATCAGCATCGAGTCTAGTCAGTCGATAAGGCAAGAGGTTGTAGTCGAGGTCGCGGAAGAGACCCTTGAGATTGGTAAGCAAGACGATGAAGTGAAGCAAGCCAGAGAAACGTCACCATACTCGATTCCAAAGATCCAAGTTTACCGTCCCGTAGATAGCGTTAACACCTCCGATAGCCATGTGGTAACCAAGCACAAGCCCATCGAACTGAAAGACATTGTCGGCTACAGCGAATCCCTGGTGGATAGCGACACCGTGCCGGGGGGTTCGCAGGGCCGATCGCCGGGGTACACCGCTAACATAACCGACCACGCTTCACTAACCATATGGAACAATCGCCTGGCCAATATCGCCGGCGATCGCAATGGGGTTAACCAGCATTTGCAGCAGTCTGGCCCCCCGCCGCCGCCCATTCCGCCAAACTTTACGCGCATGCCTGGCTTCTTCCAGCCGCTTCCCTGCATCGCTTATGAAACGACCATCGAGATACTAATTGTTAAGGCACGCCCCCCCTCACCGCCCCCGCCCCCGCCGCCGACCATCAAACGCGTTCTAGTCCATACTGAGAGTCTAGAGCAGAAGACGCAAAATTTCTTCGAGGGCATCTACGATGTGTCCGTTTCGGACACATCGCTGCGCAATGCCAAGCAAAAGATTCGCAGCATTAAGAATACGGTGCTCAAGTCTAAGGACTCAACCAATTATGCCCAGGACACGGTCCAGAAGGCAAAAGCTCGCGATTTTCTGCACATTTTCACCCCGCCCGTTAAAAAACGCCCCATTTACGAGATCGTTGAGGAGCCGGTTAATATTTTTGAGCTCGAAGGCGATTATACTGAGTCTATTGCTGACGATTTCAGAGAGCCAAGTGCCGATTTTGAAGCCAGGGGCCAAAGCGTCGGTGGTATGGATGATTATTATTCTGGCTATTCTGGCTACTCCAAACGGCGCTATGAAAGTAAGTTGAAACCCGATGCCACTATCGGTCAAAAAAATAAATATAAAAAATACGTTGTGTGTATTGACCGGGTTTAATGGATTCCCATGTTGAATTGAATGTGCGTTTCATAAAGTCAATAAACTTAATGTCTCCTTTAGATTGGATACAATCCTTGTAAGCGAAGGCCTTCAAATGAACTTTAAATGTATCACTTATCGATTATATATCATGTCTGTCTTGTCCTTCATCTACACATACCTTATATACACATCTATGTCTGTTGAGTTGATCGTAAATAACTTTGTTTGAAATCTATCTATCAGCTATTTCAATGTTTAGATATACAAACATTTCTGTATAATTAATACATATCTTGTGACTACCTATGTTCCTACATTGAAGCCTATTCTTTCCAATCCTTGCTCGTTCCTTGATTCAAATTGGTTATTCCGAAAACTTCTTAAAGTCTCTACGAAAATCTAGAGGTTTTTCGAATGTCAAAAAACAAAACACCAATACACTATTTTTGAATTAAAAATCATCCTCGTGAATCTAACTAATAACGTCTTCTGGGTAAAGCCTCCTCAAGGACCCGGGACTACGATAGGGGTACCTCCTACGACAGCACCGTAGAGAGATCTCAGTATGGAATAAGCTCTCGGCGCGATCGCAGTTCCATTGACAAGGTCGAAGCCCGTTCATCGCTTTTGGCCACCGGCCGAACAGAAGGAAGCCGGGCAGCTAGCCGTGCCGAAAGTCGTGCGGAAAGTCGCGCCTCCTACTCGGTCGCCGAATCTCGTGCCGGAATCCGGTCATCGTCCCGTCTCCAAGAGGACAAACCCCTTCGCTCCGTCGACAAGCCCGTTGTGGTGAAGATGCTGAAGAGCGTACAAGTGGACCGTAAGTTAATGTCCAGTATGTGTGAATATTTTCCTAAAATTATCCTTAATCTCTGAAGCTGGAGAGACTGCGCATTTTGAGATCCAATTCAAGGATCAGCCTGGATTGGTTACTTGGCTGAAGGACAACAAGCCGCTGGAAGATCGTTTGGCTGATCGCATTACCCAAACTGCAGCTCCAATGAACTCCTACCGCTTGGACATCAAGAATTGCAGGTTGGAAATTGAAGTCCCATCCACCTTAAGGTCTATTAAGGATATATTTTTTATTATCCTCTTTACAGCGAAACTGATGCCGGAACTTACACCATTCGGGCTCAGTCTGCATCCGAGACAACAACTGTATCGGCTCAACTTGCTGTGGGTCAAGGTGGGTTAACAATTTAACAAAAAATTAATCATAATACCACAGTTTTTATGTTAATCCTCTAGTTGCTGGACTCGATGAATCGAAAACCAATACTGAGCCAGCCTTTTTGGTTAGCCTGAAGGATGCTGAAATGATTGAGAACACTCTGTTCCGTTTCATGATCAAGATTAAGGGTGATCCCAAGCCCAGAGTGAAATTGTAAGTCCTGAGTTCGACCCTCCAACGGGTTTATAGTCATTCCTTTGTGTTTCAGCTTCAAGGACAACGTGGAAATCCTGGAGATCAATGAACGCATTCAAATTATCCGGGAGAAGGACTATCTGGGCTTCTATGAGCTGGTCATTGCCGATGTCCAGAAGTCGGATGCTGGAACCTACACCTGCAAAGCCACGAATAAGTTTGGAGAAGCCACTTGCGAGGCTGTGGCCACCACAGTGGGTGAGTCCTGGAGAGTTTCCTTTAAAAGACTTAGTACTCATTAAGTCTCTTGAAATCTTTAGAGGACAAAAATCCATTTGGCGCACTTAGTGGACAAATCCTGCCAGCTGGTGAGAAGCCAGTCTTCAGCTGGAAGCGCAATGGCGAGGAGTTCGATCCCGAGGAGCGATTCAAGGTGCTCTTTGGCGAGGACGAGGACTCCCTGGCCCTGGTCTTCCAGCACGTGAAGCCCGAGGATGCCGGCATCTACACCTGCGTTGCCCAAACCTCTACTGGTAACATCTCGTGCAGTGCCGAGCTTTCGGTCCAGGGCGCCATTCAGACCCTGAACCGGGAGCCCGAAAAGCCCACCCTGGTGATCGAGCACCGCGAAGCGAACGCCAGCATCGGCGGCTCGGCCATTTTGGAGCTCCAGTGCAAGGGCTTCCCCAAGCCGGCGGTGCAGTGGAAGCACGACGGTGAGGTCATCCAGGTGGACGACAGGCACAAGTTCATGTACGAGGATGAGCAGAGCATGTCTCTGGTTATCAAGAATGTGAGCACAGCGGATGCTGGAGAGTACACCATAGAGGCTATCAACGAGTTGGGCCAGGATGAGTCCTCCATTAATTTGGTGGTGAAAGGTAAAAATAAAGTACTTCGTAGGACGTGTTCTCATAAGTTTTTTATAAACTTTTTTTTAAAAAAGTTTAGACTTTTCAATTCCTTTTTATAATTTTGTATTAACACCTTTCCAAAATACTTCTCAAGCTCCTCCCAAAATCAAGAAAATCACGGATATTACTTGCTCTGCCGGCGAGACGATCAAGATGGAAATCGAAGTGGAGGGCTTCCCGCAGCCCACCGTCCAGGTGACCAACAACGGCAAGGACGTCACCACCGAGAGCAACGTCAAGATCTCTTCTAGCTCCATCGGAAAGAGCTTGGAGAAGGTCGTGGTCGAGGTGAAGGAGATCAAGCTCTCGCAGGCGGGCAACTACTCCATCAAGGCCACCAACGATCTTAGCCAAACCTCCGAGTACTGGAGCTGTACGGTCAAGTCCAAGCCGGTGATTGTGAAGCACTTCGAGAGCGAGTACATTCACGGGGAGAAGGAGAATGTCCAGATGACGGTGCGCATCGACGCGTATCCGGAGGCAAAGCTGATTTGGTACCACGACGAGACCGAGATCAAGATCACCGACTCCAAGTACACGGTGACCAGTGACGGCAACGCCTACACTCTCAAGATCACGGGAGCCACTCGGGTGGATGCCGGAAAGTACACGGTCAAGGCCTCCAACGAGCACGGCTCGGCTACAAGCTCCACTGATCTTCTGATCAAGTGCACCCCGGAGTTTACCCGGAAACTGAATAACATCACCGTGACCGAAGGCGACTCCAATGTGGAGCTCGTGGTCGGTGTGGATGCCTATCCGCGTCCTCACGCCAAGTGGTACATAGACGGCATCGAAATCGACGAGAAGAGGAACGACTTCCGTCACGTCGAGGAGGGCAACGACTTCAAGTTGATCCTGAACCAGGCGGCCACCAACATGCAGGGCACCTACACCTGCAAGCTGATGAACGACTATGGAAAGCTCGAGGATAATTGCGTGGTTACTGTGAACTGTAAGATAGTAAAGTAAAGGACATTGCGGAGGTCTAAGGAATGTGATTTTCAGGCAAACCCAAGGTGAAGCGTGGTCTTAAGAACATTGAGGTCCAGGAGGGTAAATCCTTTACCTTGGAAGTCGAGGTCTACAGCGAGCCGGAGGCCAAAATCAAATGGTAGGTTTAGAGTTTAAATCACATTTCAAATTCTAACTTTAATTATCATTTTAGGTTCAAGGATGGGCATGAAATTCACGAGGATGCTCGCATCAAAATCTCTCGGGATACCCAGCGCATCGAGAACTACTATCTGACTCTAAACCTGGCCAGAACTGAAGATGCTGGCACCTACGAGATGAAGGCCACCAACTTTATCGGCGAGACGACCTCCACCTGCAAGGTGGCTGTTTTAAGTGAGTATAGTTTTGGCTTTGAGCATTGGCAGGATCTCAATTACTGGTTAAAGGACACAAAAGGTTACTGGGATATAAGCAAAAAAGAGAGTATAACTAAAACAATTACTATTTAATGCCCTGCGAGGTCCCCTTTTCTCAAAACACACATCTAACCTTGTCTACCGTCTTCAATATGCAATTCTGATGTAGCTGGCGACTCTTTGTCCCTGGGCCAGACCGTAACAAAAACAACTATTGCCACGACCGAAGCACCTGAAGAAGGGGGTAAACCAAAACCATTTTCAATGCATTCAACCAATAATCAATCTAATCAATGAGTACCGGAATGGGTATATGTGTATTAACCCCCAAAACGACACCTAACCTCATACCCCTTAAGATCATTTCGATGGTGATGCTTGACAGGATCACCAGCATGCTCATTGTACATATCAACCACATACTCCACCTCATCCAAAACTGTACAAAGTGAACCCCAAAGTAATAACAAAGTGTCAGAAATGCGGATTTAAAGAGCATTTTGTCTATTTAATGGTAAGGTATGAGAATAACAACTGCACGAGCATCGAGGCAATAAAAACTGAGATTTAAACTTGTAAACCGACTCCAAGTTTGTCCAGACTATCTGAATCTTGAGTACGGCTACTGGCGATGATGTAAAAAGGATTTTAGGATAAGTGCACCATGAAACTAACTATGTACAGATACCTAATGGTAGAGATTAAGGGAATGCCCCATTGACTAGCCTGTTCGGGTTCTAATTCATCTGACTTTTGTAGCCGTTCCGGAAATCGTCCACGTGGATGTCTTCCAGCAGCACAGCTTCGAGAGTGTTCCTCTGAAGTACGAGGTCATAGCCACGGGCATACCCAAACCGGAGGCCATTTGGTACCACGACGGAAAGCCCATTAAGCCGGACAAGCACACTTCCATTACCGTAGATGGGGTTTGTTTTTGTTGACTTTAAGTTCCAGCGAAGCTTTCTAATTTGGTCGCTTTACAGGATCATTATAAGCTGGAAGTGGAGTCCCTGGACATGGTGGATGCGGGTGAATATAAGGTGGTAGTGCAGAACAAGTGTGGCGAGAAATCCCATCAGGGAGAGCTGTCCTTGTCAGGTAAGATTGAAGATAAATGTATAAAATTCTGTGTATTATTTTAATAATATCCTTCAGGTATTGCCGAGTACCGCAAGCCCATTCTAACCGCCGGACCTGGACTGAAGGACATCAAGGTCAACAAGGGCGACAAGGTTTCCGAGCCAGTTACCTTCACCGCCGATCCCACTCCAGAAATTGTCCTGCTCAAGGATGGCCAGCCAGTGAAGGAGAGCAACAATCTCAAGCTGAAGATTGACAAGAAGGACATCGAGAACGGCTTGGTTCAGTACACTGCCAGTCTGAATATCCTTGAAGGTAAAAACAAAGGATTAAAAACTATAAATTTAAGTAAACTAAATAACATATTTTACCATTGCAGCTGGCATTAAGGATTCCGGACGCTATGAACTGAAGGTTAAGAACAAGTACGGTGAGTTGGCGACCAGCGGCTGGATCGATGTCCTGGCCAAGCCGGAGATATCTGGACTGGATGACCGCAAGTGCCTGCCGGGCGACACCATCTGCTTTGAGGCTCTGGTCGAGGCCAATCCCAAGCCCAAGGTGACCTGGACCCGGGGCAATGAGAACCTTTGCAACAACGAGAACTGCGAGGTCATTGCCGACGTGGACGCCGACAAATATCGTCTGGTCTTCCAGGCAGTTTCCCCCAGCGAAGATGGCAAGTACACCATCACGGCAACCAACAGCGAGGGTCGCTCCACTGTGGACTTTAACCTGAATGTGTTGGGTAAGTAATCCTTGCCCCCCTCTTAGGACTGTCTACATATTCTTTGATTTTTGTAGTGGAGAAGCCCACTTTCATTGTGCAGCCCGAGAGCCAAAGCATCCACGACTACAGGCCCGTTGCCACAAAGGTCCTGGTTCATGGTGTGCCACTGCCAACCATTGAGTGGTTCAAGGACGACAAGCCCATCAACTACGAGGCTGTGAACAAGCCCAGCAAAGACAAGCTCTACAGCAAGGAGGACACCAAGAAGGGCTCCGACCAGATCGAGAGTGTCTTCGACATCAAGAACTTCAGGGAGAGCGATGTGGGAGCGGTAGGAGAATAGTATTCTAAGATCTACGATGGATTCTCTAATCGGTTGATTCTTCCAGTACACCTGCGTGGCCACCAATGAGATTGGCGTCACCAAAGCACCCTTCAAGTTGGGAATGCTGGCCCTGGCTCCCAGCTTTGTCAAGAAACTGGACAATGCTCTGGATGTCCTGCAGGGTGAGCCTCTGGTCCTGGAGTGCTGTGTGGATGGCAGTCCCCTGCCCACCGTTCAATGGCTCAAGGATGGAGATGAAGTCAAGCCCAGCGAGGGGTTAGTTTCTTGCATTTCGTAACATTTTTAAATTTAAACTACAACTTAACTTCTCTAGCGTGAAAATCTCCACAAGCCCAGATGGTTTGGTCAAGTTGGAGATCACCAACTGCCAGCCCAACGATTCGGGAGCTTACAAACTAATCCTCTCCAATCCTCACGGCGAGAAGGTGGCTCTATGTGCTGTGGCTGTTAAACGTTAGTCTTCTGATAATTTTGTGGAATTTATTTTTAATTACTGAATAATAACCCACAGCTGAGGAGATCCAGCCCAAGTTCCTCAAGCCGATTTCCGGCCAGAAGGTTGTGGTTGGCGAGCCGCTGAAGCTGGAAGCCCATGTCACTGGCTTCCCAGCTCCCGAGGTTAAGTGGTTCAAGGATGGCATGCAGCTGCGTCCCAGCCCGGAGATTAACTTCATCAATAATCCCAATGGCCAAATCGGTTTGACGTAAGTTTTGGGTTTAATTTAAATTTTAAAATCAAAAGCTTATAGATATTTTCTTAAAATTAATTAGCATTGATTCGGCTCAGCCACTAGATGCTGGACTTTACAAGTGTGTGATTGTCAATAAGGGCGGAGAAGTCGAGGGTGTCTCCAAAGTGGAAGTCGTTCCCAAGGAATCGAAGCCCGCCTTTGTGGCCGAGCTGCAGGATTCCTCCAGCATCGAGGGATTCCCCGTCAAGATGGACGTCAAGGTGGTTGGTTTCCCCAAACCGAAGCTTCAATGGTTCCACAACGGGCATGAAATCAAGCCCGATCCCAGCCACGTGGCCATTGTGGAGAATCCGGACAACAGTGTCAGCCTGATTATCGAGAAGACCGTTCCCAATGACTCTGGATTGTACGAGGTCATTGCCCAGAATCCCGAGGGTTCCACTGCATCCAAAGCGAAACTTTATGTGGCACCCAAGGCTGATGAAACTGCCGCTGAGGAGGCTCCTCAGTTTGTGTCCGCTCTTCGGGATGTAAACGCAGACGAGGGTCAGGAACTGGTGCTGTCCGCTCCGTTCATTGCCAACCCAATGCCCGAGGTAATCTGGTCCAAGGATGGTGTAACCCTGGCTCCCAGCGAGCGCCTGTTGATGACCTGCGACGGCAAGCACATCGGCCTGAGCATCAAGCCGGCCGAGGCTGCCGATTCCGGCAACTACTCCTGTCTTTTGGCCAATCCCTTGGGCGAGGACACCTCTGCCTGCAACGCCAACGTCCGCAAGGTTTACAAGCCTCCTGTTTTCACCCAGAAGATTTCCGACCAACAGCAGGTGTTTGGCAACAACGCCAAGATTCCGGTGACTGTGTCCGGTGTTCCCTACCCGGATCTGGAGTGGTATTTCCAGGACAAGCTTATTCCCAAGTCCGACAAGTACAGCATCAAGAACGATGGCGATCATCACATGTTGATTGTCAACAACTGCCAGAAGGAGGACCAGGGTGTCTACAAGTGCATTGCCAGCAACAGGGAGGGCAAGGACATCACCCAGGGACGCCTGGATATTGTCAATGAAATGTAAGTGATTCTATTAGAACCCTCAATTAATGTAGTTTTGTAATAAATGTCCTCTTTTCATCATTTAGCAAGAAACATTCGCGCTCGGATCCTCCAGTATTCCTGAAGAAGATCGGCGACTGCGATATCTACGAGGGCATGGTTGCCAAGTTCACGGCTTGCGCCACTGGCTATCCGGAGCCCGAGGTGGAGTGGTTCAAGAACGACCAGAAGCTCTTCCCCTCGGACCGTTTCCTGATCGATGTGGAGCCCAATGGTCTGCTGAGACTGACCATCAAAAACGTGACCGAATACGATGTGGGTCGCTACTCCTGCCGTATTTTCAATCCCTACGGAGATGATATCTGCCATGCTGAGCTTTTCTATGACTGTAAGTGACGGAGGATTCATTAATAACTATTTAATAATTATTTATTTTAACTTTTAGCTTTGGATAGTCAGCAGAAGCCTCTGGAAGATCAGTACACCGACTTCAAGAAGTACAAAAAGTCTGGAGCTCCACCACCATTGTCGGAGGGTCCTATTATCTCCCGCATGACCGATCGTAATTTGTTGTTGTCCTGGAACCCATCGGTTCCTCTGACTCCCCGCTATCCCATCACTTATCAGGTTGCTTCAAAATATTCTACCTTAGATATATTTTTCAATATATTTTTCTTAAATTACAGATCGAAATGATGGATCTGCCTGATGGCGAATGGCGTACTCTAAGAACTGGAGTGCGTAGCTGTGCCTGCGATATCCGTAACCTGGAACCCTTCAGGGATTACAGATTCAGAATTCGTGTTGAAAACAAATTTGGCGTGAGCGACCCTAGTCCCTACACCCAGACTTATAGGTGGGGATTCCAATCATTCTAATCGTAGTTCCTGAGTTATTAATTGATCGATTTTTGTTCTAGGCAAAAATTGGTGCCAGACCCACCGAAAACATACACCTACTTGCCGCCAGGAACTGACTTCAGGCCTGAAACTTCTCCCTACTTCCCCAAGGACTTTGATATTGAGAGACCGCCCCATGATGGTCTGGCACAGGCTCCTCAGTAAGTCCTTAATTTCGCATCCTTAATTTTTGATGGACCTCCTTTTAAAATCCAGGATTTCGACTTTTGCCACAAACCAAGCCCATATCTTGGCCAATTTCCATCCGATTCTTGAGCGGAGTACCTCGAACGATTTGTAGTTCCATTCTCCTTCAATCTGCATCAAAATCTCGAAACAAAATTTTCGATCCCCATTTTTCGATTTTTTCTGATGGACTTCTTGTAAAATCCAGGATTTCCACTTTTGCCCCAAACCAAGCTCATATCTTGGCCAATTTTCATCCGATCCTTGAGCGGAGTACCTCGAACGATTTGTAGTTCCGTTCTCCTTCCATCTGCATCAAAATCTCGAAACAAAATTTTCGATCCCCATTTTTCGATTTTTTCTGATGGACTTCTTGTAAAATCCAGGATTTCCACTTTTGCCCCAAACCAAGCCCATATCTTGGGCAATTCTCATCCGATCCTTGAGCGGAGTACCTCGAACGATTTGTAGTTCCATTCTCCTTCAATCTGCATCAAAATCTCGAAACAAAATTTTCGATCCCCATTTTTTGATTTTTTCTGATGGACCCCCTTGTAAAATCCAGGATTTCGACTTTTCCCCCCATTTTCCATCCTATCCTTGAGAGGCTTGTCCTAAATCGTATATATATTCATTAGCATAACTTTGTTCACCCTTTTTTAGATTCCTCCTTCGAGAGAACGATATAAGCTACGGAGTCAAGGGACACAACACCGAATTGATGTGGTTTGTTTATGGTTACCCCAAGCCCAAGATGACGTACTACTTTGATGATATGATTATTGAGTCGGGAGGCAGATTCGATCAGAGCTACACCCGCAATGGTCAGGCTACACTCTTTGTCAATAGGTGAGCTTCAAAATGACTTAATTTGTATTTAAAATATTAATTTTAAAATGTAACCTAGTATGCTGGACCGCGATGTGGGCTGGTACGAAGCCGTGGCCACCAATGAGCATGGAGAGGCCAGGCAGAGGGTCAGGCTGGAAATTGCCGAGCATCCTAGATTCCTGAAGCGACCGGACGAGACCTTCATCATGGCCCGTAAGAATGGAAGAATCGAGGCTAAGCTGGTGGGCATTCCGCTACCCGAAGTTCATTGGTACAAGGACTGGAAGCCAATTGCCGAATCCTCAAGAATTAAGGTAAGCACGAAAAATTTTCTCATTTAATTTTTGATAGCTAATGCATCTTTGTTTCTTGAAACCTTTAGATCAGCTCCTACGACCCGGATATCTATGTGCTCTCCATTCAAGACTCCATTATCAAGGACGGTGGGCTGTACTCGATCAGTGCCAGGAACATTGCCGGCTCCATTAGCACCTCAGTTACAGTGCACATTGAGGAGAACGAGGACCAGTACATTTACAAGACCTACGGAAGACATCCGTATGTGCGTTCCAAGCAGTTGCGCTACCAGGACAAATACGACATCGGAGACGAGTTGGGACGCGGTACCCAGGGCATCACCTACCACGCTGTGGAGCGGGCCACTGGCGACAACTATGCCGCCAAGATCATGTACGGTCGTCCCGAGCTGCGTCCTTTCATGCTGAACGAACTGGAGATGATGAATATGTTCAACCACAAGAACCTGATCCGTCCGTACGACGCCTACGACACCGACCGCAGTGTCACTCTCATTATGGAGCTGGCAGCTGGCGGAGAGCTGGTCAGGGATAATCTCCTGCGACGTGACTACTACACGGAGAGGGATATTGCCCACTACATCAGGCAGACGCTGTGGGGTCTGGAGCACATGCACGAGCTGGGAGTCGGCCATATGGGTCTTACGGTAACATTGGATATCCTCCGAAAGTTTTAGTCGATACATTGTCATCTCTTTGCAGATTAAGGACCTGCTGATTTCCGTTGTGGGTGGCGATTACATCAAGGTCTCCGACTTCGGCTTGTCCCGCAAAATCAACAAGCATAATCTGTCCACCCTGGACTACGGCATGCCGGAGTTCGTTTCGCCCGAGGTGGTCAACAAGGAGGGCGTTAACTTCTCCCACGACATGTGGTCCGTGGGCTTGATTACCTACGTCCTGCTCGGCGGTCACAACCCCTTCTTGGGCATTGACGACAGGGAGACCTTGACCAAGATTCGCGAGGGCCGTTGGGACTTCAAGGACGAGATCTGGAGTCACATTTCCGACGATGGCCGCGACTTCATTAGCCGCCTGCTGCTCTACAGCCCCGAAGAGCGTATGGATGTGAAGACGGCTCTGAAGCACCCCTGGTTCTTCATGCTGGATCGCCAGATCACCGACCACGACTACCAGATCCGCACCGATCGTCTGAGGAACTACTACGACCACTTCAGGGACTGGTATGCCAATGCCTCGTGCAAGAACTACTTCCGCCGGCGCCGCCTCAGCGGCTGCTTCCAGCATCCCTCCAAGATGGTCTATCCTCCCGGTCACGTTTATACTCCGGAGAATACTCCAGAACCTCTGCCGGAGCCAAGGAAGAGGGCCAAGCGCGAAGAAGTCGTATCCAAGTACTTGCATCCTGACTACGAGCTGGGTTTGATTCAATCGGAGAGTCAGTAAGTATAATAGTAATTATTATTACTCCTATATTGTGTATAAATGATTTATTTTATAGCTACCAGTATGGCCCCGATACCTATCTCTTGCAATTGCGCGACGTGAACTTCCCCGTGAGGTTGCGTGAGTACATGAAGGTGGCTCACCGTCGTTCTCCGTCGTTTGCGTTGAACGATTCCGTGGATTGGTCGGTAAGTGTATCATTAACAATATATAATGTTCAAAAATATGTTAAACCATTAACTTAATTGCCCTCAAGCTTCCTGTGATCCGTGAGAGACGTCGCTTCACCGACATCATGGACGAGGAGATCGACGACGAGCGCACTCGCAGCCGCATCAGCATGTACGCCGCCAACGATTCCTACTCCATCCGACGACTCCGTACAGAGCTGGGACCACGTCTGGATGAGTACACCGAGGCGGAAGCCATGATCGAGACCCAGCGTGAGGGCTACCCGCCCTTCTTCCGGGAGAAGCCCCAGACGATCGCCATCACCGAGAATCAGCCCAGTCACATCCACTGCTTCGCTGTGGGCGATCCCAAGCCATGTGTGCAGTGGTTCAAGAACGACATGGTACTGTCCGAGAGCAAGAGGATCAAGATTTCCGTCGATGAAGATGGTCGCTCCATCCTGCGCTTCGAGCCCGCCCTGCACTTCGATGTGGGTGTCTACAAGGTGGTGGCCCGCAACAAGGTGGGCCAGACTGTGGCCAGATGCCGCATTGTGGTGGCCACCCTGCCCGATGCCCCCGACTCGCCGGAGATATCCGCCAACAGTGGCACAGAGATTCTGCTGCGCTGGAAGCAGCCCCGTGATGATGGACACTCCACGGTGCTCTGCTACAGCCTCCAGTACAAGCTGAGCAACTGCGATGCCTGGACCACGGTGGCGGACAACATCGATCACGAATTCTATCTACTGCACGACCTACAGCCAAACACCAGCTACCAATTCCGATTGGCATCCAGGAACCGCATCGGCTGGAGCGAGATGGGCATCCCGGTGGCCGCCTCGACTGTGGGTGCCGATGCCCCCAAGATTCACATCACCAAGGCCATGAAGCATTTACAGCAGCTCACCGAGAACGGGCAGCAGGTGGTGCCCGAGGAGGAGCGCGTTCACACCGACTACCACTGCGAACGGGAGCCCCCCAACTGGGTCACCGACTCCTCCGTAAGCGACAAGTACAGCTTCATCTCGGAGATTGCCCGCGGCCAGTTCAGCACCATCGTGAAGGGCATCCAGAAGTCCACCGACACCGTTGTGGTGGCCAAGATTCTGGAAGTGACCGACGAGAACGAGGATAATGTCGTGGCCGAGTTCGATAACTTCAAGACCCTGCGTCACGAGAGGATTCCGGCTCTGTTTGCCGCCTACAAGCCCCTCAACGTCCCCATTGCCATCTTTGTGATGGAGAAGTTGCAGGGCGCCGATGTCCTGACCTACTTCAGCAGCCGCCACGAGTACTCCGAGCAGATGGTGGCCACCGTGATCACTCAGCTACTGGATGCCCTCCAGTATCTGCACTGGCGTGGCTACTGCCACTTGAACATCCAGCCCGATAACTTGGTCATGGCCTCGGTTCGCTCCATCCAGGTGAAACTGGTGGACTTTGGCTCGGCCAAGAAGGTCAACAAGCTGGGCGTGAAGGTCACTCCCTGCGGTTCGCTGGACTTCCAGCCCCCGGAGATGATCAACGACGAACCGATCTTCCCGCAGAGTGACATCTGGTCGGTGGGCGTGCTGTCCTACCTACTCCTATCCGGATGCAGTCCATTCCGCGGCGGCGACGAGTACGAGACCAAGCAGAACATCTCCTTCGTGCGTTACAGGTTTGAGAATCTCTTCAAGGAGGTGACCCCAGAAGCAACACGATTCATTATGCTGCTCTTCAAGCGTCATCCCACGTGAGTTTTTCGATCATAAATAATATTTCAATAAGTTTCTATTTATAATTTCTGTCACAAACGTTTAATCGATAATCTATTTTAAAATCAAAGCTTTAACAAAATATTTCATATCTTTAAAAAGTAAAACTAATGACAAGGTTATTAAAAATTTTGAATATCTCTTCCCAATCTCTCTCTCATTAAATTCAGAAAACGACCATACACCGAAGATTGCTTGGAACACAGGTGGCTCATGTCCTCCGACTACATGGTCAGGAAACGCGAACGCGCCATCTTTTTGGGCAGCCGTCTAAAGGTAATAAATTCTCACCTCTCTCCCACATTCTTTCCGAAATAAAAACAACCTGCTAATTTAATCTGATGCTAATAAATCTTTCGGCTGTCATGTTTTAGACGTTCTGCGATGAATACCATGACCTAAAGAACGCCACCGCTACGTCATCCAAGGTCCTGAACACGGTCGCCGGAGGACCCACTCCCACTCAACTACTTCGATCGAATAGCATCCAAGAGGAACTGCTCACCACATTTTAGTCAATTAGCTCCGAAGTAGTGTTAAGCGAGAATGTTGTTTTTATTTCTTGTATATATGGAATATAAATAATTATACAACATCCGAATTCTATATATATAAATATATTATCTGGTTAATTAAATCGAAGACCGTTCGAAATTGAGTGTTTATTTTTAATCGGTTGACTCGACAGAGCCACCCACGAGATCATTAGAATGTGATTGACCTTCACCAACAGAGGAATTCATCTAGCCAAGGCTAAAAATAATATACTTATTCAGGTGTTTTTAAATAGAAGTGTTTTGTAATGAAAAAATGGGAGGTGGGATGTGGGTGCTTTGATTAAACAGCTATCAAGGGATAAAAGTGGGTGTTTTGAATTAATAAACATGTTGGAAAATAAACTTCACAGAAAACGAATTCACAGAAATGGAATATTTTAATGTCTATATTTTATAGCCTAAAAATCAGAAGTATATTGAATACGAGACAATTCTACGAGTGGGTGTTTCTACAGTTTCGCGCCAAATATTCAAATTCCCAAATCGATTCGACAAAATCAACCCTGGGAAAAGCTAGCTGGTTCTCTTGGAAAGCTACGCAAAGCTTTCTTATCAGTATTGATTAAATTTTCGCCAAAAGCTTAAATATTAAAGTAGGTGCTAGTCATAAAACGCAAACACCTCAATTATAACAATACACAAAGGTGCAATTTAGTCATAATGTAAAGTGGAAACAAAGTGGATCTCAAAACCATTAAAAAACCTCAATGACAGCGATCTATAGAGTTAGAAAAATCAATGAATGACAGTCAGCATTTGGTCACAAGATTCACTTGTTCCATCGCAACAACAGCAACCTCACACAAAAGGTACAAAAACAGACTATTCATTTGTTGTTGCTCCCGATGTCGATTCGTACAATTTCACACATTGGATGGAATAGAATGCTCTGCAATCTTAACTCAACGGCTAATCGCGATTAATAAGCTTACACCTTTTTTAGATTTTGGACCGCCACCTCACACCACCACCTCGCCACCACCACCTGTCCTTCCAAGCGTTAACTTTTATGCCTCCATAGCAGAGGGTCAACTGGCAATCAATTAAACCTCAACGACCGCAATCTGTTTTGGGAAACTCAATTCCCCAAAAATAGAACGACAAAAAAAATATAGTAGCAAATATGGCTGAGGGCGACTGTAGTGAACATGTGGAGAGGTGGGTGTAGTTAAGTAGTTAACCGAATTACTCATCTGACATTGAAAAATAACATTTCCAGAACTGAGCTTCCGGCTCCGATGATTTCCCGCAAGGAGGTTAGTATCTGGGCCATTTTAAAGAACTGCATCGGCAAGGATCTGAGCAAAATCACCATGCCAGTGATGTTGAACGAACCGCTGAGCTTCCTCCAGAGGCTATGTGAATACATGGAGTACGCACAATTGCTCACCGAAGCAGCCCAACAAGACGATCCGGCGGACCGGATGAAATACGTTGCCGGTGGGTGTTATCAGTTCCCCATTAGTAATAGTTCCAAATATATTACTTATCATCATTATTGAATTTTAGCTTTTGCGGTTTCCGCTTTGGCTTCCAACTGGGAGCGGTTGGGCAAGCCCTTCAATCCGCTTCTGGGAGAAACCTACGAGCTCCAGAGAGATGACTACCGAATCGTTTGCGAACAAGTCTCCCATCATCCGCCAGTTTCAGCTCTGTATGCGGAATCCGAGAATTTCAAGTTCTACGGCTCCATTTGCCCCAAAATCAAATTCTGGGGCAAGAGTGTGGAGGTGAATCCCAAAGGAACAGTAACCATTGAGTTTCCCAAGTAAGTATACACCCTTAATATTTAATGAAGCCTAAAAGCTCTTAACCCTTAATCCTGTACTTTAGGTGGAATGAGACCTATTCCTGGACTAATGTCAATTGTTGTGTTCATAACATTATTGTCGGACGACTTTGGATAGAGCAATATGGCAAAATGGAGATCATAAATCATACTACAGGCCATGTGGCAGATCTCACTTTCAAGTCTGCTGGATCAGGAGCTAAAAACTTGCATAGAGTCGAGGGATTCGTAAAAGATTCCACGTAAGCTGAGGCAGAATCTATATTATTACTCTTTTATTCATGATTTTGTTTTTTTAGGGACAAAAATCTGTTCTTTTTATATGGTAAGTGGACGGAGTTCATCAAATGCTGTTCTGCCGATTCCTATACCCAATATTTGAGACAAGGATCTCGAAAGAATGACGACTATGACGGTTCGCCCAATGGTACGCCAAAGAAAATGTTCTCGAAATTGAATAGTTTTAAGTTGAATTCATTTCGAAGTCTATCGATTCAAGATGTAAGTTTTGAATACTTCTACTCTATCTTGGAATGTCTCTCATAATTGTCCATCTTCTAGAACGATAGCTATCCACCCATGGAGCAAGAGGGGGATATACCAAAAAGTGATTCCGCTTACTCACTTGATATTCCAGACTCTGCCACGTTGTGGAGCTGTAAACCTAGGCCATCCAATTGTAATGAGGTAGGAAGTGGAGCTTGTATATTTCCAATATTTTTTTAATATATAATTTACAATTATTGCAGTATTACCAGTTTACGCATTTTGCTATGCAGCTTAATGCTTTGGATAAAAATATGAAACCACCGCTAACACTATGCCCTACCGATTCGCGATTGCGACCTGATATACTATACCTGGAGCAAGGAAACTTGGACGGTGCGTCCAAGGAGAAGACCCGTCTGGAAGAGAAACAGAGACATACTCGAAAACAACGAAAATCCACCCATGGTGATGACTGGACACCAAGGTAATAAACACTACTATATCTCTAAGGAACTTATTAACTTTTTCTTTCTATTATTGTAGATGGTTCAAGTTCGTACACAATCCCCATACAAAAACAGACGATTGGCAATATAGTGGAGGATATTGGGACCGCAATTACGAAAACACCGATACGATATTTTAGATACCTTTTGTAGAACGCTTATGCTTATACATATATACACCTATATAGCTCTATATATATTTGTATAAAGTTTGAGAGTTGTTTAAACTAAGGAGTCGTTGATAACTGGATAATCGTCGAAATAACTTTCCATTTCGTTCCATGTGACTGTATGATCTGGTAACCGCACAAGCATCTATACAAATATTTAGTTAAAGCTTAGTTTTTGTAGTGATTATGTATGTGTAAACTAGTTGTTAATTTTGTGGCGATTCCATCTAAAGCAATTAAAATGTTATTCAGTTATTTGTTGCCAGATATGTTGTGTTGCCATTACTATTATTTTGAGTTGGTTGCAAAGGTTTCTAAAGGTAAGAGTATCATCAATCAGTCACCATCAGTCAATTGAAACCCAATCCAAAAGTAACAATAAAATTGGTTTATTTTCATCTACTGTTCCGCCTTCGATCCTTAATTGTCCTTTTCACAGATGTTGCTATTTACACATGGCCGTATGTTTAGTTTAGATTTACACATGTACAACAAATATTAGACTCTGCGTTTTACTTTAGATTAAGCGTTTTAGGTTTCGTGCTCACGTCGTGCAAGCTAACTACATTATAGGCCGACACGCAGGGCTCCAGCTTGTTCTTAAAGATGTCGTTCTCCGACTTCGAGGAGCTTATAGATGTCCCGATTTTCGTCCGGCTGGACTCCAGTAGGGGGCCTCTCAGCTCGTGATTGCTCACCGAGGAGTTCAGCTGACACTGCTTGGCATACAAGGTGTCCATTTTGTTGGTTTTACCTAATTTATTAATAATAATTTATTAAGATATTTAAAAATAAGAAATATAACATCCCACCTTCGTTAATACACAACTTAAGGCCAGTTCGTTGGGACACCAGCTTCGCCTCCTCACTTCCTCCGATGGAGCACTCTTCGATGTGGGAGAAACTCTCCTGCGGCGAGATGGTCGACAGCACCGATGTGCTGGAGTACAGGTAGCCGGAGAAGTATAAATCCGGATTGGCCTCGTGTGCCTTGCACGGAACAATCCACGAAAAGTTAAACATGCCGGCGTTGACTTCCTGCGTGATCCAGGGATCGGTTATTAGCTGATGCATTGTACATCGGTACTTGGGATCCTTGTTCAGCATGGAACTCAGAAGGCGAGTTAGAGCCTCGGATACCACTTTTGGTATCTGGATTTCGGCTTTCAGGGTCTCCTCCACGTCGATGAATGGATTCTCGAAAAACATAAGAACGTAGAGAGTGACTCCCAAGGCCCACATCTCCAGCTCCGGGCCGATGTATCTATTGCCGGCCAGGACCTCCGGGCTGCAGTACTCCGTCGTTCCGTAGAACGTGGAAAAATATTTCCCCTCTTCCATAAAAGTCGCCGATCCGAAATCAATCAGTTTTATAATAAAGTTCTGATCAATAATGATGTTCTCGTCCTTGATGTCCCGATGCAGGATCTTTTTTTCATGCAAATAGTTAACAGCATCGGAGATCTGCCGAAAAATATAGCTACCCAGCTTCTCATCCATCAGGGGACGGCGTTCAATGAAAGTCCAGAGATCCATGCCGGAACCGTGCTTCTCCATTACCAGCTGGTAGAACAGCTCATTCTCGAACACATCCAGAACGGAGACAATGTTCTTATGGTCCAGGGTCTGCAACAACTGGATTTCGATAGGAACCTCCTTGCCCTCCCGGTTCTTGACCATGAACTGCGGACAGAGCTTCTCCTTCAGTATAAACTTGGTGATCACCAGCAGACGATCGGAGTTCCGGAAGGACATGTTCACATAGCCGTAGGCACCTCTTCCAATCTGCCGGATGGAGGTGTAGTACTTGCTGTATTCCCCCAGATATAGTTCCTCCTCGTATTTGCACGCCAGCGAGAGGGAGTTTGGGCGGCTGGAATTCTGGGCCGCCGTGGTCTTTATCACCTGACCCAGGGACTGCTCTATGGTGCTGGCCATGCTGTTGAAAGTGGACGTAAAATTTGCATAGCTGTAATTGTCGCCATCCAGCCGAGTGCCTGGATTCCGACACACCCAGATGCAGTACACCCGACTGGTGCAGGGCAGGATTTGGAGCAGCACCGAGTAGACCACATCGATAACTGTTCCATCCGCATGGATGGCCTCCCCAACAAAGCTTCCATTGATGGAGCTGAGCAGTCGGTTGGCCGTCGGATTACTGCACGAGGCATCGCACGTGTCCGTGGACGTGGACTTTGCCTTGTCCAGGGACATCTCGTTGATGTGTGAGTGGGATCCGACGTCGAAGTCGTCGGCGGGGAAACTGTACGAGGCATTCACCGGTGTTAGTATATCGTCGATGGTGCAATCATCTGGCCTGATCTCCGGATGCGAATCATTGGCCGAGGATTCGTTGGCCGCCTTGGCGGCGTTCTTCCTGCATGACTGCAGCGAGGAATCGTTATCCAGGACAAAGGGATCCGTGTCCGGTTCCCAGTCGTTGCTGGTAATCGAGGTGTTCGAAACGTTTGGACTCTTGTCCTCGCGCGAGTCCTTTCCGAAATTCGGCAAAATCGCCGAAATATGCATGTTCGTTATCTTATCCTGGCCGTAACCGAACATGAGCAGTGAAAATGGCTGGTTGCAGGTCTGGATGTTGCCCATCTCGTCGACAACTATTAGGCCACTGAGGTTAAGGAACACCCAAACGGTTATGTTGAACAAAGTGCCACTGGCAGTACTAGGATAGCCCGTAGACGGAGTTTCTTCCAAACTTAAGAGTAGGCACAAGGGAAATTTCACATTATCCGTAGTTCGTCCTGTGGCCCTCTGTTTACGCAGACTTTTCGGTATCTCCCGGCCGTCGGGATCGGGTAGCTTTATGAACGGTATCAGTGTGGCTATATTAATGCCCAAAACATTGTCGGTGGATTCGTATAGGAAAATGGTCGCTGTGGTGGCATCCGCAGAAGTTATAACCCCACCTCGATCGATGCCGATGTGGCAAATGTGTCTCTGGACGGGCTCGGCCACGGCTATGTGCCTGCCGTCGCTATTGATCTGACGAATCCAGAGGGAAACCAGAATCTTGGCGCCCGACTTGGTCAGCATCTCGATAACCTTGCCGCTTAGCAGCACCACTCGACCCTCGTCACTGTCGATCTGCATCTCGGCCAGCGAGGAAATGTGGCTCTCCGACTTGCCATTCAGCAGGTCGAAGAAGCTCTTGTTCCGGAGCTCCTGGGATGTGAAGCCCAGCAACTGGCAGGCCTTGTTGTTGACAATGAAAATCTGTCCACTGTTGGCATCTATGGTGAAAATGGCCTTATTCGGATTGATCGCCTTCGAGGAGTGAAGGTTCGGAGGCGGCATACTGAAGGAACTGGCGTCAATGAGGTTTAGCATGCTCGAGGAATCCTGGCGAGACTGTTGGACGCTGGCCAGGCCATCATCTGAAAGGTTACATGTTTTCAATTTCTACCAGTTTCCGGTTAATCGTTTCCTACCTTGGGTCGGCTCCTTTATTTCCTCCTGATCCGCCATTTATGCCACGGATGGTGATCCAACTTTAGGCCCAGAGTTACATATATCCCGTAGAGAGAGCACCATAAACATTGGGAACAGTGTTTACAACAAATCAATGAAAACGCGCATGCGCCTTCAAGACAATGTTATTAAATATGAATAACCTGGTTTATTTACATATTTCATCAAACAAAAGATAAATCTCTTAAGTAAATAAATTATAATAAATTAGTTTTAAAAATCCAAAGAATTAACAGTCTATTCCATTCGTTTATTTTCAAATTTACCGCTAGCAAGCGACTGTAGCCCTGGCTTACAATCGATAGATAGGCTCTGTATATCGATAAGTATTCTATATATATATATAAGCTGGGCCTAGCCTACGTGTGGAAAAAGTATCTCAGGGCACAATACGTGTTGTGTTGTTCTTCCACATAGGAAGGTTTTTTGTTTTTCTGTTTTTAAAAATATAAAAAACCAATTAGTAAAGGAGAGCAGAATTTAAAATGTCACGAATATCTGGAGTCTCCATCCCACTTGGGTGCTTCCTGCTTATCAATGTGATGAGTGTAAACGGCCTTGTGGAGCAGGGGATGTACCAGAGCTCCAATAATCCAGCAACCGCAACAGGCGAAACGGGATCATTTCCCTTCTTGATGCCCATGGTTTCCCCCCAAACCGTAAGTAAATTCGGATTTTCGTATCCGTAAGATTGTAGATATTTGTAGAGATGAAACATATGCTTGCACCTGTTCGCGATAAATACATACATAATACCTTTTTTTGACATCGAGCAAATATACAAAAGGCAGGAAAATCCCATTCTATAATAGCTCTATATATGGAATGTGTGTTTTTCGTTGCATTTTTTTTTTGTTTTGCTGATTTAACTGAAACTGAAACAAAAACGCATTTGCATCAAAAGCTAATTTTGCCATATGGTTAGTATACACACAATTCGCCATAGCCACCCACATGTGATGGGGATTGAAACCTGTAGATTGCGCTCTGGCGAACCTGCGCCCTAGACACCTATTTACCATTTGTATTGTCGCCAGGGTCACAAGTGTTAGAACAATATAGAACAAAGAAAAAAAACGAAGGCCGCCTGTAATATATATTATAATCTCGTTTACTAATCCAAAACTATTATAAGTATGCTAATCTTTCGTTTGTTTAATACTAACCCCAACGAATTTAGCCGGATTTGTACTTGTGCACCCCAATCAAAGTCGATCCAACTACCACCTACTATATTGGTACGTCATTTTTGTAAAGTTCTCTCTATTAAAACTACATTTCTAATTGTCCTTTTCCAAAAAGTTGGCTTCAATCCCAATGCCACCATGAACACGGCCCACCATATGCTGCTCTACGGATGCGGAGAGCCCGGAACCATGAAGACTACTTGGTGAGTTTATAACGATATCACTGAAGTCCTATAATATTTATATTAATTAACTTACAGGAACTGCGGAGAAATGGCCCAGTCATCCGGAGAAGACATGGTCAGTCCCTGCGGACCTCACTCCCATTCTCAGGTAAAAAATATTACTTACTTCCCGTATGATTTTAAAGTTATGGATGTGGGTTGTGCAACAAACATTACTTTAATTTTGTTTCGTAAAATAGAAAATTTCTCAAGCCCCTTTACACAATTTAACAATCATCACAAATACAGATTTTAATATGCAATTGTTTTGTGGGATAATCGACCTTCGGATTCCGTTGAACTGCAATCCAGGCATAGGGGCCGACCGCTCTCATCAATACTGAACTCGCAGGTGGCAATGATTCGCTGTCAGTTGCGGCAACGGAAACATGCCGCATGCCACTTGGTGTTCAGTGCCACCACAGCTTCCTTCATGATTGGCTCCCCACAACCCGAACAGCGGGAGGAGAACAGCTCCTGAAAGTGAAGCTTGCAGAAGAGGTAGCCGTTTATCTCGTAAAAGGTCGCTGACATCAGGGGTTGACTGCAACTGATACAGCGAAAGCACTTTTCGTGCCACTTGCGTCCCATGGACATGACGGCGCGGTCCACGATCGGTGCATTGCAGGCGCAGCACCTGGAGGCGTGATTACCCAGGTAGCATTCGCTGCAAACTACATCGTCCTTGACCGCATAGAACCGGCTTGGCTCCATCACCTTCTGGCAGTCCCGGCACGTGAAATGGTGCGGGTGGTAGGCCTTGCCCATGCTGCATATGGCCCTTGGCTTAATCTCCTCATTACACTTGCAGCAGACAGGGACGGACATACTTTCTTCGGCAGAATAGCACGGATGAGGGTCGGGAGAATATGTATTTCAAATAAAACTGGAAATTTTATATAAGAAATAATCTGTCACGTTGAACCTGCCTCCCTATATACATATGACACATCATGAAAAGACAGATCACAGTCTTATTAAAGCCTTTAAATAATTGGATCTACTTATTTCTTACAGATCATTTATGCCTGGGCTAGAGATGCCAAGAAACTCAACTTACCGGAGGGAGTTGGCTTCAAAGTTGGCAAGGATTCACCCACCAAGTACTTGGTGCTGCAGGTGCATTATGCCCACATCGACAAATTCAAGGGTGAGTTAAAATAATAACCTCCGAAAATACAAAACAATTAATTAAACGGAATTCCCCTAGATGGTTCTACGGATGACTCTGGCGTGTTTTTGGATTACACAGAAACCCCGTAAGTAAATGTTGACTTTTTATCGCGTAATCTCTAAAATAAAACCCCCACTTTTAGTCGCAAAAAGTTGGCTGGCACCTTGTTGCTGGGCACAGACGGAATAATTCCCCCAATGAAAACGGAGCACCTGGAAACGGCTTGCGAGATAAACGAGAACAAGGTCCTATATCCCTTCGCCTATCGAGTGCACACCCACGGATTGGGCAAAGTGGTGGCAGGATACAGGGTGAGGTCGGACAGTGATGGCGTCCAGCAGTGGCTCCAGCTCGGAAAGAGGGATCCGCTTACCCCGCAGATGTTCTACAATGTCAGCAGCCATGAGCCCATTGTTGCCGGCGATCAAATAGCCGTGAGGTGCACCATGAAGAGTACTCGTCATCGGGTAACCAAAGTCGGGTAAGTCATAGTCTCTGAAAAAATAACCTTTTTTTCTAACTTTTTATCCGATTTCAGTCCCACTAACGAGGATGAAATGTGCAATTTCTATCTCATGTATTACGTGGATCATGGAGAGACTCTGGACATGAAATTCTGCTTTAGCCAAGGTGCTCCGTATTATTATTGGGCCAATGCCGATACTGGCCTACACAATATCCCACATATCCAAGCGAGCAATCTGATCTTGTAATCGGGTTGCCAATAGCGGTGCACCACTGTGGCGTTTAGTGGAACGAATGTATACTAATTTATTGTCTGGATTGTTTCCATCGTGTTTGAAAAGCGATCATAGTTGACCCTCATAATGTATCCTATTCAGTTGTGTGTTTCCTGTTGAAGTGGCCACCCAATGATGTATGTAAATTATGTGTACGTGTAAATAAAAAAAACATATGTAGATACTTCGCAAAACCCCCTATAAAAAAAGGTTGTATTTTTAATTGTTAAGAGGTTTATGTAAGAGAAAACTGTCATTCTAAGGAGGTATACTATTCTCTACTGGCCTTCTTCACTTTGAAGGTATATCCTGGGACAATGAACCCACTCTTAGTGCCAATTAGATCCAAGTTCTTAATGGCTTTCCATGTTCTTATAATTTTCAACATTATCATCTTAAATAAATCAAACAAATACCACTAATTAAAACTCCTCGATTCTTTCTATTTTCAATGCAATGCATTTTATTCTCGCTTTCTGTTTTCTGTATATAGAATTTATGGAATATATAGTATTTAATATGTATACATATTCATATATCTTTATATATATAATTTGGTGTAAAATTATAATCGTAAAAATTAGATTAGTTATAAATTACACAAAAACTTAAATATCTCGCTCCGTACATATATCTCTCACATTTTATAATAGCTTGCAAACTCGTACTTGTTAGTGTTAAATTCTAAATGACTACCGGTTGGCTGAGGCGGCATATCCTCGAACGTATAAGCTAGGAGAGCTCCGTTGTTATCATGTGCGGCGTAGTTGAGATCATTGTGTGTTTCAATTACATTTCCGGCGTAGTCTTGGCTTGTGGTTGTGTATGTACATGTGTTCACGATAGCGTCCGCCTCCACAAAGCTGCCACCGATGCCGCCGCCGCCGCCACAGTATCCGATCTGGGGTGAATGGGAGGCGGTCAGTATGCTGCAGTCGCTGTCCTCCGCCGCCGGTGGCATCGGATTGAAGTCGTCGCTCTGGAATGTGTGCCCGCCGTCTGGCCCGCCATACATCAGCCCCGAGCCGTTGTGGATCTCGATGTTCATCGTGCAGATGGTGTTGTGGGGCTGCACCTCGAACTTGACTGGAAGGGAGGAGTTTTCTCCACCGCCACCGCCACCGCCGCTGCCGACGACAGAATGGCTGCCACTGCTTCCTCCTCTCCCACCGGCGACACAATCATCGGCGAAGCAATCGCTGTTGTCAGGCACAAAGGGAGATACATGATGGCTGGCCGAGTGCAGATTGGCATCATTCACAATATTGTCCTCGGACTCGAACACGGGCTTGCCGAGACTATCGAGGAGGATCACCCGATCCGGGTCGCTTGTCTCCAGCAGATTGTTGCCATCGTCATCACAGTAGGGCATATAGCTCAGCATCGACTCGGATAGATCCTGGCGAGCGGTGATGCTGTCAATGGGATCCATGGGGTCAATGGTGTCGATGAGACCCGCTGTCGACTGATTGCCATGGCTGTGGCCGGTCGAGTCCAGTCCATTGGAGTCCTCGTTGTCCGTCGAGTTGACAAATAAGGGCAAGAACCGCAGGACTACGTCCGAAATGTTCTCGCGCGCATTGGAAGGACTGGACTGGTCGGCGGGGGGCAGCTTCACATCGTCGCCAGTGGTGTTTAGAGGTATGTATTGAGAGGATTGAAAGCTTAATAGATTATCGGCTGAGGGTAGCTTAATATCAGCTGTGCTATTATTATTGTGCAGCTGCTCCGCGAGATCCGAGGCAGCGTTTACTTCGTATTTAGGTTTGCAAGTATCACCCGTAGTATCGTTTTTTAATCGCTTAGAAGCTGTTCCAGTTTGACATGTAGAGGTAGATCTTTTGCTTTTCCGTCCGGCAGTGGTGGTTCCGTTGTTGTTGTTACTATTGTTATTATTATTATTAATTGCAAGATTGGACAGTGTACAGTGTGTGGGATCGTTCTTTCCATCGCTGCCATCTAATTCCTGATTGGGATTACCCTTGAGGGCGCCCGGAGAGCGTGCCTGCTTCTTTTGGGGCCTGTACTTATAATTGGGATACTCGATCATGTGCATCTTCCGCAGCTTCTCCGCCTCCATGATGTACGGCTGTTTGTCGTCCTTGCTGAGGAGCTGCCATCGTCGTCCCAACTCCTTGGATATCTCGGCATTGTGCAGGTCTGGTGTTCGCTCGCAGATTTTTCGCCTTTCCATTTGACTCCACACCATGAAGGCATTCATTGGTCGCTTAATATGGCCGGGAGAATGTTTCTTGGTCTGCAAAAAAGCCAAATTAAGGAAAGAGAACGTTATAATTATGAAATTCTAGAAATAAATTACACTTCCGGAAGTGGAAAAAAGCTTAAA
Source organism: Drosophila ananassae (assembly GCF_017639315.1). Lineage (NCBI taxonomy): Eukaryota > Metazoa > Arthropoda > Insecta > Diptera > Drosophilidae > Drosophila > Drosophila ananassae. Next base: position 5,845,260 of record NC_057929.1, on the reverse strand, counting down.
TATTACTCGAAAGTAAACACTGATTCGCTGAAATGCTTCGTGATTAAACACACATCTATCTATTATTCACATTTTGTTTTCTTGTACATAATATATATTGTTCATATTGCATATTAACGTATCAGAGATAAAGAGTTAGGAAATAAAATTCGCACCAGTCGCAGTCGAAAACACCGACACACCAAGATACTTCTTCTATGTATTATTTAAACAATATATGCACTTCGAATGCCGCCTTGTCTATGCATTTGTATCAGTATCTGTATCTGTATCTGTACGAAAAATATATATATAAAAAATATACTTATTCACAGCGTTTGAAGTTCAATGTCCCGCGCCAAGGTTAATAAAACGCTCCTAAAACGAAATATGTATGTTTGTTTGTTTGTTTTTTTTTTTTTTTGCACAAGTATTTTTGAGTTTTGTTCCCGTTCCCGTTGGGTTATTATTAAGATACACCGGACGGACAAGTGGGCCGGTGTAGCAGCGACATGCATTATAATTTGCATCTGCTTCCTGGTACCTGGTCAGTGTCGGTTAATCCCTTTCGATCATAGCCGAAATTGTTGTCATTTCAGCTGCCAGTCTCTGCCTCCGTCTCCGGGGGGAACCATTTGGAATAGGTCATTGCGACCGGTGATGGTGACGGTGACGGCGTCGGCGGCACATCTCGATTCTCCGCCTCGTTTGGCCAATGTGAATAACCGTTTTATTCTCGCCCAAGCGAGAGACGGCAAAAACTACCTATTAATAGCGTTAACTTCGACCTTGCAGCAGTTCGTGTACCTCGCGAAGTTCATCCACATCCACATCCACATCGACATCGACATCGGTACGAAGCGATACCCTTGGTAGTAGCGCCGGCCGAATGAACTGTGCGAAGAGACCTGAAAGGTGGAGGGTGGAGTGGAGCTGAGCTGAGCAGGGCAGAGCAGAGCTGAGCAGAGCAGAGCAGACTTTTAGCTACAACGCACCGCCGGGATGCTCCATCGGCCATTGGCACCGAGTCGCCTTTGCCATTGCCGTTTGCCTTTGCCTTTGCCCTCGCGAAACTCACTCTCAATGTCGCCGTCAGTCAGACAGTTCAAGTCTAATAAGCAGCCTGACTCTTGTAGACACAACACACTCACACTCCTCCACCCAAAACACACACACACACACAGATACATTGCACAGATACAGATACAAGAAACAGAAGTTGCTGGTGCAGACACCCGCATCCGTGAGATACATACATGGCAGGGAATAAGTAAAAGTGATGAAATGGCCTGGGTTGAAAGGGGGGTGTTGTGAGCTTTCGATTTTAACGGTTCTGGGCGCCTGCTTAGATTCTAAGGTCATCAGCTTGAATACTATATGTTTTTTAATTTTTTGTTTTTTTCTATAAAGATAAAACATGGAACATGGAACGACAGAAGTCAACGACGTCGGTTGGCCAGAAGTACATATGTACTTCTTTCGAATTGTTTGTATATATACAAGTAATACGCAATTGAGTTGGTTGTTCGTGACGCCGCCGCCTCCGCCTCCCGCCATCGACATCGTGGCTGCCTCGGATGGCAAGAGCCATTGCCTCCTTCAACCTCCGTCCGTCCGCACTAATAACCGTAAAAAAAATAATACAAACTGCTTAGCAAGGTCAATGCACCAAAGTGTACTAAACCCTCCTAGTGTGTGCGTGCGAGACAATTATTTCCATATACATATATGTACAATTTATTCGCCAAAAACTCTCCGCTAGATAGCTAGACAAGAGTCAGAAGTAATTGCATACGTATAGTATACCCCGTCTAGGTGAAATATGCTCGTGTTTATTCCGGGGGTTGTGGTCATTTAGCTCTTCTATCGCTAATAAACAGGCTATTTGGTAAATACGGTGACGAATCCGATGTTATGATGAAATGTTGGTAGTAGAAGAGCCGACCAATGGATCGCTACTCAACTATTTCCGTTTTGGAGGATCTTGAACTTGTGATTTTCACAACAAAATCCAAAAATAAAAACAAAACCCAGTTGATAAACAAAGTATAAGTATAGGTATATTAAGTTAAAATACGTATCGGTCACAGTTAAACAACGCAATTATAGAACGTCTGAACAGCATATCCATTGGAACACTTGGAACAGATCTACATATTTATAAAATGTATATTAGGGTGGTCCTACTTCAAGATATAATAATAATATTCAAGGAGCTAGTGAATATTTATGCAAATTATAAAACTACTAAGCTAACTAACCACATATTTTGGTACTACATGGCGTATGAGTAATTTTAGCAAAAACTTCAAGCCACTATTGAAGCTAAGCTAAGAGGCTCACCCCAATACCCATACAGACGTATACATGCAAGCTCGACAAATATAATAAATGTGAGTCATCAGGGAAGCGAAACGCGAGTACAACCGCCCCACCAGTCCACCATGCACGGGGACAAAAAATGCACTTCCACGCTTTCCGCGAATGTATCTATGGTCGGGAGCGCATCACTCCAAACGGCAGTGCTCGAAGGAGCATTGAAATTTTAGATCCAATCCCCAGCAAGAAAACGGGTATTTCACAACATTCATAAGACAAAAATCGAAGTCGAGCTTTTATGATACGTAGAATCAATTACTAATCTCTATTAATGGTTCTGTCGTAGTTGTATTTGTAAACAAAGAAAATAATCGCAAAAAAAATAGGCAGGCCCAATCTAATCAACGGGGAATCTTATCAGTCAAACTTTTTGTTGACCTGTCCGGTCTGGAAAGAGTATTTCACAGATACATCTGTGTGTGTAGGCACAAGTGGTCGTATAATATGTAGGTCTCTCAGCCAAATATCAAGGTACCTTTTGTTGGCCCAGACAGCTGGGCCTGCCGTTTATCTAAGTAGTGGCCCATTAGAGGTGATAAGAAGTGCATTGAGGGCGTGAATTTCACTTCGGATGAGTGGACTTACAGACAAGGAGGAGACTCGGACATCAGGCAGCTGCATCGTGACCTTCCTATCTAGACTTCCTATCCAACTTCAAGGCACTTCTAGACAGTCTTTTGTATTTCAGAACCATGATTATCTCATATTCTTAGACTAATATACTTTAGGAAGCAATTCTATAAGATATTTCCCTAAAAAATATCTTTAAAATAATATTATAAAAGGAATATCTTTCAGATTTACCTTCCCAATACCCGACCTTTCCTAATAAGAACTCATTAAGAACTATTTATGAATCAGTTCCTTTTAAGAACTTATTCATTATTTCCCTCAGTGCAGCCAAGACTGGATTACTCACCCGAGTTGCATCCGAATACGGGGTGCTGGAATTGACAGGAACCCGCGCAGATCCAAACACCAGGCTGGAATCGCCGTTCATGTTCAGTGTCATATCATGGCCACTATGGCTCGGAGATCTTTCGTTGTCCATATTGGATTCGAATGAATTCGTATTGGACTCTGGCTGGAAACGGGATTGGGGGTGGTGGTTTGGAGTGGGAGTGGACCTCGGGTTGGGGTTCGATGCAGCTGCAGCAACAGGCGCGGAAGGCGAAGCCACAGCCGCTGTTGGATGAGTAATAGCTCGCTGGCTTGGTTCTGCTGTTGGTGTTGGTATTTGTGTTGAACCGAAACTCGTTGGGGGGACGTCCGTTGGGGTGGACGGAACGCGGGGTATTGACTCCGGTTTTGGGGCTGGAATCGCTTCTGGGGTGGTTGCTGTTGCTGTTGCTGTTGGAACCGTTGGAATCGTTCCTGGGCGAAAACTAAATGGTGGTTCTTCAGTTGCCTGTGTGGGCGCAGCTATCATCTTCCTGACACTGGCACCTCACTTGGCCGCATATGTGTCGCTGTCGCTGTTTCTCCTTCTGTTTTTGTTTCTCCTTCTGTTTGAGTATCTGTATCTGTATCTGAATCTGTATCTGATTCTGTATCAGTTGTATCTGTTGATTGTGCTGTATCTGTAGCTCGATGTTATCCCAGGGCAGTTGGCTCGATCTCCAGCAGCTGAACATAGTCGCAGATACTGGGAGGCAGTGCGGGCATGGATCGCTGATAAAACTCGGTTTTCTTAGCGGGCTTTATCACGGATTATTAAGCAGAGCGGTTAGCATTAATGCACGATTATGTATTATGTACTCGTCGTACGTAGTCGCACTCTCAGTCCGATCGGGCTGTTTTATTTAACAAAATACTCGCGTACACACACACACACTGGTAGATATATTGGCGCTGGTGCTGCTAGTGGTGGTGGTGTGCATCCGATGGTGTGTGAGTGTGCACTAGGTATTGCTCCTCAAGGTGAAACTGGTTCCTCGTTATTTATTTATTTTTTTTTTTTTGTTGGTGTTTTTATATATATATTTTTTTTTTGTTTTGTGTTTGCAATATTCCAAGACTCACGTTCGCGCTGCGTCTGTGTAATTTTTTTTTTTTTACTTTTCGCTGCTGCTGCTGCTGCTGCCACTGCTACTGCTTATGTGCACTCACTCTCACAATCGCACTCCTACTCTATATACATATATATTTATTGTACATTTTATTAATTTATAAATGCACTGAATTAAATAGATTGGCCCGTACTTGTATGCTTGCTTGGTTTGTTGGTATGGGCCGAGAGTTTACATGTATTTCATATGTTTAAATATATATTTTATATCTGTATGTTTTATATAAAATTTCTATATATTTTTGTTATTGTTTGTGTGGTCACTAATACTACATCGAATACAGTTGTTGCCAATGGGCACACTCGCACACACTGACTCGTCTGGTTATGTTTGCTTTACGTGTTGCTTTTGTTTCTCTACTTCTGGGTTTTCGAAAACCCAAAATATACAATTGATAATGTTTTCGTGACGATTTGTTTAGAATTCTGTCTCGCTATATTTCCATGCCCCTAGGGCCTAGGCATCTGCATCTCAATCTGCACTTTTATTTATGTTTTTGGTTCACCACTCAATGTTATCACTTGTCCGTTGCATTGACAATAAGGAGGGGTGTATGTGTGTGTGTGTAGAGTGTTGTTGTTGTTGTTTAGTTGGTGGTTTAGTTTTAGTTTTGAGATTTAATCACAATCTTGTTTACGCACTCGAGTTCCCGTATTTAATTTTAATGCAGTTTTCTAATTGGTGATTGGAAGTTACAACGTGTTTGGGATTTCTGATTCTGTTTCTGTTTTTTGAATTTTTGGATTTTAGCGTCCGAGCGCGTCGCACGACTGCCAGGGCATATCTACTTGTCCTGGTCAATCTAAACTAAACATCGAGTTGAAACTGAACGGCATCAGTAAGCCATTCGGTACTGCGCCAACTGAAGAAGCAACTCTCAGCAGCGCAGCGCAATGAAACGAACCGATGAGATACGAGTTCAAGTGAAGAAACGAAACGAACGACGCGAGCGAATAAACTACGCAAAAGATTTTACGTTTTGTATTTTATTTTTCCTTATTTTTTTTTTTTGTTTTTATTATATATACATATTTATTATTTTGTGTGGTTGTTGTTTCTTATGCAGCTCCATCCATTTACTGATATATGTAATTTTGCATATATGAACATTTGTATATATATTTAGTTCCCGACAACCGTCGTCTTTGCTGATCACTCACAGCTGTTCAAGTGAACTGACTGCAAAGTTTACGACTCGAGTCCACAATACGTAGATACAGATACATTCACCCATGCCACACTCAGATACATTTCATGCACGAGTGTGAGTGAGCCAGGGCTTCGCTCTGTTTGTTTGAATGTGTGTACATAATGACTCTCAGCCAGACTCATTTCCTCGACCAGCCCGGTGACGCATTCCAGTTAATTAGGGGGGCCCGAAGCGATTTTCGTATATATTCAGGTCCCCATCGAACTTGTTCTACCTAGACCCGACATCTTCTCATGTGATTAGCTATAGGGTTCATTGTCTCCTCTCTAGTTTTCTACCTGGCATTGCCCTGCGCCCAACTCAACGAACCCACCCGAGGCGGACCTGTGCCCGTTGCTATCAACTGTTGCAGTACACTCGGAAAAATCAATGAAATTCGTAATTAATCCAATACTTAACTTTAATCAGGAAAACAAATGTTTAATTTAACTACGAATTTTTCCCCCTAACGATAATGTATGATTTCCATCTTTCCTTCACACCTCAACTGAGAATTGCTCAAAAAAGTTTGTTTTCTCTAATGTAGAGCCCGCTTTTTTCAGTGTAGTGCTTGCCAGCTGGTGTGTGAGTAACTGAGAGAGAACGACGCTTATGAATCAGCTGTTTCAATGTGTATTAATCATATGGCTGTTTGATTAATCTGTATGCGCGTCTGTGTGTGCCTATATACCAGAACATGGTCATATATACGAATGTATGTATATATGAATGTCTGAATATCAATCTGAGTTTTGGGTCCCTTCAGTACCAGTAGGTTGAGAATCACGTATCTTTTACGCGTGACCAAGTCCTCAGAACTACATGAACCTATTCAAATACATGCAATGCACTATGATTGTATATATATATATATTAATATGTAAAAGTATCCATACGATGCAGCTGAGCAGTTAAATAAATATTTTTTTCATATAAACATACAATGTAAGTGCAGTTCAAGATGATTTTTTAATACGTATGAAATAAATGTACATTTATACAGCGAATTCATATGTAAATATATATATATAATTATCTGTAGATGTAGGAGAATGACGCAGCGGAACATGCACTTGCATTTTCATACAGTGTCAGGTATAAATATCGGTTAAAGAACAATACTCACTCGCATATATATAAATGTATATGTTTGTATGATTTACTGATGATCGGGAACACGGAAGTAATCTTATTGATCATACATATGTATGTACATGAGTGCATATCAACAGCCCCACCATTTTTTATCTTATGTTTTTAAGATTTAAGATCGTTTGCATCCATTTTCTCGCATATAATTAAAAGATTGTGTCAATACCTATTAAATTAAGGATGTAGATGTATATAAGTAATTACACATGTCTACATGTAAGCCGTGATGTATTGCTTCTTTTGTCCTTCCCCAGAGATACATTCTGTATCCAAACGAATGCATGGATACATATGCATGTCTGTATATAAAAAGGGGCAGGGATCGAGATCGAGAAGAATGCTCATTTCCTCTTTTAATTTGTCCTAAATTCTCTCTTTGATGACTGGATTTTATTACTGTTTAACCAAAAATATTTTAAAGAGTTTGAAGCTGAAATTAATGAGTCTCCGATAATTTATTTATACCCTGATTCCAGGTAAAAATATTACACTTACCTTCACGAAAAATTTAACATTTAATTTTAATATTTAAAAAAAAGATGTTACTGAAATAATCTTTAAACTTTACTTCTATTATTACAGAGTCTATTTAAACTCAACTTTTAATAAAAAAATCTTACTAACTTTAATTACTAACGATAAAAATAAAAATGTAGAGTTGTCTGGAAAACAATGCTCGGGGAGCCCGAATTAAAGAATAAGCTTATGCAGATACATACATTCATACTTATCACAAAATTAGAGCAAGCAAATTTAAAAAACAATCTGTACTGATTAAATAAATTATAACGCCCACGAAAATATCGGTTTTTCGATAAATTTCTAACGATAACTCGCCCCCGACAATTTTGCAGGGTGGAAAAGTGAATGCTCACAAAAACAACAATGCTCAAGGTGATTCATCGAAACTGTAATCGACAAATTTTCAGCTCTAGTGAAAAAGTATGGAATTATTCTTGTGTAAAACGTGTAAAACTATCAATATTTTCGTGCCCCGACTCTATATTTCGCTCTACGCAATCGAAACAACAGCCGAACAAGGTTACAATTGATAATTACTTTGTCGCAGAAGGACGGATGCCATTTATACGTAACATTTCACAACACCAATGCGTTATTTCACTCCATTTTACATTTATTCATCGAAGTAATCATGGATAAATCTGCTTCGCATTAACTTGGCTAACACCATGCCACCTAAAACGAAACACAAGAAAATGGCCTTTCTAAAGGATTCCTCCCAGCTGGCTTGTGTTTTAAAGAACAGATGTCGAAATTTCACACCCTTTGGGGAGCGCTGCTTAATCACTTCCTCTTTGTTGTACGCTTGATCGCAAATATGAGTTCCCCCATCTATGAGCAGTATCGCTGCGCTTCGTGGAAGCCAAAAAAGGTGCAGGATAAGAAGGAAACCACGAAGCACGAATCGCGCAGAACGGGCGCCGAGGAGCTGCTAATGCCCAACCTGCAGCCAGAGCCGTTAGCCACCATGATGTCGTTCCAGCTTATGGCCATGGACGTTGTCACCCAGATGCAAACAGCCCTGCACAAGTGCGTCAACGCGGCCCAGAGCCCGCCAAAAATGCCGGGACTCGAGGCATTTCAGCGGTCCCCCTGCTACTTCTTTATCGACCTGCATCCGCAGGCGCGGCATCCCTTCAAGGAAGCCGCGGAGGAAGTCAGCTCTAGTCAATTGTCCAGTGACAAGAATAATAACGGCTCGCCCGCGAAGGCGCCTCTAAACCGCCAGCGGAGCATTTCCGAGTGTAGCGAGGACAGTTTCATTTGTTTCGCGGAGGACGACGATGAAAACGACGACGAGGATGACGACGAGGAAGCGGGCGAGTCTGACGGGGAGGATGATGATGATGACGATAGCAGCGTACAGTTCACGGCATGCTGCGATGACGACGACCCGGCCGTGATCGATCCCTGTGAATGCCCCAAAAGTGACAGCTCATCGGCTGCTAAGAAGGTGATTGAAACAGAATAATTGTTAAACAATCCTATTCTAAAGCTATTTTTCCCACACACAGGTACGCTTCAATCTAAAGCCAGAAGTTCATGTCATGCACGTTTGGGACTTTGCTTATCGGACGGCCAGAAAGAGCGAGTGGCAGCTGATCGCACGGGATCGTGATCGATTTGAGAAAAGGATTAACCGTGTTGCACCTATTCTGAACCCCATTCTCAGTCCAAATCATCGAGATAGTGTCTACAGAGCGAGATTCTTGACCGAGAACGCGGACGAGGACTAGCCAGCGTGTTGGGTATTCATACCTGAATTCACTTTTGATGTACAGATTACAGTTTAGCACGATTGCGACATTAAATTAAGCACAATTCGTTTGCGTGTATAAAGTGATCGGTTCTTTCTGGATTTGTGATTCATTTTTCAAGCCAAAAAACTGTTTACCCTGTATAGTATGTCAAAAAACATCATTTTGCCTTTAGTTTCTAGAACCCTAAGAAGTTTGAATTTGTTGATAACGGGATTAGAATATATATATATATCTTTAAACACATATAACTAAATAAATAAGTTTTAGACGTATTCCCATTTCTATTATTTTTGTACTTCTAAGACAGAAAAAACCCCATATTGTTTGGAAACGTACACCATTAAAGATAAGCCACGAATACAATTAGATAAGACGGCTACTTGAGAGATGTTAATGCTCCGCGGGGAGCAGTATATTTCATAAACGTTATCACTTCTATTTCACGATTTCTTCAGTCAATTGCATTTTCAGTGCGATACGTTCCCAAAAATTATTTGGCCAATTGATAAACTCCACCGGAAAATATAAGTTTATGTTCTCGGACTTTGCGCTGCAGGAAATGTTTTAGCTCGTCTTGAGTGAACTCGACGCCGCCACTGTGGGAGGCAAAAAGCTTCAGCATTTGATGAATGCGATCTATTGGCATGGAGTCCAGGTTCGTAAGCATGCCAACGATGTAAGACCAGAATACCTAAATTTGTACACAAATTTATCAGTGTCAGTTGGATGCAAAGACCTAAAATTATTTACTTGAAGTTCCTCTTCCCTCTGATCGCTGGCAGAAGCCATTGCCGATTCCAAATCCTCCTCATCGGCTTCCGTAAGACTCATTTCCTCAAACTGAGATTTCTCAGACTCCTTCTCCAATAATGTGAATATCCCCGGAGTTGATTCAGTAATTAAACCATGGTTTTGCCAAAAGCTCAGGCGACGTCTCAAAGCCGACGCTGGAACCTTCGTAATAGTGCTTAGATCCTCGATACTCCATTCAGCTAGAACGATTAATTCGGATTTAAGCCACTTTGAGATATAAAATAAGATTCATACTTTTGTTTTGGAAATGGTAGATGATTACAGCCAGGGTGGGGCTCACTACCATATCCAAAGTTCTGTCCCCGATCTCAATGGAAATATTGACACGCCCAGTCACAGTACGCCAGTTGAGAGTTCTGTTTCCTTTATATGCCTCGTAGGCCTTGGTGTACTTTTTAAATTCGTTCTCCAGCTCCTCCGGCAACTGAAGACTCTCCTTGTTAAAGGATGGCCAAAACTGAGCAGAAACTATAAGCGACGAAATGTCGAACAATTGATCTAAGAATAAATCAAATTTATACAATGAGACATGTAGGAAATGAGGCAAATAGTTACTTTCTGTGCGATTGCTGTCCCCATGAATGTGTGCATTGATCCGCTTGGAATCTGTCACATCTTTTAACATAACTTCACAGCTGTGTAGTAGGGATTCCCCAAAACGGATTTTCAGTAGCTCCAGATTTCGAATTTCCTTTTCAGAGTTAAAGTCAAGCTGGGCGAGCAATCGATCTGCCATCAGATTCCGATACTCAGTCATGAATAACTCTTTGCTGCCGTATATGTCGACAACCATTGATATGATATCAGCGGATCTCATTACCCGCGAGCTGTTGTACTGCATAACGTTTGCATCGATTCCGAACGGGTCTGGTTCCCAATTTTCCCAGTTGCTGAACTCATCCAAGCCGGATTCCTTGCCATCCTTGACGGTTTCTCCCTTCGCCAATTCCTCAGATAAGTCCGTAGGTCCCTCTTCCGTGAGACCAGTTACAACCCGTCGGACAGTGTCGTTGCGTTTTCGAAGGTAGTCCTTTATCGGAGCAGTTACCATTTCCAAGATCACTCCCGTATTGTCCAGGTGACGAATCGCCTTAATCGCTGCCACGTAACCAGTTAAAATATCCATGGTGTTGACACCGGGATGTAGAATTCGAGCTTCCAAAGAACTTCTTAGAGATTCTGTTAAATAGACTCGCATATCAATCTTCTCCATACAGATTTTCAGATCATCTATAGCTGGTATAGAATCTGGATAGTCTGTAGAAAAAATAAAGCCATTAGGAGAATTCTTATGCTTAAATTTGAAAACCTACCGATAATAATGCTAAAGAATTGACTAATAACGCTTTGCGCAAAGGTTTCGTACATAAAATAAGTAAGCTTGACTTTGAACGACTGGACCGATGCAGGAACTTCTTCATCGTGAATACTGTCCTTGGACTTCCACTCTGTGAAAATGTTTGTAAGCCACGACATTATAACATCAGACAACCACTGCAAGAAAAATGGTTTTTAATAAATTTGAAACAAAGGATTGATGCACTTACAGTTTCAAGCTGTTTAAGGTGACTCCTGTCGAAGATTCCCATACATGTGTCGTTGATATGCTCTTTGATTTTAAGCTTAATCAGGGCAGTTAAGGCGCTTCCAGTTAATCGATCGATGAGGTTCATCTCGAATAGCTTCATGTTGGTTTGGTTTACCATTTCGGTCAGCTTTTGGCAACAACACAGCTCCACATCAAAGTTGCAACCAATGCACAGGAGCTCATCGAAAACATCAGAGTCTGAGAAGTGTCCCGTTAATAACATAGAACTTTTAAGAAAGCCGCCTCCTTACCAACTGTGGCCAGGGCGAGATGTGAGGATTTGGTGAAGAGCTTGAAGTGTACCCAGTAAAAAGCCCCCACCACCACGCTGAACGTGGGCGGCAATTGGGCAAGCAGGGAATCACGTAGGCAGGTCTTTATACCATCGACTTGAAGCATCTTTACAGATCTTGGCACCTTGTCCTCGGAGCCTAGGAGCTGGACCAATCGGGGCTTGGTGTGCGCCAGGCTCTGGAACCCCTCGTAAAGCTCATTAATGGCATCGATGAATTGCGTGAACAGTCTGTTCTTGTCAGGCAACGCTTCTATGGACAATGCTTGGTCGTTGATGCCGCTACTGGCACTCTGCTCCGAGGCCACAACGCCGGGTTGAAAGTGTTTCCAGAACTTGGGCACCAGCACATTACGAATGACCGACTGAATCTCCAGGTCAACCACAGCTGCGAAGGTTTCCACACTTCCTAAGATAGAAAGATGCCGGCGAACATTTTCGTACACCTTCTCGTCGACTTCTTCTGCCGGGACTGTGTTCTACCAAATGTTTTAGGCGTTTAATGCGAATTTCATTAACGAGAAGAACATGGAAACGTACCAGGCCTCCAAGAACAGGAAATATTTTCAATACATCCCCCCACAAGACGTCTATGTCGCTCATTTTTTTATTTTTGTTGACTATTGGCAATGCAAAAACATTGCGAACAATGTATAAATCAAATTGAAATTGGTGATGGGAGGCTTTTTATCGATATATCGATTACTTAAGTCCTGCGTATCCGCAAGATACTTTGCGAATCTCAAAGCGAAATTAAAAAGGGCATCTCCTAGAACCGAAAATACTCGATTGTATTTATATTTTTAAGCTTCAAGCCATCAATGAAGCGAGCCAAATTTCTTATAAAACTCCTCAAGTATTCTGATTTAATCAGATTTCAGATTTTTCTTTCAAAGGATATAGCCATCCATAAGCTCCCACTTTTTCCCATCTTCACAAACAACAGGTTCACTGTCTAAATTATATTAGATTCCACGCAGGATACTACTATAGCCAGAAAGTAAAAAACAGCAATAGGTTTAAAAATATATCTTCATGTTTTAGCAAACACAAATCAATTAAAATTAAAATTGCATACGACTTATTTACATACATACAAGTTGAGATTTAAGAACCAGCATTAGACATGAATAGGAATATTGTTAAATTGCGAATTTATTTATGTTTTATTGTACTGTGTGCGTCACCCGACACACGCCCGTTTTAGCCAATATAAATTGGTATGCCGAATGCCAATGGCCTGCAACTTATGGTTTAAGGTAAAATTAAGAAACTATCGTATCTTCAAATGCGTCTGCTGGTGCTTCTTTAAATGGTCGCTCCGCACAAACCGGCGACAACATTGCGGACAGGCGTAGGGTTTTTCGCCGGTATGCGTCCGGATGTGTCGGTTGAGGTCGTCTTGCCGCTTAAACCCCTTGTCGCACTGCCGGCAGCGGAAGGGCCGGTCCTGAACGAACTGAGGCATGCCGTAGGTGCCGGGGCCATCCTGCGGCGGTAGCTGAGAAAGGGTATTTACAATTTCGTCGGCCGGCTCGTACTTCACCTCGGGCTTGGCCTGATTAAGGAAGGATGGCATCTGGCTATCCGCAGCGAGATGAGGCGCCACGATCTGGTACTTGTCACTGTGCTCCGGTCGCTCCAGCTTAATCTTCAGTGGCTTATGCGGGAACTCTCCCATTTCCGCCACCTGCTGCTGGTGGTTTTGTTCTCCCGCCACGCCCATCGCGGCCATGAAATGGAACCCAGAGTCCGATTCCGGAGAATGCTTCTTTGCAGGCTTTAGTCGCATCCCGCTCGGCACGGAACGCTGTTTCGGAGGACTGCTTTTCAGTTGACGGTCGTGTGTGGCCAGGTGTTTGGTGAGGTGATCGCTGCGCGAGAACTTTTTGCTACACTGGATGCACTCGAAGGGCTTCTCGCCTGTGTGCGTTCGCAGGTGCCTGTTTAGTTCGTCGGAGCGGGTAAAGCCTTTGCCGCATTTTGGCTCGCTGCAGACGAATGGCTTGATGCCCGTGTGCCAGGTGAGATGGGAGCGCAGGTGGGAGCTCTTGCCGTAACTTTTCGTGCAGTTTTCGTACGGACATACGAATTTGCGTTTCGGGTCAGAAGCGTGCGGTGTTGCCACCAGTTTAATGCTGGGCATGATGCGGATCTTGGAGTTCCCGCTCCCGAACTCCCCGCCTCCACTCGCGTGGTTCTCGCGATCAGTCTCTGCTCCGTTGTGCACATTGTTTTCGAGATCCATTGGCGCCACATCGTGCTTGTTCATATCTCCGAAAATGGTGGATGCCCTCAAAATAACGTCCGACGCCTGTTCGCCAGCCAACAAATGTGCCCCAACGCCTAACGTCGGAAACGCTGGTGGTGGTTTCATGGATTCTATGGGCGTTGATGTCGTCAGCATTTGGGGTGTGGGCGTGTTTGGTATTACTTGTGACATTGCGCTTACGTTCGGGGTGCGGGGTTCGGTTCTCTTAGCTTAGGGCTGTGTTTCGCAGGTTTTTCTGTAATTGCAAACAGAGGCACTTGTAGAACCCAAACACACGCCGTTCTATACGTTTTCCAATTACCCTATTAGTTTTATCCAAAAATTCATATGAAGGAAACTGTGTTCAGTGGGCGTCGGCCGTATTTATCAGTGGAGTGGTCCCTCGTCACCGTAGCCGCGCGGATAACGGTTTACTTTCTCTTCGCGTGTGCCGCACACATTTTCCTATTGTCTATAGCGAGCGTGAATGCATTTTGCACGATGCGGACTTTTATTTTTATTATTTTATTTATATACTGAAGAACTATATTTAATTGCGGTGAGATATATCGAGTATTCGATAAATACTAGAGGTGGAACTTAGGGAAGCCGTCGTTTGTTGCTCTTGACAAAACTATCGGTTGGCTATGTTTTCAATAAGATTTTACAAACTGCAGTTGGTTTATTTTTTCATTTTATTAACTATTATATTAATAGTATAATTTTAAATAATATAAAGTAAAGTAAATCAATCATACTGAAAGATTAGCAACATACTTCTAACGGATTGGCCTTTTTTTTTTTTGATATCTGGCCTCACTGTCCTGAATTGTTTATAAAATTTATCCTAAAATGCCAAAAGATTCCGTCGATATTGTCAACAAAAGAACTAGGCTCCATCGGAGGAAGCCAACCATTTGGACGCGTGAAAAAATATCCAAACTTATTGAACTCTACCGGGAATCGGACTGTTTGTGGAACCACTACTCGGCGAAGTATAAAAACAAAGATTGCCGGGCAAAAGCCATCGAGTACATCTGCGAGTCCCTCGGAATAACGAAGATCGACTACGGCAAGAAGGTCCACAATCTCCGGAATCAGTTTAACTCCGAATTAAAGAAGCTAGAACGTCGCTTGGAGGAGTCTGGCAGTTCCAGTCCCACGGTCGAGAAGACCTGCCGTTGGGAGCACTTCAACACGCTGATGTTCCTGCGCTCGGTGATAGAACCACGACCTGGTTACCAACAGACTCCCCAATCCCAATGCAAGGTAGAATATTCTATTCTATGCGTTTTTCGGTTTACTAATTTTTAGAATTGTTGATAATATATCAAAATATCGATAAATATTTTTTTTGATATATTTTTTAAAAATATATTTTGACAAAATGATATATCGTGATATTTTTTTTGCCCAAATATCGAAACCGCGATATTTTTCTTTGATATTTTTTCCTTGGTCACTCTGATTTCAATCTTAAAAGTAATTTTATCAATTGAAAACAAAAAATGGATGTAAAATCAAATTACACCAAATTAACTGGCGTCACTGCAAAGTGTTTACATTGCCAAAGAGTGATAAAGACGAGCGGAAACGCTACGAATTTATCGTCGCACTTGCGGAATAAGCATGCCGACATTTTTGCAAAATGCGCCCAAAAGAAGGTATGTACATATGTTTGTATGTTGGCATATGTATTATGCATACATAAATGAAACATCCCAATGAAAATCGGAGTTCCTTTATTGTAAAGGAAAAAAAAAATATAAAATATATAAAAAAAAAATTAGGAAATATATCTATTATATCGACATTTTGAAGTGATATTTTTAAATATTATCATCAAATTTTTTTATAAAAGAAATATCATTGATACAATATTTTTTAAAATTTTCGACATCCCTGATTCTATGCTTTATTCTGGTTACTAATTTTTGATGTTTTTTAGAAAATGATCAACAAGCTTGACTACAGGATAACCGCGAAGGAAGAAGAGCCTGTCCCATCGTCAATCGAGAACTTAGAATCAATAGTTTTTAAAAGTGCCAGCGAACCTATACCAGCAGAATCTTCACAGTCCACCAGTTTCAGGCCTCCATCGGCCAGTAGGCTAGCAATCATGGATACTACTGCCGTATCAACGCCTGTCCAAATCCCCACAACTAGCCGCGACCAATGGGACGCGTTTGGTGAACTAATTGCAAATGAATTCCGCAATCTGAACTCTGACATTTTTCGAAAACGATTAAAACGTAAAATAATGCAAGTTATGTTGGAAATCGGTGAAGAGGATGATTTAGAATACACCCGAAAGAATAGCTGATTTTAATTAAATGTCAGCGCTTGTACATTTAATGTGTATTAATAGTTAGTGTGTTTTAAGAATGTTTATTATAGTTTAAAAATTTAAATAAAAGACATTTTTATTGAATGAACTATTATATTTCATGTTTTCACCGGCTAGTTGGAAGACAGTTCTTACTGTTTAAATCCTCCTCTACTATTCCTCCTCGAAAATACCTGAATCATCATCTGAAGAAGGAGACGTCCTCTCGATTTCCTCCAAATAAGATGCCATTAAGTGGTTCACATTAGCTTGAACGATCGGATCTGGAAACAAATTTTTTTACAATCGAAGTACAAATCTAGCTCACTTCAACATACGAATGCCGTTTCTAAAAGCAGGACGCAGACTGTTATCCAACCGACGTTTCAAAATAGGCTTGTTTAAGAGACAATGCAGAAATTTCTTTTCGAAATGTTGATTTTTCTTGGCCTGGTTCAGAGCATCCTTAGCCTTATCCACGGCTATGGAAATACCCTCCAGCTGGTGCTTTATTTCACGTATTTCCATGATTTTGGCCTTGGCTTCCCTTTTGGCCTCCAAAAAATTGGAATATGCTTTAATAATAAATTCGTCTTTTACACTCATTTTGAACTCTCGATTGAAAATGATTTTTTCTGAAAATCTTACTTAGAAAGTATATTTGAGATGACATTTACAATTTCAAAGACTTCTTAGTTTCTTTTTACTTTCTATGTTGGTATTTAAATTGCATATTTATTCGGTAAGGGGAGATACATTGAATCAATGAAGCTTAACATAAACGGAACAACAATCCAGAGAGTGCGACGGCTGCTGTTGGAAATTCTTGAAGAACTGTAAAGAGCGATTGCATTAATTAAGTGTAAAGTATTAAAATATTTTTTCCGATAAAAGAAACGTACATTTGTCAGAACTTAAAGTCCTTGATTGCCTGTGGCAGGTCAGGTAACTTTATGTCTTTGATTTGTTGAGGAATGTTCATACTCTTGACAGCGCTTACAGCCCGAGCAGGCGCTGCCGAAATTCCGGCCTCCTGTTTAACCAGCTTGTTCTGCTCCTCGATCCTGGCCATAATATCATTCATATTGGTTTGCAGGACCATGCCGCCCATTACCAGTTCTGAAACATTTGGATATCAAGGATAAGTGGGTGCATCAAATGATTATCTTAATGGTCTTCACCTGAAAGGATGTGATGAACTGCATCCGCATGGAATATCAGGTCCAGTTCGCAGACATTCTCGAAGCACTTGTCAAGGGTCTCTACAAAGACCTGAATAAGGTCGAGGATTCCCAGTTCACTCTCTGAGGAATCCACGCAAAATACAAAGTACAGCGTGGCATAGTGGCGATAGATGAGCTTATAGTCTGAGCCACCAATCAAGCTGAAAAATGATCATTTTCTCTTTACTCTCAGGGCCAGTATATTTAATTACTTGAATAAGATGGAAATACTCACCTACCGCCTTCCAGAAAGTTACAAACATTGTCATCCCGTTTGGACACCAACTGAAAAGTTTCCTTTATTATTTGCTGCTGCAAGCTTTCATCCTGCAAGGAAAACGAGATGTAAGCTTCATTCTTGATACTATATATAATCACTTACAAAATACTGGTAGAATTTGGAAAGCCTAGGCTTCCCGTGATTATTAAAAACAAGAATAGCTTTAATCATTTTTCAGGTTGCGTTTAAACTAGCCAGCTGTTTTCGTTTTCAGCCAGGGCTGGAAAACTGTTTACATGATGTTGGTCTTATCGATAAGATTAGCTTTTATGTTTTATTTTAAATATGTAAATTAAATTAATATTAGAATGGTATTGTAATTAAAGTTTAATTTTTAAAATTATTAAACAATCATTATTGTATTTTAAACAGTAAGGGGAGTACTTTTTATTTTTGTCCATCTCTAAGACCTCGCGGCGTGTGGTTTGTTTATTTATTTTAATTTTTGATAAGAATGAATATTTTGACAAAAACAAACTTTTCCAGCAGGTATTTTTCATTTTCCTATTAAGGAAATCTATATTTCTAAATATTAACCGTTTTCAGAGTGAGTTCTGTTCTAAACAAAGACGTTAAACAATATGGAAAGCAATTCATGTTCGACACGAATGAAGATACCTCTTGGAGTTCAGATGAGGTGAGTTTACTTATATTTTAATAACTTTATTGTTTTTCAAAAAATTTAAAAATTATATTTTTAGGGAACACCACAGTGGATTATTTTAGTTTTGGATGAACCACAGAATATCAATGGATTTCGATTTCAATTTCAAGGCGGATTTGCGGGCCAACAGTCGAATATCTTAATGTATTCAGCGGATGGAGCGGAAATACACCAAGAGTCGTTTTATCCAGAAGATATCAACTCGCCCCAGGAATTTAAAATTCAAAACACAGCACTTGGTACAGCTTGCTCTAAGATAAAGTTCGTTTTCCATTCCAGTACGGATTTGTTTGGAAGAATCATCGTGTATAGCTTAGAATTGTTAAGCTAATCCCGAAATAACTTATCAAATAAATATAGGAAATGTTTTTGTTTCATCATATCAGCTAATTTTTTGTGGACTCATTCTGTATTTGCAGAAATGAATTGCTTATCAATTTCATTATATTGGTTCACGCGATGTAAGCCAAAAGTAAAAGCTTAATTGCTCTAATCTAATGTACACATTCTGTAAAAAAGTAGATCGATCTATGGCGTGTTGAAGTGCCACGCCATCACTGGAATGCCGTCATTAAAACCTATTATTCCTTTGCACTCTATTAAAAAAAGTTCAAGAGCTTTTCGTGTCTGAAGAGTCTAATTTAAATACTATTGAACTTGGCCTTTGAAACACGCAACTTCTTATCGAAGGTGACACACGGCTTCTTGTCTAATCGCCCCAGTTCGCTATCAATTATATTCCCCCAAACAATAATTACATCATACTTTATGCACCAAAACCATTATTTATTTGTCCAAAACCACAAGATAAATTTTAGGCATTGCTAATTATTTCGAATGCTTGATTTAGACTGTCTGCCACCAAAAAGGCTTATGCGGCAACGGAGATTTCCAGTCGCGGGCAGTTGGGAATTCCGCACTCCAGGTCCGGAGAAGCATCCTGGTGCCAGCAGCTCTCCGAGTTGCAGAACATGCACGCCTTCGGCGATAGCGGGACATTTGTCGAGAGATCCACCATTTCCCAGACCTTCTTCAGATCCGTAACCAGGGCGTTCATCATGGCGTAGGTGTGGAAGGGTGTCGGTGCCAGTCGCAGTTTCTCCTCGCCGCGGGCCACAGTCGGATAGTTGATGGATTGAAGGTAGTGTCCGAATTGTTCCATAAGTACATTTGAGATTTGACTGCTTTTCAATGGGTCTCCTATTTTAATTGGAATGATATGACTCGGTGTCTCTTCGACAGGGAAACCTGTAATGACAAAAAAGAAAAAAAAATTTACAATTAGGTCAAAAAAAGTGAAAGTATAAACATAGAAATCGATAGCCGTGGATCTCTGGCTATATATAATTGCCATGAATTTATATATATGTTTGTAAATTCGAAAATAACCTTAAAAGTGTGTTACATAAAGCAAAGAATTACACGCACCCTCTCGTTTCAGCAAGTTCTTTAGATAGGAGACGTTACGTTGGTGCAAATGACGCAACTCTCGACCCTCCTCCGATGCCAAAATGTTGACTGCCTCCAGGGCGCCGCACAGCACTGTCGGCGGCAAGGAAGTCGTAAAGATGAAGCCAGCTGCATACGAACGGATCATGTCCACTAGTTTCTCGGATCCAGCGATGTAACCACCAATGTTACCGAACGCCTTGCCCAAAGTTCCCGATATAATGTCCATTTTGTGCAGTACTCCGTCCCGTTCTCCGACTCCGGCTCCGTGATCGCCGTACAATCCCACGGCGTGCACTTCGTCAATAAATGTAATCGCTCCGTATTCGTGGGCAACGTCTAGGAGCTCCTCCAACGGGCAAATAGCTCCTGTCATGGAATGTACCGTCTCAAATGCCACAATTTTTGGGGTGCTCTTGTCCACCTTTTTCAAAAGGCTACGCAAATGGTCCACATCGTTGTGCCGGAATATGTGCTTGGGCACACCACTATTCCGAATCCCCATGATCATGGAAGCGTGGTTGCCTGCGTCCGAGAATATCTGGCAGCCAGGCAGTAGCCTGGCAAGAGTAAAGAGCGTCGAATCGTTGGCTACAAAGCACGACGTGAACAGCAGGCCGGCCTCCTTTTGATGGAGCTCTGCCAGCTTGCGTTCCAGACGTTCGTGGTGCAGCGAGTTGCCCGAAATGTTCCTGGTTCCTCCGGCTCCCGAACCGTGCATGTTGAGGGCCTCTTGGACGGCCCTCTTAACGCTCGGATGGGCAGACATGCCCAGGTAGTCGTTGGAACACCAGACCGTAATGGGCTTCTCGGACCGCTCCGAATATTCGAGTGCATGAGGGAACAGCCCGTCACCAGCCAGGCGGTTCACCTTCTTGAAGATGCGGTAGGAGTGGTCCTTCTTCTTCTTTTGGATCTGCTCATTGAAGAACTTCTCATAGGGAAAGGTCTCCGCGGAGGCGGAGGCCTGAGAGGGGCAGGCAGATACCTGTCCAGGGTCGGCAGCCCCAAAACGATTGCTCTCATTCGAATAAGACCTTGTAACAGTTGACGCATATGGCAGCGAAGCGACGAGTGAAAGTCTCTTCTCGCCAGCTGTTGCAGCTCCACCGGATGCAGCAGCAGCCGAAGTATTCAAAGTTTTCCCCATCACGGGACAATACATCCCATAGGATTGGGTGAGCACCTCCGCATAATTGCGTAGGAAGCTGGCAGTAAAGCGGTTTAGAAACGGACACTGCATGTTGCGAAATCAAATCACTCTTCAGACCCGACCTAGATCAGCGAACTTTGGAAGCGAAGTGAATGTTTTTGGTAAATTATGCAAGATTTCGTGGCTGAGAGGTGTATTTAGGGTTGTCAGGTAGTTGTCGGGCCCCAGCCCCCCCCAAGGCCGCCCCACTGTATACAAGTTACCCTGTGTACAATCGTTTGCCCCAGTCACCCTGTGAATAAAAATTTAATAGAGACAAAAAGTTAAGTGACGAACGCACTTGTGATAGAATAAAACATTTCCAAAAATCTATTAGTTATTCCTTTTAAAGTTTGAAAACTTTTATTAATTTATTTTCACAAAAGCTTCGTCATTTAGAATTTTAAAATTATCCTCGCGAAAATGCAGTAGGTTGTCATTGAAGCATTTACTACTCTCGTTGTGCAATTTTGTCATAACTGGCTTCAAATTCTTTATTCCCGCAGTATTGGCCAAATCGTTAAAATAGTCAATCTTAAAAATTAAAAATCGATGTTATAATATAGCTAAGTTAAAGAATAGATCACTACTTACTTGTTTCGGGCCCAGCATATGAGCATGACGTCGTCTGCATCCTTCGCTCCAAATTTTCTCCATTTTTTCCTGGGTATCCTTTTGCATTTCCTCTTTGGAGGGCAGAACGTTGGATCCTTTATAGTAGCTAAGGATAAAACGCGCCTGAAGATCCATCATTTGGGCGGCACACACATAAAATGGCAAACCAATCAATGAAATAGATGGGTTCATGATGTTAATACACTGCTTATAAAGGTCCTGAACATAGTTATCCTCGACATAAATTCCAGAATTAACAGTAAGAAATGGGAATGAGTACTTGTAACCAGTGCAGAAAAAAATTGTATCAAATTTTTCGTAAGATCCATCTACGAAAAAGGCTCCATTCTCATCCAGCTCCTTGACATCCGGCTTTTGATTAACGTTATCATAGAAAATCGAAGTTCCAATATCCTTCAAGTGGTGGCTTAATGTAACGCGTGTGGCGGTTCTGGATATAATATTCGACAAGTCCATGCCACTTGGTCCAGCTCCAATAACCAGGACGGATTTCCCTGAAAATAGCGGTTACGGAAATTATCCTTCTCATTAAACTTTGTTAACAAACCTTGGAAAACATCCCTTTTCCTAAAGTCGTGGCTGTGCATAAAGTTTCCTTTAAAAAGTTGCATCTTGGGTATTTTTATGTAGTTGGGAGTATGATAATGCCCATTGGCGACCATAACTTTATCAAAGTAGTGGAACTCGATCTTGTTGGTTGTCACATCTTTTACAAGGACCTGTGACGGATCGCTTTTTAGGGATAATTTTCTGAAATGCCTAAAAAGTTTACCTGCCACTTGTTTTTCTTGGGTGCCACTCTAATCACGTAGGAATTAAACTTAATGTGCTTTTTCAATTCAAAATTATCCGCATACTGGTTCAAGAAATCCAAAATTTCATCAGATCTCACATACGAACGTTCATTTTGGGCGATTTCAAAGTCAGGGAATCCCATTACTTCCTTTGGCAAATTTGTTCTAAATATGAGAAGATAAACTGGCTTTTCATTTGTTTCATAATATGTTTCATAACACAGATTGGCAGAACTCACCGTAAATTCTCGTACATGCTGCTGTGAACATCAACTCCATTGACGGATCCTGTGGCCTCATTGTAGACCCAGGTACCTCCAATTTGGTTGGATAGCTCGAAGACTGTGGTTTGGAATCCATTGTCAATGGCATGGCGGGCACAGCAAAGTCCTCCTGTTCCGGCTCCAATTATGCACAAGCTCGTCATAATTAAGATTAAAATTGTTTCTAGGTGCGATAGCCCGCTCTTGACAGTCCGAGTGTTATTGTAAAACTGAAGATCGCATTATGATGAACTGTATGGCTTCTTCACAGTAATACTCTTCGTAAATGGTGGCTGCGCATTTGGCTTTCAACTGATAAGAAAATTTTTAAACAGTGGGTTTACCTTTTGCCAAATTGTTTAAGAGTATTCCCGATTCCGCAGGAATAATTGATACTGTTCGACTGATAATCGTCCAAACATAAACCATTTTTTCCTACAAAGGCCAGCTGGACATATAAGTGCTTGTATTTTTGTTTTATTATAGATTTTTATACCAGTAAAGCATCTTTATATGTGAACCTACATTATTTATTTTATTGATATTTATTTTCGCTGATAAGCCAGCAGGCACAATTAATCTTTACTAAAGGGGTCAGACTGAGCTCGATTGTTATTGTTTAGCTCAAGGTAGGGGTTTTAAACTAAGGAAAACTTGAATGGATTTCTGAGCTATACGGCAACCAAACAAATTGGAACATTCTTAAAATTTTGGATCCTTTTTTTTAATTTTTTCTGATGGACCCCCTTTCAAAATCCTGGATTTCCACTTTTGCCCCAAACCAAGCCCATATCTTGGCTAATTCCCATCCGATCCTTGAGCGGAGTACCTCGAACGATTTGTAGTTCCGTCCCCTTTCAATCTGCATCAAAATCTCGATACAAAATTTTCGATCCCCATTTTTCGATTTTTCCTGATGGACCCCCTTGTAAAATCCTGGATTTCCACTTTTGCCCCAAACCAAGCCCATATCTTGGCCAATTTTCATCCGATCCTTGAGCGGAGTATCTTAAACGATTTGTAGTTCCATTCTCCTTCAATCTGCATTAAAATCTCGAAACAAATTTTTCCATCCCCATTTTTCGATTTTTCCTGATGGACCCCCTTGTAAAATCCTGGATTTCCACTTTTGCCCCAAACCAAGCCCATATCTTGGCCAATTTTCATCCGATCCTTGAGCGGAGTATCTCGAACGATTTGTAGTTCCATTCTCCTTCAATCTGCATCAAAATCTGGAAACAAAATTTTCCATCCCCATTTTTCGATTTTTCCTGATGGACCCCCTTGTAAAATCCTGGATTTCCACTTTTGCCCCAAACCAAGCCCATATCTTGGCCAATTTTCATCCGATCCTTGAGCGGAGTATCTTAAACGATTTGTAGTTCCATTCTCCTTCAATCTGCATTAAAATCTCGAAACAAATTTTTCCATCCCCATTTTTCGATTTTTCCTGATGGACCCCCTTGTAAAATCCTGGATTTCCACTTTTGCCCCAAACCAAGCCCATATCTTGGCTAATTTTCATCCGATTCTTGAGCGGAGTATCTCGAACGATTTGTAGTTCCATTCTCCTTCAATCTGCATCAAAATCTCTAAACAAAATTTTCCATCCCCATTTTTCGATTTTTTCTGATGGACCCCCTTGTAAAATCCAGGATTTCCACTTTTGCCCCAAACCAAGCCCATATCTTGGCCAATTTTCATCCGATTCTTGAGCGGAGTACCTCGAACGATTTGTAGTTCCATTCTCCTTCAATCTGCATCAAAATCTCTAAACAAAATTTTCCATCCCCATTTTTCGATTTTTCCTGATGGACCCCCTTGTAAAATGCACTATTTCCACTTTTGCCCCAAACCAAGCCCATATCTTGGCCATAGTTCCATTCTCCTTCAATCTGCATTAAAATCTCGAAACAAATTTTTCGATCCCCATTTTTCGATTTTTCCTGATGGACCCCCTTGTAAAATCCTGGATTTCCACTTTTGCCCCAAACCAAGCCCATATCTTGGCCAATTTTCATCCGATTCTTGAGAGGAGTACCTCGAACGATTTGTAGTTCCATTCTCCTTCAATCTGCATTAAAATCTCGAAACAAATTTTTCGATCCCCATTTTTCGATTTTTCCTGATGGACCCCCTTGTTAAATCGTGATTGGTAAGCTATCTTAGAAAAAATAACGTTTTCGAAGTGGTTTTGCATAATTTAGCTAAATGGAACTAAGAATTTCAGTTTTGTTTTTGGCTGAGGAAACCTTGGCCGACTCACATCTTTACCTTTGAATTTCCCACGCTAAACAACGAAAAGCCAAATGTGAGAAAATTTGCATGGGTCAGCGTAACTTTGGGCCGAACGTGATTCAGTATGACAGCGTACGTTAAGATCGTCTAACATGGGACTAGCGGCTTCTATATGCATAAAAGTTCTGCAGCTTGCAAGTGTCTTCTCAAAAACACATTTGACATAACAAAGTAATAAACTGGTTTCATCACTAGATAGCTACAGTGGCTGGATTAATTCTGAAGAGATGGTCGGACAAATATTCCGAACGTGTATTTACAATAAATCAAAAACAGTCCAGAGAATGGTTGCTCTTGAATAATCTTTCATGGACAAGGGAGGGCGATGACTTCAGCACCCTAACGTTTGTTGGATACACCTTTATCGCATCAGTTTTGCTCTTGACGAGGTGAAGAGATAAGTTTTATAATTTATATTTTACCATAAAATGAATTACTGACAGAATTATCGATGGAGCTTCCAACTATAGTACCTGCGAAGTTATTCTACTAACCTGTGGAGTACTGTTCTTCACCGTAGAAGGTATTGAGGGTTTTAATGAAGTATGATCCTATAATTATAATTTTGTTAAATCAATTTAAGGACTCCTGAAGTTCTTTGCTTTGGAAGAACTGCCCGAAGAACTGACAACTTACGCCTATTCCCTTGGAGCACTCTCGTTTTTCTGTGCAGCTTTATTCTCCTTGGACTTAATGCTGTTTAAAAATTTGCTTAAAATCAAAAACTCAAGTGCACAGACGGATCAGATAAAGGAAACAGTTGCCTTGAAAGTTTACAATTTGTCCCAAGAGGCTAAAACCTCTTGTTGCAGCAATACCCCTCGAACTGAATTGATCAATGAAATGGATAGAAAATACCTTCGAACCGATTTGTAGAACCCCAATATAAAATACGTTTGTATATCTGCATCTGTCATTACCTTTATTGCCTTTATTTTTACGAATGTAGTGAAACAAAATATGCATTATAAGATCGTGCTGTTGAAACAACTAATTGGAATTTGTATGTTTAATAAATTTGTTTGACATTAATCAACGCTAGAAGCGGCACCAACTAATACACAGAATTGAATGTATTAAGATTAATAACAGTGTACACTATGTATAATAAAAAGATCGGGCTCAGAACAGTAAAAATGATACCCTCGTTCTCCGTGCATCTCCCTTGGCTCTTCGAGCCATCCCGTAATGTCACATGCTCCCCTCGCTGCTGCTCGTCGTTCCTTTGGAGTCGCACATTCCACCGGCCACGTTGTCATCGCCGCGTACTGCCCCTGAGGTGAGTCCTCCAGTAATCCCAGTTAAATTTAGTTTGTACTGCGGAGAAGTGGATCAATTAGTAATGATTTTCAAGCATATCGTTTGCTTTTGATAGCAAAATACTCGTTTAAAAACTCATAAAATTGAATTAAAATAAAAGTTTACTTGAAATAAATCACAAATTGTAATACTTTTGGACTAGAATAGCTTATAATAGTCGAATTAAGATCAGGAAACTTCAGGTAGTACTTCATTAGCTTTTTCTTAGCTCATGAGATGTATTTAAAATTTCTACAATAGCTAAAGTAGATGGTTTACTAAGTAAAAGATATAGCTTTATTTAAACCACCACCCAGAAATAAATATCCGTTGAAATTCCTTGGAGAAAAATAAAAAGAAAACCTAAACCATACCTGTAATAAATCATGCTTTAATATCACAGTAAATCATAATCCTCATACACTTTAAAAATATAATTAAATTATAATTGATCTTAACTGTAACTGTACGAAATGGCTCTTTGGTTTGGCATAGTTTTAGTTACCTTATTTGCGCACTCAAAGCACTTCGATACTACTTTATTTATAACGTTCATAAGGTTTTTTGTTTCTCTGATGACGTGATCCACCTTCACAAAAGTGGCAGCTTTACCCACCGTGTGGTCTTTGACTGTAAATTGAAGTGCTTGGACAAAAGTCGGCACCCTATCTAAAATGTTAAGCAGATCCTTTTTGTTGTCACTTGCTGGAACCTATATAAGAATATATGTATGTAATGACATTCGAGAGTTTTCGGGAGTCGAGTGTAAGAAGTACCTGATACGAAAAGTGACGGAGGACCTTGTAAAGTCGATTGGCTTCCTCCGCAAAATATTCGGCTTGAGTAAACAAATCCTGAGTTGTTCTTAAAGAACCGTTTCCTTTTGTAAACTGATACATTAGGAAAGCCATAGCTGACATGTTTTTAGCTCTCTTTAATATGTCGTTGTCGTCCGACAAGTCTTCACTCCATTTTGATTGATATGTGCTTAGATCTCCATTGTTTTTGCCTTCGAGGCCAGAATACTCAACCATTTCTCCATCTCCATCAGTTGCAGGTACACCGGGTTTAGATAGTTTATCAGAAGTTTCACATTTCTAGAAAGAAAAACACGGCTTAAGAGGTATTTAATTAGAAATGCAAATAGGAAACACCCACCTCAGTTTCCGTTTCTCTTTCGTTCTTAGTGGTATTAATTGATACAAGAATCTTTTTGGCGATCATAGAGATCTCGTTCGTTAGCCACTTCCACATGTCCGAGAAGGACTCAAAGTTCTCGTTGGCCGCACTGCTATTAGAGTATTTCCAGAGGATTTTGGCAGCAATAAAGACCTGCGGCCCGTAGATTCGTAGATTGATGGCCAGGCACTTCGCCTGGACCTGCAGCCTTTCCGTC
Organism: Drosophila ananassae; assembly: GCF_017639315.1. Lineage (NCBI taxonomy): Eukaryota > Metazoa > Arthropoda > Insecta > Diptera > Drosophilidae > Drosophila > Drosophila ananassae. Next base: position 5,817,446 of record NC_057929.1, on the reverse strand, counting down.
GGCGCTATATGCTGCAGGAGCTTACAGATGTCAAAGATATGGTCGCAGCAGTCGTGGAACTTTGTGGAACGCTGGTTCAGATTGTCGATGTCGTAATTCGTTGCCAGGACGTGGAACGATTTCACAAGCTTGGATGCGATCTTAAGCGATTCGTTGAAGTCCTCGATTTGACTGGAAACCGAGACGACCAGCTGCTTACAGAGCTCCTCCAGACTACTCAGCATACCCAGCTCGGGGTCACGGCCCTTCAACTGACCCCCAGAGTTTTCGTGCTGATCCTTCATAATGGTGTTGAGGTAAAGATCGAACTCCAGCTTGCAGTTGTCACAATAGGACAGGATGTTCTTTCGATGGTTGTGACTGATGTAGGGCGAGTCGGTGAAGTCGTGTGCCTTCTCGAACAGTTTTTCGAATGCCATGGACAGTTCCTCGCGCAGATCCATGCTCTCGGAGCTCATGTGCTTCCTGAAGTTGGTGTTGTTCACCATACGACCACAGCCAGACGAGGAGGACAGGTTTTTGTCCGACTTCCACAAATCGTCGTCCAGAAAATTGAAATACGCGTCGGAATTGTTGTTCCCTTCGACGTTACTCTCATAGTAGCTCATTTGATATTTGTACCGCTTGATGAGGTTAACAATGCGCTTTATTGTCGTGTATATGCTTTCGTTCTCGTAGTTCGGATTGCTGGCCTGCTTTTCGAAGGGTAAGTGCTTCGCCGAGTCAAAGATACTGTCCTTCACCACAAAATGGATGAGGTCCATGGCTCTTCTGATCTGACAGAACACGGTGTCGCGGTTCTCCTTCACAATCACACAGTCACTGTGGATGAGGCTGTTCTTCGAGGACGTTAGCAAGATGGCAATCGATTTCTCCAGGATTTGACGGGCCGAAAACATCTGCGCCCGCCGCCGCTCCTCCTTGAAGGAGTTCCGGTGATGGCCGGTGAGGTAAGCAAGCTCGATCATCTCCGTGCCGAAAACGGAAAACGCACGCACAAATTCAGTGAAGTTCATCACCGATTCTAGCTTCTCGAGACTCTCGGAGGCTCGCTTCTTGGCGGTTAAGAGTTTCTTCACAACAATAATATCAACCAGGAGTAGAATTCGGGTGACAGAGGATAGGAGGGACCTGGCCGCCAATATAATGGCACCATAATCTTTCAAAGGTTCAATGTGGTGTCGAAGCTCCATACCACCCAATGGTGATACATCACAAAGTCGTTCGATCGATTTTCCTAAAGAAGAAAGGATTTCTTATTAATATTATAATTTTATGGGGAAAAATAAAAGAATACCAACCAGCATCTCGGGCTTCTTTGGCCGCTTCGTACATATCTCCTTTGATGTCAATATTTTCCTCGGCTATTATTTCGCCAATCGTTATGAACCGTTCCACGGCGATGTTTAATAAGTGCCCTATGTTCCCAAAAGTGGACATGATTTGCTCGTTATCCATATCACGAACTCGAAAGCGTTGATTCTGAAATGGTGGTCATGTTAGACATTTGGTTTTTTTCATTGCCAATCAATAATCCCCGTGGAATAAAGGCGAGGCCTCTCTCTGGGGGTCTCCGATACAATTCAAAAGTTACGCAGTGCCGGTCAAAAACTTACGTTTACAATTGATTGGTTGAGTCCATACATTTTGGAAAAGTCCCTTGACAATAAAAAAAGATTTCTATTTGTTTTAACAATGCGCAAAGCGATTTTTAGGCATGTAACATTTTTATTTACTCCCTATTGATTTTTCTCACTACTAAGGTTAGCAGAGCTGAATAGACAATGAAACTAAATCATGTATTTGGCACTTAATAATACCGTCACTGATTAATGCGTCATATTAGGGGGGTTTTAAGGTTTAAGCTCAAACAAATTTCGATTTTTCAGCCAACGAAAGCTTTTAGCTTAAATTAGTTTTATATCTAGGTGTCTGTAAACAACGTGTTTACTTGTAGACAAATATATGTATAGGCTCCCAGATTTGTGTGATTCGAGCTTGTAACAAATGGTTCTGCGCAGACTTTCTGCGCAAAAAAACCCTGGACTGGTCATGGTTGCCGGCAGTGGGGTGAAGGGCAAACTGTATGAAGGGAATTATTAAATTATTTAGGCTCCCAAATTATTTCTATTTGTAGAAACAATATTTATACTAGTAAAATATATTTGCATTTCGGTTTTAGTTAATGTTTTATGGTATTATTCTTAGATCCAGATTCACCCCCTTAAAAAATCTAGGGACTTCCCATGGACCTCCCCGATGCAACAGTTTCACGTTACATCTCTGCAGCTGGTATGAGCTATCGAAAGAATCTCGCGCTTTATTCTCATATTAGAGATTTATAAAATATAACTTGACCAACAAACAAATTGGGAAAAATAGCAAATTTAAAGAAAATATTTAAAAAAAGCACATTCCCGAAACAAAATTAAATTGCTGGGAAGACCACGAGTCTTAATGTGCAATATTACTCAGAGATACATGTTTATTACCTTTAATATTATATTATTAGGATTATCCAAGACAAAAAGTCCTTCCTCAATTATTTAAATGTCGGTTACTGCCGCTCTAACAGTATCAATCGTTTAGTGTTGGAAAACGATTCTAGCCCAATCTTGGGAGTAGCTGACACGGGCCTCGGGCTGAGGAATTGCTTAATTAAATATAAAAAAAGTTGTCAAAATATAAATCTAAATATAAAATAGTCAAAACAATAAAAACAGTCAGTTTTCCATATTTAATAAACCATTTAACCCGATAAACATATAAATTTTATGCAAAGACTATCGATATTTTAGTATTTTATCAACAACCATATGATTCCAAAAATGTTACCTAAACACGAGCACGTCAAAAATTAGCTTAATATTTAACCGGTGTGCTAATCGATGCGATTAGTTTTGATTAAATTGCACTCGGCATAGATTTGTGGCGCCCTGGGCGAGTCTTTCCCTGCATAACCTGCAGAAGCATAACTTAATAAAGCCCGGTAAACAATTAATTGTCCTTGCAAAAATGATGCGAAACTTCGGGATGTTATCAATTAGAAGGAGCAGCTGGCTGGCCCACTCGTGCTCCACAGAGCGGGCGTTATCGTCCGCCATGCGACTGGCTTTGCCCACAACAGTTACCTGCCCCCACAGATTACTTAACAGCGACCGAATCGACAACATTCAACCTAGTCGGGTCCTCCACGAGAGTGCCAGCACACAACCACAGCCCAGCAGTGACAAGGAGACCGGGAGGAAGCCAGCGGATCTGGACCGTGCCTACGAGGTGCTTAGAACAACGCTGCCGAAGCTATTCGTGGAGCCGCTGGACTATTCCATTTACAGTCCGGGCCTCGTTTTCCAAAACAACATCACTGGCAAGCACACCGTAGGACTGTATCACTACGTCAAACAGATTGCCATACTGCGAACGGTTGGCCATTTAAAGTATGCCTACGTCAAGTTTGAAGTCCTGAAGATTACAAAACACCCTGAGGACTATACGGTTCGTGTCAGATGGCGGGTCAGAGGTATATCTGGGCTAAAAGTCATGTTCCAATTCTGGAAGTACAAGCTGTGGCAGTTGAAGGAGATACTGAAGGATCAGGAAGCCTGGTACGATGGATACTCCGTGCTCTACCTGGGTGATGACGGTCTGATTATCAAGCATGTTGTCGATAAGGTGATGCCGGATGAAAGCCGGGAGTCTATTGAGAATCCTTCTGCAACGTCGCTACCAACCGGATCCCTGGCGGCGACAGCTTCCCAAAAGATAAACTGCCATTGAAATTGTAGCTAGCTTTAAATGTTACTTATTTATTGTATTACTAAACGTAATAAACAGCAACTGTGAAATTGTTTAGTAACCGCACAAAAAAAACTCTGTTTGAACACATCACTGTTTGAAGGCGTACACCGATCCCTTTTTAAAGTACTTATATGGGCGCGCACGACTCCGCTTTGCAAAAGCACTAATGTATGGCTTTTCCTTGTTGTACTCGATTGTGCTTTGAATGGAGCCCTCTGTCTCCAGAAATATATCAAAGCTGTATATAGTTCGGAAGAGTTGAGCATACAGAATGCGCTCGTTATCCTCTAGTTGCGTGGGCTGTAGGGAGTTGGTCCAGAACTCCATCATCTAGAGAATATAAAGTTCAAATATTAATCGAACTTAAACGTGGCAGTAATTTACCTTGATGGCGGAATTGTTTTGGGATGTATGACAGCCGTTCCAATGCACATTTAAAATCCAAAGTGGTATTTCCAAAGGGTAATTGCTAGGGACCCTGATAAAACACTCCATTTTCGCAGATCCTCGAACAATTACAGCCCGATATATGCTGTAAGTTACACCCTTGTCGTCTGAGGAAATCTTCAGAACATCCGAGTTTTGAGCATGAAATTCCTCCAATGTAATGACAGTCCATTGTACAAGACTGCACGACAAGCCGGCGGGGTAAATGTTCTCCTTCAAAGTGTATAGATCGACATCCTTGTACATCAGACCTCGAATCTGCTGACTCAGCTTCAGCCAAGAGTTCCACCGGCTGGAGATGCGGGCAATGATTTCCCGCGTGTTTTTGTTCAAATTCAACTCGTGGTTGTACACCATCGAACTATTGACCGTGGGAATAGAGCACATTCCTTGCAACCAGCAATAGGGTTTTCCAAAGTCCTTGGCCTCCAAATGCGCCAGACATTCCTCGGCGGATATATTAGAATTCTGTAGCTATATGTGAGAGATGATAGTGATTATTTGTTGTTACAATATGCTTATCAAATCATACCTCATACTGCATGCCTGGAATGGGTATTTCGTTGCCCAAATCGTTGGCGTATAAATGCCTCAAAATGTTGTGGACAAAGTTGGTATCCCCGCTAAAGCACGATCAAATTTTATTATTTTAGTCCTCAATTTCACTATTTATTACTTACCCATTGTTACCCGCAAGGTTCATTTGAGCCCAGACTGCGGCGCATTTAATAAGCTCAAAATAACGAATCAAAAGAATTAATTGGTTGGAGCCAGCCGCGCCAATCTATCACAGAGAAGACAGTTTATAATCATATGCTAAATAGTCAATCTAAGTGCACTTACCGTGATTCGAATATGCAGAGGATGAGGAAGCAATGCCTTGTCCAAGGTACTTTTTGACGATTCATCCATTTCATCTTCCGCCTTCAACCGCTGCAAGGAAGCAGAGCGCTTTTCCTTCAACAAATCCTGCATTTGAGCTTCACTTTCATAGCCCACTACTTCGGAGGCAAACGTGTGATCGTCGCTAATGCGTTGAATCGATTGCAGGTTGATAAACAGGATGTACAGGGGTTTCGGCAGGTACTTGACCACGGCACTAAGCTTCCACTCCACGTCTAGAGATAGCTGCAGGGCATCGTGCAGTGGCTGCGTGGCACCCAGCAAAGTGCGCAAAGCAGGTGCAAAAGAGATGTACCGCTGGGTCTGGCTTAGATTGTCTTGCAACAGCTCCTGTTTGGAGTTCAGCAGTGCACTGTACTGTTTGTCGAGATCCTTTCGAAGTCGCAGCTCGCACTCCAACCGATGCAGATGCTTCTTATGGCTTGACATGTCTTCCTTGGCGGCTGGTAGGTTGGGAAGCCTATCTGCGTAGTCACCCTCCGAAAGCAGTTCCAGGTGGGTGTCGCGACTTTTGAACTTTTGGCAGCGGATGATCTCTTTCTTCAGGTGGCTCACTTCGTACAGCAGGTTCTGCAACTGCAGTCTGCTAAGGTCCACCTTGTTCTTCTCCAGGTGCAGCTTGTCCCGTCCAGCCTTGATCTTTTGCTTCACCTCCCGATTCGCGTGCTTCAGAGCCACAAACATCAAAGTGGCCGACGTGCGCGCTTCCTCTGAGGACTGCCCCTGCAAAAGAATATGCACGATAAACCACATTGTTGGACTTTTAGTACAGACATACCTTTGCCTTCAGATCCATAATACCGTCGATCGCCTTTTGCAACTGATCAAACTGTTTATTTAATATATCTTCCATTTCTTTTACAAAATTGTTTATAAAAAGCCGCAATAAAAATGTTTTGTTGAAGGGTAGCGCAGTGTTACCAGTCGGGATTAAGGCCCAATAGTCACAGTCGATATTTTCTATGTTTTCAAAGTAGTGGTATTACTCGACCATCACGGCCACACTGCTAGCGGCTTTGCAATTTGTAAATAGAATAAAATCAAAGAATATCTTTAATATTTATTATAGCAATAATAATACTTCACAATGTTACGCTTGCTGCAAAAGAGGACAAGTCTTATAAAACAGCTGGTTCCAGGACCCCGACTACACCAAACCATTGCGCAAACAGCGATAAAGGTAAATATTGAATTGGTTATATATTATGACCGCATGAAATCAGGACTTTTCTGAATAAATATTTAATAAAATATGTTTATATAACCCTTTATAGTTTATATACATAGTAATTCAATGTTATAAGTGACCGAATCTTACAGGAAATTCCCGCGATAAAACCCATAAGTATTTCAAAGAGCGATAAGATCGTAGGACGATGGTTCCTCGGAGTGAGTGGCATGGTTTTTGTTGCAGTTGGCCTGGGTAAATATAATCGACACATCCTTGTTCCTTATCTAAATTTTATCCTTTTTCTAGGGGGTGTGACTAGATTGACCGAGTCAGGCCTCTCCATGGTTACGTGGAAACTGACGGGCGAGCGAATGCCAAGGACGCAGGAAGAGTGGATAGAAGAGTTCTCCAAATACCAGCAATATCCCGAATATAAGCTGTAGGTATTCCAAAATGACCCTTCTACAGGAAAACTAATTTCGCTATCATCTAGGAAAAATGTAAACATGACGGTGGAAGAGTTCAAGTTCATATTCATGATGGAATACATGCACAGGATGTGGGGCCGTGCCATTGGCGGCTTGTTCCTTCTGCCAGCTGCCTACTTTTGGAAAAAGGGTTACTTCTGCGCCAAGACCAAGAAGACAGTTCTGTTGCTTGGCACGCTCATTGGACTCCAGGGGCTGATGGGGTGGTACATGGTCAAATCCGGGCTGGAGGACAGGTTCCAGGATCCCAACGATGTGCCACGAGTCTCACAGTATCGGCTGGCCTCTCACTTGGCCGCTGCCTTCGTCCTTTACGCCTTTTCGCTGTCGAAGGCAATGTCAATGCTTATTCCCACAAACACATTCGTGATCCAGGCCAAGAATGCATTTAATATTAAGGGCTTGTCACACATGACGAAAGCCATGGTCCTGCTGACTGCCATTTCCGGCGCGTTTGTGGCTGGACTGGACGCCGGTCTAGTGTACAATTCATTCCCAAAGATGGGCGACAAGTGGATTCCCGACGATATGTGGCAGTTTAAGCCAGTGCAGAAGAACATTACCGAGAACCCAACAACAGTGCAGTTCAATCATCGCATACTGGGAATCAGCACAGTGACCCTAACCACGGCTCTCTGGCTGGTCACCCGCCGAATGCAGCTTCCGAAGCGCGCCAACTGGGCCATCAACGCGGTGGTGGCCATGGCCTGGACCCAAGCCACTCTTGGAGTGACCACGCTACTGACCTACGTTCCAGTGCCTCTGGCGACGGCCCATCAGTCTGGATCGCTGATTCTATTGAGCTTTGCCCTCTGGCTGTCACACGAAGTGCGATTGTTAAAGTACCTGCCGAAGTAAACTGGCCAATAAAGACATAGCTGTTGACAATGGATTTGTACTCGTTTTGAAAACAGAGTTTATTAAAATCTAAATGCTTTGCCTTGTTAATAACAACGATTCAAGCGAAACTAATAGCAACAATCATTTATTCACTCTTATTCAATATTCATTTTCACACTGGTTTTATCCTCATTCAATTGGTTGAAATCAACATTTTTCGCGTTGAGAACCGCCTTAACGCCATCGGGCTGGATGCTGGCCTGGTTGGGATTGGCAACGTGCTTATATACCGCCAGTGCCTGCGCAACGAAACTATTGACATCTCCTGGATTCGAGGGCAATATCATCGTGTTATTCGTCTTAGCCAGTTTCTTAAACGCGCTAATATACTGCTCGGCCAGAGTCAGGGAAGCAGCATTTTGTCCGTCCTAAAAATATAACGATGGAATGAATGATACAGCATTAGAGAATGTTATAAAAACTTATTTGTTTTAAATACACTATTAAAAAACATCATTTTAATTAAAATATATACATTTTCGATTACGGTTATGCCAGAATTTATTTTTCCTCTATCTGATGTTCCGATTTAAGCTTAGCACTGAGTGTGGCATCTTGGGCGCCTGTCGTTTCGTAAAAACACTCCAAAAACGCAGAGTCTCGTCAGCCCCACCGGTGACTATCGACTCGTTATCAGGGCTAACCGCCAGGTAAACAACCCGGTGGGTGTGGCCTGTGAGTCTGACTACTTGCTTCAGGGAAGGATACCGCCACACGATAACTTGCGGCTGAGCATAGCCGTGAGTGGTGACCAGCTCGGCTGAGTTATGGGCCCAAGCCAGGTTGCTTATCTGGGCGCCCGTGTCAATGCTCTGCACCAGCTGCCCGGTGAGAACGTTCCAAAAGCGCAGACACCGATCCGCAGTTCCTCCGCCACTGGCCAGTAAGCCGGTTTTGTGAGGCGACCAAGCCAGAGCCTTCACCACGGCCTTATGGTCGCTGAAAGAGTACAGGGGCTCGGATCCCTGGGCCGTCCAAATCAACAAGCGATTGTCGTTGCCCCCACTGGCCAAATACTGCCAAGTGGGTGACCATTGCAGGCCGCACACCTCGTGCTTATGTCCATGGAGGCAGCGCACGATGTCCGACGGCGGTAATCGAACGTCCCGCTGCAGGATGGTGCGATCCCGAGATCCGCTAGACAGAAAATTTCCACACCACGCCAGTGCTGTAACTCTCGCTGAGTGACCCTCCAGTTTTGTGTATTCCTTTTGACGATCCGCGTCCCAGATGCTCACATAGCCACCGAGAGTCCCAATAGCCACTTGACGGCCGGCGCCGTGCCATCTGACAGCCGTCACCAAGTTATCCTCGTGACTAAAGTCGCAAAGGCGGGTCACTTGGCCACTAACAGCATTCCAGAGGTAAACCGAGTAGCCCAGGCCCACCGCGAGCATGTTCTCCGACGACCAGTCAATAAGGTTCAAGTAAAAGTCATCCTGCAGCTCGGGTGCGTCAAGTATCTTGTACGGAAGTCGCGACAGCTTGCGAACGGGTCTCTTAGAAATGCTAAGCAATCGCTGGCTGGCTTCGCCAACATTTTCGAAAGGGGGCCTTAGGGCAGGCAACGTGGGCGAATTCCTTTCGATGAACCTGTAGAGACGGGTGCTCTCTCGCACTCTAAAATCGCCAGTGTCTGAACGCACCTTGGGGCTCTGCTTGCACTGATCGATGGAGGTCACCTCCGTGTCTAGGAACTCGTTCCGTAGCAAGCAGGCATAGGCTGAGTTGTGGCGCAACTCGCTAGAACTATTGGACACTGCTGGAACCACTGGCTGAGCTGAGTTTAAATCTTGGGAGAGAAAATAGTTTCGATCCCATTGACTGCCCGCCCGCATGGGGATGCAGCGAAGATCCAACTCCTCCCTACCCGCGATGTTGTTGGTGTATCGCTGAAGCAACCGCTTCTGATACTCCATTTGAAACATTTCAGAAGTTTGTGTATTTTGTCGAGCGTGTGGCCTATTTTGGGAAACTGTGTACTGCTGTCAAGTGTTTCAAACTAACAAAGGATTTTGTCTTTTTTCGACTTTGTCCGCAATGATGTAAGATGTAACTATACAGGCGACTATCTGAAAGCACCCAGAGAAGTAAAACCACTTACCAAATGAGACAGTGACTTGGCTATGGCCAGCAGGCTTCGAGCCCTGGCATCTGCAACGGCTATAATGGCAGCCGCTTCACCACTCGCCTTATTTATGTGCTCCTGTCGCTCAGCCTCTGCAGAAATATGGAGTTAATACCCATCGTTTTGTAAATAAACTATGGTACAAACCAGAGGCTAGGATTCTAGACTTTCGCTTGCCCTCGGCAATATTAATTTCGGCCTCGCGAACTCCCTCGGACTCAAGAATCGCCGCCCTTTTCCGCCTCTCTGCCTCAACCTGCATTTGCATCGCTTCGTGGACTCTGGTTGGCAGCTGTAATTATTCGATTTTAAAAAACTGTGCGCTAGACAAGGATTCAGATCGTACTCACACGTATATCTCGGATCTCGTAACGCAAGCATGCGATACCCCAGGCTTCACTCGCCTTGTTGATCGAGTCGACGATGCTGACATTTAGGGATTCTCGCTCGCGGAAGACCTTATCCAGGGACATCTTGCCCAGCTCGGATCGCATCGTAGTTTGGGCCAACTGTGTGATTGCAAACTCCGGGTCCTCCACTCCGTAAGAAGCTTAATGGTGATATAATCGGCAATTAGTGCGGGCCAAGATGTCAATGGAAGACCTACCTCTATAGGGATCGATGATGCGCAAGTATAGTACTCCGTCGATGCTGAGAGTGACGTTGTCCGAGGTAATGGCACTCTGCTTCGGAACATCAATAGCGATTTCCTTCAGGCTCTGCACATATTTGATTTTGTCCGCAACAGGCACCAGTACGTTGAGGCCTGGCTCCAGTATCCTATGAAACCGGCCCATGCGCTCCACCACCCAGGCCTAGTTAATAGTTGGTTAGAAAACACCATTGAGATGGACATAACGCACTCACCTCCTGCTGCGGCACAAACATAACACACATGTTTATGGGAGTAGAGGCCTTTCCTCGACGAGAATGCTGAAAGGTCGAAATCCACGAACCGGCAAGCAAAAAATCGTGCTGTGTGGAAGTATGCGTCGTGTACAAGCTCTTGGGCGGATTAAATGGAGAACTAAACAAACCTGCGGTATCAATCTCCTGGACGACAATAGAAATCTTGACATTTCGCAATATGAGCGCTGATTTTATAAGAAATAAAAGTACTAAGAAGAAAACATTATGATAATTCCGAAACAGGGGGGTTCGTGTTCGATAAATATCGGTGGGCAATCAGTAGGGAAATTCGGAGGGGGCTTTTGAACGACATCCCTCTATAATGGCATGTTCACACTAGCCAGTAGTCTATTCTTGGCAGAAATTCCGTTAGTTTAAGCTTTGTGAAACTATTTTGAAATGAAAATATATATATTTAGGTATTAAAACCATAGAAATCAATATATTTTTCCCTATTTAAGAACTTTTAAGCATTCATTTAGTTTTAGACAAGCTTATTGTACTTTTTAAGTTTTTTCGTAATGGTGTCTCGTTTTTAAAAGTTTTCCATCATTGCGCCAAAAAAAAAACCTGCCAAATTCTTTTATAAAAGCTTGAACATTTTATCTCTAGTTACGTACATTAAGATAAAACTCAGTAAGGATCAATTGGGAATACTCAGTTAGTAAATATTCGAAGTATCTATACTCTTCTTAACAAACTCCTATTCCATCCAATGCTTTTCATCAAAATTTATAATTTTAAGAAATAAAACTCTAAATATATTATGAATGTCTTTTCAAGCTGATGGTAGACAGCGTCTCGATTCTTGTATGTAACTCAATTATCCATCTAAAGCCGGACAAAACACAGAAAAGAGAAGTCCAACTGCAAATGAAAATTAAATCTAATAAATTTGAGCATATGGTTTCAATGCGCGTATGTTTGCTGAAATCTTGACACCACTCCGGCTCTGTTTGTTGGAGTATTTACCACAAATTATTAGAAATATGGTGCAAGTGACGCATTAAGAGCATAAAGGAAACCGCACAAACTAAGCTGTTAATAACGGGTGCGTTCTGTGGGTCTTTTAGCTGTCGTTAGTTATCTGCATCATATATTTTCCCACACCCTGTTTAATGCGGAGGACTCCAATGGGATATATAAACGACCCACGGCCGACCGAATCGGCATAGTCTTCTCCAACCTTCAGCCGAGTGCCAAGTCCTGTTTTCCCCCCAAGTGCAGCCAGCCCAAAGAATCGGAAAATATGAATCTGTTTGTAGTGCTGGTGGTTGTATCTATGTTCTCGAATCTTATCCAGGCAGCGCCAAGCGTGGTAAGCTATAAAGTGAATTCGAAAAAAGAGTTTTTGAAAGAGTGTCCAATGTGCGTTTATTCTAGGATATTTCCAACGATGAGTTAATGGATGGGAAATATTTGTGCGAAGGTATTGGAAGGCAACTCCATAATAGAGTTCCAAGTACTTACTTACGCTTTAAAAATTAATCATTTGCCTGTATATAATATATATGAATTTCTTATTGTTTTGACCAGATATTTCAGCTTTAAAACTGTTTGGTAACGGAAACAACGACAAGTTTCGAACATCAGGATTTGTAAGCGACGACCTATCACCTTCATCGCCATTTTTTAACGAGTTTTACAAACTTTTTTTAAGACACATGAATCAGTTTCTGTCAAAGAGCCAGAATTTTGAGTCCTTACAAGACAGGATCTCACGAACAGTTTCTAAACGCGGCTTAGACAGCATTGGTGGAGGACATTTAATAAAGAGGGCTGACAGTAGCAAGTTATTAAGCGAGTAGACTTTCCAACACACCACTTACTATGACCACTTAACTTACTTTCGAAATCGTAGGACACACAATGATCTTTGAATGTAAATAACGCGCCTGGGATTTATTTTATATGTACATATGAAATGACAAATAATAATTGTTAATAAATTATTGCATTTTTAAACGAATTTTTTGTTCCTTTTTTTGAGTATCAAGTTTAGCACGGCATTGTTCCTCACATGAACAGGACAATAATTGTAAATATGTTATTGAAACAGAATCAGTTTACATTTGAATTTAATCACTTAATCACTGAACACTTCCTTTTCTTCAAAAGCTGGCTCAAAAAAGTATGATGGACCATTTTTTGTCAGGTAAGTTGTAAAGCCATAAAACGAAAACCAGTTACAAATATAAAGCAAATCACAGATGCACGTAAATATTCTTTGTCTAACCCACTTATCAAATATTAAAGATTAAACTGTTGCTATCAGGTCTTATCCGAATGTTATCGAAAATGTACCGTATATAACTGTATAAATATATATGTATATTTATAAATGTTTAGATAACAAATATGTATGAGATACAAAGTGTTAAAAAGTAGAAGTATCATTGAAAGATTTCTTATAATTATATTTGCACTCCATTTATTAGATTAATTTCTGCTGCCAATGGGCAAACAGTCGTTTGCTACGAGTGCAGTCAGTCGGATTTCAAAACCAAATTCAACATTAAACCGTGCACCGATCGATTTATGCCCGGGAAGATCGTCGGCAACCATCACCGGGAGATAGTGCCATACCTCGTCCGCATGGATCCGATGTACAACAAGGACACCTGGAGCAGTAAGCTCAAGAGGAACTTTGACGAGATCGACAAGGCATCGGCCAGCTTCAGCATATTAAACCAGCTTGTCTAGTGACCCGTCGACTGAACATTTGCAAATTCTCACGGACTCCGACTCCAAAACCGACACCGACACCGACCGACTCACGGATATACTCCTCCTTAAATGCTTCATGTCAAGGGATAATAGATTATAGATAATAAAGAAAGTGCATCCTCATACCTATAATGAATAAAACGACTATAATTGTTATTAACATGTTTATTTATTATTCTTTAATGTTGAGTTTTGTGAAAGGTCATACCAGATCTAAATGCAGCGAATTTTTTTTTTAATCAAGGGACTATTTAAATACAAATTACATTTGATAATTATATTTAAAACAGTAAGTCATTAATATTTTTATTTACTTGCATTACGGCGATGGGGGATAACCTATAACAATTCATATTGACGAAGGTGCATCCTTTGAATAATGTCTCTGCAATCATTAAACACCCGTTTAATGTTTTCTGTGTCAACGGCGCATGTGAAATGTGGATAGCAGTAGTGTTTACCGTCTCCGCTAGCGGTAGATATACGCTAAGATTAAAAAAAAAAGTTATCAATGAGAATAAAGTTTAATAAACATTAATGATAGATTAATTATCCTACCAGAAACTCGTCTCGTATAAAATATTTTGCTCGTATTACTTCTGGGTCGTCATTGGATTCCATTATTGCGTCACCTGTATCGACAGCACATTTTAAGATAAATAAAACATATTATCCATTAAATTTCTTAAGTTAATGAATGCGTTTCAAGGTATCAGGGTTGAACTATCTATTTTGTCAACCAATTTGAAATAGAATTTTAGATTAAAAGATACATTTATTTGAATCATTATAATTTTTCCAGAAGCCGATTTCTTAGACGTCTTACTCAAGGTTTCGCTGATGAGGTTTTCTTTTCACATATTTTCGGGCCAAAAGATGCATTGAGTGAAAGCCATCACCTTGATCTCATTTGTTGCTTGATGATTCTTGAAGTTCTAATGCTATTTTACTTACTTGGCGTTTGGTATTTGTTAAACTCGGAGAAATATTCCGACAATTTACTTTTTCCAGCCTTAATTTTCTCTGCTAACAAATCTTGCTTATTTAAAAATAGTATAATAGAAATCGTGCGAAGCCATCTAAAATAATAAATAAATGTTAAATTAGAAATATATTCTAATCGGAAAGTATCCAATGGAATAGTACCTGTTGTTCCAAATACTCTTGAACAAATCCAAAGATTCTCGAAGCCGATTTTGGGTGGGATCTTCACGCAAAACCATGTTATAACTTGAGCACGCAGTTACGAATATAATAGCAGTTACATCATTAAAACATTGAATCCATTTTCTACGCTCGTCCCGCTGTCCTCCGACATCAAACATGCTATGAAAATAAATTATTATTTAATAGTTCAGTTATTTTATATTTTTGGCAATAAAATACTCACTGAAAGTTTACTTTGTCCACTTGAAATCTTGTTTCAAATATTCCAGAAGTCAAAACACGGCACCGAAGAATATCCTGCTCATTTGGGGTATAGTTTGGATTCTTGATTGTGCTTACTCGATCCAGGAAGCTTTAATGGGAAGTGGAGAGTGTAATTGTTAAAGT
Organism: Drosophila ananassae; assembly: GCF_017639315.1. Lineage (NCBI taxonomy): Eukaryota > Metazoa > Arthropoda > Insecta > Diptera > Drosophilidae > Drosophila > Drosophila ananassae. The sequence continues at coordinate 5,802,421 of NC_057929.1, read as the reverse complement.
TTGTGAAAGAAAATAATAATCAAAAGGTATTTAAATCTCAAGCCAATAATTCTACAGACAGGACAAATACTATTTGGTCTTATAAAATTCTATTTAGCCTTTTTTAACTAGTTATCTTTGGAAAGGAACTGCCTTGTCAAGCAATGCAATATTTAGAATTGGAAATTGTATACTTTCAAATCCAACGAATATTCTTAATCGTCAGTAATAGGTGCAATAGCAAGAAAAACATGTATTGAAACTATTAGAAAAGTTGCAGATTCTTAAAGTTAACATTCTGCTACCAACTGTCACATCAATTGTTCTGCTTAAAAATATTATTTTAAAAAACTGTACTCACTATTTCGCACAATCAATTAATTGATACTCATTCGACCTCTCGTAGGTTTGAAGAACACCCTTGTCTTTCCATAGTTCTTCTGTATGTTCATAAAATTCAGGAGGATAATTAAAGTCCGGACCTGCACAAAAGAACATTCTAATTAGTTACTTATTCATTTTATAATTAATTTGTATTACTTACTAGATGCATAATCCTGAATATATTCCACTCTGGGTTCATTTTCTTTCTTTTCTAAAGCTACAGGTGGATTAAGTGTGCTCATGGCTCCTGTAATAGTCTGCAATAAAAACATTTAAATATTAATTATACTTTATTATGATTTAAGATTAGTATTAGAGACTCACCAAGATAGCGTCTCGAATATTCTTTTTAATATCATCAATTTTCTGTTTCTTTTCGGAGTCAGAAAATCCATCGACGTGCAATATTCGCATCTGCTTGACTATAGTTGATTTGCCGGACTCACCCGCCCCTAGGAGGAGCAGCCTGTGTGTGGCCCTATAGAGCTGTTTGTCCTTCTGCAACTGTCTAGATATTGCTTCGCTCCGGCGCTTCTGGCTCTTCGGGTCATCCGGGTTCACATCCGACTGCTTCGAGGTTGGAGACCCAAAGCAACCCATCGCAGCCCACGGGGTCCACCAACACGTCGCACGGTTTTCCTGGTTCGCGTCGGGTGACTCGGCACCCCTTGTGTTTTCTCCGTTCTGCTCCAGTATAGCTGAGTTCCAGAATCTACACACAATTTCCGTATGTACAATTCACGGCTCCAAAAACTCTCTCTCTTCTTCTTAGTGACTCCTCCGTAGGCTCAGCGATTCAACAGATCTGCTATGAAGAGATAGAAATGTAGGAGTTTTAGTTTGAGTTTTATGAAATAAAAATATATTTTGCTTATTATATTATTATTATTGGCCCATACCGACTCGATCTATGGAAGGTTTTATGCAAAAATGTTGATGGAGTCCCTAAAGAGATACATTTTCTTCTCAGCTTTATTTTTGTTTACATAAATTCATGTGTATTCAGAAGGATTTGCGGACATTTGTACATCTATGGGTACATCAGGTGCACCAGAAGCACCAGCAGCCGCAGTCATAGCCATAGCACACCTATAACAGCCTAATATAATAGACGGTTGTGCCAAGGCGACATTTCGTCCACTGCCCGCCCCCACGAATATTAAATGAGTCACAACCGAACCGAGAGTGTTCCGAAAAACCATGTTGTTTGGCTTTCATTATCGAGTGCAATCAACAATCCAACAATCAAAGCTAAAACCGAATTCGAAATCAAAAATTACTTCACGCAAAAACGCGCCCGTACACCCGTACAGCCCGTAGAGCATTCTCGGGCGGTAGCGATTGGAATTCATCAGCAGAGCCCAGCAGAGCCAAGAGCCCAGAGCTCAGCTCGGCTTAGCTTATAGCTCGGCGTAGTGTAGTGTAACAGGTGAAGAAGAGGGCGGAGAGGGTGGAATTTTCGCGCATACAAAGGTGCAGGTACTGGTACGCATGTATATAGGAGATACCAACATAATTTCATCTGCAGGCTCGTCAAAGCTGGAGCTGCTCTGGTCTCTGTATGTGTGTGTGTGTGTGTGTATACACACCAGGCAGTGGACAATTTTCGCGAAAAAAAAAAAAAATAATAATTTATATATATTTTTTTTTTGGGGCGAGAATTTGATTAAACTTTTACTTAAATATGAATCGATTATATACACAAAAATGTATAGAGGCACGCGTAAAAGTATTTAATCTATTAATTATGGCTGTCTATCCAAAAGTTGGGGGAAGATACATATATGTAGGCACACAGACACACACAACCACATATATATCTAACAGGTATATATATATTAAGATATATATATATATATTTGTACATATGCAGATTCAGAATGTAAATCCATGTACATATCATTTCATCGGGATCTAAGCCTGTACGTAGATATATATATATTATAGATATGTGTATACACCGTTGTGTATCTATCGTATGTATTCGGATATATATGTGCATATAAATATATATACTGTTCTCAGTTTGCATGTGTGAATGGACATGGGATGTACATAAATAAATGTATGTACATATATCAATACGTATACGCTCCGAATCCGTATCCGAATCCGAATCCGTTCCACCAAATATTTGCCATTTCTTTGACACTTTGGCCAACTATATTATACCACAGTCTGATAATATTTTGAATATTCATGCGCGAACGATTTTTCACTGATTTCGGATTTCAGGTTTAAGGACGTCGTCCGTCGTCCGTCGGCCAATCATTCGCGGACATCATCAGTCCGTCCGCTAATTCATATTTGCGCGATTTTCGATATTCGTTTCCTCCTCCTCGTCGTCGTCGTCGTCGTCGTCAACCGTACGTACGTACGTACATTTGCATGTACGCGAATTATTCCCTATGTTTGATTTGACAATGGTTATTGTTTACCGTGAATTACCGAACATTTTTATTCATGGGAGCAACTTCGGGTCGGGCTGACTAAAACTGTAGTGTAGTAGGTGCACGATTCTGACGGATAGCAACTTTTTGGGGTGCAGAAAAAGCTAATTCGATCGCACTCGACACGCCATCGGCCGTTTTTCAATGCCCAATTATTATTTGGCTGTGCGGAGTTCCACTACTTCAATTTGTTACTTAAAAATTACTTTTCAACCAGTACTAACTCACTTTTTATATATTTTTTATTTTATGTATCAATTTTTTATAGATGTGTGTGTAGTAGCGAAAAACTATCGGTTGGGTATCCATTTCCAAAAAAATGATCGATCTATCGATAATTAAATGCACTTTTCGACCATCTCTACTAGTATTTTAAAAAGATACAAATGTCTCATCTCTGGATACATTTTTTCGGTTAAATTGTATCTTCTGCTATTCCTTCAGAACGTTCTCTAAAGATACTCAATCCTTACCAGGGGATTGGGGCAAAACAGATAATCGATAACTGGGATACAAAACAAAAGATTTGTTTATCGTATAACATTAATCTGTATTATCTCTTGAGTCATAAAAAACTATCTAATACTATTCTAACAGTTCAAATAATGAATGTTTTTTTTAGCGATAATATTTTACACAATCCCTGGTTCTCCGATCTACATATTTTATTACAAATGTAAATATTCGTCAAAAATTATTTTTGAATTGTAAATTTAAAAGGCGCCAAAAGACTAATTTACATTTATCAATTGTAAATTTTATTCAAGTACAACAAAATGCGTTTTAAGAATCAATCGTTACTTGTATCCTCCACCTATTGGGACACTAGCAAGCGTCCATTCAATCGTTTAAGGACGTTCTACTTAAGATAGGTCTTAATTAGGTTTTCCAGCTTAACAGTATCGACGGCAAACTTTCGAATACCCTCGGAGAGCTTGTCTGTGGCCATGGCATCTTCGTTGAGCATCCAACGGAACTTGCTCTCGTCCACGGTAATCTTCTCGATATCCTGCAGCTTGGCGTTGCTGACCGACAAGTAGGTTACCACAGATTCTGTCTCGTTCTCCAGCTCCTTGAGTAGCGCGGGACTGATGGTCAGCAAATCGCATCCGGCCAGGGCTTTGATTTCACCAACATTTCTGAACGATGCACCCATCACCAGGGTCTTGTAGCCGAACTTCTTGTAGTAGTTGTAGATATTCGTCACGGAGATGACACCCGGATCCTTCAGGGGCTCGAATTTCTTGGTCTCCGTGTTGGCCACATACCAGTCGAGGATTCTGCCGACGAACGGCGAGATCAGGGTTACGCCGGCTTCGGCGCATGCCACGGCTTGTGCGAAGGAAAACAGCAGGGTCAGGTTGCAGTGGACTCCGTGCTCGTTCTCCAGAATCTCAGCCGCCTTGATGCCCTCCCAGGTAGATGCCAGCTTGATAAGAATACGCTCCTTGCCGATTCCCAGGGATTTGTACAGGTCAATGAGCTTCAGGGCCTTCGCCACGCTCTTCTTGGTGTCGAACGAGAGGCGAGCATCGATTTCGGTGGAAACTCGGCCAGGCACAACCTTCAGAATTTCCGTTCCAAAGAGCACACACAGGTAGTCCATGGCCTCCGCAACCTGGTCGCAGACCGATCTGAAATAAGAAATTTATCGATTAGTCAAAGTCTGTTTCCATATGGCTGGAAGTCCTTGCACTTACCCTTTGGTTTTCTTAGCATAGTCCACTGCCTTTTGGACCAGAGGCTGGTACCGCTCCATGGACGAGGCGGACAAGATAAGGGAAGGGTTTGTGGTGGCATCTGTGGGCTTGTATATGTTGATGGCTGCAATAAAACAATCACTTTAATTGAAAAGCTCAATAATTGCAATGACAAAATGGGGCGGGTGGAAAAAAACCAGTCGAGGCCAACGATCGACTTTCATTTTTCAATCGCATGACCGAAAATAGCTTTGAACTTTCCGGTGGCTGATCAGGTTTTCAGCCCTCTCAAAAACCTTATCAAAATGACATGCTGTTGCTGTAGCGGTCACATTTCCAACACACGTAAGCACATAAGGTCAAACTAAAGTCAGGCTGGAATTTACTTTTCACTTCTATTTGATCTTCACAAAAACGAGATAAGCGGCCCTGCTATCGGGATGGGCTCAACAACCTGTGGTTCATGTCTATCTTTCAATTGAATCTATGTGGAAACGATAAAATTGTTTGGACTATGCTCGCAGGGCTCACAGGGCTTGGATCAAATTTTGAAAGAGTACACCCATACACACACATACAATCTCTTTGAGACACCGATCCGGCTTTGGAAAGTTTACTTTAAATCTGATTCTGGGCACCCAAAATGTCTGAATGCAACCGGATATTTACCTTCAAAGTCGCCGGTGTCAGCAACAATTGTGGTGACTTGCTTGAGTTCCTGTAAGACCGACATTTTCTGCTTTTTTAAAGAGCGATCACTTCCCATAAGGTTTAGGGCTGTTGATAATATACCAAATATATCGATATTAATTGTATCAAATGATAAAGTTTACATAAATATCGAAAACACGATATTTATTTAGTTTTTTCAATCAAAGATGTTTTGACGACTCAAGAATTAACTTTCTTTGGCCCGGTTCCAACCTTTACTTTAAATATGCACACTTTCAGCGGCTTTGTGGTGTCGATGCTTCACCCAAGAACGCGCGTTTGGCAATAACAGATATGACTTTAATTCGATGTCTATATAAGCTTTCAAACTATACTTTACTTTTTTACAATTTTCTTTCAGTGTTTTAGTTCGTTTCAAACATGTTGCGTTCGGTCAAAACGAGAGATCCCATTACCTATCCTTTTCTGGCGTAACTTAAATGTGACCGTAATGTATTCGCTAAAATACGCCCGCGGTATTTTGAAATGACCCGAAAATTTTAACATTTTTTAAACGAATAATAACGACTTAATAGTTTTTAAAAGAATATGTTTACTTTAAATTTTTTCCTGGACGTTCTATTACAAAGAAATTTGAAATTAATACTGATCTTATTCTCCGTTCAAACATTTTTTTTGACATTTTGTTCCATCCCTATTTGTTATCGATGCTTTCGATTGGCCTGCATTCAGATACAATATCTTTGTTTTTGTTTGTTATTTGCTACACGTGCTGCTGTTTTTCAAATCAAAATCTTGAAAATGAAGCAAAAACACTCGAAGAACCGTGGCAAGCCGTACAAAAAGCCCACGCCAGCTCGTCGAAATGAAAAATTCTCAAAGAACTACAGCTTCATCCAGAGAAGCAAACAAATGGAGGAAATGCGCCGGAGGGAAAAGATTCCAGAGACTGCAATCAAGGAATACGAGCCCATTGCGGAACTTCTGCCGGACGTACAGGAAGATGTTGACGAGGCTGGGTTCTATGAACAGCTGGTCACTGGATATAATCAAGTACCCACAAGTAAGGTTACAATTTAATAGTATTTTTCAAATTTTAATAAAAACACCAACCGTTACAGGTCACATTCTCAGCTCCAAAACAGAAGAACCCAATATTTCTCCTCCGAAGCAGATCAAATCTAAGAAAAAGAAATCTTCTGATCTAAAAAAGTTAAACTCTGACTTTGAAATATACAATTCCTTTACAAAACGATTCGATTTTGAGTTGTCCACTGAGAATATAAATGATTTGGTTGCAAAGAAGAATGTCAAATCGATTAAGAGTAACTGGTCCGCTTTGGGGAGCTTAAGGTTTGAGATTCCACAACTATCTGACGATACGAAAGATCCAGAAAGTAATGAGCCCAAAGAAGTTGAAAACTCCGAGGATCTGCAAAAGTTGGAGGTGAAATTGTCGATTTGTGGAAACGTCAAGTTCCCGCTCTCCGCCCTGCAGTCTGAACTATTCAACATCGTGAATAACTACCAGGATCTGTATTATCCTCACCGGACTCACAGTAACGCGGAGGAAATACGATACGTTTATTGCCTTCATGCCCTGAACCATATGATGAAAGTAAGATCTCTGATATTGCGGAATAACGAAAAGGTCTCAGCTCTCGCGAAATCCATGAAACTGTCACCGAACGAAATCTCCATACCAGAAAGCTTTAGAGACCAGGGATTGAAACGGATGAAGGTGGTCTTTATAGTGCCTTTTAGGGAATCTGCTCTAAAAATAGTAAACATTATCGGAGATTTACTTTTTGGAAATCAAGATGGTAGGTTGCCAGTTCAATTACAAAAATTCCCTGCCTAATTCTATAATCTTTGAACTTTTAGACCAAGCCAGGAAGAATTCAATCTCCAACTATGATCGGTTTCTCGGAGACTACTCTGGAAACACAATATACTTCCCAAAGACTAATCCCAAGCCGGTGGACTACGAGCAAACCTTCAGTGGCAACACTGATGATAACTTTAAGCTGGGTATTCGCTTCACAAAGAAAACAATGTCCCTCTTCTCCGACATGAACTCTTCGGATATACTGGTTGCGTCGCCGTTGGGTCTGAGAATGTTGGTGACGGACAAGGACAATGATTTCGACTTCCTAAACTCCATCGAGCTGTTGATTATTGACCAAGCGGAACTATTTTTGGCACAGAATTGGGAGAATCTTCTCTATTCCCTGGATCACCTGCATCTGCAGCCTCAGAAACTGCCCGATACGAACTGTCAGCGGGTTCGAACTTGGTGCCTCAGCGGCGCGTCAAGCTTCTATCGCCAAACCCTACTGTTCGCATCTCACGAACTTCCTGAATTCCGGGCAGTGCTGAACAGCAAGTGCAGTAACTACCAGGGAAAAGTACGAGTCTCTAATCTGGTCGAGCACGGAGATATCCGCAATGTCCTAACACCAATTCAGCAAGTCTTTCGAAGAATTGCTTGCTCCAATGTGGAATCGACATTTGACGATCGATTTCAATATTTCGTGAAGCATATTGTGCCCCAGTTCAGTAAACCAGGGTTTTCCCATTGCATGCTATACGTACCCAGCTACTTTGACTATGTACGTATACGGAACCATTTTAAAGCAGAAATGATTAGCTTTGTACAGATAAATGAGTACACAAAGAAGGAAAAAATTTCCCGGGCGAGAGATATATTCTTCCACAGCGGAGCATCTGTTTTACTGTATTCGGAAAGAGCACACTTTTTCCGGCGCACTCGAATCAAGGGCATCCGGAATTTGATCATATATCAACCGCCAAACTTCCCGCACTTTTATTCGGAGATGATCAACTTAATGCTCGAATCCAATCAAAATCCAAGGGATGGTTTCGGGGATGCGATGTCCGTTAGTGTCCTTTACACAAAATATGACCTTTTAAGTTTAAGTAATATAGTTGGAAGCGAAAATGCTGTCAAATTAACGTCGGGGAAAAAAGATTCTTACCTTTTCTCGACAAAAACCTAGATTGTTTTATAATAATAACATTACAAAAGTGTATATATATTAAAGATATGTTCAAATATTTCAAAAAATCGTTTTTTAGTTGAGTTTATTTTTAGCGGAAAATGCTTTTCTGACGTAAAGGTTTTAAAAGGAACTAGGTAGTTGATTGATCTAATATTAAGGGTGTGCAAACCGCCTCTATCCGGGCGAGCTTTCCATTTTCTTTATTACGCAACAGAGAATATTGAAAACATGAATAATTAGACAATGGTTCTATAATTATAATTGTGTCTGCTGAGTCAATTACGGGGAAGGTGTGTTTTATGGGACTTTTGATAAACGCGATCGATAAGAAAATAACTGATTTCAAAAGAAAATCATAAATGTATAACACTTAATAAGAGTAGAAACTAGGAAGTTAATTGATAGATCACTAAAATATTTATGAATTTATAGTTATATTTTGATAGAATTTTTTATTTTAACAAGGAAACTAATAAAGAAATATTCATAATTTTTTAAAATTAATTTAAATTAGTAAACATTTTTCAAATAGCTATTGTGGTAAGGAAATAATTCTGGATTTTGCATTTTTATATTAGATTGGAGACATTTTTTGACTGCATTGTTGTTTATTAATAATTTTTATTATATAGGTAGCTTATAAAAGTTCTGGCAAAATATAGGCAAATGCATATTTATGGGTGCTCTATGAAAAGTCGTAATAGTTGCTGCACAAAGCGGATATCAGACGGAAAAACGTGTGGGGAGAGATCTCTTGCCAACTTTTTGAGAGATCATAGAGGCATTACAAGACTATTTTTATGCGGCTAAACGACGGCTGCCAGTCTCTGCTGAAATTGGGAAAAAACTGAAAAGGCAAAGATCGAACCAAACCAAATGCCAAGCCGAAACACTGATACACTTTCCACTAACCAAATAAATATGAAGTTTTTTCTTTATTTCATAAACTCGATGAAGATATAATATATTTTGAAAAGAACCTCAACCGACATCAGGACTTATTTAATATTTTTATTTTAAATAAATACCTTTTTATTGACCAGGTTTATGGACTGTCCACCATCATTCGATGGGATCGATTTAAAAATAACGATTTCTAAATATTAGACAAACACACGTGCATTTTTTGAAATACGTTTACACTCACCAGCACAAATAATCTCCCCACATTGCTCGAGACGTTAGACATTTTCGTATCTGTGCGCTCACGTTGATACATATTGGTCCGAATGTATGTATCCACCTATGTGGATATATCTCTGAGGCGTACAATATATTTTCCTTCGGCGAGATACGAAAAAACACCAGCACGAGCACCAGAACAGAACCGCCAACAATCGGCTCGGATAGGATAGGATAGGTGGTAAGTGCTCAAAAGTTTGTGCGTGCTAAAAGTATTTTCCCGGGCCAAAATAGAGAGTGTATGTAGTTTTGGGAATTTTGCCAAAATATATGAATTTTGTAATTCAAATAGACACTCTCAACGAGCAGCGTTCTCCTTGCGTTCAGTTGCCGTTGATCGTTATAATAGCGCGATCTTTGTGTTAGCTCTTGGTCTTCCGACTAAAATAAATTTATTATATAATAACGGAATTTTAACTAGGAATAATAATTGTAAGTTTTGTTGATTTTTTGCAACAATTCCAAAGTAAAAACGCAGTGATTTTACTCCAAAAATATTCCATTCAAAAACCAATTCAAGCCAAAAAAAAAATGTATTCCCATAATGTAAAAAATATTGAATCGCGCGCTAAAAAAGATAATGATAAACCTGGAAAATTAAAGAAGTTATACAAAAAATACCTACATCTACATAATATGTACATGCTTACACTCGAACTACCGTGTTTCAAAGTGTTATTATCCCCATTAAAAGTCCACCCAGTTGACACCTCACGCCTACAGATATACTCCGCTTACTTATCGGAATATCCGTAAGATGGGGGATGGGGGCGGGGGGCTCTACCCGAGGGTGTACCAACCCAGTGAAGCAACCTCGACCTCCGGAGTCGATTTGAAAATTTTGAATGTCACCAATACCAATGTATACCACGAATAGATTCGAGTCCGATCCGTACACAGATGTAAAGTTTCTCCGCCAGTGTCCTACATGGCCGAGCAAAAGTATCTTTGTATCTGTGATTTGAAAATTCGATTATGCAACCGCCAGCCTCATCGTGCATAATAACGGGAAATATATGAATCTACGAATGCATGCATTTCATATATTCACCCAGAAAAAAAAAGATATATATCATTCGCACACACCACACAGATTATCACACCTGCCTATTTTATTTTGTGAATATTTTATTCAGTGAAGTTTTAAACTCCATTTCAAAAACTACCCAAAAAATCATCAATAATTTTGTGATGAAAACATTATTCCATAGCCGTGACCCTTGTGAACTGCCCCGACCAGCACCGATCATCCCAAGTCCCCAGTTTACAAGTTTTCACACACTCAGAGTTATACAATTCATCTGGGGATTGGTCCCACCAAGTGTCAATCGGAATTATTATATCTTTCATGGGAAACATCTCATAGAAATTTCAACATCCATTAGAATGCAGATATGTATGCTTGAAATATTACCACGAGCCGTGAAAACATACATATAGTTTATCTCAATATTTCTCCCTACGACCGTCTGTCTGCCTCTCTGTATTTGTGTATGAATATACTTATTTATGTGTTCCTAGTATATGTATATTTTTATACGTACGAGTGTTCAAAAATTGAGCTTGTATTTTTTTTGGGTGCTAGGACTCTATTTTTAGCCCATCTCGGACGAAGCAATTTTTTTTTTCTGCTCCATAATGCACACGTATAGACCTATACATAAGTATATTATAAATATATAGACTATACTGCCTATATATATGGGCTTTTGAATTATTCCCATGTATTTTTTGAAGCACATTTCCCAACTTTGTCATTTTGAAAAATTTATGAATTTTTGAAGCTGTATATTTTCGAAATTAGGCGGTTATCAGGCAGGAGTTATGATCGAGTAATTATTTTTTCCCCTGGCCAACATTTTCACATATATATGTATAAGCCAGTTGGCAGACGTTCAGCGACGACTCGTCCCCAAAAATCTAAATTAAAATTTAGAAATGTCTCCGCTAGAAAATACCTGGCACCAGATCTATTTATTGTGGGCTCTTGATCTCATTTAATATGAGCGCAAATTGCGCGAAAGAATACAGTTGCCTCTTTTGCCCGCTGGATGAGAATATGACAAAATAGATATTTTTATACCTCAAAGCTAGTGATAAATAATAAATTTAAAAAGAAAATGGTTTCTTGCATAGGAACTGCGAAAGTCACCACTCTGATATGAATTTATTTATTTAGAAAGTTTACAAATATGTTTACCCTTATCATACATTAATAACCGGGGTAATAGCTTTTTATGATAGTTAAGTAAATGATAAGAAGATAAGCTTCAACGCACATGTGAAGTTCCTTATCATTCTAAAATAACCGGAAAGGCTTGATTTTATTGGTTTATCGATATTAACATTTATGGTCTGCTTTAAAAATTACGTAAACTTTTGGCGTCACCGAAATTATGCTATCTCTTTATCAGCGAAAGTGCAAACTTTCACCGGTCTACCGGTACTTTTTTCAAAAAAAAGCTCAAGTTAGAAAACGACCAAAGTAAAGATGTCGATAGGCAGGTCGATATCGAGCATTCAGTATCGGCCACTGTGGAAAACATACTTGACTGGAAGATTTTATTCTGGCTTTTCTTAAAGGCCTATGCAAACACTCAGTTAAAAACTAGAACCTTTAAAAGATACGCACTTATTGGTAATTGGGTCTAAACAAGGTTATAGAGATGCTGATAGGCAGAATGACTTTCGATATTGTGACTTTAGTGTGGGAAAATACCCTATGGACAGAATCAGGGCCAGTGCTCGAAAGGTAAAAAAGGTGGAAAGTACTTAACACGCAGCGGCTCGAGACTTGGTGCAATAGTTATCAGCACACACATATTTGGAAAAAGCGCCATGGGATATAATATATAGAACGGAAGTTGAAACAGTACTTAACACGCAGTGCGTTCGCAGTTTTATATGGTTTGCAACATACGCATATTAACGGAAAGATAGTAAATCAATTGCGTTCTGGCGGACTCGCAAAGTGCAAAGTGACACGTACACGTGTGCGAATCTCATAAGCGGAGGAGATTAGGCCAGTCGGGCGCCCAGGGTAATGCGATTTATTCCAGAATATTCTCCAGGGACAGTAGTTGTTTTATAACTACGTCAATTGGCCGCATTTATAGTGGCCAAAAGTGCCTACAAAATTAGCATAGTGCCCCTGTGTATGTGCGTATGATGAAAAAAAAAAATTGAGAGAGAAAAAAAAAATGAAAAATGAAAAGTACCCGTGTGCACATGCACATGTACAGTACATACATACATTCTACCTAATGAGGTAGTTTTAACTGCAAACACACTTACCTTCATGCATACACACAGCCACAGAGAGAACACTAACAACAAAACATTTGTGTATGCATTTGCTATTCCAGTCAGCCAGTCAGCCATCCAGACAGGCAGACTGTCAGACAGTCCGTCAGCCAGGCTAGAATCAGCCCATTATCACAAAAATTAAAAATGTGTGCTCTGCTTTGCCTCTATTTTCATATTCTCAAATGGATCCCCCCCGTCCAACTCTACCATATATATGTATTGGATTTGGAAACAAAGGCTACTGAACGAAGAGGATAACGATTCAAAATGGAAGACGGTCACTCGAAAACCGTCGAACAGGCTCTCAACTTTTTCGGCACAGACGCCGAGCGCGGTCTCACCCTCGATCAGATCAAAACCAACCAGAAAAAATATGGACCGAATGGTAAGTGGTTGCTATAATAGTTATGATAGGGTGGTGGTGTGAGCCAGCCAGCCAGTCAGCCAGCCAGCCAGCCAGCCCCTTCTACGAACCTAAACGACTGACGTGTTTGTTTTCTTATCGTTACAGAGTTGCCGACTGAGGAAGGTGCGAAGTGAAATCGCCGGTACGGCCTGCCCTTCGATATTGTTTACTAATCGAGTTTGTTTTGTGTTTCACAGGAAAGAGCATCTGGCAGTTGGTCTTGGAGCAGTTCGACGATCTTCTGGTGAAGATTCTGCTTTTGGCAGCCATCATTTCATTTGTAAGTCATAGCCCGCATCCGGAATCCGGATGCAAGCCCCCAAGGCATCCGAATTTGGCGGGTTTAAGTGCCTGGCCGATCGAATAGCAGACAACCCTCAATTTCAAACCATTTCGTTTCTTAATTCTTCTCTCTCCCTCCCTAAAAAAGGTTCTCGCGCTTTTTGAGGAACATGAAGACACGTTCACTGCATTTGTAGAGCCCCTAGTTATTCTACTTATTCTGATAGCCAACGCCGTTGTGGGAGTATGGCAGGAAAGGAACGCCGAGTCCGCCATCGAGGCTCTCAAGGAGTACGAGCCGGAGATGGGCAAGGTGGTGCGTCAGGACAAGTCTGGTATCCAGAAGATCCGCGCGAAAGAGATTGTGCCCGGCGACCTCGTTGAGGTGTCTGTCGGTGACAAGATCCCCGCCGATATCCGTATCACACACATCTACTCCACAACGCTCAGGATCGATCAGTCCATCCTTACTGGTGAGTCTGTTTCGGTCATCAAGCACACCGATGCCATCCCCGATCCCCGCGCCGTCAACCAGGACAAGAAGAACATCCTGTTCTCCGGTACCAACGTTGCTGCTGGCAAGGCCCGCGGCGTCGTCATCGGCACTGGCCTGAGCACCGCCATCGGCAAGATCCGTACTGAAATGTCCGAGACTGAGGAGATCAAGACCCCCCTGCAGCAGAAACTGGATGAGTTCGGAGAGCAGCTGTCCAAGGTCATCTCCATCATTTGCGTTGCTGTCTGGGCCATCAACATTGGCCACTTCAACGACCCTGCCCACGGTGGCTCCTGGATCAAGGGCGCCATCTACTACTTCAAGATCGCTGTCGCTCTGGCTGTGGCTGCCATCCCCGAGGGTCTGCCCGCTGTCATCACCACTTGTCTGGCTCTGGGCACCCGCCGCATGGCCAAGAAGAACGCCATTGTCCGCTCCCTGCCCTCCGTCGAGACCCTGGGTTGCACCTCCGTCATCTGCTCTGATAAGACCGGTACTTTGACCACCAACCAGATGTCCGTGTCCCGTATGTTCATCTTCGACAAGGTCGAGGGCAACGACAGCAGCTTCCTGGAATTCGAGCTGACTGGCTCCACCTACGAGCCCATTGGCGAGGTCTTCCTCGGCGGACAGCGCGTCAAGGCCGCTGACTACGACACCCTGCAGGAACTGTCCACCATCTGCATCATGTGCAATGACTCCGCTATTGATTACAATGAGTTCAAGCAGGCCTTCGAGAAGGTCGGTGAGGCTACTGAGACCGCTCTGATCGTTCTGGCCGAGAAGCTGAACAGCTTCAGCGTTAACAAGTCTGGTCTGGACCGCCGTTCGGCTGCCATCGCTTGCCGCGGTGAGATCGAAACCAAGTGGAAGAAGGAATTCACCCTGGAGTTCTCTCGCGATCGTAAATCCATGTCCTCGTACTGCACCCCCCTGAAGGCCTCCCGTCTGGGCACTGGCCCCAAACTGTTCGTCAAGGGCGCCCCCGAGGGTGTCCTGGAGCGTTGCACACACGCCCGTGTCGGCACCAGCAAGGTGCCACTGACCTCTGCCCTGAAGAGCAAGATCCTGGCCCTGACCGGTCAGTATGGTACTGGTCGCGACACCCTCCGTTGCTTGGCTCTGGCTGTTGCCGATAGCCCAATGAAGCCCGATGAGATGGACCTTGGCGATTCCACCAAATTCTACCAATATGAAGTCAACCTTACCTTCGTCGGTGTCGTCGGCATGTTGGATCCCCCACGTAAGGAAGTCTTTGATTCCATTGTGCGCTGCCGTGCCGCTGGTATTCGTGTCATTGTGATCACTGGTGACAACAAGGCTACTGCCGAGGCTATCTGCCGCAGGATTGGTGTGTTCACCGAGGATGAGGACACCACTGGCAAGTCGTACTCTGGACGCGAATTCGATGATCTGTCCCCCGCCGAACAGAAGGCCGCCGTCGCCCGTTCCCGCCTCTTCTCCCGTGTGGAGCCCCAGCACAAGTCCAAGATCGTTGAGTTCCTGCAGGGCATGAACGAGATCTCCGCTATGACTGGTGATGGTGTGAACGACGCCCCTGCCCTGAAGAAGGCTGAGATTGGTATTGCCATGGGTTCTGGTACCGCTGTGGCCAAGTCTGCCGCCGAGATGGTGTTGGCTGACGATAACTTCTCCTCCATTGTGTCCGCCGTTGAAGAAGGTCGCGCTATTTACAACAACATGAAGCAGTTCATCCGCTACCTCATCTCCTCCAACATTGGTGAGGTCGTGTCCATTTTCTTGACTGCCGCCCTGGGTCTGCCCGAGGCTCTGATCCCCGTGCAGCTGCTCTGGGTTAACTTGGTAAGCTCTAACTTGAGGATTGTATAAAGTATTTTATAACTTTATTCCCCCTTTCCTTTGCAGGTTACTGATGGTCTCCCAGCTACTGCCCTGGGCTTCAATCCCCCTGATCTGGATATCATGGAGAAGCCCCCCAGGAAGGCCGATGAGGGTCTTATTTCCGGATGGTTGTTCTTCCGGTGAGTCATTAAAAATATCCATGTTTTAAGGAAGGGGAAATAACAGTGCTCTTAATTGAATTTAGTTACATGGCTATTGGATTCTATGTCGGCGCTGCCACCGTCGGTGCTGCCGCCTGGTGGTTCCTGTTCTCGGCCGAGGGCCCCAACCTATCCTACTGGCAGCTCACCCACCATCTGGCCTGCCTGGGCGGTGGTGACGAGTTCAAGGGCGTTGACTGCAAGATCTTCAGCGATCCCCATGCGATGACCATGGCTCTGTCCGTGCTGGTTACAATCGAAATGTTGAACGCAATGAACAGGTAATTTCAACATTAAATCATTGCGCATTAGTGGTGTCATTAACAAAGCGCCTTTGTTTGATAGCTTGTCTGAGAATCAGTCGCTGATTACCATGCCCCCATGGTGCAACCTGTGGCTGATTGGATCAATGGCACTCTCCTTCACTCTTCACTTTGTTATTCTTTACGTCGATGTCCTCTCCGTGAGTACTCCCTTACCTATAATTTCTGATTGCGAATAGATAATAATTTATATATTTTATTAGACCGTCTTCCAAGTGACACCGTTGTCTGCAGAGGAATGGATAACTGTGATGAAATTCTCAATTCCTGTAGTTTTATTAGATGAGACATTGAAGTTTGTTGCTAGAAAAATCGCAGATGGTGAGAGTCCTATATATA
Source organism: Drosophila ananassae (assembly GCF_017639315.1). Taxonomy (NCBI): domain Eukaryota; kingdom Metazoa; phylum Arthropoda; class Insecta; order Diptera; family Drosophilidae; genus Drosophila; species Drosophila ananassae. The sequence goes on along the minus strand of NC_057929.1, from coordinate 5,785,855 downwards.
AGATGCATGGGATTGTGTTAATGTGGGCTGTCTTCTTTGGCCTGCTGTACGCTATGATGCTTTAAGAATATAATTATAATACATAAGCCCAAATTCATTATTCTAATTTCTAGTATAAAATGTTACTAAATATAAACAGAAACAAACAAACAAACCCACAATTATATACAACTAACGTAATGACTTTAACCCCCACATGAAGTTTGTTCCCTGAATATTACTGATAACTGATTTAAACCAACCAACCACCAAACCACCTCCCGGTATCACAGATGTGACTGGTGATACCATAAGATGGGCCGACTGACTCACTCCTTTTTGGCTTTTGGCTTTGAACAAACAGCGTTAAAACGATCAATACTTTCTATGAGCTAACGATTTACCTAACCACGTACACCACAAAAAAAAACACCCCTAAAAAAAACATACAAGATATATTTGTGTTTGTATATTATTAAATTTTTAGCAGGATTTGCTTATTGTACATACAATGCTATATAAACGTAAGAAAGAGAGTTCCAAACCGGTCTATATATTTCGATTACATTAGTTAGATTTTCTCATACATAAATATATTTTTTAAATGGGTTTGCCAAAAAGCAACAAATCGCTGGAGTCAAGAAATGCGAGACGGGCTGTTTGTATAAAAGAATCAAAATTTATTCTCCTAAAAAAAGAAATCCTAAAAAATTCGTCTCTGTGTTTAGTAACTAAAATACTAAAATGTAGATTAAATTATATGCATCTGAACAAAAGATTTTAATTGGTAAAAAGTGCAAAAACAAGTCAATATTTTTTTATTCCCTCTATAAGTCAAGTCTTAAATATTTTTCCTATCGAATCTAATGTGTATGTTAATGTTTTTTGAAAAATTCAATCGTGCGTCCTAATGATGATTTTCTTTCAAAGAGTATTTTTTTGTCCCTTAACGTAGTTGAATTCACTTTAAAGTTATAAATACTTGTATTTGCTCATACTTTTCAATGATTTTCAAAATCAAATTATTGGTTCATTCATTCCATTAATGTGTAAGAGCTATTTTTTGAGCACAAGATATTAGTAGAGTTCATAGTCTCGGCGGCAGTTCACAGTTCCCCCTGAGACATCGCTCGGATGTCCTTAGTTTCGATTGGTATTGTATTGTATGTACATATATGAGCAAGCGAATAGGAACAGGGCCGTACTGGCGATCGTACATAAATGCATAAGGCATCCCCAGAAACAACACACACATGATGTTCTGTAAAGTACTGAAACAAAACAAAAAAATGATACAAAAAAAAAACAGTCAAATGTGGTGCAGGAATTGCATCGAAAAGTGTTCGAGGGTTTCATTGAAATTGAGAAGGCAAATTGTGTATCTATGTCAGGCTCAGGCTCAGGCTCAGTCTCAGATGTAAGGAATTAAGTTATCCTTGTAGCATTTTTAGCAAATACCTAATTAAATTAACATTATACATAATTTACTCTGTTATTAAATTAGAGACGCTGTGAATTGATTAAACAAAAATTACCTACACCTAACATTAAAGAAATAAATTATGCAGAACTAAAACGCAGTGCGTGCTCAGTGTGCTCCAAGACTCCCAATTAAACGGAAGTGCACACGTCCGACGCACTGTCTCCTGGCAGTGCCACCAACTGGGACACTGGGACATCCTCCAGTGGATCTCCAATAAAATTTAAGCTTCTGTTGGCTGCTGCAAGTTGTATTCCTAATTCTGTTTTTTTTTGCTTGCACGTGCACGTGACATTCGTTGGTGATCGACTCGATCCAATCCGATCTGGAGCGGAAGATTTGGACCATCGATTGATGTTGAAATACCTGAAATACCTTACCTATACCGCCATCTCTCAATGAACTATTGTTTTATTTTATACAGTCAATCCCAGATTTCATTAACTGGATACCCGATTAGTTACCATAACACAAATTGAATCCATCCCTGCTTTAGAAAAGTACGTGCAGTTATTATAAAATTGTCCCGGAGTGCGCCCAATTTTGATGTGAATGTGTAGAAAAAAGAACCCTCGCTGTACATTATGGTCTATAGCATTATATAGCACTCAAAGGCATAAACGATAAAACACAGAATTGAAATTCAGCATGTAAGATATCTAAAACGTAAAAACGAAATAATAAAACAAGAAATCCGAAACTGGTCTGTGTACTCCCCAAATCATTAAGCATAAGAACATATACCCCAAGATCCTTTAATCCCCAGAGCCCACCCCCTAGACTGTAAGTATGAGAATCCAAGGAGTCTGCTAAACTCCAGAAATTCGGAGGTTGCAGATCGCTGATGCCGCTTAGCTGATCATCCCCCAAGAGAGCAACTTTCCACCTCCTTTTAGTAAAAAGTAAAATCCTCCCAGCCCCCCAAGTCAGAGTTTTGGTTTTGCTCTTGCGTTGGTTAACCCAAAAATTGAGTTAAAAAATAAAGAGCTATTGGTATTAACCGATAATATTATTAATAATATAGTTCCTGACGTCGTCGTCGACAAGTGGTAACGGTTTGGAGAACACCATAACCGATACGAATGTGGAAAAGAATGTGAAGGAGGACAACATTTTCTGCCTTTATCATTCGTGTATTAATCGCTAAGCCAGCCCTGTTACTTGCAACTGCAACATTAAATCCAACATAAATCAATTTATTTGCCTTAGAAAGTAAAACATTAATGGAACTGTGGGTTAGTAAGAGAATGGATTTAAATAAATATATACCAACTATACAAACTTGAAACGTGTGCATTTTTATTTTTTATACCATAAACGTGGTAGATGTATGATAATTATGTATTTCATTTGCGATTTATTTAATAAATTAGATCAGTCTGATCAACTCCCGTTGGTTGGTCTTCTATTTCATTTGAAATACAATAATCTTGACAACGAAATTAAAGCCGTTCTGTAGAGAAGTGATTTTGGCCATTTTATGATGGTGGCAAGGACCACAACGTAGCCGTTTTATCCGCCGACGTGGAGATGAATGAGAAGTCAGTTGGATGCCATCGGATGGTGATGGCCTTGTCCTTGTGCTCCGCCACCACCACCGAGGATAGCTCATTGGCCAGATCGCCTTGGAGATCCGTCAGCTTAATGGAGTTGTCGTAGCTGCAAGTTAGCATATAGTAGGCGGATGGGGAAAATCGGACGCATCTGTCGAAGGAATTACATGAATTAACTTACTTATCTCTTTATAAACTTTAAATCTCACCTTATTTCAGCTGTATGAGGATAAAACCGTTGTATTGGGCGATTGCCACGGATGTCGTATAATACGCAAGAGCTATCCGCGTGTCCTGACACCAAAAGCCTGCCCGTCGGATCCACACACACTGCAGTCACTGCCGAGTTCTCCAAGCCGCCCTCCTTGCTCACATGGTCCAAAGTGTTGACCGAAACGTTGACACGCAGATCCCAGAAGCGTATCGTTTGATCCTGAGATCCGGAAACGAACATCGAGTTATTCCAGCTGTAAAGGGACAATATATGGCCATTGTGCCCACTGAAGGCCTGGAAGGGAGTGCCAGTTCCGCAGTCTGTTATATAGATTTTGCAGTCGCCGGCACCGCCGCTGGCCAACAGCCGGGACTTGGTGGACGAGTCGTCCAGGAAGCACATGTCCCGCACAGTGCCGTCGTGCATGTTGAGCTCCATCTCGTGGCCCACCAGCTGGTTGGTCTCATTATTGAATCTCATATACTTAATGGTTTTGTCATTCGATCCGGTGGCAATGAGTTCTCCATCCCGCGACCAGCAAGTACAGTATATGGAGCCTCTGTGGTGCTTTGTCCGCTTGCAGAGCACAGATGGAGGATAGGCCGTCGTTTGCTGACCATTTCTTTACAAAAAATATTAGCTTAGAGAACGCGAAAAAGAATATATTTGAATGAGTAATACCTTAACTTGTTCAGTTGGGGATACTGGCAGATGCGGAATGTCTTGGAGTTGGAGCCCACTGCGTACAACTTTCCATTTGGATGAAAGTCCACACTCCGTATCGCCTGGGAGTCCGACAATGTGGTAACTGCCTCGAAGTGCGGTCTTTCTACATCGCCCTGTGGCAGAGAAAATATTTTGATATTATATTGGGATCAACCCAAATGCATATATTTAACTTGAATATTATGGGTGGTATTCTTTTGTTTGGCTGTTACCGCTGGATACCAAAAAAAAAAAAGTTGCTTGCGTGTTCAAAATAAACACAAATATATTCAATTCGGTTTAAAGCGAACGAACCTTTCTAAATTCCAAGTCTCTGGCTTCCGGATTCATGAATGGAGTATTTCTGCAGTTTCTTCCGAGTATATTAATTGAGTTTTGAGTATTTTCAGGATCGGTGAACGAATCTATTTTGTTCACGGAATTTCTTAGCCATCGAGGGTAATAACTGGCCCAAGTCGCTACGGTTCGAATAACAAAACTTGGGAGAAACGAATCGAGGCCAGTGTTGAGCAATCCTACAGATACATTTGTATCTACACAATCGTACTGTAAAGATATCACTAGGAACTGTAAAAAGTCGGGTAGATAAGTTCAAAAAAAAGCTTCGATTCTTTGATCCATAACCTCCTATATAAAAAGCCCGCCATTAATAATTACTGTAGACCGTGGTTTATTGTTACAATTTTTTGATATTTTATTTACGTAAAAATAAAATATTTGGACATATGATTGAATATAACAAATTAATAACCTTCTTTTAAAAATTTGATTGATTCTTAAACTTGTCTAGTGTTGCGAACTCTTATAAAACTGAGCGATTAATGCTCTTAAGAGTAAATTGTTATAACTTCACGGCCTCCTCCACGAACCATTAACACTTTTTCAAGGCCCTCTGTTAATACCTCCAGAAATTCCATATCTGAAAGGAACAAAAATTTTAGCATATCTCTTTTTTTTAGTGGGAATAATAGATATAATCTTACAATTGCTTTCACGCTCCGCTCTCACTTCCCTAGGAGGACCCGGTAGATTCATAATAACCAACTGGGCGTCCTGTGACTTTTCTACAATAACTTCATTTAGTTTTATTGCTGTGTGCATGCGACGAACATTGAACTCATCCCTGTTTCAAATATTTTATTAATTATATAAAAAATAATAAATTTAAGTAAGTATCCTTACGGTTTCACACTGGACTTTAAGTCTCCGTCGGCTTTCTCTGTTGAATCATCCTTGTTAGAAGTAGTTTCAGGTGCGTCCTCTTGCTCGGGACCATCCAAATCAATTGAGTTACGTTTCTCGTCGTGAGAATCCTGTGGATTCAGATCAGTAAGATATTAGATCAAATTCATGCAAATTCCAAGTGGAATGACAAGTGCCGTCGCATTAAAATAAAAATATAAAACATCATGTAAAATCAAGAATGATAATAAGCATAAATTATCATTTAAAGAATAAATCAAGTTCTTAACTCGTTTCCAGTTTCGTTTAAATAAAGAAATGTTTAGTCTCAGGCTTACATTTCATGAGGTCGTTGATCTCACTTAATTTTTAAATACTTATGTGTTATATCGAGAGATTAGAGACAATGAGATAAACAATAGTCGAAAGTACATACGTGATTTTGTGTTTCTTCTATAGTTGGATCGGCGAAGCGAACTTTAGACGCCGTTTTGGTGGCGTCATAATGGTGGTCTACAATTGTTTGAACCTGAAAATGTTACCATGGACGAGTATGAGAAAAGTAGGTTGCAGAGAGGGTGCACAGAGGCCAATATCAGAGGAGGGATTAACTATATTCTCGGGATGCATACCACAAAGCATTTACACATATATCTTTTATTTTTTTTTTTCTTATAACAATTAGTCTAAATTGCACACTTAATATTCTCTCAGCAGTGCTTTAGATATATTCAAAAAGAAAAGCTCAAAATATTTAATTTTATTAACTTATATGGCTTATCGGAAGGATATAGACAGGATTAAATAATAATTTAACGATTATAAGAGTCCCTGGAATCTCTGCTGATAAAGGCTACTGCTAAAGCAAATTCCAATTGGTGACTGGAGAGTAATTTACATTTCGATAGAGTTATAATAGATATGCGGAAGTGAGGATTAGCAACAAACATACATATATAGAGAGACACAACACATAGAAGTTTATGATATGAAGATGATCGGAACAGAGACACATGCTCCCTAAGGATATGCGATGATGAGAGACACGAGGAGGGCTGATTTCATAGTTATAGTATGTTCGAGCAATGAAGAGTTTGTATCTGGGAGATATCAATATGGATAGTTCGGTTTATACTCTTTACCAAAGACATTTTATTATCACTGGATGTTTCCTTAAAGTCCATTATAGTCTGACCCTTTTTATTTTCAAATATACATATATAAAGTGTAAAGTTATAATTTGGATCTCAGATAGTTGTATGATTAGTTGAAAGTACATGAAAACCAAAGCTCAAATCATTTCCTCTCAACAATCAAAAACCAATAACTTCAAATCGTAATCGAACAAATAATCGTAATAACTATGCTAATTAAGATTTAAGAAAATCAAAATTCAAATGTGCATTATGGCAGTTTTCAAACAAAAAACAATGGGTTGATATTCGTATGAGCCTCTTCACGTTAAAACGAAGTACAGATGCGGATTAAATGTTGTGAGTAGAGTTTTTCGTCCAATCGAACAGGTGGCTACTTACCACTTTGGAGTTTTCTTTTTTATTTAAACCTAATGCTCTCAGCATCTGATTACGCTGTTCCATCATAAGTGTCCGCTCATAGGTATAGGCAGAAATGTCGCTGTTATTCTGAAAATTATTGTAAATATTTTTAGAATCATAATACATACAGGATTTTTTATGACTTTTGACATACCATCTCGACCACTTCGACATCTGCCTCGATTCGCAGATGGTACAGGAATGTCTTCAAATCTTTCTTCATTTGAATCGAGTTGTCCTCGATTTGAGCAACAGTGAAGATCCTCAGCTTGCAGTTGCGCCAAGTGCGATGTTGCTTCAGCAAGAACGGCAGCAACATGAGCAGGCCGCCGTCATGGACAATCCACCAGATGTCGATGTTGCCACCAATCTGTTGAGAAGCATACAGTTAATATTTGTTACAAAGAAAAGGATTTATTAAAAATACTGCCTTGTGGTTCGATTCTGGATAGAAGTTAATGCCCTTGGGCACCAGGAGAGCCATGTGGCAGGCGGCCACTGTGCGAACTGTTTGGATGAAGGTCTTCCAGCTGTTGCGCCCCTCCTGTCGCCAGCTATAAGGCCATCCCACGATGACAGTGTTCGGCTTCATGCCACCCAGTCCAATGGTTTGAACACTGCAATCGAATCATTATTTCTAGTATATAATAGTACTCTAGTATCTCTAGAAACTTACACTGAGCTGAGGCCTTCTCCTATTTGTTGGGCGACCAGGACATCGCAGAATCCCTTCACCTTCTCATCGGTCATGTATTTGCGCAGCGTGGACTTTGCATCCACTGCCTTGTTAGCTATCTTCGTGTGGTCGCCCTTTATCACAGACACACAAATCGTCAGTCCCTTGCCAGCTTTCAGCTGGGTAGCAAAGGAGAATATCTTCCTATACTTTGGCAAGAGGTTATCATTGAGCTTTGAAAGCACCAAAATTTGGGGACGCCAATTTTTCGTATGCGGTGGGCCTTCCTCCAGACGAAGGAGCGAGTACCTGGCGGCGGTGAGAGCCATTCCACGAATGCCATCACCCCACTCCTTTTCGGCACTACAATTTTAGAGATAGATTGTATTATTAGACCTTTAAATAAATTATTTTAGTTGCTTACCCTCGGTACTCAATGTATTTGTAAATAATAATGGCCATTCCCATAGCAATCAGTGCGAAATACCAGGATGTCATGATCATGACTGATATGCACAGTGTCAGGCCGATCAGGGACAAGCTCCAGTGGTAGAACTTGAACCGAGGTCTCCAGTTGGGAGTTCTCAGCAGGGTTTGTACGGCGCAAGCCAGGTTAACAAAACCGTAGCACATAAGGAAGAACATGGAGAGTAAAGGCGCCAGCAAGTCAACATTGCCTGCAAGTGTTTAGTTACAGATTCTGGTTTCTTGAAAGATATGATATCTACTTACCCAGGAGAATACCGCACTGGCAAATGACAATGGTCAGGAGCAGGGCACGGGTGGGCTCACCACGGCTCGAGGACTTGGCGAATGGAGCCAGGAAGGGAATGATCTCGTCCCTGGCAATGGCCTGAAGCAGACGCGGAGCGCCCGTTAAACTCTGAAGACCAGCTCCAAGGGTGGACAGGAAAGAGCCAATCAGAATGACCCACTGGTTGGGCCAGGCAATGTTGGCCACCACCAATTTTCCACCAATGGATTGACCGAATCTGAATGGGATATTTGAAAATATAAGTAAGCAATTCTAATCATAATAGTCAGGGCTACTCACTTATCTCTCAGCAGGAGATTATCCACTGTGCCGGCGAAGAACATGACGCTGGATAAGTAAACAGTACTGGTGGTCAGAATGGCACATATCGTTCCGATGGGTATACTCTTTTGAGCGTCAGCCAAGTCTCCAGAACGATTAGATCCAGCCATGATACCTAAAGTAGAGGAAACTCCATTAATTTCAAATAAATTTTCAAAACTAATTGTAGTCTGAGACGAACCTGTTACCGATGGGAAGAAAATGCCAATGAGCAGGGTGAACGATGTTGTTATGTCGGCCATGATCTGGTTGTATGTCTGGCCACTGGTGTTCTCGATATCAGAAGGGTTCTTGCCGTAGGATATAAACTGGCCCTTCTCCAAAAACGAAGGAAAAATGTTGTCGTAGAAAACTCCACTGGCCAGTCCCTTGATGCCCTTCACCTTAGTTACGTTGTGTGCTAAAGAAGGAAATTAATCAGATACTTACCGAGTTAATGAGAGGACTATAATACTTACTTAAGTAGTAGTCATCGCATTTTCCATCCGGGCAATAAATGTCCACCATGAATGGATCGCCCTTTGTGCAATTGTCCAGTGGGATGTCCTTCAAAAGTCGATTTCCCAGAACACACATGCTATCAAGGCAATCAAGTCAAGTGTTAATCCAAGCCGTTAATCTTTGATAATATATCTATATAACTTACTATAGCTTTTCGTTGCCATGGATATTGTCAAATATTCCCACATAGACCGCTATTATCGACAGAATGACGCAGGCCAGTGCCACTGTTGCGAACTTGTTGACAAATTTCACGCCCACGAACACAATGAGTCCTTTACATTAACGTTTAGTGGCAAAGACATTAAAAAATTTATACTTTTCATGTGGCTTTTAACTTTTACTTACCCATAAAAATGAGCAATATTGTGCCGTAGACACGGAAATTGTTGTACATCGCCTCAGCATCCTTGGTGAAGTCGCCAAAGATTGATGCCCACGGCGCCATGTATGTCTGAAGTGAATAAATTAATTTTTAATATATTTCCAGCCCCCATGGGTTATGGGTTAGAGAGCCTAGTCATCTTACCAATACGATTTCCACAGCACCGACTATATACATTGCCGCTGCTAATGTGGTTCCCGTATAAAACAACATTCCCACCGCACCACCAAACTCAGGGCCCAGGGATCTACATATACATACATATATTTTTCAATTAGAAAAACAAATAATATAGAATCCTTCAGTGGAAATTACCGGGATATCATGAAGTAGCTCCCTCCCGCAGGAACCACTCCATTCGTTGCAATGGCCGACATCGAAATCGCAGTTAGCATTGTCTGGAATTGGAAATCCAATTTAATGGATGACTGGGATTGGTTACCTTTGGATATGATGATATCTTACCACACAGCAGCAGGTCAACACAATTAAGAATCCACAGATGGCGCCAGCCGTTCCAACAACCCATGTTAATCGAATGAACAATATGACACCAAAGATATTTTGAATGCATGGCAAGAACACTCCAATTAGGGTACCTTTAAGATCAAATATTTAGCGACCAAGTGGTTAGTTAACCAGAGTGAGTTCATTTTTTATTGACAAGCTTGCATCTAAAACAATTTCATTTAAGTTCATGTGCAATATGCCCCCAATGGAAAAATGTATATAATTTTCAAAGAATTCTTATGCGGGTTAGAGAACGATGATGTGATGATGAGAATTAATTATTCTTATACAGCCTTTGTCGGGGCTGAAATGACTGCAGTTTTATGTATGATGGAGTGTTGTGTGTGGTTCTGTGCAATATGCCATGTCGTGGGCCTTTCAATATGAGAGGACAATAAGTTAATTAAGTCGCGGCGAAACATACCCATTCGAGCCGATGGAGCTGCCGGCTTTGCATCGGGATCGGTGGCCGCTGGTATCGTGTTTTCATAATTGGCAATTGATGAAATGAACGTTGATATATGGGGCCTGGTCGCCAAATCATCATCGTATAAATATAGATTTGGGTCGATGCTGGACTTTTGGTTTTCCTCAGCCCTGTGGATATCACCTGAGTCTGAAAAAGGGTTTTAGGATTTAAGATTAGTTATGAGTTTAATATATTTTGAAATAATAATATTATGCAATAGTTTACTATAATAATTTTATATAATATATCCTAATATATACCTTCATTTTTTGTTTCGTGAACTGTACCATTGTGTTCGGATGGTATTATTTCCATTTCATCCGAATCATCTTTTGCACTGTTACTTTGCATGTTAACGTTAGGTTTGACTTCAAACTTTTCCTCTAGATTGCACTTTTTTCACTTAAAATTAGGTAACACTAGAATGTCAACGAGAATATAGTAGCCATAGCCTTTAGCCCATAGCCTTAGCATACAAAAAAAAGGACTCTTCACATTCGCATTATATAACCGAAAGGCGTGGCCGAATCAGTGTATATTCACGTTTATGTGGTCATGTACTTGAGATTTTCTTTTTTTTTTGTTTTGAGATTTGAAAGTTGGAGTTTCCAGTTGGGCTTTTGGGGGGGAGGCTCTGCTCCCGAAGTGAGTGTGGAATTTCTAATGAATTATTTTAAAAGTAAGGATGGAGATGCTGTGAGAAATTGTGCCAGCTCAGACAAACAACAAGAAAATGGGGAAAAAAAATGTAACCGATTAATTTAGGTCAAGGATTTTCAGGCCGTCATCGTAGGGCGGTAAATATAAATCTTAAAGTCCACTTATTATTTTTTTTTTTTTAATGCGGCTCTCGAGCACTACTAGTGGCAGTAGTACACATAAAAACCAAACTGTTCGAGGGAACTAATGTTGTGGCAAATTGTTACGAAATGAATAGCCTGGTGCCGCATCCGCAGGCGAATGAAAGGATAGCCTGGGGTCGGTTACGGTCTCTGGCTGTAATCTTCAATCCAAAAAAAAAAAATGGCACACACTTTGTAATTGAACGCACTTGTATCTCATGTATGTATTTGATTATTGTTAGAATTTCGTCGATTGTTAAAAGTATGTTATATGTTAAAGGTGCTCAAAAAAGAACTGGTTTTTCATGTTTTAGATTTTTTTTTATATATATTTTGTTTCCTTTTTTTTTAGAATTTTTTTTGTTTTGTTTTATTTGAAAGAAGATTCTTTCTAAAATTATTTTAGGCGAGCGAAAACGCTCAGATGTATGCTACTTTTCGTTTGGATTAATAGAAAAACTAAGAAAACTGTTGGTATTCGGGCGAATAAAAATTATGTTGCCCAGGACCCTGAGCGTTCAATTGAGATGAAATCGAAAGCTTTTGTCTACACACATTTTTAATACACACACACTCTCCCGCGCGAGAGCTAAGCCAGGACGATGCCGAAAGGAGACAGGACACACCATAACAGCATTGAGAGCAAAAATAATGGGAGGGATGGGACTAGGACTGGGACTGGGTGAGCGAGAGTGAGAGCGAAACGCCACTGCAGGTGTACATTCCTTGGTACACGTCCCAATGGCCCACACAAGCCCACTCTCAGTCGCAGGATTTTAGCCAGGACATTCAGCACTCTCGCCCAGCATCCGCTGGAAGGGAAGGGAAAAAAATCCAAGGCGAAAGCTATGCCGCCTGGGCGGCTCTCAGTCTCAAAAAGCTTTTCGCAGGTACAACAAGCTTTGCCTTACAGCTGCCGGAAAATTGTGTCAGCAGGGCATCCCGGACTTTTACAATTTGGGGCACCGGAGGAGGATAGAATTGCAGGCCCATAAGCTCCATCCATCCGCCGATACAGTCTGCCCAGGGTAACATGGAATATGTTCACCCACCCACCCCTGCCGGAAGCTTTGCGGGATGTTCGGTTCTCACCTAGAGTCTCGTCGAGGATGTCTCCGAGAAGTTTTCCGCTCGCCGATTCGTCATTATTGTAGTCCAAGACGGTATCTTCTTCTGCTTTCGTCACTTGAAATCTATCTGGCATATTTATGGATGTAAGGCACTCTGAAATAAAAGGAGGTACTCATTAGTCTAGATTCTAGAGGATTAAAATTCAATCAAATGCGTTCCCCTAATACAGGCGGGCAGTGGATGTCCTCGAACTACCAACTAAGCTCAGTTTTAATCTAAAAGTCCCATAAGTTCAAGTCTTTTGTTCTTTTTGATTTGCCGCAACATAATCCGTATGAGATATCCTAAAACTACTAGCTTTGTAGCTTAAAGGGTTTACTTTCTACACTTTCCCTGTCTCCGCCGAAAGACTTGATTGATCGAAATCAAACAGACATTAATACCGGATATCCCAACTCCAATAAGCTCTTTTCGTTTTCCTTTAAAACTGCCGAAAAAAACGTAAGATTTTTATCCGAAAGATAATTAACTTAAAACTAATTAGATCCAGTTTCTTGGGCTTGCCGCTCCCTTGAAACCCCGTGATATCTTCCAAAGCACCTTTACACTAATTATTTAAATAGTATTAGTTTATGATCACATGACTATGGAAATTAGTAGACGGCCAAGAAAAAAAGAAATGTCTTGAAAAAATGCGCCCATTTCCAGTCAGATAAAAAACTGTTTTCGATCTCGGGCGACAATCGGTTTATAATCTTATTGGGAACAAGAGATAACGGTTACTAAGTTGCTCGTTATGTCATACATGAGAAATATACTTAATTTAAGACTTTTTTTTATATAATATTATAACTTTGCTGCTCACTAAGGATGACTAGAAAGAATATTAAATGATATATTAAAATATGGGAAACATTCTGAAGCGAAAACTATCTAGTATGATTAAGCACAGACTGATAAAAACTAATACGGTACTTTAGTCATGACCTAATATATGTTTTGGATAGCAATCCATAAATTCCAGGAGACATCCATTCTATGAGATATGTAGATACATTTGCACAACTTCCTACATGTGTATGTAAATTGGTGCGTGAGTGTATTTACATACATACAAAGGCTGTGTGCTTATCACGATCTTATTGTCTCATCTCCCCAGGGGCCTAACAAAAAAAAAAACAAGAAAGACAAGCTGAAAACCCCAAGTGGGGCTGTTGTCCATTGATAAATGGACAAATCTGTACACATCGATTGGTACGCTATCACAGACATACACACATATAGGAAATTATTCCATAGATTAACGTAAATACAAATCTACATGCACAAAGAAGTGCATATTTACACGCAGTGCATGTAGTAAAGGACGGGGGCTAACGTAAAAATCAGATGACACCTGGTCTGGAATAGCGCTTATTATCTAACATTAATTAAATCAAAGAGTTTTCGATCCATAAACCTGGAGTACCGCACAATTAACGCAAATCTCACATCGGTAGCCCACTGAACAATCAGTCATACATACGCGGATATGTACATTGGGGAACGCTATTGATACGGGAAAAATGTAATGTTGACGCGCAGCGAAATTTTATTTCATTTACTTGAGCAAGCGCCTTGAAGAAATCACCGACGATCCCACTTATTCTAACTAGCGTCCTTTTTTTTTAGCCTATATATTTATTTATTGTGGCTGGTGCTCCTCCTCCTTATAATTTAGTGAACTTTTCAATTGTACGAATAAAATAAAACTATCATATTAAAGGCGCATGAGTAATACAAAATGATTTTCCACTGTATATAATTTGGAATCGCGAGTGGGGGAAATGCTGTTTGTATTAATGAAAAGTGAATTGAAATCAAATGTAACGCATAGGGGAACGCATGAAAACCGATTGTATTTTGGAAAAAAATCCGCCAGTGATATTTTTTTATTGCAATTAGCACCCTAATTCCTCTTGATACCATTTTTATGATAATTTTCCCTCCACATTTGTGGACGCAGAAAAGTACTGATTCTGGCCAAAGTTTATAAGGCAGTCAAAGTGGCCGAAAAGGCTATATATATGTAAATGATAATCCATGTTGTATAGTATTTTTTAAAAATATTTTTCACATACATAAATAAAAATTATACAAAAAATATTACTTAAAAAAATAAAAACTATATTATCACAGCTGAAATTATAGTCACACTATTATAATTATATTTGATGCTAGTTATTTAATTTTGTTTAAAATATAATCATTTTAAATGATTGTTTTCCAAGATTTAGTTTGCAAAAATTATTTCAAATGTGCTATGTAAAGAATTTATATTTTTACATACAATAGGGATGCATATTTTATGCGATAGTTGAGTGGGAACTTTTTGAAAAAGTTTTTAAAATTTTAAAGATAAAATAATAAGATTAAGTAAATTAAGTGTGTATTTTCCCAATGTTATTCTTAAATGTGTTTGGCATTAAAACTGAAGCATTAACCCTGAATATGATTACACCTGTTGATCGTGTTTTACCTGTTGATCGTTGAAATTATCAAATAAACTTAGTAAAATATGTAACATATTGTTGTTAATTTAATAATAAAAACTGAAGAGACAAGGGCCTTCATAAGATCATAAGAAAAAGTTGCTCGTTGGGTTCTATTATCATCGATTGATAGTCCCATCGATAAGCTTGCAAGTTTTAGGTCTTCAGGCCAGCGAAACTTGGCCGACGACATGGCAACCCTGGCAATCTCTTCTTCTTTTTTCCGTCGGCGTCGCTGCTGTGCTTGTCGGGTCGTTTTGTCGTTCGCTTTCTGAATTTAAAGGTAAGTTAAATTATTTAAATAATCTGTGTGGGTGGTGGACAGCGAGAATGGCTTTCGCAACGTGCGTTAATAATAATGGTTACATTAATTGAGAGTGTCGCAGCGCGCCTTGTTCCGTTAGGCTTGTAGGCGTTTCTGCTCCACCACGTGTTTTAAAAGAGCGCAATGTGTGGTAATTTGATTGAAAGCGTACATTTGTATGTACGGGCGTGTGTGTGTGTGTGTGAGCAGAAATATATTTGCACCAGAGGACCGGAATGGCGTATTAGTTTTTAAAATGGCTCTGGTTGTGTGCGAATGTTAACTATATAATATTAAAGGGCATACATGCATATGTAATTCAATTTTTAATATGCAATCGACCCGACATTCCTTCAAACTTGCAAATTTTCTCACACACATACATATGTATGCACACGCCGATGCATCCTTTGTGTCCTTCGATGTCTGTACATCGTCGCAAACGTTTAATATTCTTGGAATTTAAAAAAAGTAATAACATTTTTTTTTTTTTTTTTTTTGAAACTCTAGTAACTTAAAATGGACGCTCCACCAGAGGGAACTGTTGAATCCGAGTCCTGCAACGAAGTTGAGGACGAGAAGTCTGGCTCCGACTGCCAGTCGATGTAAGTATGACGACATTCAACGATTTCAAGGCAATTGCTAAAACAACAACCTTGCAACAGGCCCGCTTACATGAACTCAGTGCTGCGGCGCCAGTACTTGCAGCAAATGGTTAAGGTTCTGCCGCCCGTAGTCCAAAACAGAATCACGGCTCTGAAAAACCTGCAATTGGAGCACCTGAAAATCGAAGCCGATTTCTTCGAAGAGGTCTACAAGCTAGAGCGAAGCTATCAGCTCAAGTACCAGCCGTTGTTCGACAAGCGCAAGGAAATTATCGAGGGTACAGTAGATCCCGATGTAGAGAAACCCAACTGGAAGGAGCCAGAGCAGAATCCAGAGATCGATGGCGAAATTGAAGTCTTCGAAGAAGCCTTGAAGACCTATAAAAATATTCCCCAAAACGCCAAGGGTATACCCGGTTTCTGGCTGACGGTTTTCCGCAACACTGCTATTCTCTCCGAAATGGTGCAACCCCACGACGAACCAGCTATGCGAAAGCTGACTGATATTTCCATCAAATACGATAGCGGGGTATGTTTCTCATTCATTTCACCTGGCTCTAAATATGTTGACAGACGATCTTTTTTTGTAGCATTCGTATACCCTGGAATTCCATTTCGATAAGAACGAATACTTCACAAACACGGTTCTAACAAAGCAATACGTTTTGAAGTCCACGGTCGATCCAGAAGATCCATTTGCCTTTGAGGGACCAGAGATCTACAAGTGCTCGGTATTTTATTCTTTTTCCTCAATTAATTATTCAATTAATTGACAATGATTTACTTTTCTAATAAAGGGATGCACCATCAACTGGGAGAAGAAAATGAATTTGACGGTGAAGACCATCAGGAAGAAGCAGAAGCATAAGGAGCGTGGCGCAGTGCGCACCATTGTCAAGCAGGTCCCAACTGATTCCTTCTTCAACTTCTTCAACCCACCCGAGGTTCCAGCCGACGAGGAGATCGATGATGATTCCCAGCAGGTAGGCCGGCCCTCTCCTGATAATTTATTTAAATTTTATACTTAATTCGTATTATATTCTCAACAGATTCTTGCAACCGATTTCGAAATCGGACACTTTTTGCGCGCCAGAATTATTCCAAAAGCTGTGCTCTACTTCACCGGTGACATTGTCGATGATGAGGACGATGAGGATGAGGAGGAGTTTGAAGGCGAGGACGATGACTACGATGATGATGAGGAACCACCAGCAAAGGGCCAGAAGGCGGCTGGCAACAAGAAACAGTCCCCCAATGACTGCCCTAATCAATAGATATGGCTACTATACCGATTTAATGTAGTGTATATATGCATAATTCAAATTTGATTTGAAATATATTTTTGGTGAATTAAAAATAAACTACAAACAAGTATGAGCTGAAATCGAATAAACTGCACAAGAATTGATATCAGATACTACATAATTGATATTTTTATTTTATTTTTCTTAAGTTTTTATCCTTTATTTTTTACCAAAACACTAAGTTCCTTTTTTGATAAATTATAGGGATAATGTAGACTGGTCGGAACAAAAATTTGTCCAGTGACTTGGCTGAGAGAAACACGGATAGTTGAGAGAAATGATCGCTTTCCAATGGATTTAAGTCTTACCTGTCGAAGTTCTCCTCGTAGCCGACTGTGTATCCATTGGGAATCTTGGCGGCCTTTTGAAAGGACAGACATTCAGGGGGCGTCGAGTTGAGGGCATAGAACGGGTAGTCGAAGGTGTTGATGTAGATGTCAACGCAGAGTCCATGGCTGCCCAGATGCAGTTGACTGACCACCGAAGGCTGCTTCAGTCCACAGCTGCCTAACATGATGTTTCGATGGCAGGAGTAGATAAAGGTGCCTTTATCCGCGCTAGAATGGAAGCATTGGACATGTTTTCCGGCCTTTGAGTGGTCCACTGCAATTGGATCGAAGCCAGGTCCAGCCATGTCACAAGCTGAACAAAATAAGTATAACTGATCTGATAAAAAAGTAATATAATTTAGTTACTGTCTATGTTTTGGATGACATGGAGAGGCCACAGAGAACGTCCCACAGCCGATGCCAGTTGTCCACCAAAACTGAATCCAAACATGTATCCTCTTTTGGGGTCGAATCCTTGGTTTATTAAAGTCAGTATAATGGAAGTGATGGCTTTAGTGAGGGTATCAAAGTTTGTATATAATCTAAAAGATTTAATAGATCATTTTTAATAAAAATATATATTTTAAACCATTTTTTATTTAACAAACTTACCGCATATAAGAAGAACTGGCCACTACACTGTAGTCTATGCAAATTATACAGCCTCCACGATAGAAACTTAGGCCTTATAAATATATCTTATATTTAACTCATTAATTTTTTAAAAATAAAAACTGGCTTACGGTCAATTAGCGAGATGGACCATTCGTCAGCACAGCTTTGAATCCATCCATGAAGAACAATGGCAAACTTGTCCGAGGTGGAACAACCTGAAGCTTTGATGTTATAATTGTCCACAAAGGCAGATGCTTCCAAAGTTTTCGTGTTGTTTCTTAAGAAAAAGAAATATATTTATCAATTAAAATTAAGGTAAAATTATCTAAAACTCACTTGTAAAATATAACTCGCATAGTCTTCTGAACATCATACTTGGTTCTCTGGAGATTTTCTTTCGAGAATCGATAATTAAAATTGTAAATTTCAAATAAACTTCATTTCATACTCACCCAAAGTCTCGTTTTGACGATTATGGCTTTGGGATTGCTTTAAAATCGCATACTTGAGGTTCAATCTTGAAAACGCCCCAGAAACTAAAAGGTTAAAAATGTAAATAACAAGAGATAGGTGTAAAATACCGAAATATCTCATGTTTCGGCTATCTATTGACCCCACCAGCAGCCGAAAGTGAAAAGGTAACATGCGTACGACTTTCACATAAATGGAAATGAGAAATCAATGTTGATATTTTGAGAAATCGCCGGCGATCTCCCGCCCTGTGACCCGATTAATTTGATTTTTGTTTTTTTGTGTGAAATTTAATGTTTGAAAACAGGAAATTATTAAAATATATTGTTAAATATTGCATTTCTTTTTATTTTTATTTATGTTGGACAGTTAGTTCTATTTCCTATGCCGAACACTTTTCATTGTCATCAAAATCTAATGAGTTGAGAACATTTACGTCTAATTCTGGGTCCGCGTATTCTAGAATATTAAAATCGTCTCCCATCTCGGAGGTAAGCGACTTCAGGAGATCATCGTCGTCCCCTTCCCCGAGCCCACCAAGCAGATCACTAAATCCAACATTCTCCAGTTCGACAGCAGAAGCAGCGCTTTCCTGGGGCTCGCCCATCTTAACCTCTTGCTCCAAGGTCCTGCCTTCCGATGGCTGAGATTTGCCGCTTATGCTCATCATTGGATTGTTCTGCGTTATCGGCGTATTCTGCATCATGCCCATTCGCAGGACATCATTCTGTAGGAATATATCAGAGTTGTTGCCCATTAACATCGGTTCCGTACTGTTCTTTTGCAGTAGGTTCCTTAATTTTTTATCCCCAATCGGTTCGGCGCCGTAAACCGAATTTAATTCTAGTCGATTATCAACAGTGGCCATTTTCATGGTGTTCGGGGTAGTGGCCTGCACAGTGGTCCTCTGCATGGTGGCCTTAATCACCAGATTCTCATTTACGTTTGTCATTATCTGATGCGGGGTGGTTGGCTGTGCCGGGCTACTAACATAGGTGGCCATCTCGTAGGCATTTCCATCTAAAAATAAATTAATTAATTGCCTTTCAAACATAAACTATAATATTTTGAACTTACTGAATGTGACAAACATGTTGGACTGGTCCTCTTTTAGTTTGGGCTGCTGCTTCCACACTCTTCCCATTTCCTCCTGCTTTTGTGGCTTCGGTGGCATTGGAATTTTGTTCTGCTCCCGCCTCTGTCGCAGTGCCGACCTATTGTCCTTAGCTTTTTGCAGGAATGGGGCCTTCTTGTCATTGCACAGCGAGCGCCATCGCTTCAAGATCTGTTTGCAGCGATCGTTCCAGTTCGGGAAGAGTTCCTTTAGGTTCGGATGCTCCGTATTGGCGTACAACACTGCCGAAATGGTAGCCATGGGTCCAAGATCTGACAAAAAGGATTGATATAAGTATGAAAAAGAAATAGTTGAGATTCCCTGAATTCTTACCCTCATCTTTGCGCATTTTCTCAGCAGTTTTTTGGGTACCAGCGTTTAGATTCTCGGTTGCTGGCTCGGCCACTTTAACCTCTTCATCTGGCCTCTTGTCAGTCTGCATGATGACCTGACCCATCATGCCCTGCATTTTCGGCTTATTGGCATTTTGTGCGTTCAAATTCAAGTCCGATGGCTGATGGAAGTGAAGTTGCTGTGGTGGATTCATCTGCGGAGGATTCACTGTCATGTTTCCTGGCAAATACATTTGGCTGGGGAACTTCTGATCCTGTGGCAGTTGTTGTTGCGGCACCATGTAGTTGTCTACCAGGACAACAGGTGATTCTCTGAAAATGATATGCCAGCGGATTAGAAGAAGACTAGTCTTATATTAAAGTAGAGACTCACCGCATAGGCTTCTCTAAGATCTCAGCGGGCGCCACCATGTTGACAGAGTTTGTTCCGTCCAGCTCGGCAATGTTGGGCGAAGTTAGGGTGTCAAGGGGATGCCTGTTGGTCAGCACAGTTGTCATTTCAGTAAGTGAGGGATCTGAAACAATGAAATTAATGCATTAAAATATAATTTTAACAGTTAAATATAAACTGTTTACCAAAAACATTGGCAGTAGGCGTCATTGGTGGCTTTTGCTGGATTCCCATTGACATTTGCTCGATGAAAATGGTCTTGTTTTCGGGAACAATCTTCTCGGCCTTCACTTTCTTAAGTGTTTTTGCCGGACTCTTGGTAACAGGCGGGGTTTCTACTTCGGGGCCCTTGCCTTCAGGTCGCGTAAAGTACATTTTCATGGAGGCGTCGATTTCATCGGAAGAATCTGACTCGGCCATGACCACTTCGCCACATTCCAACAGTGGCTTCCCAAAGAAGGCCTCTTGCAGGTACACGGGATACGCTTCAATCAGTTTGTTCTTTTGCTTTTTCCGAATGATTTTCTTCTTTTTGTCCATGATCATGAGGGCATTCAACTGATCGGCTGCCGCAGCTTCTTCACTATCCTTTTTCAGGCCACGATTCCGTACAGAAAACCCGCCGATGCCAAGTTTTTGCAAGTTACGCTGGCGCTTTTTGCGGAGGATGTGCACACCCTCGTCATTGGTGGAGATGGTGAAGCCCTCGGGAATGGCGTTCTCCGTACCATCCCATACCATTCCGTCTTTGTATTTTTCACTTTGCGCCTCCTCCGCCGCTTCCGCCTGCCCATCCTTGCCATTGCCCATGGTTTGTCGCATCTTCCGCTTCCGCTTGATCTCCGTGGAGAGGGACTTGATCATGCCCAGTCCGCTCTCACTCAGGCAAACGCCATCGATCCAGTGCAGAGCTTCGGGGGCAACCTCAGACATTTCACTGGCCAAAGTCATATTGTTTCTATCGGGGAGACCTTTTACGTCCAATCCTGATCCCGCCAGTGTGGCGTTTAAAGATGTCTTGCTTAAGTGCGCCTGCAGACCGGAGCCAAGAGCATCCCCATGCTTGGACTCCATCAGAGACAACAGACTCTTCGACGCACTGCGACATTTCAGGCACTTGTATATGTTGCTGTCGTAGTGGTCGATGGTTAACTGGGCGTTGACAGTGTCGCAGAGGAAGTGCGACCAGAGTTCACAGTGCTCACATTGGATAATCATCTCGCCGTTGGCGTACGCACTCTTGCACACATTGCACGCGGATTGGCTGGCACACGGCGGACACTCGGGCATGTTGGAGTCGCCAAACTCACTCTTCTCGGTGGGATTGCGCCCACACTTCTGGCACAGCGTGCAGAAGGAGCATTTCCAGTTGCCAGTGGGCACTGTTTCGAGCGGAGGATTCACGCAGTAGATGTGGTAGGAAATGTCGCATTCGTCGCACAGTAGAAGACGCGCCTCGTCATTTTTCTTTCCACATCCCTCGCACACCGTGCAGTCCAGACATCGCCATCCCTTCTGGAGGATGCCCCGAGACGGTTTCACGCCGGCACAGTACGGATGGTAGCACTGTCCACACTGGGCACATGTGATCATCGCCGAGTCGCTCTCAATGCCTAAAGAACCGCACATTACACAGATGTCTTGGGTCAATATATACTTGTCGCGAGCCGAGCACAACAGCATCTTTTTATCGCTTGTCAGGTCGGTGTCCATGTTGCGATTGGGGCATCGATCGCTTGAAATGCTGGGCAGCGCCAACTGGCGTCCCTTTCCGCGTGTGCTGCGCTTTTTGTTGATTTGCGACATCACTCCCATGCGCTGCAGCACAAACTTTCCGCTCTTGCCCCGAGTACTCGGAAAGCAGACCTTCTTTTTCCCAACTGAGAATTTCTGAAAATCGTCCATAGATGCATCGATGTTGGGCTTTCCTTCCAGTGGATCAATCTCAATGTCCTTTAGACTTAGTTGGTCGGATCCAGAGTCCATTCCAGACAATACGATGGAGTCTATGGCTTGTTGAGACTGGCCTGGACCCGCCGGACTGCTCTTGCAGTTTGGACAGACGTAATCGTAGTCAGGATTGAGTTCCTTCTTCTTGTGATAGGCCGTCAAATCCGCCTCTTCATCACACGTACTGTGCACGAATCTGAAAGCAAAGGGGTGGTGAATAAAAACATAAATCAAATTCGGAAAAAATTACTTGTTACACCAGCTGCACTTGACCATTTCCTTGTGGGACGCTGCTCTATAGGCTTTTTGGCAAATGGGGCAGGAAAATCCCTTGTTGCGCTGCTGATAGCACGAATCGCAGATTGTGTAGTGGCTGTGCCAGCGCGAAGAGCTTCCACCACCAGGCGTTCGTGATCCACAATCCGTGCAGACGCGACACCGCTGAAAAAAGTATGCCATTTATTTCGAAATATATGTCAGATAGATTCAATTTACATTGCACTTCCATCCGTATTTGGGAATAGCTGAAATCACAGGTCGCAAGCACGAAGCATGATATATCTTCTGGCACTGCTCACACTTTACATATTTCAGGTCATTAGAGTCCTGTACTCTACAGATCTGGCATTTGGTGCAGCGCGCGCAGTTCCAGCCAGAACGGGTGTCTAAAAAACAAGATGTTATAGTTTTTTTTTGGAAATTATAGGAAGAATATGAACTTACCTGGCAAGTTGGCCAGACCAACACAGGTGGAATGGAAATGGTCTCCACAGGTACTACACATAATCAGCTTGGACAAGTCCCCCAGCGAAGAACACGTCAGGCACTCTACATTGTTGTCGCTGCCTGTAATTTATTCTTTTTAGCAAAATTTCTCATAAATTTAAACGAAAAACATACATATTAAAATCACTTGACTTAAATGTTCCGTACAGAAGACCGTAAAGCTCTCCAGGATTAGGAGGCAGCCTGCGGCCGCCGCACATGGCCAATGGTGCACCTGTCGGCATTTCATCTTGCAGTTAATAGAGGCACCATAGCGACCGCAGAAGTTGCACTTTTGTTCCAAAAACTCGGCAAAGTGACTAGCAAAGTACGCTGCATCCGCGTCGGTTATCTGGCTCTTACGCAGCGACCACATTACGCACATACGGTGCACGTAAATGAAACCCTCGTCCAGAAATTCCGCGGGATGCACTATCTCCGCCTGACCAATCTTGTCCAGCTCATAATTGCAATCGCTTGTGCTGGCTGGCGTCTGCTTGGTGCCATAGAATGGCCTGCATCCGTCCTCCTTCAGCCGGTCAGTTGGATACTTTTCCTTCAGGTCATTAGGCGCTGGCGCCTTCAGCTGCAGAATAGCTCCCTGGCCCAAGGCACTTTTCTCACCGAGGTTGCATAAACAGCACACCTTTCCCGGAAAATTTTCCGGGAAATACGGTAATTCGTCGCTGGTAGGCTTCTCCTCCATGTTCGCAACCACGTTAATACTCATTTCAAATGCAGTTTCATTAAAATAACAACAAATATTACAGCCGCCGCTTATTTTGTATACATTACTCGACTGCAAAACAAAATGGGCCCGTGTGAAGGGCCTTAGAGTTATCGGACACCCGACAAATATTTCAATTGCGAGTTGGCTGATTATGTATTTGGAGCATTAAGCTTTTATTTTATGCACATTTTGTTACAATACACAGAGCTTATTTAAAATCCACTTTATATTTATTTTATTTTACATTAAAAATTAAATCTGTTACTAATTAGTATTTTCTCCACTCTCTAAAAGCTGCTAGGCAAACTTTCTATTTACTTTTCAATTTTCAATTGGGTCAATTACATTTAGTCAATGATTGTAAAGTATTTATATCGAAATTAAGTAATTTATAATTAATGTTTTACTTATGAAAAGGGTTTATCCTATAATTTCAAAAATCCTATTAAAATTTAACTGTTGTCTCGATATCGATAGACCTACTTATCGCCCATCTCTATTGCTTTAGGAATTCCTGGTTAAATGCATTTGTTTAGGGCTTAGAACATGTAAATAAACGAAAAAAATGACTTTATATCGCCCACGAGGTACGTTGGCCCGTGTCATCCATGCCAAATTCCACAATGACAATTCCTTGGAGAACATAGACACCACAAAGGTTCGTGTCTCGTCGTTTTTTCTTTGATTTAAGTGTGTGTACATATGTATGTTTGCTTTGCAGTGGTATTCCCTGGCGCACGAGTTGCCGCCTAGATTTCAATCCAAGTTCGTGCCCCTCGAACCGGATGCCACCACCGTGAGCTGGCTGGAACGGGCCAAGGCCCTCTCGGCAAACATTTGGACCCACCTGTGGCATGCGCTAGCCAGGTCTATTCTCCAGTTCTTCATGACCCAGACGGACATCAATGGATTCCTGAAGCGCGGATCTATGTTCATCTTGTCTGAAGCACAATTTCACAAACTGCTCGTGGCTGGTGGATTTTCACCGAATCCTGGACCTGAACCGGTCACAATGCTGGACATTGGAGCTGGCGACGGAGAGATTTCGCTACGGGTGGCCAATACTGTCTCCGAGCTCAGTGGCACTTCTGGGCTTCGAGTGCTTGCCACTGAGGCCAGCTGGACCATGCGGGAACGTCTTAAAAAACTGAATTTTAACGTAATTACCGAGATAGGAGGGCTGCAGAACGTAGAATTAATTTTATGCCTTAACGTGCTGGACCGGTGCTTCGATTCTTTTCGGCTTTTGGAAGAAATACACGATGCTCTCGCTCCCAATGGACGAGCCGTTGTGGCGTTAGTCCTTCCATACATGCACTATGTGGAAACCAATACATCCCATTTGCCACTGCGTCCCCTACTCGAAAACTGCAACAACGGTCGTCAAAGTTCTTTCGAGGAAGAGGCCGCCAGATTCCTCGAACTGCTAGAGAATTGCGGATTTCGCGTCGAGTCCTGGACAAAGGCTCCGTATTTGTGCGAGGGGGATCTGCACCAATCTTTCTATTGGCTAATCGACCTACTTGTTGTCATTTCAAAGAAGACATTTTAGATCAAAGTATAGGCTACTTCCAAATCCAGGCATCGTTCACAAATCTTAATGAAACTAAAATAATAGCGTTTTTTCTTACCTCGAAATGAGTGGCTGCGTTGATAAACTGAGCATTTATACTTATTAAAAATGTAGGCTATGCGAAATAGGTAAACAATTTATTCTTAAAAAATTACCAAAAATGTAAATGGATAAACCATGTTTAAATTAATTATTAAAGTGTGAGATTTCAAACCTCGAAACAACGATATTAACTAATCGAACTAGTGAACACAATCTCGAGGTAGTTGTTATTATAAACTATTATCTCGTTGTCTTCAATAAATGGATTGTATAATGGTAAAATTTCGCGATATGGATTCTCCATAATGTTGAAGGTTCGTTTGACGGCGATTTTGTGGTCCCTGGCCAGTACTTTCACAGCCGTAAAATCCGATAATGCCTTGGCCTTAGATAGGGATGTATAACAAATAGGAACGCCGTAGTTTTGAAGAATTCCAATCAGGCATTGCTGCCAGTCGATGGAGTCCGAGTAAGGACTCTTAATGGGCAATTGCTTAATAAGTTCCTCACTAATGTGGCTCATACAAAGAAAATCTGGTTGTAAGAGAAGAATTAAATTCGGATTCGCCCTGTTGATGGTTGGAAATTCCGCAAAGGTCGACTCATAAAACCTTTTCTCAACGATTCTTTTAGATTTTCTGTCCCGATAGACTTCAGGACTTCTCTGATCCAGACTTGGTCCAATAAAATATAGTTCTAATTTCATGATTCTTTGGTACATTGTTAATAGAAATCTTAGATGCATCTCTTGGAAGTATCTCAGATGGTCATCAGTGGCTCCCATCACATAAACGATAACAGGTTTGTCACGATCTTCGTCGAAGGAAACGTGTTTTAAGGCATAACACATGCTTGCAACTCCACTAAACGTGGAACACGTGCTGAAGACATCATACTGGTCAAAGTTGATCCATGGATTATCGCTAACTGGAATGGAGGTTGCTTGAAAGAAGGTGTCTATAAGATGACTCTCTGCAAGATCAGTTATGGGCTTGAATTCCTTTATGTTAAGTTTACTGTCCAGTTGGCGAAATGGGCTGGACATCATGGCAAGGGTGCGGCACTCCTCTCCCCCGTGACAAATCCTGTCTTCATTGCGATGATTCTTGTGGCAGTAGGCCACTCCGCCGCATCCAGTACAGGCTTCTAAGGGATTTGTCCGAAGGCAAACTCTGCAAACTGCTGGCTGGCCAATCAGAATATGTTCCCTCCATAAAAGCGGTCGCCGTAACTTGACCTGAAGGATAAGTTTGAGCTGGCAAATGACCAACTGCAGCTGTTTTAGGCCTTCAATCCTTCCGTGAATCAGAAGCGGATGCCTAATCCTCTTGAACTTCATGAGATCGGCCAGCACCTGGCAGAGAGGTTCGTGTTCTTCGCGATCCTCTACTAAATGGGAAAGGCTACAATATCGCTGCATTTGGCATCCTTTGCAAGTGACCTGTGCAGTTCCATCATTATTGGCCAACGAACAGAGGGCTTTTGAAGTTTTGGCGCCATTTCGAAAGCATATAATGCAATTGTGTGTTGGCCCATATGATTGATTTAAGCTGCTCATGCTTCGAGGTACATTATCTTCTAGTAATTAAATAATAGTCAATGAAATGAAACGACTTTAGGAACCCATTATAAGGTTTTAAAAATATTCTCACAGCCTACTAGTTCCACTATCCAGTCAGCTGGTGATAACTTATCTAGTGTTGTGGAACTGGAACCCAACACTGGTTCCGAGCGAAAGTTGTCATCTCTAGCGGTGCGTTCCACATATTGTGTTTTGTTTGGATTTTTTTTAAAGAAACATGTCAGAAGTTGTGGCTGAGGAGAAGCCGAAAGGCGCCAATCCAGATAAACCGAAGACAGGCCGTCGCAGGGACAAGAAGGATAAGTCCAATCAAATAATCAAGGTAGAATACTTACAATGTCATTACTCCTACAAGCGTAAAGTCCACCCCTCCTCTTGCAGATTGTTGTTCGGCATTTACCGCCAACTATGACGGAAAGCGAGTTTCTGGAGCAAGTTGGTCCGCTGCCAGAAAATGATTACTATTACTTCTGCCCGGCAGACTGGTCTCTGGGCCAGGAGGCCACCTGTCGCGCCTACATAGACATGAGCCTCAAAGATATCAGCGATGTGCTGCAGTTCCGGGACCGATTCGACGGATACGTGTTTGTGGACAACAAGGGCTCCGAGTACATGGCCATCGTCGAGTACGCCCCCTTTCAGAGCTTCTTGAAAAACAAGGCGCGCAATGACGACGCCAAAGTAAACACCATTGAGAGCGAGTCCCACTACCAGGAGTTCATCCAACGTCTGGCAGACGAAAGGGAGGAGGCCAGTCGCCTTGGCGACGTCAAGATCGACTTCAACTTTGAACGGCGTTTGGATGAGAACTGCAAATCCACACCTCTGCTCCAGTACCTTGCGAATAAAAAGGAGAAACGGCGGGAGGAGGCGCGCAAGCGGAACGAGGAGAAACGGAAGCAGCGCGAGGAGCAGAAGCAGCTCCGCCAAGGGGAGCAGGGGGAGGGCAACAAATGTAAGGATGTCAAGGACACTGGTGCTGCGGGTGACAACAAGAAGCCCGTGAAGAAAGACGGCAAGGATCCTCAGACCGCAGCCCAGGGAGCAGAGGCCGGAAAGGCCTCGCGCTCCAAGCGACGCACAGAGCGTGATCAGAGGCGTCGCGAAGAGCACGAGATGCGAAAGCAGGCTCGCGAACGTGACCACAAACAAGACAAGAAGGATAAGAAGCCGGATCGCCAGGATAGACCTGAGAAAGAGAAAGGTCCAAATGGCAAGCAAGGGAAACGGCAGCCCAAGGATCTCTCGAAGACTGACAAGGATTTTGTTATACTTAAGAAGGAGGTCAAGCCCGAGGCTACAGATCTGCCATCGACCTCAAAGGAAAGTACGGTCGAAAAATCAACCGAAAATAGTGACGTCCCAGACTCTGTGAAGAAATTCATTCAAGCTGCCGGCAGCATTGCGGACAAGGAGGAAACTACTGTGGCTCAGGAGGCTACAGGAAGCTTTAAGAAAGCTAAAGAAGATCCCGCCCCCAAAAATAATAACTTCCGTTCTTCAGAGGAGCGCCGTATCCGCAATAAGGTTTGTCACAAGCTTACATTCTAGAGAATTCTTGACTAATTATGGGAAAATATTTTCAGGATCGTCCCGCGAGAGCCATTTACCAACCGAAAGCGCGTCTGCAACCAGGATCAGAGGAATCGCGACAAAATGCGAATAAGGACGGCTCCGAGGGGGAGGCAGATGTGGCCGAGGAGAAAACATCCAAAAAGAATAGGCGTTCAGGTCGGCGCCAAAAACCGAAACCGCAGGAGAATAAGGAAAGTCAGGACGACGGACGTCGTCTGTCCAAATCGTCTGAAAGCAGCAACAGTGCGCATTCGGCCAGCCACGCCAAATAGGCGAAAAAATGTACTTTTATTGTTAAATAAATGTTACAATCTGAAAAATGCGAGTTCAGTCAGTAGAACTCATCCTCTAAATCCGTTTGTGTTAGGGTTTTTTGGTTGTTCTTCACCAGGTCTTGGGACTGGTACATGTGCGCCACCTGATTCGCATCTGTGGCATTCTCGCTGTTCTTGTCGTCTCTGATGCGAATAAATCTGGGGAATCGCAGTGAAATGCCGCGTTCCCCATCAACGATACCAATGGCTGCCCGATGTATCGGGCTGAGAGACAGATCAGCACACTTGATCTCCCACACTTGCACCGGTTCGAACCAGTGGTCCGGCTCCAGGCTAGAGTCGTATCTGTAGTAGGACTTGGCACTGCTTATTACATGTTTTCCCAAAAATTCGGAATGTGTCTGCAGATCCTCGTCGGTGAAACCTGAAATGGTGAGGTATTTAGAGGTTTGTTTTTGAAAAAATCGTATTATTTATAAAAACCTGTTCCAATTTTGCAGATGGTCTGGTATTCCTCGTTTTCGGTATCGTAGCAAGCCAATAAAAAGCCACCGTAGGTGCCAGTTCTCTTGCCCTTGCCTTTGTAGCCGCCAATCACGACGAGATCCAGGGAGTCGCCCACATTGGAGATGTAATCCTTTTTAAGCTTAAGCCAGTTCCTAGATCTCTTTGCGATCTCGTAGGTTGCTTCCTGATCCAGTGTTTTAACCATAAGACCCTCACAGTTACCTAAAGGACAATGGATATTTAAGAAACTCTATTATTAGCTTGGTTATCTCGAACCTTTAACCGATTCCTCTAGAAACTGTTGCACCTCATCTATATCGTTAGTGTTTAATGCAGTCGCGAACTGCCACTCCCCTTCGACTTCTTGAAAATGCTCATTGAGTAGTTTTCGACGCTCGGACAGAGGCTTTGTCACCAAGGCCGTGCCATTTATGTACAGGAGATCGAATATATAGACGCAGACTTGAACTTTGATTTCTTCAATATCTACGTTCTTTCTTTTCCGAGTGCTTAGCACTTGGAAGGGCAGGATTTGCTTTCGTTCCACATCCCAGGCAACGATTTCACTGTCTATTATATAGGATTCCACTGGGCACTTGAGGAAGTTCTTGCTTCTGGCAATCAGATCCGGATACTTAGCTGTGTTGTTTTCAGAGTTCCTGGAGAATATGCTTATCTCCCCCTTCTCATTGCAGTGAATCTGGGCCCGTTCTCCGTCGTATTTCCACTCGCACGTAATGTGCATGCCTCCGAATCTTTCGAAGACCTCGTGAACACCCTTAGTGGGCTGCGCCAGCATAGGTCGCAGGGGCATGCCGGGATGCATGGGGCAACGTTCTTGAAGTTCCTTAATATCATACTCCAGAATGGCAGGAATAATTATGTCGTAGTTGGGACATTGACTGAAATGAACTCAAAATTATAGAAATATTAGATTACAAATTAGGACCACCCCACCTGTAGGCTGTTTTCAGCAGCAACGTAGTCTCTGCAATTTCATCTTTGTAAGCTTCTGGCACTTTGCTGGCTTTGCAGTCACCGATGTGATTCTTCTTGACCAACGCAATGGCTAAAGCCGTCAACAAACTCTGCTCGGCAATGCCAATTCGCAGCTTGCCGATCAGGGAGCGGATGAAGAAGCGGGCCTCAGACGATCGGCAGGACACAAAGACGTTGTAAACAAGATCCATCTTGGATTGACCCGATATTTTGGCGATTTCCCGAAGCTTGCGGAACACATCTCGAATATTTAAAGGAGCGGGTTGGAACATCATGCGCTGGGAAACGCGGGACTGCTCGGCCACAATGCCCAGGTCGCCAATAAGTTGTGTTTGCGATTTGATGTGCGCCAAGTTTCGACCGGTGGCTTTGCAAATGGCTTTCATCAGCGTAGTTTCGGCCACTCCCAACTCCAAGCCCTCATAGGCAGGAGCCAATTGGTTAATACTGAGATACACGCTGGGCACCAGATCACTGGGGCTGACCAACATGACCGAACAAAAGTAATTGCTCAGTGTGTCGATCATTTTCAGGCGCCCTTTTGTCTCTTCAATGACTTGAAATGTCCGAGCCAAGGCCAAGTAAGGAGTCCTAGATATTGGAAATCATAATACAGCTGTGGATAGATACATATGGAACACTTACACTTTCTTGGACGCCCAGTAGGCATTCTTGAGAGGATGGTAAGAATCTTTCGAGGGATCATAGTTCTCAGCGTCCTCTTTTCCGTCCTTCGACGTGGAGACCAGGCCGATGGTTGTGACTTTCCGGTCAGCTTCTTTGTTCTCTGTGTCCGACTCATTTTTTGCATCATTGGCTGCTGCAGGCTTGTTTTCCGTATCCTTCTCCACCTTTACGCTTTTTGGAGCATCAGGTGATTCTGGTGGATCCACAGTCATTGGTTCTGGCTTCGCTTTAATTTTAGCTTTGGGGGACTCATCTTCAGTCTTGATTAATAGTTTCTTTGTATCTTCTGTTTCAGTTTTTATCCTTAAAAACAATAAATGCCATTAATTCAAGAATTAAATTATTAGGATAACTTACTTGGGAGCTTTCTTTGGTTCCGGCGACTCATCTGGAACATCAGATTTCCTTTTGAAAAAGGATCTGGAAACAAGGATAAGATAAGAGATAATTTTCTAGGGCGTTATAGAATCGTAATATTTACGTTATGGACTTTTGCATTGTGATGCAGTGCAGCTTCCAACAGAATATATAAAGTGTTGCTCTGCAGACACGATTCCCGCCAGTTTATTTGAAGTGTGACCAAATGCGCTGCAGACCGAAAGGCTAGAACTTAATTGTTTTAAATTTTTGAAAGCAGCCAGCTTTATTATAGACGTAATATTTAATTTTGTGTTAATCTCGAAACTTAGCAATATAAGTTTGAGAAACATAATTCTTCCTTAATCGGAAAATATTTTTATCAAATAAAAGGATCTTGGTGACAACACTCTGGTTTCGCATAGTTATCGATATATCGATAGCAGCAAAAGGGAAAATTGCGTATATACGTAAGGATTTGTTGAATTCATAAATAATTGCAATAGGCTTGATAATCACCACAGCGACACCATGGCCGACGAAAGCATTACCCGAATGAACCTCTCAGCCATCAAAAAGATAGATCCCTACGCCAAGGAGATCGTGGACTCGTCCTCGCACGTAGCATTCTACACCTTTAACTCGGCCCAGAACGAATGGGAGAAGACCGACGTCGAGGGAGCGTTCTTCATATACCACCGCAACGCGGAACCGTTCCACAGCATCTTCATCAATAACCGACTGAACACCACGTCGTTTGTGGAGCCAATCACCGGCAGCCTGGAGTTGCAGAGTCAGCCGCCGTTCCTGCTTTATCGCAACGAACGCTCGCGCATCCGTGGCTTCTGGTTCTACAACAGTGAGGAGTGTGACCGCATCAACAGATTGGTGAACAGTCTTCTGAAGAACAAGGATTCGAACGGCCAAGCTCCACGGCCCGCTCCCTCCACGACGGCTAGTTCCAAGCAGGACAACGCCAGCATATTCAACATGCTGAGCAAAGCCCAGAAGGAGTACAACGCACAAATAAGCAGTAGCGGTAGTCTGCCGAAAACACCACCGGAGAACGTGACGCCTGGCAATGTTTTAAAGTTCTTCGAGTCGGCAAAACAGGCAACAGCCGATGCCCTGTTTCACCGCGTCCAGCCGCTGTCCGTGGATCAGTTGGAGAAGCAGCAGCGCGCCGCAACGCCTGGCGAGGACCTTATTCCATCAGCGGCCGAGAATCGATTGTCGCCCTTCCAGAAGGCCCAGTCGCTGAATTCCCAGTCCCTGTCGCTACTGAGCGAGCTGAAGATCGGCAGTGCTCCGACATCCTCGGTGTTGAATGAAGACGCCGGCAAGTGCCTTCGACGCCTGCTGGCGGGCGATAAACCGGAAATAAAGCCGGCGTTGATGCCACCCACAATGTTTGACGCGCCCAACGGCAACCCGGAGTTTACGCAGCAGCCCAAGCAGACGGTGCAGCCCCTGAACTCCACGCAGTTCGTCCAGGCCTTCACACATCTCATCCAGAACGACAAGGAATTCGTTAACAAGCTGCACAAAGCCTATCTAAACGGCTGTTCCAATCTGCTATTGGATTCGAGCCCCACATATCAATAAACCGAAAAACACAGATTCCCGAATTTCAGCCAATCGTTTTTTTTTTTGTCGTTACTTTGGAAACAAAAATAGATAGTGGACTTAAATAGCCACATAGCCGAATAACACTGTTAAGCTACAAGTAGTGGGCAAAAAAATAAAATTGTTGTAGTTTTAAAAATCCATAAGATTCTAATAGATTCTGCCAAAATCCAGAGCTATTTTCGATAATGTCCAAAACATCTATAGAAATTTGAAGCCTTTAAAAGTTAACTACGTAGTTGGTTTTATGAAGTATTCGTTTTTATTTACAAAATGGATAGCTACGCCGACAAGGAGCGTTCGATGGCAAACAGAATATAATAAACATAATTTTAGTAACAATAAAAATCAACAACTGGTTTATTTAAATTAAGACTTTCAATTTAGAAAGCAGATAGTACAGAAAGCAAAACAACCACAGATTAAAATCCACATGACTGATACCCGCAGATCCCGATATTGTGAAAGTGGTTAGATTCTTGGCATAGCCCTCAAAGGATACCGTGCACTGGTAGGCGTCGGGATCTTCGTCGGTATCGTATACCGCCACAACGGTAGTGGCATTGAAGTAACCATCTTCGTCCTCCTGGACACGAGGTATATCTTTCATGATAACATCCTCATCATTAGACCTGAGATGTAAATGTTTAAATGAGATGTAAAATAATCTATTTATGATAATTTTAATTTCTTACATTATTGTAAGGATGGGTCTGGGATAAATATTGGTCACGACGCACTCCAGTTGCGTCTCGTTGTGGATTTTGACTTGGTTCAGCTGCAAGGTGTAGTTCCTTGTGTCAATGACTTGAACTCTTTGGTGATTGATGAAAGTATTTGCATTTGTTTGGACCACACACTTATAGTCGCCAGTAGCACTGATTGTGGGATTAATCAGAGCCAGTGAACTGTACTGTTTGTTGGGATCTGTGGAGCTCTCATAGGAACTATCAATCTCATTTTTATATTCAGGCTGAAATTACACATACATAAATTAGTGTTTATTTATTGTTATTTTTATTGAAAATCCTTACGATTGGAGCTGGTTGTTGTCCGCGAATCCACTGATAGATGGTCTTGTCGTCCCTAAACCACTTTAAGGTGAGGAACATTGGATCATCTTCGATCTCGTATTCACAGTCTAATATAGTTGGTTTCATATCCTCATTTTCAAGGGCAATAATCATCACATCGGACTCATCTTTGGTGGGATAGCCAAGAGCTTCTACAGAAAATAAATAAAATTTGTTTTCAAAAACTTGCAACTGCGAAATTGGCACATCTTTGTAGGTTGAAGAGATAATTTTTAAAGACTTGTTTGGAATATTGTGTATAGTCCGCCGTCCAAATCCAAAATACACATATCACCAAAAGTATACAAACATATAGAATTCGCACCTATATAGATTTGGCGAAAAGCTTATATTTACGAAAAGAAAAACTCAAGAGAACAGATGCTCATTTTGTTTAAAAATAGAAGGCAATAACAAACAAAAACAAGAAAATTTAACATTTTTCATTTGGTAGTTTGTCATGTGTACATTTTTTACACTTTCTCGCCAGTCTATTTAATTACTTTCTCTAGAAAAGTACAGTTCCAGGAAGTATTTTTGGAAATTTTTAGTAATATTTCAATATTATAAATCATTATTTAACATTAGGTATCAAAAACTTGATGTCTAAGTCATTATTAACTTAAGTTTTTTGAAGGTTTCAGTTCACTTTCTAATTCACCGGCAAAAGTTACTTCAAATTAAAGTATTATTTTTGTAATTTTTCTTTAAACCGGCTTAGTTTTTTTTTGAAATTACTAGCGTTTTTACTCAAAACCGCCGTGTGGCGGTTATATTTATAGATATCCGATTTGTCATTATTTTTCTCAAGGTTTGTACGATGTACACTCGTTGTGTTTGTATGAGCTTATATACGTTTTTTGTCCGATGAAATGATTTCATTTCTTAATTTATAAATATTATAATTTTCCAATGCTAAATATTTTATTTTACAGCCAGAACTGTCATCCTGTCGTCGTACCTCCATGGAATAATCCAAGTGCAAGAATGACAATCAGTAAGGACTCCATAACGGTCTATTTACACTTCCTACTCGTACACAGCACGTACAACCACGACGGACTTTCACATACGGATTTCTAGCTTAACGGTCTGCTCGGCATGGTACATACAGCACAACTAAATGCTTTTGGCCACGAGAGATCCCAGTACCCGATCCGAGAGCCAAGAGGCCGAGAGCCAAAAAGCCAAACCACCCAGCGTAACCATACATATTTTTCTCGAGATAATGCCGGACCTAATACTGCCACTTCCTCTCTGGCCGATCGTGTGGCACACGATCCTCGTCGCCCCTTTGGCCCATTGTAGCCCGTGCCACTTGTGCATGACTCTGGTAGAATCATTATTATATGTATGTTTTGGGGGAGGGGATCGGTGCTTGCAGCTGCTATAGTAAACACCCGTGCCTGGGCCTATGACTGAAAGCGGGGGTTGGAAAACCTTTACGCTTCGATACTCTCCGCTGCTCCTAGTAGCCGTTGACTAGATGACTATTTTAAAAACCAGTTGGTAGTCGGCAGACACCTACAACCACTTGCCATTTGGTCGGAAGGAAAAGTGTTTACGACCCTTACAGGACATTCTTTAACTGACCAAGGTCCTGACAAACTCCTTTGTCTTCAACCACCACCCTATGTAAAATGTAAAAAGAATATGATAATAACTAGGTTGCTATAGCGTCCCGAAATAGGTAATAGTTTGGTTAAATTCTACGGAATTCCAGGTAAAAATTTTGTTGGCAGGTTTTGATATAGATTAAAGGGGAATCAATTTACAATTCGTTTAAGGTATTCCGCTCAAACATCGGATGGGAATTGGCCAAGATATGGGCTTGGTTTGGGGCCAAAAAAAAGAAAGAAATCCGGCATTTCACAAGGGGGTCCATCAGAAAATTTTGAAAAATAGGGATCGAAAATGTTGTTGCCAGGTTTTAATGCAGGTTGAAGGGGAATCGAACTACAAATCGATTCAGGTATTCCGCTCAAGGATCGGGTGGGAATTGGCCAAGATATGGGCTTGGTTTGGGGCCACAATGGAAATCCTGCATTTCACAAGTGGGTCCATCAGAAAATTTTGAAAAATAGGGATCGAAAATTTTGGTGCCAGGTTTTGATGCAGGTTGAAGGGGAATCGAACTACAAATCGATTCAGGTATTCCGCTCAAGGATCGGATGGGAATTGGCCAAGATATGGGCTTGGTTTGGGGCCACAATGGAAATCCTGCATTTCACAAGGGGGTCCATCAGAAAATTTTGAAAAATAGGGATCGAAAATTTTGTTGCCAGGTTTTGATGCAGATTGAAGGGGAATCGAACCACAAATCGTTTAAGGTATTCCGCTTAAGGATCGGATGGGAATTGGCCAAGATATGGGCTTGGTTTGGGGCCAAAATAGAAATACCGGATTTTACAAGGTAATCTTCATAATCATGGCCTTCATGGCCAATATAAGTGGATCTATAAGTTATAAATAAGATCTAAACTTTGACATGTGTAAACATTTTTATATTAAAGTTCATGGTCAATTCATGGTCATATATTTTAGGGCTCTAGGTACGATCTGACCATTAAAGAAAGATGACGTGTCATTCATAATTGCAACAATCGCAATTCTACAGCAATGTGGCAACGTTACTGAAAAGAAAAGCTTGTCATCGTTGCTAGTGGTTGAAAAAAAAGAGGAAAATTTGGCAATTTAGAAAATGGGCCTATTTAAATACTCCATTGACAGGTAAATTAGTTTTAGAAAGTTTGTTTTAAACGGCAAGTAAAGAATAAAAAACGTTTTTTGCAGCACCACGTCGTTTGACGCACAAAGGTATATTTTTATTTTTTTTAGAAAACTTACAGTAGATAGGAACAATTAAAATGTTAACTTTTTCAGCCTTTTTATAAGCTTCAAGTTTAAGCAATCAATAAGCACTTTCTCCAGGCGCCGGCCATATAGTCCTGTGATGCCTACAAGGCGCAGCATGCCGCCAATGAGAAGTCGGCGGTACAGTCCTCCGATAAGTTCCCGGCGAAACCCATCTGCGTCGAGAAGCGGTCGAGGAAGTCCTGGTGAGAGATTCAGGAGCAGGCATTCGTCTTCCAGGGCCGAACGAGAAGGCCAAGCGATGAGATCCCGACGTAGCCCATCGCCTTCCAGAAGCGAGAGATCCAGCCCTTATAGGAGTTCAAGGCGCAACCGATCGCCTTCCAGGGGAGGACGAGGTGACTCTTCAAGGCGGTCATCACCATCAGGGAGCAGACGAGAAAGTCCTCCCACGAGCTCCCGACGAATCCTATCGCCAAGGAGCCGCTCTCCGGAAAGATCCCGACGCAGCCAACCGCCTATCATGAGCGGTCGAGAAAGGCCACCGAGGAGCTCAAGGCGCCATTCATCGCCATTCTGGGGCGGACGAGGTAGGCCAGATAGCAGTTCTCCGAGGCGTCCAAGCCATCGCCCATCGCCTTTCTGGAGAGGCCCAGGAATTCGTCCGATGAGCTCAATAGGTTACCTATCATTCATAAAAAGGGAGCCGGAAAGCCCATAGAGGAGATAAATGCGGACTTCATCACCATATCTTTCTGATAGATACATATGTGGTAGACCTACACCAGCTTTGTGGAAGTTTACTTTAACCACGACAGTGTTTTCTTCAAAAGACTAACGCGATATGCGTTCCAAGTCGTTGGTTAACGAAAGAAAAGCAACTTCACGCTACCATGAAAGTATTTAAATACAATACCCGTGTACCAGAGTATACGTAAATGGAAACCTTTAAGCTACTTCTATTCTTTTATCAGAGAGAGATAACTTTTTTTCCTTTTTTTTTCAATTTTTCTTATATTTCTGCGAATAAAATAACAATTTCTTTTTTTGTAATTTTTAATAAATTAAACAAACACTTTTAATATACACTTTATGGAATAGTAATCGATTTTAATCAGTCTTTTTGTAGCCACTCTAAGCCGTTACAGAATTAACATCCGTGTTAGATTAACGTCTAAACAAAATAAGATCCAATCAAACAATTGTTTAATCAATTAAGCAAGCACTTATCCCTGCAGGAGGGTGTTTCATGTGCACAAAATTGTCCTTCAATCAGCTTAATATCCTGGTACATACCAGAAAAGATAGTAAGGTGTCCTTTGTTCATTGTTGGTTGGTACAAAAACATTTGTTTTATAACATTCGACAAAAGTTTATGAATAAAAACCAACTGACAGATACTCTTTCATTTGCTTTAAAACTTAAATAATTAAAATTTATTATGCAGATATCTGTTAATTAATTTTTTAAAAGGTTAGAAAGATATTAGTAGAATTACTTTAATTTATTTTAGTTCTAAATATCATATTTCTGGTGTTTAAGGCTGAAACTGGCTTTGGAAAGAATATTTGAAATTCTCTTTGGGTATTTCGGCAGAAGATTAATCTGAGTGTTGCTTTTTGAGGCCTGTGAAAATTGATGCACTCGAAAAATAACCCTAAAAAGGATAATAACAATGTCCTGTACTTATTTTGGTTCTAAAAACTCTGAAATATATGACTATTGCATAAAATATTAAGCTTTTTTATAGCTTATTTGTTAGCAAAAATTAGTGTAATAAAATTGAAAATTTTGTGAGTGATTTATATGTGAATTTTTAGAAATAATCGAATTTTGTGACAGTGGATGGCACGCGCCGCTTCATCCAATTTCCACCCTTATGTCGAGTGGAGCTCGTTAGCACCGCCTCCAAACGCGGAAACGAATGAAATTTTCCGTCCCTTTCTCCGGAGACAAGTGCAGCATCCTTTTTCGTCCAAAGGCTGTATAGTTGATACAATCGTAATCGAAGCTTATTTATTCAAGGGCAGTTAAAAATTGTGTTATCCGCGCTAACTATAACTATGTGTTTTATTGAGCAAATGTCTCACTAACGTCTAATAAAATTCTTTATGTGGTGCATAAATTGTACAAGTTTGTGGTGCAATGGAATTTTCATTCTTAAATAAGACCAATTTTGACAAGGACTGCTTGTACAACGCTAACTCGGAGTTCTACAACAATAATACCAATGGCGGACTATCTGTCGCGAATCACATGAATCATTATAACCTAATGATAGACTCCAGCTATAAGTTGTGTGCCAACGAGACGGCTATAAGGAGTTCCTTAAACCAGGAATCGAGCTTACTATTTTCTAAAATCACCACAGTTTCGGAGTTTTACCCTGGAACTCACAACATTGCGTCGTATAACTCAGGTTACTAACTTAACATTATTATTATGTGATTAAATGTATAACTTAAAAGAATCCTTCTAAAAATATTCGTATAAAAGTTCCAACTACAGTGCCATTTAGTTTCAGATTTCCATTTAAAATCCTATGGAGATGAAGGATTGAGTTTGACGGATAAATCTAAACAAAGACGTATACGAACCACATTCACATCGAACCAACTCAACGAATTGGAAAAAATATTCCTAGAGACCCATTATCCCGATATTTACACCCGAGAGGAGATAGCATCCAAGCTACATTTGACTGAAGCCCGAGTCCAGGTTAAATAAATCTTAATACCATAATAACCATAATTATCCTTCAAACTTATTTCAAACAAAAACTACAAACTTTAAACCTCTTATTTACTTCTTAATCAAATAGTTTTTTTGAAAATATAAATCATTTTAAGAAAGGATAAAGAAGGATTTCCAAAAATGATATAGATTTTAAATAAAAATGTTCTATAAACTAATTCTGAAAAATAAATGAAAAAATAACCCTAGCAGAATTTCTTTCAGAATGATTGTAAATACCTTTAACAATTTCAAAACTATTTTCTCAATATTTCAGGTTTGGTTCCAAAACCGAAGAGCCAAGTTTCGCAAACAGGAAAGACATGCCATCTACATAATGAAAGATAAATCCATTAAGATGGATAGTCGAAAAAATCCTGGATCTGGTTCGAAGTACTTAAGTCCGTCGCTGAAAGGATCACAGAACTCCCGTCAAATGAAATGCTTATATGATCAAATATAGAAATCCCTATCAATGTAAATACTAATATACATTTTAAAATATAATAATTTTGATATTATTTTTACTATCTATTTTGGAACGAATTTGCGTTAAATAAATAAGATCTGTGTACCAGTTTTTGGCTCTTTTCTTGGAATCTCCACTCCAAAATATCTAAAATCAACCAGCCCGAGGGACATCTGCTATAATGTTGGAATCAGGGCTCAGCTGATTGAAATTCTATGGGAGTGACGATTGAGGGTGGAAAGGTCATCCGAACCGTGTAAATTGTTGACACTTACCCATGAGTGGGCATGAATTCTATTCAATTAACATTTGGTTTCGGAGGATATAAAAGAATTATGGGAATTTAAGGAGCTTATAGAGTGGCTTGTATACGATGTTCATTTTATCCTCGAAACACGTAACTCGTTAAGGAAAAGGGGAATATTTATGAGGAACCAATATTTGTGTGATTTCGAAGTACCATCTGTGCAAACATTTTACCCCAAATGTTAAGATTCATATTTTTAAATATATTTAAATAAAAGTCTACGAATTTCTCGAAAAAATTTCAGAGGTTCTTCATATTTATTTGAATATAGAGTATTGCTTATAAAGCAAAATTATAAATGCTTATAATTTTATTGTTTAAATTTACTAGAAATATAAGAAATATAAAAATACATATTAGTTAAAACATATGTAGTATTTCGTTGCTATTATCCTTAAGTTTTTATTTCCTGTTCCATTTTTACTGTTCCAACAATTAGAAAATTAAAACCACATAACAGTACAACGATTTAAAATATCATATTTTGTTTTATATTTTATCGTAGAATATGCGTTTTTTTTCCTTTTATTTTACTTTGTGATAAATATAATAAAAAATAAACAATTCTTTTATTTAAATATTCCTTTCCCTTAATTTATTTTTTCTTGATTTGATTTTTGCCCTGCAGATGGCGCTGCTTATAACTAGACTCTTATCGATAATAATATATAGATTTTCTATCGGCATTGCACCATCTCTAATATTAGCCCCGGTTATAATATTTTTGGTTATATTTTTATGAATTAAAATAAGCAAAATGCTGCGATCAAGGATCTCCTGCGCGCTCCCCACGAGGCGGCTGATGTCGTACTTGTCGCCGGAATTCAACAAGCTGGCCAACGAGGGCCCTAAGATTTCCGCTGCAAGCCATGTTGCTGCCAATATGGATCTGGACCTCTTCGTCAATCCGGATAACCGCCCCATGGATCTAGTCGACAGGCTAGCCAAGCTCAGGTTCGTGTTCCCCTTGCTATGAATGATTAACATTACAGTATAACTATTGCAGGAGCCAAAAGGAAGCTAGTCTTGTGCCCCTGTTTCCAAGTGTTTTGGTCAAACAGCTGCTAGATTCCACCAATCCCCAGGAAGCGATATCGGTGCTACGGAGTCCTACACAATACGGCCTGTTTGTTGACCAGTTTTCCGGCTGCTATTTGATGGATGTCCTGCTGCACAACGGCAACGCTGTGGAAGCAGCTCAAGTGGCTGCCATTCTCGTGGAAAGGGGCTTATGCAACAACGAGCTGGTCGAGGCTCTGGCGCTCCAGTCGTTCTATGGTTATGCCAAAGACTTCAAGCCCGTAGTTGCAGAGCCGCAGGACAAGCCCGCTCCCAAGGCTTCCGATGTGGTAAGATTAAGAAGTCTGTCAAAGTTGTTTATATTAATCTCCCGTTCTCTACTGCAGGAAAAAGTACGTGTGAAATTTATCCGCAACTATCACGAAGATCCCAGCGAAAAAACCGAAGAGAAAAAACTGGGACGGGCTATGGTTAAAATTGGTTCGGGTGAAGGGTCCTTGAAAGATCTTAAACAAAACATTGCCCTACTTGGCTATGTTATAGCCGGGCAGTTGGCTGATGCTTCCAGTTTCCTTGAAAAAAACAAGCAGTCCTTCCACAAGGACACTCTTACCGCTGCACAAAGTGCAGCAGAGGGCTCGAAGCTGGAAGGGGCGGAGGAACTTGTCAAGTCTCTACAGGACGCCCTTGAGAAAACAACGAAAACCAATGCCATCGCAGAGCAGCTGGAAAACAGCGTCAAAAGCAGTGCCCAGAAGTATGAGCCCAAACTCCTGGCCGACTACGGCGACTCCTACCAGAAGTGGGCCGTAGAGTTTGAAAAAGCCGTAAGTAAAAAGACCGAGGAACGAAGCCTTGATCTGCGAAGGGACAACATCAACAAGACCCTGAGCGAGCTGGAGCTGAAACGACAGAACCTGTGGTACTTCGAGAACAAGGACGAGATTGACATACAGATCTACAAGAAGAAGGTGTACTATCCAAAGCGCTGGTTCGGCAAAAAGAAGAAGCCAAAGGCAGTTGATACGTTCTATGTCCCTCCAAATATCACGCACAATGCATAACATTTGACCCCCTGGCCAAAACAAGTTAGATCCAATTGTTTTTAAGCTTTAATTAAACTACTGGAGAGTTAATCCAAATTCAAATGTTGTTTCTTTTCTCGAACGTTAAATTGTTTAAAATTACCATAACGTAACATTGAGGGTCACAGTTATATTCATTCCATCATCTCAGTTTACAACATTTTTTTTTTGTGTGTTTTTTTTTTATAATTTTTCTTTTGGAGTTTTCATAAATTTTTCAATCTTAAAAGCTAATCGTCTGTCATTTGTGCATGGCTGGGGGCAGAGCAGTTTTTAAAACCCGCTGCCCTGGTGCGGAAGGGGATAGATTGATGGGCGACGGTAGGTCATGTCGCTTATCCTGTATGGTTAGTGGCAAAAATTGCTGTTGCTTCTTTTTTCGATTCATATTCATTGGATGGGTATTGTCGTTCTTGCCGAACAAAATGGTCAGGTGGACAGCACAGAAAATTCCAAGGCTCTATCGAAAGATACATTTGGGTTTTAGATCTACTTATAGAATAAATTAGTTAGTAGTCACCTGGAATATGGCTATAATGGCAGCTCCGAAGGCGGTGATCAATAGGCGGTTCTTGATCTGCTCTGAGACGACGGCCAGGCAGCCGCGCTTGTAGTGGGTGTCACAGGCGGACTCGTAGGCATGTTCCGGACGCGAGCAGCATGACCAGGGCAGCGAAAGTCGGCGGTAGTCCAGTGGTCCGTCCACTCCGCAGCATTGAAGCTAAATGTGATTAATTATGGTAAGTATTTGCTTAGAATTTCTATTTAAATCTAAGTTATCTCACCTGCGACTGCATCCTGTTCCACAAATGCAGGTTATCCACCTTGGTGCGCGAAAACTTGTCCAAAAACTCTACAAAGGAGTCGTCGATGAAGATTTCTACGGATGTGGGAAGGTTCTCCCGCATGGCCAGCGACCAGCCGCAGATGATGAATTGAACACATATGCAGGCCACCAAGAGGGCAGCAAACTGTAGATAGTTGAATGAAAATAATTAATTATGATAAGAGTTAATTGCAATTCCATTTACCATTCCCAGGAGGCAGCGTTTCCTTTGGTTCGTGGCCTGGCAGCCCATCCAGCAGAGGATGAAGGTCACGGGGCCCAGGCATAGAAGTATTGCAGCCGGAGCCCACAACTTGTTCTGCACAATTCCATAGTAGACCGAGTGTCCCCATAGCAGGGATGTGCCCAAGAATATTTGCGCAGCACCAGTTAGCTGGAAAGAGGGGGCGAAAAAAAAAGAAAATCCAAGCAAGATTGTAGTGTTTCGGGAGAGTCCTTGACTGTTATCGCAGCTTTTTCTGTTCAAGGTGGCCCCGCCACACAAATACGGATGGAAAGGCCGTGGAAAGGCTTTAACTGCACCGTGTGGTGTGTATTCAGGATGCTACTCTGTAGCATGGTCGTCTACTCCCTTTTGACGTCACGCAATGAAGAAGTAGCATGGTCGTATATAGCATATGTATGTATGTACATATAGGCGCAGCTTTTAAGTAGCTCAAGGTCACTCGAAGTCGGGACTAAAACCGTGTGACTTTATCCCGTCAGATGCCCGTCAGTGATGTACACAAAAGATATATACTATGGCTATAGTATGTATGGATGTATGTATTCTCGAGGATGCTTGATTCTACACTCGGCCAGGGGTGTTGGAATGTAAAAAATGCACTTGGGCGATTGAGCAAACATGTCAATAATGTTTTCTACATGAGTGGATACATCACTTGACGTATGGATTGAATGGTAATGAGCTGACACACTTTTCTGAATGAATAACTTAGCACATTTCAAAATAATCAAACGTACTACAAATCTTAATTCTTAAAAGATATCTTTTATATTTCTATCTGATGAGAAATTAACAATTGTTTTTTTGATTTGGCAAGTTTTTACCACACACTCTCACACATTCTGCGTGTCGCAATAGCAACGATGCTTCTACATTTACCTTATGTAATTTGACAAGTAATTATATTGCCTTGTTAGGCAAAAAAAAAACAAAAATAAAGAAAAACAATTGCAAACTTACCGCTAGAAGAAACACATAACTGTAAACTAAATATTTAAAACATTTAATTTTCTTCGGCAAAGCCATGGTAATCTTTCGTCCTTGCGTATCCTTTCGTCCTGCTCCTTTAACAGCTCGCAATCACCGTTAGCGTAGCGTTCGTTACTAAATCGAATCTTTTCTTCTCGTGTATTTGGGCATATGATGTGCGTGTGGGAGTGTGGGCGTAAGCGTTATGTTGTGGACTGATGGACCTAT
Organism: Drosophila ananassae; assembly: GCF_017639315.1. Classification (NCBI taxonomy): domain Eukaryota; kingdom Metazoa; phylum Arthropoda; class Insecta; order Diptera; family Drosophilidae; genus Drosophila; species Drosophila ananassae. The sequence continues at coordinate 5,741,159 of NC_057929.1, read as the reverse complement.
TATGATTTGAAGTTATCTCTCGGGGAATTCAGTTTCCAATCTTCAACATGCACCGCACTAAAATTATCCACATTTTCGCTTAGCAACTCTCGAACCGACTTCTCAGATGCAATTTTTAACTAAAAATAACACTAAACGTTAACTCCAAGCGTTAACACGAATCGTCAGCAATCGTCTGACCAACTTGTTCCTTGTTTTGTTATACTTGGCGACAGTGCGAATATATTCTATAACCCATGGCGTGCGCCACTTTGGCGCCAAACATTGTTACTATTCAAATGCGCAGTTTGAAAAATTTGCCAGAGATGTATATTCAAATGTTTAGAAACAGCTGATATGCGTTTCATGGAGTAAGTATTACAAATTTATAAGAGCTTAATCGCATTTTTCTATCCTCCTTTTTAATTCTTCTACAAAATAAATAAAACTTTTGAATTTTAAATCGTATTGACGCAGTATGACCACCACTGATGACTGTAGTGTGCCCACCTGTTGAAAAAATACCAAAACCAAAAGCTCAATTACACAAATTTATCGATATATGGAGTTGATCGTTTCCGTTACAAAATGGTGGATGTTTCGGAACAAATAGATTATTTGAAAAAATGTCTTAATTTCTAACTTCCTTGGTAAAAGCATTAGTATTTCACCCCAAAAACCAAAAAAAAAAATCAAGTTTTCGGTTTAACATAAAATATATTTCTAAAAAATTGCTTGAAAAAAGTATAAACAAAACGGAAATGCTTTTCTGATTCTTATTATTTTTTGTTTGTTTTTTTGCGAGCATGCCAATTTATACTGTACAATTTACACTTTTATTGGCGGCTTAGGAGGGAATATGTGTGAAATCTTAACATGAAATAAAGTGTATCAAAAAGTTATTCAAAAATTTCCGGTAATGAAGTTTCATGTAAGACATTTTGGAAATACAATAGAAATTACAATACCTTGCGTATAAAAATATCCTTAAATTATAAATTGCTCCACTAATGAATGGACCAGCCGTTTTAAAAAGATTGGGGGGGGGGGGGGGGGGGTCGTAGTAGCGCATTAGTGGAAGTATTGTTGAATGGGGGGAAGGGGGTAGGGTAGTATTTGAATGTCGAATAAAATTTAAATGAGAAAACAACAATGTGATTGGCCTCCTGTGCGCATCGTAGGGATGCGGGATTCGGTTCTGGAGCTCCATGCCATGTTGGTTAGGTAAAATATACATATATATATGTATACATATATTATATATCGAGCGGAGTCGCGTGAATGTGTTGGTAAACTTACGATTTAAATGTACATTTTACATATTTATACAATAGGCAATTAAATCTGTTACTGTTACCGTACGATTGTATTGTATATTATTTAAAATTCAGGTCTCTTTGCAGTGGTCCGTCCGGCGGTCAGATCGGACAGATCGGATACTCGGGATGATCGGTTGTTAGCTATTCGCGCAGGTTCTTGGTCAGCAGCAGGTTATTATGATGTCCAGACAGGTGGCGCACTAGCTCCTGCACCGACTCGAAGCACATGGAGCAGAAACAGCAACTGTATCGGTTTTCCGTATCCGCTCCGTTGGTGGTGGTAATGACATTCCGATGGACCGAACACAGATGCTTCAGCAGGTGGGCCTTTTGCTTGAACATGGCCACGCAGAGGCGGCAGGCGAACGGCTTCTCGCCGGTGTGAACTCGCAGATGGGTCTTCAGATTCCAGGACATGCCGAACTGCTTGCCACAGTACTCGCAGCGATACTCTCGTACCGACGAGGCGTGTGTATTGCTGCCGGCAAGATTCGATCCTGACCCAGAACCGGATGCGGAACCACTCCTACCCTCCGGATGGTCTAGGTTCAGGTTGATGTGCGACAGACTAGAGAGTCGCGACTGCAGATTGGGCATTGCGGACATGGCGGCATTCTGATTGGACTGCCACTGGTAGACGAACTGCGGCCCCAGATGCATTGGTATCTCGGGGCTCTGGGCCCGATTGCGTTGCGCCTCCAATAACTGTTTTCGGTCCGGCGTCAGGGTGTCTCCGTTCAGGGCTCCGTCCTCTAGGTGGGATAACATGTTCTTCTCCGACCCAAAGCCAGAGATGGGCGATGTCGTTGACTTGACCAGGCGCAGCTCCTCGAGGAAATTGTGCTGGTACGAGGTGAACGGTTGGTTGTCACTCTGTGTATTGTGGAATCCCGGCCGTCGCTTTCGATGCGGTGTCACGACATAGTTCTCCGGCGAGCTGTTAATGTCCGAGCCATCGGACAGCGGTTTCATAACGTCCTTGTGCGAGTCGAAGAATAGTCCTTTGCGTTTTGTGCTCTCGCTGGCGTTAACCGCCAGGTCGATGCCACTGTGATCTGATCCGGAGCCATGGGTTCTGCTGGTGGAGTTCTCGCTTTTTGTCCGAAGGTCAAGTGATAGGTTGACAGGATTAATAGCTGAACTGCTGCTGTTGTTGTTATTATTGTTGTTGTGGTGGTGGTGAGGGTGGTGCTGATGCTGATGCTGATGATGGTGGTTGCTGTTGGTACTGATGTTGCTGTTGCTGCCGCTGTTACCGCTTGGTGGGGCATTCGAGAGATTAACTATTTCGTCGGTGTCTTTGTCGCTCTTGTTGTCCTTGTGGGTGCAGTCGTCGTCGTCATCATCCTCGTCCTTGTGGACGCCACCGCCACCGCTTCGCTCGCACTCGTTGGCGCTCTCGCAGTTATCCCCCGAATTGTAGGCCACCGAGAAGTCGGCCGCATGACGCGACTCATCCACACTGTCCACCTCATACTTTAGCGTCTGATCGGGCTCCTCCAGATTATGCGGCGAGGCGAACTGTTGCTTTCGCCTGTCGGCCCGCTCCCTCAAACTGCCGCCACACTTGCTGTTCAGATAGGCCGAGTCGGTGGTCTTCCAGCTGTCTGATTTGATTTGGAGCAACAGCAGCAGATCGTGCAGGTAGTTGACATCCCTCGATGTGATGCACGTCTGGCCGGAGTAGAGAAAGTCCAGCAGGAATTTGAAATAGGTGGCATTCACATCGGGAAAGTAAACGGTAGTAGAGCAGTCGCTCAAATGAGTGTCCTCCAATAGATTTCTAATAATATAATAATTAATAAGTTATTATTTTTTAAATTTAGAAATAATTAGCGTACCTGATGAGAGGACTGGCTGCTGCCAGGACCAATTTGTGAGCATGCAGTTTCACTTTGTTCTCGCAGACTATGGTGAGGTCGGCTGGGTGCTCCCCTCTGAAGGCTGCTCCGATTTCCTTGAGTATGCACTCGCCATGCTTGCTATATTGCAACATCAACATTCTTTGAAACTGCAAATGGAAGAGCAAATATGTCGAGATTACAGACTAGATCACAAAGTATTAAATTGCAAGAAAAACTGCATCGAAAAGTGCATCTCTTCAAAAAAAAAAGCTCACCCCAATCTTAAGATTTAAAAAGTTCTTTTTCTTCCATAAATACTATTATATTTAAAGAGTGGATTTAAAACGATGTGAGATCTGTAGAAGTTGAAATGAAAATAATTTCTATATAATAATCATACTCCACATGCCATAAAATAGAAAGTTTCGGAATGGAAAATGTCTGTCTGGCATCTGTCTCTGTTTCTCGGTTACTTTTGGCCACTATTACACAATCTCTACCAGCTCTGTCAGTGCCTCTGTGCCTTTCACCGAAAGTGTCTCGTCTCCTCCGGGCTCTCATGTCTCTTTCTCTTTCCAGCGATTGTGTCATGCATGCACACTCTTGCACGCTCACCTACACAGACAGCTATTGTGTTAGAAAAAGGATCGCCATTTGAAAGTGCTTTCCATAACGGTACTTCTCCAACTGGAATTTCAGCATAACAATACATACATACATCATAACATTATGTATGTATGTAATCTGCTGGCATTAACAAACTGCACATAAAGCAATTGTAAATGTTTACTAATCAGGTTTTTAGGTTTTTGTCTGTACTTGGTGTTTTTGTAATACCCCCTACCCCCTCTCCCCTCCCCCTCTCCACCTCATTCGTCATTGTTGGAAAAGATGAAAGCTTAACTTCAGCAGCAATTGCCAAAGAAACGCTATTGTTGTTGTTGTTGCTTTTGTTGCTGTGGTAGCCTGCCTCAAAAAAGCTTTCCCATTGCGTTGGTGTTGCCGCTTCGGCTTCGAGTTCGAGTTTGGCGCGATGCGATGAAATTGTTACACAGAAATTCGCTGCCCCGTGCGATAGTATCGGTGTAAGCCCCCAAAGTTTTCTTTGCATGTGTGTATGTGTGTGGCTGCAGTTTGTTTAAGTGTTAGTGTAAGGGGGGGCCACCATTATTGTATTGTGCAAGAGCATGGCTTGTAAGCTCTTTTTTTTTTGTGCTCCTCTGTGTGTGTGAGTGCCAGTCTGCATGGCCCCACAAAAAAAAACACAAAAAAAAAAAAAGACTAAAATTTAAAACCAAAAGCGAAGCTAAAAGTTCAGCAGCAGCATTTCGAAAAAAAAAAAAAAAAAACTTCAGAAAGATAGTCTTGCTTTTTGTTACGCTCTGCTGCGTCCCCATCTTTCGTCTCTGCCATGTCCCCCCCAGACCCCAGCTCCCCATCCCTCTTTCGATGGCGTGGAGACGAAACGTTCACTTTCAATAAAACTTGAATGACTGGCTTGGCGGAGATCAAGAGAATGGGAATGCTTTTTTTTTTTTTTTTTTTTTTTGTTGTATTTCCATGGGAAGCGAAAGCTGAAAAGAGTCTAGATCGCGGGGTTATGAAAGGGGAAAGGTGGAGAGGAGAGGGGGATCTCAGTTCTAACGCTTGATTTCCAAAACCAACTAGTTTATGCTTCCATGGCCGTTCACTTTCCAGCAGGGCTTTCCAGTAGATTTCGCAACAGTAAAGTTACAGACAGGTATCTCTCCATTAAAAAAAAAAAAGGTGAAAGTTCATTCTGACCGAGAGGATAGCTTACACTGGAGTTGGAATACAAATCGCTTAACTGGAAAAATATACTGGAAAGGGACTGGAAATGAATTTTAATTGAACATATGACGGAGGAAAGGGATATAGAGCGGCGCGCTGTTCGCATTTCAACATTTCTCCTCTCTTTGCAATACATACGGACCGCGACTGGAAATGAGAATGCGAAGGGGACAAGGTGAGGGGGGCAAGACGGAGGAGGAAACGATCGAGAGCGAGACAAAAACAAAACGCGCTAACTCACAATGCGCGCATAAAAATCACCTTTCACAAAAAGCTTTTCTCTCTATGCTTGTGTATGTACAGTCTATGTGTGTGTGTTTTTGTAAGATCGGGGTATAAGGCAACAGCAACAACAAAAGCAACAGCAAAAGCTAAACAAAACCAAAATCATATCGACATACATACATACATACAAACGGACAGAGAACGCAATCGCATATGTATGTATGTATTGTGGCACTCTACACTTTCGGATTTTTTGTCGTCGTCATCGTTCCGATGTAATGTATGTATGTATGTATATTTTACAATTACTCTTTCACCATTTTTGTGTGAGAGTGTGGGTGTGCAGATTGCGTGAGTGTTCGCGACTTGACATGTTTACGAATATAAAGCACATGTCTATTTTCCAAGTGGAAGAGAACGGGAAACGGGAACGGACAGGCAGGCACAACTCATCCGATCGAAGGCCTCAAAAGAGAAAGCGAATAAATAAACGGGCAACACGACGGTTTTTTTTTTTTTGAAAGTCCCACCAACCGAGCCAGCCAGCTAGCAGCAGATCGCGCCAGCTCGCAAAAGGTAAAAAGGTAAAAAACGAGTTTTTAAACCCACTCTTCTCCCCCTCCCCCTCCGCCGACCTCTGCCCCTGCCCTGGGTCGCTCTCTTTCCCCTTTCACGAAAGCTCCCTTGGCAAAAGAAGCACGGAAAATGGCAAAGAGTCAGTCGCCGTCGTCGCCATTGTACTTGTTGTAAAATGCTACACTCGTAAAAGTGACCCAAATTTGAATTACATAACTTATAAGCTAAGGCGATACGAGAGGGACGAGATACGATACGATAGGCTGCAAAAGATACGGATAACAGTTGTTTGGATGGGAAGAATGCACTTTGCCTCTCCCTTTCTCTCCAGCCTACATATGTTGTAGAATATCAATTAATTAAAAATCAAAGCTTTCGCTACATACTACATATGTATGGTATGTATGTATGTAAATACTATGTAATGGCACACATTCATCTACATACTACATGGAAACGGAACATATTTTGTAACATCTGCGCGATCGGCCCTGTAACCATGAGCTAGTGTGAGTGTGTGCGTGATAGTATGCTAGAGGTGGGCTTTTTTCACCTTCACTCTTATTGGAAAGCAGTTAAGTTGGTCGTGAGTAGAGAAGTGTGCGTGAGGTGGTAATGTGTGTCTTCAAATTTCATGACATACATATATACATACATACATACATACGCACATTACGCAGACGCTGACAAAAAGCACTCGATGAAGGTCACTAAGCCTTTCTTGTATTTTAGCTGGGCGCTTGTTACGCTGCTGCTGTTTTGATTGTTGTTGTTGGTTGTGCTGCGCTAATGATGATCAACAACAACACGACGAAGATTGGATCGCACGAACACCGAAGCTTCCGAAGCGATCCGAGCTTGGAATGTTTTCAGTTTTCTGTTTTCTGTTTTCTCTACCACTATTAAGTTAGTTTCTGACCTTGGATGCTTTGTGTGCTTAGGTGCACAAAGAGACACACGTACAACTCAAAACCAACAGCAACACCAACAGCAACAAAAACAACTCACATCTTTATCTTGCAGGTTTTCGCTGGCCGTGTTTCACTGGCCGATGTTGCAATCCCCCTCCCCCCAAAAAGCCCCAAGATAATAATCATTTTTTTTTGGGAAAAGCCAACCCGAACCTACCTCTTTCATTAAGTTTGTTTTCAGCAGTTAGTTTTAATCCAAAATGAATTTCTTTTTGGGCGGCCGTATCCGTGGGTTTGGGTACTTGGGAACACTTTCACGATCGAGCGGATAAGTATTTAGTCACGTTCTAATCCTTTCTTTTTCGATATAATTCATAATGGTCTGAATCTGACAACTTTCGGTTTCAACATTCACTTGGCCATCGGAATGTAAAGGTTTCTTTTAATCATATTTGTTACACTCTCTTGGAGGGTGTAGTGTGGGAGGGAGCAGCGGAGCACTTGAACGGAAATGTAATTTCTTTTTTTTTGGTGGATTTTCTTTTTTTTTTTTTGTTGTTTGTTGGTTCCAGTGCGCGACTTTTCTTCTGCCTCGGCGACGCAACAAACACACATACAGAGTGGTCCCAACTACCAACAACGAACACCAATTTCCATGCACATGCACAGGCACAAAAGTTCACTACGACAACAACAGCAACATTAACTTTAACTAGGTTGAAGTTTTGTTTTTTTGTTTTTGTTTTATTGCGAAATAAAAAACTTGATTGGTAAAACTTTTTCTGGCGCGAGAGCGAGTGTGAGTGCGATCGCAAGCACGAAGCACGAGACGAGACGAGACGAGAGTGAGAGATCCGTTGCGCTCTCTCTATTTTTGCTTCCACTTTCAATTTACGCGCGCACGGTTCCGTTCGAACGTCTGTCTTCTCTGAACGATTTGTTTCGATTGGCCGTGGAATGGCTGTTGTCCCATCGTGCGGCCTGATCTTCGCTGAGGTTTCACTGTACACACATTAGTGTGGCCCGAACTGCGGATCTTGTCCGAAAAAGTGTGCCCAAATTGTCTTCTTTCAGCTGTTTGGCTTGCTCTGTGCTTTTTCTAACCGGTTGGGACTTAAAGGCTCAGAAAAGCCCGCCCGAAAAGAGAAGGCAGAGATAAAATGTAAAAACTGCTTCTTATGTTTCTCAAATTATCTTTAAATTACTATCTCTTTTATATTTTTTTCCATCTAGCTTGATTATTTTACCATTTTGTTTTTTGAAAATTAAAACAAAGATCAGAAGAAACTATTAATCGATTTGGAAACTTAAATAACATAAAGATCTGGCAGCAAGAAACGACCAACCTCACTTTGAAATTCCACCTAAAGCTGCTTCCCGCCAAAATATTTCTCACTCGCCATTTTATGCCTGTAAGAATTTCCCGCCAAAAACATCTTTCAAACATAAGCTTTTATTTTATAGTTTTCATTTTTATTACTAGAAAGTAAGAAAGTATCTGTTATTTGATCTAAGACAGAACTTGATCTAACCTACAAGATTTAAAACAGAAAAAGAAAAGGAAAGGTCCTACACAATGTAGCCCAAACTATATTAAAATATATTAAAATAAGTAATATTAACTTAATCTAACATAAAAGATAGCTATGTATGTATATGTAGGTAGAAATAAGAAAAATGCAATACGACTTCAGAAACTGAAACAAATGTGTACACATATGGATGTATTTAAGGACGTTTCTACGCTCTAAAATAGAAAGGTTACACCAATGTCCTTCATCACCAATAAGCTACGATCTATTCATCATTTGCTTCCATTGTTATCCTTTAACGACCGTCATTTAGAATGCACACGCGGCCTACTTTGCATACCCTTTCTTTGACCATTTTAGGGAAAAAATTTGTCCTTGAACCTATTTCCATCAGATGGTAATAAAAACACCCACTTACACGCTACATATATCCTTTGAAAATGACAATAAATATACTCTCTTTTAAGTGCAGAATGTTTCGAGGCTTAAAAAAGTATCTTAAATCTATAAGTTTCATCAATTTTACAAATATATTGATTCTTCTCTTTATTTATTTTACCAATTGCCAACTCTTTTCAGGTATATATTTGCGCCCATTTGCATACACCGCGTCCTTAGCTGCTGCACCAATTATTTACACTGCAGTTCAAGGACAAGGTTAATTACCTGCCATTATAGGAAAGGGTAGCGGCTCATTTACAAAGTGACAAGTAGACGGACGTTCGTGCATCGTAAACAGAACATTTAATAGGATAATCAGGCCCAGCATGGTTCAAGGATATTGGAGAAACTCTTTTGCATAGTTTCAATGATCCTTTCGCATATGGGCGTATACTACAGAATGTTCTTAATTATTTTTACGATTAAATAAAAAAAGCCATCTTTGGGAGAGTATTTAAGTCTCGGCTTTTAAAAGTTTCCTAGCCAAGCTTGCGATAGGCCGCCATTATGAATTATCGATAACAAACCGCGATCCGGCACTCCTCACTATCACCCACAACAGCTGCAGTCGAACGCAACAAGCTCCGAGAAATCACAAAACTTTCGCAAAATGAGCCTCCGAAACGTTTGCGGCAAAGGAAATGCCTTCAACCTGTTGAACGTCTCCAGAAACGGTGAGTTATACTCTTCTTTTTAAATCACTATTATGCTTGACTAACTGTATGCCGGTTGGACTTTGCCTTCATCAATTTTGTGGCATCAGCGGCCGATTGAATCTCAAGGGCCAAAGTCCAAACTCGAAATTCGCAGTGACGTCTGCTAATGTTTGTGAACAAGAGATAGGGGGGCGGCCCGGGCACTGATACGAAGTACATCACACTTAAAAATAAAAATATTTTACAAATTTATTTTGCTTTTCTCGATTTTTGCAGTTCAATGCCGATCCTTGTCAGCCGCCGTGGCTGCACCACAGCCCAAGCAGCAGAGGAACGGTCAGAATATAGTACTGGTTGATGGTGTTCGTACACCTTTCCTTACCTCCGGGACGACATATTCCAAGCTGATGCCCCATGAGCTGGCCAGGCACTCGCTTCTGTAGGTTTTTGTTGATTTATTTTGAAATATTTTCCAATTTTTTAAGTTAATCTTTCTAATTAGGTCGTTGTTGCAAAAGAATCGCCTGGACAAAGAGCTAATCGACTATATTGTTTATGGAACAGTTATCCAAGAGGTGAAAACCTCCAACATAGCCCGCGAGGCTGCTCTGGCGGCTGGTTTCAGTGACAAGACACCCGCTCACACCGTCACAATGGCCTGCATCAGTTCCAACGCGGTAATTGAAGTCCCAATTCCCACTTATCTCCACAACTAAAAATCCAATACATTCCTAGGCGATAACAACCGGCATGGGACTGATTGCCACCAACACCTACGACGTGATTGTGGCCGGAGGCGTAGAGTTCATGTCCGATGTTCCCATCCGCCATTCACGAAAGATGCGATCCCTCATGCTGAAAGCTAATAAGGCCAAGACCCTTGGTCAACGCCTTTCCCTGCTGTCTACATTCAGGCCCGGATTCCTGGCACCCGAGCTCCCCGCCGTGGCCGAATTCTCCTCCGGAGAGACAATGGGACATTCCGCGGATCGTCTGGCCTCGGCTTTCAATGTCTCTCGTGCCGAACAGGACGAGTACGCTCTGCGATCCCACACTCTGGCCAAGGAAGCCCAACAAAAGGGCTACTTCACGGATCTTGTGCCTTTCAAAGTGTCTGGCGTGGATCAGGTGGTCGATAAGGACAATGGCATTCGAGTTTCCAGCCCTGAGAGCCTGGCCAAACTGAAGCCTGCCTTTGTAAAGCCCTATGGCACCGTGACTGCGGCCAATGCCTCTTTCCTCACAGACGGTGCTTCTGCTTGCCTGATCATGACCGAGGAGAAGGCCAAGCAGCTGGGCCTGAAGCCGAAGGCCTATCTGCGCGACTTCCTGTATGTCTCCCAGGATCCAGTCAACCAGCTTTTGCTGGGACCCGCTTACGGAATTCCCAAGCTGTTGAAGAAGGCTGGACTCACTCTGAAGGACATCGATTCGTGGGAGATCCACGAAGCTTTCGCTGGCCAAATCGTGGCTAACCTGAAGGCTCTAGACTCGGACTGGTTCTGCAAGACCTACATGGGCCTGAACGAGAAAGTAGGCACCCCCGATCTGTCCAAGTGGAACAACTGGGGCGGCTCCCTGTCCATCGGCCACCCCTTCGCCGCCACAGGTGTTCGTCTTTGCATGCACACAGCCAACCGCCTGGTTCGGGAGGACGGAAAACTGGGCGTGGTTGCTGCTTGCGCGGCTGGCGGCCAGGGCGTGGCCATGCTTCTCGAGCGCTATCCGGGCGCCACTGCCGACTGAAATCGAAATAGAATTGGAAACGAAGATTGAAAAAAAGAGTGCAGTTCAACTGCGAGATTGCCTAGCTTTTATACATTTAAAAATACGTATCTCTGAATAAAAAAAACTGAATTTACAATTTGTTTAACTTCTAAAGTGGTCACAGCGCCAGCAAGACAAGCCTAACATTGCACTTAATCCGTTTCGTAAAGCTCTTTCTTTTTCAACTTTGCCTGGAGGATGTCGTTCTCGTTGTAGGTAACGTGAAGTGGAGGAATCAACGCGCACGCCACCATGCGGTTCTCAGCGTTTAGGAAGTTAAAAGTTGCACAAGCCTAAAAAACAAATCGTACTATAATACTGGTATTTTAAGTGCGAGGAAGTCCATACCTGTTCGGTGCGAAGAACCTCAACGTTTATCTTGTATTTCTTCATAAATTCCACAATCCTTTTGGAGAGACTTGGAGGGGGACTTTGGTCTCCAATGCCAATAATGAGAACATCTATTTTGGGCTCCAGAGTGGGAAACAAGCTGAGACTCTCCTCGTTGATGTCCTCGAAACTGTTGACATTCCACGATAGCACAGATCTAAAATGTATATAGTTTTATTCATAAGCGAGAGATGTTAAGCCTCAGTTTGGTTTAAAGGAAGAAAATAGCATGTAATATAAACACTCAATAGAAAATCCATACAATATAAATGCATTACATTGCATGCTTGTGTTTACATAATTAGGCCATATTTTTCAGGTAGGGGAACCAACCTGGGAAACACGCTTATTGGGCCAATTAGGACCATGTCGTTGTTAAGCCTGAATCCGTATTGGCTGTAGCCTGTTATCATTAGTCCCAGATCTGTTTCCGTATTGAAAATGGAAACTTTTGTTTTTCCATCGTGGTCGTAGGCTTTGCTGAATTTTGCGGGAAATGAGTGAAGCTGGCGGACCTCTGTGATACTTGGCACAAGCAGACTGCGGCTCCGCTGAGCCACCGTTCTTAAAGCGTGTTTAATCATGGTCTTACAAATATATTAAAAGTATTACAATAATTTAAAACAAATTGTACTTTATCGACTAAATCAGCGATGGAACTTTAGTCCGGCGATTTCGATAGCTCAAGTGGCTATCTCTAATACTAGTACGGGCACCCGTTTTATTTAAAATTTTGTAGCTGATGCTTATATATTTTCTCAAAAGACTAACAAAACTTTGAAATACTTAAATATTAATAAATATAATCCCTGCGATATTTGGCAATTTCAAATGGTCAATAATCGATGGCGCGTCAATTCTGCATATCGATAGGTGGCATTTTCCATCCAGTGCACGCACGGCCACACTGTTCGGCAAAGTTAAAATTTACGAAATTACGAAAAAATAGAAACCATCTATATTTACAATCTCCTATGTGTACCAATAGTAAAAATATATGTGTTTGTTGTTAACTATATGTATATATAAGGAAAGATTTGTGGAATATTGAAAGAAAGCCCTACAAGTCGTGCGAACAGTATATTTGTATATCAATAATATAAACAGAATGTTGACAATTTTTTGATACAGTATATTCGTAATGATTCAGCAAGGCGGTGAGTGCAGCTCGTAAACCCCAATTGCCCCCATATCGAGTCCAATTGGTCATTGTGACTCTTTTAATTTGTTAATAATACCAGCATATGCTCAGTTATCAATCACATACATAGATACATATCACACACACGAACGCAGGTGTATATATATAGGATAGGTGTGTGTGATTTATTCGGTGCGTGCCCCCCCACCACACACCAGCACACCCGAACTACCGAAAGCCTGTTAATCGTCATTGGCAGTTAAAAGGTTACTAATAGCAAGTTTAATTCTGAGGGGAATGCTAAAAGCTTCCGTAAATACCTGCAGATAGCACTAGGGTTGTCGGGGGTGGTGGCCTGATAGTCCAGTATGTATGGGAAAATTGAGTCACTTGCTGGGCTGCTGCTGGCTGGGCGTTGGAACATAAACAAATATTATAATACGATTCCCTTCTCTTTCGTCATTGCAGTTGTTTCAGTTTCGTGAAGTCGCTTCGTTAAGAATTTAGAGTTAATCACTACCTCAAAGAATCAAAGATGATTGGGCCCAGTTCACAGATCAGCAAGATCCTGCTAACGCTGCTCTTCCTGCTGATCATATTCTACATTTTCATGGACGTTGAACTCTATCTGCGGATCCACAACTACACTATCGAACGAAACTACCACACCAATGTCTCTACTAGCTCCGTCAGCGCCCAGTCGACGTCGGAATCTGGCAGCAGCACGAAACTACCCACCGCCGAGAAGCAGCCGTCCTACGAGGATCACACCTGGATATCCTGTGATATAAATCCCCTCTGTCATGTCACGGTCAAAGCCATACTGTTGGACCACACCAATCATTATCTATTTGCTCCGCTGGCCACGATATTCGACAATGTGATCGGTTTTTCGCGCTCCACCTTCATCACACCCAACATGATATCGTTCTTTCACGTGGGTGTGGCTTGTTTGGCGGGCAAATTGGTGGCCTCCGACAGTCTCGGCTACCGCCGACTGGGAGTGCTCCTGTTCCAGATACGCACCTTCCTGGACGACTTGGACGGGCATGTGGCACGAGTCCGGAAGCACATCCGTGGTGAACGCTCCGAGATCGGTACTTCGGGTTACTATGTAGACGGCTTGTGCGATGGCCTGGGATGTATAGCCCTGCTGCTTGGTATATTTTTTTACCTGAAGAACAATCCCCCCCGAAGAGGCTACTCTATCATACCTATGAGCGACACCAAGCTACCGGAACCAACGATGATACCCAAGATGAAGGCCACAACACGCAAAGTGGCCAAGAACGTGATCAGCTTCACAGGGCAACTACTCCTCAGCTCGACGGCGTGGAATCGCTACATAGCCGTCTACCAGAACATGCTGGAGCGGGAAGATGTTAGCACAGGGCAGTCGCACTGCCAGGACTACGTCTTCAAGTCCAGCTGGTTCTTCTGCGTGGCGTGGATGTGGCGGATCGTCAATGTCCATGCGTTGCTCCACTGTGTGCTCCTAAGCATATTCTGCGACAAACTGTGGGACTTCCTGCGCGCGATCAGATATAGCGGGTATATCATCTTGTTAGTGGCTATTTGTATAACTGAAATGCACATTCTGGAGGCACAGAACTACATTTTTAACTCTACGGCGTGCAGTAATATTTCACTGTGATTTTACTAATATTACGATAAAATACAATAATATTTGTGTAGTGCAAATCAACGATGCCTTTTTTATTGTGTAATGTATCATTATTGTTAGACTGCTCTTCACAAAAACAAAAAAAAAAAACAAAACTCCGCCAAGCACCGCCAAATCACAAACTTTTCGAAATACAATGCATTTTTGTCATTTGGTAGCGGTCTGCAAGAGTAGCGACTTCAGCTGTAAATAATAAATGTTATTGGTAAATGTAAAAATGTAAAAAAATGTTTTTTATTTATAATTATATTTTGTGGGGTTTCCCACTTGCCAGGGGGAGTAACTGATATTGAATTGGAATGAAGCTGCAAAGAATTGTGACCTAGAACTTTTAAAATAGAAAGATTAACCCCAAGGTCAAAATATTCGTTTTTGGGTCTTCTTATTCTATTTTTATTTCGTCTTTGGGTCCTCTTTATTTTTAAAAGCTTATATTAATATCCAAAAATATTCGACAATTTAAGAGTGTTTTGTATTGTGGAAAATTATGAAATTGTTTCTTTAAGTGTGGTTTATTTTTGTTCAGTATCACGTCTCACAGATGGCGCTGCAGTTCTTACATCGTCTATCGATGTATCGATGATTTCATCATAGTACGTGTCCACCTCTAATACGACAAGCGCCAAAATTTTACGTTTATTAGGATAAGGAACAATTTTTCTAAATTAAGCTAGTGTTTTTGAGAAAAAAACAAGGGAAGACATCCCAAATTGTTCGGAGACCGTTCAATCTTAAGCAACAGACACCATGTCCTTTTTCGGAGGCAACACTTCACTGGGAGCCACAAGCACGCCGGCCAAACGTGAGTTCCATTAAGCCCTCTTCTCCAGGTATCTGTGCGGGCCGTTTCCGCTGGGCGGAGGCTGGAGCAGCCGCTTGGCGTCCTGGACACTGCGAATGCGTATGTCCTTGGGGTCGATGCTGCAGACGGGTGATGTGAGACACATTCAGAGAAAAGTGGAAGTCAATGGTGCTCACCCTTTTGTATGGACAACGTAGGCAACGTATCCCGCAAAGGCCAGCACCAGGAAGACTATAATCAAGAGAACAGCCATTGTTCAGAGCCGAGAACCAACTGAATTCAGAAACCAAGATAAGGGTCGGGGCCGGAAGCTTAGTTTCCCAATTACTGACCTATTTGTTTGTTTTCTTATCTCTCCTCGACAGCCGGCGGACTTTTCGGTTCACCTTTTGGAGCGACCGCAACCGGTCAAGCAGCGCCCGCATTTGGAACTCCGGCAACTTCTGCGCCGGCTTTTGGCGCCCAGACTGCAGCGCCTGCCTTTGGATCCGGCTCGGTTTTTGGAGCCACTGCAGCCGCTCCTGCCTTCGGAGCCCCTGCGGCAGCGGCGGCGGCGCCTGCCTTTGGAGCAGCAGCAGCTACCCCGGCTTTTGGAGCAGCAGCAGCTACCCCGGCGTTTGGTGCTGCAGCAGCTACTCCGGCTTTTGGAGGATCCGCTTTTGGAAGTGCTCCAGCTTTTGGAGCTCCAGCAACCACAACTGCTTCAACTGGCCTGGGAGGCGGTGGCTTCACTGGATTCGCTGCTCCAGCAACGAGTCAGACGAGTTTGTTCGGGGCTCCAGCCACAAGTGCTGCGCCACCGGCTTTCAGTGGATTCGGACAAACGGCGACCAGCGCAGCTCCAGCAAGTGGATTTGCAGGCTTTGGAACAACAACCACCTCGGCCCCAGCATTTGGGGGCTTTGGAACAGGCCCGTCGACTGGCTTTGGCGGCGGTGTGTTTGGATCCAGTGAGTATAATTATCCAATTTGCGTCTGTGATATTCCTAACCTGGTTCACGTCTTAGCCTTTGGAAAGCCAGCCACTTCAACAGTCACTCCGGGTTTTGGGGGCTTCGGTGGAACTAACTTCATGTTGGGCCAGCCACAACAGCAGCCTCCGCCTATTTCGGCGGATGAGGCGTTCGCTCAGTCCATCCTGAACGTGTCTATTTTCGGCGATGAACGGGATAACATAGTGGCCAAGTGGAACTACTTGCAGGCCATGTGGGGCACAGGGAAACTCTTCTACTCTCAAAGTGCGGCGCCAGTGGATATTACGCCAGAGAACTATCTCTGCCGCTTTAAGGCGATTGGGTACAGTCGAATGCCGGGCAAGGACAACAAACTGGGACTGGTGGCCCTCAATTTTAATAGAGATCTTTCCGCTATAAAGTGAGTCGTGCAGATTCCTCCTTATGCTAGGTTTTAATTACATCATTTTTAGGCCACATCAACAGCAAGTAGTTCAAACCCTGCACAGCTTGTTTGGCAGCAAACCCAACATGTTGGTTCATATCGATTCCATTAAAGAGATGGAGAACAAGAAGTGCCAGATCGTTATCTACGTGGAGGAGAAGCTGCAGCATCCAACCAACGACACAAAACGCATACTCGCCACTGAACTTTCCAACTATTTGAACCAAGCCTCCTTGAAACCCCAGCTCACCAACCTGGGCATCGTGGAAGCTTTAGCTTTGGTATTGCCCGATGAAGATCAGCTAAAGGAGTATCTGGAGAACCCTCCAAAGGGCGTGGATCCGCGCATGTGGCGGCAAGCCAACTTGGACAATCCCGATCCGAGTAAATTCATTCCCGTTCCTATGATCGGTTTCAACGATCTTAAGTGGCGTGTAAAGTGTCAAGAACAGGAGACGGACACACATGCCATGTACATGAAAAAGGTGGAGGGGGAGCTCACAGAGCTGCGGCAACGACACGCCACCGCCACGGCAAAGATTTTGGAGCACAAACGTAAACTGGCCGAGCTCAGTCATCGTATACTCAGGGTAGGAGTGAATCTCCTTCTTTCTTTCTCCCAAAGATAACTAATTCCCTACTCTTTACAGATCATTGTAAAGCAGGAGTGCACTCGGAAGGTGGGAACTTCTCTGACGCCCGAAGAGGAGGCCATGCGCACCAAGCTGCAGAATATGCAAGCCGTAGTTTCAGCGCCCACTCAGTTTAAGGGACGGCTCAGTGAACTGCTCTCACAGATGCGAATGCAGCGAAACCAATTCGCCGTCAACGGAGGAGCGGAGTACGCCATCGACAAGGATGCCGAGGACGAGATGAAAACGTTCCTTACCATGCAGCAGCGCGCTATGGAAGTGCTTAGTGAAACTGTTAACAAAGACCTGAAGGCACTGGATGTTATCATAAAGGGATTGCCCGAACTGCGGCAATCGTGATAGAAGAACTGAACTGTTGAATAAACCACCCGAATGTTGAACACTACCAACATGTTTTGATGATCGAGTCAACGGACTAGTTGTGGCCGTTACACTTCTCCCATTATGCTGTCGTTTAGCATTTCCTGTCGCGTTGAACTTGCACTTTTACGGCAATGAGCCGAAACAATCGAAACGGGTTCACACATTCGTCCCCATTGCTGCGGAAATACTCGTAATTGTGTGGGTCAATGCACTTGCACTCAGCTGCTCACAAGGCGCCCGATTTTTCCCTGGCCACCGCCTCAAATTGGACAATTTCGACGCCGAGGCAGCGGGCAATAGCTCGGACTCATTATGAGTGACAAACTGTTCGTTGGTGGCAGTTCCAGTTTGTTCAACTCCAGCTACGAGATCGGCTTGGGCATCACTGTTACATTAACATTATTATGCACTCTGGCGTGTGTGCCTACATATGTGCATGCACAGGTCTAGTTTGTCTCGTTACATATTTATTTTCTTGTGTGGGAAACTCGTTTTCTCCCAGCCAGCCTGGCTCCTGGGCTGCCGGTTGGTTGGTTGGTTGGTTGGTCGGTCGGTACGTTGTTAGCGCACACTTCCGAGCTTCCGTTTTTTGATCGCGGAGCGCCAGTATAAATGGATTGGCCAGCTCCAAGGAGGCCTCACTTCATGTGGGATCTCTGAAAGTGAACGTGTTTTCATCCGGAGCACCGCCTATGTGCACCAGAAAGTGATTTGCGAAAAGCAATTGGATTTGGGCCAACGACATCGATATGAACGGCTTGCTGATAGTGAGTTTAGGGATTAGTAATGAAATCAAACACGTAGGACTTAATCCTGCTCCAATTGCAGCTTCTGTTGTGCGCCTTCTGCTGCAGTGTGGCTGCCAAGCCTCCGGCAGCTCGACGGGCACAACTCCACGACGACGTTCAGCTCATCCACCCGCACATCATCACTATAGAGCGTTTGGAGAATCTTCTCCGGCGGGCTGGCGAAATATTCGGACCTGCCCTAGAGGAGGATGCCATGGCCGAGGCTAGCAGCCAGGTGCATGAGCAAGTGCAGCCACAGGCCCAGTTCCAGCCCCAGCAGCGGATGCTGCCGCCAACCGAGCAGCCATACAACTTCTACCTGCCGCTCTTCGACTATGTGGAGCCAAAGTTGGACGCCAAGAGCCGGATGCTGGAAAAGATCGCTCCGCCGCCCCTGGAGCGCAAGCTCGAGCACAACTACTATGCTGATAAGCCAAAGAAGAAGCCAAAAAAGTTCAACGCGGCCACCAAGCACATAAATCTCAATCTCAAGTGGCTTAACACCTACGAGAAGGCCATGGGCGGGACCACGCCCCCCAAGGCTATCTATCTCGAACAAGACGAGCGTAATAGGATAAACTTTGATGACTCCTTCTTTGCAGTGGACATGCAAGTGAAGATGCCGGATAACCAGCCCCATAAGGATCCTCCTCGGGCGGAACTCCTGCAGCACGGCGAGGAGCAGGCCGAGGAGGACCTGATGGCGGCTCCGGCGCACATTGCCTACAACATCAATGAACGTCGCTCTTAAAGGGGTACTGCTGTTTTTTTTGCTAGGTTTAGTCAGTTGTAAAAAATGCTACAATATATGTGTACTCCATATGAGTGATGGCTACAGCAGAGCTCCTTACTTCGCCTCCTTCTTCTTCTTTTTGAGTTCCTTGCAGAAGCCTTCGGCAGCAGCCACCTCGGGTGGAACCACCTGGTTCTTGAGGGCCTCCTCCGCCTCCATTTTGGCCACTCCCTCGCGCACCACCCGTTCAACATCATCCAGCAGACCAGAAGCCCCGAAGCGGAATCGTTCGGGTGTCAGCCAGCGAGGCCCAAGTGTTTCATTGACAAGCGTCATCCATGCGATGGCATCTCGAACAGTCCTCACTCCTCCCGCTGGCTTGAGACCCACAATCTGGCAAGTTCGGCGTTTGAATTCCTGTATGGCAAATATCATAACCAGGCCCACGGGGAGAGTAGCATTGACGGTCTCCTTGCCCGTGGAGGTCTTGATGAAATCGGCTCCAGCCAACATGCAGGCCATGGACGCCTTATAGACCTAAAACATGGAGTTTAAGCGTTAATCTATAAGTCGACAAACTGGGGGGGATTTCGACTTACATTTTCCATTGTGCCCAGTTCACCAATCGCCAGGATTGTCTTGAGGTGAGCCTGCTGGCCGCAGGCACTACGCATAAGCACCACCTCGTTGTAGACTCCCTCCCAGTCTCCCACCAAAGCCAATTGCCGGTTGATCACGATGTCGATTTCGGTGGCACCCGCCAGAATGGCGTGGCTAATCTCCTGCAGGCGCGTTTGCAGGCCGTACTGGCCAGTGGGGAATCCCGTGGCCACTGCTGCAATAGCAACCCTATCCAGCTTGTCGTACTGCTGGAGCGTTACATAGGCGTCCTTCACTCTAGCCGGGTAGACGCAGACGGCTGCGGTGTGCATCTCTGAGATGAGGGCGCGATCGAAAAACTTGTCAAAGAACTGCGGCTCGAAGGGATAACAGGCACGGAGGCACAGCCTCCGGACATTGGCCGCCGTATCATCGCCGGCCAGTGTGGTCAGATCGGTCAGCATCATTGCTCGGAGAGCCCACGCAACCTCGTTGACCCCGCTCACATGGCAGCGTTGGGAAACAGTCGTGGCAATCTCCTCGATCTGGCGCAACGAAATGTTGACGTTCAACAGCGAGGGGTCTGTAAAAATAGATATCCATTAAAATAAGTATAGATTGCATTTTAAGTTAAGTATTACCAAACGGGAGGGTTTTGTTCACTTCCAGTTCCTTGGTCTCCATCTTATCTGTCGATTTCTTGTTTTCCTCCCCAGCGAACTTGACCTTCTAATCTTCTTCTGTCCCAACCTTACCCGAAAACACGCAGTCTTATCAATTTGAATATGGAACAGCTGATCGCAGGGTTGCCACTCTATTTACTGATAATTTCAGGGGTGCAGTACCGTTATAAGATCACCAAATATTTATGTTTTCATGACACACTTTTAGAAAATATTTAAATTAAAATGAGAAAGTTAAACAATGACGGCATGTTACTGAGTTGTTACGTTTATTGCATTGCTATAATACTTTCAAAAGGCACTTAGCTGAAAATATATAGCTAATATCATTAAATAACAAAAATTTTGTTGTTCTTTGTTTTCGAAATTGCACTACACGGAGGTATACGCATTAATTAAGTACTTGCGCTAATTGTACTATTAGTTGGGGTTTAACGGTGTTTGGCCCACTGCTCCCAATATTCTCGCTTTTGCATTTCATATAGTCGCGAAAGGGTTCGATCATAGGCGAATAGCTCCTCTTCACCTGTGAAAACACTGGACTGGGACTCTTTCTGCAAACATAAAATATATGTTAAAAATATATATACAAAAAGAACATTTTTTTAAAATATTTTACTAACCGATCCGTGTTTTATTTTTAGGTCGTCCATCAGTGCTCGGTCGGAGTCGGATATGCCCTTGGAACCGCCTGTGAAGTTAAACAGATTGTCCAGGGATGTGTCTGCCGATATGACTACACGCACTCGGTTGTCGTATAGTGTATCTATTAGCGTAATAAAGCGCCGCATCTGTGACTTCACATCGAGGGTCAGTTGGGGCACATCGCGGATGAGGATGGTGTGAAAGAACTGGGAAATCTGCAGATAGTCGCTGCCAGCCAGAGCCTAATTAATGGATTATGTCATTGGATTCATCTTAATTAGCACAATTAATTATTGCTCACTCTGTTGCATAGCTCGTCAAAGGTGCTGTCCAGCACCTGACCGCATGTGCGACTGAAAGTAAGGTTCCGCCCCAAGTGGGTGATGGTACGCGGTCGGATGATATCATTTTCCTCAGAGCACAGGATCTTAAACATGCGATTCATGTCGGCATCCGCATCTGTCTGGCCTTTGACAAACCAGTTTGTGTCTCCGGACTTGGCAATCCGGCGATAGTCGATCGAATCAAGCTTGGACGCTTTACAGCGCTTTTGCAGAAGCGCAATAAAAGGTAGGAAATTGGTTCGCTGCAATCCATTCTTGTACAAATCCTCGGGATGACGGTTGCTGGTGGCAATGATGACAATCCCATGACGAAAGAGATGCGTGAACAGTCGTTTTAGCACCATCGCATCGGCTATGTCCGTCACTTGAAACTCATCAAAGCAGATTAACCAGGATTCTCTTGCTATCATGTCCGCTACCGGTTTTGTGGGATCAAAGGGTTCTGGCTTTTCAGAGTTGAAAGATCGATCTGCAGGTCCATGCAACGTCTTGGCTTCGTGGATCCGAGCATGAACATTTGTCATGAAGGCCGTAAAATGAACGCGCTGTTTGCGATGTATCTGAAAGTAATCAGAATGTATGAGGCACATTTGTTCACGTCATCGTTAAACGAATCGTTCATTACATGAGGGCAACAGTCGAAGAAGAGGTCCATTAGAGTTGTCTTGCCAACGCCCACACTTCCGTACAAGTATAATCCTAGAGGAGCGTGGCTGCCCGCTGTAATATCATCGGGATCATCTTCTGTTTGTGGTTTGGCGCCGAAAAGCCTGCTGAAAAAGCCTCCACCGCCTCGTCCGCTTTTGTAGGTGGGCGTGTAGTTTTTAATCCTATGGTACACTGCATCTAGCTCCCTCATCGTTTGCATTTGCCTGTCGTCGGCCATCAATTGTCCCGTTTTCAGGCGCTCCTGGTATTCCTGCATGGGCGCCAGGCTGCTCATGTGGCAAACCGGCGCCAACAGGACCTTAGGAGTGCGCTGCGCACAGCGGACGATGAACCCGAGATGGTAATGAAGCATTGTGGAGCAGTACAATTAGCGCATCAGAAGATATTTTTTGCTCCGTGTCAACTTATCATTACATAAAACTAAACGATTCCGCGTATCTGACCGCGAATTTTTTTTGGCTGGCCGTGAATTTTGCAACGGCCTTGCCATACAGCTGGCACATCAGCTGTGCTAGCTGAGATTATTTACTAAAACTCATCATGTCACTTAATTTTTTTTAAATAATTTGTTGAAATGTTAAAAAATTATTTTAGAGACTGTATCAGTATGTTTTATTTAAAAAGTCACAAAGTTCGGTGTAATAACGAATATACAGCGCTGGAACGTCAGCTGTTTTTGCTGAGATGCCAGATTTTCCGGTCGACTTTGGCGGAACTTTTGAAATTGGCAGTTGAGGAATGTAATGTTTCATTATTATTATATCCTTACTATGGGGAATTAAGTGACTTCTTCTCCACCAAATTATTTTAACATTCTTCTTTATAATTGATTATTTATAATAATATTGCTCTTTGTTCAAACACCAGCTCTCTTTTTTTGTGCCTACTTGATACATTTTAGAAATATCGCTAAATTTTCAATAATTTTATTGATATCTGTCCGGTTTCTTAAGATCTCCTTGGCACGTGATTTTTCTTCAAAAGGATACAAAGGAAAAATCATTAAACGTTTTGCAATCCACATATTTGATACAATAAATTAATAACCATAAAACAGTATTCTTCCGCCACCTAGAATGTGAGGTAATAAAGGGATTAAGAAATCAATGAAATCATTGTTTTGATAACAATCAAATCTCACAGGTAATATAGATGGGCAATGGTGGTTATACTATTCAACTTCCTGGACGATTCGCGTGATTTGAGTCAGATAGTCAGGTGTAAACATCAACTAGTTTTCCCCTATTTACAGCCGTTCTTAATGGCCAATTATCTGCACTGGACTAGGGATTTTCTTTTGTTTCGATTTAGAATATAATGAATTCGAATGTGATTAGATAAACATTTGGCGCACTATCTGCTGAAGGCTCAGATAAGATGTTACAGGTGTTAGCCACTTGCAGCGGATCCACTCAAGGTGTCTATCGAACCTGGATTTCCAGAGGTCTGGATCATTATAAATAGCACTGCACTTTCGCGTCCACCACAGTCCACTGCATTTTGCGACACCACTCACGTACTTGAAACAACGTAAACATGGCCATGATACCCGTGAGCTACAACGAGAAGGATAACGTCTGGAGGGGAGCCAATCGAAACTCCATCTACAAATATGACACCTCCGTTGGCAGGATTATTTTCAACAACATGCGAAACTGGCCAAAGAACGTCTGCCAGGTGTGTGTTTTAAGGAGGATGTCTTTAGAGAAATCAGATTGTGTAACCCTTCCTCATCCTCTAGATATGCGATGTGGATGGAGTGACTGTCACCTTCGAGCAAGGACTTACCTGGGCCATTCGCATAGCCCAGTATCTGAAGAAGCGTGGACTCAACTACAAGGATGTCATCGGGATTGCTGCCAAGAACTCAACCTATGTAATGCCCCTGGGTGTGGCTTGTCTGATGAATGCAACACCCTTCCATGCGGTTAATCCTGTGCTCGATCAAGGTAAGTCAGGAGCTAAAGAGATCTCTTGGTTAGTTAATTATGTGTTTTATTTGTGACCCAGGTACTCTGACGCATGTGTTCTCTATCACCAAGCCAACTCTGATATTCTGTGATGGCCAGGAGTACCAGAAGGTCCATGAAGCCACCAAGGGATGGCATCCGGAGATCTTCACCCTAACCGATCATATTGAGGGAATTTCGAGCATTGAAACCCTACTGGATCCCACCAATACGGAAAGGATGTATCAGTGAGTACAATGAGACTTCAGCCACATAATAGGTTACTAATTAATGATTATTTTAGGCCGGAGCCCTTGAGGGATGGTGACCAGACTGTGGCTATTCTGTGCTCGTCTGGAACCACTGGCTTGCCCAAGGCAGTATGCATTTCCAACAGCATTCTGATTCAGGATAGCATGTGAGTTTCTTGCTTATTAAAACCAAATAGCAATCATTATTTTAACTCTATAATATCCAATCGTAGGCTGATCACCAGTGAGTCGGTGATTTACATTGGAAGCTGCCTGGACTGGATCACCGGACTGTGGGCCTTTGTGTTTAGCACCGTTTTTGGATGCACTCGTATTATTACCAACAAGCCCTTCACCCCCGAATATTTCGTGAGTCTGGTGAAGAAGTACAAGATCAATTACGCCGTACTGCCGCCCCGTCATCTTTCGGCTCTTATTACCTGCCCGGATGCCACTCCTGAAGCCCTGTCGTCCATAACGCTCCTCAATTATGGCGGTGGCTCGGTTTCCTCTTCGACTTTGCAGCGGTCCCAGGAGATCTGCAAAAGCGCCATGCTTAACTCCGGCTATGGAATGACGGAGGTGGGCGCCATCACCATCAACATCGGAATCAGCAATGTGTCGTCGGCGGGAAGACCCATTCCTGGTATCAAAATTCGCATCGTCGATGAGGACGGCAAAAATCTGGGCTACAATGAGGTGGGCGAGATCTACGTTCACACGGGTCAGGCCTGGAATGGTTACTACGGTAATCCGGTCGAGACACGTCGCATGCAGGACTTTGAGGGCTGGTTCCACACCGGCGACCTGGGCTACTTCGATGAACAGAACTTCCTCTACATAGTGGACCGCAAGAAGGAGATCCTCAAGTACCAGGGACTCCATTACTGGCCCACCGAGATCGAAAGCGTCATCACGGAGATGCCGCAGGTGCAGGATGTGTGTGTGGTGGGCATCTATGATGAGCGGGAGGGCGATGCAGCAGGAGCTCTGGTGGTGAAGGCTAAGGGAGCGACTGTCTCGGCCAAGGAGATTGCGGATCATGTGGCCAAGAGGCTTCCCGCTACGCAGAAGCAGCTCCGGGCCGGAGTCGTCTTTACGGACAAACTGCCCGCCAATGTCAATGGCAAAACAATGCGCAAAGTGGCACGCGACGTTTTCATAGCTGAAAATGGGACTCGCAAGTGAGATCTGTTCCACTCGAAGTATGTTTGTAATCTTAAGTGCTGGGAAATAATAGGAACGCTTCAAACTGTTGGCGAAGCACCCTTGGTCGAGGGTTCTCGACGAGAGGGTGACCTTTGGATAGCAATAAATTGTGACTGCAGTGGACACTAATCCCTTAAATCCCCTGAACGAAACTGCATTGTTAATATATACCTTGTCTTACCATTAATATTTGAGTTTATAAAGTTGTTTGTTTTTATTGAACTGAAGAGCGAATAAAACTTATTGTAAAATCTCCATTTCAAATGAAACAAAGAAAGCCAAATATTGGCCTTGTCAGCAGTACCGGGTATCGTATAGTCGAAAGCTTTATTAATGGACGTACTTACATAAATGTGTGCATCTTAATATTTCACAGAGTTTTGTCGTCGATATATTAGAAACTAAAAGTTTCTAAAAGTTTAGAAACTAAAAAAAGGTTGGCAAATTGATTATAATTGATTCTTTAATTGTAACATACTTTTAGACAGTTATATTAATTTTTTCGAACTACAAAGCTTTCTGATAACTTTGAAATACTCTCATAATTGGAGCTCTTAGAAATATCTACTGATATTCTTTAAGATTAATGTCTCTTATGAACTCTTATTATCTAAAATTTTTCAAACTAGTTTTTATGTTATAGAATTGCTTCTATGGATTTGTCTCAATTACTATTATTACTTATATGACTTTAAGTTTTTTAAAATTAGTTTGATAAGATTTTGTATTATCAAAAATAGCTTATTAAGATTAGAATTTTGTTGAGAAGCAGGTGTTTCATTGATGCAGGTCATCCATTACAGACAATTTTTCCAATTTAGCTATCACTATAAATATGGTTCCACTTCCCGGTTATAGGCAGTCACACTTTGGAAAGTGATAATTAAAGACGTCGACGATCGGCTAACAAAATGGAAGCATTTCCAACGACTTACGATGCCAGGGACAGGATCTGGAGCGGATCAAAGCGCTCTCCAATCTATAGTGAGGAAACTTCCTTGGGAAGAATTATCTTAAAAACTATGAGAACCTTTCCAAAAAACGTGTGCCAGGTAAGTCCATAAATATTTCTATAAAACTATAACAGACATTACTAATAATTGAAAAAACTCTTTTAGATCGATGATGTTGATGGCGTGTCAGTGACCTTTGAACAAGGAATTTCGTGGGCTATTCGGATGGCCCAGCACTTCAAGAAACGAGGTCTGAAACACTCCGATGTTATAGGCATTGTAGCCAGGAACACCACTTACGTAATGCCTTTGGGAGTGGCATGTCTTCTCAATGCAACACCTTTTCACGCAGTGAATCCGACTATGGATGAGGGTTTGTATTTATTTTCTTTTAAAGTTAATTTCCCCAAGTGACCTATGGATATTACGAACAGCAACTACCAACCACGTGTTTTCCATAACCAAACCAAGCCTGATATTCTGCGATGGCCAAGACTACCAGAAGGTCCGGGCAGCTACCAGCGAGTGGCAACCGGAGATCTTCACAATCACCGAACCCCTTCCAGGAGTACCGCACATTGAGACCTTGCTGGATCCTACTCCGACCGAGTTCTGTTATCAGTGAGTTGGCCTATTTAGGCCTTGTTAGTAGAGAGATTACATTGATTACTTGCAGACCAGAGCCCCTGAAGGAAGGTGGCGACCAAACTGCGGCTATTTTGTGCTCCTCGGGGACCACCGGCTTACCCAAGGCTGTTTGTATTTCTAATCGGTGCTTGGTGAGCCTTGAGTTCTTGTAAGTCTTAAAGGTTTTAAAGTTTCCGAACTGACTACAATTAATATATATAACTTTTTTAGTATGATTAATAACGACATGGTAACATACTCAGCTAGTGGCTTGGATTGGTACAGTGGCCTGTCCTCTTTCGTCATGTCTACCACAATCGGATGTACCCGGATCATTACCAACAAACCCTTTTCTGCCGAATATTTTGTCCAACTGGTGGAGAAGTACAAGATTACCAACGCCATCTTTCCGCCGCGACATTTGTCCGCTTTGGTGAACTGCCCGGCGGCCACCAAAGAGACATTGACCTCTTTGATAAGTTTATTTTATGGAGGAGGAATCACCTCCATGGAAACACAGAAACGTCTCCAGGAACTCGTCCCTAAATGTGTTCTGACATCCGGATATGGATTTACTGAAGCCGGAGGCGTGACCGCCGTCTTGGGATTGGGTAGCGGGAACACTGCGGGAAAACCTGTATCTGGGGTGAAAATTCGAATTGTTGATGACGATGGAAAGTTCTTGACCTACAATGAAGTGGGTGAGATCTGCGTAAAAACTGGCCTACCCTGGAATGGATACTACGGAAATCCACTGGAGTCACGACGCATGCAGGATTTTGAGGGATGGTACCACTCTGGTGATCTGGGCTACTTCGATGAAAAGAATCTACTGTATATCGTGGACCGCAAAAAAGAGATCCTCAAGTACCAGGGCAATCACTACTGGCCATCCGAAATTGAGGCTGCCATATCGGAGTTGTCGCAGGTCCAGGATGTGTGCGTGGTGGGTATTTATGACGAGAAGAATGGAGACTCAGCTGGTGCCTTGGTGGTCAAGAAGAAAGGTGCCTCCGTCACCGAGAAGGAGATCATCGACCATGTGGCCAAGCGACTGCCTGTCGTTTATAAACAACTCCATGCCGGAGTTCAATTTACGGAGGAGCTTCCCGCCAATCCAAATGGAAAGACAGTCAAGCGGGCAGCTCGCGAGCAGTTTTTGGCTAAAAAGTCAGCTGCGGCTTAAAACTAAATACTCTGGGAAATTGGAATTTAAAATACTTACTTTTATTTATTTAATATTAATTATACATGAAAAAACACAACTAAATATAAATAAACTGATGCCAAAATTAAAATATCTTACAGATAAAAGATATCAATATCGAACTTAAAAAAAACGGCAAGTCAGCATGAAAAAGCACAAAAATCGCATAAATGTGCTGATTCAGCAAGAGTTGTTTAAAAATCTGTTGATAAAATGATATTATGGATTAAGTAATTGCTATTATTTTTTAACAAGTTATTTACCTATATTTTTATGAATGAAATACCTTATCAGACAAATAGTATTGATAAGACCTGTCTGGGGGATGGAAATAAAAACACCACTTACGCATAGATTAGCGATTTATTATTTTATTAGGCTAATTCGAAATACTCTATTTAGAGAGGTTAGATGATAAACTACTGACATTTTCACTGATGAAAAATATGTAGTTTTTGATACATTTAAATAAAAAATTTACCTTCAAGAGTGAAAGTGCATTATAATTAATTAAAAATAAAAAGTTTTATACTTCTTGATATACAACTTCTCAACGACCCAAAGACCCAGTGTATAAACAGGTTTATGGCAGTAAGCCTGCTTCATTTACAATCAATCTTTTTTGTTTACAATTTAAAGTATAATGAAGTTGAAATTAAAACCAAGAATTTAAAGCTACGGGTAGTTTATACGATTGTATATAATAAGAGGATACAACACATATGAACTAGATAAGATACGAGAACAACGCTAAAAAGATTTAATCAAATAAATAAAAGTGCTGAGACATCCTGACTCTTATTTATCTGATAGAAGGTGTAAAAGACCTTAAACAGAGTAAACACTTGCACTTTGTGGTTAACAGCTGAGAAGGTAAACCTAAACTTGGTCTATTGAACTTTCGACTTACTCCGATAAGTTAGACGTGAGAGTCTATCAATTTGTCTATAAATTTAGTCTGCCTATAAATAAGAGTTAAACTTTTGGAGAGGCACAGTCGTCTGGTGTTTGCCATAGAAGCCACATCTTTGGAGTATAAAATAAACCATGGCCCAAGCATCTGGGAACGTTATCTATCAGGATGGAGTTTGGAATGGGGCCCCACTCACCCCCACGTACAACCCCGACGTCTCAGTGGGAAAAGTTATCTTTAACAGCATGAGAACTTGGCCTAGAAATGTGTGCCAGGTGCGTTGCCCTCGAGCCAGCTATCGTTACTTACCTTCCTCAATAAATTTGTGCTTAACTTTTAAACAGATCAACGATGTTGATGGCGAGGAAGTCACTTTCGGAGAAGCCCTTACATGGGCCATCAGGATTGCACAGTACTTCAAAAGCAAAGGTCTGGGACATAAGGATATCATTGGTGTTACCATGAGGTATTCCAAATATTCCATGTCCCTAGGTGTGGCTTGTTTGATGAATGCAACGCCCTTTCATTCAATTACCAATTTGCTAAACGAAGGTAAAATGGATTATTAATAGTGCAAGTATCAAAAGTTAAGTATTTTTATAATTATTTAGCCACCACGAAGCATGTCTTTTCCATAACTAAGCCGAAAGTAGTATTTTGCGATGGTGGGGACATTGAAAAGATTCAAAATGCAACTGCCGCTTGGAAACCGGATATCTTCACTCTCACGGATCACGTGGAAGGAGTTCCCAGCATTGAAACTCTGCTTAAACCAACTGGCACGGAAACGATGTATCAGTCAGTATTCTCTTCTTTACAATATTAACAATATACTATCTAATGGCTATCAAATCCAGGCCAGAACCTTTGAAAGAGGGCGGCGATCAGACTGTGGTTATTCTGTGCTCATCGGGAACAACGGGTCTGCCCAAGGCGGTGTGCATTTCCAATCACTTTCTGCTTTTGGACACCATGTACGTAAAGGCCTTAAAAGTCAAAGGACTTGCTCAATTTAACCTATTTTCCCATAGACCCTCTACCAGCGAGATGGTAATCTATACACCCAGTGGACTGGATTGGATGACGGGTCTGGTGACTTTTGTTTACAATACCATATCGGGATGCAAACGCATTGTTTCCAATCAACCATTTTCACCCGAGTACTTTGTGGAATTGGTTAAGAAGTATAAGCTTCACGCAGGTGTCCTAGCGCCCAGGCATCTAAGTGCCCTGGCCAGTTACCCGGAGGCCACTCCGGATGTTATGGCTTCTGTAATAAACATCCACTACACTGGTGGGTGGGTATCTGAAGCTACTTTGAGTAAAATCCAGGAGATATGCCCGAATGCTATGTTGACCTGTGGCTACGGAATGACCGAGGTGGGAATTGTGACAGCAAAAATTGGATTTGGGCATATTGTCTCTGCGGGAATTCCAGTGCCGGGAGTAAGATTTCGTATCGTCAGCG
Organism: Drosophila ananassae; assembly: GCF_017639315.1. NCBI lineage: Eukaryota > Metazoa > Arthropoda > Insecta > Diptera > Drosophilidae > Drosophila > Drosophila ananassae. The sequence goes on along the minus strand of NC_057929.1, from coordinate 5,710,627 downwards.
AGGAGGGCGCCAATCTCACGTACGATGAAGTGGGTGAGATCTACGTGCACACCAACCGCCACTGGAATGGATACTACGGAAATGAGGTGGAGACGCGTAATTTGCAGGATTCCGAGGGCTGGTTCCACACCGGTGATCTGGGCTATTTCGACAAGGATAACTATCTCTATATAGTAGATCGTAAAAAGGAGATGCTTCGCTATGAAAGTCTTAGCTACTTTCCCACCGAAATCGAAAGTGTGATCTCCCAACTGCCGCAGGTCCAAGATGTGTGCGTGGTGGGAATCTACGATGAACGAGTAGGTGACGAGGCAGGTGCCTTAGTGGTCAGGACTCCAGGAGCGGAGCTAACTGCCCAGGAGATTGTGAATTATGTGGCTAAGAACCTGCCCTCCGTTGAAAGACAGTTGCATGCTGGAGTTCAATTCACCGACAAGCTCCCAACGAATGTCAATGGCAAGACTTTGCGAAAAGCAGCCAGGGAGGAGTTTGCCGCCAAAAAAAGGGCAGGTTCTTAAGATAGTAGGGCCACAATTCTTTACCAACCAAAGAGTGCTTCGACGTTAAATGAGTATAAGCCTGATATTAGACTTAGTTGCCCAGTTTCTTTTTCCAGTCCAACTTAAACTAGTTGTATCTAAATAAAAACGTTAATCCCCTTCAAAAATTATGATACATGCATGGAAGGACAATATCGCTGGGAACCAGGAAGGACTGGTTCCCAGCTGTATGCTGATGGCTGTATTCTCGACTAGTTCCCATCCGATAGTTGAGTGATCCAGGAGTCCCCTGTTGCCCCAAACCAAGCCCATATCTTGGCCAATTCCCATCCGATCCTTGAGCGGAGTACCTCAAACGATTTGTAGTTCCACTCTCCTTCAATCTGCATCAAAATCTCGCAACAAAATTTGTTATCCCCATTTTTCGATTTTTTCTAATGGACCCCCTTGTAAAATCCTGGATTTCCACTTTTGCCCCAAACCAAGCCCATATCTTGGCCAATTTCCATTCGATCCTTGAGCGGATTACCTCAAACGATTTGTAGTTCCACTCTCCTTCAATCTGCATCAAAATCTCTAAACAAATTTTTCGATCCCAATTTTTCGATTTTTTCTCATGGACCCCCTTGTAAAATCCAGGATTTCCACTTTTGCCCCAAACCAAGCCCATATCTTGGCCAATTCCCATCCGATCCTTGAGCGGAGTATCTTAATCGATTTGTATTTCCACTCTCCTTCAATCTGCATCAAAATCTCGAAACAAAATTTTCGATCCCCATTTTTCGATTTTTTCTGATGGACCCCCTTGTAAAATCCTGGATTTCCACTTTTGCCCCAAACCAAGCCCATATCTTGGCCAATTTCCATTCGATCCTTGAGCGGATTACCTCAAACGATTTGTAGTTCCACTCTCCTTCAATCTGCATCAAAATCTCTAAACAAATTTTTCGATCCCAATTTTTCGATTTTTTCTCATGGACCCCCTTGTAAAATCCAGGATTTCCACTTTTGCCCCAAACCAAGCCCATATCTTGGCCAATTCCCATCCGATCCTTGAGCGGAGTATCTTAATCGATTTGTATTTCCACTCTCCTTCAATCTGCATCAAAATCTCTAAACAAATTTTTCGATCCCAATTTTTCGATTTTTTCTCATGGACCCCCTTGTAAAATCCAGGATTTCCACTTTTGCCCCAAACCAAGCCCATATCTTGGCCAATTCCCATCCGATCCTTGAGCGGAGTACCTTAATCGATTTGTAGTTCCATCCCCCTTCAATCTGCATCAAAATCTCGAAACTTAATTTTTTATCCCCATTAATCGATTTTTTCTGATGGACCCCCTTGTAAAATCAAGGATGTCCACTTTATGCCCCAAAACAAGTCCATATCTTGGCCAATTCCCAACCGATTCTTGAGCGGAGTACCTTAATCGATTTGTAGTTCCATTTCCCTTCAATATGCATCAAAACCCATTATTTTATTTTTTCTGAGGGACCCTCTTGTAAAATCCAGGATGTCCACTTTTGTCCGAAAACCAAGCCTATATCTTGGCCAATTCCCATCCGATCCTTGAGCGGAGTACCTTAATCAAACGATTTGTGGACCGCGCCAAGGGTTAGAGGAATCAAATTAAGTATGTTGAGGGTTACACAAGTGTCTGGCGATAACATTTTAAGCTTTTTTAATTTGCCTGAATTGTTTGATAAGATATGATGCTGCGAACTTTGATACATCACTGTAGTCAGCCGCCAGACTAGGTGACGACCGACCTGCGTGTGGTTCTTAGGCAGTTACATATATAAATAAAGGAAAACAATTTTTTTATTAATTTTTAAAAAAAAAATAATTTTTTTTTAAAACAATAATTTTATGGTTATGGTTGACATTTTAGGAACTTTAGGAGCTTTGATATAAGTTTTTTTTGCATTACATGTTGTTTCGACACCGGTTTAAGAGGTTTTCTGTTTTATTCGACTTTATCAGAAAAGGGTTTTTGTGATAAGAATGGCTTTGGTTTCAAATTTTTGGCATCACATAGCAATTACTATAAAAAGAGCTCCACCGGACCAGTAGAAACAGTAAACTTTTTGTAAGTGGTGGATATAGACTAGGATTATACTATAACCAAATGAAAGATCTCACAAGTTACGATGCCCAGGAAAGGATATGGAGCGGAAAGAAACGCTTCCAAATGTATAGCGAAGAAACGTCGTTGGGTATGGTTATCTGCAAAACTATGAGAACCTTCCCAAAAAATGTGTGCCAGGTAAGTCAATAACTACTTATATCTAGGGCCATAACTATAACATCCATAACTAATGATTTAAAAACCTCTTTTAGATCAATGATGTAGATGGCGTGTCAGTGACCTTTGAACAAGGAATTTCATGGGCTATTCGGATGGCCCAGCACTTCAAGAAACGAGGTCTGAAACACTCCGATGTTATAGGCATTGTAGCCAGGAACACCACTTACGTAATGTCTTTGGGAGTGGCTTGTTTTCTCAATGCAACACCCCTTCACGCAGTGAATCCGGGTATGGATGAGGGTTTGTATTAATTTCTTTTGAAGTTTATTTCCCCAAATGACCTACGGATATTACGAACAGCTACTACCAACCACGTGTTCTCCATAACCAAACCAAGCCTGATATTCTGCGATGGCCAAGACTACCAGAAGGTCCGGGCAGCTACCAGCGAGTGGCAACCGGAGATCTTCACAATCACCGAACCCCTTCCAGGAGTACCGCACATTGAGACCTTGCTGGATCCTACTCCGACCGAGTTCTGTTATCAGTGAGTTGGCCTATTTAGGCCTTGTTAGTAGAGAGATTACATTGATTACTTGCAGACCAGAGCCCCTGAAGGAAGGTGGCGAGCAAACGGCGGCTATTTTGTGTTCCTCGGGGACCACCGGCTTACCCAAGGCTGTTTGTATTTCTAATCGATGCTTGTTGAACCTTGAGAGTTTGTAAGTCTTAAAGGTTCCAAAGTTCCCCAACGTACAACCATTAATATATACATATATATTTTTTAGTATGCTGAATAACGAAGTGGTATTTTACTCCGCCTCTGGCTTGGATTGGTATACTGGCCTGACCTTTTTCATCATGTCTACCACTATCGGCTTTACCCGTATCATTACCAAGAAACCCTTTTCTGCCGAATATTTTGTCCAACTTGTGGAGAAGTACAAGATTACCAATGCCATTTTTCCGCCGCGGCAGTTATCCGCTTTGGTTAATTGCTCTGCGGCCACTAAGGAGTCCTTAATATCTTTGGAACGTATATTTTACGGCGGAGGAATCACCTCCATTGAAAACCAAAAGCGTCTTCAGGAACTAGTCCCAAAAGCTGTTTTGTTATCCGTTTATGCATTTACTGAAGCCGGATTCATTGCCGCACTTTGGGGATTGGGTAGTGGGAACTCGGTGGGAAATCCTCTTACTGGAATAAAAATCCGAATTGTGGATGACGACGGAAAGTTCTTAACCTACAATGAAGTAGGTGAAATCTACGTTAAAACTGGACTACCCTGGAATGGGTACTATGGCAATTCTCTGGAATCACGATGGATGCAGGACTTGGATGGATGGTACCACACCGGGGATCTGGCCTACTTCGACGAAAAGAATCTGCTGTACATCGTGGACCGCAAAAAAGAGATCCTCAAGTACCAGGGAAATCACTACTGGCCGTCCGAAATTGAGGGTGCTGTATCGGAGTTGTCCCAGATCCAGGAGGTGTGTGTGGTGGGTATTTATGACGAGAAGAATGGAGACTCCGCCGGTGCCTTGGTGGTTAAGAAGAACGGTGCCTCCATCAACGAGCAGGAGATCATCGACCATGTGGCCAAACGACTGCCTGTCGTTTATAAACAACTCCATGCTGGAGTTCAATTTACTGAGCAGCTTCCAGCTAATTTAAATGGAAAGACTGTCAAGAGGGCAGCTCGCGAAGAGTTTATAGCTAAAAAGTTAGCTGCAGTTTAAATATTTGTTAGAATTTTTAATGGTATCTAATTTTATGACGAGTCAGGAGTTTGCAAGGCAAAAGCATTTCCTTGGAGTTTAAAATGATCCTTGACCCAACCACAATTTCTGTAACTAAATAAAATCGCATAATACTTTATTTTAATTTAAATCTTAACTTTATTTTTAAAATATTAATCTTTAAGGGTCCCTGAGTTGTGTTTAAATCATCTTGTAATAATCCTAGTTGTAGATTCTGATCTGCGGCCACCAGCTCCAGCTTACGAATAGGATGAGCCAGAGCCCAAGCGATCTTCGGGTAGCTCCCGCAGTTGCATCACTTGGCAGTGGGGCCTCCGTTGGCTGGAACTCCATGCCAGAGTTGTCCTCCTGATCCGGACGTGTCACCTGTTCCACCTGCGGCCGGACGTGGCCCGGTCGTACCTCCACCTTAGGCAGAGGGAAGCAGTAGACTCGCTCCACCTCGACCACCAGCGGCAGGGCACTGTCCGAGGAGTGTGATGTCTCGGAGACAGTGAGCGGAACACAAATAGATGGCTCCTCGGATGCATTGCGATCCTCGTACGGGATCCCCACCCGGGTGATATTTAGAGGCAGCGTCTCTGGTACACTCAGCTCGCTGTGCATCTGGGCGGAGTTTAGGGAGTCCTCATAGTACTTGTACTCATCCACGGGATCAGCGATGCTCTCGTCTCGGCGGTCAATGTTCGACTTATGGTTTCCTTCGACTTGTTCCGGACTGGCGGTGTTGGAGGTGCTATCTATGAAATCAGTGGGCCAGTTGAGAAGCTCCGACGTGGATCGTGTAGCTTGAGTGGGTGCCGGAAGGTGAACCACCGAGGATTGCATAAATCCGGGTATCATAGAGCTGGTGGCCGGTGGTGCTGGTACTGTGGTGTCATACGGATACGGGTACGGCAATGGCATCCAGCTGTCGTCGGCGGTGGGCAGCGGATTATTCCTAACGATCGTTGTCGTGGTTTCCATGGCTTCGTTAAATTGCTTGGCCATAGCTTTGAGCAGTGGATCCGTGCTGTTAGCTCTTGTCACCTCGAATTGGTGCGGTGGCTGTTGGGAGGTAATCCTTTTCCGTCCATGTTTTTCCGGTGATCTCTCATAGCTGGATGGGTGGGAGTGTACTGGATTCCGATAGCTTCCAGGGGCAATTGGTGCAAGCTGTTCCTCGCTCGAGCTCGATGGTTTGGCATCAATTTCTTAGAAAAAAAGTTAATTCGATAATATAAATTAATGATTAATTAATTTAATAAGATAAGAGTATAAAGTTTTGAACTTATTTTTGAACTTATCTAGATTGAGGTGTAGCAGTATTTATTGAAGATTTTAATCTCTATATTATTTGAAATCTCTTTAAAAAGAATTGGTTTGATAGATTTGGGTAAGTAATTAGCAGACAAAATCCGTAATTGCCAATAAACATTAAGTTTCTATATTTAATGAAAAAATTTCCTCTTTTTAAATTTAACGCACGGAGCTGCCAACTTATTTCTAAAGAGTTAGGTGGCACCGCTACATTCATGGTCTAAAATTTAGATCATATATGATACCATTTATTATAAAAGCCTCAAATCTAAGTTATTTTATGAGAATTAAATAAAGGAAACGCTACTTTATTTATTTTATAGTTTTTTTTATAAATAAAACCCTTTTAAATGGGTCAAGTTTAAAACTTTTCGTTTATAGTTTCACATTTTCATGTTCCTCAAATATTTTTAAGTTTTTGTTTATTTCTTTTTTAATCTTTTAGTAAAAAATATTTACAAAATAAGTAATAGTCCCGTATGTATTTATTTTTAGTCTTACCATCTGCTGGCATTCCCATTAACATGGCCTCCAATCTTCCGTAAACTCGTTCCCTGGGTTGTTGAGCCGAGTCCGTGTCGGTTTCCGTTTCCATGCTGTCGGGCTTCGCCGGATGATCCGGCTTCCAGTTGCCGTAGACCACCGCCTCCTGACTGGGCGTGGAAGGTTTCTGGGAGCTCTCCTCTCGAAACAAGGGAATGTGTGTGTGAACGGTGGAACTGATAGGGCTGCCAGACTGCGGCAGACTGGGCCAATTTGAGGCACTTCCGGGAACCGGAAGTTGCATGTCCGCAATGCGTATACGCCCCCTGGGACGCGGAGGTCCTTGCAGTTGTTGGCCTTGAGTGGCCACGAGCTGGAAGACCAGCCACAGTAGGCACTGCTGCTGATGACTAACCATATTTAAATGAATGGTAAAAATATCTTTTTGATTTTTTAGCTTTTGGCAGAGGTTGTGCCACTTTTGTTGTAAGTTTTATTGTTGTCGAATTTAACAGTTAGATTTTGAAGTTTTTTTTTCGTTTTATTGATTCATTCTCGCTTTCAGCAGCACAACAATAACAGTCTATTGTTACTTGTATTTGTTGCTTTTTATTTGTGTTTTTGTTCGTTTTTTTGCTTTAACGGAACTTCTGTGTCAATTCAATATTCGCACGCACTTGTGGTTGCTGTTGCTACTTAATTTGTTACTTTTCGCCTCTTCGCTTCTTTTCACATTTCTTGGCCATCGAAATACACTGGTGGCCGTGATTATAGGGCTACCGCTGGATAGCCGCTTCTCGCTTTGGTGCTCCCGCAAATTCGATTTCAACACTAGCCGAGATCCAGTATCTGCTGGATACAATATCTAGTATCTTGTGATCTGCACGCGACGACTACTAAACGGCAACTGACTTGGCCAAATCGATTTCAGCCGCCACTCAGACCCAGACCCAGACCCAGAAGAAAGATTCTTTCCAATCACGGCCCATAGAAAATTTTCCTTTGTTCAGCTTCGTTATTATTATTTTTTTTTCACCCGAATCTTAATTATGCGCGTTGAGCGTTGAAACTTAATGGCGAATAAACATTCTTTTAGGGGTCCGGTTCTTTTTTGGTCTGCCTTGGTGGAGAAAATGCAGCGGAATTGATTTATTTGTTGGTGGATCTTATGGCAAAACTATTTACGTTTTATTCAAATATTCGGTCAAATCGTTTGCCGTTCTATGGCCTCAAAGGTTTGGTTTTTGTGTTGGTTTCTTGGCCAACTCGGTTTCTGTATATAAGTGTATTTGTTTATTTAGCTAAGGGCTAGTTTTCACCCAAAAAATAACAAAGTAAACGGTATATTAGTCTATGGTATAATTGGCAGAATGAAGAGAGCTGGGCTGAGCTAGTAACCCATTCACAGACCACTTCAACCGGCTCGTAAAATCACCTGCCGCTGCCTCCTCCTTCTCAACCTCCTCCTCCTCCTGGTAGGTTGCCCGGCATATCCCACTCTCTGTTAGCCAAGACTCAAGCCAAGTCGAATGGCACTGGCAAACTGTCATAATTACGCAACATGCGGCAACCAGTCGAGGAGGCTCTTAAAAGAAAAATCTCCATTCAGCAGCAGCCGGAGCAGCAGCAGCCAGTGCAGCAACTCTCGAAGCTCCCAGATAGTATGTAGAAATATGGAAAATTGGAAAAACCCAACCTGGCATGGAATGGGATCAACAAACCTGCCACATGGGGTAATTCGATCTGCGAAGTAAACAATAAAGCAACCAAAAGATGCACAGTAAATGAGGAAAAATTACATGAAGGAAAAAATTATGAAGATCCATAAAGCGCTTTGTCACGTCTGTCTGAACACCACGAATACTCACTCACTCACTCATTCACTCATACCATATGGGGTTAAAAAATAATAGAAATTATAGTAAATTCATCAAGTAGGTTCGGCATAATGGAAACGTTAGTTTTTCTTTTATTGTTTCAAGGCGGAGAAACTTTCACGCTCGTTAATAAAATAAAATTATGCATATTTTAGTTGGCAGTTGAAAATTTCAAAGTTATTAAAAATAGAAGCAACGGTGATCAGAATCGAAGTAGTACCGATTTCAAAAAGAAGAACTTGCAGAGTGAAATCACAGTCTTGTTGTTGCAGATATAGAATTCAAAGTGGTCACGTTTCCAGGATCATCGGTTCGGTGGGGGACGGGGGCTACAGGACAATACTTTCTCCCGATCTCGCTCTCACTCTACTGGTTCTCCAGGAGGCCAATGTACTGGCCATTCTGATTGGCCACCCGCCTCTCCTCCAGCTTCCTGGCAAAGTCCGGATCCGTCTTGGCCCGCTGCTCCAAGCGCTCCTGCTGCAACTTGATGCCGGCATAGATCTGATCCAGTCCCTTCTGGATCTCCTCGGGAATGGCTGGCGGAGTGGGTATATGATCACCAGTGGCCCTGAATCCGTTCTCATCGGCCGTGTACTGCACATTGACGAGGGTGCCCTCCGGCGATTGGTACGAGTATTGGCCGTGCTGGACCAGCACCCCGTTGGGATTCGTCTCGAAGTCCTTCAGAAAGCCCGTCTCCTCGTGCACAATGCTGTTGCCTGTCTCGTACTCCGTCTTGTAGCTGCCATCCTCGCTCTGCTCCTTGTTGTACTTGATGATCGGTATCCAGGTGCTCGTCTCCCGGTGATCCTCGTGCCGGTGATGGTCCGGCTTGTCGTCCCTCGGAATGTTATTGGCATTGGGATGCTGGTGCTGGTGCTGCTGGTGCTGATGGTGGTGCTGGGCTTGGCAGGCAAAAGCAAATAGTACGATGAGTATCTACGAAGAAATTAAAAGTTGCAATTATTGTTTGGGCAAAATAAGGAATACTTTAATGAAGGTTTAATAAGTTTATGATTTTTTTAACCAAGATTCTTAATTGGGACTCTTAAATTGTCACTAGAAACTACATTAAAACTCTGAAAAATTCATCATAAGGAGATATATTTCATCACTTTTCTGAAAATCTTCTAAAATATCTTCTTTTAGAACCAAAAGTAAAAACTATTTTCATTTTAAAAAACATCTAAGAAACACTCCACTATTTACAAACTTTCAAAATATCACTTTTTTAAAACTCCAATCATTAATCGTTTATTCCTTTAATAACTTTAATCCGCAAGCCTGGCTCTTCGATATCCAACATATAAGGCCTATTTAGAATCCAGACTTACTAGCACTTTCATTTTTTAAGGATTGTTTTTGCCACTGATTTGTTTTGGTTTTTTGTATTCCACTGAATTGGCCCGCTTGTCGCCCGTTTGGCTAAATAGTGAAAGCAACTCCGTTAGACACTGTGCCAAGCGCGGCCCTATTTAAGCCTTATATAGGCGATCCACTCTGCTCCGTTCCGACCCGAGCCGAACCGATCCTCCTCCTCAGGCTGCACTCGTCCATTACCTGTACCCACACTCAGGTGAGCTGCCATGGGAGAGCGCCATCCACGCAGACAAATGCAGATACAGATGCATCTGAAGATGGAGAGGCTCGCTTGCAGTTTGTAGTTTGCAGTTTGCAGTTGCTATTGCCATTGCCTTTGTTGTTGTTTCAGCTGTCTGATCCAACTGATCGGTAATTGTTGTTTGTAGGCTCGACGACGCTTAAATGCTAAAAATAAAAAAAAATCAATTCACTGTCGCTCTCGTTTGGGGCTTTTCCACAGTCAAAAAAAAAAGGTTTTCTAAACGTAGAAAATTGGCCTAAAGAAGTCCAAATAAATGGATTTAAAATAAACATTCTATTACCATTCAATGACTATTTGATACCTGGTACTTTTTCTGCCAAGAACAACCTACCTTGGTAATCTATAAACTGATTTTGATTATATTGTTCCAATAAAATACACTTTTATAGAAATTTTTTTAATAAAAGATATAGGAAAAAAAATGATGCAACCTATAATATAAACTATAAGCTAAAGAAATCAAATCAAATACTTATTTTCGGTGCATAGCTAGCCTATTTTTTTTTTGTAGTACCCACCTTAGCCCGGCTAAGGCCCGTATTTGGCCCGTGCATAGGCCCGGCTCAAATGTCTGCAAATTGTCAGTCCCCCGGTCCGGCACGTCCGGTCGTTCATCTTCGCAATGCCGTTATTTAGAAATAAGCCAGAACGAGTTTTTTTCCTTCGGTGTTGTCTTGGCCAAAAAGCGCCAGTTCGTGGCTTATTTCGTTTTTCTCTCGCTCAGCCGCTCTTTCTGGCCATTTTCCACTCTCTGTGACAGAAGTGCATTCAAGATGAGATGAGATGCTCCCAGCTTCGGCAGATTCGAGTTTCTCGATTCGGATTCATTTTCATCCAATTCGGAATCAAATTCGCATTCTTGTGCCGCCAGCCAAGCGAAAATTGTTGTAATACCGAAAAAGTGCCTGGCAGATGAGGCAAGACGATAATTGAGTCCAAAGCGAGACCCGTCTTGGCAAATGTTAATTAGTTGCCAAACAATTGGGCTAATCTTCAGGCTGCAGTGCTTTTTGGGCCGAAGAGAACATCAGCCATCGGCCATCGGGCCAAAAAAGTAAAGAAAAAGCTTAATTCAATCATGGCGGAGACAACTTGCAAAAGACAATGAATGCGACGGGTTGAAAACCCAATGAAGAGCCCAAGCACTGGTAGAAATACCTATACTAGCTTTACAAATAATTTACTTAATGAACCATAAAGCTTCTCTTAACAATAATACCTCCATATTTGCCATTACACTCTCAGTATTTACTAGTACCAGGTATTATTACTAATATTACTAAATTTTTTCCTGTGCAATTGAGCCAAAAGCTAAAAACACCGACGCCTATTGCGACAAACAGCCTCTCCCCCTTTCGGGCCACCGTGTTTTGGCCAAATCTCCATCTTCCGCACCTACAACTCGCAATTCAAACGCCCGCCAAGCCTCCAAATTATGTTTTTTTTTCGTGCTGGTGATTCATGGCAAGTTGTGCAACTCTTGAGATGCCTTGCCACGCACTGCGGCAATAATGAAAATGAAAACGAAAGCTGGACAAGGTTAGCTATCGAGTGCAAGCAGGCACCACAGCAGGTACCCTGGCGTCTGGACCACAATTTCTTGGCCCACTCACACAGTGACCCGGTGGTGATGGGGGATTCGAAAATGCGGCAAACTGCAAATGTCAAACGATTTCACCCTTACATTCTTAGCATTTGTCGAGCGTGTTGCTGTTCTTATGAACAACATTTGACATTTTGGATTCGGATTCGGCTCCATCCGGCGGAGCCAGCCGTCTCAGCTAACTAACTGGCTTACAGAACCCCGTTTGCTGGCCATAAATATTCAGGGTGCTGCCGGTTGGTAGGTCGCGCCGGGTTGTGAAATGTCTTGTCGATGCGGCGAATCTTGAGCTTGACTCGTAAATAATGCTCTAGTGGCGATTTTGAGGCAATCGTCAACGGAACTTGACATAAAGATCACGTACCGCTTAGGTGACAAGTGGCCGGCCATAAAGTATTTGATTAATTCCTTACTTCTATTATATTCTCCACAATTTAGATTGGTTTTTATTTGCCATTTTATACGTCTTTGGGTTTATACTTCTTCTTAAGTGGATCGTACAGGAACCCGGTGAGACTGGTATTAAAGACATGGGCCTCGGAGGTTAGGAAGTTCATCTCGATTTTGAAATCGGTCTCGGGCAGGAAAGCTGGCAAGTTGTCGGCGATGTTTATATTCGGATAAGTGTAGTTCCCCTTTAAAAAATAATATTAAAGCTATTTCATATAGTGTTGAGATATACATAGGTTACCCTGGGATGGGGACACTTGAGTTGGGACGCCTTCTTTCCAAAGCCCTTGATGACGATGGTCATGAAGCGGTGGCCATGCAGACCCTTTGAGAACTGACACACATCCACATTTACGTCGATCACCTTCTGTAACTGCCGGCTGGGTGGTCGGGGCATGAAAAGCTTAAACGTTGCATTGTACTTTGAGATATCCACAAAGTAGGTCAGCTCCGCAGTGATCAGAGACTTTTCGGGTTCCACAATAAAACAATTGTGTCCCGAAATGTAGTTGGAATTGGCCAGGCAGTTGAAGGTCTTCCACATAAGGCGTAGCCGTTGCCGCGAGGACTATTCAAGAAAAGGTTAAACCAACCTATTAATTTTAGTTAATAGAATCTGGACTACCTTGGCCGAATCACTATAGTTGACCAAGCAGATTAGCAGAAATATCCAAACCAATTGAGCCATGATGTTTCAATCGCCACTGTCCAATTTCGAGGCTCAGATACGGGCTTTAAGTGCAAACGAACTATGGCGGCTAAAATTTCCATAATTATACAGTCCAATAATTGATATTTTTCGTGATTGCCTTTTAAGTGGGCTTAAATATAAACAGGCACATGGCTGGACTACATTTAGCTTCGGCTGATGTCTTTATTTACGCTCCGTTAATGTGGTCTAGAGTCTAGAGTGAAAACAAAATGCCATGTTCACTTCTCTGTGATGGTTCCCCTTAAGCTCACATTCAAATATAAATTTCTTTTAGAGAAGAAGTCGACTTGGACCATCAGATCAGTCGAGGGTACGAACACTGGTAATGCCTCCTCAATACTTATATTCCGATAGTAAATTAGGCTCTACGAATAATTAGATTTATCAAAAATAGTTAACATTAAAAACAGTGATGGGTAAACCTGTTTTATGGGACATTTCCGAGGCTGATTGCTGGACTTTACGACGGCATTGAACATATTGGATACCAGGGTTCCCTGCGTCATGTCCGATATTACCCGACATCCATCGAAGGTAATGTCGAAGAACTTCCGGTAGGCGATGGCCGGTTTGAATCTGGTGGAGATTTTCACATAGGTCTTGATGGCGTCCAGCTCCGATTTGAGATTTACGTCCACATTCAAAAGGGATCTTCGCGCTCCAGACACCCGACATTTGATCCCATCTGCGTATTGCTGGCCGATGTGACAGTCGAAGCAATCCCAGCTCAGACGCCTCTAAAATTGTTTTTCTTATTTTTTCGGTTAAATAATATGTCAAATATATTACCTTGGCTTCACTGTAGTTCATCAGGTGGCATAGCAACCAAAAAAACCAAAAACAGTTCACCAAAGAGCCGAACATTGCGCTCGATCTGTTGCCATTCAAGTAAATTATTCTCTCTTCCAGTTGGTTTATGTTTATTATTTCCATCATGTCCATAAAAAATATAATAATTACAAGTACTTAGGGTAGTTGATATTATATTGAAGCGAATAAAACATTCCTATTTGAGTCAACTAAGCGTATCAATTCTCGAAATTCAGTTAACAAGCCAGTTAACTAAATAAATTATGAACATTTTATTAAAGCTGTAAAAGCCCCAAAGTATGCTAAAAAATATAAAATCATGTAAGAAATATTAACGTAAAAAGGGTTGAGATCATTTTTATTGACAGTATAGTTTTTTATTTTATTAGTTTTGTTTTAAACTAAATTCGATACACACATCCTGTATAGCCATATCAGAAATCATTATTTTTTTAAAGAAACATACAGATGGACATGACTAAGAACTGAGGTGATGTTCCAGATGACTGGGTTTAATTTATAGTGTTTTAAATATAATTTATTTCTCGAATATTTTAAAATACAATAATTCGATAAACGTTAAAGCCTCACAGAAACTTCCTTTTTCTGGCCCTTTCCTTGGAAACGTCAAAGAGATGCCCATTGAGGGTGATATTCATGGCAATGGCCACTCTCGGAATAAAAAAGTCCAGGTGAACGAGGAAGTCCGATTCCGTTAACATGGGTGGCAAGTCGGTAACAGTTATATTATTAGACACAAATTTTCCCTAAAAACATCTCAATAATTAATTTATAAAAATGACTTAAGAACTGTATACCTTCGGAAAGGGACATTTAAAGTTTTTGGAACTACTGCTTCTGGCCAAAGTGTTGACCAAAAGATCGATCAGCATTCGTCGTTTTCCCTCTCGAAGAACTTTGCACACATCGAACGTGATTTCAAATATTTGCGTCATAACTTTTTTAGGATTTGGAATGGAAACCCTGAGGGATCCAGTAAATCCATTAGTTATTACTTGCACAATATTAACAGAGGCTTCTAAGCTTCTGTTTTTTGGCTGCCGAATTCGGCAACAGAAGTCCTTAAAGTAATCAGGATTGGCCTCGCAAAGGATATCCTTCATTTCTATAAAGTAACCCATATTCTACAGGAAAAGTTAATAAAGTTTAGAGGTCTTTTGAGTTAAATACTCACTGGAACTAGGCTCCTGGCGGAAAGTACAGGATGTACTTGCATCAGACTGCCCACTAAGAGACTAAACCAACACCAGGCGAACATTCCGGAGCTTCAATGGTCGATCCACTGATTCCCACTGATCCCACGATGGCCACCCATTAGGCCCCTGATGTAATGGCATCCATAATCCACACCCTAATGACAGTTTAATAGAGTAATTAAACGAGCTTGTCTTGGCCAACATTCGATATTTCGGGTACTTTGGTATGCGCCATTGAGTTGGTCAAACAAAACACTCCATACATACATATTTGTGCTATATATCTAGGTATGTCCGTATCCATATCAGCGGCAATCTTACTCCGAGGTCCGAGGGCCTCTACCATCAGTGGCGTCAGTGTAAACAATCTGGGCAGTGGGCTCATGATCATCACCAGATCATCAGTGTTAACCGCAAGCGTGAAGGGCAATTTGGCAATGTAATGTTATAGGCCACACGAGGCTGAGAAGTAACTTCATTCGGTTGTCGTTTTCATTATCGTTTCCAATATTTATTTCTCTGTTTTTTTTTTTAATTTTTTTTTTGTTAGGTGTCTTTGCAGTGAGTGAGTGAGTTTGGAGTGTGTGTTTGCTTAAAACTAACTACGCGGAAGGTTGACATTTCAATTTCGTATGGCATTCAGGCAGGTGCATAATACTTTCTAGCGAAATATATTCAATAGCTAAGAGATAGTATTACTGCGGGGCCACTGGCAGATGATCGCCCTCCGGCTGGAATCCGTTCTCGTCGGCCACGTAGCGCAGGGTGATCAGATTGCCATCGGGATCGCTGTAGCTGTAGGATCCCGTCTGTACCAGGACCAGTTCCTCGTGCTCATCGATCACCTGTCCGTCGGCAGTCTCCGTCTTTGGCACAATGATCTTCTTCAGGTAGCCGATGTTCTCCACGCGAATGCCATTTGAGGTCTCGTAGCTGCGGAAGAATAGGATTTAGAGATTTATTTGGATATATTTGGCTATTGGTTGTAAAGTTTTCTTAATATTTTTTCTTTAAAACTTTAACTTCTATGAAATTTCATAGAAGGAAGCTGAAGGGTTGTTTTTCTATTCACAATTTCAAAAACTTTAGGAATATAGACTCCTTTTTGTGTTTTGTTAAAGAAGTTCAAGTATTTAGTTACTTTTTAGAAATAAGTATTCAAATTAGAATCATTTAAAAATCTTTTTCGAGATCTACGTTAATAACCCAAAAAATATTTAATATTTTTATCCACTTTACTAACCTGCTATTGAAGCTGCCATCGGCATTGTTCACATTATCCTGCTTGACGATAGTGGCCGCTGTGGTGGTGCTGGTTGGGGCAGCTGCTGCCCTCTGATCCTGAGGACGTGCCAGGACATAGCTGAGGAGCATGGCAGAGCAGACGAGGACGATGAACTTGTACATTTTGGCGGGCTTTTTCGTGTGTGTGTCTATGTTATATCCTTGGAGCAAAGATGATATCCGGCGGTTTGGCGAACGACTGTTGGCTGACCGAAGAAAAGCCAAGCTTTATATAGTCCCTCGGCGGGGCTTCGGCATTACGATGATGGGCGCACTAGATAAGCTTCGAAGTACTCGCAGAAATTACGAGCGGGCGCTCCGACTCAGACGGGGTTTTTTTCGCAGCATTTTTTTCGGTTTTCGGTTTCGGTTTTATTGCCGCGATGAGTAAACAACATCAGATCACACCGCCACAACACACACACAGCTCGAGATGAAGATGGAGCGCCGATGTCAGCAGGTGACAGTTTCTGTACACCACCCCACCTGGCTCCTCGCTCCCTTACCTTTCCCCCTGCTCCATCCTTGATTCCATATCAAAGATCTTGACGAGACTACGTGATATGTTTGCGCAGAATAAATGGTAAGTATTCTTTTTCTGGCCAAGGAGCGTAGTTCCGTTGAGATCAGGGATTCCGTTAAGGATTTGAGTTTGGGGTGTTGCCGGCACATTCTTTGGATTACTTCCCACCTTATAATTAGCCCAAATAATTCATAATGTCAAGACTTTTGTCCCCAAAAAGAACAAAAAGCGCTAAGTCTAATAACTCATTTCAATCACGTTTCAATTATGGAAAAAATTCGGCCGAAAAGCTAACGGGAATAGGCCATAAAAAATGTAGAGTATTGTTGGCCATAAATCGAATTGATAACACTACAGACTTATAGCCGCAAACCTCCCGACCATATGCTGCGAATATTAACCACAATTGTGTCATAGAGCTCTCCTAGAATGGTCATTGAACTTGGCCAACTTGGCGGAATAAAAAATGGGAATCGTTTTCGGTTTGTGAGAAAAGGGAAGACGTAGAACAAGTCTCTCCCGGAATTCAGATTTCGTCTTAACTAGAAGCTTTGAAATTAACATACTAATGTAAATTAATTCGTTAAAGGAAAAAACAAAAATCAATCACACTTTCAGTTTCTGTTTTCTGTTTCCCAATGCCTGGCCCCATTACATAATTCCTATTGATCTTAGTTTATTCCATTTCGGAGTTCTACTAACCGGGTACGACCTTGAGATTTTTGCCACTCTGCTTGCACTTCAATTGCTTGTTTAACGATTTAGCTTTCAATTGGTAGCTGTTTAGCGAGATGGCCAGTCGAGCTGGCCAACTCAAAACTGCTAAGTAACACAACATCTTTTCCACACATTTCGGCCAAAGCAGCCTTTCTGTTTCCGGTTACCCAAGACATCCACTTAATTTTTGGCATATTTTTGAATTTGTTTTTAATTTTCGGTTTCAGTTTTCAGTTCTTTTGGTTCCAATCACATTTGTGCTTTGTTCTCATCCAGGGCTTAGTGCTTCTTCTCCGGGACGGTGTAGGGATGGGTGCGAATGTATTCCAGAGCCTTCAGCACCGACTCGGGAGTGGGTGGCGGCGTGGGCAGATGGTCGCCCACAGCCCGGTAGCCGTTCTCGTCGGCGGTGTAGGACACCACGTAGGTCTGGCCATCGTCGCCCACAAAGGAATACTTTCCATGGACAGCTTCACCGTTCTGCTTGGCATTGACGGACTTCAGGACACCATCCTGAGTGGCCTTGGAGCCATCTTTTAGTTCATAGCTAAAATATAGTAACTTGATATATAATCCGGGTTTGCAGGGCCCTTCCAGCCAACTTACTGGTAGTGGTATTTGCCATTGTACTCCACATTGGACTCCTGGGAAATGGGGTCGTTATTCTCCAGGGAGGCAGCACCGGATGCCACCACAAATAGAGCGAGAATCAGGAGGGATTTCATGGTGATCCGAAAGTTAATACAATCCAAGTTGAGTGTCACGAAGCGACTGGCGATGGCGATCCGGTAAACAAAGAGTCTTATATAGGCAAACAAATTAGCAGAGTCCAATAACCAAAATAAAATACAAATTCCTGTACTAAAATTATTTAACATGAAATTAAAATGTGGCCAATAAATAATATTGAACTTGTTTCGTGCTGTTCCGTTCGTATACCGCTGGCCTTTCGAAAATGGGTGTGAAATTTGGTGCAGACGACTCAAGCGACCACGACCGTTCTGTTCACAACGACTTTTGGGCGCCTCCACATTGTTTTTATTGAAAATAAATAAATAATAATAATGTTGTGCCATCTTCTATGGGTGGGAGATCGTCACCAGCATCAGCAACGGGCCGATTCTGGTTCTCTTCCATTTGGAATGGAACTAACGTGACAACATTTTTGCCAGCCGGCCTGCGTCTAGCCACTTTGCATAAAATGAATCTATCAACTCGCCTTGCCTTGCCTTGAGGTGCAAACCAGACACCAAAACTCATCCAAACTCAATAAAAACGGACTTTATTTTTGGCCAGAATCTATGAATAACCATCCTAATCGGGTGACGAGACTCGATTCCCATGTAAACGGATTCCTCAAGATGTGCAACTAGTTTTGTGCATTTATTAGCTTGTTCTGTCATCGCAGTTATTTGAGGAATCGCGATTTCTGATTTATGGCTCTGACTGAAGCCCAAATCGTCGGATACAAATGGGATGCATATTTGGGTGGAGAAGACATACACCTGAAGAGCCACTTGACACGGAATCTTGATCCGACGAATCAGTTTCAGAAACCAGATGTGAGCCGGAGATAATCTATTTGGATTTTGAGGTCATTCGGTTATACCATTGCTGGCCGAGTCTATTTTTGATCGTAAAGTTAAACCCATTTGGATGTTTACTTTTCGAAAGAATCATTAATTCTTTATTTGCAGCTAAGGCTAAAGAATATATCTTCATAGTTGTTCACGACGAGAACTTAGACTACGTACGTGTAAATGTTTCTAATTTACAGACTATTTACACAAAACAGTTTGCTGTGGATATAATATTCCTGTATATTATTTAAGTAATTTTTTTGTTTGTCTTGTATATTTTTTTTTTACATTTTCTTTGTTGATTTCATTGATAAATCGACGATATCACATGAGTCCGAAAATGGCAGAGTTCCGGCGACTAAAAGATCTGAAGAAATTCGCGTAGAAGAGACGTTGAAGTAAGGCTTATTGGAAGAAAGCAAGAGAGCAGACAAGTGTATCTTGTGTCTTGTATCTGAGAGTAGAGTGTTGTCCCTCAAACCCGTGTTTGAGTCTGTGTTCTTCAGTCAGTGGATTCGGCCGATCGCCCCCCAAAACAGATATTCCCTCGGGGGCATGGCTGGTGTGTCTGGATGTGGATTGTCTAGGCGGAGATAGGGTAGTGCAGTGGGTGGTGCAGCAATAACAACAGCAGCATCTTCACATTTGTGGTTTCGAGTCGGAATCAAGGGCCAGAATCATGGGTCTATATCCGGTTGGTAATCCTCTTTCTACGTCTCCCATCGCTTAACGACGCTTTGCGGGCGGCAGGCTGAGGAGGTAGTCCAAGG
Organism: Drosophila ananassae; assembly: GCF_017639315.1. Classification (NCBI taxonomy): domain Eukaryota; kingdom Metazoa; phylum Arthropoda; class Insecta; order Diptera; family Drosophilidae; genus Drosophila; species Drosophila ananassae. Next base: position 5,691,162 of record NC_057929.1, on the reverse strand, counting down.
CCTTCTGGATCGCTGGTGGGATGGGTGGTGGTGTGGGCAGATGGTCGCCCTGTGGCTGGAAGCCGTTCTCATCGTCGGCGGAGTAAGTCAGGGTGATGAGGTTGCCCTCGGGCGACGTGTAGGACACCGAACCACGGGCAACGATCACGTCACTGGCGTCCGGGGAGGAGGCCTTCTTCAGGGTTCCGGTCTCCTCGGCCTTGATGCCGTTTGCCGTCTCATACCTGCAATCAAATAATAAAGACCCTTTAATCAAAATCACCTTGAAATTGGCAAAAATTTAGCGCCACCTCGCCTAATATGTGTGCTCTTCGAATAAATATTTCATCGAGCAGTGTGTGTGCTCTTTATTTAACATTTAACATTTGTGTGCAGACTACTTTTCATTAAGAGCTGACTTTCATTTAAAAATGGTTAATTAATCTACTTTTCATTATCTCTATTAGCATAAGCTGCCATTTTTATGGAATCTACGCGACTGGTTTGGCTTCTTGTCCAAAGATTGAAGTTCTCACCGGACTTTATATAGAAAATCGATCGATGAATCATAGAAGTATATCTTGGACCTAGCTCAGCTGAAAAGTATGCTTTAAATGTAGGCTCTTAGGTGGCAGACCACTACTGACTGCTCCATCACTAAGTTTTAAAGCAGACCGCCATTACGCGCGCCATTTAAAAGCAATTGAAAAAAGGTTAAAGTTCAAAACATAGATAAAGAGCATCAACTTCTCAATTAACTAATTTTCAATTGAATCATTATAGACTTGAAGTGGTTAACTTGATTACTTCTAAACGCTTCATGTATGTAGATGACCCAGTACTTACGCATAGTTGTACGATCCATCTGGTTCAATATTGGACTCCTGGCTGATGATGGCGATGGGCTCGTCGGCCTTTTGGGGAGCAGCCTGGCAGCAGCTCATCAAGGCGGTGGCCAAAAGACAGAAAGCAAACTATCACAGGGGAAAATAAAAAAGAGAAGATATTGGTAAGTGCGGTCCGGCAAATGTTAACTGAGTTAATAAACATCTTGAAATCGTGCTCCAGTGTTATTATGCAAGCCACAGCCTCTGTCGCTGAGACCCAAGATTTATTGCCTTTGCAATTTTATTTGCTGTTCTCACATACTCACATACCGGGCTTTTTAGACACCTTTTGAGGTCGGCAAATAGATGCCAATTAAATATTTTCCACATTTCCACATAACACTCACACTATGTATGGTAGACCCGGCTCGTCGTCGAGACTCAATTATTTTGTTCACAAAAGATCATGAAAATCACCACGGGGCGTGGTCCTATGTCTCATCGCTGTCTTATTGGGTTTGGAATCTATCTCGGTATATATTTATGTTTAATTTTTATTCCGCAATCTCTGGACTGAATGGTCTTTTTAGATTGTGGTGCACTCTGTTTTCCAATTTCGTGTCTGAACTTTTCAGCTTCTCGGATGGACAGCTGCCAGGTGTTGGTCGTTTGACTCTGACCTTTGCGTGGCATGTGGCATGCAACTCGCATATATATTTCTTTTCTTTTCTTCAAGTTTTTGTTAACTGTGCCATTTACAGCACACGTCTGCCGTTAATTGCCTTTGCCTTTTAAACCACTCCAAATGGCAACTCAAAGTTGTATAGTTTTTTTTTGAGTTTTTTCATCCGTAATTGCGGAAGGTTTAGGGATACGAGTATGTGCCACAATAAATGCTTCACAAGATATATGTTATATGGTGTTCACTTTATGCTATTGATTTATGAGCATGAGGGTAATAACTTTTACAACCTGAACGTTACTGGTCATGGGCTGTTTTTGGTTTAAGTCAAAATTTACAGCCAGGAAGTCACCCACATTCGTGTTTTAAAGGTTTCTAAAATATTTTTATGATTTTTTGTAACTAGACTGAGGCAAAGGACAGCAAGCTCCGAAGCTTAAGACTTAAGGTTTAGATCTTTATTCAGAAAAGCAAAATTTTGAAAAATGTTTTCTAAAATATTCAATCGAATTGTAGTCCTTTTCATGAGAATAATAAGTTTTATACACTTCTATTACCTGCAACTATCAAAAAGAGTCCTGTTTAATAAAGCACTTTTAGAAATTATCTGTATTTTGTTACACTCTTCTAAATTTTTTTTAAACTGTTAGATCCTTTTTGTCTATTTTCCAACTATCCACTTACGTTCTTCATCTTGTTCGCGGCACAAACGTGTAATCCAATTGACAGAAATATCCTTGCAACTGGGCGTCCTCTTCACTGGAGTTGTTAATTGAACGAGTGTTTTTTATTTAATGATGCCCAATGCCGGCAGGTGAGTCTATTTATACGAAAATTGCACGGACGGGGCTGCAAACAATTCAGTTTCAGTTGGCAAAGCGTCGCACACACAGACAAGATGCAAAAGCTGCGACACGAGTACGAAACAAAACCAACAGCCAACAAATAACAACAAAGTCTTGTGGCGGGGGCCCAGAGAGAGGGTGTTGGCGGGTGGGTGGTTGCAAAAAAAATTAAGAAAAAAACTAAAAAAAAAAACTGGAGAAAAAACTAAACTAAAGATTCAACGCCTAAGACGACTGCGACGCTGACTCTGGCAGAAAATAAAGAACTAACTTTGTACTAAGTACTTTTAATTTATGCAATTGTTTCATGTTTTTTCCATCTTTTTTCTCGCTTTGCAGGGCAACTAGACACACATTTAAATATATTATTCTGTAATTGCATCAGCCGGCGGAAATAGCTACACAGGGGTTAAATATTATCAAAATTACATAAAATATTGATTAAGTCAAAAACTGTTATTAAAATGGTAATGTAATAAGTATGGTTACATCATTTGTTTATGAATATTTTAGATTTGTATATGAATTTATTATTTAACTTTAGTTTAAGATAAAATTAATGATGTATGTTTTTAAATAAGTTTTATTTCGTGACCAAAATTTGAATAAGATATCTGATATTGCTTTCGTCACTGGAGTTGGACTCTCTCAAGAGTGGGGTGTCTAATTCAATGGTCTAATAGTATATAATTTAGTTCATTTCTATATTATAATATAGAAATTAATATAAACCTTTATGTACATGGTGTTATTAGTTCTTTCCTTATGAATTCTAATCAGGTAAAAATATATATTGTATAAAAGTTTATTATTCCAAAAATAATCATAGAACTTCTTTCCCCAAGTGTATAGCCATCTTAAATACCTAAAGATAAACGATCGAGACAAAACGCCCCAGTTAAATGATAATAAATATATATTTCTATATAGAAGATATCGATCTTTAGCCGCCGGGGCTGCCACCTGACTCGAAATGGGGCAGATCCAGTGCTATTTTTGGGGGAGGTGGGGGAATGAACCATTGCATTTAAATTCGCTGCCATTAATCGGCAATTGCAATCAAAGTCAGGCAGCTACGGAGAAGCAGTGGTGCAGTGGGGCAGTGGTATCTATGTGGCATCCAATAGCCGAAAACCCAAGCCCATGGGCAGACCTCAAACTGAAGCCGTGCATGGGGTCAAAATGCCAGAAATTGCTAAACGCCAAGATGTTGTTGTTGTCGTCGTCGCTGCCAAAGTGTAGGCGCGTCTAATGAATAGCTTTGGGCCAGCAGATGGGGCCAGACTCTTTGGCTTTAAGTCTCCGGCTTTAACTGCAACTCCGACACAGACGGCGACAGAATTTCGTGACAAGATTGTCCCAAAGATTGTGGCCATATTGTATTGTTATTGTCTTTGGCAACCAAAAAACAACGAAAATAAAACAAAACCAAACCAAAAAACTTAGCCAAGTTAGTACAGACAATTGCCGAAGTTGGCAAAGTTAAAGGCGAAGTCGAAGTCTTCGGTCTTCGAGGTGGAAGTCAAAGTCTGTGGCCATTGGCGGTTTATTATTGTCTTTTGTTTTCCCTCGCCCAAAATAATTACATATGAAGACATTGCGTTTGCATTAATTTTAATATTTATTCTACTGCCTTTTAATGTGTTCAATTAAATTTAATGTCGCGAAGCTGTCTGCCAGAATTTATGTTCGGTCCAAGCATTTCCCATTCTGGGGTCTTCGGGTTTAATGTGCAAAATATAATATTATTAGGCGGGCAACCTTGAAATGTTACGCATGGCTACGGCTACTCGGACTAAGCCGGACGAATCCGATCCGTTGGCCATCCAAATGTCAGTTGGCTAGATCGCGGGCTAAGTTCTATTCTATATTCTGGTTGCCCAACCTGTTCTCGACCGCTGTCCAAATTGAAGGTCGCGGCCCGGTCTTTACGGCCCGGATAGTGCAATTTGTTTTAAAGACGTTTTGAGTCGCGTCTGCAATTTGATACCCACTGGAGTGAGTGTGGGTATGATGGTACTCAACCGAGGTGCTAACTTTTGTTTGTTACCAATTAATGGCAGTATCCTATGCACTGTTGGATACCTGAGGAGGCATATCATTTTGGCTGTAAATTAAGATTTCAAACAAAAATTTATATAAGATGTTGTGGGAAATTCATGGGCATTCGTCACAGGAAAATTACTCTGTCTAGAGCTATTGTTTATGATTTAAATAATAATTAAATTCAACTAATTTAAACTATAAAGGCGGTTAAATGTTTACTCGCTTGAAGAGTTACTCGTATCAAAATAGGTACCATGTCGAAACTGCACCTTCATTTATTTATGCCTTAATCTTGTGTAATTCCCCCGTCTCAAGATCAAATCCAAATAGCCAAAAAGGCAACTCCCTGGCCAGATTTTTGGAGGTGCCTCACAACAAATCGTTGGTTGTCCGCATCGAAGTGGCTGTTGCGTAAGCCCCGAGAGCTACCAGAGCCCCCCAGTGCCGCCTTTTGGGTCTTCGGTCCAGTCTGGCATACTTTGCACTCTGTCTAATGCTAATGTCAATGGAGGCATAAATAAATAATTGCAACCGCAGTGGCAGCTGAAGCAAAAGCAGAAGCACCGAACCAGTTGCTGCGGTTAAATGTCAGTGGTTCTGGTCATGTCGATATTACAGCTACTGCACCACAGCCTTATATATGCAGGGGATTTGCGGATTTTTGGTTTAAGCTTGGCTTATATCAAAGCAGCCCCTTTCATGGTCAAGGATGGCCAACACATTGATCTGCTTTAGCGGCCTAAACTGGTTCGAGTGGCTAACGGGTAACTGGTAACTGGAGCACTTTGAATAACCGTAGTGAATCACCTTCTGGCCTTGGTACTAATAGATCTAATGGAACTTACACTAGCTAATCCGTCTGGGCATCTCACGAGCGAGTATCTTTGGGCTCAGTTTATTAATGTGATTTATGCAAATTGACAGACATCTCAAATGGCAGAGGAATCGATCTGGAGAAGCACGTGGGTGTCGTCGATTATGGCTCATGGCTAATTAATGCAAATCGCGGCCAAGACATTTGATACGCGGGAGTGGGCCTCTGGCAACTCCCCCTAATCCGAAACTCTCAACCTTTAGATCTAAGCAATTTATTAAATATGTTTCTTAATTATTTCCCATAGTCTGAATTACACAAACCCAAAGTATGAATGGTGTGTGACTATAATATGACTATAAAATACAAAATAAGTCATGAATTCTTTGTCAAAAACTAGTCAATATATTAAGTCAATAGGAGTAGCTCAATTAACAAGATTTTGGCTAAGATTATTGCACTTTTATTAAAACTATAATACTTTTAAAAATATGTGTGGCTTTTACTTTCCAACAGTTTGTCTTATTACAGCAAAGAATCGATAGGTGATAGTCATCAACTGCAAAGAAATAACAATTAAAAACTTGAAACTCAATTTTCGGTAAAACATACTGTTTTAAAAGTATCAAAGGATATAATGATAATGCCCCTGGCGGATATTTCTGCAGGACGCTGGGCACGTGCCATAATAAAAGCAATATCCTTTATATATCTTATTGAGCCTTCATACCATTTGTGTTCATAAGCAGCGGCAGCAATTTGAATGCTCTGCAGAAGCAATAAAACAATAGTTTTAATTTGTCATATTTTATAAATACCAAGGCTTACCCAGTCTATTAGCATCTGCCCATAAGAGCTAACCATATAAAACTGGGCTGCAACACTTAAAAAAAGCATCAAATATGAAATTCCTTCAAGATTGAAACCCTGGACCACAGAATAGAAAGCCATGCAGCAAAGTAAGCTGGCAGTTGTAAAGAGATTGGAGGCCAACAGGAGTCCAAATACTTGATTGACATCCTTTTGCAATCTGTGGATTAGATCTTGATATTAAATATACAGTTACCAATCGAGGAGGTATAGTTTTTCACCTGAGAATTACCTGGTGTCTCCGGACCACGCTTACCAGAAAATCACGATCTTCGTTTTCTCTTTCCCGATTTGGCAAGTGCGAGGACAAAACCTTGGCCAAATAGGCAAAATGCATGGATATCTGACTGGAAACACACATCATCCAGAGATCGGTGCCGAGACTGACATTTACTATAAACTGACTGTAGGTCAGGTCTATGATATAGCCCAGAATGTAGCCTTTGGGGTTCCTTACGTCAAAACTCAATTGCGTGGGAAAAATACGCAAATAGAGAAAGTCGGATTTTCCGAGACCAACGGCAAACATGATACAAGACTGGATGAGTGGATGGAAAGCCATCAAAATCATGACCATATAATAGAAGTACATGACACTGCGAGTGGCACGCGAGAAATAGAAACTATTCACATCATACTGTCTCCTTTGATCCTCTTCCTCGGGATACAGATCCTTCAGGTTGTTGATGAGGACTCTCAACTTTTTCCGGTATACCATGAAGGTGAAAAACTTCACCTGGGCACTGAACATGTAGAAGAAGTGCAGACCTTGCCGCATAACTTTTGAGGGACTGCCGGCTATTGACTCCCACTCCAGGATCCTGTAAGTCACAAAGAATGATTCGTACAGACTGGAGACTAAGCACAGGATGAAGTAGCCGCGCATCAGGATGTTTCGCCACCGGGACCGCGGAGTGTCCATAAGATCATAGCCCAGGCTCTTGAACATTATTTCCGCCATGTAGGAGAAATCCTCGAAGGAACGTTGCTTCTTTTTGACTCCTGACATTTCGATCCAATATCTGGTGGCCACAAACTGGTTACCGGTTCACCCAAAGACATGACTATATACTCGTTAAAAGGTAAGAGGGTGGCTCACAGCACATTCCATTGAAGTGAATAATTTATGTTCTAATTGTTTTGTTACCACCTTGTCACCTTTTGTGGTTGGATAATTTGTAAGAGTGTGGAATACATCATTTGTATTCTAATTACCACACTTTAACAATTTGCCACGAGCCGACGCAACGGAACCATTTCCTAGATATTGATTGCACTTCCAGATGGTGTTAATCCACAAAAAAAAAAAACAACACATTTAGATAAATTTTAGATACTTCTTGGCATCATCCAATGAATATTTAAAGACAAATGCTAAATAAATTCGAGCCAATTAATTAGATGGCAAATATTCAGCGGCTCGTTTATGCAAATCAGCTAATAAAGATCTTTTGTCTGAACTAGGGGCGGATCGTACAGATCTTATTTAACGCATTCCGTGGCTATAGAAATCGGAACCATAAAATATACGAATGGCCGATGTTTGGACATTAATGGTCCCAGTTGAGAGCAAAGTTGGGTTCTGTTTTGATTGGAAATCGCGTTTGTGTAGACTTTTGGGTTTAGGCTCTGATTGCTTACTGATCACAATTTGTTAGTTTCTCAGCCCATCTTATCGAATGCTAATTTGGGCCATTAACCAGAGGAGGGGAAGCATCGATAAAGCCAATTAATAAAACCGAAACCTGCCTGGCCGGCACGTGACTTTGTTGGCTAGTGTAGACACACAATTACATGGCTATTGTTGCACCCGTTGAGTGCCACCAAATCGCACGCGAAATGTGAAGGCCGGCGATGCAATCGAGACTCCGGACTCCGAACTCCGAACTCTCCCCCCTCTATGGAGATCTTCTCTCTCCCCAGTCACCCTGCCACCCACCCATCCATCCAACCATCCATCCAATTTCAACTTCATTCATATTTATTCATGTGGCCGGGTCTCAAGTCGCCCATTCATGCTTTATTCACCTCTGATGGAAATAATAAATTATATTCGAGGCAATTGAGCTGAGACACTCAGAAATACGTTAGGAAACTGTCTATATTTATAGCACAGAAAATTAAAATAAATATCTTAGATCTTAAAATACAATTAAAATAATAGTAAACTACTAGTATGTTTAATATAGATGGGTTCTCCAATCAAACCATTAGCTACCATTATTATACTTTTAAATGTTTATAATTAGTTGTAGCTAGTTATAACTACACTAGATAGTTTTGTATATAATTTAATCTATTCTCTAGGTTACCACCCGTTCTCCAAAAAAAGAAATATGTATATCTTCTATTCCCATTTGAAACCAATAAATAAATCCAATACTCGTCTCAAGAAAATTAAAAACTTCTAAAGCATACCCAAATATAGTAATCCTTTTATTCTTACACGTGGATCATCATAATAAAAAAAGATAAACAAAACTAAATCCCTATTCATTTGATTCTCAAATTTCACTACCGTATAATATATAAATATTTCTATAATCAAAATTTGAATTTATTTCTTCATATGGCTAAACACGAATTAACACTTAACGCCCCCCAGCTGTGCTTTTGGCCATTTTTTTTTTGTGTTTTGTTAACCGTTTTGCTCCAAGATGCTCCCAAGAGCATCGGATTTTTTTTTAATTATATAGACTCACAAAAGATCCGCGAATTGTAATAAAACCTAATATAAATTCTAAACGGAAATTGTCAAACTCTCCGCCGGCCCGAAAGTTTTTGACCGAATACAATGTATTTTATGGCCTGAAATTCGATGCTTATGCAAAATTGGCTTTTTGGATCCGAATGTTGGTTATAAAACGATCTGGTTGGCTCAAAAGCTGTTACAGTTCTGTCGGACAGATCATCGCTGCAAGTTGCCCAATCACAATGTCTTTGAAGCTGGTAAATTTTGAGTTTATTTCCGAATGGACAAAAAGTGTAACTTCTAATCGAAAATCGTGTGTCTTCAGTTTTCGTGCCTCTTTGTGTTGGCCTTGGCTGCCATCGCCTGCGAAGGACAGACCCAGTACAATCCCTACCTGAGAAATCCCTACTATCGAGACCTGTACTACCGGAACAGGGATCTGTACAACCTGCGCCGCTTCTACGATGGCTTCTACAAGAAGTACAATCCCTACATCGCTGCCGCCCAGGCCAGGATCGTGGAGCAAACCAACCATGTGAACTACGGAGCTGGAAACTACGCCTACAGCTATGAGACGGAGAACGGTATTCACGGAGAGGAGAAGGGTGTTCCGGTGAGCACTGGAAACCGCGAGGAGCAGGAAGAGCAGGTGGAGGGAGCCTACTCCTTCATCACTCCCGAGGGTCTGCGGGTGGGAGTCAAGTACCTGGCCGATGCCAACGGTTTCCGTCCAGTAATCACATGTGAGTAGAAAAAGTAATGAAGTCTATCCTAGACTTTGCATCTTAAAATCCTAGACATAAATATTTATTATTTTTTTGATTTATCTAATAATTATTGTGTTTACTACATATTTCAGATGATGGTGTTAACTCAGCTTTTTATGCCGGACAGCCTGCTCCAGCCAACGTGGTCATAACTAAGCACTAGTAAACGCTGCTCCTAAGACTAGTTAGTTGAAGTAAGAAACACATGGTCAGCCTTCTTTCATAATTTTACAATAAATAAAATCTATAAAAAATATTTTTTCAAATTTCCTAGGGGATCCCCTTCAAAATATGTGGAGGGACAATTTGGTCCCCAGCGATGGCCATATCTTGGCCAATTTCCATCCGATTCTTGAGCGGAATACCTTAAACGATTTTTGGATCGATTCTCCATAATTCTGCATCAAAATCTGAGAACAAAATTTTCCATCCCCATTTTTCGATTTTTTCTGATGGACCCCCTTGTAAAATCCAGGATTTCCACTTTTGCCCCAAACCAAGCCCATATCTTGGCCAATTCCCATCGGATCCTTGAGCGGAGTATCTTAATCGATTTGTAGTTTCACTCTTCTTCAATCTGCATCAAAATCTGAGAACAAAATTTTCCATCCCCATTTTTCGATTTTTTCTGATGGACCCCCTTGTAAAATCCAGGATTTCCACTTTTGCCCCAAACCAAGCCCATATCTTGGCCAATTCCCATCGGATCCTTGAGCGGAATACCTTAAACGATTTTTGGATCGATTCTCCATAATTCTGCATCAAAATCTGAGAACAAAATTTTCCATCCCCATTTTTCGATTTTTTCTGATGGACCCCCTTGTAAAATCCAGGATTTCCCCTTTTGCCCCAAACCAAGCCCATATCTTGGCCAATTCCCATCGGATCCTTGAGCGGAATACCTTAATCGATTTGTAAATCTATTCTCCATAAATCTGCATCAAAATCTGAGAAAGATATATTTTCACATTTTTTTGTCAATTTTTCTGATGGGTCCCCTTCAATATGTGGAAAAATGCATGGAGACCCCAATATGACCCCCTGCGAAGGCTATATCTTGGCCAATTTCCACCCGAGTCTTGAGCGGAATAGCTGAATCGATTTGTGGATCGGTTCTCCATAATTCTGCATCAAAGTCTGAGAACAAAATTTTTAGTGGAATACCTTAAACGATTTGTGGATCGATTCTACATAGTTCTGCAGCAAAATCTGGCGATTGTTATATCTTGGCCAATAAAACCCGATCCACAAGAAATTATTTGGAAGATTAATTGCTATTTATCGTATAATATATTTTTAAACTCTTAACTGGAAGAGTAATTCAACTTCGGCTCCACCTTTCTTAGTTATTGAATATTATTGATTATCGTCTATTAAGCTCTTCGAATAGGAAACGACATAAAAGCTTTTCGATTTGAAAAGCCGCTCAAAAGTGTGCTGTGACTTCTAAATATTTAACTTTACAAAATTGTTCGGTTAATGAAACATGTATCAATTTAGAATCTGGGAGAATAAAAAAGTTATGAAATGAGGAATGATTTTACAATCACAAAATATGATGTTGAAAATACGCCTCAGTAAACTAGTTTTGATTGACTAATATTGTTTCTACAATAATCTAGTATAATCGACCAACAAGGTCGTTTTGAAAACTAGAACTTTACAAAAATTGGGTCAAATCCCGCTTATCGAAAATGTGTCGCATACCCAGTTTGGAATATGTATATATTCTGTAGTGAATAAGTACTTTGATTGAGACTTGTTTTCGGTCTCGCCTTAGAGGGTTCAACAAACCCATTAATATTTTTTAAAGCAGCCCGTATTGTGTATTGAAAATGTTAAATTCAAATCGTCAAAATGTCAGACACTTTTCGATTATCAACTGTGATGTTGTGACCTCCAGATTTCAAGGGCTATTTAAGACGGTGATTTTCGAATTCATGAAAATAAAAGTCTTGGAATTTATAACAAAATATTTAGTTGGCTTTATTGCGATATATACCAAATAACAAATTAATTATCTTATGCATAGCAACATCGTCAAATTCGACAGGTTCGTTGGATAAATAAATACGAAATAACATAAATACGAACATTTTCCGGTTGCCACATGAGTTTTTCACATTTTCATTCATTTTTTAGTGGATTCATTTTTTTTTTTTGTGGTTTTGCGATGGCTTGTTATAGTTTTTGCCCGGAAGGATCACTAGGCAAATGCGTGGGGGAATGGAGTTGGGTTTTTGGGTTCTAAGTGGACTAGGACGTGGTTTTTGGGGACTCCTTAAGGGTTAGTGGGACTTGTGGCTGAGGATGAGGGACACTGCAGGATGCACTCGAGACTAGATCTTAGTGTTTCAGTGCCGCCTTCCGCTCGCGCTCCAGCTCTTCACGCTCCTCCTCCTCGGCCAGCTCCACCTCATGCTCCAGCATCTTAATCTGCTCGCTGAGCTCCTTGGGCAGGTGCTGCGAGTGCATGGTCTTGATCTGGGCCTTGATTTCCTTGGTCATGTGGTTGATGCGGAAGCCGCGGTGGTCGAACTGAGCTCCTCCTTGGGCCTTGTGCTGCTCCTCCACGTACTTGAGGGCGCGGGCGATGGCCTCGGGAATTGGGGGCGGAGTGGGGATGTGCTCACCCTCGGGCATGAATCCACCGTCGTTGGAGGCATAGTTCACTCGGTAGAGCTTGCCGTCGTCGCCAGTGTACTCATACAAGCCCTTGGCGTGGGTTCCACCGGTGTGGTGGAGCTTAGCCTGTTCCTCGCCATAGATGCCGTTCTCAGTCAGGAAACTGTTTTTGAAACAAATTGAAAAATGCAATAGTTTTAAATTTTTTGAAATTATAGGAAAAAAAAATATATTTCTACTTACGCATGATCGTATTTGTCCTTCTTGCGGATCTCCTCCTGGTGCAGGATCTTGTGACGACCCTCGTCGTCGTAGTTGAAGAGGATACTCCTGGGCGTAGTGGTGGTCGTGGTGGTGGTGGTCGTCGTCCTCTTGGTGGTGGTAGTGGGTTTCTTCGTGGTCGTGGACTGCGATGGTTGGTGTGGTTGTTGTTGTATTCATATTCATTTTCTTGTGGTTGTGATTTGCCGGGTGTATGCGTGTAGTTGGCATGCATGTGTGGGGCATGGTTGGGGATTTTTTTTTTGGGGAAAAGGTCGGGGGTCATGCAGGATATCACTTTTGCTTGGGTGGGTTATGAAAGTATGGGTTTTGGATTTGGAATTTTGTTTTTTGGGGAATATGTGGTTCTCTGTGGTGGCCGGATATCGAAAATCGTGGGGGGATCGTGGGATATCTTAGTACTGGGTGCTCGGTTGGTGATGGATTTGCGGTTCATGATCGGGGAAGCCGTACTCCAAGCGGATTTCTGGTACATTAAACTCGGCGTTACTTACTGTGTACAGGTCGTGGCTGTAAGTTTATCAGGATTGGTTAATATAAATATTAGCTTGGTTAGGTGGCTAGTCAGACTCACTTGTAGGGCCTGTCATCATGGACATAGGGAAGATTGAGGCCAGCATAGGGTCCATAACCACCGTCATAGGGATATGGAATGTGGTGGTAGATTCCCAGTTCGCGATGATCGGTCACATGCTGGTAGGGCTGGGGCATGTGGTGATAGCGACCTTGCGGATTGAAAATCAAGCCTCAGTTAGTGGATTATTCAAGGAACAAGACTTGCATCAAGTTTGAGTGTCTTGGGTGAGTGATCTGAGTTTGAAACTATTCAAATTATTCATATCTACCAGTAGATATTTACAGAATTAATTAGTTTCTTTACACTTTATGTACAAACTTGCAGTTGAGTGTGAGGTTTTTGTCGATTTTTGAATTTTGAGTTAAACTAAAAATAAGCCAAAGTATCACCTGCTTTTTGTGTGAAATGAGATGAGTGTTTTGTGCAAAATGGGGGTTTCGTGCTTCAATATTTTACCTAAACTATCCTGTGCACCACTCCGGCCTATAAGAGATTCAATGTTTAATATCAAGGTGCTAAAATAGAAAGTTCTTGACTTTGGTTAGTGACTGAAGCTCAGCTCAAGGCAGATTAAATCGTATACTAATTACTGCATTTCTGTTTACAATTTCGCTAATTAATTTGGCAGCCTTGAGCTTGAACTTTGCGGAGAGTCAGGAGATTATTGGGGAAAGTGTGTTATCGATTATCATCGAGTATTCACAATATTATATGTACAACGGGATTATTTGTTATATATAGTCTATACTATATAGTTAGTAGATGGGCAAGTCGTGGCTTGCTTTTCGAATCAGTTTCGATTTCAGTTAGTAGGCGTCAGCTTCATTGGCATGCAGTCAGTGGGCGTGGCAGGATTATTTTTGACTGGATTTCTCAAAAATACCTTCGTTCTGGGAACTGGGATGGTAACGTCCATCATCAATGGCGCGATATCTGCCGTCGTTAGAGTTTTGGGGGGAAACCGTATACTTGCCATTGTCATCGGGAACGGGGCTGGTGTGGCAGACAGCAAAGAGGGCCTGCGGAAGGGGAACAGATTATTTTGGCATTAAAGTCTATTCAATTTGCATAATTTTAATTTGAGAACTTAGAGGAAGTGCTACACCCGCAGTTGAATGTGCTTTTGGCCACAAATCATGTGGAATTTATCAGCGGATGTTGTTCATGATTCAAGAAGGTGAGGTCTGACGTTAACACAATTAATATTTAAGACTTGTTTAAAGACTGGTAATGAAATTAATTTAAAACACATCAATTGTTATTTCACAAGGCACTGAGTCACACATTAATCACTTTTCACAGGATAAAAAGGATAATCCTTTCACTACTCACCACCAGCAAGGAGAAGCTCAGCATGGACTTGGTGAACATGTTTGTTGATTTAAATTCGTTTATCCTTTTGGAAAGAAGTATCCTGTAGACTGATGCGACTGGGTAATCCTGCTCTGAAGGCGATTGCAACAGGAATGTTTGGTTTCCGTTCAAGTACACCGGATTTATATAGAAATGTGCCAGGTTCGCAGTCGCAGATCTCAGATCTGGAATCTCAGATCGAAGATCGCGTTTCTCTCGACGCATTTCGACGCGCCTAAAAATTCTCCGAGAGATTCGTCAGTTCACCTCGGTTCATCTCCATACCAAAAAATACAAATTAAACCAAAAAAAATCAACATTTAAATCTCTTGTGGAGAGGAGCTCTGAGAAGCTGCTCCCTTTTGATTTTTAGACAGATGATTAGCCGGCTCAGTTCTCGTCTTCTCTCTCAGAAACAATAATTTATATGGGGTATCAGTGTCGCAAATACTTGTAATTACATATATAATCAATTAAATAATTTGTCTTATTGTGTTCTGGACCAGCTCCAAATCTGGTTCATCGACCAGAAATGCGTTTTAACTATGTTACATTGATTTGGGACTTTTGATGACACATCATCCTATATTTTGTTTACACCGATTTGTGAAAAGAAATTCCCATGATCTTGTGGAGCATTGTCATTCGAAATTCTACCGAACAAGTCGACCGAATCAGTTTTGGGAGCCAATTTTATGAAGCTGATAATTGAAGGTGAGGTTCAGGTCAATGAAGACGTCACTTGTTTTTTAATTAAACAAAATGTTTACCAATCGGCGGGAAGCAACATTTTTGGTTTCATTCAAGGATGTGATTAAAGGGAATTTCACTTGCTTATAGTTTATATTTTAGATATGTATATGTATGACTATTTTTAGGTTTTTAATTGCCCGGGAATGGGAGTCATTTATCTATATACATGTATACGACTTCCTATAACTCCGCCCGTTAACTTCACAGCTGGATTCCGAAGCTAACTAGTTGTGGCACCCGATGACAACGCCGAGATACATACATATCCCAACTACCTGGAGGCACTCGGAAGCGCCATAAAATGCCCGTAATGAAATCATAAATAACCCACCAGCGGAAATGTGGTTAAAAAAATGAAACAAATAAAATAAGAAACGACTCAGACAATGCGCACGCCTGCCGCAACGTGCATTAATATTGAAGCGAAGCATGGAGATCGACATGGAGATGGCGCTGAGGATGAGGAACCGGGTATGTGGATTGAGGTTCGGGGCTTGGGATTTGCAGTTCGGGGTTCACAGCATATATCTCGAGTATCTATATGTATAACCGGAATCGGATAAAGCCGGCAAAAGAGAAAAATGTTGACAAAAATGAATTTAATCGTTTGTTGCAAACGTTGACACCGAGGCGCTGACAGTGACAGCTAGGGGATCGGCTTGGAATGTGTCCTTAACGGTTTCGCATCCGAAGATTAAAGCCAAGATTATGGTTACCACATAGAAATAAAAAGATACATCTACAGACGTTCAAGTTTAGTCTGACCTTTCATATAGAAACCAAGCTATGAGGTTAGAATTAAAAATCATTATTTTATTTTAAAGATTAATTGCTTTATAAACTATTTAACTTATATGGCTTAAAATATTAAATGGCTCTTTTTATTCATACCAGATGGATATAAATATCTTTTTTATAATTTTTTATAAATAACACAGGCCGACAATTTCCAACTTTTTTTTTTCTTATTATAATTACTCTTAAAACTAACAAGTTTATCAATAATATTTTGAGTTCAACCATTATATTACTTATCCCGTAATAGAGTTCGATGTATTAACAGTAGAAACATTTTTCTCAGTGTCTGAGCATATGAGGAAAGATTGTCAGGGTAAATTGTTGAGCTTCTGCCGATTAATAATAGTCATCCACATAAACTGTGATTAAAACGAAGCAGCCCGGGATGCCAACTCGAGAATCCAAGCAGAATACTGAACTGTTGGATACTGGATGGCGAGTACCGAGTATCGATACCACGTCACAGTCACTGCACTCCAAAGGTCGTACGCTGAACCCAGATCTGGAAACCGAGAAGGTGGATGAGAAGGAGACGGACTTGGAGGAAGATCACCCGGCATGGCAGATTGGTGTGTGAATCACGGCGCGTGCTGTTATTGTTTTGCGATTTTTTCGGTTGTTTCGCCAAGATATCTATATGGGGGCATTCATAAAAGTCACAAATACTTAATAAATATTTAAATGCAATGACTTTTTAATCAATTACAAGTTCGATTTGTGATGATCAGACTGCTGGCACTTGATTTGCATGCTATTCAAATCAGATATCAGATCTTCACACCGCAGGAGTGCTGCTGGTGTTATTTTATTATTCCAATGCAAAGTATATACCATATTTTGGATACGTTCCCCAGGGATTTGACCTTGAGTTCCCGGCTAACCAAATATTGCACTTCAGAATCTCAGCATTTCGATTAGATATTAATCTTTTGAGACATATCCAATGTCAGAACGAGTTTGTTTGGGTTTTTAATGTTATTTCATTATCGTTTTTATTGACAAGGCTTCAACACTGTAAAATTGTCGCACTTAAATCGTCTTTAATCTTCTTAAAACTATTTTCGAGGCCTCGACACATTGCCCGGAAGTACGAGTAGCGTCGATGCACGATACGCACCCCTAAAAGTGTCACACAGACTAGACCGGAAGGAGTAACTTCCCAAGGAACATCACTATCAACAGTACTGGCAGTGCTAGATCGAGTCTCAGATTACTGGATGAATTGCAAAGCGATCCCCGACAGTAACAGTACTCCACGTTGTCCTTGGTGATGCAACCTTCTTGGTAGGCATCGTTAACTACAGTGAAGCCCATATCCCAATGCTTTTTTTCGGATTCGTTGTTTTTTACAAGAATGTGAACCTGCTTCACCTGCTTGGCACAACCTCGCAGGGTCCTTATCCAATTGCCGCCACTCATGATCCGAGTGTGCGTGGTAGCGAAGCACATGGTCGAGTTTCCACACTCCAAAATATTCCCGTAGGGATTCCGACTTGTTCCGCATAGTTTGTCCGTTTCGCTGCACTTGTAGCACCTCAGAATTTCGTCTGTTGCCACTGGCCCTGCTCCCACTAGGATTAGCAGTGAGACCAGGGAGATCCAGACCGGAGAAAGCGTAGACCCGCAGCCGCTGCCCATGGTATCCGGACACAGACTGTGCGTCCCAGTCCCGCTTCCGAAGTCTCGGATTATTCCAGCGATAAATGGTCAGTCCACCAATGATTCATACGTATATTTGCTCAAATTGATGTGATTATGTCGCGGAGCACCCTTCTGCTGGCGATACCGACAGCCACCCCAAGACTCCAACATTGCATATCTCCAGCGACATTGTTTTCTCTCTTTCAGTTGTTTGTTTTCTTGAGGAGGTTCTTATATCTCTATTACGAGATATTTCGTAAATTAGAGCATTATGCTAGTAGAGCATGGCAATTGAGGCCTCTATCTGGAGGCCGGAGAAGCCCTGATCTTAAGCTCTGACTAAGTCAAAGTACTTGCAATTTTTATGTACTTATGATTGCTAATCAAGAGTGAGGCATAATATGTTCATTCTAATTTAAGACTCATAAGTTTAGTTCTCAAAATTCCAAAACTGATAACAAAGTATGAATTAGGTTCGTAAAAAATTATTTTTCAACTGACTATTAAAATGTTATTACGTTATTGATCGGGCATTCCTGTTTCCGTTCCGGAGACCTCTCTGCCCGGCTCCACTGCATGAGTTACGCGATTATTAACCTCCTAATTCTGACATCTTGGATCCGACAATCTTTTAACATTTGAGCTCCTTAACAAATAAAATCTTTATAGGCTGTGCATTCTGACATTGGCCATAAATTAGTCTCATTTTTGCGTGGGCATCGCGCACATTCGGCTGTCAGTGTCTCTCTTAATTTAAATTTTTACTTTTTTGACAAATGCTAAGCCGGAGTCTGGAGTCTCCCCCGATCACCCGATTACCCGGTTTGTTTAATTATCGTTTACTCTGCTTTTGGATTAATTAGTGCAGTTTTGGGGCATCGCATGTGCCAGAGTTGGTCGGTGAATTTTGCACTCGAGAATAAATCAGAGAGGCACTCCTATAAATATTGGTTTAGCCTGAAGCCAGTTTAGCCACCGAATGCCCCAAATAGATGGATTGCTTTTGGTAGCACAATAACGCATTCACATTTTAATCGCCGCCATTAATTGGCTGGTATTTGTTTCACCCAACGAATTAATTTACAAAACGCCATTGGGCCATAAACCCTGGGTCTGGGCCGGGCCTAAACCAAAATTATAACAATGCCGACTGCCAAATGACAAACTGCAATTGGAGCAGAGGGCAAAACAATGAAACAAATTACCAGGCACAATGAGTCGTAATTAGATTGAAGTCATCGCTGAATGTGTGGGGTATCTGGTATCTGAAATCCCGAGATCCAAGTCCCGAACCTGGTACCCGACACCTGGGATCCAAAAACCGAGTTCAAAGCTCCCCCTCAACATCACTGGATCAATCCTGTAGATCTCACTTTTTATACATATACATTTTTTTTGAAGGTGTTAAATAAAATAAATCGCAATGCAATTTTTATTTCAGTTGACCAAAAGTAAGGAGACTATAAAATAAATTTTAATAACATGGAAAAATCACATGTAAATAAATTTTCAGCGTGACAAGTGCGAAAAAGAGAAATGATTTTGGGATGATGATCTCATCGGAAGGGAATTTTGATATGATGCGAAATAAAAGTTCCAGAGAACAACTCCCTAGTTGGCAAATGACCGCAGAATAATCGTTAATACTGCAGGCGCCGTCTTTCTGACTAAAATCAATTTATAGCCAATTGGTTGCCAAGGTTTGTTTTTTTCGGTAAGATGCACTCGAGACTCGATCGAGTGTGTGTGCCTTTTACAAGATTAATTAATTGCATGCAAAACACCAAATTACGCACCATATTGTTGGCATCTCACTGCCAGGGGCAATCTTACTTTATTTATTTGAGATGAATAATTTAAAAGTTAAAACAAAAAAAAAACAAAAACCCATAAAAACCAGACTCAGACTGGGAGACCTGTTGGCTTATCAACAAGTTGCAATTATAATAGAATATATAATTTCTCATCGATGATCCACAGGGTTTCTTCACCTCCATGAATCACATAGAGTTTCGAACCTCAAGTCATCAACTCATCACTTCCTCACCCATGATCGAATAATCCAAATATGTGCAAGGTTCGCGGTAAAAAGGTTCAAGCCAAGTTCAGATCTTGTTGGCCGATCGTGGGGGCGTGCCAGATTTCGATTTCTCACATTCTAGACTTGGTTTCTCAACTCATCGAGACACTGATCGAGTGATTAATGACTCCCAAAGTGAATCCGTTGACCGAACCGCCAGCTTGATTGATTGACAGCTATTATTGTTATTAATGCCCATTAAAACAAAACGAGCGTGTTTATTGTTTATGATGCGTTTTAAATTTGATTTAAACGACACTAATTACCTTTGATCCCATGGGATTTGCTGAAAAGCACAACAAATTGAAACTCATTCGGTCGATCGATCACTGATTGAACATTCGAGTAAACCGGGATGATCCTACCCCTTCAAATGATTCATTGAACGATACCCCAGAGGTGAATGATTTGTGCGTCAGACCTCCAAGAAGGAAAGCCAATATTTTACACACTTTATTTATTATTTAATGCTTAATTTATTTTATTATATTTATTTAATATTGTCGCCCTCAATTTCCATGCATCTCAGAAAGGTTAAAGGTCACACGCGACAATCTGCCAATGCAAACGAGTTGCCAACTAAGTTGTTTCTGAATGGCTTGTTAGTATGCAAAGAATTTCTACCCGATATCGAATCACTTGCCACCGAATCAGCTCGGTTCCCGCCCATATTTAAGCCAATTAAACGACGCCGTAGTGGACATAAAGCTTATGAGTTATTGCCGTGATGAGACCTGGCTAAAACTAAAATGGCCAGGGGTCGCCTTGGCTCGGAATCAGACGTAATCTGGAAGCCGACATGGACGCACGTTTGCTACTGGCTTTGGTGCTCATAGCTCTGACCAAAGGTGAGACGGAGGATCCTCCGCCTTCGCGGTCCCGCCCCGGAAAGTATGTACCGGAACTGCATGGAGCCACGGGCTGGTATGTGCAGGATAACAGTGGAAAGTATCGCCACGATCCCCGGCCCTACGATGGCGGATACGGAGATCGGGGGGAGCCATACTCCGCCGACTTGCGTGGCATTTTCCGCAAGGCCGAGGAGCAGCTAGAGGCCCAGGTCCACGAGGCCAATCAGCAGGGATTGGCCCTGGGTCCCCGCGACCACCTGCGCTTCATGATCGACTTCAACTTCAACGGAACTGGCTGGCAGATCATCGAGTTCCAGTGGGTGCGCGATGGCGATGAAGGACATCCGGATTCTAAGCAATACAGCTACTTGAATGAGAATAAGCTCTGGGAGTCCGGCCATGGGGACCAGAGCTACGATTACCAGCAGCCAGGAGACGAATGTGAGCCAAGCTGTCAGTCGGGATACCAGGATCCTGCCCCAGAGCCAGTTCAGGAGCCAGAGCCCGAACAAACATCACCGAGCACAAATATCAATTCCGAAAAGGATGTGAGTAGTAAGGGATCGAAGCTCAAGTCCTTATAATATTGTCCTTTCTCTCTTGCAGCCCGTGAAAATTCACAATACTATTAATGAGGTCCTGGAATATATTCAACAACACATTCTTCCCACTCTAAGCTAAACTTCAATAAAAGTGGCTTACAAATTTTAAAATTCTGGTTTCGATTTTGCATACTTTTGGGATTTTTCGGATTCGAAAGACTTGTAGCTCTCTGGACTTATCATAGTTTTTATAAAAAATAAATGTGACACAGTCGGCTGATAAAGAATGAGATATCATAAATAAATATATCTTCATAAATATTCAAATAAAATGCAATATAATAAATTGAAAGATCCATACAATGTATGAAACTAACCATTTATATTCCATTTAGAAGATAAGCTTCTAATTTATATGACCATTACGAGTTTCCAAGGCAATAATGCAAATTTGTACTATAAGTATATTAGAAGAAACTTTGTATTGTCTTCGAGACACTTCAACTCTAACTTCAAATATAACTTTACTTAACCCTTTTAAGAAAGAATAACTATTTCGGACATAAATGGCACAACAATTTATTAATCTCAGAGTTTAACATTTATTTCTTTGCATTCTTAGCATTGGCTTCCAGGAAAGCCAACAATTTGGCCACATAGGGCGGTGGGGGTGGTGCCGTGGGCAAGTGGGCGGCGCTGGGCACAAAGCCATTGTCATCGGCGACATAATCCACCCTATAGAGGATGCCATCGTCGCCCGTGTACTCGTAGAATCCTTTGGAGCGGAGTCCATCCTCCTCGACAAGTTTCTCGATGCGTCCACTTTCCTCCGCCAGGATGCCGTTCTCGGTTTCATAACTGATTAGGCGAAAAAGCCATGTAGTTAAGGCCTATGTATTAGAAATATACGTTGAACTCACAGATAATGGTAGCCGTCTTGCTCCACGTCGTCCTCCTGCCGGATGATAGCCCACCCATTGCCACCTTCCCCAGTGCCGCGGCCTTTTGGTAAGTTGGCGGTGGGATCTGGCACCGCCGGTGGAGCAGGCGTAGTGGGTCTCGGTGCTGGTCTAGCTGTGGTTCTTGGCGGGCCTACTGCGGCACCACCACCTGCTCCACCTCCACCAGCTCCGCCGCCTCCTCCGGATCCGGAACCACGATTCTTGTCACCCACATACCGACCACTCTCCCCGGTGTAGTCTCCACCCGGACGATTGTCGTGCTGGTACTTGTTGTCCACATGGACATAGCGACCATCATTGCCTCCGGAGTAGCGGCCATCGCCTCCGCCGCGATAACGTCCATCGTTGCCGCCAGAATACCTTCCATCGTTGCCCCCGCGATAGCGTCCGTCTCCGGCGCTGGCCCGAGTGGGCGGAGGACGGTAACGCCCATCGCCCTGGGCCAGAACCATAGACAGGGAGACAATGACCAGAGGTATCTGTGAGGAGTAAGATGTCATCATGGATAATCCGTTTGTAAGTCCAATCCACCAAACTCACCGTTGCACGCAGCCACATCGTTGAAGACGAGCAATGAAAAAATCTAGCCACCGGATCCCATCTTTATATCTTTCGGATTCACCTAGTGGGTGACCACCACCACTACGCCCACTCGGTGCTTGGTGCTAGGTACCCTGAGTGGTTCACTGAGTGGAAATCTAATTGCCACTGATCCGACCGGTGGTAACTTGATCAATTAAGCGTCATGCTTTACGACACGATTAATTCATAATTTGTTTGGAAAGCAGCTCTACGATTCCCTCGATTCGCGGGTGAATCGGCAGGTGCGTCTTAATGGAGATGAATCGCCTGAATCGTTGGAGCAGCTTTGACATTTCTTGGCGGTACCTTGAAGACATGGCTATCAGAAGTCGTCTGAGAGCCACACCAGACCATCGAAGACCATTTCGGCCAACTGCCTAAAAATAGGCAATCTTTAGTCATCAAATTCAAGCTTGAAAGGGCATCCAATAATGATCTCTTACGTATTTTTATTATATTTTATAAAAAATATACTAAGAAATCTTTTAATAGCTACAAAATGATAATAGTAGATTAGATAGATCTAGATTGAATAATAAAGACCCATAAAGATATTAACAAAAAGTTATATTCTATAAAGATATGCTTTGTAGGTACTTTTGTGTATATTTAATAAAAACTGAGTTCTTATCACCATTTCTTTTAATCAAATAAAAATATATTAGAGAGGAACATATAAAAGAGAGGTTTTGGTATAAATAGGCAATCTGAAGTTCCCCACTGCCAGTCGCGAAATAGGAATACTTTCGGCATGAGGAAAAAACCAGGTGTTCTATTTTTTGTGGTAGTTTTGACTTTAGTTGCGGAGAGGAAAGTTGATGATACTGTCTTTCAAAGGATTAACAAAGTTACGACTAGTTTGAACGAACTTCAAGATTCCATCAATAATTTGGACAACAAAACGAAGGGATTTTTGGACTTGGATCAATTACGGAGCTCGATCGAAGACACACGACTCAGTTACGTAGATTTTATGGATCCGGTGATCAAGTGGTGCTCCTCGATAAATGACACATTGAACTCTATCGCCTCCCACCCTAGCTCCGATCTTCTATCGGATACCGATGAGGAAATTGATTTAAAAAAGTCCATCATACGTTCTGGAAAGGAGAAAACCAACCTGTCACATTTCGGAGTTGTCAAACAAAGAACCTTGACAGTGGCTAACCACTTCCAGCACGGATTGGTTGATACAGTGCATGCTTTGAGGGGAGAGATCTACGAACCGAAAGTAAAGGAACTTGAATTGGCGAACAAAGAAATTGGAAAGGCCCAAAATAAAGTTTTCGGCATTCTACACCTGTTTCTTCAAGAAGAAAAGTATCTGATTGAACTCCGAGAAAAAATTGAATATGCCATTGAGGTGAGATCCATTAAAGGTTTCTTATTTATTTTCAAGGTTTTTAGAATAGATTATATGATATGATATGATATTTATCATATTCACCTAGCGCATTAATATTTGTTTATTTTTCATTTTTATTACAGAATTCCCTATTGCTGAATGATCCAATTGCACTAAACTATTTTCTGGGTTATGTACAAAATGTGAGAGAGAAGTGCCAGAGGTACACCAATGTGGAGTCTATTCTCTAAATTGAAATCCTCTTAGAAAGACTTTAGCTTTCATGATATAGTTGTGATTACCCATAGAACGTATGACTAAACTACCCACTGAAAACTATTAAAACTATTAAAAATCTTTCCAACCGCTTGTTGTGGTATGGCCAGTTTTATTGTTGATTCGCAAATGTTTTTTTAAATGAATGGAGTGAGTGGTAATAGAAATATCTGGATGGGGGTCCATTAGCCCCGTCGGTTGTTGAACCCGCCGCCACTTGGCTGCTCTTGGGGCGGAGGCGGCGCGGTGGCCAGGTAGGCGAGTGCCTTTTGAATCGCAGGCGGAATGGGAGGCGGGGTGGGCAGGTGATCTCCCTGCGGCTGGAAACCATTCTCGTCCGCCAGATAGGTTATCCGGATGGGTATGCCCTCGGGCGAAGTGTACATGAAGGAGCCCTGTGCGACCTTTATGCACCAAAAAAGTTGCAGAAGTTAATGGCAAATAGGCAAATTAGTATCCAGCCAAATGCCAAATAGTCTGGGCACGATTTCGACTCACCTGGCCGGCGTTGTCGGTGCCCGGGTTCTTGAGGTAGCCCTCCTCCTCGGCGTTGATCCCGTTGCCCGTCTCGTAGGAGTACTTGTAGGAGCCATCGAAGTTGACCTCCTGCTCCTGCCTGATGATGGGAATCTGGTCTCCTTGGGGCCTAGCTTGGACCACACTGATCAGCAGTACAACTGCTATGGCGAGAGCCTTCAACCAAATTAATTGTATTATTAAATACAATATGTACGAATCGGACTCACTGTGAATTGCATAGTTGTGCTGTCTAGTTGGGCTGTATATCCTTAAATCCTTGGGCTTCTGCACTGAACTCCACGCGATGTATTACTGTGGCCAGCAGAGGCATTCGTTTGCATATTTATACCCAAATCCATTGCGGCCTGAACTTTACAGTTGCCGAGATGCCAGTAACAAAAAAGCCAACCAAATTCACCAACACTCAGAGGCACTCACAGACTCGAGTATCCAAAGATTTACGAGTCTCGAGTGTCTTGCATTTTGAAGACCCACAAATCGGAAGCCTGCCTGGCCGGTGTCTAATGGAATCTTCCCATGGGGCGTTCATGAACCGAATCCACCCACAAGAGCACGACCTAACCGATCTGGGTTTACTGCCTTTGCTAATGCTTCTGCAGCAATTTGTCGAATAAGTTGTACACAAGACAGCCTGTCGATGGCACAGTGATGATTGAAAAGATGAGATATACATATAGATCTTTATAAAAAATATTAAGGTATCAATATTCTGTAAAAGTTAAAATTTAAACACTTTTTTGAAGAGCAGCAGTACTTTTGAACTTTAATATATATTTTATAACGAATTCCATTGGACCAAAGACCACCGTGCAGCACCTGTATTTAGTGGGGCGGTGGTACTTGGATCTGTTCGAGTCGTGTTGTACATGGCCAGCATGTGGCATTCATAACTCTTCCTCCACAACCTGTTGCATTCATTCGTACATCAATTTGTCAGCTCGGCCATTAGACATTTAACTCGAATGCCATTCGGGGGCCGTGTTTCGATCATCATTACTATGATGGTGATTATGAGTACCACCTGACCATGATCAGGTCTATCTGACTGACTGACTTACTGACTGACTGACTTACTGACTGACTGACTGACTGACTTACTGACTGACTCCCTGAATGTTGCAAGTGCCGCGTGACCTTTGTGGCAGGCGGGCAGATGTTTGCCCACCGAACAGGTCCGGCTAAACAAAAAAGGCGGTAATGAACGCCAGTTGAGCAAATGTCAATTACCCCGTGGTAGATGCGGATAGAGATACCAGAACCAGAACCCGAAGGCTACGTGAGATACTTAAAATCGATATGAGGGCGTTATGGAGGGAATAAATATTCAAGAGGCAGTCGACAGGTTGTTGTTTGTTTTTAGATTTGGTATATTTTTATTTTTTGGCTAATCGAGTGAGTTGGATTGGTTCCATGTGGCGGCATCTCTGGTCCAGGCGAGGGCTCTATCCGGTCTTCTTGTTGAAGAGCAGAGACAGGAGCTGCTGCTTGAAGGGCTTCGTGGTGGTGGTCTCGGATGTGCTTGTGTACGTAGGTGTGGTTGGAGAAGTGGTGTAGGTATAGGTGGTGGTCGAGGGCGACGAGGGCGTGGTCGGGGTGGTGAACGGAGCCGGTGGCGATGACGTACCAGTAGCGGTGCCAGCAGCAGCGATGGCCAGAACAGCGGCAAAGACAAGGACTCCAAGGAACTTCATGTTGTTAATTATTTGTGGTTCTTTTTTGGTAGCTGTGACTTGACAGATGAGCTGCTGAACTCTGAGTGTGTCTTCTGGTGGACCAGGGAGCACAATTTATACGGAAACACATCCGTACAATAATGGGTGGCAGGTGGCCTCCAGTTCCTCCAATGTTTGCACACGTGTTTCCATTCCCCGTATTCGGAGTGTCTTGGCGCGTCTTTTTGTTTGCCCCGACGTTGCATTGTGAAATGCAGCTTCCAATATTTAACCAAATGCCCCTACCGCCTCCCCACTCTCCCCTCTCTCTCACAACTACCATCAATGGGCAACCTTTTGTGTGTGTCAATGACTGTTAATGGTATCTTAGTGGGGCTAATGCAATTAATATGTACATTCCTAGAATATGTATCGCTCGTAGCTACTGGGCCACTCCACGGCGAAGGCGAAGTCCGGAAGCGTGGCCAGGAACTCACGGGTCAGGTCGTCCCTCTTGGCCGTGGGACTGAAGTAATGACCCGACACACCCAACTCGAATACAGGTTCATCGAACTTTCCGTTGTACTTCTGCAAGTTGGGAAAGGTTTTTGTTAAGTGATCTCATAAATCTTCACTATTACCTACCGAGAATTCTACGAAGAAATGGGTGGGTGAGCTGTCTATTCCGTAAGTGAGAAGGACGTTCAGCGGGGGCCTGTAGGTGGCAGGGTTCTCCAACATGCTATGGGCAAAGGTCCATCCCAGAATCTTCACGCCGTCCAGCGGCTGAAAGAAGAGACCCATATTCGGAGGCCCGCTCAGGAGGAACTCATACCGCACCTGGTAGCCATCGGAAAGCACCGTCTTGTTTAGGAGCTGCAGGGTGGTGGGATAAGGCAGTTCCACTAGTTCCTCGCGTGGCAGCCACAGAGCATGCTGGCGCGCAGTACAGAATCGGTAGCAGGGAAGACCGCACATCATCTCGTTGTCGTCACAGTCCTCACCCATGCGCACCAGTCCGGTGAGATTCATAGTTTTCCGGAGCGGAGCCTCCTTGTTGCGGTCGTTTAGGTGGAAATAGTAGCCCGAGTCCTCAAGGCTCATGGATCCATCGTACTCAAAGAAGCGCCGATGTACTTGCTGTTTCACAAACATCAAAAATGGTATATATTACGAAGTTATAACAAAAATATCTCCAAGCATTGTGTTTATGGCAAATTTTGACTCACCATGAAGTCCGCTCGCATTACATTTGTCTTGGGCCGGTAAGGGAAGCCCACATCCGAAACGGAGATCATGCAAAAAATAAACATAACTAAGGCCAGCCCACCCAACATGCAGTTTGGTCGCCGGAAGATATTAATCAATGGGGCCTACAAAAGCAACCATTTCAGATGTTTTCCACTAGAATCTATCATAGATTATAATAATTACCGCAAAAGATAAAGACAGGATCGTGCCGATTGCGACGAGGGCTGCAATAATCATATCCGGATTGGAGGAAACTCCAAAACGACCCACCATGGGTAGAAGAATTATGATGAACGTATGGAATAAGTAGGCATGGTACAGGAACGGAACTATCTGACTTAAGCCCAGTAATGCCGACCAGAGGTAGCCTGAAAAGGAGGTCTACTTAGCAGTGCCATAAAATGAGTCCAAGATCCTCACCTCTGCAATGCAAACGGCTTGCCAGGTTAATAATCAGAGATGCAACGTAGAATACAAGCGAGATCAGGAACAGATAGGCACTGCGGTACTTCAGAACCGTCAAGGACAGACACATTATGACCAAAAGGATACAGTTTGCATGTCCCACTATCTGCAGCTGATACGTGTGCGGGATCTTGAGCTGTAAACAATCAGAAGTTTAGAGATTTTTATACACACTCCTCCAGATGTACCACTCACACTGGGACGATGGGTCAGATAGAGGGTGACCGGCAGGACCAGACCGATCACCGAGGGACAAATATACAGGCCAATCACTAGCCAACTGTTACTGAAATAAGTCAGCGTTCGATCGCCGGCATCGTAGAAAACACTCATCAGCACGGGGAACAGCAAGGCCAGGACGATTCCAAACAGTGCCAGCAGGAAGAAGAGACCAAAGGCCCCGGCATAGGTGCCCAATGTCTGGCCAGATACCTTGGACATGCGCCACAAAGAGGCACACACAAAGATTATAGCCGCCACCGAGAAGGTGATGTTCAGAGCCACGCCCGTGGACTGCTGGTAATGCACGAAGAATAGGCCAATAAAGTCAAAGAATATGGCATGGCCCTCGGAGTAAGCCTTTAAAGTTAAGAAAAATTGAGGCAAAAAAATAAATTGGCAATTTCTAACACACCCACCAGCGTGTCATACATTTCCACCGATCTGGAAATACTCCTAACCAAGGCCAGCAGGTTATCGCCGGTATGCTGCAGGGAGTCACGTGACACCACAGTGTACCGATCGAATTCCGTGTGATAAACGAATCCATTATAGACGCCAGCCATATCCAGTCCTAAAAATATAGATCGTTAGGTCTGTGAATGCCGAAAGAGAAGCGCCTAGTGGGGGACAACTCACCTGGGACTACTCCGAAGTCGCGGAATATTCTAAAGTCCGTGTCTGAGGGAATAATGCCAGATTGGAACACCTCCTCCCCTGTGGTCGTGGCAAATGGATGAGGAGCACTGCTTCTGTAATGCTGCAATCGATAAGACTATAAGATTAGATTGCCAAATAAGTTGTTGAATCGCCAGACGTATGATATCACACATATCGGGAGAGGGCTGCTTAAAATAGATGAGTCACCGTGTGATTGGCACATTTTTGGGGAATCTTGACAGAATTCGGGGAAACTTACTTCCATGAGCCATGGATGATCAGGACCTCCCTGAAAGAGCATTTCTCGACCGCCAGCGCCACAAGAATCCATGTTGAGAAGAGCTCTAGCAGAATTAAAAGGATTATAGGAAACGGGTATTTGAACTTAATGTTCTGGGTACTCCTTACTTGCAGTTGGCGGCCCATCTGTGCTGGGTTATGAATCCGTGAGATCCCTGCATAGGCTGCTCCTCTGCGCCGTTGAAAAGAAATACAATGGGATGAAAGAATTCATCCTCGGATATGACAACCTGTCGCAAGACCTCCAGCATCACCACAACCATAGACACATCATCTCCGGCACCTTCACAAACCCCATCCATGGATAAGATATCACTGATTAAATTTATATATGACCTACCTGGGGCTCCTGGCTTGGTATCGTAGTGACTGTTTACCAGAAGATAGTTAGTACTATTGGAACTCTTAGTGCTCAACTTGACGAGAACGTTTTGCACCGCCTGATAGTGGTTTGTAAAGCCTTTGATTACATACGATCCGGAGACCCTCTGCACCTCCACTTCCATCTCGTAGAGGTCCTCCCGCATCAACAGCCGGATTTTTTCAATCTCGTCCAGAAGATATTTCACAACAGTAACCTCGTTGGGTGTATCGCCTACCAACCGCGGTCCTAGTAGGGATATTTCCAACAACTGGGCCTGGGCTCTCTCAGCCACAAATTTTCCTGGATTATCCGACTCCTGGGAGATCTTCAGTCCAGTGGGAAGGTTCTGGAAGAGCGGGTATATGACGGCGAAGAAGAGCCCCACCCAGAACAATAGGTAGGTGGGGGCATAGTACCAGGCAAAACGCTTTGTCGGCCTCCGTTCGCCGTCTACTTCGATGATCAGATTCTCTGAGCCCGTATCCGAAGGCAAATCACTCTATGAATTTTGGAAATTAGGATTTCTGATAAAATATATTCGAGTATATCCACCTTTAATTCAGGTAGAGCCACCATTTTGCCTCTCTGTAGATCTCTGTTCAATGCTTTCAAGCACCTTCCACGACTTGCGACACACGACTGACTTGTTCCACATCCTCATCCGCAATTTAAAAATTGTGCTTTGTGTTTATGATGTGATATGGTTGATATCTTCAACATAGTATAAAGATACTCGATATTTATGGCATTATGGCGCGTGTTATTCACACTTCCCCTATCAACATACGCTCGATCATACCAATCAAAAAATTTTGGCAATGTCGCCGATAAATTCCCACTCCTGACGATTATTCTGGGCCCTCAAAGTCAGTGCCCACGACGTGATTACCCCAAAAGCCGAAATCATAACCGCTGACTTTGGCCCCATATCGTAATCGGTTTTGTTGGCTATAGCGGATCATATAAAAAAACCTCTTGACGAGGTAAAGTACCGGTGACGAACCTGCATGCGAAACCCAAAATATCTGATATCAATTTTAGTGACGATAATATGCTATATAGGTGTACAAAATTGCATATAAAAAATATTCTTGTTCGGCACGTGACTGATTTGTTTTTTGTTTTTCTTGCACGTGCCGAACAAGAATATTTTTTATATGCAATTTTGTACACCTATATAGCATATTATCGTCACTAAAATTGATATCAGATATTTTGGGTTTCGCATGCAGGTTCGTCACCGGTACTTTACCTCGTCAAGAGGTTTTTTTATATGATATCAGTTGTTTTTTTGTATATATTGATCTTCAATTATTTAAAACAGAACGCATAATATATAGAATATATATATATGGAAGTAACCTCTGGACAGGCGATTCACACAGTTAGCAATACTTTAATTGTAAGGATAAACATCAAAACTCTTTTTTTTTAACTCTATAGATTTTGAAATTCAAGAAGGTGGAAAATTTAAAAACCTTTCCATAGACGTAAAGAATTTTTCGATAGCTTCAGTGGCTCTGAAGTTATACGTATTTTTAATTTACAAAGGTTTTGGAATTTGGTTAGTTTAAAAATTTTAATTAAAAATTTGCCCAAAAATGTATTTAAGATCCAACATTTTTTCGTAGTTGTGGGAAACCAATTTTTTTTAACAAATTAACAGATGAGAGGCCTATCCTTATGAGAGTTCCACTATATAATAAATTATAAAAAAAAAACAAAAAAGGAAAGCTAACTTCAAGCGGAGCCGAAGTTGAAATACCCTTGCAGTTAAGCAGAAGCTTATATTATTATTATATATATCGGATCCTATATAGTTGTCCGATCCTTATGAGAATTTCACCATCAACAAAATTTCTAATACAAATATTGGAAACACCCCAAGCATCTTTAAAAATAGAAAGGTTGTGCCATTTCCGATCGTTCAGTTATATGGCAGGTAAAGGATATAGTTGGCCGATTCTTATGAACATAGGATTAGATTGCCCAAAACGGAAACCATAAAAAGTCCCATCATTCTAGCTTCAAAAACAACAAAGTTAAGCCAATTATCCTAATAAAATTTTGCAAATCGGATAAGATTGCCCAAAATGCAATCTGTACTAAGTTCCTTCCTTCTAACTTATAACAAAAAAAAAATTTATGGCATATCCGATCAATCATATAATAAACATGTATTATATATTAAAAAAAAATGCGCAAAGATAAAAAATTAAAAAAAAATGGAAATTACGTTTTTCCAGTTTTTCTAGTTAAACCAATTGTTGAATGTAACAATTTATTTTGGGTGTGCGATATAAAATAATAAATATTAGAAAAGTATTGGCGGAGTTGGTTTGCCTGGTTTTTTTTTAGCTTTTAATCCATGATTTGGCCCAAAACGGTGGTGGCTGCATTTATTTATATGCATTATATGCTCAGTAGGGGCATATGCATATGCAGTAGGGGCATATACAAGCGTTCTACTCATAAAATTTTGCATTCTTCTCATTAAGACATGAGACACTGAAACATACAGCAGAATTACATCAAAATTTCCCATCAAGCAAAAAAGTTCGAGATTAGCCGAGTGGAGAGTTTCTAATACGGGAGGGCCTGAGTTCTAATCCTAGTTGAGTCAATGTTTACGTTTTACTTTTTAAGCCCTTTTTTATTTGGATTTTATTTTTGAAATATTTGAAAATATCTTATGTACAAACTTTCATAAGGATGGGCCGACTATATCCTATAGCTATCATAGAACGATCGGAATTGGCATAACTTTGGTGTTTTTTAAGTTAGAAAGATGGGACTTGGTACAGATTCCATTTTGGGCAAAATAATCTTATTGGCCAAATTTCATAGGGATCGGCCAACTATATCCAATAGCCGCCATATAACTGAACGATCGGAAATGGCACAACTGCAAGGATATATCAACTTCGGCTTCGCCCGAAGTTAGCTTTCTTTTCTTGTTTTTCTTTGGGACCTCAAGATTGGTACCTCAACCGACCCGTCCGACATTTCTTTCAGAAGTTATTCAAGAAATTAGATTTTTACAGCTTTTTCAAAAAGTTGTAGAACAATAATTGCTCATATCATATGAGTCATATGACATTAACAAAAATCTCCAATTTTATTCAGTATTGCAAAGAAAAAAATATAGACAAACAAACCCACTGGCTTAATTTAAAAAAAACTGTAAAAATCGAATTTCTTGAATAACTTCTGAAAGAAATGTCGGACCGGGTCGGTTGAAGTACCAATCTTCTGAGTCTTCTCATTAAGACATGAGACACTGAAACACAAAGTAGAATTACATCAAAAGTTGCCATTAAGCAACAAAGTTCGAGGATAGCTGAGTGGAGAGCGTCGTGGTTCCTAACACGGAGGGCCTGGGTTCGAGTCCAACTTGAGTCAATGTTTACGTTTTACTTTTTTAAGCCCTTTTTTATTTGGATTTTATTTTTAAATAAATTATCTAAAATCTGAAAAGATATACTCCATATTTTTTAGGGTATAGACCAAATATATGCAGACTCCAAAAAGCAAAGTTGCCAATCAAATACACACACATGTATAAGTAAATGCAAGCTTCACAGGAGGCTGCACAAAATGGGTAGCTGCACTTACAGGACTATATCTTGAGTTAACGGATTTTGCCAGATATGAGCGATATGTCAAAAGTTGCGTCATCTCAAAAGCTATCTACACGTGCAAAAAAAAAAAAGGGTCAGTCGACTAAATTTTGAAAAATAATTTTTTTTCTTAAAAAAAAAGTTTATTTTCAGTGTATTTTTTTTTGTGTGCTATATAGACGTTTGGTCCCAAAGAAAGTGAAATAGATATTTAAAAACCCCTTTCAACGGTGTAAAGCTCTTTTTAATATCTTTCTTAATTATAAAGTTATGCATTTTTTCATTAACAAAGTTTTTTTAATTTTTTTACGTAAGCTTAAGGTATTTCAAAAAGTTGTAGAACAATAGTTGCTCATATGATAGTAACAAACATTTTCCAATTTTTTTCAGGATTTTTAAGATAAAAATAGTGCAAACAGACAAACCGACAAACCGACGCAAACTGGCTTCATTTTGAAGAAGAAGAAAAAATTGAATTTTTCGAATAACTTCTGAATGAAATGTTGGATCGGGTCGATTGAGGTACCAATCGACGCGTATTTAGCTCTAGAATGCGAATATATGAAAATATTCTATCTGGGGACTAAAATGTGTCCACCAGCCCCACTTTAGTGATAAAAATTTTTTTTACTTTCACCCTAATTTCTCCCAAACCAAATAACTTTTGGAATATGTTTCGACAAAAATTATCTAATTGAAACAATACCTTTCGATTGGTATATCATTCATTTAGATCGGTTGCCTACAGAAAATTTTTAATTCTTCGGCTATATATAGAGTTTCCTCGCGCACGCCTAGGCATGCAGGTCGTCACCTCGTGGACTTCCGTCCACAGTGATTTTAATTCTTCGGCTATATATAGAGTTTCCTCGCGCACGCCTAGGCATGCAGGTCGTCACCTCGTGGACTTCCGTCCACAGTGATTTATTCATTTATGAGTTTGCATCTGGTCGACAGGGCCCAAAGTCAAGGCTATAATTCGCACCCCCTTACCCTTGGGGTTTTACCAATAGGGTTTTATAGGGTCTACTAGATAAACCCCAAATCATGGTTTCAAAGTCTGTGCAAGTGCCTTTTAATTGGTGTTTAGTAGAAAAGGCACCCCAAGGTAGTTAGTGTCTTTTTATAAGATCATAAGCTGGTTGCTTTAATGGTCAGATAAAAATCTGTCGTAATCCTGAACTAAAAAATAGAGGTAGGGCAATATCTTGGAAGCCACAAGCTCCTTAGAGATCAAAAGTACAGATTCTTATCGTCGATATAACGAAAGACATCTGTAAATGTTTCAAATACAAGAAAACCATCAAAGTCTTGTTAAAAACTGCGACATTATGAAATCTTGTGATTATGCGTGTTATTTATTTGATTTTATCGCATATCGTTAAATGTCCAGACGAATATTCTTATCGTTTCACATCTTCCAGGGCTATTTCCATTTAAGATCCATAAATTCGACTTTTGATAAATTCAAAAGCTTGACCAATATTCGGGTTTTGCGTTTTAATTTGTTGTTTGATTGATTCTAAAAAAAATAATTAATTTTTATCCAAAAACCTTATTGACATTTCCTGAACTCATCTAAAAATAATTTCTTTACAAATATATTTATTCTCTTGGAGTATTTTATTTTCAAGTCTTTTTAAAATACAAATCGTTGATAGGAAGTTGGCCACTCCATAGGATGGGCAAAGTCTGGAAGATCCTCTATAAACTTCTGGGTAGCTGCATCGCGTTTACTCAGATGACTCATATAGTGCCCCGAAAGGCCCAACTCAAATACGGGCTCATTGTAGTTACCATCGTCTTTCTAAAATATTAATATTTTCCATTGGTTTTCTGAATTTAAAAAAAGAATTCCTAAAACTACTAACCGTCAGCTCAAAGTTAAAACGAATGGGAGAATTGTCACTGCCATAGCCTATGAAAATGTGATATGGTGGCTTGTAGACTGACGGGTTGTCCAGCATTCCCTGAAGAAAAGACCACTTCAGCATCTTTACACCATTCAGGGGCAGTATGAAAAGACTCATCCTTGGTGGCCCAGAAACAGAGAATTCGTAGTAAACCCTGGGATCGGATTCGTTGCCCAGGAGGGTCTTGTTTAAAAGATCGAGCACTGGAGTTCCTGGCAGATCAACGGGCACATCTCGCTTCAACCAATGCGCATCTTCGACAGTATCACACCAGCGATGGTTGAAGCACGGCATGCCACACTTCATATGAATCTTACACGCCTCATCCACGCGTGTGAATCCTGTAAGATTAATCCTGTCCAGCAGTGGAGACTCTAAGCGTCGGTCCTGTAAATCAAAGTAATAGCCGCTATCCTCCAAGCTAAGACTTCCATCATATTCATAGAATTTCCGATGAACTTCCTATAACAAGGAATTTATAAACGAGGTTCTTATTAAAAACTATCTCAGGATACCCACCAGGAAATGCAATCGCATTACATTGGTCTTTGCTCGGTAGGGGAATCCCACATCCGACACCGAAATCATACAGAATATGAACATGACCAAGGCCAAACCACACATCATACTCTTGGGCCGTCGGAAGAGGTTCAGCAATGGGGCCTATAATTTAATTTATCTGTTAGTAGCGTAAGAAGAGAAATACGCAAAGTACTTACCACAAAGACTAACCCCAGTATAGTGCCCAGAGCACACTCCAGCGATATCAGAAGGTCGGGATTAGCGGTCATGCCTTTGCGACTTGTCATGGGAATAGTGATAACCAGGAGAGCGTGAAACAAGTAGGTGAAGTAGAGGTAGGGCAGTACCTGACAAGCCGCAAGCACCAGACTCCAAAGGTGGCCTAATGAGATTAGATGTGTCACTATTGGCTTAACGTCTGAAAGTCTCTGGGTCTTACCATTATCGTGCAGGCGACTGGCCAAGTTTATAATCAGAGCACCAACGTAGAAGAAAACACAAATCATGAACAGATAGGCAGTGCGAATTCCAGCAGCAGTCAGAAGAATGCACAGCACCGCCATCAGAACACAGTGGGCATGACCAACGATCTGCACCCGATAGCTATGAGGTATTTTTTCCTAAGGATCATAATTCTGTTAATATAGCCATGACAGAATAAAGTATTATACACTGGGTCGCAGAGTCAAGTAGAGGGTGGAGGGCAAAACCAGTCCAATCGACGAAGGACAAACGAAAAGCCCAATTACCAGCCAACTATTACTGAAGTATGTCATGGTTCGATTGCCGGCATCGTAGAAAACGCTCATCAGAAGAGGAAAAGCCAGGGCCAGGAGCACACCCAAAATGGCCAGGAGGAACTGCATGCCAAAGGATCTGGCATAAGTACCCAGCCGGCGATCTGTGACCTTTGACATGCGCCACAGAGACAAAGAAACGAGAAGAATGGCTCCCAAGGAGAAAGAAATATTTAGAGCAATTCCCGTAGATTCCGTGTAATAGACGAAAAACAGTCCCAGATAATCAAAAAACACCGAATGACCCTCTGAGTGGGCCTGAAACGAAACAATTAATTAAATCAAAGATAAGTTTAGACTCAAGAGTCTCCTTTGACTTACCGCCGTATCGTACATTTCCTCGGCGTTGGAGAGGCTCCGGACCAGACCATAAACATTATCGCCAGTGTTCTGAAGTGATCCTCGAGATATCACTTTGAAGCGATCGAACTTGGTGTGATACACAAAACCATTATAGCAACCCGCTAAGTCCAAACCTATTTCCGAAAAAACACCAGTGAAGTTTCACAAAATAATGGGCAACTCCTTACCAGGCACTGGTCCAAAGTCACGAAAGATTCGAAAATCTGTATCGGAAGGAATCAGATCCGCCTGGAAAATTTCCTCCGCCATTGTTGTGGCAAATGGATGCTTGGAGCTTTTTTTGTAATGCTGTTTTGTGGAATACAAGCGATTTTTATTAGATATCGGTTTTATGGTGGCGATTAGATAAGAAAGTAATTAAAAACCCATTGCTTCGAGGCTTTATGATTGCCCATTAAGATAACTATCAAGTGGAGTGCACGATTTTGGCTTACCCGCATTAGCCAAGGATGGTTGGGACCCCCCTGGAACAGAATT
This sequence comes from Drosophila ananassae, assembly GCF_017639315.1. Classification (NCBI taxonomy): domain Eukaryota; kingdom Metazoa; phylum Arthropoda; class Insecta; order Diptera; family Drosophilidae; genus Drosophila; species Drosophila ananassae. The sequence continues at coordinate 5,653,830 of NC_057929.1, read as the reverse complement.
TCACGTCCGCCAGCACCGGCCGAGTCCAGGTTTATTAGAGCCCTGATTTGATTAGAATTCGAAAATCGATCAGAGATTAGGAAATCAATTTCAACACCCACTTGCAGTTGGCCGCCCATCGATGATTGGATATGAAGCTATGCGATCCATGGAAGGGTTGTTCCTCGGCTCCGTTGAACAGGAATACAATTGGATGGAGGAAAATCTCCTCGGAAATGGCCATCAAACGCAAGGTCTCCAGCATGGCCACAATCATAACCTCAGAATCACCAGTTCCTGAAAAGAAGTATGAACTTCAAGAATCTCTAAAAGATTTTGAAGAGATTGCTTTACTAACCCACACTGCTCGGCTTGGAATCGTAGTGACTGTTCACCAGCAAGTAGGATGAACTATTCGAGCTCTTACAACTGAGCTTAACCACCACGTTTTGGATACCCTGGTACATATTGATCATTTGCCAATGGAGAAAGGCCCCACTGGATCGCTGTACGTCCACCTCCAAGTCATACAAATCACTTCTCATCGATTGGCGGACTTTTTCAATTTCCTCAAGCAGGAGTTCCACCATTAGAACCTCAGTCACATAGTCCCCGGCAATCTTTGGTCCCATCAGATCCAATTTTAGGAGCAAGCTTTCTGCTCGCTGGGCAATGAAGGTATTGGGCAGATCGGACTCCTCCTCCAGCTTGACTCCGGTTGGCAGGTGATTGAAAAGTGGATGGACCACCGCGAAAAAGAGTCCAACCCAGAAAAGCAAGTACACTGGGGCATAGTACCAGGCTAGCCTCTTCTGGGACTTGTTTTTCTCTCTCAAATCCGAGTAGCTGCCATCTTCTGGATCAATCTTTTCGGTGGCCAGTTGCAAAGTGCTTTTCTCGAGTCCGTTAAAGGCTTCCACAGGACTTGCTTTGTTCAAGAATTCCTCTTCTTGAGTTGTGAGTTCCAAGGTGCTCTTCTCATCCAATCCTGGGAATGTTTCTGCATGCTCCAAGTCATTGTCCTCCACGAAAGCCTCATTGGGTTTTTCCATTCTTCTGATTTCTGGCTCAACAGAGCCACGCGCGAGACTGAATAAACCGCAGAAAATCTTATCAAATTTAAACCTTTCTGAGACTCCTTTATCAGATCAGATTTGCTATCTCAGCCACAAAATACAGGGTAACTTTCGAATTGCATACTCTGCTGCAGACCCCAATATACATATTTATGATGCCATAAGCATAAATAGTTTATAATCCCTTGAAAGCTAAAGTCTCAGGCAATCTCCATGGAGCCAAGCGATTGATTTATTTTCGGAACAAGGCATCTGGACATCTTCTCCCCTAGAAACCGGACCAATCTAATCGCGCTAGTCCCTATTAAAAGTTATCAATATGATCCAATAAAATTTACGATTTATATCGATTTTATGAACCCTAAATCAAGAAAAGCATATATTTTTTTTAAATTTTTTCGATAAGAACAGAAACGTGAAGGCTGATTTTGGTAAACATTGTCGGGCAGGTAATGGATAGAAATTTATTGCCAAAATTTGAAGCACCTGCGATATACATATGTATTAATTCTTAGAAAATGTAGCGCTTAAGTATTGCTGGCCACTCCGTGACATGCACAAAATCTGGGAATTCCGAAACAAAACGCTGAGACTCGGCATCCCGTTCATAATCATAGGTGATGAATTGTCCAACAACTGCCAGCTCCAGGACAGGCACAGTGTAATCCTTATCAGGATTCTAAAGGATATATTAATTACTAATTGTTAGTATTCATAAAAACATCATATAAGCTACCTCCATTTCAATGTAAAACTCCAAGGGGCTTCTGTCTGTCCCACAAGCCAAATAGACTTGGTAAGGTAACTCGAACTTCTCCGGATTATCTAGCATATTTCGATCAAAGGACCAGTCCCTAAAAACGGCAGAACCCACTGGTTGCATGAATATATTCATGTGCGGAGCTCCATACAGTTGGAAACTGAGTCGAACCGTTCCATTCACCTCTGAGACGGTTTTTTCCAAAAATTTCAGATAGAATTCACCTGGAATTATGACCTCCGACTCGCGTGGAAGCCACCCATCCCTCTCCCGCCAGCCGCACCAGGCAAAGCAAGGAACTCCACACATGACATAGTCATCGCAGAAGGAAGACACGGGCACCACACCAGTGAGATTAAGGGCGGAGTCCTTCAAGGGATTCAAGCCCCGCCTGTCCTGATAGTTGAAGTAGTAGCCCGAATCATCGTGACTCACAGAGCCATCATATTCGTAGAAAATCCGTCGCGTGTGCTTTAAAAATAAAATATCTCAAATATTTCAAAAATGCACGATAAGAACTTACCACACAACTTATACGCATCACATTGGTCTTCGCACGATAAGGAAAGCCCACATCTGATACCGCAAGCATGCAGAAAATGAAAGTAACCACTCCCAGTCCGAAAAGAATTAATTTTGGCCATCGGAACATATTAATCAATTGTGCCTGAAGTTCATATTACTAAGATCTCTATCGTGAATTCCTTACATCACTTTACTCACAGAAAATCCCAGGGCAGAAAGGACAGCACAGCCACACAGAAGGGCTACAATGAGATCAGGATTCGAGGCACTGCCACTTCGACCAAGAATGGGGAAGAATATAACGAGGAGCAAGTAAAACAGATAATAAAAGTAACAAAATGGAAAGACCTGAAGACACAACACAATCAGAGTCCAATTGAAGCCTGGAAAGCGAGAGTTGTTATTGGATACCATCTCAAAATTCCTCTTCCTTAAACCATCTCACCCTTATCATGTAGTTTGCTCAGCAGATTAATCAGCAGGGCTCCACTATAGAAGATCAATGATATTAAACACGAGTACTCCGACCGAAAACCCAAGGCGGTCGCAATAAAAACAATAATGGTCAAGAGCACCAAGTGGGCATGAAGACTCATTTGGATTTGGTAAGCATAGCTTAGTTTTCTCTAGAAACAAAATGATGTAAAATATATGATTCATATTAGACCTAATTCTCTTACGTTTGGCATTAGAGTATAGTAGAGTGTTAGGGGTAAGACCAGACCGATGACTGCCGGACAGATATAGAGACCCAATACCAGCCAATTATTCGTAAAGTAGGTAAGAGATCGATCTCCAGCATCGAACATTACAGCCATTAGCAAGGGCAAACATATACTCAAAAGAACTCCAATCACATGGAGTACCAGGATAATGGCAAACCAAATCGATATCTGCTTGAGAGACACCTCCTCTGATTTCTGGGACATCCTCCATAAAGACCATCCCACCAGAATCAAACCAAGTACGCCAATTATGCAATTCAATATTATTCCAGTTGATTCCGTGTAATAAACAAAGAAAAGTCCCAGATAATCAAAAAATACAGAGTGTCCATCATTTTGGTACGCCTAGAAATATATATATCTCGGCATTATTTGGTTTATTTTTGGAAAAAATTTACTACATTACCTCAACTTCATTTAGTTCTGTTGCATTCGAAAAGGCCTGAACCAAGGACAGGATATTGTTCCCAGTATTTTGAATCGATCTTCCTGGTACGTTTTGATATGTATCAAAGATTGTATGGTAAACGTAGCCGTTCTTGGCCTGAGCAATATCCAGACCTAGATAATTCATAATTATTATCTATGACACCGTTTACTTTGACACTAAATGAAAATTTCAGAATCTCTTACCAGGAATCTTTCCAAAATCACGAAATATTCGAAAATCAGTGTCGGAGGGTAAGATTCCACTTTGAAATATCTCCTCAGCCAATGTTGTGGCAAATGGATGTTTGGCATACGATTTATAGTACTATGAATGAAAAGTAAAATATTATATTTATCGGAAAATGAGTCAGAAATACCTTCATAAGCCATGAGTGTTGGGGTCCGCTCTGGAATAGGAGATCTCGTCCACCACTGCCTCCTACCTCCAAGTTAATATAGGCTCTATAATAGTTCGGTTTTTAAATGAATATGTTGTAACTAAAAATACCTTAAACCAACTTGCAATTAGCTGCCCATTTGTGTTGCGTAATAAAAGCATGCGAGCCCATAAGTCCATTTTCTTCGGCTCCATTGAACAAAAACACGATGGGATGTTCGAAAGGGGTCTCCGATATAGCCATTTGACGTAAAACCTCCAACATAACCACGACCATAGTGCCATCATCCCCAGAGCCTTTAAACATAATTAATAATGCCCACTTAACTATAAACCACTTTAAAACCACTTACCCGGTGTACTTGGCTTCGAATCAAAGTGGCTGTTTAGAAGCAAATACGAGTCACTTGGAAAGTTTTTGGAACTCAGCTTTACAACGACATTTTGGATGCCCTGGTAGATCCTGATCCTGCCCAGCACATAGCCGCCGTTTGATGATTGTACGTCCACATCAAGGTCGTAGAGATCACTTTTCATTTCCGAACGGATCTTCTCCACTTCGTTCACCAAAAACTCCACAGTTTTCACCTCGTTTGCAGTACTTCCAACGTATTTGACACCAATGCGATCGAAATCAAATAGTTGCTTCTGGGCACGTTCCCCCACAAATTCTCCAGGTCTCAGGGATTCCTCGGAAATTGTCACCTTGTCTGGGAGTCTGTTGAAAAGTGGGATAACGATGGCATAGAACAAAGCCACCCAAAGTAGAAGGAACGATGGTGCGTAGTACCAGGGCATTCTTTTCTGGTCATCCTTTTTCCTTTTAAGTGAAAGAAACTCAAACAAAGGAACCTCCTATCAAAGGACTTTTTAGAATATATGTACCACTCTTATAGAACCTCTGTAGTCACCTTATTATCCTGCTCCTCCATTATAATAATTTCAGAAGACAATTCCAACCTTTCCGTTGCTAAAATCAAAAGAAACTGAAACTAAAAAGACCTACTTTCTGGCTCGATCGGCTTGGAGCTTTTCACCAAATCACAGTCCATAAAGATAAAATCCCAGATTACTTAACAAGTTTCTAAGAATATAAAGATTTTTATAGGATATTAAGATAACTTTTTGATTTGTTCACTTTTTGGCAGGTTATGAATGGCAGTTTATTGGTAAAATTTGTGGAAAGATAACATTTACACAGGCATTAGAAAATGTAGCGTTTAAATATTGATGGCCATTCCATGACATGGACAAAGTTTGGAAAATCCGACACGAATTTCCGAGATTCCGCATCTCGTTCAAAATCGTAATTAACAAAATGGCCCACTCCAGCAATTTCCAGGACGGGTCCATCGAAGTCCCCATCAGATTTCTATTATATAAAAGCATATAAAAAGTTTTTAGTTTAAAAATAATAAAATATCTTACCCAAATATCAATGTGAAAACGTAATGGGGTACTATCTGTTCCGTAGGAAAAATATATCTGGTATGGGGGTTCGAACTCCTCCGGTTCGTCCAGCATTTTCCTCACAAAGGACCAGTCGGAGACCTCCGCTGACCCCACCGGCTGGATGAATACATTCATGTGAGGTGGGCCACTCATTTGGAACTCGAACCTGGCGGTTCTGTTGACCTCAAAAATAGTTTTTCCCAAAAATTCAAAGTTCAATTCTCCTGGCAGAATGACCTCCGATTCGCGGGTCAGCCATCCGTCATATTCCCGCCATCGGCACCAACTGTAGTAGAAGCAAGGAATTCCGCACATGACGTACTCATCGCAATCTGGCTTTACGGCTTTCAGACCAGTTAAGTTCAGCGCAGAGTCCTTGACAGGATCCAGAGCCCTTCTATCCTGGTAATCGAAGTAGTATCCGGAATCACTATGACTCACAGAACCGTCATACTCGTAAAAAATACGCCGCGTGTGCTGGAAAATAACAAAAAATATCAGAATTAAATATATTAAGGCCTGGAAATAATTCTATATCTCACCAAACAATTAACTCTCATCACATTAGTCTTAGCCCGATAGGGGAAACCCACTTCCGAAACGGCAATCATGCAAAAGATAAAGGTGACTACTCCCAAACCTAGCAGGATTAATTTTGGCCATCGGAAAATGTTTATAAATTGTGCCTGAAAAGTAAACCTTTAGAGTCAACCACTCACAATACATTTTAAAGAGAAAACTCACAGCAAATCCCAAAGCAAAAAAGGTGCAACAGCCGCAGGTTAGGGCTATGATTAAATCAGGATTCGTGCTGGCGCCATTCCTCCCCATAATGGGGAAAAATATCACTAGAAAGGTATAGAAAGCATAGCAAAAGTAGCAGAAAGGTAATACCTGAAGAATAGTGACAATGAGGGCCCAATAATATCTTGAAACGAGGAAGTTAGTTCATAAAACTTGAGGCAGACGACTGAGACATCACTTACCGCGATCATGGAGAGTGCTCAGCAGGTTGATCAAAAGTGCTCCCCCATAGAATATCATCGATATTAGGCACAAGTACTGAGAACGTAAGCCCGCGGCAGTCAAAATTATGGCCAGAAGAGCCATAACCACTAAATGAGCATGCAAGGCCAATTGCAAATGGTAACCATGACACAGTTGCTCCTAAAGTCAATTGAAAACTATAAAAATTATACTGATTACATTAGAGAGAATTGTCGTACATTGGGCCGCAAGGTGAAGTAAAGAGCCAGGGGAAGAACCAGGCCAATAACGGCCGGACACACATAGAGGCCGATCACCAACCAATTGCTGGTAAAATAAGTCAAGGAACGGTCTCCGGCATCGAACAGGACAGCCATTAGAAGGGGCAAGCAGATGCAGAGGAGGAATCCCACCACATGGAGGGCCAGGATAATGGAAAACCAAATCGATATCCGTTTCAGGGACACCTCCTCCGAATTTTTGGACATTTTCCAAATGGAAAAGCCAACAAGCACCAGACTTATCACGGCAATCACACAATTCAATACGATTCCCGTGGTTTCTGTGTAGTAGACGAAGAAAAGTCCCAGAAAATCAAAGAACACAGCATGGCTACCGTCACTCTATAAGAACTGGGATTAATAAAGGATCATTATTTTACAAAGTTGTCATCCAACCTCTGTTTCATTCAATTCACTGGCATTTGAGAAAGCCCGTACTAATGCCAGGACATTGTTTCCACTGTTTTGCACAGATCGTCCTGGCACCGCCTCGTAGGTGTCGAACACGGTGTGATAAACATAACCATTGCTAATCTGGGCAATGTCCACCCCTATAAAATACAACATTTTTATCGGCAATTAATGTTTATGACTCATTACTGACCGGGTATATTTCCAAAGTCTCGAAAAATACGAAAATCTGAGTCAGAGGGTAGAATTCCACTCTGAAAAATCTCTTCGGCCATCGTGGAGGCAAATGGATGTTTCGCATGCTTCCTATAATACTAAAAACCATTTTCTATTAGTTATTTTAATTACTTTATCAAGCCACAAAACAAAACTAACCTTCATGAGCCAAGGATTATTGGGCCCACTTTGGAATAGAATATCACGTCCCCCGCTACCAGCCACCTCTAGGTTGATAAAGGCCCTGGATCATAAAAATAGTTACGATAAAATAATTTTCCTAATTTTTTAAACTCACTTGCAGTTCGGCGCCCATTTGTGTTGCGTAATGAAGCCATGGGAAGCCTGGAGGGGATTTTCCTCAGCTCCGTTGAACAGGAACACGATGGGATGTTGGAATGGAGTCCTTGATATCGCCATTTGTCGCAGGACCTCCAACATGACCACAACCATGGTGCCATCATCTCCAGAGCCTGAGCTTCCAAAGATTATTAACAAGTCCTTTGATTTGAGAAAGCATCACTTACCCGGACTCGAGGGCTTCGAATCAAAGTGACTGTTGACTAGCAAATAGGACTGACTGGGGGAGTCCTTGGAACTCAGCTTTACCACCACATTGTGAATACCCTGGTACATATTCACCATTTCGTTGAACACATAGCTCCCTGTCGGCGACTGGACATCCACCTCCAGTTCATAGATATCACTATTCATTTCAGCGCGAATCTTCTCCACTTCGTCCAATAGAAACGCCACAGTTGTCACTTCGTTGGCAAAGCTGCCAACCACCTTGGGCCCGATCCTATCGAAATCGTGGAGCTGCCTTTGAGCTCGTTCTGCCACAAACTCCCCTGGCCGCAGGGACTCCTGGCTGACGGTTATCCTGTCCGGGAGTCGGTTGTAAAGTGGTATCACAATGGCATAAAACAGAGCTACCCAGAGGAGAATAAATGAAGGCGCATAGTACCAGGAAAAACTTCGCCTCTGGACCTTTCCGAAGCTCAGCGGGAAAGACTCCTCGAGAGCAATATCCTGAGTTGGCAAGTATCCACATAATTAGTCAATATCCATTTGCTTAAACAGCACTTACTTTCTTTGGCTCCTTTTCCATGGTTCTAATTACAAATTAAGAAAAAGGCAGTCGATTCAAACCCGTCTGGGGCCAACACATTACTAAACCCATCTCCTAAAGCATAGCGACTTTGCACCGACTACCAACCTCATAAAGATAAAATGTAATATGGCTCGATAAATGGGAATCGGTTGGGAGACTCCACAGACTACTCTATATCTTAAAACATGGGTAGTTCTTATCTGAAATTAAAATGGGCCTAACAACAGAAAGGCAGGTCTTTATGATCGCAGATTGGATGACGTATATTTTAAAATGTGAATGACGTACTTAAAGCTAAATAAGATCTACAAGTTAAAATACATAGCGCTTAAATATAGACGGCCATTCCATGACGTGGGCATAGTCCGGGAAGTCTGCCAGAAATTGTCGAGCTTCCGCATCTCTTTCAAAATCTGTGCTGACAAAGTGCCCCACAGCTCCGATTTCCAGAACCGGGCCGTCAAAGTCCCCATCAGGTTTCTGATTAAAAGCCAAAGCATTAATAACTTATCTTAGAAGAAGTTCAAGGAGGCTGTTATTTACCCATATATCTATGTGGAATCTCAATGGGGTATCATCTGTTCCGTAGGAAAAGAAGATCTGGTAGGGGGGCTGGAACTCCTCCGGTTCGTCCAGCATTTTTTTGACAAAGGACCAGTCAGAGACCTCCGCTGAGCCCAACGGCTGAATGAATACATTCATGTGAGGTGGGCCGCTCATTTGGAACTCGAACCTCGCTGTCTGGTTCGACTCTGTGACTGTCTTCCCCAGGAACTCAAAGTTCAGTTGGCCTGGTATGATAACCTCAGACTTGCGAGGCAACCAGCCGGCCCAGTCCCTCCATCTGCACCAACTGTAGTAGAAGCAGGGAATACCGCACATGACGTACTTGTCGCAATCCTGCTTCACGGGCGCCAGGCCTGTAAGGTCCAGCTTGGAGCCCTTGAGTGGGTTCAATGCTCGTCTGTCTTGGTAGTCGAAGTAGTAGCCTGAGTCACTGAGACTCAGAGTACCGTCGTACTCGTAAATGTAGCGGCGAGTGTGCTAAAACAATTCGAAATTTAGTCTCCCAATCGCCATAAAGCAATATATAATATCTTACCAAACAACTGATTCGCATAACGTTTGTCTTGGCCCGATAGGGGAAACCCACTTCCGAGACGGCGATCATGCAGAAAATGAAAGTAACCACGCCCAAGCCGAGGAGTATTAGCTTTGGCCAGCGGAACATGTTGATAAATTGTGCCTACAATTGACCATTATTATATATGGGTCCGATAAGAACTATTTTTAGGGTCATCTTACCGCAAAGCCCAAAGCAAAGAAGGTGCAAAGGCCGCAGAAAAGGGCTATGAAAAGATCGGGATTCGAGTTGTACCCATTCCTTCCCAGAACCGGGAAGAATATCACCAGAAACATGTAGAAAAGATAGCAAAAATAGCAAAAAGGCAGCACCTGCAGGACAACGACGATTATGCCCCAGTAGTAGCCTGCAAAATATACGTTTTAAATTAAAACTAAAATGAATTTAAGCAGTTTAAATTACCTTTATCGTGAAGCTTGCTAATCAGGTTAATTAGAAGAGCTCCTCCGTAGAAGATCATCGATATGACAGACAGATACTGAGATCGGAAGCCCATGGCGGTCAGAATAAGAGCCAAGAAGGCAAAGACCACCAAGTGGGCATGCAAGCTCAGTTGCAAATGATAAGGATGACTAAGTTTATCCTGGAAATTAAATAGCTATAAAAAAGATGAATGAAAAACAGACTTGGTAATGCTCACATCTGGCTTCCAGGTGTAGTAAAGGCTCAGGGGAATTACCAAGCCAATAATCGCTGGACAAATGTAGAGGCCAAACACCAACCAACTGCTGGTGAAATAGGTCAGTGATCTGTCTCCGGCATCAAAAATAATAGCCATCAGCAGGGGCAGGCAGATGCACAGCAGAAACCCGATCACATGCAGCCCCAGAATGATCAAAAACGAGATGGATATATCCTTTAGCGACTGCTCCTCCGACTGCTGGGACATCCTCCAAATAGAACAGCCCACTAAGACCAAGCTAATCACTCCAATGAGGCAGTTAAGGACGATTCCTGTCGTTTCCGTGTAGTTTATAAGAAAGAGGCCCAAGAAGTCAAAGAAGATGGCATGGCCTTCATCATCGCTCTGAAAATCAATATAGGAGTTTACTTAGGCTACCTTTTGTAAAGTTTTATTCCTAACCCACCTCCTCCAACAATTCACTGGCATTGGAAAAGGCCCGGACGAGGGCCAGGATATTGTTTCCGGTGTTCTGGATAGCTCGCCCAGGAACCGCCTCATAGGTGTCGAAGGGTGTATGGTAGACATATCCATTCTGAATTTGGGCAATGTCAAGGCCTGAGTGAAAAAACAATAAAGTTGTTATCGGAGATTTCAGATTATGAGTCATTGAATCATCAACTAACCGGGGATATTTCCAAAGTCCCGAAAAATTCGAAAATCTGAGTCAGAGGGAAGAATTCCGCTCTGGAATATCTCCTCGGCCATTGTGGTGGCGAAGGGGTGTTTAATGTGCTCCTTGTAGTACTAAGAAAAGAAACAAAAGTCTTAAAGAATTTTGGCAATAAATGAATTTCGCCATAAAACTGGCCATAAAGGTTCAGAAGTTAATTTTTGTGACATGCAATAACACAGGAGGTATATGTTTTGTTGTAGAGAATGTTTCGATACGTACCTTCATTACCCATGGATTATTGGGACCACTCTGGAACAAGAGATCACGTCCCCCGCTACCGCCGACTTCTAGGTTGATAAAGGCCCTGGGGGTATATAAATTTGTTATGATAAAGTTTGTTTTCGGAGGAAATTTACTTGGACTCACTTGCAGTTCGGCGCCCATTTGTGTTGCGTAATGAAGCCATGAGAACCCTGGAGAGGATTTTCCTCAGCTCCGTTGAACAGGAAGACAATAGGGTGCTGGAAAGGAGTCCTCGATATCGCCATTTGCCGCAGGACCTCCAACATGACCACAACCATGGTGCCATCATCGCCAGAGCCTATTTAACCGCTAATTAGTTCTTATCCTTTGGGTTGGGAAAGCATTACTTACCAGGACTTGTGGGCTTTGAATCGAAGTGACTGTTAAGTAACAAGTAGGCCTGGCTAGGAGAGCCCTTTGGACTCAGCTTTACCACCACATTGTGAATGCCCTGGTACATATTCACCATATCGACGAACACATAGCTTCCTGTGGGCGATTGCACATCCACCTCGAGCTCGTAGAGATCAGTTTGCATTTCCGCTCGGACTTTTTCAACTTCATTCACCAGGAACTCCACAGTTGTTATCTCATTGGCATAGCTACCCGTAACTTTGGGCCCGATTCGATCGTAGACATAGAGCTGCTTCTGTGCCCGCTCCCCCACGAATTGTCCTGGCTTCCAGGACTCTTCGGAAAAGGTAACTCTGTCAGGGAGGTAGTTGTAAAGCGGGATAACGACGGCGTAGAAGATCCCCACCCAGAGGAGAATAAAGGTGGGGGCGTAGTACCAGGACGGTCGCTGGGTGCGATCGTGTCCTTTTTGAACCCACAACGACTCAATAAGAGCGGTGTCGACGGGAATCTCCTGATAGGGCGCCATACAATAAATTACCCGTAACACACTTTAATAAATCAGTACTCACTTTATCAGTCTTCTCCTCCATTGTAAGATTGGTATTGGGAGCCAAATTAAACCATTCCCATGCCCGGTCCACGCACAACTGAATGTCTGCACCCCGAGCATATCGACTCGAAGCCTTCCGCCGAATTAAGGTCCATAAAGATAAAGCCGTGCGTTAGTTGATACCCGTGGGTTTTCGGCTTAGCGCGGGGGAAAACAGCTTTGTCTTAAGGCGCACCAGGGCGGCTGGGTGCTCACCCACCGTTTGTACAGTGTACACCTTGGACACGGTCGGAGTATCTAAATTGGAGGGGTTTTATGACTTAATATAAATATACATAAGTGGCGATTCCGACACACGCTAGGGGCAGCTGAAAATTAAAGCTTATTCATTGACCGATGTCTGAAAGATTACGGTGACGTTACTATAGTATAGAGATTATATTTATTTCTCATCCGCTGCCACAACAGATTACTTTATCGCTCTGATTCGGAATGCCAGACATATAATCGATGCAAATCAAAATTAACTTAGGGATTACGATCTTAAAAGATATACCGCTTGAACAGCGACGGCCATTCCATAATGTAAACAAAGTCCGGAAATTTTTCTATAAACTGGATTGTATCTGCATCTCGCTGGAAATCCTTGTTAATATAGTGTCCCACGACACCCAATTCAAACGTTGCGTTCCCGAAATCTCCATTGGGGTTCTGAAATTTATGAACTCCAAAGATAATTTATAGCTTTAAAAATAGCATTCCACTTACCGCGAAATCGATGTGAAATTTAAATGGAGTTGAGTCAATGCCGTATGAAAAATATATTTGATAGGGCGCCGAGTACTTTTCTGGCTGATCCAGCATCGTCCTTACGAAAGACCAGTCCTCCACAGAAGCCCCAGACAATGGACGAATGTACAGGCCCATGTGTGGCGGACCCGAAAGCTCGAACTCGAATCTCTTCGCTTTTCCCGTCTCGAGGACATTAGCACTTATGAGCTTTAGATCCAAAGAGCCGGGTATAATCACTTCTGACTCCCGTGGCAGCCAGGCAGCGCTGGCAAGGGACCTGCACCAGCTGCTCCAAAAGCACGGCATTCCACACATCACGTAGTCTTGATTGCAATCGGTGGCCATAGAAGTCAGCCCTGTGAAATTTATGCCGTACGCCTCAAGTGGCCGGAAAGCTCTCCTGTCCTGGTAGTCTATATAATAACCAGAGTCGTCCAAAACGGTCCCACCTTCGTAGTCGTAAAAGACTCTACGAGTTTCCTTTTGGTAGCAGACATTAATATCATTTCATACTCCTAAATAAATCGCGTGACTTACTAAAAAGTTGACCCTCATTACACTGGTCTTAGTTCGGTAGGGGAATCCGACTTGGGAAACGGAGATCATGCTAAAAATAAAAGTCACCATGCCCAGGCAAAACAATACTATGGTGGACCACCGGAACATGTTTATCAAAGGAACCTGAAACGTTATCTTGAGGAGCTATAGTATACAAAACTTTACCTTATCTTACCACAAACCCCAATGCAAATATGGTTCCAATGGCACATATTAGGGCAATTAACATGTCAGGATTGGCCGAATCGCGGTTCCTGCCCATGGCGGGAAAGAAAATAACAAGGAATATGTAGAAAAGATAGCAAAAGTACACGAATGGCATAATCTGGATGACTTGCGAGGGAACTACCCATGAGTATCCTAGAATAAAATAAAATTTAACTCAATATTCATAACTACATTTGGAAACCTACCCTTATCGTGCAGGGAACTAATAAGATTGATCAGCACGGATGCCAAATAGAAGAACAAGGAGACCATACACATGTAGGGAATCCGCAGTCCCAGGCTGGTCAAAATAATAGCCAGGAGTGCCACTACCATACAATGTGCATGCAAGCCCATCTGGATCTGATACGAGTGTTTCAACTTGTCCTGTAACGATCAAAGTGACAACTAACTTGATTATGGACACTCAGCCTCTCTTACATTTGGTTTGAATGTGTGGTAAAGGGTGGACGGCAGCACTAGGCCTATGATCGCCGGGCAGATGTATAATCCAATCACCAGCCAATTGTTGCTGTAATAAGTCAGTGTTCTATCGGTGACATCGTACAAAACGGCCATCAGAAGAGGCAAGGCAATGCACAAGAGACACCCAACAAGGTGCAGTCCCAGGATGATGAGGAACCATATCCAAATGCGACCCAACGAAAGCTCGGACTTGATGGCCATTCTCCGAAGAGAAAAGCCCACAAGTATGAAGCTGATCCCAGCCAGGGAACAATTCAGGATAAAGCCAGTTGCCTCCGTGTAGTAAACGAAAAACAATCCAAGAAAGTCAAAGAATACTGCATGTCCGCCACTGTTTTCCTTAAAAAAGAATAAGATAAGGTATAAATTTTATGTTAACTCTTATATAGATTATTACTCACCTCAGTATTGGCCAACTCCTGTGCATTTGATAAGGCTCGAACCAAGGAAAGGATATTTTCGCCAGTGCTTTGTATAGAACGTCCTGGAACCACATCGAAGCTATCGAATGCAGTGTGGTAGACATATCCATTGCTAAACTGGGCTATGTCAAGTCCTAAAATGTTTAAGGAATTAAAAACCATTTTAACTCTATGAGGGTATATGATTTTTGTACCAGGAATGTGTCCAAAGTCTCGAAAGATTCGAAAATCCGTATCGGAAGGTAGAATGCCAAATTGAAAGATTTCTTCCGCTAATGTGCTGGCAAATGGATGCTTTGAATACTTTTTGTAGTACTACAAAGTGTATAATATAATTTTGTGTTATAATATAGTTTAAATATAGGTTAACATAGTACTTTTTGCTACCTTTATCAACCAGGGATTATTAGGCCCACTCTGAAATAAAATATCACGTCCTCCGCTACCGCCAACTTCCAAGTTAATAACCGCTCTGAAAAATGAGTAAACAGTATCAGCAAGTCTTCTAGCCAAGAATTCTTCCCATTCCAGCAACTTACTTGCAATTAAAAGCCCATTTATGCTGAGTTATGAAGCCATGAGATGCTTGCAGGGGATTCTCCTCGGCCCCATTGAATAGAAAAACAATTGGGTGTTCAAAGGCAGTCTCAGAAATAGACATTTGACGCAGTACTTCCAGCATGACTACAACCATAGTGCCATCGTCGCCAGCACCTAAACAGCATATAGAGTTAATAAGGATTCTTGGAATAATGAAAGAGAATTCTGACTTACCCGGGCTACCTGGCTTGGAGTCAAAATGACTGTTCAGCAGAAGGTAAGATGAGCTATTGGAGCTCTTGCTGCTCAGTTTTACAACCACATTCTGAATGCCCTGATACAAGCTGGTCATGGTGCCGAGAACAAACATACCATTCGGCTGCTGCAGCTCCACTTCCAAGTCATAAATATCCCCACGCATTTCATTCCGGATCTTGGACACTTCACTCAACAGCAGGTTAACCGTTTCCACCTCGTTAGCATTACTTCCGACCACTTTAGGCCCGATACGATCCAGTTGCTCAAGCACCCTCTGCGCTCTCTCGGCAACAAACTCGCCGGGCTTAAGTGGCTCGTCGGCGATGGTTATGCGGTCGGGTAATCGGCCGAAAAGCGGAAGTACGATTGCGTAGAATAGCACCACCCAGAGGAGCAGAAAAGAGGGGGCGTAGTACCATTGAATTCTTCTCCGGGATTCCCGCTTTTTCGACAAGACATTGTAGAGAACCGTATCAGAATAGTTTTCCTGAAATCAGATATAATATTATATTAATACCGTTGGTGTAATGTTTGTACATAAATACTGACTTTATCAACGCCGGCGCTTTCCATTTTGGTTCTCGAGGTGCGAAACGCTGAAGCTCACTGGTGTCCAACCGACTCGCTACTAAATTCTCTTCAGCAGAACCACTTCGGATCGGTCAGCGGCACCTTCGAGCGAGTAAAGATAGGCTGCAGTGCCCACTTATTAATTAAAATCTACCTGCTCGGGTCACATCAGATATTCGCCCCCCAAATCTAATCGGACAATCTTCTAACTGGCCACTAACCAGTAATCGGAGGGAAACCTCCACTACCGATTAATCTGCACGCAGTAACAGTGAATGTTGTTTTAATTAGTTTCAGTGCTTTTAATGGGATGTCTTAGATTAAAGTCTTTGGTGCAAACAAAAGCAGAAATTGTCATTAACTTAGAATATATAACGTTCGTACAAAGTAGGCCATTCCATGACGTGAGCAAAGTCCGGAAAATCGGCTATAAACTGCAAGCCGTCTGCATCCCGTTCGTAGTCATAACTGACAAAACTGGCGGCGAATCCCAACTGAAATGTGGGTGCATTAAAGTCTCCAGAGGATTTCTGTTAATTATAAAACATCCATTAATATAGGCTTATAAATTTCAAGGTTTTCCGACCTACCGCAAGATCAATGTGAAACTTCAAGGGAGAATTATCATTGCCATAGGCAAAGAATATTTGATAAGGTGCCGAGTACGTTTGGGGTTCATCTAGTTGATTCCGAATAAAAGACCAATCCTCTACAGAAACGCCGTCAAGAGGCTGAATGAATAAGCTCATATGTGGAGGTCCAGACATCTCAAATTCGAAACGAGCCACTTTCCCCGATTCCAGAACGGTCTTACTGAGAAGCTTCATGGATGTTGGTCCGGGAAGAGTTACTTGCTTTTCCCGTGGCAGCCAGTGGCTCTTTTCTCGGGTTTTGCACCATCGGTGGTTGAAGCAGGGAACACCGCACATCAAATATTTATCACAATAAGTAGAAGTGCTAACCATGCCAGTGAGATTCAAGGAGGAATCCTCCAGAGGATAGTAGAGGCGACGATCCTGAAAGTCGAAGTAGTAACCAGAGTCGCTCAGGCTCACTGAGCCGTCGTATTCATAGAAGATGCGACGAACATGCTAAAGGGTTGGATTTTTTAATTAAACAAAAATCAGATATTGACAATCAATTCTCTCACCTCGAAGTGTATCCGCATCACATTTGTCTTGGCGCGATAAGGAAAGCCCACATCCGAGACGGCAATCATGCTGAAAATAAATGTCACCACTCCCAAGCCGAGCAACACTAACTTCGGCCAGCGGAACATATTAATCAGGGGAGCCTAAAATAATCCTTTTTTAGAAATAAATCATTATGAAACTCAAAAAACTGACCACAAAGCCCAATGCAAAGAAAGTTCCCAGGGCACATATCAGACCTATAAGAAGATCTGGATTAGTGCCGTGGCCGAAGCGACCCAGCATAGGAAAGAAGACTTGGAGGAATGTGTAGAACAGATAGCAGAAGTACAGGAAAGGCATCACCTGTAGGATTTGAACTGCGAAAACCCAAAGGTATCCTAGAAAGACAAACATTTCCTTTGAACATAATCTTTTCCCAAATAAAGAATCCCATTACTTACCGCGATCATGGAGAGTACTCAGTAAATTTATTAGAACAGCTCCTGAATAGAAAAGCATAGACATCATACATAGGTAGGGTGTCCTTAGACTTACAGCCGTAAGGATAATGGCAATCAAAGCCAGAAGCACGCAGTGGGCATCTAGGCTCATTTGAAGATGGTTAGAGTGACTTATTTTCTCCTGTATAAATAATCATTAAATATTTTTGTTTCTGTATTGCTCTTCGATTTACTCACATTCGGTTTCAGAGTATAGTAGAGCGTCAAGGGGAAAACTTGGCCAATGATTGCCGGAACCACAAACAGTCCAATTACTAACCAGTTATTGCTGAAATAGGTTAAGGAACGTTCTCCAGCATCGTACAGGACTGCCATTAGAAGCGGTAATCCAAGAGAAAGAAGCATTCCCAGGACATGAAGCCCTAGAATTATGCTGAACCATATCGATATCTGTCCCAGCGATGCATTCGATTCACGGGCCATTCTTAGCAGAGAGCAACCCACAAGAATCAAGCTGATCACAGCAATACAACAGTTCAGAATAATCCCAGTGGTTTCCGTGTAGTATACAAAGAAGAGTCCCAGATAGTCGAAGAAAACGGCATGTCCTTCGCTATAATCCTAAAAATATTACGTTAAACTTTTTGCAAATTAAAAAAAAAGTAAACTAAGTGACTCACCTCTGAACCAGAAAGTTCATAAGCATTGGCAAAACCGCGTACCAAAGATAAGGCATTGTCGCCAGAACTTTGAAGAGAAGCTAATGGAATGACCTGAACATTATCGAAAACGGTGTGATACACATAGCCATTGCTGATTTGAGCCATATCCAATCCCGGAAGCTGGCCGTAATCCCGAAATATACGAAAATCAGAATCAGAGGGCAGGATTCCTGATTGAAAAATCTCTTCGGCCATTGTGGTGCCAAACGGATGTTTAGCATTCTGGTTGTAATACTGTAAAATAATTGTAAATCGGTTGTAATATGAATTACCATTATTATAGTACTATAAAGATGGTTCCCCAGCTTATCAACACACGCCTTTCAGTAAAACTGTGTAAACAAAATCAAATTGCCGCAATTGTTGATTCAAAACACGATAAACAAATATCATAAAACTAGGCCTATAAATTGGCAATAACAATATGGGTACGCGGAAGTTCCTGGGTTTTTAACCGGCATGAAACACTCACCTTTATGAGCCATGGATTGTTGGGACCACTTTGGAAGAGAAGATCACGCCCTCCACTGCCAGCTACTTCCAAGTTTATTAGAGCTCTAAGTATTAAACGGTTTCCAATCAGCTTTCTTTAAAAAATATTAATAAAATGCACTCACTTGCAATTTGGTGCCCATTTGTGCTGTGTAATAAAACCATGGGAGGCCTCCAGCGGATTCTCTTCGGCTCCATTGAAAAGAAAAACTATGGGATGCTCGAATACGGTCTCCGAAATGGACATTTGCCGCAAGACCTCTAGCATAACCACAACCATAGTGCCATCATCTCCAGAACCTGGAAACAAAGTATATATTTTGTTTCATCATTTTTTTATTCATACGAAAACTTACCTGGACTAGTTGGCTTGGAATCAAAGTGGCTATTCATCAGGACGTAGGAAGAGCTATTGGAACTCTTGCTGCTCAACTTTACGGCCACATTCTGAACTCCCTGGTACATGTTCACCATTTGCCAGTGCATATACGCTCCAGACGGTTGCTGGACATCCAACTCCAAATCGTACAGATCCGTACGCATAGCAGCACGAACGTTCTCCACTTCCTCCTTGATAAAGGCCACGGTAGTTACCTCGTTCGCCACACTACCCACAACCTTGGGTCCTATCCGATCATACTTGTACAGCAATCTCTGAGCCCGTTCTGCCACAAATTCACCCGGCTTGCGAGATTCATCCGAAATCATAACACTATCCGGAAGTCGATGGTATAGAGGGAACACGATCGCATAGAAGAGAGCCACCCAAAGGATCAAAAAGGAGGGAGCATAGTACCAGGGTAGTCGTCTTTTGATTTCCTTTTGATGAGATAATACATTTATCAGACCCATGTCCGACAGGTTGTTGTCGGAACCCTAAAAGAAAAATATTTTTCAAATTAAATTGATTTAAAAAATCAAAACTTACATTCTCGATCCTTGATTTCATATCGCCAGTATCCAGACGGCTCGAAAGTTAAACAGTTCCTCTGGCCAGTCGGCGGTGTACTGAAACATCATCGCCGAAGGCACCTTAGGTTGGAGCTAGACGGATATTATCAGCAGTGATTCGCACTTTGTATCCCATAAAGATTAATGTTTTCGCGCATGCAATAGACCGCTCAATACTAACGAGCCTAGAAAACCCAATTTCCATTAAGTTGTGGTTGTATTTGCCTATTTTATATCTAAATAACAGCAAATTAATGGAATCTTTATCTTTATATCCCCTTAAAAATGCTCTGATAAACTGGTATGTCGGCACGCTTCAGTGCTGAGTGACTGGATGTCGTTGGAAAAGTAAATCTTATCATAACGTCTACGGCAGTTCCTGGATTCCATATCATCTCGAGCTACTTCAGTGCGACATCTTATTGGGACCACAAAGAGCTAATATTTATAGAGTACTACGGTGGTTCAATGTTAATTAAAAATTAAAAATGAGAAGATTATGCAGAATAAATTATTTATTGTTACGATATAGTAAATTTGAGTTAGAATTCTTTTAGATTTTCTACGGTTAACATGAATGTATCAAATGTTTTTATCCCTTAAGTACATGATTTAATGTTTACATTACAAGTCCGTTTACAAAAGACATATGAAAAACAACATTTTGTTACATCTACACTAACCTATGGTTTGTACTTGGTCAGTTTTGTGGACAACATTGCGCCGATTACTGTTGCAGGGACTCGTGGATGTTTTTCAGCAGCCCGGCGACGTCTTCTGCATATGGAATGTCCGAGTATCGATCCGGTTTCTCGATTTTCAAAACTGTCAACTGTAGTCGCAGGCCGGTCAGCATTTTCAGCAGCTTAGTACCTCGCAGCATGCCCTTATATTTGGCTCCGAAGCAAAACAGTTTCCACACCATCAGCACGGAGAGACGGTGCTCCTCCAAAGAGCTCAAATGGGATTTTGAGTCCCCGGCTCCGTCCAGATCTCTAACAGGTTGGTTTATAATATCACGAAGCAAGTTAATGAACTCTGAGGTCTCCACAAGTTGGGCCCGGTTTCCAGAGAAGAAGCACATGTTGCGGAGAATGCGGAGGCACAGAATTCTCATGTAGTTTAGTGGCGTTGAATAGCGTACTGCGGTGATAAGGGAATGTAGATGGCACACCTTGGCCCCCACATCATAGCGGGAATACACCTCCCAGAATCCCAGCCAGGCGTTAAAGACCAAGGGTTTCAACCCTTTGGCTACGTTCAGGGAGTTGATGGTAGAAGCAGTTGACGGCAGAATTGTGTCGAACATATCCAGCACATGCATCTTACTCAAGCTCAATCGTCCCTCGGCGCTGGAGCAGCAGTTAATCATAACCCGCAAAGCGGGCACCACACATTGGTTGCCCGCACTATGGGAGGTCTCCTTCCTAGTCGTTTCGTGGTCAGCCACACGAGCCATTAGCTGGAGCAGGGAGTGCGATTGGCCGGAGTGAACGAGCGATATCTGCTTGCAAATTTCGAAGGAATGCTCGGAGAGGAACATGGCCAGCTGGACGGTCAACTTCTTCAAAGGAGCTGAGTGCGATAGCCAGGGCCACATGCGAATAAGAAGCTTCACTGTTGTCACAGCCATTGCAGGCTGAGTGATCACGGCATGATGGGAGCTGTGCCATTGTGCCAACATATTGAGGAGCACCAGCAGGTTGCTGAGTATGTCTCGGGACTTATGGGCTCCCACTCGCTTCACGTAGGTACAGGCATTTCCGATGTTTGTATCGCTGAGGAAGGTGTCCAGTATATTGAGGACACGGTCCAGCAGCTTCAGTTGTCTAGCTGCATGAACAGCCCACGGCGAGAGTTTCAACAACCCACCGAGGGTCTCACAAATCTGAACATGACCAGCGCTGGGAGGATGCAGAAAGTTAAATGTCTTTGGTGGATAGTGGAATTCAAAGAGACGATCCAAGCGATGATAAATCAATACTGCAGCGTTCGTAAACTTCAAGGGTGTTGGGGACTTTGGGCTTGGGGTTTCGGTTTCCCCTTTTGACGATGGACTGTGCATGCACACCGATATAAGCTGATTACTTATAGTATTTACAGCATTCTCCTGCGCTTTCAAACCTTTCTCTTCCTCATCGCTCGGCATAAGATCATCCAGTGGCAGGACATACAGTTCCAATTCCTTGAGCAGACTCGTCTTCTCTGGGGCGTTTTGTGCCTTGATGAACACCATGGACAGGGATGACAGCGTGTAGCGTTGGAACGGTGTGTCCTTATAGGACAAATGCAGTCCGTAAAGGAAAAAGTCCAAAAACAGAGCTGGCTGTTGAACGAGCTGCTCGCATATAAATTCGTGGGCGTTTGAATCCTTGCAGAAGACGAGAAACAGCTTGAAGAGTTGAACTAGCATGTGTTCGGGAAAATCCAAATCTAGGACATCGTTGGTAAGCGCAAGAAAGCTTTGCAGCAATACGCTGTCCCGGCAGATGGTCCTCTGCAGGAACTCGAAATTATCACGATAGCACAGGGCGTACAGCTCGCATATGTGCCCGACGCACAGCTCTAGGAAGGCGGTGGAGAAGGATACGGGTGGCGGCGGAATCTTCATGATGTCACTAAGGCAGTTCATGAAACTATGCTCACACAAAGTCGCACACCACTCTGGACGCAGCACCACTAGCTGCGAGCAAATTCCGACATAGCAACTTAGTATCTCGCTCGAATGTTGTGGACCAGCCAGCTCTGTCGCTATCCATGGAGTCACGTGGAAGGCCTTCAGTGCCGCGTGGGCCTCTTTAAGAAAGTTGTGAATCCGGAGCAATTCGATACAAGCGTCTGCCCCAATTAGAGGCATTAGTAGGATAAATACGCGTCCAGCCAGCTCTCTCACAAGCATTACTTCATGGACGTCCAACATTGTGGTCAAACAACAAGCCGGCAATCCGCCTGGCAAGTAGTCCAGGCGAGACAGCACGCCAGTTATTTCTACAGAACGGGCAGTGATCCAGTTGGCCATCACCACCCACGAAAGGGCGCGTACTTCGCTGTCACTGTGGCCACACATGCCCAAAAGGTAGCGCAGCACCTTAAAGGTCATGCCCTCATCATCTGCTGTATTTTGCCCGCATGGTAACCGTTCAACGTGTCCCTGCAATTGGCAAATAATTTGCAAGCAGTCTCGCTGCCACTGAGCTCCCGTTTGAGTTGAGGTCCGCAAATCATTCGAAAGCTGTATGAAGTTCTCGCAATAGTCCTGAAATGTAAGAAATTATAAAATAACGTATTTATTTAAACCCAGGCACTTACCAAGAGTTGCGCTTCGCTAAAGTGCAGCTCGCGTTCGCTAAGCCGCCGCAGAATACGTAGGAAGCAGCGCACATGTTGCAGCTGTCGGAGATCAAAGTGGGCTCGGGCTTCCTCGGTCAGTTGCATGAAGAGTTTTCCATGCCAGTTCGTTTCAATGCTGCAGTGCTGGGCGGCAATCAAGTGCAGTAGACATTGGCTGATTAGACACAACAGATCCAGCGATATGGAGCGGTTGTGCAATAGCAGCATGACGCTGTGATGGGGATCCGATTCAAAGGCCTTGTTCAAGCCGCTCATCACCTGAGGCAGGCAGAACCTCAGACAACTGAGGCAAAGATTCAGTATAGCCTGGTATACATCGGCATCGTCCACGTTGCCCGGAACCGAACGCATATATTTATGGATTAACTGCCACAGAGCAGTGCCTTCCGACGCCGGCACCGCGTTGCGCATGAGGACGAGGAACAGCTGAAGTTCCGACACGATTTTCTCCAAATCCTTATGGTTGCTGCAATTGCTGGCGGCCGTGAGATGGTTGCGCAGCTGAATATCCAGCTGGGAGGCCTGCACCAGGGCCACATCGCTCACTTTGACCTTCAGGGTGTCGCTCATGTCAAGGAACTGCACAGCATCCTGGGTGATGTTAACTGGGTTTTGGCAAATACGATGCGCCGCATACAAGCGCCAGTGCTGGGCAGCTCTCAAGCTGTCGCCGTTGAAATGGGTCTCCTGCAACTGCTCTTCCAGCGACACTCCCTCAGCCACAATAGTAGGCTTCAATGTAGTATCCAGTTCACAGTTTATGGGCACCTTTATCGTGGTCAAATCCACATCCAACACTAGTTTGTCCTCAGTAGCAGTGATGCTTTCGTACCAAAGCATTTGGAAAAGGCAGACGCTGCCGTCGTTGCGCAACTGCGTCTCGTGGGGAAGCAGGAGCAGGCCCCTTAACAGGCAAACATAAACCTCAAAAGTGCCGGCGATTTCCCTACGAAACCGAGAGCTTTGAAACATCAACTTCATCAGGATACTTACGGCGGGCAGTAGAATGTCCGCAGGATCGCCAGGGCTATCCTTCTTTAGTGAATTGTGCAAGGTCTCGAGGATCAGGCGATAGCCCTCTTCGCGCGTTGAGAAGTCCTCGCAGGCCTTCCAGTTCTGTAGCAGCACATTCAGTTGGGCAAGGGTGGACTTTCGAATGGATGGCTTCAAATCTTTGGTTTGCAGCAGGCGAAGCAGAGCGTCCAGGCTTCGTTGACCCTGAAATGGTTCCTCGGTTCGCTCGGTAAAAACTGTGTTGTAGTCGACAGATGTTTCAAAAAGTTCCAGTCCGTGAATGAAAATTTCGTTGGGCAACTCATCTATAACCGGCCGGTATTTGTTCATGTAGTCTTGATACTGCAATAGGTAGGCAACCTTCGCTGTGGCGTCTCTTCGCAGCTGCGCATCCGAGTGGTACAAGTAGCAGACATAACCACGCAGCATTACGGGTGGCTCCAGGCACGTGACGTCCGGCTCGAACAACTGCCACAGAATCTTGTGCAGTTGGTTGTTGGTGATCGACCTAGAAACCATCAAGGAAAGCACGGGAAGGACGACCTGGAACATTTGATGGAAGTCGGCATCTGGCAGTACGCAGTGAAGCTTAAGGAACATGGTTGGGTAGTCGATGCACCACTGCGCTATCTGGTCCGGGGCATTAGGGTCCCAGCTGTCTAAAATCAGCTTGCGAAGTACTTTGGAACTCAATGGCAATCCGAGAATGTGATGGCGAGCCAGGTCCAAGTTGTTGCACCCTGGCATGTATGCGGTTTTGTTCATGAAGGAATGGAAATGCGAGACAACAGGTCGCGGCATAAGTCGGTACACATATTCACGGAGGTGCTGGTCCGGCATGTCCAGTAGATTGAGCAGCAACGAGTCGGCTTCCTTGCGCAGCTGAGCATTGCCCACATAAAGAGGCGTGCACTCGAGAATGGCGTCAAATAGCAGCTTCACCAGTGTCTCGCTGCCCATCTGGTTGACCACGAGGCAGATTTGTTTGTGCGAATGAAGCAGTTGGACCGCTCCCATGCGCGTCTTCGGGATCAGCTGGTTCAAAGCTATACTGTAGGCGCGCTTCAGACGAATCAATTGTTGCTCTGAGGCAGACGGCTCCGCGGAGAGTGCGCATATCAAGTTGCTCAGTGACTTCATGCGATCAGGTACGCACGACAGATATGAACTGTCGAGGACAATGGGCTGGATCAGGGATTTCGCGTGAACACGGTTTATATCCTTGTCATATGTGAGATTTAGCGCTACTGTGTCCTGCAGTAGGCCATTGTAGATAAGAGACTGTAGGCGAGGAATCGTGAGAGTTTCCACAAGCTTCGCCATATCCTTGCCCTCAACGGTATTGCAATATGAAAGCAGTTTTCTGACCATATGGGCAAAGCGCTCTGTGGCCAAAGGAGATACTCTGGTGTTAAGCACGTCGTACGTGCGAATGGCCTCCACACACAGCTCCAGCATGTGCCAGTTGTGGGTGGTGGAGTGGAAAAGCATCAAGTTAAGTATTTTTGTGCAGCTGTCCATCAGAACCCTCAAAGCACTCTCTATCTTCAGCTGCTTGCCCCGTTTACCGGGGGGATCCAGGCTAGCTGCATAGCTCAGGGTGTTACGGCGAACCTGGATGCGCCGTTGGAACTGCTTCAGACAGGCGACAAGCGCTCTGTTTATGTGACCTATGGTGGCGACGGCGTGTCTCTGAAGCCGAACCAAATGCAGAAAGATAAAGGGCGTCTGAAGCAAATACTCTGCTGGGTAGTCGCTCAACCGAATGGCCAAGTGTGAGACTTTTACTTGCACATCAATGCCATCGGGTTCTGTTTCACTGTACGGCATATCAAGCATGCACTTCATGCTCATTACATCGTCCACGCTAGGCTGTGTCCATGCCGGCTCGTAGTCCTCCGGCGTGAGATTAGCTTCCAGCTGGCTTATCCTGCTGCCGCTGCTTGCCTCTGACCCGGTGCTGGTCAGATCCACGGTGCATACCGAAAATCGAGCCGGGTTCTCACGTGCCACATCGTACAAATCTATCACCTGCAGCTCTAGGTCCTCCATAAGATCCATTACACGTTTTGATTCCTCAGATCCCAGGATTCGCCGCACTTTGGCCAGTTCAGTCTCCAATCGAGATTGGGGAATCTTACGAATTACCGCATCAGAGTACTTGGATCGGAGCAGCTCCAACAGCATGGCCAGCACACGGTCTGCGGCCAAAAGGGGAGTATATCCGAACCAGCGAATTAGCTGCTTCAGGAGCAACACCGGCTTGAACTGCAGCGGCTCGCCCAAACTCAGGCAGCGTATAAAACGCGTCTCCACCTGCTCCAGGGCGCGCATCCGGATCTCCTCAGACTCGCTGGTCAGCTTCGCCAGGTGCGGGTCTGCCAACTGCAGGGACATGCACTGTTTAGAGCTCATTGTTGGCAGTACGGTGTCCCTCAGAAAAAGAGCCTTTTAAGAGATCGTTGTGTCCGAGCTCCTATTTAGTTCGTACAAATACCGAATGACATTTTTAAAAGCAGCTTTGATGATGTTTGAGTTTTTTGGTAACGTTTTTTATCACTGTCTTTCAGTGCTGGCTAACTCTGGTATTAGTGTATTTCTGGTATTAAAGGAAGTGACAAGAAAAATAGGTCTCATTTTGTGTTTCTCACAGAATTTCAATATATAGCTACAAATCCAGGTAATAGTTTAGTTAAAGGTAAAAGTCCTGTCCAGGAAATTAAATATTATCATGTAAATGTCACTATCGATGATTCGAACCGGTTAAAAATATTCATTATATCGATAGTTGTATCGATAGAATTGAAACTTTGCGTATTTTCCCATTGCGGTCACACTTAAATTAAACAAAAACCTATTTAAGCTACCCGCAACGCCTCACAATTTTCCAAATTTTCTTGTTTGTATTCGAATCCACGGAAAACTAAATAAATTTGAAGTTTTTATAAAGATTATGGTGTTTTGTTATTGTTTTCAAGTGCTCGAATAGACTGTGTGCTTATCTGTAAGTCCATCGTTTTATTTTTTTTTTGCTACAACTGTCCGGCTGATCAAAAAGGAATCACTTAACCGGTTTTTTGCAATCTTGCACGAATTGCAACTCAATTTTTAAACAATTCCCCGTCTGAAGTGCAGTTTCGTTTTCAATTTCCTTTGAACGAAAGCCGAACTCTATTGTTATCTTGTGATGTCAGTTGGGGTGTGTTGTGCCGTGTTGTTCTTTTAATTTCGCGCGCAGCCATAAACAAACACAAATACCAATAGGTTTAGGAGGTGCAAAGTATCACTGGATGAATTTATAATCCAAAAAAACATATGCTAAGGTGGAATGATGTCATTCGGGGATTCCCGCCTCTCTGCCTCCCCCCACACGCATACTCGCACATAAGCCGGTCGTAACTTTTGCTTTTCCACCTTAGGAACACCCCCCCCACACACATGCATATGTATGTTTAGGTGGAAATCAATAGACAAAATAAACACGCCCAGCTCCGCCCACGCTCCCCTCCGGAATTTCTAATTAGAATGAGCACGCAATTAAGAGGTATTGCTGTCGCTCGCTTTGGTAGCCTCCCTCTCCGGCTGGAAGCAACAGGTCGGCCAAACTGAATGAATCTATGCCACTGTGCCGAAAGATTGCCTAAGTGACATGTATTTACGGCTTATCTTATCAGATTGGCCACTTAAGCCCGTGATTACATTGCGATTATCGTCTCGCATCATTGCACATTGAACTTTGATCGGAATGTTTATCAGAAACTCACTTAATTGAGC
The DNA here is from genome assembly GCF_017639315.1 of Drosophila ananassae. Lineage (NCBI taxonomy): Eukaryota > Metazoa > Arthropoda > Insecta > Diptera > Drosophilidae > Drosophila > Drosophila ananassae. The sequence continues at coordinate 5,626,095 of NC_057929.1, read as the reverse complement.
ATCTGTTGAACTTTGCGTGTGTCATAAAAAGCGCAAGAATGTGTTTCACAAATAGTTTATATTATATATTTAAACATTTTGTTATCAGAGACCCCCTCTGCCAGTGAGAAAATGATTACTAAACGTGTGATGCATTTATTTCGCATCTGAATGTCTGGCAATTCAATTAGCAACAGCATTAGGGACAGAAATTTTGCAATCCGTTCTCTATAAGCATTCTATCCAAGTCTAGAAACCAGTGATAAGCTATGGTTTCTCCTCAATTGCGGCTAATCGGGGAGAGAAACTGAAAGAAACTGGCTTTATGGTACAATTCCAGTGAAGCTATTTCCTTATTTATCGCCTCATTTATCGACACGACCTGTGACTCACAATACCTTATCATTTTTCCATTTTTTTTGTAGAGTTTGGAACAATAATAGTTTTATGACCCTGTATTGCATGAAAGCTCGTCTGTGTATTGACGTGTATTGCGGCAATACACTCTCTGTGGTCCGATGAACTCTCTTTGTGCCATATTATCTTCACGAATTTAAGCAGAGAATTAGCTGTCTGAATAGCACTTACGATAAGATAAAACCAAATCAAGTCTCCGGGCCATATGTTCCGGGCTATAGAACATTAAACAGCCCCGATTTCCACTGCGATTGGATATTTCTGTTTACTCCGTGCGACCCGTCCGTATTTAAAACTTTCCGTTGCTGTCGTCCGTAAATTCGTTTGTTTAATCAACGAACAAAGTTTACTTAAAGTTTCCTCAAACAGTAAAAAAAAATTTTATATTACTCTTCCCTTCGGTTTGTTTATTTCGGTTGTATATACTGCCATTAACTGTGAGAAACATTGCGAATTCTGTTTCCCCAATCCGGTCGCTGTTTTCTGTAAAATATCTGTGTTATGCCTGGAAGACCCGGGTTTTCCTATTTTGTTTTTCATTTTTTTTTAACTATCCAATGAGTCAGACGCAGGTGTGGAGTCGGCCTATCTGGGACACCCCAATTAAGTGGCGGGCCATTAAATTATATTTCACTACAGACCTAAATAATCGATTCTATATGAGCTCCACCTAGAATACATAACATTTTTAAGGGGAGAGCAGTCTAATAAAATAGATAATATAATATAATTAAAAAAATAGCTATTAATGCAACTATTTGAAGCAATAAAATTATTAAATTATTGCTGTAATATTCTGTAATTTTCATTATGACGCATATATTATTCCATTTATCTTATATACTCACTATATATACACCCTATACTTCACTATAGTATATTTTAAGACATTTTGCAAACCAATTTATTCATTTTTGTACTCGTAAAATATTTCCAGACAAGGAACATATGGGTCAGACGAACAATTCCAAACCAGATTCTCACTAGCTACAATCTTCCGGCCGCACATTCCTCACGTCCAGCGAAATGGCGGAGATCCAGCCAGTTCCCCTGTCCCGAGTCATCGGTGGCTACATCTTTGCCATTCTGCAGGCTTGCATTCGATTCGTTTTCCGCCTCATCTATGGCCAGAAAGGAGAGAGCATGCCCGCCATCACAGATCCCATTCTGCTAGAATCTGCATCGTCTTTGGCCAAGAAGATCCGCAACCAGGAGGTGGGTAGTTGAAAAAACTGTTGTGCTTCATAATTACTGAGATGATTTATTTAATTTTCAGTTAAGCAGTGTTCAAGTGCTGGAATCCTTTATTCGACGGGTCAAGGAGGTTAATCCCCTACTAAACTGCGTAGTAGATGAACGATATGGCCAAGCACTGAAGGAAGCAGCCGAGGCAGATGCACTCATTAAATCCGGCCAGTACTCTGTGGAGGAGCTGGCCAAGCAAAAGCCCTTCCTGGGAGTACCCATTACCACCAAGGATTGTATATCAGTTAAAGGTGGGCTTTTTATTTTAAAACGTTTTGTTCTTAGTAGTACTAATACTTTCTGTTCTTCAGGCATGCTCCACACAGCTGGACTGTACGAAAGACGAGATGTCCGTGCCGCTAAAGATGCGGATGCCATGGCTCTGATGCGCAAGGCTGGTGCCATACCCTTCGCCCTCACCAATGTCTCCGAAGTCTGCATGTGGTGGGAGAGCAACAACACAGTCCACGGACGCACAAGGAACGCCTACGATACGAATCGAATTGTCGGTGGCTCTAGCGGCGGCGAGGGATGCATCCAATCCGCAGCAGCATCCGCCTTTGGTTTGGGATCAGACATTGGCGGTTCCATCCGCATGCCGGCCTTCTTCAATGGAATTTTTGGCCACAAGCCCAGCAAACTTACAGTGTCCAATGTGGGCCAGTTTCCAGCCCCATTCAGTGACGAACAGAACGCATTTTTAGGCCTGGGTCCCATGTCTCGCTTCGCAGAGGATCTGAAGCCCATGCTAAAGATTATGGCCGGCGAGAAATCGGCTCTTCTGAACCTAGACAAGGAGGTGGACCTCAACAAACTGAAGTTCTTCTACCAGGAGTCTGATGGTGGTGGCCGTCTGATTTCTGCAGTTGACCCTGACCTTAGACAAGTAACATTCCCACATCCATTCTTTGCAACACGGAAGTATTAATCCCCTTTTATTTCAGGCCATGAAACGAGTGGTGCAGCATTTGAGCCAAAAGTTTGGCAGCCAGCAGGTGGAACGCATCCAGCTGCCACAGTTCCGGCAGTCGGCTGCCATCTGGTTCGCCAACATGCGGGACGACAGTGGCCACGGCTTCGCCTACCAGCTGGGAAACTTGGAGAAAGACATCAACACGTACCTGGAGTTGCTGAAATGGTTCTTTGGAGCCTCCAAGCACACTTTTATTGGCCTGACGACGGCCATCATGGACAGCGCCCAGTGCAAACACGGTTCTCCCAAATACGATCACTTAGTGAGCAAGAGGAACGAACTGCGAGCAGAGCTCCAGAAATTGCTGGGAGACAACGGAGTGCTGATTTACCCCACGCATCCGACGGTGGCTCCTTATCACAACGAGCCGATAATGCGGCCCATTAACTTTTCCTACACCGGTATTGTTAATGTTTTGGGTTTCCCGGCCACCGCAGTGCCGCTTGGTCAACTAGGAAGCGAAGGTCTACCACTGGGTGTGCAGATCATTGCCAACTTTAACGAAGACCGCCTCTGCCTGGCCGTGGCTGAGGAGCTGGAGCGAGCCTTTGGTGGATGGGCAAAGCCCGATGTGCGGCTGTGAAGCCAGTCTCAACTGTTTGTAGCTAAGCTAGATGTTAAACAATGGTCATGTTGGTGGACATGATTTCCCCCCCAAGATTCTACCCAAGAATAACCCACCCACCCAAATGATAAAGGTATTCCTTGTATGTACTCTAGTGCCTCGTTGTAATATCAATTTTCGATGGGGATTTATCTATTTTGTATGTGCTTTTAACTGTAAATTAATGAACAGTCCTCGTGTCGTGGATCCGTTTCCGTTTTTGCATTTAAAATAAATAATTGCAACCTAAGATTTGTTTTCAATAAACCCACCCGTTTTATTTTTTTTGAAATCGAAGCCGAATGGACGACGACGACTGGCGCCACATGGAAAATAAACCGATGAATTCGAATGCTGAATTGGAGTTTGGGTAAACAAATATTTATTTGAAAGACCAAAACCTAAAGATAGTGTCGCGGCACCTTCACAATGAGTGCACTTGCGACTGTTGTTTTCTTCTCCTCAATTTCCATTCTAGTGCCTGGCACTCTGATACGTCCAAATAAACAATTTTATTCGGCAACGAAATCTAAACAAATTAAAATTAGCAATATCAATGATATCATATTCACATGATTCCTGTCTCTCCTGGACTAAAGTTATACATTAACGTTTGTAATTTGGTGGCTTAAAACTACTGCTTATTATCTGCTATCTAACCCTTGCCGCCCAGCGAGAGGATCAGCTTGAGGAGCTCCGTCCGTTTGGCCTTCACGGTGTCGATGTGCAGGGAGGGCAGTCCCTCGATCACCTCGTACCGGTTCAGATAATCAGCTATGTGATCCGTCATGCATATCACATGGATCCCGCAGTCGTAACCATTCGCCTGCTGGAGACATCGCATTGGCCGGAACTTGGCCTGTCGAACACCCAACAGCTCCTTGATTTTGTTCATCAGCTCCATCGAGTTGCCCGTGTTGTTGTTGCCATAGGAATCGAAGTGATAGAAGGTTTTCTCTGGCCGCGAGAACACCAACAGCGACCAATGGGTACCACCGGCTTCAGTGCTTTCGTTGTCGTTTAAGGCGAAGAAGATGAACGGCTTGTTGGACGCGTTGCTCTGGCCCAGAAGCTGTTCCAGCTCCTGGTCGTCCATATACTTCATGCATTGCGTCACCTCTGGCGCGATAAAGTGCAGGTCACCATTGGTCTTGTACTTTACGTGGGACAGGTACTCGTAATAGAAGCTCAGGATCTGGTCGTTCAGCCAGTGAGGTCCGTGGAGGAGCTGCACATCGGACATCCGAAGACAGGAGTCGTGGAAGCTGAGAGAGATGGGATCCGCCTTCGAGTTGCTGCTCATCTTGGAGTGGTGGTAGTTGTTGTTGAGCCGCAAGCGCCGCTGAGCCGCCGTAGGATTCGGATTTTGGTTCTGGCGTGTATGTTGCCTGCAAATTCGGGAAATACGGGCTCAAATTCATGTGTATTGTTGGGGGGCATGTGTGTGTGTCTAATTTATCAAATTCGAACTATTTATTCTGTCACCTCAGAACTTTTCTATCTTGGGGCAGCATTTTTCCGAGCTTTTCCGCAGAAAACTCCCTTTTTACACAGAACCAAACAATTTCAAAGTCAACGCACGAATGACGTTTTCGCTTTCCTTTTGCTTTCGCTTTCGTTTGTTCGCCGGTTGCCAACGTCGCTATCTTGCCCCATTTGTCACGCAATTTACGATGCAACATTTAATTCAAATTTAAGTCAAGTTTCTTCCTGACATTTAAAACATATTATTTTCTATACGTTTCCCGATAATTCATTTGTTTTTGTGGAGACCGAATGTGCAAAGCAAAACAAAACGCAAGATAGCGGTCAGATGGCCATCGCCGAGGGGTGTTTTGGGGTGAAGGGGTTTGACCGTGTTAAACTCACCACGCAATAAGGCAGCTATTCGAGATTGTGCCCTTTTAAATTGTCCTTTTTTTGGACACTTCGCTCGATTTATCATTTAATTGGCTGTTGAGCGGCGAAAAACTTGAATTTTGTAACTGCTTTTTTAGCTGATACTCAAATTTCCAACGATTTTTTCGCTCAAAGCGTAATCGTGCGAGGTGATTCTCCCAATTAGTGTTGATAAACAAAACAAGGTGTGGTGAAAAACATAAAAGAGCAACACAAAATTGTCTAACACTTAAAAATACTGCAAAATAATACTGACCAATTTAAATTTTTTAAATCGAATGAAAACATTTTAACCGATTTTCAAATAACGTTCAATTTATGATTGCGTAACAATAAATACTTTTATATTTTTACTTTTAAACTAATTACATTTAGGCTTAAAATTTTCCGGACATACTAATTCATCTTGATCTTCAGCGACCGTTGCAGGGTTCGGTTTAGGTGGACATTTATCATCCAAATCGGATTCGCTAGATTCGGGAAAGTTGAAAACTCCATCTGCCGGATTCCAAGCCCCTCCTCTCAATTGTTCGTTTACCCATTGAAGTTGCTTGTTGATCTGAAATATTTACAATTTTAGGCATTACATTAATATATGAAATGTTTATGATATTCTGCTAAGATAAGTTATTACCAAATCAACTAATTTCTTTTCGTTTTCGCACTGAAACAGCGCTGCCGCAAAGAAATATATATTCTCAGGTTTCTCCTTAACGGCCTCGCTAACGATAACTCGGATAATGGCTCTAACCTCTGGATGACGTTGGAGGTACGACCAATCATCCTTTCGCATGTTCCTCGAAATGTCCCTAATAGTTTCATAGAATTTTGACACATTTTCCTGCATTTTCCCTGCATGGCTATGATAGTTATCCGCGTTATCGGTTTCTGCGCTGGATGTTTTGTCCATTTTAGGAGGGACCTGAAATATTGATAGAAAGTTTCCAAAAATAACCGAATACTTTTTGTGCGAGTATTTATAGAACTGTATACAGCTGAACAAAAAATATCTGAGCTATTGATTCAGAATCTAAATTTTAGAAAGTAAAAAGAAAGCCAGACTCCGTGACAATGTTTGTTTCAACATTGCCGTGACCAGGATTCGAACCTGGGTTACCACGGCCACAACGTGGGGTCCTAACCACTAGACGATCACGGCTACGTCCGACTGTTGGACGAGGCCGCCTCCGAACCCAGCTGCTCACCTAACGGCCAACATTAATTAAAAAAGCTAAGAAGTTGCTTGTGCATTGAACATTCACTTTTTCGTTTCTGGCATTTAAGTCTATTTATCGCTCGAAAGCTTAGGCATGGGTATTAAATTTATCAATTTAAAACACAAGCTAAAATGTGGGATTCTATTTCGTATCCCTAATACCGTATCGTATAATTTATAAAGAAGAATATCTTTAAAAGAAAGTTTTTCTAATATAGCATTCTAAATAGGATTATATGTATCTTAAACAATATAGTCCAAGAAACAATTAAAATCCATTTTTTTCCATTACTTGTAAGAAAAATCTTTATAAATCTTTATAAATAAGTAAGAAAAATCTTTATAAATTTCGGGTTGAACTAGTTGCAAGTTGCACAGTTTTAAAGCTGGCAAAAAGAGGTTTTAGAATTTGAGGAGAAAACAAAAAATTTTTTAAATTTAATAATCGCCCTTAATAATAAAATGTAATAAATAATAATACAATAAAATAAAATAAAAATAAATTAAAAAATAAACCCAACTCCGTGACAATGTTTATTTCAACATTGCCGTGACCAGGATTCGAACCTGGGTTACCACGGCCACAACGTGGGGTCCTAACCACTAGACGATCACGGCTACGTCGGGTTGTTATTTGCGCCCGGCCAAATGCCAGTTTTAACAAGCGTGCGCACCAAAAATCACAGCTAACCCCACATTTAACCTTTTTAAAATATAAGAAATATAAACATTCGACAATTCAGGGTTATAATTTTATTCTAACTTACCCAATATGGGGTTATTGGCTACATTTCATTTAGGTTTCTTTCTTAAATAACTTAAATAACTACTGCGGCTGGCGAGCTCGAACAATTCCTTTGTTGTTTGCCTTTGAAACAGATGAAGTTGCTGCTGTTGATGGACTTGGATTGACCTTAGGTCTATCCTGGCGCTGCTTAAGTCGTTCCTTGAGTTGGAATCGGAGTGTATTTATACTTGTGTTGAGAGCAAAATTCATGTCCGGAAGCTGATAGGTAGCCAGGAGAAAATTGCAGCGCACTCGCTCATTGGCAATGATTTTGATGAGGTCCTGCATTTCGTTGCTGTTAACAAAATCGGTGAAGAACTGATTCGTTTTTTCTTTTGACGAGATGGCGATGTCCTTTTCAAGTAGCAGCTGCTTGGACGGCGTTGGTGCGCCCTCCGTCTCGAACTGACAGTCAGTGGGACTCATCCGCAAAGTCTGATGCTGGCTCTTCCGGGCTCGGTGGCGACCGGACCGACTGTCTACTGCTGTGCTGGAAGAGCTGGCTGTTTTGTCCGAAGAAGCTGGAGAGAATGAGGAGTCCGTGCCCATAATATTGATTGTTGTACTTCCTGAGGAATCGTTATTGAGAAGAGATTTCCTGGATTTCGGGGTGATTTCGTTGGCGGTTTTCGCTGATGACTGTGGTGTTACACAACGAATTGGATCCATGTCCTCGGCTTCGTCTACATCTCTTGGCAAATCCTCGTCGTCAGAAAGTATTTCAATTGATTTATAAACATTCATTGTTGTCATATGTTAGGCGCCCCTCTCCCTTCCGGAAATTCCGACAATTGTTTCGTTTTTATTCTCACACTTGCTGGTCACACTAAAATGTAAAATAGTGGCGACATCTGTGGGTGACAAAATTATTGAAGTTTTTAAGCTGTACAATTCAAACATTGATTTAAAGGTGCATTAATCTTTAGTTATTGCTTATAAAATGTGAAATTATGATTTTAAACACTTTTTAGAAATATTTTTTAATTTTCGTTTAAGCTGTAGCATAAGTTTGGTTTCTCGCCGGCCTGAATCAACAACCCGACGTAGCCGTGATCGTCTAGTGGTTAGGACCCCACGTTGTGGCCGTGGTAACCCAGGTTCGAATCCTGGTCACGGCAATGTTGAAACCAAACATTGTCACGGAGTCGGGTTTTTTTATGTTTACTTTTTATTTTATTTACTCTTAAATTAAATAATTTTGGTTACATTTATTGAAGTTTTATTCTATTTAATAAAACCATTTCGTAACTATGTTCCTAAAACGTAAACTTCAAACGTTCATATATATACATATGCAAATAAATTTAAATCAAGCTACATATGTATATCATTTTTACCAATAATTTTTTTTGTAAATTAGTTTTAAGAAAGAACTATAACCCATTTAGTCTGTATATTTTATTCTGTTCTAAACAAGGCACATAAAATTACATTTTATTTTCATACTTGATTATGTATGTATGCTGATTTTTTAATTTAAATGCTAGTGTAAGCAATTTGGAGCAACTGGGGTTGTTAAAAATGTGAAAGGAGAAAAAAACAGATCAAGTGAAAGGCAAACTAGGTAGACAATTAACAATTATTAAAACCAGTTTTAGCATTTCATGCAGATTTACTTGTATATGAGATACATACATATACTTTTAACCAACCTAAACCACAATAAAAAGTATGCTTCCTCAAAATATGTAATAAATTTTATAAAAATATCTTAATACCTTGTTTTAATATTATTTTTATTTAGATAATCTGTGAAAAATTGCATCAGGTTTTCGATTTTCTTTTAAATGTACCATTTGGCCGGCTACATTCAACAACCCAACGTAGCCGTGATCGTCTAGTGGTTAGGACCCCACGTTGTGGCCGTGGTAACCCAGGTTCGAATCCTGGTCACGGCAATGTTGAAATAAACATTGTCACGGAGTTGGGTTTATTTTTTTTATTTTATTATTTTTTAAGTTTTATTTTATTTTTATTTTGTATTACTATACATGCATTGACTATTTTAAAAATACCATAACGCAACATCATTTTAAATACTATTTTCATCCCCATATTTAAAGTTAAACCCCGCGACCTGGTTTATTTTAAAATGATTTCACAAAAAAATTTATTTATTTCTGATAAGACTAAAAATCCTAAAAGATCAATTGTTATCAAAGTTCTTTCTTATCTAGGAAAATATATTTTAAATAATTTATAGAGTATAGATATTGTTGGTAAAGAGGACCGTTAGGTGACGAGCTGGGTTCGGAGACGGCATCTTTCAACAGCCGGGCGTAGCCGTGATCGTCTAGTGGTTAGGACCCCACGTTGTGGCCGTGGTAACCCAGGTTCGAATCCTGGTCACGGCAATGTTGAAACCTGGTTAATTTTTTTATTTAATTCCTAAATATGTAATAAATAAGATGTCTTGTTTAGACACCAAGAGTCTCTCTAAGAATTCTAAAATAAAACAAACACAAATTTTTTATTACATATGTGCATAATTTGTTTTATATATTTATAATTTTGATTATTTACAGTTCGCCTCTTTGCATAACATACAGAAGATATAATTATATATTTATTATAAATTAAACTATTTGCATTACTAAAGCTTATAGGGGGTTCTCAAAATTGCATAAAGATTTTTAATTTAGTTCATAGCATAAAAACACTCGCCCGGGAATGTACTTCCACTTTTGTTAATAGTTGAGGGAGGCATAAATAACAATTAAACAAATTGACACAATTTTATATTATTAACTACGAATATAGCCCTTGTCTACAACACAAGATATAAAATAAACCGACCATGTGACTTGAAATTTCCTTCCCTAGAGCTCTTTACTCCTCCTCACTGCGTCACTGCTGGCCATAGAGGAGCTCTGATCCCGGCGGGATGTTGTTGGGATCCACGCTTACATTAAAGTAGTTGGCTGGGGTCTGGGACTGTTGTAACTGTTGCTGGGGATTCTGCTGCAGGTTCTGTTGCAGCGTAAGGTTATACGGATTCTGCACGTATTCCTGGTATATATCGGCTGTAGGCGCCGCCCCACTGGCCACCGCCGGAGTCTCGTAAACTGGTGCAAAGCTGTGCACAATGGATGACTGGGGCATCTTGGACAGCGATGGATAAGCATTTCCAGCCAGCAGATGGCTGATTGGCACATTGATGGCAGGATCGCTGGATGGAGCTGACAACTGTTGCTGTTGCTGCTGCTGCTGTTGCAACTGGAGCTGCTGGGCCTGATACTGCTGATAGTACTGCTGGTAGAGCAATTGCTGCTGCTGCTGTTGCTCCAACTGCTCGGCAGTAGCTTCCGGTGTCGCAGGCAACTCTATGGCGTAACTGTTGTACGTATTGTTGGTAGTTACGATATTCGTTTGCTGGACAATAGCAACAGGTTGCTCTTCTGGCTGAGGGCTGAGAACTGGGGAAGAAGGGCCGACCTGCACAGTAGCAGCAGCAGCCTCATTTACCAAATCAGGTAGCAATGCACTCGAGTGCGCCTCCGTGGCCACTGGCGGTTGTGGCGGCACAATCATAGGCTGCCAAGAAACAAATATTTATAGCGACTGTATTCCAATTGACCATTTTCGACCTACCTGAGCGAATATGAAACTGGGGGCTTGCTGCAAGGCATCCGCCATGGGAGGTTGCAGGATAATACTCCGCCTGGGCGATTCCACCGGGGACACCAAAGAGGGGGTAGCTGTTCCCGAGGTAGCTGCACTCACAACCAACTCGTTGGCTGCAACCTGTTGCTGTTGGACCTGGCTGGGCAAAATGGCCACTGTGGGGACTTGTTGCTGTGGGTTGGAGGCCGCAGCAGCTACGACCGCTGGGTTGGTTAGAGTCTGAGCACGCTTTCCTGCAAGATGGAGCATGTGATTGTGGGTTGGGTAACTATTTAATTTTTACAAAAATATATAAAGATAGAAATGCAATTGGGAATGGAAAGTGCAAATGGATGATCAATTCTTCCTGCCCAAATGCCTCAGCACCTTGAGCTTCGATCTGAACTTGGCCCAGGGTTTCTTGCGCTGCTTGGCAGGCTCCCTAAGAACGCTCTCGCTTTTGGACGTGCCCGTGGGGGAAAGCTTGAGTCCATGATTAATGATTGGCAAAGACTGCGTCTGCTCAGAATATCTAATCTGGGTGAACTCCAGCGATATCGCTGGGGAAATGAAATCTGGTGACAGGGTCAGTGGTTATGCGGATTTTTTTTAGCTGCCACCGAACGAACCTTCATCACGGAAAAGTTCCTCCTTCAGGTTGGGCAGGAATTCGCCAATACGCCGCCATGTGAGCTCCCACAGGGCCTGCTGTAGACTGCCGTCCTGATTGTGAAACACACGGACCGAGTGCATCACCAGCAACATGTTCTTCAAGATCTCCTGCATCTGCTCCGACAGTGTATCAGATCCCACTTTCATAAAGCGCTCAATGTAGTCAAGAATGTCCAACCACAGTTCGTTGAAGGTGTTTCCGAGTTCGATGAGCGTGGTCAGGTGTTGCAAAAACACCTTTGACATGATGGTGGCGGTGCGAATCCGTGATTCCTCCAGTAATGCAGAATCAAGCTGGCTGGAGGCGCTGCTTTCCGGCAACAATTCGTTTAGCAGTGGGAACAGCACCTGGTGGAAGCAGGAACACCATTCCGTGCCAGATAGCGTCTGCAGATCATGGACTAGCAGTGCCCGCTGCTGCAGACACGAGATGGCATGCGTCCGAACCTCTCGCCGCCTATCCATGGCCAATCTTGCAATCCCTTGCAGCAGGGGACACCATCCCGGTGCCCACAATGCTGCTGACTGGGGCACTGTGCATCCCTCCTCCGCCCACCAACGGAAAATCTGAGCAGTTCGTGTGTACAGTGTATACATCAAATCCAGTAACTGTATGGACAACTGCTCATAGCGCTGGGCCAGCTCCTCTTGTTCCGCCGCATTTCCATTTCCCAAATTGTCTGCAGGATCGCCAGATAGCAGGGTAAGATTACTGCTAGACACAGATGGGGCCATGCCGGGCTTACGATCGCTGCGCTTCTTTGAACTCCTCTGCTTTCCTGCTGCCTCAAGTTTTCGGCGCTGGCGAATTCCTCCATCACGACAGGCCTCCACAAAAATGCGAATGCAACGCACACATGCCTCGAAGTTGTATGGCGTGATATGGGCCACACTCCGGACGATGAAAGCCAGTGAGTCCCAGCATTTGAAAAGAGCAAATGGCGCGTGATCCAGTAGCTGGCAGTTATAGACAAGCGTGCTGATTGCAGGACCACTAGAGCTGGGCGGCGATTGAGGTCTAAATTGAAAAGCAGGGTCTGAAGTATACAGGATTATGCCGAATGGGATACTAAGCTTACCTGGATGCCGTAGTAAGTTCGCTATCCTTGTTGTTGACCAAAATCCAGTTTTCAGCACTAGGACTCGAGGCTGCAGGTGTAGCGGAAGTCTTTGTAAGCTCCGAATCGGAAGTGTAGCCTCGTTCTGGGGCAGGTGATGTGTCCTCCTCGCCACTCAGAGCGCCATCTGACTTGGCACAACCGTTAAGCGGCAACGGCAGCTGGGCATCATCGTAGCTGGGGGGAACTGCTCCGGCGCCAACACACTCCAGCAGGTTGAAGATGATTTGCCAATCCTGCTCGGAATGAATATTCTGAGCAGACGTCTTGAGCAGCTCGTAAATACCAATGGATATCTGCTTGGATATGCGAAGTAGGAGCGCTGGCTTCAGCATCAACAGCATCTTAAGGGACTGAAGCACAATCGGACAGAGCTCCTCGTTTCGCATTAAGTAGATGGCCAGCTTGAGCACAGCTACAATGCAGCGATTGAGCAAGTAGTCGTAGCCGCAGGAAGCACTGCCCATTAGGAGCAGATACATTTGGTCTCGAACAGCGGGCCACAGAGGAATCATGCGATCCCGGTTGTGCACCACAATCTTAACGAGAAATTCCATCCAGAAGACGGTCTGATCCTCAGCGTAGGGTAAGCCAATTGATTTGTGCCCCTGAGGAGCTTTTATCAGGCCCAGAACACACTTGAGCAGTTCCTGCAGCGACTCCAGCTGCACAAATTTAGACTCCTGCAGCATTTGGTCCAACTGGCATTCCTTGATGCATTTACGGCCGTGCTTAATGTAGTCCTGCTCCTCATAGGTGGGTTCCCGCTGTCCCTCCGAACTGATAAACGAGTAAAGACTGGAGAACAATCCCGATTCCTGCTTCTCGCGCGGTTTTTCCAGGATCAACAATGCTTTTCCATTTGCTTCGCAGAAATCTTCAACTTCGATTAGCGACTTGGGCAGGAGTTTCAAACGGAACAGCTGCAGATACAGGTCCAGGATATGTTTCCAACTCTCACGCAGACAATCGCCATAATCGTGAACCAACAGGAACACTGTTCTAATGGCAGCCTGTGCCTTATCATTCAATCCAAAGTTCACCGCCTGCTGGATTTCATTGTTCGCCGGAGCCACCTCGTTCTGCTCAACGCTGCTCAGCAGCGTCGTGAACTTGCAGAGGGTCAAGACCAAAGCATCAAAGTCCGCATGTAAATTATAATGAGCCGATATGGCAGCGGATTTACTGAAACCTGTCACAAAAGCAAAGTTTTAGTAGAAACATACAGAACTATCCATTGTTTACTTACCTGCCAGTGTCTTCTGGTAGCCCGATTCAGTGCTTTTGTCAAACATAAAGCTAAGAGCGCTTAGCGATGCACCCCACACAATGTTAAAGATTTCCACGTCATAGGATGCATCGTGGACGTAGTGGAAGTTCCCATCATGGGTGTCTCCTCGTCGAAGTAGCACCTTCCACAAGTAGTTTTCGCGCACCAGACCGGTTTGCTCTGCAGGCATTACGATCTCTTCGTTCCTTAAAAATAATTTTCACTTTAAAAACATATTCCAGGATGTATTTAGGATTAGTATCTTACTTTATGGCATTGAAGACTTGAGTCAACATTTCTTGATCGAAATCATTTCCGCCATTCAGACCACGTAAGTTCTTGGTAAAGTCCTCCAGCGTCATTGGAACATTGAGGCGTTTGGCATTGGAGTTGTGCTGGTCCATATTTAACATGATGATGGCATAGGCCAAGCGGAAGGCAGCGTCTACATTGGCAAACGGTTCCTTGTTTTGTAACTACAAAAATATGTATGAATTATAACCGGAATGATTAAAATATTAGTATCGTTATACTTACATGCCAGTGATCAGAAAAGTGTTCCAACACCAGGAATATTAAAGGTGCCTCTCCTGGCAACCTGAATGTTTCCAAGTAGAGACGCAATGCTTGATCCACCCGGAGGCCAGTGAAATCAAACGAGTCCACAAAGTTAATCAAGATCTTCGAGTCCACGTTCTTCTTTTTCGAGATGTACTCGCCAATCATCTTCTTGTCTAAGCCAGGGTTTTCGCGCAGAAACAGGGCCACCTGCATGGGATCTAGTTCGGCGTTTAGGATGCCATGCTCCTGCAGGTATTGTATGCCCTTCTCCGGACGAGTATTAAACCGCTCCGTGCCCTGCGACAGCAACCTCTTTTTCTGTTTGACATTGGCCAGCTGCTCGGAGGTTATGCCCAAAGCATCACCCCCGGATTGCAGTCGCAATCGTTGCGAGCTGCTGTTTATAAAGCTGGAGATATTTTCTACTCGCTCCTCCACCGCAGCACTAGTTCCAGAATCAATGACTATGCCCTCCAATCCACTATTGTGTCGAGAGTGTCGACTACCACCCGCCAGCGGGGTAACTTCTGGTGGGGATTCCTTGTTGGCTCCGCCTTGTTGACCTTTTGACGCCACACAGTTACGCTCAATGCTGTCGATTACACTTATCAGCGTATCCATCGAGATGATGTGCGTGCTGTATACGGCATTGGTGGCTGACAGTGTGTACTTGCTGAGCAGATTGGTCAGGCTCTCAAACATATCGGTGCAATATAAATCGCAATCGTAGTTGATATAAAGCTCGGTGACAAACCCGGGAATACGCCAAAGCTGCAACAAATTATCCAGCGCTAACTCACGCATCTCGTACGGAGTCTTGGGATTGTCGCTTGCAATGATTTCGCTGAGCTTCTTGAGGTAGGCCTCCAGCTGGAACTTCAAATGACCCCGCAGGGACTCAAAGAGCAGGAAACACAGCTGCAAGTCGGCCGCAAAGATACTCAAACGCTCGGAGCTGAGGAGCTGTTTAAAGGAAAAACATTAATATTAACCACAATACGAGCCAAGCCAATCTTACCGAGATTAAGTTCCTGCACAAGTCATCTTTTACCAGTTCCAGCAAACCCTCGTACTTTCCAATATTGTCAGCAGCCACTTCGAAAGCCACGGTGAGCAGACTCAGGCCCGTGTGCATCATGCTGTCCGTATTCTGCTTGTCCAGCGGGTTGCACAGGATGGTAAGGAATCTGAAGAGCTCCCGGATGAATGGCAAGCCATAGGGCGAAAGAGAAGCAGTGTCCTGTTCGCTCGATTGCTGCGTGAAACGCACACCCACTGAATTGATGTATTCGCTGCTGCTTGCCTCTGTTAACAGGCTTGTCGCCTCGCCGGGCTCTCCTTCTGCCAACAGTTCCGAGTCTGCGTGCTCAACTTGAATGGCTGGTGTATCTGTGGTCTCAGTTTCCTCTGAGACTGCTCCAGCACTTGCTGTGGTTGTTGGCGTTTGCGTGATTTTTCCCTGCATGTCGAGAATAGTGCCTGCTGGACTGGCAGGAGTGGTAGCCAGTATCGGGGCCTTGAGATGCCCGGGAACGGTGAGGTTACTTGAGGGCTGTGGTGTCTGGGGAGGCTCCTCAGCTGTTGACGATTTTCTTGGGTGAGCTGGAACAGCGGCTTGCGGCACCTTGCGCTTATGCTTCTCCTGCGCAGCTCCACTGGCCGCGTCCAAGATTGTGAATCGTTTTTGAAGCACTGCGTCGCTGCGCTCCTCTGCAAACTGCGGCAGCCTCATAAAGAAAAGCAGGACCATGTCCTTAAGCGACTGCTCGGCCGAACGCCGCAAGATTTCACTCAGCCTGGATTCAAAGCAGATCTTGAAGCAGCTGAGCATAACATCGCACATGGTATCATTGCTCAGGGCAGCACCTTCTGGACTTCGAATAAGTGTGTGCAGCACCTCAATAACCCGCATAAAGGTTACACTGTCCGAGGACTGATCTGTGCCCATGAAACGGGCATGGGTAACGGCGTCGGCAATGCGCTCCACAATATCCGAGAGGTTCGGAGTGGTGGGATCTAAAAGAAATACGCTTTAGAATGAAAAAAGTATCTTAAATCAAATGAACTCACCAATTAGCCCATACGACAAGAACTTGTTGACCGAGGCCAACGCCAGACTGGTCAGTGGCCCAGTCGTGTCTGCCGTTCGGATCACCTCCAAAAACGGAGCCAGGAATACCTGCGCCTCTATAAGTCGTAAATCCTCCACTCGATTAAGATCCTGCTTGAGGTCAAGGAACAGCTTCAACAACGAGTCCTTCTCCTCGTTCTGAAACGAAAGTATATTAGTTTTGAAGCAGGGTTATCTTTAGAAGCTCTAGTTACCACGTATGCGGTCGCATTCCATCGGGTTCCACGTCGCATGGCCGTCATGAGGGTGGCCATTTCACCCCGCACCACGTAGATTCCATTGCCCGGCAGCGACATTGCGGCTGACTCCTGGTCGTATTCTACGGCCCTTCAAAGGTTTCCACCGAAGAAATTCGCAATGCCAAATTGTTGTGGGGCAGCTCCTCTTCACTCCTCTTTCTGCTCGGCCTTCGCATATGTTTTTCCACTTGCTACACGCCCAAGTTTTCACACAGTCGCAACCACGATTCCGCGATGCCTCGAACGAAACTAGGCGCGCCTTTTAGTAACACATGTTTCAGTAATCGTAATGAATAAAGAATTTGTTTGCTAATTTTTGGTGACGTTTACGTGTCGTTTCGTTTTTGTGTTCTTGTGTGCCCGATCCTAACTCATTTTCTAGCCCTGTTTTGCGTGTTATCCAACTCTGTTTTTGGCAAATCGATGCCCAGCAGGGATGCCAACTTGTTGCAACATATCGCTATGTTTTTCAAAAACTTAACTTTTATTCCATAATACAATTCTTTTATTAAATAGCCAAACCCACAAAAATTTCTATGCTAGAACTTAACTTAATTTAATTTCATTCGTAAACCAACAACTGTGGTAAACTCTGTGTAAAAGTTCTACAATGTATGAAAAATATCATAATTTTTAATAAATGGTCAGCTAACAGTTTTCAAAAAATAGATTTCTTTAATAAGCTTTCTTTAAAAATTTAAAAATCTATCGTTTACAAACTGAACGTATACGATACCAATTAAAAATCTTAGCTGCTAACGGGAACTGCCATATTCTTATTGGAACGCAACGGTCACATATTAGCGATTGGTTGACAGCTGTAGTGCGTAGGCGAACTTTTAGATTTTCCAATTTTCTAATTTAGCAAAAGAGTATTTAATGCTGATAAAATATATTACAGACTACTACGAACACTTGCATTGAGGCGAACGAGCACGGGCAGGTGGAATTGAGGGACTCAGCTATACCAGAGGAGGTCACAACACAAACAATATGGGAAACACGGACTCCAAGTTGAACTTTCGCAAAGCGATTGTGCAGCTGACTCAGAAGAATCAGAAGATCGATCCCAGTGACGAGCAGTTTTGGGAACAGTTCTGGCAGGGCCACCAAACGACGTTGGAGGATGTGTTCGCTCTAGTCACTTCAAACGAGATTAGACAGATCCGGAACGAGAATCCGGCCAATCTGGCCACGCTCTGCTACAAAGCGGTGGAGAAGCTCGCCCAGGCGGTGGATAGCAGTTGCCGCACCCAGGCGGAGCAGCAATGTGTGCTGAACTGCGTCCGTCTGCTGATAAGATGCCTGCCCTACATCTTTGAGGATGACAAGTGGCGTGATTTTTTCTGGAGCAGTCTGCCGTCTCAGGAAAAGACAATGCCTTTGGCTCAGTCGCTGCTGAATGCCACCTGCGATCTTCTCTTCTGTCCGGATTTTACGGTCACTGCTACCAGACGCACTGGTCCGGAGAAAGCTGAGGAGCTGGCCAACATCGATAGCTGCGAATATATTTGGGAAGCAGGCGTAGGATTTGCCCAATCCCCACCACACAACGCCCACATGGAGCGCCGGCGCACTGAGCTCCTCAAGCTCCTACTCACTTGCTTCTCAGAACCCATGTACCGGTCACCTCAGCAATCGGAAGAACCCAACAAATGGATAGCCTATTTTACCTCGGCGGACAACCGGCATGCTCTACCTTTGTTCACCTCCTTTCTGAATACCGTCTGTTCGTATGATCCGGTGGGATTTGGAGTTCCCTACAATCACCTGATTTTTGCGGATACCACGGAGCCGTTGGTGGAGGCCTGCCTGCAACTGCTTATCGTGACACTCGATCACGACATGGTCGTGCAGCAGCAACTAACCCATGCGGGTCAAGCATCCTACGACGAAGGAAATTGCGGCGATAATCTATTCATAAACTATTTGTCGCGTGTGCATCGAGACGAGGACTTTCACTTTGTGCTTAAAGGCATTACGAGGTTACTGAATAACCCATTGGTCCAAAACTACTTGCCCAACTCGACGAAGCGGTTGCATTGCCACCAGGAACTTTTGATATTGTTCTGGAAGATTTGCGACTACAACAAAAAGTTTCTGTACTTTGTTCTGAAAAGCTCGGATGTTCTGGATATACTAATTCCCATATTGTATCATCTTAACTATTCCCGAGCGGATCAATCTCGAGTGGGTCTGATGCATATTGGAGTGTTTATATTGCTCCTTTTGTCTGGTAAGAATATCTGATAGTTTAATGATTCATTGATAGTCAATTCTAACTTATATATCTTTAAAGGGGAGCGCAATTTCGGTGTCCGTTTGAACAAAGCCTACTCTGCCACTGTGCCGATGGATATACCCGTCTTTACCGGAACTCATGCTGACCTACTGATCACTGTTTTTCACAAAATCATTGCCACGGGGCATCAGCGCCTGCAGCCACTCTTTGACTGTCTTCTCACAATCCTGGTAAACGTTTCACCTTACTTGAAGACCCTTTCGATGGTGGCCAGTGTGAAGCTACTGCATCTCCTGGAGGCTTTCAGTACACCTTGGTTTCTACTCTCGGCGCCTAGTAATCACCACTTAGTCTTCTTTCTGCTGGAGATCTTCAACAACATCATACAGTACCAATTTGACGGGAACTCGAATCTAGTCTACACCATTATACGCAAACGTCATGTGTTCCATGCCATGGCGAATCTCCCAACCGATATGGCCGGGATTGCCAAGTGCCTCAGTGGCCGCAAAACAGGCGGAAAGTTCAATTTACCAAGAGTACCGCAAAGGAGGACGACTGCAGTGTCACAGGAACTGCCATCGGCCCACGTGACGGAGGAGTACAACGAAGAGGATGATGAAGAGGAGGAAGAAGAAGCGGTGAATGAGGAGCCAAAGGCTGAGGAAGATCTCGAATCGGAAACAGAGTCCCATGAGCGCTCTCAAACGGGTGAAATCCAACCGGATGTACTTACGGCCCAGCCAGCCGAGCCGGGAACGCTGAAAACGTCGCTATTGGACACACCAGGCATTGGACAAATGACAGAACGGGAGCAAGCCCATCCGAATGACAAGCCGCAGGGCGAAGAAGAATCTACTGATATTGTTCCTTATGATCGGTCCGCAGCATCCACGCCAACTGGTGATCGCAAGTCGCCCACAGAACAGTCACGTCTATCTGTAGCCCATCGGGGTAGCATTCGCATGGTGCCTGGCGAGGGAGACAGGTGGGCACCCACACCCGAATGGATTGTTTCATGGCGCTCAAAGCTACCTCTGCAGACGATTATGCGACTGCTCCAGGTACTTGTGCCCCAGGTGGAGAAGATCTGCATCGACAAGGGTCTAACCGACGAGTCGGAGATTCTCAAGTTTCTGCAGCACGGCACGCTGGTCGGCTTATTGCCCGTGCCGCATCCGATTCTAATCAGGAAGTACCAGGCCAATGCGGGGACCACGGCCTGGTTCCGCACCTACATCTGGGGGGTGATCTATCTGCGCAATGTTGAGCCGGCCATCTGGTATGATACGGAGGTAAAGCTCTTTGAGATTCAACGCGTCTAGGTCAGTAATCCGCAAAACTAAAAAATCCATAGAAGCGAAACCGTAGCTCACACGCTTTGGCATTTATTGTAGTTAATTTATTTAGTGCATAATTCATTCCAAAATCTTTTGAGAAAAACATTACTATCTGAAGAATTCCGTTTACTAAATTTCGGCTAAATCGGTTGGCACATGTTGTACGGTTCTGTGGAAAAAAGAGGCTTATCAGTGTAATGGCATAGCGTGAGTTCTTTTTAACTGATTTGTTATCGTCTTTTAACATTTCCCTAATTGCGTTTCTACCCAATTTATTAGTTTATTGAGCTTTTAAAAACTTTTAAAGTGTAATGAGTTGGTATTTTAGTTTTAAACTAAACTATTTAACGAATATTTATATATCCTTGGTCATCTGTGACACGAAATGTTCCTTGTGCCGTATTTTTAATGCTTTGCCTTATTTATTTATTAATTTAATTACAATTTGAACTCTATTTTCTTAAGTTACATACATGTAAGCCATTCACTGCTATAATCGTATATTTTCGCGCCTAAGCTTCTGATAATGCGAACCGTTGAAAAAACTTTAAATTTTTACCTTCCATACGTCCCATATATACATTTTTGCTCTTTTAGAACTCAAATATTTACATATAAATACGTTATTAATTTAGTTGAGACCAAAAACAGCTTTACTCGCTATTGTATGTAATAGAAAACCTTAGTTGATTGGATCTGCTTTTGAAATAGAGGAAACAGTGTAATATTTTATTGTCTATGTGTGCTTAACATTTATAAAACTATAAAAAATATATAAACAAGATACCAATTTAACAAAATGGCACCTATACAAGTCAGTTGATACAAATCTATGAAATATACGAAATAAATAAGAAACTAAAGAGGTATTTTGCTGCTGTTTTTTATTATTTCAACAATAAATATACCTAGGGTTTCTGTTCTAGCTCTTGTTCAATTTTGACGTCAAACTCATCTTCATCCGTTTGGAGTAAGGTTCTGTGCCAGAAAAAATATTTCGCGAACAATATAACGATCAATGATGCACCCGCCACCACAGCAGCTTCTTGATGCGGGTCTTCTTCTCCATTGGACATGGTATGAACTCGCTGGGCAGAGCCCAGATTTATGGCAAAATTATGACGTGAAGCCATTGCTACTGTGCAATGATCCGGGTTTATCCGAGACAATGGCGCTAGTTGTCACGATTGGACTGGGGTTGCTGGGGGGATGGCTGCAGCCTGGGGAGTCACTGGAATAATGTTGAACTTAATTAGCGATCCTTTGCTGCGTTTCTGAACTATTTTCCCGATAATCTGAGGCTCCTTAATGGTTTGTTCGATGGCCTTGACGATGCGTTCGGCGCTGCCGTCATCTGATCCACTTGAGCTACCCTGGATCAGGATGCGTACTTCGTGTCGCTTTCCCAGCCATTTGGTTATGTTTTTGAGTCTAGAGGAGAGGTCATGCTCGGTAATGCGTGCACCTATAGTTAAAGATTTCTCCGATTTTTTCTGACTCTTTTCGTTGGAAGACTTGGATGCGGGAGTGTCATCTGCCAGCATTTCGGCTGACGTAACCAGTCTGCAAAGTAAGTAGTCTTAGTTTGTATATTATTTAACTTTCTCTGACTATACTCACTTGAACATAGGGCGCCCAGTTTTGGCATCTGTCTGCTCCAAACGTAACAGGTGCAGTTCCCTTCGCTTGGCCAGCTTTTGTGCCTCCTCCAATGTGGTTATGCTCATCGCCTGATTCTGGATGAGGGTGATCTTCTGTGCCTGTGTCTTGGGTTTATGGTCACCCGGTTTGTTTATTCCGCTTGCCGGTCGATGGTTTTGAGCTAAATACCATTGGAGGGATAAATTCCGTAGCTGCTGCTGTTGGGAGGCAATGGCGGCCGTGTGCTGCACTCGCAGCATGTTACTTATAACGAATTGAAAACGATAAAGCTGCATTTTATTTAAAATTTTTAACAAAGAATTTCAACTTGGAGCTTGTGCAATGTTTTTATTTTTGTTGCAACAGAGTTGTCAGGTTGTATTTCACTTTAAAATCTGTTCAACTTTTATGGTTTTTAAGGAACTATGTAATTAAATTGAAATCATTGTTTAATTTTATAATTATGGAAAATAATTTAAATGGAAACGATATGATTTTTTTAACACAAAGTTGGCTTATGTCAGCTGTTAAGGCCACTGTGAACGCACTGTGAAGGTGACGCAAATTCGTGTTTTGGTTAGAACTTTAAAGATATGTAGTCTTTAAAGTTATAAGCTAAAATTAAAATAATTTTTATTAAAATAAGCTTAACTTACACAAAGCACAAATAAATTTTATTTTATTGTTTGATGACAATATTTAACTTAAAATAAATAAACTGGGCACACTGTTCGTAACGTCACAAACGATTCGATAGTAATTTTGAATTTATGGCGCGGAACTTTTTTATTAATAATTATTCACTTTATTCCTACCAGTTTGCCTATAACCATTATAATTTCGTCTTCTATTCTGGCTACGTTGCTCTTCCCTGGATCTTGGCTCTGCTTCCAAGCTTTCTCGTAGGTTCTGACATTCCGGAGATTCTGCATTTTGTCGCTGTAATGATGAAAGCTCCGGCAGCCGGCACTTTTGGCACTCCTCCCATCGTCTAAACTTATTAATATTTCGATCGCACTTATCGGCGGCGAAAAGCATGCATTCGTCTGCACAAAAGTTGTAGAACCAGAAATTGCCAATAATTGTTTGATTATAACATCGAGACTGCCCAGTTTGTAGCATCTGGAAGCATTTGTTGACCAGTGAGGGATCTAAGCCTTCTCCGCCAGAGGCATACACGTCCTGGGGATTGTAGGTTTTCTGCCTTGACCATGGATCCCGTGGGGAATCCCCTTCAGGAGTGTCGAAGCTTTCATCATGCTTTCGGTTATGGGGATTGCCGAGCCTTTCTCGTTGCCAGGTATCTTTTTCAATGTTTCCTGCATTTCTCTGCCATGGAGCCTGCTCTTGAATATGCTCGTTTTGGGACCTTGGACTCTGCCAGGCACTACGCGCCATATTCTCCAAACGCGGATCTTCGGGACGCTGCCAAGTGGGGCGCTCAGTTCTGGCCGGTGGGTTATGGTAGGACTGCGGATTCCGTCCAAGATTGGTTTGTCGTTCTGACTGTCTATTGATCCCCCAGGAGTCACTGCTGCCCTTCAGGTTACTCACCTCGAAGCCACCTAAGCCACGACTTTGATCTACCGGAGCTTCATCGTAGTCCCCGAAAGATTCCACCTCCCTCTCGGGCTGTGGTCCATACATGTTGCCTCCACCACGCCCAGGGGAAATTTCTCCGTATGGATTTTCCTCCTCGCCATTATAGGATCCTGGTAGATTTCCCAGACACGCTCTTCCCGAGCAAGGTCGCGATTCCTGAAGTCTTGCGCGATGAACACTCTGGCATTTGGCCTCCGATTGAGGATTGAGATACTGTCGCTGGCGCGTCTCGTAGCCACTGCCGCAGGTGACGCTGCAGGGACCCCAAATGCTCCAAGAACCTAGCTGACATTCGGCTCGACCCTGCTGCGGCGATTGATAGACGTTTCTGCCGATTTCTTGATGGGGTCTAGCGTCTCCTGGGTCTAGTTCTGGTTCGAACTCGTCGACGTTCCTCATTAGACTGTTCTGGCCACACATCTCGCCCTGGCATTCGCGCTCCTCATACTGAGGAACATTGCAGTTGTAGATCTTCGCCAGCTCCGGTTGTTTGTAGACCCGCCTCCTATACTGCATGCCAGTGCCACACTTTGAGGAGCAGTCACTCCATCCCGACCAGGGATGTGTAAGACATTCTCTTGGAACATCCGCCTCATTGTTAGCTAATGCATGTATAAGGAAAAGTTACAATTGAATCCCAACTTGGTAGTAGTATACTTACAATCCTCATCCGCACATCGCCTCTCATAAATGCGCTGACGCTTCACTGTCAGATAGGCCATGGGCTTCATGGGATCTCCGTCTTCATCATAGAAAGGTGAACGTGGATCATTGGGGAAGTCAGAGCGCATGCGTCTAATAACATCCGGCGGAACCTGGGGCTGATCGGGTGACTAGCAATACAGAACAAATTAAAGTTTAAATCGAAAGTAACTTATAAGTAACTACCGTATAGCTGGGCCCCGCATCTGTGCCTACATCCCAGGGATACAACTGGATAACCTTCTCATCCAACCAGGTGCAGTTTCGCAAACAAAGCTCCAAGCCACTAATACCCACTATCCAATCAGGCGATGGTTCAATCTTGGACGCAAAGGAGACCATGTGATGCAATGGATCTACCCTAACTGAAGCTGAGGTTCTGCTGTTTATGTTTGGAAATGAGGGACCTCGCGCCTTGATTATGGTTCGTATCTTTTGATCCTTAAAAAATAAACGTTAATATCTTTCAGCAAGCTGGTCATCCATCTGCTTACCCTGAAGTTATTACTAAACTCTCGCTCTAACAGACGAGAGCTACAGTGCTCTGCATATTGCTTCATAGCCTCACTGGCCAGAACTCCGGCCTCCCAGAAACGATAGTCGGCGCTGTGGGCCGCTCCAACCAACTCACAGAATCGTGTCTCCCAGGTACGAGCAGGAAAATACCTCGGATGGAGATTTCGCGACCAAACGCTCTCGAAGATTAGCTTTAGAAAAGGATGAAACGGATATTACTGGTATCATAGAATAGCTTAGACTGACCTCATAGCGGGCTTCGTCGCAGGCACAACATGGAGCCTCAACAGAAGTTGCCGACGGTTGACTTTCTACATCGTCTGTGGTCTCTGGGCAGATGCGTCGAGTTAATCCTCCGTCGTCCATGTGCCACACCTCGCGATGTTGGAGAACGGTGGCCCGTATCAGGACGCAACCACTTTCGGGATTTGTGGGTGCCACCCATGTGAGATGCATGTGGGTTTTGGGATTTGTATTGGTGTTCTCCACCATGTTAATGCAATTGGGACTGAAGCGGGTTTCTATAGTATCACTGAGCTCGAACCGTCCCAGATCATCGTTATAGTTGTAGTCCCCGTCCTCGTTCTCCAGAGCCAGAATGAAGCTGATATAGCGATGTCCATTGAATGCATTTAGGGACACTACGGAATACATGAATTAAAACACTCTAAGCACAATAAGAACAATACACAAAGCGCGGCTCTCCCTTATCGGCGCCCTTGAATTTCAACGAATTCGCAAAGGTCCCCCCGATAAGAGTCCATGTGCCGCGTTTTGTTTAGTAAACAAAAAACATTGCGAAATCTAGTCGGAATAGGAAGCCTTCAGACTTCTCTCTGGCTGCCCATGGTAGTGGAACAATCATAAATCTCCCACGAAGTTCAAGCGCAAGGCCAATGAACTCTCCGCTCACCGTTGTACTCCTGACCGAGAATGTATGTTTCCGGATTACCCGACACGCTTATCACGTAATTTTCATCAACGGGGGATTTGGGCGTGGCCGTATTGGCTGGACGACGAGTGCAAATCAAGGAATTTACGTCTCCAAGGAATAGAGTTGTAAGAAAAACTAGCTCCACGATAGGAGCAGCGCGTGACCGCCACATTTTCGGAAGGAAGGAAGGAACTTCAGTCGTGTTGGACCTTTCGATGCGAGCAACTGTTTGAAACTGAGACGAGCTTCCAAAAATCATTTGCCAAAAGCCAGAAGAGAGTCGAATCTGGACCGATAAGCCAGAGTGCGGCTTATTTTTCTGACCCACTGATACAAATATATAGCGCGTTGGAGCTCTTATCATGCCAAGACGCCGGACGCCGGAAAACTGGCGATCCAGACGTTGTAAGAGAAGAAACTCAAGGAACTTCTCTTGGAAGACTATAAAGAGTTTAGTTAAATATTTTATTGGTTCTTTCCATCTTATATTTATTAAAAATATTATAGTTTTTTAACCACCATAGCGACCTCTTCTCTGAAAGTCGTATCTGTTCCTCGTTTGCGTCATGGGCTCTTCAATATTTCCAGCTATTTCTTCGGGTTCGTCTCTTTGGTCGAAGTATTCTCTGGCCCTAGTTTGGCTGTAGGATTCACCTCCTCCCATGCCCAATTGAGTTCCATAGTTGGATGAGGCTTTTGACGTTTCTGGGAATCTGGATCTGAAGTTTGACTCCCTCGTTTGGCTATAGGATTCTCCTCCTCCCTCCCCAAATCGATTATCAACATTGAAGGATGCTCTTGAATTGTACGATGATCCCCTGGGTTGGCTACTGGGTCCTCTCCAACCTGCTGCTGGCTGATTATAAGATCTTCCAGCATACTCATCCAACTGATTGTTTTCCTGGCGCTCCATAGCGCTGTGAGGCTGCAAACAGGTGCCCTCACAGGCCATCAGAGTTCGAAAGCGGTTCTTGTTCTCATCGCAGTTGTCGGTCGTGAAGATCTTGCACTCACGGTCATCGCTATCATAGAACCAGTAATTGCTCACCACCAGAGGGTGGGCAAAACAAGGATGTTCATAGTCATATGGCTTTTGGAAGCAGTAGTCCTGCACAACATTGAAGCTTTCATTCCCTTCGCTGTTGTTGTCTTCGAAGGTTTGTTGGTTGATGAAGGTTCGCCCTCCATAAGGAGATCTGGTGGTAAAATCCTGTCTCTGATAGGGCGTGGAATAATCATTGTTGCTATAACCTTGATTCGAATCGAAGCCTGGTCGGTTGCTTACTAATTTGTCATTGCTATAGCTATTGGAGGGGAGGAATCCCGAATCCAGAGGCTGTCGCCGATTGGAATCGTAGCCCCTATTGCTGGGAGGACTATTAAAAGAGGTTCGATCCTGGTTGCCCTGACCGTAAAGGGATTCTCGTGAGCTATCCCCCTCATCGTAAGGCGGTCTATTGTTATTGTTCAAGTTCGAGTTGTAACCCTTTCTGTTCCAGCTTTGAATACCGGATGAGGGATTGGAGATATCCTGCCGATTGTTCCATGAAGGTCTCCGAGAGTCGAAGCCACCCTGGTCTACTTCACCGAAAGGATCCGCTTCCGGCAGAGCATCCATTTCACCCATGTCGGGAATGGTGCCACCACAGTTGGACCCCACACATTCTCTACTTTCTTCCAGGGGTAGCCGCATCACGGACAAACACTTCTGCCTGGCCTGAGGATTATAGTAGTCGCGGGTGCGAGTGGAAATCCCTCTGCCGCAGGTTTTGGAGCAGGGTGACCACGGACTCCACCTGTTAAGCTGGCACTCCGCTGATGAGCCGCCTCCGAAAGGGCTTTCCATGTCTCTTCCTGCATCTTCATCAGGCAGTTTCTCCTCCATTCGACCACATTGTGTTCCCTGGCACTGGCGAGTCTCCTCCAGGCGAGTATTGCAGTTGTAGTTGGCTGCCAGGCTGGGATTCTTGTAGCTGCGTTGGCGCTGCGAAAGCCCAGACCCACAACGAGTACTGCATTGGGTCCATTCGTTCCAGGGATGCACAGCACACTCCAGGGGTCCTTCCTGGGCAACTGGTTAAAAAATGTAAGACTGATAATCTTTATATGATATTCAGGTTTCATACCTTCGTCACATTCCCGAACGTAAAGTTTTTTTCTGGTCAAATAAAGAGTGGCAAGGGGTTTCAGTGGAACCCCTGAAGGATCATAAAAGGGCGAACGATAATCACTGGGATACGAGGAGGTTATGCGGCGTATCACATCCGGAGGAATCTGAGGCTGATCCGGCGACTACAAAAAAATCATCTTTATATTCCGCACGACTTCTCCCACTTCTTATTTTTACCATATAGGATGGTCCTGAATCGGTGCCAATATCCCAGGGAAAAAGGTTTAGGACCTTGCGTTCCAGCCAGGTACAGTTGCTCAGACATAGCTCCAGTCCTGCCACCCCCAATATCCAATCCGGTGAAGGATCAACCTTGGTGGCCAGCGAGATCTGATGGTGAGTAGGATCTACCCGTGCATTGGCCAGGGTAGTTCCCCAGACGTTCAACCGATGTGATATTCCAGGAGCTTTTATTAGCGTCCGCACGTTGCCATTCTGGTGGAACAACAAGGATTCGAGTAACTTCCAGCCTTAAGATTATTAAACCTACCTGAGTGTTCTCTCTTATCTCGTTCTCTAGAGTTCTGGTGGATCCGTGCTCGGCCATTTCCTTCATTCCCTGACTAGCTCTTCCGCCGTAGGCCCAGTACCGATAGCTGTGGCTATGAGACGCTCCAATTACTTCACCGAATCGGGTTCGCCAAGCTTCGGCGGGAAAGTACTTGGAGTGCGTGTTCCTGTTCCACTTTCGTTCTAGAACGATCTGCAAAAGCCATTGTTAAAAATCCTCCAAAGAAAAGTAACATCTTCGTCACTAACCTCGTACTTGGCTTCATCGCAAGCACAGCAGTTCTCCAAAGGTGGTGTCAAGATGTTAAGCTCATCAATCTCTTCGGGACAAATCCGCTTGGTTAAGAAGCCATCGTCTATGAACCAAACATCTCGATGTTGAACGATGCCGGCCTTGATCAAGACACATCCACTCTCGGGATTACGTGGGGCCACCCAGGACACCTTAATACTGTTCTTGGCGTTTGTGTTGGTGCTCTCCACCATGTTCTCGCATCCGGAGGCGAACTTGGTATCAGTGGTGCTGAAGAGCTCAAAGTGACCAATTGTATCCACGCCACTTAAGCTAAGAGATGGATCCTCGCTCTCTATGACCAGAGTGAAGCTGAGGAACTTCAAGTTGAAGGGACAGGATAACGAAACTAGAAAAGGTTGATTGTTCTTGATGAACTATGCTTGGGAGGGATGTTATTGTCTCTTCACCATTGTACTGATGATCTGGTATGTAGGTCTCTGGATTGCCATCAATGAGGATCTGGAAATTGTCATCCACCGCGGATCGTTCACCATTGGCGCCTTGAGGTACTCGATCGCAGGCTCCCCTCACTTCGAAGGCCAGAAAAAGGATGAGAAGTATTCGTCGCAGCATATCTTCTCGATCTTGGGAATCCCGATCCGAACACGTCCAGAGCTCAACGACAACTGGCCAAAAATTGATTGAGTCGTCGCCTCCATTAATCGATGTGCGCTTCAATTTATCAATTATCCCCTTAGTCTGATTGATTGAGTTGCCGCCAATTAAGAGACGCCTGTTTTTGTGGCACGCTCTCCATTTGGCGTCTCGGTTTTGGGTTCTTTGAACTTGGAAGCGGGCAAAAATCAGTGGGAAAGTGCTCAGAGTTATACAACAGATCTGGGTCAATGACAAACTCATAGGGAACGGAAATAGACCTTTTTTTGGTTAATTAATTGGAGCAGTCAGTGCGATGGTTTTGAGAAAGTGACCTAGGCCCTACAGAGCTTCTAATTTTACATCCTCAAATCGCAAAATCGTCTTTGAAATAATCCAGAGTATTTGATAGATTTATTTTTTCGATATGATTACATAATTGGGATACAATTAATACTCATTACAGCTAAGGAAACTGTCACCACCTGTCGGGATCGTCGTTGCTGGTCAGCAGGCAGGGCATCATCACACACTTCTCCATTCGAACCCGATCCTTGCACTTGAAGCTCATGTCCGTGTTGAGGAGGGTGCGGGTTCGCTGGCGCACAGCATTGTCGCCACAAGTGGCGGTGCACGGCGTCCAGGCGGACCACTCCGAGTAGCGGCACTCATCCCGCTCGGGCATGGGATGGACCTTTACCACGTGCCTTCGCTCACCGAATCCCCGACTGCTTATGGAGTACATGTCATCGCATCTCTGATAGCAGCGGTCCAGACGCACCAAATGCTTGGGACACGATCGACCGCCGTACTTGGGAGTTCTTAGGACACGACGCGTTCGCAACTGGTAACCATCGCCGCAGGTGGCATTGCACATGTGGGCCATCCACTCGGAGACCAGGCAATCTATTGGAGGACGGCCATCGTGCTGGAGCTCCTGCTTGTGCCGCGGCACCCGACATGTGTCCTCGCACTCCTCCTTCGACTTGAACTTGTTGCGGTTGGTGTCGCACCGATCCGACCAGTAGATGGCACACTGGTCGCTCACGTGGTCGTAGTACCAGAAGTTTACCACATCGCTGTCCCGGCAGGGACTGTCCATCAGCTGATCGTAGCAGAAACCAGGCACGATGGTATCGCAGCTGGGATTCGTGCAGTTCACCTCCTCCTGCAACTTGATGTGCCGACAGGGATCGGGACCATCATAGTTGGGATCTTGGACCCCGTAGACCTGGTTGTTATTCCAGACCTTGCGAATACGTTGGCGCTTTCCATGTCCTCCACAAGGAGCCGAACAGGGTGAGAAATCAGACCATGGAGTCACTCCACAAACAGGCGGGATGTAGTCCTCTCGGTGCTGGCTGTAGCTTTCAAAATTCCGGAAAATCGAACGCTTCTCAGCAGAGCCACCATTTTCGCCACCAGCTTGTTCTTCTTCCGGATTCCCTCCGTCAGCACCGTTCTCGATGTCACCACCACACTCCATTGCCTCGCAGATCTTTGTCTCCTGAAGACGCACTTTGCTCGCCTTCTGGCACTTCTTTTTGGCCTTCTTGTTGAGATAATGGCGGGATCGGGTCATCTCACCGGTTCCACAGGTCACTGTGCAAGAGGACCATTCGCTCCATTCGGAAAGGCCACATTGCGGATCATCGTAGCCACCCGGAGGAGTTCCTCCGGTTTCCTGTTGCGCCTCGGCTTCTTCCTCATTAAAACTGGCGCACTTGCGACCCACACAGTTCTTCTCCTCGCGGAGGGCATTGTTGCAACGATGGCGCTAAAAAAAAGGATAATAATAACGATAACTGAAATGGCTTAAAACCTCTACTCACCGAAGCCAGCACGGGATTTTTGAATTCACGAGTTCTATACTGCTTTCCGGGTCCGCACTTGGTAGTGCACTCATCCCACTTGGACCACGCCTCGGTGGCGCATTCTGGCGGTAGTTGTTCCGCTGGAAATCGGAATCTTATAAAATGTGGTATGGTATGGAGCTATAATATCCTTACAATCCGTTGATTCGCAATTCTTTTCGTACAGGCGTCGCCGATTGATGTGCAAGGTGGCCAGGGGCTTCATCTGGGCGCCAGTGGGATCGTAGAAGGGTGAGCGAAGATCATTGGGATAGTTGGACTTGATGCGGCGGATAACATCTGGAGGTACTTGTGGCTGATCTGCGGACTGTCAACATACATCCTTTTAGTTTGAAATCTTTCTCCAAAGAGTAGCCACAAATACTAACCATGTAAGAAGGCCCACTATCTGTGCCCGCATCCCAGGGATAGAGATTGTGCACCTTGTTCTCCACCCAGGAACAGTTGGGCAGACACAACTCCAGGCCAGAGACACCCACTATCCAGTCCGGCGACGGATCCACCATGGAGACCAGCGATATCAGATGGTGACTGGAGTCTACTCGGAAAACAGCGAACGTCTTTCCCGTAACATTCGGATAAGCTATGCCCCGGGCCTTGATGATTGTCCGGATGTGTTCACTCTGATCCTTCAGTTCACTCTCCAGGGTGCGGGTAGAGCCATGTTCAGCCACCTCCCGTAATCCCTCACTGGCCAACTCTCCATACTGCCAGAACCTGTAGTCTATGGTGTGGGATGCCCCGATGATGTCGCTGAACCTGGTACGCCAGCTGTTGGCCGGAAAATCCTTGGGATGTGTGTGCCGCGACCACTTGCCCTCAAAGGTGAGCTTTAAATAGGAAAATTTGGACATGATAAGTTGTTTCTCTTTAGGATGCAAGAATTCTTACCTCATATTTGGCTTCATCACAGGCACAGCAAGGATCCATGATGCTGGGCTGAGTGTCAATGTCGTCCACCTCCTCCTCGCACATCCTTTTGGTCAGGAAACCATCGTCCATGAACCACACATCCCGATGCTGTAGTACTGTGGCTCTTAGCAGGACGCATCCTTGTCCTGGCATGGTAGGAGCTACCCAAACCACATCCACCCGGGTTTTTATATTCGTGTTTGTGTTCTCGACCAGATTGGCGCACCTTGGACTGAATCGAGTCTCGGCCAGATCGCTTATTTCCCAGAAGCCCACGGCATTCAGATCGGCCTCGCTGTCTCCAGTTTCCAAGTCCAGGGCCAACATAAAGCTCACAAACGACAGGCCGCCAAAGGCACTAAGGGTAACTGGTTTTAAGGACTTATTAAGGTTACTCCTTTAATAGATTTCTGTTGAAAAGACCCTACTCACCATTGTATTTCTGTCCAGGCACATAACTCTGGGCATTTCCGCCTACGGATAAGACATAGTTCTCGTCCACCGGTGACTTGGCTGCTGTGGTTCCTGACGGTGCTCGATTACAAGCCTCGATCCTGGCCAAGGACACGATGAAAATAAGGACCTCCAGGGCATGCATTCTGAAGAGCTGCTGGAATGGAAATGGGAGACATGTTATGCTGCGCAAAACTATTTCTGGTATTTTATTTTCCAGGCTCTTAATTGTCTTAATTATCCGCCTTCGTATCAAATGTCAATGGCAGCCAATGGGACCTAGTTCCAGCACTACTGAAATGAACTTGAAATACTAAGTGCAGCCTTCAATTAGAGAGCTCCAAGCGATATCGAATTCATGGCACTTGCATATACATATAGTATGTCTATTTTTAAGCAGACACTTTCCATTTCCTTTGAGAACCGAATCACATTAATCCAATTGCCATGCGGAACTCGATGTTGTTTACCCCTTGAAAAATGGATCGTATCACGTATTATTATAGTATATGTACTATAAAGACCGACTACGTCACTGATTAAATTCAATTGAAAAACGCGCCGTCTGCCCAAAGCAAATAGCAGCCACAAAGGGTGAAAAAATAACGATTTCCCTAGATTTCATCATTAATGGCACTTTTAGGGTTTCTTTTTTACTTTCTAATATAAAGATATAGACTTATTACTTCCACTCTTAATCACTTACTAAGGGATAGTATCTGTAGGGAGGATTAAATATATTTTCGATACTTTTTGGCACTTGTACAGCTTAGTATTGATGGGCCATTTAGCTCTCGATGTTAGAAACGGAATTATTTAGATGGGAAACCTCCTACTCGGAGGGCACTCGAACCGCAACTGAATGCAAATTGTAACTAGCCCGATTATTGGACAGACGATGTGCATCATTTCGTGCCCCGACGACTGGAAGGGTGAGTGGCTCATGGAGAGCACTGCGGAGAGAACCATTGCTCTACTTTGGCCCCCACATTTAGCATGGCTTCCTCCTTGGTGGAGGCTTCGCATTTGTTGATATTATTCCCATTTGTTGTCATTAGCTCGTTCTAAACAATGAGCAAAAAAAATGCCGGATCAAGTAATCCATGACAATATTCTGTCATGGTGCTAGACTGTCGAGCTGTAGAACCCTCAGTATTTGTACAGTAGTAGAAGCATACAGGCAGTTTTTTGAACTATTCCCAGGAGAAATATATTTGCTCAGTGAATTTATTCGAAATTTAAAATAGTATTTCGCATTAAAAAATAAAAAACAAAACTATACCGTTAACAACGCGCAATTTTCAAAAAATAATTATTTGGAAAAGCTATCATGTCTTCTTTACCAAACGGTTCTGCAAATGTTCGGGGTGAGTTTATATTTAAAAATAAAAATTATTTTTTGTTCATTGTTTCGGGATTTCGGTATCTAGACAACCGAGCCTCCAGGCTGCGTGCTGAGAAGTTGGCTGAGAAGCCACAGAAACAGACCATCGCATGGGTGAGTAACACTTCCATTTATGATATCGCAACGTGCCCTGCAGAACTAGTTTCCATTCTTAGACCAATGCCCCAACCCGTCCTGGAGGATTTGGAAAACCTGAACCTTGCTATCCGCAGGGCCTGCCTGCATTGCATCCACGATCGCACAGTCGTATTCCGACCCGTAGAGTCCCGGGCGTTAAGACCTCAAGAGCCACTTCGCCAGCCCGCTCCATACGGGGCACTTCCACCGATCGGGTCAGTATCTGTTCTCTGCCCAGCCATTTGGAGGAGAAAGCCAGACCGAAGCGGAAGGCGCTTGTGGGAGAGGATGGCGACAAACCAAACAATAAGGATAAAGAAGCCAGCTCTGTGGACGTCAACATAAATGACAAGAAGGACTGCAAGACTGTAAATAAGCGAATGCGGTTAGATCTGTCGGAAACACCACGTCCTGCTGCAAAGAATGTCATTCCGCCAAGGAGCAGTAAGTAGTAGATGAAGCTACTATATCCTTGGATACTAAATGCATGTCCTGTATATGTTTAGTAAGCGCCAATCCCCTAAAAATCCGAAAAAAGAAGACTGACGTCAAGCCCGATCGCGGCCATCATCGCATTTTGGAGATGAACAAAATCCGAGTTGTCGATGTCCAACAGAAGAAGTTGGAGAATATGCAGTCGGAGTTTATGGCCAAAATCCGATCGTTGGGTAGTCTGGCCAAGGAGCTCAAGGGAGTGTACAAGTTTGTGGCCATGGTGGTCAACGACGAGTGCAAGTTGATAATGCACGAGGACGATATGCTGCGCCTACCCAGGAATATACGTTAGTTCTAGAAATAGTAATTTTCTTTTATAAATTCTTAATGACCTCCCAACTTTAGCCACTGAAAGTGTAAATGACTTGAAGAATCGCTGTCGTTACATTGTCGATACGGGTTTCATGATGTTCTATGATTTCATGCCCCTTATTCAACATGCCAAGTCCGACCAGGAGGCACAGGAGAAGCGCGAACAGCTACGCGCCCAGCTTAAGAACGCCGTGGTAGGTCATCGTCTTCTTTCCAGGATGCACTGATCCTCTAAATTCTTTCCTGTCCCCAGAACCGTAAAATAAACGGCATAATCGAAGAGATCGATGAGTTGTGCCGTACAAAAGGCGTAAGAGACGAGTCCTCCAACAGTCTGTTATACCGCGAAATCAACGACTTGCGGGTTCAAAAGACGAACATGGAGACTCGATACTTTGATCTGAAGAAGGAGCATATCGAACTGATGAACCAGCAGAAGGACGAGCTCGAGGCCAAGATGGCGGCGGAGCTTGCTGTTCGGGATCATTGTGTCCTGGAATTGAAAAAGTCATTGCGACGCAGCGAGGAACTGGTTGGAGAGTTGAATATTGAATTGGCCGAGAAGAATGACGATCTGAAGAGTGAGAGCAACACTATTTCAAAATTGCGGTCAGAACTCGATGACCTTAATACTGTGTAAGTAAACAATATCCTTTCTTAATTGATAAAAAAAATAATATACATGTTTGTTAGCAACAACCGGATTCGTAAGCGTCTGGAGGATGCTGATTTGGGATTAGAACGTGCCCACAAGTCAGTTACGAAAAACGAGGAGAAGATCTCTTACCTGGAAGATGAGCTTAAAGAGGCTCGGGAGTTCATTGTCAATCTCCAAAAGCGTCCAGATCCTCTGGACGACAAGAGTATGGGAGAGAAGGATTTGATCATCGCTGACCTTAAGTTGAAGCTCCAGAATTTCGAACACCACCGGAACATGATGCAAAAGCAAGTGAGCTCTGCTGTGAAGCAGCTCGCCGAGTTTGAGGAATTGAACTGCAAGTACCAGACTGTCGCTGTTCAAGTCAAGTAAGTTTGAATTAATAGATTACATTACATTAATTTATTCTAAAATGTATGATCTACCCATTCTTAGTGAGCTCCGGGAGCAGCTGAGAAATTCTGATGCGAAACTGATGACCCAGGCCCGAATCGAGGAGCAGTTGCGGAAGGACTTGGAGAAGTTGCGCGAGCAGGCCGGTCGGGATCAGAAAATGCTGTCCATGCGGAGCGAACTCATCAATAATCTTCAGGAGAACGAGAAGGAAAGCCAAAACAAAATAAACAAAATGTACTACCAAGCTAACGAAAAAGATACGCTGCTTAAACAGGTCCAGGTGCCGGATTCGGTAGCCATTCTTATTCTTATACCAATTTCTCTTTCCAGGTGAGTAACGAGCTGGCCTCGAAAGACGAAGAGTTCCGTAATCTGTTCGGAACCCTCACATTCAAGCAGAAGGAGGTTAGACGACAAGAGCACATTATCAAGCTGCTGGAGGAGCAAAATTCAAGGAATACGATGTTGCGGGCCAAACAGGATGAACGAAATGCTGCCATGCAGGCGGAGATAGTTAATTTGAAGCGGACCATGTAAGTTGGGAATCGGGGTAAAATGATTTTTATTTAATAGATTGTATATAGATTTAATGGGGATAAGTGTATAAAGTTATATTTATTTAAAAAAAAAAGGTTCGCTAATTTGCTATTACTCTCTGAACGTGTCCCGTCAGATACACCATTATGCTAGGACCCGATCCGGAAAACGTGGCTAGCAATGAGCTTCTTCATTTTTAAAGACGATTTAGACACTTCAGACATCTGGAGTTCATTTTCAAAATTATTGAGTAAGTAATGGCAAATTCAGCGAACTTTTTCACCAATTTATTTTTAAATAAGAGCAACCACAATAAGATTTCTTTTTTTTGCAGTCATAAGTACTCAAAGATTATCATTGGTAATAATGGTCAGCGTTTCTTCGAAGTAGTGCCAGCTGACGAGTGTAGTGACTATTGTTGTGTTGGTGATGCAGTGACCGAAATTAAAGATTCAGAGGAGGCTCCTATGCAAGGCGACTCTACAGTTCAACAGAGGATGCGGCCCCAGCAGCAGCAGCAGCAACAATCGCAACAGCGACGTCATCGGTCGATGTCCCAATCGCATGGAAGACGCATCTTTGATCCACTGCACCACCTACAAGAACAGCAACATGAACACCGTCATCGACGCTCCCCGGGCAGTCCACATCACCAAGAAGCCCGTCATCATCGTCCGCAACATGTTCCTACTTCTCAGCAGCAACATAATCATCATGATCCGCATCAGCATCAACTCAGACACCGACACCATCATCACCACCACTGACTAACAAACTCTGATTAGGAAATGTTTAGGCAAAACTAACCAAAATTTATTGTGATACTAGTTGGCCAACTCGCATATGTTGTGACCCCATGTTGTAGAGTACAAGTACTTAAACCAGATCTGGTTGGTTTGCTTTTTTAATGCGGCTAGATGAATCGAAAGATTGGCCGGTCATCGGTTCGATCGCCAGTCCATAAACTAGAACAGTTAATTTAAATGATTTACATTTTGAGGGCAGAGCGGCTTAATTTTTACGGCCTTGATTATGACGGAGATGGCTTTCTGCAACTTGTTTTCTATTTTAAAATTTGACGAGTTATTTTTGCATAAAAATATTGACAACTTTTCGCCTTATCTTTCACCTAATAATAACATGTGATATCGGATGTTTACCAGATGCTGCTATGGATCGGCAAAAAAAATATATTAAAAAGCTCAACTGTATCTCGTAGGTTTCCTGGCGGATCATCTTCGATGCGCCAGTTAGTCGCATTACGCAGCTTGTTAAAGACGGTTCTACTTGGAAAGAAAGCACGGCACCCTTTGGCAGTACTCCACGGTAGTATAATTTGTTCCAAAAAAAATCTCATAAAAAAAATTTAAATTTGTGTGGTGCTGGTTGCAGTTTAAATAAGTGCAGGAGATAAAGTCTCCTCTCAAAATTAGACCCATTAAGTGTTAAAGCATGCTACACATGTTTATAGCATCATGATAAGAGGAGCATATTTTGATAATGAAATCCCCCCAAAAAAGGGGCATCTAAATCTTGTGTCAACACCTTGAGTTTAGTCGTTAGAATTTGGTTGACGAATTTCTTTTGTTAACACTACGCCGTAGTCTGCCAAGCAACCCGATAAGAGAGATTCTCCAGACGATTCTTCAGACAATTCCATAAATTGTTGGATGCACATTGGTTCTGGAACTCTGGAATATTCAATACATTTCAGTTTCGGTGATTAATGGACGCGTTGAACTTTAACGATTGCAATTTTTCCTATCAGCCAACAGCAGCAAGAATCATAAATTATGAAATGTGGAGATAGCCCAAGAAATCGTTTTATAATTAATTGTCGTAAGCAGATTTGTTTTGAATTTAATGGGAAATAAAATTCATAGCCACATGGATGTAATATTTTATGTAAAAATTGCGATTGGGATATAAGGATAGTTTATAAGGTAAGGTGCCAGGACACATATCGTCGACTTGGTTCTATGGATTAGGGTATATTTGTCTATGTATCTTTAGTTTTAAAGAAAAACTAGTATATTTTATTCTTATTCTATGTTACTTTGCTTCTGAGCTTTTGTTTTGTCTACTGGCTTGCATTAAAACACTGTCTTGTACCTTGAATTAGCCCTAATCCTTAAATATGGATGATGCAGAGTATCAGAAACTACGCTGCAACGTGCAAGGATCGAGGCCAGAACAATCAGGATCTGGCTCTGGGACCAGGGCTGTTATTTATACCTCAGCCGGAGAAGAAGTGGGTTAACATCTAGCTTCTATGTACCTTCTATTTATTTATTTTTAATTTAATACTTAGCTTACGATGACCTGTGACATTGTTCAGGAAATGGAATCTCAGTCCTCGATTCAAAGGGATAAGTGGAGCAAAGGCGTTGAGTTTCTCTTCTCCTGCATCGCCTTGTCCGTGGGTTTGGGAAATGT
The DNA here is from genome assembly GCF_017639315.1 of Drosophila ananassae. NCBI lineage: Eukaryota > Metazoa > Arthropoda > Insecta > Diptera > Drosophilidae > Drosophila > Drosophila ananassae. The sequence goes on along the minus strand of NC_057929.1, from coordinate 5,587,240 downwards.
CTGGAGATTTCCCTTCATTGCCCTGGAAAATGGAGGTGGAGCCTTCGTAATACCCTATGTGATAGTGCTCCTGTTGATTGGCCGACCTGTTTACTATCTGGAGGTGATCATTGGACAGTTTTCGAGCCGTGGCTGCATCAGAGCATTCGATATGGCTCCCATAATGAAGGGTAACCTATTCCTAGAGTAACAAGATGATAGTTAAAACTGAACCTTTCTTAAATAGGGATAGCTTATGGACAGGTTTATTCGACTGCTCTGGCCACCACCTATTACGCCTGCATTATGGCCCTGACTATACGTTATTTGGTGGCTAGTTTCTCTGAGATCCTGCCCTGGACTTACTGTTTGGCGGAGTGGGGTAGCAGTTGTGTGGCCACTGGATCTTCTCTGGGAAGTAACTCATCTCTTTCCCAAGGAGTTTCTTCAGCAGAGCTATTCTTTACGTGAGTTTTTTCTTTACCCCTGAGACCATTTCAAAAGAAACCTTCAATTACAGACAAACTGTGTTGCGGGAACCGGAAACTCTGGAGGAGAGTGGCCTGGGCACGCCTAGCTGGGACTTGGTACTATGTCTCATGGCCACCTGGCTGATCATTGGCACTATCTTGTGCCGCGGAATTCGTAGTTCTGGAAAGGCTTCGTATTTCCTAGCCCTATTCCCGTATGTGATTATGATTATCCTGCTGATCAGAGCGGTTACCTTGCCAGGAGCTTGGCGGGGAATTGTGTACTTCTTGGAGCCTCAGTGGTCCCAGCTTCTGAGTCCCCATGTTTGGTATGCGGCCATTACGCAAATGTTCTTTTCCTTGGCCATTTGCTTTGGCACTCTTGTGATGTACGCCTCCTTCAATGATTTTCACAAAAATGTCCACAAGTAAGTAAAAAAAATTATATATTTCCTGAAAGAATCTCATTGTTTTTGTTGCAGAGATGTAATTATAATAACATCCATTGACTCAATGACCTCGATCCTGGCTGGTTGCATCATTTTTGGGATTCTGGGTAACCTGGCCTACGAGACAAATACCACCGACATATCCCAAGTCGTCAAGGGCGGAGCTGGCCTGGCTTTCATCTCGTATCCCGAGGCCATTGCCAAGTTCAAGTACCTGCCCCAGTTGTTTTCCGTTCTGTTCTTCTTCATGCTTTTGGTGTTGGGAATTGGATCCAACATTGGCATGGCCAGTTGTGTGATCAACGTGGTCAAGGATCGCTTCACCCACCTGCCGCACTGGCTCTTGGCGGTGGGTGCCTCCTTGATTGGATTCGTGTGCGGCCTGGTGTACATGACCCCGGGCGGACAGTTCGTGTTGAACCTGGTGGACTTTTATGGCTGCACATTTATAGCCCTGGTATTGGCCATTGCTGAGCTCCTGGCAGCTGGTTGGATTTACGGCGTCAAGCGGATTTGCAGCGACATTGAGTTCATGCTGAACATAAAAACTAGCTTCTATTGGCGCATCTGCTGGGCCATCATTGCCCCTGGCCTGATGTTCCTGGTCCTGGTCTACATGCTCTTCAGCTATGAACCTCTTACCTACCGCGGAGTGCAGTATCCACCGGCCTACTACATGGCAGGATGGGGCATCTGGGCTCTGGGGGTGTTGCAACTGCCCTTCTGGGCTGTTTATACCATCTACCAGCAGCCTGGCAAGACTTTTGCCAGTGTAAGTATATTTTCTCTCCAATTTAAAAACTACATTTTACCGGAAAATTTATATCCCCAGAAACTACGAATGTCCTTGCAACCCACTGCGGATTGGGGCCCATTGCAGAGCCAGGAGTACGAGGCCTACATACTCCATCGAAAGCGTGAATCGGAACTGAAAACATCACGTGGCTCGTATATTTTCGACAATATCTTTGGCTGAAAGAATACCCCCGGGGTGGATTTTTAATTTTACGCTTTATTGTTAAGACCAAACGCACCAAACACGTTTGTTTTTGCTCCAAGCTTTTAGCTTAAATTGTGACCAAAAATTTCAAACATTCTGTAATTAATATAATTTCCTTAGGCCTTAGGCTTAGCATAAGCATTTAGAGTTGTTTGCTTTAGGTTATATCTAAATAATTGAATTAATTTCGAGAGAAAAAATAAGCTGATGGCTAATCATTTGAATGGCAGCTAGATGATATTGTCCTTGACTGTGTGATTTAATGGCTTGCTTTTATAATATTTTTTGTTTCTTCCAGATATTTATAACATTTTTTTGTTATATTTTCATCCTATTGGGGCTTTTTTTCTGCTTTAATTTAATTATCACAGCACTATTTGATTCTGTTGTTATTGTGCAAAATTATATAGTTTTCAAGTACGAGAACATGGCGTTTGATGGGCGAGTGAGTGGGTGCAGTGCCTCTAAAAAGTCCATAAACTATTTACAATTGTTTTTTAATTTAATTATAATATTTGTTAATTTCCTAAGCCAAGCATTAATTAATTTAAGACAATCTTATTTGGCTTACATAATATTAGGCTTAGTTTGTAAAATTGAAATTGTTAAGTAATTAGGCTTAGATTTGCTTTGAGTTTGGCAGATTTGTGTTAGATTTGGGCAAAGTTAACTAATTCCCCCAACCCACTATTGAAACCCATTCCATAGCAATCTCATCCCCGCACCATAGACTAATCATTTAATTTTGATTGATTTTATGCTAAGAATTGACTTTTGGTTTGCAGATTTCATAGCCTACTTTTCAGCGCAAAATTCAGCGTTTATAATTGTGATTAACAACTGCACGGTCTATTATCTAATAAATATAGGTATACATGTTTAGTTCCCACTGTATCTCTATTGTTTTTGTGGCTAAAATGGAAGTTTCTGTTTTTTATTTATTTTTTGTTAACAACTCACACTAGATATGGTCCTATTAATTGGGCTTGTCTCTATATGATTTTTATAGAAAAATCTAGCACACGATATGGAGTTACCTTGAGTATATTGTCTACTACTTAAGTTTAAATGACTTCGACTAGAGAGGATTTTTAAAATTTGTTAATGCCTAGTTAATATATATAGAATCAGAATCACGTAACAGGTGCAGTTTCTTTTCACATTGCAGTGTTTGTTTCGCATTTAGGTGTTAGCCTTAGCCCTAGATTCGCTATTTAATTAATTAACTATACACAAGTTAGAAAATAGATGTAGATGTAGCCAGTTAAAGCCAGTAGCCAGCTGCCAGTAGCTAATATCTGTCACTAAAAGGCCTGTATTGGTCGGTAGAGTCCCGTGTATCCGCAGAGCCTGGCCCGCAGTGCCGGAATCAAGAAGGCGGCCAGCGAGATATCCTTGAGCAGATCGGCGCACTCGCACACCAGCAGATACATCTTGTCGCCCTTCTGCGAGGTGCTCTTGTGCAGGGCGATGCGCCGCAGACCGGCGGCACGTGGCAGGTACCTGGAATGGCGTTGCAAAATGGTGAAGATATCAATCAGGAAGTTTCTCTCCTATCTAGTGGATTTGTCCTTATACAGAGGTAGTAATTTTTAGTCAAAAAAATATTACTTATATTTAACAATTTTTCAAAATAAACCTCAAACTTTAATATTTAGTTTTTATTATATTTGAGAAGCCATATTCTCCAACTCCCTACTGGTTTTTAAAGATTATTTTCTCAAAGTGTACCTGTACAACATTCGGGCACCGGTCCAGTAGAGCCAATTCTTTTCGAATCGTTCGCCATCGTCGCCCTCAAAAACCTGCGGAATTAAAATTGAATTTTTTATGAAATTTCTGCACATCTGGGGCAGTTTCTCCGCGCTGCTCCTCCTTTTGTTATTTCATTTCTCTACTCGGACATGGACCCACCTTGAAAACACTAATAATATAGCCGGTGGCCGCTGTCTGTGACTTCTTGAAGCTACCGGCCTCGTTCGAGGGCAGGACCAGAGGGGGCCGGCAAATGGCAGCCACCTCGCTGTACAGGTCCAGGGTGTGGGCGGCAGTGTATCTGGAAAGCGGATTGCAATCAAGATTGGTACATAAATAGGCAATTCCCGGCCCTGATTGGAGCACTCACTTGAGGGCCTTTGGCTCGAACTTCGACAGGGAGGAGACGCGCAGGCCGGCGTAGAAGTTGGAAGGATCCGTTTGGAGTGTATTGATCAGGTAGTAGGATATAAAGGGAAATTCGGCTGGAAGGGAGAAATATTAAATTTTAGAGGCAATGATTAAAGCATTTAACTTACAGCTCTTCTCCATATTGGCCAAGAGCATGCCGCCAACGGCAGTGTTGGCCTGTTGCACTTCAGTCAGTAGTTCTGCGGCAATGGAGCGTTGTTTCAGCAGAGGATGGGCCAATGGTGACTCCATCACCGGATCAATGGCCTCCAAGGGACTCATCAAATGGACCAGAATACATAGTTTAGGATCAGAGACTTCTAGGACACTCAACGGACTGGTAGCCTTTCCATCGGCGCTTAAAGCGGGCAGCTATTAAGGTTTTTTTTCAATAAAATATATAATATTTTATTATTTTATTTTGGACTATACTTACTGGTATCCCGGCTGGCAGAAAACGATCCACACTATGCACCGGAATGATGAAGCAATCCCGGTCCAGGGTGGCCAGAGATATGGGCTCCGCTCTCGTAACTCCCGAGTTGGCACCACCACCAAAGTTCACTGCAATTTACATTTAAAATTCGATTAGTTTTGGCCCAAAACCCGAAGCAGAAACATTAATTGGCCATTAATTTAAAAAAATATTTAAAAATATTAGCTTTGGCAATCTGACGGTGACAATTACAACACTCCCATGATGATCTCTTCGAAAAAGAAGCTGCTAGAAGCCTTTGCTGAAGATCCTTCGGTAAGATTAAAGATTAAAGGCCATTGCTGGAGTTACAGGATATCGCTTCCATTCATAAGCTTTAGTGCATTTTGGTCTTTTCCCTCCCCAGGATTAAGCTCGCCGAGTCTGAGACTTTTTCTAGCTTTCGGTTTAATAGTAAAAATGTGTATTACCAATAATCAGAAAAGGATTTAAAAAAAAGAAAACGCGTAACTGCCAACAGCAACATAGAAGTTAAAATTTATAACTTTTTTGGAGGTTAGCCACAAAACAACACAACGTGCAGGGGGATAAGTCAGGATTAGATCGGGATTAGGAGGTGGATTTTGAAGGATTATCTCTGGTTTTGAGGTTGGGAAGGGGGGGCTTGAGTGTTCTAGTGTGTTTCTGTGTAAATTGGCTGGCGATATGACATTAGTGTTGATCGTTTTTTGGGCAGCAACAACAACAACTATAGTTGAGATCGCATCTGATCGGATACAGTTTCAGTTTCTGGATCAGATGGGAATCTCGGGGTTGGGGGATTCAAACCTTGCCGCGTGGCTGCAGCCGCGGCCGATAGCAATGTTGTTGTTGCCGTGGCCACCGTTGCATCAGCGTACCCCAGTGTTGCTGTTGCTGTTGTTGCTGTTGCTGTTGCCAATAGCTGTTGCTGTTGCTGCTGTAGCTGTTGCTGTTGCTGCTGTAGCTGTTGCTGTTGCTGTTGCTGGTTGTGCTGCTGCTGTTGCAGGCGGATCAAACTGTTACTAGCACTGTTGGATTCTGTACCCGGTCCGCTGCTGCCGTTGCTATTCCATCGCATCAGGGAGAAGGACGGCCGACGGTCGACCAGCGGCTGGGGTGAGTCCAGCTCGTAGGGCAGGTTGCCGGGCAGGGCCAGGGAGGGGGCGGTGCTCGACAGCGGGGTGCTCGGAATGCCTGACAGGGCGCTACATCGTTCTGCAATTGGAGGCTATCGATACTTTATATGCACAACACACACACATTCGCAAACACACTCGGGCACACACGCAGCAAACAAAACAACAAATCAGAGGGTGTTGGTGGTGTAGAAGGAATAATGAATGTGCGAAAGAATTCAAACAACACATGGGTTGCTTGTGTGTGGGGTGTACTTTTTGGGAGATTAGGGGTTCTGAAAGGATGTGTCGATTTTTATAGACTTTAAGGTTTTAAAATTTAAAGAGAAGAGCTTAAATGTAGAGGATTAGAAAGCCATCGGAAAGTTCTATAATTTTTTTCTAAAAGTAATAGTAATAGTCTTAATTTTATTAAACTTTTTATTCATAAATATTTAAATAACTACTAACACATCTCTTAAAATGTAAGAGTATAAAAGAAGATCTCTGTAGAGAGAGACATTTGTATATATTTAAGAAAAGGTCAAAGATTAATATTCGTACTCCCCGAAGTAGACTTAGGATAATGTTTTCTAAGGATAACTATGATTTTCCAAAAATAGGCAGGTAAAGGCAAGTCCTTTTCTTAAAAAAACATATCTAAACTAGACACATTCATCAGTTGTTTGAATTAGTAGGCTGTGCTGTATATGCCAATGATGCTGAAAGCTCCTTCGTCCTTTGGATCCGAATCAAGGCCAATGCCACAGGCGTTTGGGATGGAATATAGTTATACGGGAAATGAAATAGTAACTTGCATACGCTTTCGCTTTTGCTTTCTGTGTGCGTTTTGTGCCCTTTAAGCCAAGCCAACTGGAAATTGGTAGATTAGCCAACACACACACTCCCCCAAAAATGTCCTTTCTCACATATGTGTGTACTCATAAAGCTTGGAAGGCGGAAGCGATGCACTATTATTTCTTTAAAAATTCAGTATATAGCTTGCTGCTTTTCTCCCTCTTTAAAAATAATATTAAGCTAAGAATCATAATTTTAATCATCATTATTAATCATTTTTCTATTTTTAAAATTCTATTTTCTTGGCATACTTTCTGGCTTGCTTTGTACTAAGATGGAAAATAAGTCGAGGCATTATCAAGTGCCCGGGTAGCTCAGTCGGTAGAGCATTGGACTTTTAATCCAAGGGTCCAGGGTTCAAGTCCCTGCTCGGGCGAATTATTTCTTTTTCTTTTTAATTCTTAAAACTTTTTCAACTTCTTATTTTAAATTATTAATTATGGCACTTATTTCTTTCAAACAAACTTGTTAATACTTCTTCCATAGCCATAAATTAATGTCAATTATAATGGCACTACACCTGTATTAAGCTGTTGCTCTCTTCATAAATATTGAAGCCTCAATTATAGGGACCCCCCCAATTACCCCCCGTTATAAATTGGCCCACCTGTCAGCCGGCTGTTTTGTGGAATTGATGAAAACATTTCTATTGAATGCCCTGCAAATGGCTGGAATGCAAATGTCAGGTTAATGGAGCACAAGTAACTGTAACTGAGAGCCAGGCCCAAGCGACTACAAAGGAATCAAAGTAATCAAGGGGGACAGAGAAGGATACACACAGGTGAGAAGAAAGAGAAAGAGAGGGCCAGAGGGGGATTTAAAGTGAACCATGTTTGTGGATGATTGAAATGGACGCTAGGCAAAAATGTCTAAAGTACACAATCGATAAAGTGGATTAAAAATGTTTTTTTTTAATTAAAAATACTAAACTATCTTTTTGTTTATAAATTATTTTTTTTTTTAATTAAATGCAAAGTAATATAAGCTTTGGTGGTTCACTCTTTCGATTGTATACTGTATTTGCTTTTGCTTTGTTGTTGCTGCTGCTGCTTGTGTTGCTGTTGCTGTTGGTGTTGGTGTTGCAAGGCAAACGACAATTTACCTTCGCCCACATCGTAACCGGGTCGGTTGGGTGAGAAGAACAGGTGAGTCCTGTAGTGGATCTCCTCTGGCTGCTGCACCAGCCCCATATCCCGCGACCTCTTCGTCCTGTTCGCCTTCGATTGAAGCTTACCGCCGCCACCTCCCGATTTGCTCGCCCCCTCGCGGAAATTCTTGCGAAACATTAAATTCATGGTGAGTTTGGTGGTGGTACGATGGTGGGTGGGTTCGGTGGGTGGTGGCTGGTGGGTTGTAGGTGGTGGTCTGTAGTAGTGGTGGTGGTGGTGCTCTTGTTGTTCTTTTTCTAATTGTTGACCGCTCTCGGGATGAGTCTGGTGTCAGTGTGTAGGTGTATCTGTGTATTTGTGGGTGAGCTTTGTATTTGATTGCCGGCTCTCTCTTTGTTATCAGATTTGGTGGCTTTATTTGAATAACTTTCAGTTTTTTTCTTTTCAATTTTCAGTTTTCAGTCGACAGTTTTTTCGTTTGCTTTTGTTGTTTTTTGTTTTTGGTATATTAATTTTAATTTCTGTTTTAAAAGACCGGCAATTTATTTGCTTTTAGCGGGGTCACACTGCCAACAGTGACGATGATGATGATTCTGTATTATAATCAGGCTTCTTATCGCATTTTTTGGTTATAATTTTTGTTTTTTAGACAGAGAATGTAAATTGTTTTTTTTTATGCTCTAATTGTAAGGTCAAAGTTGATTTTAGGTCATTAGGTTGCTTTTAATTAATTGGTTTATAGTTTAATAAATTTGTATAACTTTTAAGGGCTTAGTTTAGATGACTATACTGTTAGAGTTTAGTGTTATAGTTTTACATTTAATATTTTTTATACTTGAACTTTAAAAACGATAATAGATTTTATAAAAAAATTACCACTTTACCACAATATTTATAAAAATAATATAAAATTCTAAGAGAACTTTTTAGTCAAAAGTCTTCTTATTCCTCGAAAAATATTACCCTCTAATATGTTTCAATTAATCATATTTTAATTTAATTGCAGAATTTCAACTTGATAAACCTTAAATGTACTTTTTAGCTGCCTAGCTGACTTGGAAATCTTGGCCAAAATAAATATGGCAGCTAGTACTGGTAGCACATTTTTGGAGCCAAGTGCCATGCCCTACAGTGTGCAAGAAGTGTGTGCGTGGAAGTGGGCGTGAGTGTGGTAACAGCGAGCGGAAATTGCCCGTTTCCGGCTCAAAATTACTTAGCTCAGCCAAGTCACTTACAGGATACGCGAACCCGAGCTCAAGTTCCTCTATGTGGCACGTGAGGACCAAAACACAAAAAAAAGAAAGCCAGGCAATTACAATCCTTTGAGTGTGAGGGTGTAGGATTTCTATAGGCATGTATTTGAGCGAGTTTAATTAGTTAAAGACACGGCGCAATTAGTTTTATGGTCGCTTATTGATTGCCTCGGTGCGATAAATTCCGGCAGCTGTCCGGCCGGAGTGGGCGGACCTCCTTGGGCCAATTGAAAAGTGCTTACCAACTGGCAAGCTGGCTCAAATGAAGCATTAAAAAGCAAAAAACTCAATTGAAAATATTTTGTAAAGTCAGCAATGGAAATCAATTTGAAATTATGAAAATACAAAAGAATCTACTTGGCCGAACAGCTTGCCGTAATTCTTTATTGGCTAATAAACTTTAAGCCAAATAGTCATTATTTTTATAGGCATTTCTTAAGTCAATCATCAGCAAAATGGCAGAATGCATTACTTAAGCATAATTCCTTCAGCACTCGATTATTCTCATCCGCTGGCTAGTGGGCTAGTGGGCCAGAACAGCAGCCTTTTTGGCCAAAAAGTCAATCACGCAGACCATCAACTAAGGCGAGGATCGTAAACATTTTTACAGCATTTTTCAAGTGGCTCGATGGCGACTATAATTAATTTTTTTTACGAGCCCAGTTACAGCAATAATGTCTATCATTAAATGGCCACCACAATCGCGAACACACACATCACATCACCCGGCAATCAAAATAAAGAAAAACAACAAATGCCAAACGAAACAATCAAGAAGCCAAGACAAGTGTGAGAGATAATAACCCACAAGAAAAAAATATATATACAAAAAATTAGAAAGAAAAGAAGAAAATTTTCTTCGTTTTCTGGCCAAAAATAAACAAGCCAATGAAATAAAATTTTGCGTTCTCTGCTTTTGCCAAAAACGAGAAAAAAAAAAGAGCCACGAAAATTATAAAATTAGATTTTCATCACGCGAGGGGGGGTGGTGCTGTGAGGGGCACGTCCTGGGCTCGTTCTGCCAAAAAAGAATATTCGGCCCTTGACCTTGGTTGCACGCAAAAAAAAAACTATTTGTTAAATATTTTATATAATTAAGAGCTCTACACCATGCATGCCGACTAAAGTGTGATTTTTTCTTGCAGTGTACATTGTGAATGAGTGGGGTTTCTGTGCAGGATATACAGGATACAGGATCTGAGGAGTATGGCCGATACATACATATAGATACATGAGCCCGGTTTGGAGATAAACAAGCTAAATGCTGAAAAAGTAAATTGACTTTTTGATTTTTTTTTTAGTGTTTGTATAAAATATATACAAAAATGTCGCCGTTCCACATTTTTCTAATAGTTTTTATTTTTATAATTTGTTGTCAAGCAAAAGCCACAAGCCATTTCTTGGGAAAAATTGTCCTTTTTCTTTAAATACATAACTTTTTATAGACTTTACTAATTGTTAAATATTTTGTAATAACAAATTTGTTGTATATTTAGATTATTGCACATTTTCTGTTAATTTACGAGTGCACTTCACCTCACACTGATACTTGTGCTCTGACTGATTTAAGTGATTTTTCATTTCTTTGCTAATGACAATAATATAATTTTGCATTTTTATTCGGGCTCTTGGCCGTTTGAACAACTGGTTTAGACTGGTTTCAGGTGGCCAGAGAACCCAGGACACAGGAGCCAAGTTCGAACGATTAGCGATTTTTGTTTGTTTGCACGGGACACGGTATACGGTACACGGGGGCGTATGCGTAATATTCTTGCTCAGCCTGGTCGGCACACTAATTAGTTTAATTTAACAAACATAGGTATGCCAGAGGCACACGACCCTTGAACGAATCAAATATATATGTATTTGGGAAAACACTATGTAGTTATGCGTCATCCAACATTGAAGGAGACAATCAATAGAGCGATTGTTAGACCATTAATATTTTTTCCAATATTCACACGCTCATAAGCTCCACAAAGGACTGGGGGAGATACTATATAGTATATGAGAGGCGTACGTTTGGCCTGCGACGCGGAAAGAAAACAACTGGCACTTGGAGAGCTTTTCCGCTTTTCCGCCGCCGACGCGATTGCGATTGCGATGTCACATCTCTCATCGTTTGCCGGTGAGCATTTTTTTCATTAACTTTCTATGCCACTCTATAGACTTTAAGTTGTAAAATTTAAGAAACAAAAGCTCATCGTGTGCCGGCCTCTTGGCATCACTTGTTGCGTATACGCCGCGTGTGACAGACACTATTTTCACGTTGATTAATCAAATATTTATTATATTGTATTTTCATTTATTTCATTTCATTTGATGTGTGTGGAAAACAATTCAGCGTCCCATTTCCCGATGAAAGTTCCTCACAGTGCGACCAATTAATAGCAAGTGAAAATGAAAATGAAATCGAAAATGAAATTTCTGCCGTGCGAGCGCTCTGGGACTGACTGACTGGCAGTGAAGAAAGTAACAAAAAACATGAAACAAACAACAAATAAAACTCAACAGACAGAGTGGTTCTGTTTTTTATGGCTTGCCCTGTAAACAGGATCTGACAATGGGGTATATTAGACCGACAACAAAGGGAAAACTATTTCAACTTAAAGTTAAGTTTTCTTTTAATAGAATAATAATAATTCTTTAATTAAATAAATAATTTAAATTATAAAAAGACACACAATAGTCTTAGTAGTCACTTTTCATTCCAAACCATTAATAAAGTTTATATTTTTTTTTGCCTTTTATAGCTTTGTTTCCTTGTTCGTCCTTTGTACTTTGTTGTTGGTTTTTTTGTTCATTTGTGCTGCCTGCTCGCCTGGCAGGACGACTTTTTATTGATTATGTCCTGGCTTGGCTCTAGCAATTCCCGCTCCTGTCATGTACTTCCCTTTCAGGCCCCACAACTTGGACATAAGTTTGACTTTGGCATCCGGAAGTCGTTCGCTTTTTTCCGTTCACTCTGCGGTTACCAACTAATTGCAAGTCCATAAAAACGGCTCAAACCGGTAATTGCTCAGACCATGGCTAACATAAATGTCTCTAACCATTGTTATGCTATTGATTCATTTTCTTTGAATAATTAATAGGGATTATTTACAGACCAGGGTATTTACAAATAAATCCCTATGTCTCTGATTAGAATAAACTTTGAATATTTCATGCACAAGTATTCTTGGCTAATTCCAGAAACAAAGCAGAACATAAATTATTTGCAAAGCATTTTTCTGCAGTTGGCCAAAATCCCCAGCTCAGGTGGCAGCCGCATTTTGAAAGCCTTTCATTTTGGTGCCTCCAACTGGAAGGTCCTCCGGGGAGCAAACGTGATTTACATGTGTCTGGGCCTGAGCTACCTATTCCTGACCCAGAGTCCACCGCAGTTGTCATGCACACCGGCCAGGGATTAGCCCTGCCACAGAACCAAGTTGCATGCCACATTGCTGCATTTTCGACTGCGGCAAGCAAACACGCAACTCGCCACTAAGAGCCTCACAAAAACAAGGTTAATTAGACACAAAAAGGTATTCACTCCGGCAGAACATGGTATTATTTTTAAAATGCTTATCAAAAACATTTTTGGAAAAACTTGTGAAATCCGGGATACTCACTATGTCTATATATTTGTCTATTTGTTATTTTATATTTGTCTATCAAGGGGTACCCCTTACAAAATGATGCGTTTTCCGTTTTCCCCAGTTGGCCCTCTTCCGGTAGCCATATCGCTGCCAATTTTCAGCCGATCTGGAGAAGGCGTACCATTTTGTGATCAGCGATGGAAGATCCTCCATTCCTCATCTAAATTCATGCTTAAATATCGTTTTGAATTTTTTTCTTTTTTTTTAAGGGGTACCCCTTACAAAATGATGCGTTTTCCGTTTTCCCCAGTTGGCCCTCTTCCGGTAGCCATATCGCTGCCAATTTTCAGCAGATCTGGAAACACCGTACCATTTTGTGATCAGCGATGGAAGAACCTCAATTCCTCATCTAAATTTATGCGTAAATATCGTTTTGAAATTTTTTCATTTTTTTCAAGGGGTACCCCTTACAAAATGATGCGTTTTCCGTTTTCCCCAGTTGGCCCCCTTACGGTAGCCATATCTCTGCCAATTTTCAGCCGATCTGAAAAAACCGGACCATTTTGTGATCAGCGATGGAAGAACCCTCAATCCTCGTTTAAATTTATGCTTAAATATCGTTTTGAAATTTTTTCATTTTTTTCAAGGGGTACCCTTTAAAAATTATGCGTTTCCCGTTTTCCCCAGTTGGCCCTCTTCCGGTAGCCATATCTCTGCCAATTTTCAGCCGATCTGGAAAAACCGTACCATTTTGTGATCAGCGATGGAAGAACCCCCATTCCTTATCTAAATTTATGCTTAAATATCGTTTTGAAATTTTTTCATTTATTTCAAGGTATTTAATAGAATGTTTTCAGAAGTAAAAAACAATTACAATTACAATTACAACTTTATCATAAGCAATAAGGACCGCAGTAAGGCCATCAACAGTGATTCCAGCTTTGTCCCATTGGTCGCTGAGATGTTCCGAGTGAAATTCCGCGCTTCATAAATTTAAATGAATTCCGTTTTCATGGCCCACTCAAGTGCCCCTCCAGGGATGGAGGAGGTTCTAGCAGGACCAGGCTAGGGTGCTGCCAATGTCACCATTTACCAGCTCTGCGAATCCTTAGTTGGCTTTTAAGTTTCTCGTTATGAGTCGCTTAACGTGTGCATAAATTAGCTACAGCCCCTTCGCTTTAGTTTAACCCGTATTTTCTCTGCGTTTAAGGAGGTCGTAACTTTTGTTATTGTTGGCCCTTTGCTAGTTGGGATTTCTATTGTGGAACTTGGAACTTGGTGCTTGGCACGTGATTGTCTTCCGCTATCTGAGCTTTAATTTCGTTTTTATTGAGTTAAGTCCTTTCGGTTAGACTGTCTTAGCAAATGTCATCTTGATTGTTAGTTATGGAGCTCTTCCTCCCCACCAGCCAGAACGTAGTATGTTATTTATGACATTCATTTAGACAATGTCTAGTTTGCTTATTAAATTCGTCTCCGATGACAGTCACAACATGACTTTGTCAGCTGGGAAGACAAAGTCCAATGAGGAGCAGTCGGGGTGTGATGGAATTGGCAATCATTTTGTCGTTTTTTTTAGGTATTTGTAAAGTTCTCTTATGTATTTACTTTGAAGTAAACATATAAACATTTTATTATTAAGTATTATATTTATTTAAGTCTTAAGTCTTAAGTCGACACCTCCCCCAAATTCTTTATAAATGACTAACTAACCACTCACATGACAAAGTCACCCAACCACCGACCCACCAACCCATCAAATGTCCAGCCCGTCAATCCAAAGAGATGATAAAACAAAGCCTTTGGTTTCTATTTTGATTTTGATAAGGTCCCCACCGGGCCAAGATACTCGATTGATGGCCGGGAAAACTACTGGCTATTGGGCCAAACTGGACAGAAGGTTAAAGCCATCCATTAGACAGTAAATGCCAACGAAATCCAGGGTGTATTTCCCCGGCTCACTCTATTACCACTAAAAGATTATTTTGGCCCATTTGGCAGTATGGAATTTTAAATTCCATTAACATGAAAAAATAAATATAAAAATGTGTATATATATGGAGAGAAAAGCAAATTGCAAGTAAATCTGTGTCAGCATTTTGGCTTCGCCTGCATCAGTTTCAATTTTCGCAGCTGTTTTCGTCACTTTATGGCCAACATGATACGGGAATAGTGGTCTGGGGTAGCTGGGTGGTATGGTTGAGCACAAAGGGAGAACATAAATAACCACGTCATACCATTTCCGGGCACATAAAATTGAAAAATGCTGTGCAAATTACGTGTAAATACCAAACAGTAGCCCAAAAACCATCAGCAGCGAATTCGCAATGAAAATGCGCGTAAATGTTGTGGCCGGAAACTGTTTATGCTTCTGCTCTGTATGTGTGTTTTTGTGCTTGTATTTGTTTGTGTTTATGTGTGTGTTTGTGGAGTGTTTGTTTGTCTGTGTGGGTGAGAGAAAACAAGAAGATGATACAGCTGGCGAAGGAGCAACTGCATTGAGGTTTATGGGGACAGTTTGCTGATTATATTCCCATTCGGACGTGCAGCAAACTTTTATGTTGAAGAAAGTTTTACTTTTTTATTTATTTTCGAGTATATAAAAAAAGAAGTTTAAGTTTAAGTTTATTTATACTGTAATAGCTACTTTTTTGTCTCAAGAAGTGTCTAGAAATTAGACTTATAATAGGTTCTAGACATAAGAAAATATTATAATAGATTTTAGAACCCAACCAAATTGAATGTACAAGTATAGTACTACAGTATAGTATAGTACTATAGTACTACAAATAAGCATTAAAATCAAAATCTTTTAATCTAATAAACTAAAAAAAATCATTAAAAACTCAATAAACTGATTTAATGCATAACACCATTATTGAACTCACATAGAATCTCAAAACAAGTTAACCAAATAGCTTACCAATTGCCCAAATTTAGAGCCTAATTGCCCACTAAATCGTATCAATTTATCCAACCAATAATTCCGCTTCTGTATAATTTCTATTGCCCCGAAAAAACCAAACATTTATGGGAAAGGACATGCTGATATTTGCATAAGATCTAACCACAATAAAGTGCAATTACCACCGACACATAACATTTATGAAAACCGAGTGGGAGTGGAAGTGAAAGTGGAATTGGTTTGGCCCAGAAACTTGTTGGGCCATCGGCAGAGAGGCGGAATGCCCAAAATGCTGATTTATAAATAATTCTCCACTATTATGGCTATGCTGACACAAGTGGCCATAACCCCGCATAACAAACAGGCGACACCCCCTCGGTATCGGCAACGGCATCCCTCTTGGCAAATGGCCAAGAGCACGCACCAGAACCCGCACAAGTGGCTAAGAACATTTTCACAAATTATTCGAAATTGGTTTGCACTTAGAGGCAGGCAGGCAGGCAGTAGCATAAGTCGAGCTCGTATATATCGGAATAAATGTACATTTCTGGCACTCACTCATATAGTCGCATTTTAGTGGCTCGGCAGGAGATTCGTGGAGTTTCTTAACCCAGTACATCAAGGCCGATAATTTGGTCCGTTTCGTATTGGCCTGTTCGCAATCGAGGACCGTGGGCTCAAAGTCAAAGTTCATCTCCAGCTTTCCTATTTCCCGGGCCTTCTGTATGGCGTTCTGAAACATTTTGTACCGATTCGCTTCACAATCGCCGGCTAACTGAGTACTGGGAACACCTTTCCAAGGTGTCCATACCATACCATAACATTTTAGTTCAATATCGAGGCCATAAATTCGTCTTATAAAGGCTATGATCGCTGATATGCTTGTCACTCAAAATCAACTGCGTTCTCGGCTGCCTATCTGCTGATCATTGTTCAGCGACAAAATAAAATCCAAAACTAATTTCTACTGTCATTATTCATACTACGAGGCGTTGAAATCGGGACCAAGACAAAGGCAGGGCCTGGATATTTATGGCTCTGCCGTTGACACATATCTCTGGCCTGAAAAATTACTGCCAGCCAAACAATGAAAATCGAAAATTGAGAAATTTATTGTTGAACAAAAAAGAAAAACACACATCCTCAGGACACAAGACAGTATAAAAGTTTTTCTGGGATAAAAGTCACTAGATTTATATAAACTCGATTGATTTATGAAGGTTTTTTAGGAGATGATAAATATGATTAGAAGAGTAGGTTATGTTTTTTATATTTATTTGAAAAATTATAAAAGATTTCAAGGTATGAAGTAGTGGATTTATTTTCTATTGAATAATAATTCATAATTGTACTTTCAAAACTTAAAGATCTATACATTTCTTAGCTCATTTATTTAAATATTTTTTTTAAACCCCAAAACATTATATTTTTGTCCAAAAATAAACAACACAATTTTAAGCAGAAAATGCTCGACTTTAGGAAATACCCCACCACTCTCTCCCATTTATCACTATCAGTCGCTTCCTTTTTTGTTGGCTGTTTAAACTGGCATCATAAATTGCAAATTTTTATGAAAAAATATGTGCGGTCTGTGGCCTTGACAAGGCTCTGGCCCCACCACCTCTGGCCCAACGCACCACTCCATCCGAGTTTGGTCAAGTGCTGCTAATTATGGCCATTATTTATGCGCTTGTTTTTGAAATTTGTCAATTTCCCTAATAATTTGCGACTCAGTTTTCCGATTTTCCGCTGCCCACAATAGCCGCAAAAAGCAATTAGGAGAGAGGGTGGAGAAACTAGGACATAATACGAAAAATATCCGGATACTATACCCTGATTATTTTGTCACGGACCAAACTTGAAGGATGTCCTTCATTGAAATAAATATGAATCTGTTTTGCGGGGGCTTTTGAAGTATTTATTTATTTGAGATTGGTTGAAAAAAACCAAAAACCATTAATCTTGCTTAACGGCAACAACAAATCAATTATTCCCACAAGTCTTCGAACCCTGTCTCCTGTCCGGAACTTATTTCAATGTCCTTTGGTTCTGGGCCGGGCTCATTAGAATGGCTTATCACCAAGCCAAGTGATGAATGTCGAAACTTTTTGGCGCTAAAAAGCATAGCAATAGTGACACACATTTTTGCAAAAATACCCTCTTAAGAGGATATCTTCGTTCCGCTTTAATGTCAGCGATTTTTCACCCAAAACAGCTGTAACGAACTCCTACAATCATCTATGGGCGGAGGCGGGTGGTAAAACCTGGGAACCAGCGCACGCTGGAATATCCGGCTTCGGCTCGTCGGCAAGGGGGGTGTTATTTGCCGGTTCCCAAGGGTGCCTCTCCAGGTAGGGATCTAACTTCAAATGCGTGCTCGCGACGAAATATCTACTCTCCGGAAAGAGTCCCGATATCCTAGGATGGTGAGAGATGGGGGGGGTTCCCTTCCTGCGCCTTACTTACGAGTCACCCAGGTGTCATGGGGCGACTCTCGCGTGCCCACCCTACCAATGATCGCTCGCTTCCCACATCCTGCGAGCGACCCCTTTCCATGGGTACTCCTACTACCTACTCTCTGCTAGCTGCGGCATAAAACTGATGGTTTAAAACATTATAAAATATTTATTCCTACGATAGAACATACATATAAAATTGGATCATGGCAAATGCGTATAAAAAGAACTAAAGCTAATAAAATTTCAATAAATAAATATAAATAAACATCAAGGCGTACATATCAGCTTAGAATTGGCTTAGCAAATAGCACAAGTTAAAATTGATAGAATTAAATAAAATTATGAATCAACAACGTAAATCAAAGTGAAAGACTGGGTATTAATAATTATTTTTTTTTCTTTTAAAAACCAAACAAAAAAAAATTAAAGGAACCAAAAACACATAGGAAAACTTGTGACTCTTAGAGTCCGCATTGGTCGGGACACCAAGGATTAAAAATCAAAACAAAATTGTCACATAAAACAAATTGGCCGGTTTTACTCACTGAGAACTCCTTGCTGCATCCCACGACGAAAGCGCTTTCGGGGGGGTCGCTGAAACAAAGTTTTTATGCCTTACAAATTATTCCCCACTGGGGCGGCACAATTAAATAAAACCACGAAAACAATAACACAATTTGAAGCGACATTGAATTTCCTCTGACTAGCCTTGTTTCCCGATCAAGCCATTAGGAACGTTACGTTAAAACTTTTCTTTGCTTCCTTAAACCCTTTTTTTTTTTTCCCGGGTTTCTTCCGATTTTTTCTTGTTTTTTTTTTTTCCTTGCTTAAATCTTATCCATTTCACTTTGGGTTTACACTGCTTCTCTAATATGGCTCCTTGCAATCACTGGCCAGGGACACTACGGACCGGATCCAAAGCTGGAATATCCATTCAGCCTGGACCTTTTACTGGGACACCTCCGATGTTTTCCTCCCTCCCGTTCTTGAAGATCGCGCTACACTGCGGTTAGCGCCTCCTCTGCGCTCCTCCGTTCGCTCGAACCTAGCTTCGGTTCGAAGCGAACTTGCTGCGGTTAGCCTATTTTAGGCCGGGATTTCTTCTCCTTCCTCGGTGCTCCTCCGTCCGCCTTTGGTTGGACTTCCTTAGTTGAGCCACCTGGAGTTCTTTAATAGTGGACACGGAATAGTCCACTCGGACTTTTGCTCGGCCTGCTAAAACTGGGATTCGTGATTCAGTGCTCTTCCCTGACCCTTCAAACACTCACCCCTGGGTTTTCCTCGAGCCACCACTTCCACCTCTACACTCGGTTTACTGACGCCGGTGGACAATTGGGAGCCTTTGAGCGTCCCCAAAATTAATTGTCACAACTGCCGGCGGGATCTTCGAATATTGTTGGTTTTTCTCCCGTGGTTTTGCTGCTTAGCGCCTTGCTGACACGTCTGGCTTGTTGCAGATCTTGCTTGGGAATGATCCCACCCATACCCATAAGCGGACCGACGCCGGATTTTCGGCGGGCTGGCTCCTGGGGTCCACAAATGGCGAACTACCGGAATTCGTTTTGTTCCAGGCGCTCCCCCAATACCTACGCTAAACCTTTTCTCATAGATGTCGCCACCCTCCGCCAACTGCGGCTCATAGGTGTCGCTCCCCGTCATGGCAAGTGCTACAATAAATATTCCCCCCTCAAGACCAGACTTGGGGTTTCAATTTCCCAAGGATGATCACCACAGCACTTGCACATCCTACTGTCGAATGTCCTTTGCATGATATTTCCCAATCAGCCGGCCCTGTAGATCCTCCAACTCATAATAGGCATTCCCTATCTTTCTCCTCACTCGGGCCTTCACAAAAGCTGGTCCCAACTTAGCATTATAGCCCGTTTGGAAATTGCTCTGTTTAAAATTTCTTCGGAACACTTCTTGTCCTTCGCTGTAGGCCACCGATCTCGAGCGAAGATTATAATTTCGCTCATTCTTTTCCTGTTGTCTCCTCATTACTTTCAAGGCCTGCTGCCGCACAATCTCCAAGGAGTCCTGCCTCGAAAAGCTTATCGACTTGTCGTCCAATAAGGACAGAGCCCTAAGTAATTTGTATGTCGCCCCCGAGGTCATAAAATGTTGGCCAAAAACCATATAATACGGGGTGGTACCTAGACTTGAGTGTACCGCGGACCTGAGAGCACAACAAATGCTACTGAGATGCTCATCCCAGTCCTTCTGATCCTCCCGTATGTAAGATCTAATAGCGGCAATAACTGAGCGGTTGACTCGTTCTGAAGCGTTCGCTTGAGGGGAGTGCACGGCTGTGAGGGTGTGCGAAATTTTGTTATCACGCAACAATTTCTGGAACAGCTCTGCTCGAAATTGTGAACCGTTATCCGATATTACATTTTCAGGAACTCCAAAGGTATGGAATAATTCCTGCTGTAGGTACTTAACGACGGTGTCAGCCGTTAGCTTCTTTACCGCTTTTAGAAAGACGAACTTGCTATAATGGTCGAGAACAATGAAGATCCCTACGTTACCGCTTCGGGATCGAGGATAGGGCCCTAAGAAGTCCATATAAAGCTTTTGGAATGCTCGTTGTGATTCGGGCGCA
The DNA here is from genome assembly GCF_017639315.1 of Drosophila ananassae. Taxonomy (NCBI): domain Eukaryota; kingdom Metazoa; phylum Arthropoda; class Insecta; order Diptera; family Drosophilidae; genus Drosophila; species Drosophila ananassae. The sequence continues at coordinate 5,566,840 of NC_057929.1, read as the reverse complement.
ACTCCCATTGGGGGTCGCAAGGTATGGTTTGGTGCTTTGGTCGTTTTGCACAGCTCACAGGCCTGCACGTATTCCTTGATATCTTTTACCAGCCCCGGCCAAAAGTAATAGCGCCGAACCCGCTCCAGAGTTTTATGGATACCTCCATGCGACGCCAACGGGTCATCATGGGCCTTTTTCAAAATCTCCGGTACAAGTTGTGAAGGCACCCAAAGCTTCCAACAGAAACTGTCATGAATTGGCTCGCCTGTTATATGCTCGGTTCTTTTAAAGAGCACCCCATCCGAAATTTTTAGGTCTGGCAAATTCTCTGCATTAGCTGCGATGCCCTCCATCAATTTTAAATACTCAGGATCTCGAAAATGCGGTGACTCTACATCTATCAGAAGACCCTGTTTTGCATCTAAAGCAGCAACTTCTTCTTCATGCACTCGTGACAACGCATCCGGAACGACATTAAGGTTGCCCTTACGGTGGTCGAAATGAAATTTAAAACGCTGCAGTGAAATGGCCCATCGTCCTAATCGGGAGTGTAAATCCTTTTGACCCATTAGCCATTTCAGCGAGGCATGATCGGTGATCACCTGGAATTGATGACCTTCAATATACGGGCGGAATCGGTTTATACAAATAATAGCCGCCAAACACTCCTGCTCAGTTACCGTATAATTTCTCTGCGCTTTGTTAAGTTTCTTCGAAACGAAGGCTATCGGACATTCATCCCCTTCATCCGACTTCTGAACTAAAACTCCTCCCACGCCAGTACTACTGGCATCGCAGTGGATTGAGAAAGCCTTGTTGAAATCGGGGCTACACAAAACCGGAGCCGAGCTTAACAATTTTTTTAGTTTCTCAAACGCTAGCTGTCCGTCTGGGGTCATCGCGAACCTTTGCTTTGGTTTCAACAGATCTGTCAAGGGCGCGGCTACTGAAGCGAAATTACTAATAAATTTCCGATACCAATTAGCCATCCCTAAGAATCGTCGTAAAGCCTTTAACGTCTTCGGCAAGGGAAAATCCACCATTGCCGACACCTTTTCCGGATCGGTTCGCACCACCCCTTCACCTATAATGTGCCCCAAATACTTCACACTGCGCATGCAAAACCTACTTTTCTCCACGTTTAGAGTTAATCCCGCCATTTTCATCCGACCTGCTATCGCACTCAGGACCTTCAAATGACTATCAAAAGAGCCGGAGACAATCAGTAAATCATCCAGATAGACGAACACCTCGTTCCTTAGTTCTGGAGGCACTACTTTGTCCATGAGCCTGGTCATGGTTTGCGGTGCGTTTGACAGTCCAAATGGCATCACTTTATACTGGTAAAGTGGCTTGCCAGGGATAGTAAATGCGGTTTTATCCCGCGATGCTGGATCTAGGGGTATTTGCCAATAGGCATCTTTTAGGTCTAAGCTGGTTATAAAATTCGCCTTCGGAAGTCTGCTTAAGATACCGTCAATTTGCGGCAATGGATAAGCATCATTTTTCGTTACTTCGTTGACTTTTCTACTGTCTAGGCACAACCTAACCTTGCCGGGTTTTTGCACTAAGACCACTGGAGATGACCAAGCACTGTCTGACTCCTCTATTACTCCTAGTTTGAGCATACGCTCGACCTCTGCATACAAAAGCTTTTCCACAGCTGGAGAGACTGGGAAATGCCTCTGCTTTATTGGTTTTGCGTCTCCTACGTCGATACTATGCGCTATTAGGCTCGTCTTCCCCAATCCAGAAATGGCAAACGAGGGAAATTCTCTTACTACTTTTCCTAGGGCCAACTTCTGAGTCTCGTCTAGGATATGCGAATCTGATTCTAATTCTGCTATTTCCATACTTGGTGGCAGAAGGTCAAATGCGGACCAGAAATCTATGCCCAGGTACAGGTCTTGGCTAAGCGCAGGAATTATAAAGAACTCTATTTCTTTTGTTTTGTTTTCGTACATTACTGGACTGCGTATCCGCCCTATAACATCCTGCTTGTGACCATCTGCTGTAGTGATCGGCCCGAAACTACGCTTAAAGGGTATACGTTTTCTTATAACGTGCTCAGCCAACTTCCCACCTAAGACACTGACTGACGCTCCTGTGTCCAGTAGTCCTAAAACCGTTTGGTCTAACACGCGAACCTCTGCATACGGCCGTCTATCCGAACATTTGTGCCTAATGGCATTTATGGTTTTGACTGTCTTCCAGAAATCTTTTAAACGCTTGGCACTTCGGGATGGGGTCTTTTTAACCACTCTAGGGGGTGAAATTTCCGGAAGGGTATTATTCCTGACCAGGGGCGCACGCAGGAAATATTTTTGGGGGGGGTTAGGTAAGTTAAGTTTGAATGTGAATATTTATAATTTATTCATAAATAATTCACAATGTAATATCGATCTTTCTTGGTTTTTGGGCCGTTATACTCAATATTGCGTCAAAGGTTACTTCCAGATCCCGGTGAATGTTCAGAAGCGCCAATCCATTCAATCTTTGCTCTCCAGTCTTATTGCGTAAATATGTCTTCAATCTTCGTAGTGTAGAGAACGACCGTTCGCTCGAAGCCACTGTTACTGGCAGTGTTGCACCGATCTGAAGAAATCGGTATACCGTTGGATAGAATGTTTTATCGCAAACGTCCAAAGCTTCGATGAAAGTTTTTATGGGATTCTCTTTGGAAAGATTTTTTCTTTTCACTTTCATTTTGAACTTGTTCGGGAAATGGAGTATTTGGAATATTAGGGTCCAAAATTGGCGCATTTTTGGTTTGAAAAATGATGTTATCTTTGCATTAGACATTTTTGTTGGGCAGGTCTTAAATAAACGTCACATTATTTTATAGGTTATCAATATGTCAATATAGTTACTCATTTTGTAAGTGGCGCTCTCGTGGTATCTGCCAGAACTATTTTTGAATGAATATGAAATTTATATTTTTATTTTCCCGTTAATTTTGCAATTTTTTCAAAATTTCGGGGGGGGTTCGAACCCCTCAAAACCCCCCCCTGCGTGCGCCCCTGTTCCTGACCCGCTGCGGCCAGAAAATAGTACTTTGGGAATTTGATTCGACCGGATCGGACACAATGGAGGCATCGGACTGGGCCAGTTTGGCCATTGGTGACATCACGGACTCGGACAAATTGGCCAAACAATTTAATGCTTCTCCTGATTTTCGAAATTTCGACGTGGAACACACGACTGCTGGTTTTGCCGTGTGTTCACCTTCCCGTTTTTTTGACATTTACTGCATGATGGTTTATATGTATTTGGGGTGCCACACCCATAACAGAAAATCTTTCTCTTTGACTCGCAGTCATGGTAGCGGTGCCCTTCCTTCCTGCAGTTCCAACAAACTAATGCTAGTGCATCTATCTCATCAATTATTTCTGCAGCCGAAAACTCAGTAGCATCATCGGGTTCCATATCCTCGACTAATTCTGCTACTTGCTTGCGAAACGGAGCTGGTCTCTGGTATCCATAACTCCGCTTAACGTCTTCTAAGAAGCTTTCCCTGCGCCTACACACATCCCTAAGACGCTGTACGGAGTCGATGCTTAAATTGAGAAGTTCGTGTCTTATTTCGGGACGCAAATTCCTTCTGAGGATTTCTATGAGCTCCTTTTCAGTCATAGGGGTCTCTAAACAATCCGTCAGCTGGACTACCCCGTCGTAGAAGGAATCAAAATTCTCCCTTTCCTTTTGTTTTCGATCCCGGATTGCTTCTCGCAGATCTACATCTGTCCGGGTATCTCGAAATTGTTTTCGTAGAGCTTTTGTCAGTTCATCCCATCTCAGATGGTCTGCCGTTCTGTGGAATCTCCAGTAGAACTCTCGAGCTTTCCCATCGAACAATAAGCTCGCGTTGCTGCAGAGCACCGAAAAATTTCCCTCCAAAGTTTGGTGGGTTAAGGCTTCTACGCGATATAGAAAGTTATCAATAGATAACCCTTCTGGGCATCCATTGAATCGCAGCTTCCAACTGGTTATAATATGTCCCACCTTATCCGGACGGTTCGCTAGATCTGAGTTCGAGAACGCTGACATTGGTCGCGACATTGATGGCCCTTCATCTGGTTGGCGGAAGGACACGGATCGGGGGTCTGGGTTTTGGGCAAACTCGCTGTTTCGGTTTGGCTGAAGGTGCGCTGCTACATTGACCTCAATCAGTTGCCGCATTTGGTCGGCTAACTGTGTTAGCAACTCATTTTGCAACCCTCGCAACTGCTGGGAGACAACCGCCTCTATGGTTTGAGCCATATTAACTGCAGGCTCAGGAGCTATCGGTTGGGTGGCTTGGGGTTGCGATGACATAGGAACTTTGGCGGTCTTGCACTTTGGACACGAACCCTTGGATTTAGCATGAGCCTGGAGACAAGTCTTATGAAACTCATGTCCACAACTAGCCTTGGCTAACGGCGCGCTTGACAATGTCCTGTCACATAGCACACATTTGGAGGAATTAGGCCCCTCGGCTTCCAAAATTGACGAGTCCATGTTAACCCACTAACTTGTTGAATTTAATTTCTGACTACTTTCACCAAAAAAACCTAATTAAACGAACCACCATATAATTCTAACCACTCCATAAACCACATTAGATGAATCGACAAATAAACAATCAAATAAATAAATAAATATATAAATAAATAAATAAATAATAATAATTAATTTCCTAAACTAATAAATATAAATATTAAAATGAATTGGCTCAGTAAATAAAACAGCTGTGAATGATTATCACATCCCAGAAGTCAACGACCTCCAAATTATGTAATTCTTGTTTCTCTCTTTCACACCTAGAATTGTACCTTGCCTGCAATTCTTATCTATTTGGGGTCAATGAACCCTTTTTCTCCTACCCTGCACTTGCTGTTGCGCTCCCCTTGTCTGGCTACAACTCTTTTACTTGTACAGAGCAATGAATAGCAGATTTTAAATAATTAAAATATTAAAATATAATTAAAGTAAAAGTATTAAATAAATGCAGATTATAAGTCTCATACAAAATGTAAAACAAAATTTATATAATTTTAGATAACATCAAACATTCATTAAAAAACAAAAAAACAAACAAATAAAATTTACCGATATAAAATTTCACAATATCATAAAAATAATGCCAGCAAGCATAGCTCGATTATAGCAATAAGAACCCAAATTTGCGCGATTAGGCTTGAGGAATAGGGAATATGAAAAAAACGAAAAAAAATTTTGTGCAAGGCTGCTTATCGCAAGTCTGCGACAATAAGACAGTTAGTGCAAACCGCGGACAGACGAAATAAAGGAATTGCACTAATTGCCTCATTAGCATAATCCCCCTCTTCCTGTATTCCTGCGTTTAACACCTCTCTACGTTTGCAGCTAAGCATGTTCGCTATGATGACCATCGTGGTTTGCAGCAATCTTTATAAAAAGATGACCAACGCTGCATACCCTTCGAATGTCGCGAACCTGCTTTTAAATATATTTCATTTATATATATTTTTTTCTTTTGATGACAAAAATACCCACATCTGACCTAATCACCCGTGGTCAAGCGCTTCGTCCAAGGACAAAATACGCTTGCATTTCCTAAGCGTTTGATTAAGCAGGTGCGGATATTTATATGGAATTTTTTAAATTAGGATTAAGATTATTTTCTCTGCCTTTAGTAAGGTCTAACGTGGACAGAGAACAGAATATTTCCATACTCTGTGTTCCTATGCGTTTTACCATTACTGTAGGCAAGATACTCATGTTTGATAGCAACCGGTGGCAACCGTGGCTATGTTTGGTTGTATAGCCCACCACCTGGTTCCTGATCCTTACTATTGTTTGAGGATTTCGGGAGCTTGGGTCACAACAAAAATGTGGCCTTAAAGTTGGGCGCCAAAAATTAGGATTCCTAATAACTATAAATGATTATAATTGTAACGAACTCCTACAATCATCTATGGGCGGAGGCGGGTGGTAAAACCTGGGAACCAGCGCACGCTGGAATATCCGGCTTCGGCTCGTCGGCAAGGGGGGTGTTATTTGCCGGTTCCCAAGGGTGCCTCTCCAGGTAGGGATCTAACTTCAAATGCGTGCTCGCGACGAAATATCTACTCTCCGGAAAGAGTCCCGATATCCTAGGATGGTGAGAGATGGGGGGGGTTCCCTTCCTGCGCCTTACTTACGAGTCACCCAGGTGTCATGGGGCGACTCTCGCGTGCCCACCCTACCAATGATCGCTCGCTTCCCACATCCTGCGAGCGACCCCTTTCCATGGGTACTCCTACTACCTACTCTCTGCTAGCTGCGGCATAAAACTGATGGTTTAAAACATTATAAAATATTTATTCCTACGATAGAACATACATATAAAATTGGATCATGGCAAATGCGTATAAAAAGAACTAAAGCTAATAAAATTTCAATAAATAAATATAAATAAACATCAAGGCGTACATATCAGCTTAGAATTGGCTTAGCAAATAGCACAAGTTAAAATTGATAGAATTAAATAAAATTATGAATCAACAACGTAAATCAAAGTGAAAGACTGGGTATTAATAATTATTTTTTTTTCTTTTAAAAACCAAACAAAAAAAAATTAAAGGAACCAAAAACACATAGGAAAACTTGTGACTCTTAGAGTCCGCATTGGTCGGGACACCAAGGATTAAAAATCAAAACAAAATTGTCACATAAAACAAATTGGCCGGTTTTACTCACTGAGAACTCCTTGCTGCATCCCACGACGAAAGCGCTTTCGGGGGGGTCGCTGAAACAAAGTTTTTATGCCTTACAAATTATTCCCCACTGGGGCGGCACAATTAAATAAAACCACGAAAACAATAACACAATTTGAAGCGACATTGAATTTCCTCTGACTAGCCTTGTTTCCCGATCAAGCCATTAGGAACGTTACGTTAAAACTTTTCTTTGCTTCCTTAAACCCTTTTTTTTTTTTCCCGGGTTTCTTCCGATTTTTTCTTGTTTTTTTTTTTTCCTTGCTTAAATCTTATCCATTTCACTTTGGGTTTACACTGCTTCTCTAATATGGCTCCTTGCAATCACTGGCCAGGGACACTACGGACCGGATCCAAAGCTGGAATATCCATTCAGCCTGGACCTTTTACTGGGACACCTCCGATGTTTTCCTCCCTCCCGTTCTTGAAGATCGCGCTACACTGCGGTTAGCGCCTCCTCTGCGCTCCTCCGTTCGCTCGAACCTAGCTTCGGTTCGAAGCGAACTTGCTGCGGTTAGCCTATTTTAGGCCGGGATTTCTTCTCCTTCCTCGGTGCTCCTCCGTCCGCCTTTGGTTGGACTTCCTTAGTTGAGCCACCTGGAGTTCTTTAATAGTGGACACGGAATAGTCCACTCGGACTTTTGCTCGGCCTGCTAAAACTGGGATTCGTGATTCAGTGCTCTTCCCTGACCCTTCAAACACTCACCCCTGGGTTTTCCTCGAGCCACCACTTCCACCTCTACACTCGGTTTACTGACGCCGGTGGACAATTGGGAGCCTTTGAGCGTCCCCAAAATTAATTGTCACAACTGCCGGCGGGATCTTCGAATATTGTTGGTTTTTCTCCCGTGGTTTTGCTGCTTAGCGCCTTGCTGACACGTCTGGCTTGTTGCAGATCTTGCTTGGGAATGATCCCACCCATACCCATAAGCGGACCGACGCCGGATTTTCGGCGGGCTGGCTCCTGGGGTCCACAAATGGCGAACTACCGGAATTCGTTTTGTTCCAGGCGCTCCCCCCAATACCTACGCTAAACCTTTTCTCATAGATGTCGCCACCCTCCGCCAACTGCGGCTCATAGGTGTCGCTCCCCGTCATGGCAAGTGCTACACAGCTTTGCATTCATCTCCAAAATGCGGCATGGAGTGTATATCCTTTGGAGTGTTTGGAAGGAGGGGGCGGATGCCTGCCTGCAACATGAAAACTCAATTTCAGTTTGGCTTTTCCTGCAGTGTTCTCCTTATTGCATTTGCATGCCACACAGAGAGTCTTACCCGAAAAAGCGAAAGCATAAATAATTAAATAAATTAGAAGCATCGGTGGCGAAAGAGGCTTTCTTGGCTTACGAACATCTCCCACGAACTAAGAACTTTTCTGCTTACTTTCCATGACGCAATTTCGGGGTCAATTTCAAGACATTTTCCGGCATGGCCTAAACCAGTTTTAAGTCTTTTGGGTTTTTTGGCTTCATCTTGAGGGAGTGGAAGCTTCGAGGCAGAGATATTTCCTTAATTTCTATCTGAATTTCTTACAATTATTTAAATAAAATAATGACAAGTTTATTTTATTTATAGCTATTATAAAAATAAACTTTAAAGAGCATTTTGTTATAAGAAACTATAGTGAGTAAGTCTAAAACCATATATTTTAAACTTCAAGATCGTTTAAAAACAGTCTGTAAGATTAGTAGAGAAATATTTAATGCAATTTTGTCCTCCAGCCTTTTCAATAAACTTTGCATATTTTCTTATTCATACATTTCCAGGCGTATACAGAATTACGAGTCCTACATTTTATGCAGGTCCTGTGTAAGCTGGACTTTTATTTACGTGACTTTCAATTGAAAACTGCCTTAGAGGAAAGTGCGAGGGAAAGTGAGGTGGAGAAAGTGTGGAGCTAGTGTGGATGTGGTGGTATTGAAAACGTGGATGTAGTTTTGCTGGCAAGAGTCGAGCCATTTCTTGGCATTCATTTCATTTGTTCAGTCCTCCATCATTCCTGCAGCTGGAGATGCTAAGGAAGGCAAAAACTGTGGGCGTGTCCAGCCCCATAAATTCCACGTGAGTACAGTGGTGCAGTGGAGGATTCCTCCTTTTATTTGTGTAGCCTTTTTTTTTTTGGTGGGAGCCGTGTGGAATTCACAGTCCGCCATCGTAAATGCAGACATTTTGTGGCCCGGAGAACGAAAAAGGGTTTTATGGAGTCCTTAGCCGGCTTAGCGGAATGCCGCGCCGTATGCATTAAAGATTTTTATTGTTAGATTTCCGCTGAATTATATCTGCACACACACACACCCATCCCTCCACCCACTCATGAGGAATATGTTATAAAAAAAATATATTTCCAGCATATTTTACTTTATGGGATTTTTTGTTTCCGCATAAATCAGAGCGTGAAGAATATGGCTGGAAAAGTGGATTAAGGCGGAGATGATGGGGAACAAAAAGGACATAATCGGAATAAAGAGGTTGAGCTACTTAAGGACCTAATAGACCATCAAATCGAACCAAAAATTGAGAGGTAAATATTTACCTTCCCTGCCCTTTCATTTGCACTTGATGGATTGAACAGCTTGGAATGGCTCTTGAATGCCGAGATCTTTAAATCCTTTTCTTGTATTTGGCTGCCAGCCACTAAATAAAATTTATCTTCCCCTGAGATTTAATCCGACTGGCAATCAGCATCGACTGACAGCGACCTTTGGCCAAATGGCTGTAACTATACTCGATGCATGGCCATAAAAAAAAAATCCAAAAAAGATATTCCTCCTTTCTTAAGGAAGAGCCAGTAATGAGCCTGACCTTAGACCTGCATCATTTCTTTGATATTTCGACTGTCAGTGGCAATCTCTGGCACAGGATTCTATTCAATTTTTGACCTTTGCTGTTGCAGCCAAGGGCTGGGACAAAAAAGAAAGAAAAATTATCAATCGACTATGGCGGTTGGCAAGAGTTTCCAAACAAAAAAAAAGACAAAATTTCAGTGGTTGCGGTGGAAACTGCCGTAGTTGCAGCTGCAAATTGCATTGTGGATGTCGCCAGAGCTATAAATTTTGATAAATGAAGTCGTCTGCCATGTCACACCAGCTACTTATCAGCCTTGTCATTGTCCAGGTACGACCTTAGCACCCACACACCTCCTTCTACCTTCGACCAATTTTTTGTTAAAATTTTTTCCACCAAGCCCACGCCCATTTGGCATCATTCCAACGACTGTTGCTCGTGTTCTGGGCCATAAACACCCTGACTAGCGGGTTAGTAGATATTCGATAGTAGCTGTATTCATTTCAGTAGCTCGAGAGCATTCAGGATCCGGTTAGCTGGCCAATATCCTTCCCTCTAGTTGGCTTTTCAATTTACTGTTTGTTTGGCTTTTGCAATTTCGCATTGTTATGCGGTGCTATTTCTCCTTTTGCTTATTTCTCACCGGTGTTGGCGATTTTTTTATTTTTTTTTTGTTGCTACTTGCAACACAAATTCTTCTCATGCATATGCAACAGCTTCTGAAAACGCTGCATAAATCATACGCAGTGTTGGCCGCTGAGAGAATATTTTCCGTTGCCTACTTTGCGGCGAGAAGGACGTTCATGCCCGTATTGACTCTATTTTTTCTGTTCTCTGTTCTAGCCGGCTGGGCAAATATTAATTAACCGAGGCCCAGACCCAGGGAATGTCCATTAAATTCGAGACCGTTCAGTGGGTCAGATTAACGACAAGTATCCGTATCCGTATCCGTATCCACATCCTCCTTTTTCTTACCCCCATTTTGAGTTCTGTGTCTTAAGTCGTGTGCTTTGTGGGTCACTTTGAGCATAATTATAATTACGAGCAAGTGTGCTTACAACATTTTCCAGTTTGCTGCAGCTAGCTGGGTTGACGTTTTTGTTATATGTATACTCGCCTACTGGTAGTTGTGGGTTTTATTCTGCTGTCGGAGCGTTCTGCTTTTCTTGCTGGCGATGGGACCATAAATTTTAAATTAAGTTGCAATGCCCGTCGGCGGTTTTGCGTTATTGTTGCTGGCCGGGCTTTGCTTTAACATATTTGCAATATACTGCGTTGACAGCTGCAAAGTCGGCAACTAGAGCCTGACTAATTGTAAATGATATATAGAAACTTATATAATTTGTTTAAAAATGTTTAAGAAATTAAGTCTTCTTAGAAAGTAAGGCTTTGCTAGAACCAGCTGCAAACTATAGTACTTAAAGTAAGATTTTCATAAATTACCTTAAAATACTATATTTTTCACAAACTTCTAAACCAAATTCAAGTTTTTCACCTTTCGCCAAAAAACTATTTCCGCCTTGCCCTCCTTTCCACCAAAATCTATTTTCATACAAATCTTATTTTTTGATCGAAAATAGAATATTGTAAGCTTGTTGGGGGTTTTCCGTTGTATCTTAGTATCTAAGTATCTTAGTGTTTGCAATCAACGCTGACAAATTGCCAATCGATTTTGATGCGCCAGACATCGGCGACGGCCTCTGTCACTCAAAATCCCCTCCTGCACCACTACACCACTCCGCAGCCATTGAGGCTTCTTTTAAAATCGAAAAATTTTTGTTTGCGTTTTGATGATTGCCGAAGACAATGAAATGACAATCAAAGTCACGTGCCACCCCGCCAGCTGCAAAAAGTTGCATGCAAATTTATGCGAAATGAAAGGATACAACAAGGGACGGCATAGAAGATGAAATCGTTAGGGAAAAAGGGCAAAAAAAAAAATGGAAAAAAAAATATACAAGCCAAGGTAAAAATAAGTATCATTCGAGAATGAATCGTTTTGATTGCCAGGGACATATGCTTCGATTGCTAATAGTCTTGGGCCTCATTTCAGAGAACACAGAGCCCTGCTGAACAAATACAACAATTGCATGCCAACATCTTGTCTCCACGAGCTCATTATCCCATTTATGCCAAATGATTACACAAGACATTTTCCGGTCTTATTAGAATTATGATTAACCCTCAGAAGCCCTTATTCTCTTCTTATTATAAACAAAAAAAATAATAAATAATAAAATATTAAAATAATATTGTTTATAACAACAATTATTTAAAAAAAAAAATATTTGCCTTTTGAGGGTTAACCTTTTTAGAACCCTTTTAACCCCTCTCACTCACCTTTGTTGCCGGGTCCATTGGCCGTCTGCAGCGAGGACATCGGAATGGCGAGACAATTGCGCGGCGGTGGCGGCACGGCCAGGGCCAGATCCTGCGGCGGTTCGGAGCGCGGACACGGCGTATACGCAATCTTGCTGCCACGTCCGGGCGTCGGACTTACGCGAGCATGTCGCCCCCCGGTAACGGTTGCTCCCCCGCTACCCCGATCGCTCATCGTATCCTGTCGCTTTTCTTTACTGGGAAATTAAATGCATTTTGCAGTGGCATCCGCTCCACCTTTTTGGATAATGGTGGACTTCTGCACTGGCAGCGTGGCAGCCTTGGAACCCCCCGTGCTTATGGCATCTCGTTTTCCGGCTATTGTACGTCAATATCCAGGCACTTTATGCTTATGCTAATGCACAGATTGCGAATGTCTCGGGGTTATTGAGAGTGCGGACTTTGGGGGGAGGTGGCTTTTATCCCCACCTGAAACGGTGCATTCAATTGGCAGCCGGCAGAGGCTGCCACCGAATGGGGTGGCGGCAGGTTACAAATACGACGAAGAAACAAAAAAAAGGAACGAATCAACCTGGTGCGACCGTGAGCAAGGCTAAGGATGGCGCAAGGACACCAGCGCGAACACAGATACAAAGTCAGGACGCACACACGATTCGAAACTCTACCAAGTCCTGCAACTGCACTCTCGTCCTTACTTCACATGCCACTACTGCAGCGGCGGCATTACACGAGCCACAACCGCCTGCGCCTGCCACAACACACGAGCAACAATCGAATCGGAGCGGGAAAAATGAAAAGTTTTTTTTGGCGACCGTGCGACTTGCACTCCTCGATATCCTGCTGGCGACTGAGGCAGCTGAAATGTGTGGCAAATAGGAAGGCGACAGCTTCTCGTGCGGCCAGGCATAAAAATAACAAAATGCCGACGGTCGCAGAGCAGTAGGACGGCAGCGCAGCAGCAGAAGTAGCCCCCCAGCACTTGAAGCTACAACGACAAATTCCGAAAGGGGACGAGCGCAACAAAATCAAAACAAACAAAATACAACGGCAGTGGCAGTGGCAGCAGTAGCGGCATCGGCATATGCCAGACCTCGTGTTCATCCCACCACTCCACTCCTGCACCACCATTTCTCTGTGGTGGCATCGTCTGCGTTGCACTGAGCGAGCTTACCGCTTCCTGCCAGCGTAAAGCTCTCGGACTTGAACTTTTTCATTCACAAAAATATGAGCTCGAGGCTGCCAGATCTGGCGAATTAAATACCAGGGCTAACGTGGCGTATACATGATATTCCAAAACTTTATTTTAACTTGATTTTCGATCCATATTCTTGAAAACATATTTTTAATAACAAAAATAGAGCTTTTACGTAGAACAATTATTGAAATTGACCCAACAGGCGTATGTGTGATATATGTCAAAAATAATTGGTTAATGGGGCGTATGCGTAATATTTAATATAGTTGGAGACTCCAAATATGAAAAATAAATATGAAAAATTTTATTTCTATAAATGATTTTAATGATTATAATACTTCTACATCAATAATCTCCTTTAAATATATTACTATAAATATTATAAGCTTTTTCCCAAAAAAAGCTTTTAAAAGCTTTTAGGTTTTAAGGATAAACCTTTTAAAAGCTGAAAAAGGCTTTAAAGCCCTAAAAAAAATTTTAAAAAGCAGTAAATTTCATTTTCAATAGATTTTAGTTCCAATTTAAGTCCAAAATCCGCAAAACCCCAGAATTTGTTAAAAAGAAACAACGCCAACCCTTTAAATTGTATATTCTGTTTTTGTCTTTATTGAGTTTTTGTTTTGTTTTTTTTTTTTTTATGTTTGCCTGTTAAGTAGAATAGAATTATTAAAATGGTTTTATATTCGATTCGTTTTTCCTGGTTTTAACTTTCCAATTACACAGATTTGAGTGTTAATTAATGGTATTTGTTTTGCCTTTGATTTTGTGTAGTTTTTCATTATTTTTCGTCTGCAGTTTTGTGGCTTCGGTTAACTCTGATTGCGGGTATGGAATATAATACCCTAATACTTTTTATACTTTATCCTCGGAAGTGTTCGCCTTTCTTTTCACTTTTGAGTTATAAACAGTTTTAGTATGCCGCTTGGAAATTTATATTTGATCAGTTTAATTACAATTTAGAGCTTAGAAGTTACAGTTCATATATATATAGAGTATATATATGTTAGATTCAGTTTTCCTATGGGTTTCTTGGTTTTGATTAGGTGATAGCTTCTTTAGCTAAAGTTATGACTGCTGCGGCACAGCTGCACTCTCGTAATGGTAGGTAAAGCTTTGGATATTTCATATTTCGATACTCTTTATATAATGTTTAACATTGGTTGCCTCGCTTAATATTAGAATATTTTGTTAAATCCTTGAAATCTGAATCGATGTCTCAGAGCGCTGTAGCTGTTTCTACTTCATCTTTCTTATTATTTTCGATTTTTCAATTGGAATATGCAATTCTCTTATTTTTTTTTAGCATTTTCCACAACAAAAGTGTTGGCAAAAAACGGGTTAAATGGGGCTGTGGTGTACAAAAGTGTTAAATTGGAATACATCCACGAACTAAATGTTAGCATACATTTTTGGGCGGCTGAATAATCTATAATCATATATTTCAAAATTATATACAACTAATTTGTTGGTAAAACAATGTATTCTAAATTAAAATAATTAAAAAAACATCTCCACTCTTAGTTATAATTAACTTTATACATTGTTTTATTTACTAGGTGTAATATTTTATGGAGTATATTGTAAAGGCCTACATTATTTTTGCTATTTAAAGCCTAATTGAAAGCCTAACACCAATAGTTTCAAAAACAATCAAATGAAGACATTATTCTTAATGTATTTTTATTTAATTAGAACTCGGTTACTCTCGTAGACACTCAGTGCATTCCGATTGGAGGAGATTTTAGTGCAGGAACGGGCCTTCTACTTGCCTGACTTATAGTAGGTACACACGGTTATGGTATATTGGACATCAAGAATAACTCGCATATTCGATACACTGATGTATTTATGTATATATATTTTAGGCTTTCTTCAAATACGGTTGAAATCTCATAATAGGTGGTTTCTAGTGCATACATTTAATGTATAACTCGTTAAATTCTTATCGGATTAAAATGGGGCTTATCGGTTTCGGGAGTTTCCAGTTCCAGCGATAGTTCCCTAGTCTCCCTGGCCACGGGATCTCCTTAACAATCCGCATTTAAGTTTAAGCTTAATTTTTTTTTTATTTTGGAGGAGGAGCATAGACGATTAGATTTAAAAATGTAATCAACTTGACTTTGGAGCTCAGCAATCTTTTATCGCAAAACAGAGCAAATCCCAGGGGGTATGGGATGGGAGCCAATTGGGATGATGACTGGAAAAGATGGAAGTGATGTGTCTGTGAAATATACTTGTCTTTTAGCCAATCCATAGAATTTAGAAAAAATAAAACGACAATTTTGGTTTGTTTTGTTTCGAGGTTTTTAAAATGTTTGTGTATTTTTTTTTTTTTTTTTGCAAAGAAATTTGTTTTTTTTTGTTCTTGTATCGCTTTTTGATGATTATAGCTTTTGTTGCAATTTTTACAATATTCGTAATTATATTTATATATATATATATATATATAGCATTAATTATATATTTTTTTGCATATATAGATATAGGCGCGAGAGTGTTTTTGGTTTGTTTGCCTTTCGATATATTGTAACTTGCTAAACACTAAGCATAATTTAACAAGATTTTTTTTCGTTTTTTCTTCATGATCCATTTCTTTGACTGCCTTTTGCTATGCAAACGAAGAGAAATAAATATTTATGCAAGTTTTGATTTGAAAATCGAGAAGCACAGAGAATCCAGCCTCCAATGTCACAAGTGACGCACTTCGGCACACAAAATTTGAATTGGAAATGCACTCCATTGGGACACTCTCGAGAAACGGGAGAAGTTTTTGTTTTTTTCGAGCATACTTTCGAGGTCGGCGGCCAGGGTTGTCGCCTCTCAAAAAGTAACCCACTAAAGTTTACATTTCTTTCTTTAGATTTTTATAAATTTTAGTTTTTTGTTTTATTTATAGTTATTGAAAAATTCGTCAGTGTTAAATTTGCCGGCAATTTTTTGGAGTTATTTTGCATTTTAAAGATTTCATTTCATTAAAACATTGCACAAATTTTCGCTACAAAATGTATCATTTATTTTATATTATTTTTTTTGTTTGTTTGTTAAAAAAAGTTATAGAAAAGTGTTTTGTTTTCATTAATATTTGTTTTTCGTTTTTTATCATTAGCGCAAAATGGTGTTTTTTGTTTGTTCAAATTTTGTCGTTGCCCTTCAGAGCGTTCTGTCCAAAGTCAAGCAAAACACAAAAGTAATTATAAAAAACTCGACTTAAATATTATAAACGTAGAAAAAGACACAAAAGTAATTTGCATACATTTTCTAAATAATGTCTGTAGTTAAGTTATACTCACAGTTGATTTATGCAGTGGAGAAGAGTTAGAGTTAGCATTAGGAAAAAGATGGATGTAAAGGTGATCTATAAGGATATAAGGGTGGATGGTGGAAAAAGGGTGATAAAAGGTGGATAGTGAGGCATGGATAGATATCAGTTTAGAAGACATCAACGACGCGTTCGTTACAGTTGAAACAGTTGAAAAGAAAACAAAGGTTTTCGATATGAAATTAAATTAAAACCAAGTACAGTTCAGTTAGCTTTTGGTCGCGCAGACTTTCTGTTTTTCAAAAATTTAATATTTCTTTTGGTATTTTTTGTTAACTAGGCAGCAATTGGATATTGATGGAAAAGATAGTTAAAGACAGATAGAATAGATTGTTGGGTAATGGAGACAGAGAGAGAGAGCGGGGTTAAAGGTTAAAGCTTTGCGGTTGCTGTGGTGCCAAGGAATTGCAGTTGTTCTGGTTTTTCTTGTTTTTGCTTTTGGGGCTGCTCTAACCTCAACTTATACCGTTATGTTCGTATATTACTTTATGTTACGCTTAGTTAGAACTCTCTCGCCTTTCGCCTTCTTCTAAAATTTGCTTTTCTTCTCTCTGATTCTTCTGCTTAAATTTAAGACAATTGTCTTTGCATTTTGCTAGTTTTTTAATTCATATGTATAATTTATTTATAAATATATATATATATTTTTTAATCAATATATATAACTGTTCCGATGCTGTTGCTTCTTTCACATCGTCTTCTTCTGCTGCTTCTGTTGTTATTGTTGTTGTTCTTCTTCTTCTATTCTTCCTTCGCTGGAGCCACATCCGTTATGGTGTTGCAGCTCCCCGCCATACTTCCATACTTCGTCCTTCTTCTTCCTTTCCTTATATATGTGTGTGTTTGATGAAATCGTCTTCTTCCTTCTTCTTCGTCCAGCTCTTCCTCCGCTTCGTCTCGCATATAAATATTTAATTTCATATCTCTTTATAATAAAATTATGTTACTTTAGATTTGTTTTTCTTTTAAGTACATTAGGTATATATTTATATATATATATATATATGTATATATAGAGTTCCTTTTCATATTTATATTTGTAATAGTAATATATTCGGGTTACTTGTTTTGCTGCCGCTTAAGAACTAGAGAAATGTGAGTTGCTGTTTTGGTTTTTTTTGTGGCGTTTTTTTTTGTTGCATTGTTAAACGTTAAATTTGCTCATAAATATGTAATATCGCATTGTAGGTAATTTATTATTATTTTTTTTAATTTTTTACTTAAGTTTGCTACAAATATGCCGTGCCGACAAACATCAGCTGCCTATCAAGGACCTTTTGGACTGCGGTCCTGCTGGTCCTCGTACAGCCCCCAAAAATATGCCTCCTCATCTTATATATCATCTTCGACTTTGCTGCGCGCCACATTTTTGGTTTTTAATTTAATTTTATATCGAAAATGTATTCGTAGTTGGTTTCTTGTTTTTTGTTTTTTTGTAATTTTTATTTGTTTTATTTTTTTTTCTTTATATTTATTAATTTTAAATTTAAATATAATTTAATAAGAAGAATTTGTTGTTGTTTGATTTTACATTATTTATAATATATATATGTTGTATTTATAATATATTTTACTTCTTGTTCTGACATGTCTGTGTGTGTGTGTGTTTGTGTATGTGTGTGTAAGTGGAGTAGGTGTGTGTTTTTTGGAGAGGTGTGTATGAGAGTGTATTTTTTTTTGAGGAGAGTGTCTATATAAACTTTGCCAGTTTTGCAAAAATTTCAAATATTTTTCATTAACAGTTTTTGTTTTTATTTGTATTTTTATTTGTTGTTGTTTTCTTTTAGCTTTTATTTTTATTCATTCTCGCAACGAAATCGACAAATTTGTTTTTGTTTATACTTTAAACACAATTTTCTAGCTTACAGATTCGACTTTTCTTGCAAATTTTCATCTTAAGTGTTGAAAATCGCGTGAAAAACAAAATGCAGCGCCGCCATCGCACCGCCATCGCAAGGCGGTCGGAAGCGACCCCCCCAAATCGGAAGCGCCCTCTATTGGCCGCTGGTTCTGATCTGGATCAGGATGCTGCTGGAGCCGCCATTTTTTTTTGTTTTGCTGCTGCTTGCTTCACCGTCTGCTTCTCTGCTCGCCATCTTGTTCTCCATTGGGTTTTATGTTTCAGTGTAGAAGTGGTAGTAAACTTGTTTCAACATGCGATTTTTTGTTGTTAATGGCTGCTGGTTGTTGTTGTTGTAGTTTTTAAACGGTGACTTCATTAAGTATGCTGTTTGTTGTTGTTGCATTAAAATTATGTTGTTTCGTTTGTTTAACCTTTTTTTTTTTGTTTCAGTTTATAATGTAATTAATTTCTTTTCTCTCTGAATTCGGTTTCTTTTTTCATTTTTTGCTTGTTTAAATTTTCTTGCTTTTGCGTTCTTTTAAGTGTAAGTTTCATTTGTTTTTAAGTTTCTTAAATGTTGTTTTTTTTTTTCTTTTTTCATCTTAATTCTTCTTTTATGTTGGTTGTTTTTTGCTTAACTCTTTGTTGTTGTTTTTTTGTTGTTTTTTTTTTTAAGATCTTTTACTGGGGTCCATAGCAACAGCGTGGCGCGATGTTATTGCGCACAGCTACAGTCTTCGTCAACATCTTAAAAAAATAGAAAGGCTTAAAAAGAAATAATTTAACGCTTCACTTCGATGTCATCATAGTCACGAATTCTGTAATGAAAAAAAAAAAGAATGAAATATTTATTAGTATAAGTATAAAAAACATGAATAAAAATCCCTTTTTTTAAATCAATATTCCATATAATTACAGCTAAAGAACATTAAAGTGGTGTGCTCTGTCATTAACCTTCTACTAATTTAAGACGCCAATTAATCAATATCAAACGAGCAAAAGCAACAACAACAACAACAATACCAAAAGCTAATCAATAAGACAAACGAGCAAGTCACGAGATGTCTAAAAAAAGAGCGAACAAGCACAAGCAAGCACAAAATTTATTGAGTGCACAGACTCAGACAGTCAATCGCCAGAGATTATGTGTACTTTCTTCTCTCTCTCTCTGCTTTCTTCCTCGTCCCAAAAATAGAAGACAGAGGAAGCACCATGCAATAAAGACATTTTTTTTGCAACAAAAAAAAAAATAGAAAGAGAAGGCAAGGAAGCTGCATCATCGAGTCAATCAATAGGTGACAATAAAGGGGAGTACAACAGGGAGAGAGAGTGAGAGAGAAGGAGCCAGAGGCAGAGCCAGAAGATAATGCATTCCCTGGCATGCGTGTGCATGTCTGGGTGTCCCCAATTTATCAGGTGTTTGCCTGTATCTATTTTTAAAAGGATGAAAAGTGTGCGATGGTAATGCCGCTGCTGCATCTGTTCTCGTTGATTGCACTTCTTCTTCGTCGCCTTGGATGACTGCATTTTTTAAATATTTGAACAAAATACAAGGGATTGAGGGAATAACAGAGACGGCAGAACTCTCAAGTGGGTGGGTTTTTTTTTTATAGGATTTCCCCCTTAAGGGCCTACACTAAACCCATTTTTGATAATCTAATCAGGAAGTATGTATGTCTAGAGCGATAGGAGTTATCGATGTTTTTTAGGAAATTTACCACCTCTACAAGACCACCTCTATGTTATGCCGTTATTCCACCTGCCACTCGACACACCTTTTCTAATAAACCCTAAAAGCCATCGAAATAAAATGTTATTGGCCAAAGTTCAGGCAACGCCCGGAAAAGGGCTAAGCTCGAAGGGGAGCCCTTGACATTTGACTAAAATTTAAATGCAGAACTTTTTGATTAAATCTGAGTCCTAAAACAACAGTCCTTTGACAGTCACGCCTCCTAAACTGACCACTAGAGGTCTTATAACCTAAAATGCTAGAACCAGTTGAGGATTATAACAAGAGGAGTGAGATAACTTTGTTTTAGGATATTTTTAATTTTTTTTTTTTTGTTACTATTTTCCAGCTACCTTGGCCAACAAACTATGTATATTTTGAGTAAATTTTTCTTGAATTTTATTTCAGAGTAGAGCCCCCCCCTTGCACGCTTTTGTGGTTCTGTTGTTTATCTTTCGTCAATTTGTTTACATTCGCGAAACTAACTTGCTCTAGCTATCTTTTTCCATCTCTAAGGTTGTTTTATTTTTTTTTTTTTTTCTATTTCTGTTCAGATACTTTTGGATCTCACCTTTCCCAAATGCCCTCCCCTCCTCGTCAGCTAATTTTTTGGAATTTTTTCATTTAATTTGTTTTTCTTTGTATTTTGTTAAACATTTTATTTGATTTTTGGACTTGTTCTTGTACGAATGGTGTGAGTTTTTTATCTGGCAAAAGGCCAAAGTAAGTCTCATTTCGAATCCCATTCCCCCAATTTTTTTCCCATTTTTTTTTTCTCTGCATATTCATTGTTTGCGCCATAATATAATTTTCACTTGCAGGCCGGACCAGGCCGGACCGAGCCGGCAAGACAACAATAAAGACTTTGGTTAATTGGCAATAAGCAAAATGGCAACAATGCGCATTTTATATTTACGTTATGCTGATTCGACCAACCCCCGGACCAGGCCAGGTCCGAGAGATTCATGTTTCTACATATATGTAGTCCCCCCCTTTTTTTCCGCTGTGTAAGAGGAAATTAAAGAAGAATATTGCACAATATTTATATATTTTATTTTAATTGTTGTTTCCCACTCTCGGCACTGCCTGTAGGTTAAAATCATTTAAGAGCGGAATTTACGCGCGACATTTATTTTTGCTTTTTAAAAACATTTCAATTTCGGTGTCTGAAAAATGCTGATTAAGAGGAGAGACCAGTGACAGTCACAAGGAAAAATAAAATAGCTATCCTTATCACTTTATGTTACCAAGAACTACAATATCTGACAGTTTTAAGTGTTTTTCTGACTGTGTTTTTTTTTAAGTGGAACTAATCCTCTATTTTATCAGACTTTTTTTTGACAGAAAATTCACTAGAATCTAAAATCTATATAGTCTAAAATTTAGTTAATGATCATTTGTTTAGATTATTTAGAAACCTTTTCGCTATTTTTATGTATTTTGTTCATAAATTACTTGTGATTAATCTATTTGATCCGAGAAATGTTTGCAGCGTTAGCCAAAAACGATTTCTATTTGAACTTGAAGACTATATAGACTATATATATGTATGTCTATATGGTATACCCCCTTTATAGTATATGTAGTGGAAAATACTATCCGATTTTAATTGCTACTTTTTCCCGGTTTTTTCCCCACACGCCAATAGTTGGGAGGGGAGGAAAAACAACAAAAGGAAAAATTTCTAAAAAGGGGGTGGGTGGAGGATATGCCATGGAAAGTGTTTTGAAAACTATGAGGATTTTCTTTGGGGGTTCTATGTTCCACAAATTTGTTCCATTTTGTTTTAATTTTTTATACGCTTGCAAAGGGTATTAGAATTTTAATCAAAAAAGTGTGACCAGCCTCCTATGTGTTCACCTCCTGAGCTGTTTTAAGCATGTCAGTCTGGCGCGTGTCCGCCAATATGTTTCTAAGCTAATTACTCTCTCAGTTTTAAAGCTATGGAGTTGAAACTTGGCACACAGCTTCCTTTACCTTCTAGGCAGTATATAAGTAAGAATTACAAGGATTGGTAGACTTTTTTTTGTTCTAATAACTGTTAGCAAGGGTATTTAAGCTTCGTCTTGATTAAAAAATAGACAATAATTTCTTGATCGTGTTCTTCTCACCCAGAGACCGATGGTGCTGAGATATGAGGTGTATTTGCTCCTCAATTGGAAAATCAATTTTCAAGCAATTAAAAAAAAAAGCTCACAAAGAACACAAGCATTTTTTCAAATAAAAATTCAGTGAACATGGCACACACTGATATTTATTGGCAACAAATGAAAATAGGCATTACTTTAATGAGTCAGTGAGAGAGAACTGAGTGCTCACAGGAGGGGAAGATCATGTGAATTAGCCATATGACACAACAAGTGCCGGATTGTGAGTCAAATGCAATGGCAGGCCCAGAGTGATTCAATCACAGAGGTGGTGCCAGGTGGCAGGTGCCAGGTGGGAGGTGGGAGGTGCCAGGTGGGAGGTAGGAGGTGCCAGGTGGTGGTGCAACAACAGACAGATCCAATTAGTGGCTAAACACGCGACCCTAAAAGAAAGCACACTCGAATGCTTGGCAATAAATGTGAAAATAACGTAAGCGACACCTTACAAAAAAATTCGACATACAAATTAGTTGTCATCCAAAGAAAATTACCTAAAAACTCATAGCTCATATGGAAATATTAATTTAAAATATAACTATCTTTTTTATGGTTTTTATGAACACTTACCTTCGTAATTGACCTGACCATCACCATCGATATCAGCCTCACGGATCATCTCGTCGACCTCCTCGTCTGTGAGTTTCTCGCCCAGATTTGTCATCACGTGACGCAACTCGGCCGCTGAGATGAAGCCATTACCGTCCTTATCGAACACTCTGAAGGCTTCTCGGATCTCCTCTTCACTATCGGTGTCCTTCATTTTGCGTGCCATCATTGTAAGGAATTCTGGGAAGTCAATTGTACCATTGCCTAAAAAAAAAAAAAAATAATTAATATTGTTGCATACTTTGTTGGGGGATTAAGTAGGGGGGTGCTATTATAATAAATTCAAGTCAGGGATAAGCATTTCTCTTCATTATGTTTGTTTGCAAAAGTTTCCACATCATACTCTCCCCCATGACCCAGTGATGCCCCACGGCTGTGTACACTACTTAAGAGTCTGCCTTTTTTTTGGGGCCACCAACCGACTGAAGGACTTAAGGACCTCCTTCCAAGCATATTTTCTTTCATATTTGCCTAAGCCCTGGGGGTGTCTTGGATGCCAGCACCTTACTTTCCTCCATAAACTGTGCCGAGATAAGTCCTCCTAATCCGTTTTTGCTGTTAAATCATTCTCCAAATATTTTCCCACTAAAAAGAGCCTTAAAATAAAGTCCTCCAGAACCGAAATTCTTGTTAGACTAATTGAAAAAGTTTCCCCTCAAGTTTAAAGTTAAGCCAAATAGTTGAAAGAAAACAACTTTTGGCCTTAATTGTTATTGACTGACTTTCTTTTTTGGGGCCATCATCTCGACCAGGACCTGAATCCTAGCCTCCATCCTAAAAGCAAATGGAGCATGGCTATCATTTTGTTTCTTTTTCATTCGAATTGAATGTGCTTTTTATTACTTTGCTGGAAATGGTTTTTCCTCCCCATTTCCACAGAAAACTTTTCATATATGATTGCTGAAAAAAAAATCTAGTTCTTTTTTTTAGATTGTTTTCTCAACTGGCATTTAGATTTAATGGCCCTTAGTAGATTATTTTAAACTAAAAACAAATAAATAATTTCAAAACTCATCACTTAATTCCACTTTTTGTCTAATGGAATGATTATTATTCCATCGAGGGCCAAAAAAATATGCTTTTTTTTTCGAATAAATATCGACGGGTGGCTTTAGTTTATTTCGATTTGTGTTTTTTTTTCTGTTTATGATTCTATTTAAAACATTTGACGCGATTTTCTGTTGCTTTTGGCATTTTCTCGTTAGGATTTCCCCCAAAAACTGAAACAAAAAAAAAAATAAAATAGAACTGAAAAGCAGAAAATACCAACTCATCATTTAGAAAATTTGTTGCCATTTTTGTGTTAGACGCTTCTTCATAATCATCTTCATGGGATGGCCCCATGTCTGGCGGGTTTCTTTTTTTGGTTTCCATTACGGCATCCCCCCTTAGATATTTTTTTTCTTGGCCTGTTCAGCGATTCGCAACGTTTCGTGCAAAATTTTTCAGACAATTTACAATTTTAATAAGAATTCTATTTCTTTTTTTTTTTTTTTTTGTTCTGAATCCTAAATATAGTATATCTTACAGATACAGTAGAGCTTAGAGATGAAGTTTTTTTGACTCTTACTTTTAGGTTTTATTATTTTGTATGGGTTATAGTGGCTTATAGCCATAATATAGCTGGTATTACCAACAAATTGCAATAATTTGCATTCAGTTCGAGTTTCGGACCTGACTGCCACGTCAAGTAATGAATTTTTAATGTTTCCGTCACATTTTTATTCCTGGCATGTGAGTGGGTGATTGGACTGGCACTGCCAGAGTGCATTTTGGAGCAAAAAATGGAACAAAAAATAGTATAATTTGTAGAAATGCCAGCGAATAAAGTTGCCTTCACAAAAAAATGCTGGAGGAGATGACTCCCAAGTGGCGACCTCCCCCCTCAGAGACATCTCTGCTATTTTTAAAACTATTTTTAGCTCAGTCCGTGATAAACAGTTAGTCGAGGGTCCTTTCTAACTGCATCACTTATAGCCAGAACAAGAATAAAAAAAAATTGGATTATGTCCTGCGCCTGCGCTTGAAACCCAGCTTCGGAGTGTGCAGGATTTTGCAGATTTTGTCCTGGATATTTTTATTTTTTTTGCCCAAGACACACACACACACACAACATCCACGTGCAAGCGCAACAGCAGGGCCAGGATATTCAGAAAAGGATATTTGGGGCGGGGACACTACTGACTGCAAAAGTTATGAAAGAATAAAGGAGGGGAAAAGGATATCCTTTAAGGATATTTTTATCTATTACTATCTCTAGATATATATATTTTTTTAAATATATATTTTTGGCGCGCGGCGCCTGTCGCCTGATTTCGTCTAAAATCAAAAATAAAATTGATTTTTATTCCCGCCCCGAGAATCTGTTTTCGTCTGATGTTACACTTCAAGACTTGTCTCCGAAGAACAACCACCTTTTGTTCCGAAAATTCGAAAAAAAAAAAAAAAAATAAATATATTAAACACATTAGAGGCTGCCAAAATATTTTAGTCATCTATTATTAACCCCTATGACGTGTTTTTGTTGCATATTTTTAGCCAAGAAATGATTTTCATTCTTGTTCCCCTCATGTCTCGTGGAGAGAGCATCGGTCTGATCGGTGTCTGTCGGTCGAGAGAGAGAGAGTACTCTCTCTCAAGAGAGAGTAAGAATGAGAGCGAAACGGGTTAAAAAGGGGAGATGATCTCCTTGGTCTAACTGGAAGACTAACTTACCGTCGGCATCGACCTCGTTTATCATGTCCTGGAGCTCGGCCTCTGTGGGATTCTGGCCCAGGGAGCGCATAACTGTTCCCAACTCCTTTGTTGTGATGGTGCCATCGCCGTCTTTGTCGAATAGCGAGAATGCCTCTTTGAACTCGGCGATCTGTTCCTCTGTCAGCTGATCGGCCTGTGAAAATATACAAAAATAATTATATTAATTAATTTGCAACAAGAAATTAAGGAATCAAAAGTAAAACAAACCATTTTAAATAAATATAATACACCTACTAGCTGCTAGTGAGTGGCTTGGAGTTAAGGATACCTGCTTTCTGAAATACTTTTCAAAGACATCTCCGTTCTAGAGATGCCATTTCAATGTTAAAAAAAAATGTAAAAAAAAAAAAGTAAAACTACAAACAAAAGGAGAACAATTGTATTTAATTTGCATAATTTTGCGTATTGTTTGTCGACCAAAAGATACAATTCTATCTGTATCTGTATCAGTATTTGTATCTGTATCTATGCAGTGGTATCTTTTGGTGTTGAGGTGTTAAGTTTCCGCTGAATCAACAAAAAAAAAAACAAAAAACCAACAAAACTTGACGTCAGCAACTAAATAAACACAAGAAGATACTTTTCTGATGATATACATATATCTAGTTTTTTGTTTTATTGTCATGCGAATGACAAGGGACGTGTGAGTTGTCAGTTTCAGGAACCGGAAACCCCAAGAGTTTAACCCAAGAAATGCTATACAAGATCTATTATTATTTTAAACAAACTATTTAGTTTTTAAGTCACATACTTTCCCAATAACCCAGATATCTAATCATAGCCCTAGGGCCCAGTTTAACCTTTATGGACAACTTCCGTTGGCAGCACCAACCAAGTGGGTTAAAATCATCAGCCAATTTGGCATTGGAATTATAGCGCCCCTTTAACCCTTATCTAATCGCATAATTTTTTGGACAAATTTAAAGAGCAAATAGGTAGTGGCTTTTGGGCCACAATTTGTCGCGTTGGCGTCGTGTTCAATTGAATTTGCAGAGCTTATCGCTTGAGATAAGGCCATAGCCCGTAGTAGCTGGCAGTAGGGGGTTATGTCATATTTGGCGACCGTGACTAAGCTACTGAGCTGAAAACCCGCCCACAGATTCCATCTAAAAAGTGGCCTTAAATGGTAACCATTAATCGAGGGGAGTGGGGGGTGGGGGACCTAATTAGTAATCCATTTATATGCGGAATCAGAACTCTTACTTTTGATTATTATTTTTTATTTATTTTTTTTTTTGTAAATAATTTTTTATTTAATTTTCTGTTTATCTGAGTCTCTCTGACTCATATATGGTATCTTATGACCTCACCAGACCCCTGCTTTCCGACAAAAAAAAAAAAGCAAACTTTCCGCAAACAATAATTCTTAAAAAACAGATAAAAAAAATAATAAAAAAAAAAAAGAGTTTGAAAGAAAACCTTAAACCGTTAGTTGTTTGAAACTCTAAACTGGTTGCCGGCTTGCCGTTTTTTATTTCTCAACCTTAGACGCCTCTTTTTAGAGTCTAAACAATATTTTTTGCCGGTAATAACCGGTTCGGGTTAGTTTCATGAATGGCGGGAGGTATTCCTGGCTTTTTGGTAACAAACTCTAATGAAAAAAAGGAACTGGAGATCCCAGATGAGACATAATATCCATGATATATGATCGATGAAGTCATTGAGTTATGATTCATTGCATTTATATTTTAATTTTCCGGAAATACTCAAATGGCTTTGGAGGAAGAGATGAGGAAGAGCGGAAGATCACTAACTGTTTGCCCGTTTAGGCCAAGTTAGCAACAAAAGTTGAAAAAATTGAGCACGTAGAGCTATTTATTTTAATTAAAAGCTGTTTGCATTCTGCGTGAGCTGTAAAAATTGCTAATTAAATTAAGCGACGCCAGATGAGGCCCAAAGAATGCCAATAAGATGATGATGAAGAGGAGAGAGAAGGAGGAAGAGAAAGACAGGAGGCAAAAGAGGCAAGGCTTCTTATCAAAAAAGCACAAAAGGCAGAAAGCCAAATAGAAGAAGCGGCCGAAAGAAGGCGACAAGAAAATTGGATTATGTGGTTAAGCGGCGTCTAGCAGGAATTTTTCTTCATTTGCCTCATCTCCCATTCCCCCATTCCCCATATTCCCCCATTTGCCTGTTCCGTTACAATAAAATTCTTGTGCGAAAAGGCAAAGTGGAACAGGCAGCCGCCAACACACATACACGCATACTCACACACACACATACACACACTCTCCCCAAAAACGCACGAACATGGGGAGCCGAACGCAGACGAAGGCGAAACAGCAAAATAACCGCAATGCGGCAAATGAAACGGTTATGGAAGAAAACAACAAAAGGCAGGCACCGATAAAAGTGCCAAACGCGAAACACACATTCGAAAAAGAAACGGCAAAAAAGAGAGTGTGAGAGAAACGAAACTGTGTGAAACGGTTCAGAGCGAAACGGTTCAACTGAGCGCTGCGCAACCATAACGCAGAGAGTCCGCAAAGAGAGAGAGAGAGACATTCCGCGAAAAGAATTTTTTCAGGTAGCCGAGTCTAACCTCACTTTTTGCGGCCAAATATGCGGTAAATAAAAAATACAATCAGAAAGCGTAAATAGACGAACAGCCAGTCAAAAGAGAGAAGACGAAGACCCGGCGATTCTGTTGTTCATCAATATTCTCACACTAACATTTTTACCCCCCCACTCCCTTCCAACTGATAAGCCGAAAAATGAAGGAGACAGGGAGAGAATGAGAGCTTTTCTATAATTTTCAGGGATCTTTTTTGAAAAATTGCTGATAAAAGTGGCGACGATGGCAACGCGTGCAGAAACAAATTTGGTGAAAAATACATTTGATTTATGACTGCACCTATGTATGTACCTCCCCCCCTTAGAAGGTGAGGTGAAAAGGGGGAGGGGGGAAAAGTCGCCGCTCGCCGCTCGAGATGCTGATAAGAATTTGAACGCCTGATTGGATTTCTGAGAGGGGCTTGGATGGATGATTTCACGAGCGTCATCAAAATCATTATATACTATAATTATTATATTTTATAGAGTATATAGTACAGTAGTATGGCGTCGACCTGATCGAGAGTTAATAATTCGCGTGTGCGCCAGACCAGCCCAGCCTTGGCGGAAAAAAAAAAATTATTATTTTGACGAGTGACGTGACATGTGTGGAAATTCTTGCCATTTAATTGTACTTTATTTTATATTTTTTTATATTTATTTTCAACCTCTGTTAAAGTTCAAAGACATTGATAAGGGTTATATATTATACATATATGTATAAATATATTTTTTTTAATTTTTCTTTTAAATAAACCAGTTTTTTTTTTGTTCTTGTTTTATTTTTGGGGTGAAAAAAAAAAAATTGTAAACGAAAATTTTGTCCGGGGACAGCTGCTTTTCAACGGGGTGTTGTTCCCCTCTATGTGTGTGTGTGTATTATAGTGTGTGTGTGGAAAGCCGTTAAAACCATATAAACAACATCTAATTGGGAAGCCGCCCCAAATGCCCCCCCAAAAACCTCTCCTCTCTCGGGGTCGCTGGCTGACTTTGATTTTTCGCAAAAACTTTGTGTGTGTGTGGAAATTTCAATGGAAATTGTGGTAGCCCACCCCCCACCCCCCTACTCACTAGCCACCACACTTTGTATAAACAGAAAATAAAAATGCACATGTTTTTCAGCAGCCAGAAGAATATCTTCATAAACTTACCATTTTTGTAGGTTTTTTTTTGTGTTTTTTTTGGTAGGTGACGAAGTTTAATCCGCTGCTGCTACTGCTGCTGCTGCTGCTTCTGGTGCTGCTGGTATGTGTGAGTGAGTGGAATTACGGAACGCGCGTTAAACTTAATTTTTTTTAAATAATTTAACACACTGCAAAAGATTAAGAAGAAGAGGTTGGGGGGTATTGGATGAACTGGGATTACTTTTTAAAGAAAAAGAAAGAAACTGCCAGGTGTAGCTTGGAAAAAAAAGAGCGTCTTCTTCAAGAATCAAAGAAAAAACATAAAAAAAATGTGTGTGTAAAAAAGTCGCCGGAGGTAGCGAAGCGGCAGACGCTTTTTTTTTTTTTCCTCGCCGTGGCAGTTTTCTTCTTGAATTCTGTGTTTTTTTGTTGCTGGCCGAATTTAAAACAAATTTTCGCCTTGCGTTTCTTTTTCTTTTCTTTTTTTTTTGTGGCTTTCATTTCGGGTTTTTTTTCTTATATTTTTTTTCTATTGTGCGAAATATGCCAAACACACGCGCGCACACGGCAGAAATTCTCGTTTATATAGTAGATAAATGTGGCGAGGAGAGCTAATATATATGAGTTGCTCGGATTCGGATTTTATACAGATATTTGTTTCATTTTTCTTTTTTTTTTTTTTTCTTATATTTTTTCATATATTTCAGCGGTACTTCAAAATATGGCTTTTTTTCGCGGAATTCGGCGTGGCAACTCCTGTGCTCCTTTTGCCTTCTCTGTTCTTGTTTTATTGCTACTATATGTTAGATTTTTTTTTAAAGAAACTAAAAGCTATGCGCTGGCACCTTTATTCCGTAACGGTCGACAAAAATTTTAAATTTTCCGAGTGCGATTTTGCTTTTATACGGTGTCTCTCTATTGCCGTTCGCGAAGCAGCGCCCACAGCGAGAGAACGCAGAGAGAACGCCATTGTGTTTGCCCTCTATTCTCTCTCTTTCCGCTCGTTCGTTTTTATCACGACGAGCGCTGATTACACCCTACAAAAGAGTCTTATCATTTCAGCTTGGTGTTGGGATTCCCACTTTTAAGATGATCATAAAATGGTTATAAAAAAATTATCACAAGTGTTGATAAATTTCAAATTGGCAGTAGTTTCTAAAGACATTTTTAGACTGCCAATAACCAATAAAAAAAAGTTGCTTTCATGCACTGCATTGTAAAAAAAGGATATCAAGAAATATGTTTTCATATCTTATCATCAAAAATCATAAAACTATAAAAAAGGGTATTTTTTAGTCGTTTTTGATATATACTACTTTTTCTGTAGGTTAACATTCTGTTAAGCTTCGTTTTTTGTATGGCCAGAGAGCCAACCGGTCGAATCGGTAATGTCTCTTTCTGTTAATGCTGTGTTAACTAGACGCTTTTCTGTTAAAGTAATGTTAATAATAAAATATTATTCTATATTTTAGGTTAATAATTAAAATAAAAACAATTTTTGATCATTTTATTTAACTCTACGAATATTAAAAAGAATAGCCCAATTTTTTATAGGTAGAATCATTAAAAACCTAACCGGTTAAAGTATGTGGGTTGCGCAGGCGCAGTGTGAGAAAACGTTAAAAGACCGTTAAAGCTTGAAGTTTTGAAAGTTGAATTTTTATGACTGGATTTTTATTTAAATTTTATTTTATTTAAATACCATAATATGGTAAGTAAAACATTGATGGAGTAGTCACTAGAATTTAATAAAAACGTTCAAAAAAGTAAAACATCTTTTCTACTTTGATTTGGCGCTGAATTCTTCGCTCTGCTGCCTCTTGAGATTCATTTTTTTTCTTCTTTCTTTTCTTCTAGAACCTTCTTACCGGCCTGCTTTTCGATCGTAAAGCTGGATAGGCTCGCGTGGAGCATCCGCTTGGTACTATAGAGATCTCCGCTGCTAACCCTCGGATCCCGCTTCCGGCCCACAATGTCAATAAGACTCCGGGTGGTTATAAAGGATGTCGGCTTTGGAGCCTCTCCCCGGCCCTCCGCCTCCATGCGATCCGCTTCTCGACGCTCCCGGGCTGTTCTACGGGCAGTGCGTATACGCCGTTTCACCTCCTCCTCCTGGAACTCGTTGTCGTCGAAGGCGTAGTCCGCCACCGGATGCTGGGCCGTGCCCTTTCTCATGTAGACTTCCAGTTCCTCGTCGGTCATGTTTTTGGTTTTGATCAGTTCGGTGAAGGCCATCTTGGCCTCCAGCTGCTTGGCCTGTGATCTTTTCAGTCGGTAGAAGTCCTCTCGCTCAAACTCCTCCAACTCGCCTTGGATATAATTGTAGGTGTTCTGAAGGATGGGTATCACCACATGCTCCAGGGCATTAACTCTCATATTGGTCTGACGGGAGGCGGCCTCCAGCATGTGAATCTGGTATTCCAAGGAGGCCACTTCGGTCAAGCTCTTCAGAGCTTCCAAATAGGCTTCACGAATCCGGTTAACCTGAATACCACCGCAGCTGAGTCCTGCCAGGGGAAATGCTCCTACACCCTTTGTCTCCAGTTCGAGAACGTTTATTGTCACGCCCACGATTTTCATTTGAGTTTTACGGAGGAATGTTGTTGCTGTCCGGCTGGAGCCCACCATCTGTGGCTTGAAGTCGGTGCCCAGGAGATTGGCCTTTGCCATCGAGAATATCGCCTCCCGAAGGCTGTCATCCGCCATCTCGTCCATGTCGGCAAAGTTTTTCTTCAAATCCCGCAGCTTCATGTCGATGGCGTCGCGTTTTCGCTTCAGAAGGTTAACACCTCGCTTTCCGGCCAGCACGCGATGCTTCATGAGCACAGAGTTGGCTCGCGAGGGGAAGATTGGAAGGATGTCGCGTTTGGCCATCGCAAAGGTGGTTGTAGAATTCCGAGATCTGGCCAAAAGTCAGGCAACCTACAATTTCTAAAATTTTCTATTGGGTTCTGAACTTTTAGTGTTTTTTTGTCAGTTCATTTTAAAGAATTTAAACTTAAACTTCCTCTTTCGTCACCTACCTGATGACAGCCATTTTCAGTAAAAGAGTGTTGAGTAATTAGTTTTTATGTTATTATTTATGTTTGTGAAACATAACCGTTAAACAACACTGGGTTGGTCCGATCTTAAGTATTATGGTCAGTTTATTCAAATAATTTTATATTACATATATTTATCTTAATGAAATGAAATTGTTTAACCTTAGATTAAATATTACCAGTTCAGTTATCATATAAATAAATATAAAGAATGTCTTGCTTCATTTGTAGTTGGGAAAATCTTTATCGCTTAACAACACTGGCCCCTACTTCCGGCCCCCTTGGAGATGCGTGCGGCCATTATAATGCAAAATATAGGAGCCGGGTACGCTAGCGGCCATTCCACTGGGTATTGCCACATTGGACATTGGCCATTGGACGGCAATTTTGCGCATTTTCCAGCTGCTGGGGCGATGTTCGCTGTACGCTTTCCTTTGCCGCAGCGAATTGTCGCAATGTGGCGCCGCTTGGTGCAACGCAGCCTTGGCGCATTTCACATTTGCAACGCATGCCAACAAGTTAAGTATGTTAACCTCTGGAAAATTAGACATGCCAAAAGTGTTGACACTGTCGGGGGGGGGGGATGGTGATGGAGGAGGTGCGAGGGTGGGGGGGAGGGGGGTCTAGGTAACGAAAACGAAAATGAAGTAACAATGCAGCAAACATCGGGCCAGGCCAAAAGGGCGTTGTAGTTGTCGTTGTCGTTGTCGCTGGCGACGACAGCAATGCGCCATTTTTCGTTCTCCCCGCAAGACATGAAAATTCGGCTCGTCCTCTGTCTTTTTTCCCCTCATTCTTCCGAGTGTGTGTGTGTGTGTTGGGTAAACATTTTCTCTCTTGGATTTTCGCAATCGCAGAGGAAGCCCTACAAGCCGCCCTCGCCTGCACCACTTTTCCATGCGTTTGTTTGAAAATTTATCGCAATTCGATAAGAAATCAAATGTCATTTCGTTAGATTGCAACTTTTTTGGAAATGACTTTGTATCTGGACAGCTTTTCTGATGAACTATGAGCTATATGCTTTGTATTTTTTAATTGGTTTATCCTTTTGAGGCTATTCTCCAGGACGATAACTGTTTGTTCTCGTGTTGGCAGTAAAAATAAATGTGTTTTCCGGATAAATGCTAACCAAATAACACATAATTGCAAATAAACATTTGTCTTTGCTCTAACGGGATTATTCATTTGCATATGTATGTGTACAAGCGTATGTGTTGCGAATGCCCAAAAAAGTATGCTACAAAAACTAGAACGCATATAAAGAGAAGATTCTCTCATTTATTTATTATTTTATTGCCATTGGCAACTCTACAAATGTACCGTTAAGTACAAAGTAGAAAATATAAATGTATTGGAAGTGTAAAGTGAAAAACTATTTTCCTTTCTTGCCCTTTTTGGCCAAACGCTTGTTCTTCTTTCGCTGCTCCTTCTTCCATTTGCGCCAATACTTCTGGATCTTGGCCGCCGCCCGGTTCATCATGAAGATCATCAGTTTCTGCTGCTGGAGACGACGCTCCTCCTCCTCCCGCTTCACCACCACAGCCTTGTAGATGCGCTCCTCCTGCTTGTACGTGATCATGAACTCGTCCAGTAGCTTCTTGGCCGCCAAGTACTGATTCTCCTCGTCAATATTTTCACGCATTTTTTCGCCCAAACTGACATCGTATTTTTTGAGAATACTTTGAAGTTGCAAGAGTAGCTTGTTTCTAAAAGGGTTTTTTTTTAATTAAAAATTAAATAAAAATTAATGAAATTAGAGATTAATTAACTTTTCACTTCTTAATTCCATTTCTTCGCGTAGGTGCTTGAGAGTCATCTTCTCGTAGGCCTCCCGGGCGGCGATCAGCTCCTCCTCCAGCTCCTTCTGCCGATCCAGACTACCCTTGTGGTAGATTCTCATGGTCCTGTTGCACTTTTCTCTAAAAAAACAAATAATAAAAAATTATATATCTAAAACATATACTTTATACCTACATTTCATTCTGTATTGCCACATTATTTTGCCATTTTTTGTTGGCCAGATCCTCCTCCACCTTCATCAAGTATATGCCCTTGGCGGCCGTCTTCCACTTCCCAATGACCTTCTGAAATGCCAGACTGGCCTTCAGTTCCTTGATCTTCTTCTGAATGTCTACATTTTGATGGTAGATGGCATGCAGCTTCCTTTCCTTGG
The DNA here is from genome assembly GCF_017639315.1 of Drosophila ananassae. Classification (NCBI taxonomy): domain Eukaryota; kingdom Metazoa; phylum Arthropoda; class Insecta; order Diptera; family Drosophilidae; genus Drosophila; species Drosophila ananassae. The sequence continues at coordinate 5,532,532 of NC_057929.1, read as the reverse complement.
TGATCTCACTCCGGGAGGATCGGTGGAGGTGCATGTGGGCGCTCTCCAGGAGGAAGTGAAAAGCGGCCAGCAGTTGGCGATCACGATCCTCCAGCGAACGCATCAAATGAGGGAAGAACCGATGGATCCGATGATTAACCAAAAAGAAGTCCACGATCCGCATGGTAGTGTGATCGTGGGGCAGCTTGGAGCGTCCTGTCTGCTTGCCAAGGTATTGGATCATGTCGTCGATGGGCTCAAGGACCTCCTCATAACGAGTTCCCTTCAGGACACGTTTCAGCTCCTCTGGATTCTCCAAGAGTTTCGGAATTATCATTGCAATCTTGATGCGTTCCATGGACATTTGAAGCATTCGTTCCACTCCCTCCAATCTCACCTGGCGTTCGGCGGTTTTATCTTAAAGGACATCGTTATCCTTATTTTCTGAAGAGTTCTTCTGCAAGACTTACCCATTTTGTTGTTGTATTTTGCACAAATCTAGAAAGATACAATTTTCTTCCCCTTAAAGGATCCAAATATTTCACTTTTCCATAAGATTCTTTAGAATTTTATTAAATCGTGGGTGGTTTCTTCCCGTTTTTCTACTTTCTTGTGTGAAAATGTATCTTAAATAGTTAAAAATAACTTCTGAAACTGAAAGTCTGTTAATTGGAGTCTTTGAAATGTGATTCTGTTTTTATATTTTTCTGTATCTTTGTGTCAAAGTTGTCAAGTCTTCTGAGCCTATTTTGTTAGTGTTTTGATGCCGCAACAAAACTGGTTACTTTGTTTACAAAGTTGCTTTGGTAACACGTTGTGGAACGTGTGGAATTGGACACTCGAATCCCCGATCAAGGACTAAGGACCAAGTTTTTCTCAGTCATAAACAAAGAGGGGCCCAAAAGTCTTGCCTAGAAACTTTTCCCAAGTACAGCTGCTGACAATAGTGGTGGGTGGATGGCAGTGGGTGGTTGGGTGGTTAGTAGTGGGTGGTTGGGTGGTGGGTGAGTGGCCATGTCGCATTATGTCAACTGGTGTGGCATGAATGAAATCTGCAGCAGCAATGCAAACGTACAAAGAAGAAGCAGAAGCAGGAGGTGCAGGTCCAGAAGGATGGAGGATGGTGGACTAACTACTTGAAAAAAAAAGAAAACCATGAGAGAATGAAACGAACAAAACAGGGTGGTGAGGGGGTGGAGCTTTTCATTCAGGTGGAAAAACTACCTAATGAAAATACCTTGAAAATAATGACCAAAAAAAAGGATATGCGTTGCTAGATAGGAGATACTTTGAAATATTACGTATACGCCATGTTGTTCCATAGATAAATATAAAAATTAACAGAAATTAACAAATATTATTTAATTTAATTTAATTAAAAAGAAATTTCAATTGAAATTTCATTTCGTTACTGATTCCATTCCATTTCCATTACGTTTCCTCTCTCTCTTTCCACCTTTCCTTTCAATTTCCCCGGGTGAAAACGCAACAAGTAAGAAGAAGCATCTGCCAAAGGAGCGAGGCCAAAAGTTTCCAGGCACCAGCAGGGCGAGAAACAACAAACAACAACAACAACAACAACAAAGCTAGCGATGACAAAAATGAATGGCGAACATTTGCTGAAAACGTCGCAACCTCCTTCTGCCTCTCTCTCTCCCTATCTCTCTCTGTGCTCATACATACTTGTGAAAAAAAAAAAATATGCTCACTTGTCTGCGTAAAATGCTGCAATGCGAACCAGTGGGGGCAAAAAAAAAAAAAGAAATCAAGAAGCAGAAAGGAAAATAAAATTGAGCAAGAAATAATATTTGTTGTTGCTGATGGCTGGCAAGGAAAACGATGAACGATAGATGAACCACTAGCCGAAAAAGAGAGATAGAGTGAGAGCTGGCGGGCTGGAGTGAAAAGTCAAAAGAAATGACGCATAAGCATGGCTGTGAGAGTAAACAGGAGAGCGTCTCAAAGGACTGTATGCAGCAAAATGGCTTCTGCAAGGCGAGAGAGCTAGCTAAAGAGAGAGAGAGAGCGCGCCCCTGAGAGTATGCAGCAATATGAGCTAAGGCCGCTGCTGCTGCTGCTGCTGCTCCCTCACATACGTAACAAATGGCCATGTAAAGCGCCACCGCAGAACCACGCTAACGGTACTGCAAAGAAGGAGCAGAACAAAAGGCAAAGCCCTAACATATGTAGTTCTCTCTCTTAGCTCATTTCATTGTTGCTCTCCGTTGGCCCATATTCGCGCTCAGCTGAGCCCGAGTTCGGGGCTAAGCCGAGCTGCTTGCTTTTACCGTTAACCGCTTTGGTGCTCGCCATTTACCGTTTCGGGCCGTCTGGCCCTGGCTCATTATGTTCCGTTGCCTTGGTTGTATATTTTTATAGTCCTCACTTGACTGTTGTTTTTTTTTTTCTTTTCTTTTCTTTTCTCCTACTACTACTGCTGCTGGCGGTGCCTAATTCTCTTTTACCTTCTCCTTCTCCTACATACCTCTTGGGTTCTAGCCTTCTATCTACATTTCACAGAAAAATGTCGGCCCGTTATGCTTGGCTTGGCCGCATTGCAGCTATAAATTTGTTTGTGGTTCACATTTGCCTTGGAAGATTACTTTTGGGCATAGTCGCACAGTCGCTCTAAAAGAAAAAGGGAAGAAATGTGCCGAGGGTGGAGGAAGAGTAGATGAACAAGAGAATACCATGGAACAATGGACTCAAGGAAAGGGAAACGAGAAACAAGAAACAACGACAAACTAACTGTTTTAATGGGTGGGTGGATCGGGTAGATTGTGGATGCCGGAAGGCGGATGGGGGATTGCGGGATGGCGGGATGGAGGAATGGAATGGGGTGGAAACCCCATAAAGAACCTTTCTGAGAAAGTGTTATTATAATGCTCGGTCTGCCAACGGGAAGGTCAGGTTATTGGGTCTCGCCAGCGGAAACTAAAGATATGAATGCTCATGGGTTTTCCTTTTGAAATGGCATGGGATTTTCACGATAAAATACAGATTAAGACGCAAGGCAAAAGCCTTGGGGGAAAAAACAGGGTTTTCTTTTCTTTAATTTACGAACAAGGAAGATATTTCTGAAAAAGGATTTCTGGTTAGTCCAAATTATGCAATTTGTTTTCTAATTTAAAAAAGATACAGTTTTTCCTCACAAAAGAGTCCTTCAACTATGCTATTACGTTAGCTCATTACGTTAATACGTAAGTATGAACATATCACTCATACGCAGTGTTGGTTAATGTAAATATTTTTTGAATATTTCTGAGTTCTGTAAATAGATATGAGGTCATATTATGCATATTTTAATCATGTTTTTATATTATTACTTAAAACAGGTAAAAAAACCTATTAAACACAACATAGCCAACGGGTCGAATGAGTTATATTTAATATTTTATCTGAAATATCCTTAAAAATCCTAACAGAAGCCATTTTGAAGGTGATTTGTATAAATTGGGTAATTGAACATCCTAAAATTTCATGTAAATATCCTTATGAGAGTGATTTCCTTGATAGAAAAATAGTCAAAAAGCCGGAAAATTCCCCTCTGGAGAACAGTTATAGTTTCCTTTTCCACGATTCACTTGTTCTCGGAAAGCATTCAGTTGCCAGCCAGGATCCATTTGGCCAGGAACCTACCTGCCTTTGTCACCTGAACAAGGACGAGAGGAAGCGCTCACATTTGGGGAATGAAGTGGTGCCCAGGTTGATTCCTGGCCCATTGAACACCACCGCCCACCTGGACAAGTTTCTGCTGAATTTTTCATGGCCTTTTCATGTTATTTTTTTCCCCTGTTTTTTTTGACAATTTTTTTTTTCTTCTTTAAGAGGAGAAGGTTTTGTTTCTTGTCTCGTTTCCGTTTGGCAGTTACACTTTGGACTTTAGTTTTTGGCTTGTTCGGAGGCAGTCTGGCATGTATTCCAAGTTGGTAATGTTGGACTGGACTGGACGCTTTTTATAGACCAACTTGCACTCAAGTTGCCCCCGAGAACTTTTGGCTTTGGCTTCCGTTCGGTTTGACTTGCCAGCCTTCGCTCTGTAATTTGAATTTTTTGGACTGTGAAGCGAGTGACAGAACAAAATGTCGTGAAGGCAGGCACTGGCAGGAGTTAACTTGGCTAATAAAGTGAAGCCATCCAGGTTCTAGCACAACTTCTCCTCTTCAAATTTTATGCTATTAGAAAAGTTTTTTTTCCCCCTTGGTGAGCAGTTTTCTTTTCTTTTTTTTCCATCCTCTTTTTTATCCTTTTTATCCTTTTTTTGGGTTAATTTAATAAACTAGCTAAAGTTGAAAGATTTAACTTTTTGTTACGCTTGGCAAGAAATGAAATTGAAATTCTTCAGTAGAATTTCTATTATGGGTTTCTTATATTAAAATTTAATTGAAGATTGGATGAAGCTTTGAGTATATTTATTTCCATTACACAACACTAGGTTGCTTATATTTTCGTCACGAGTATCCCCTGCCTGTGGCTTCTATTTCATTTCAGGACTTTGGCTACTTAATTGTAATACAGGCTGGATATTTTATTTCATCTGGCCTAAGAGCACGTGCTGACTATCAGTCGGCTTGGATCATCTTCAAATATTATACATCTTATGTATTTTGTGTTTGACCAAAGACCAAAGTCAACAATAAATGACAAAATGGCCGCACGTGCAGAGCTGCCTCGCTTTTATTCTCCATCTATGTACACTCTGTCATCATCTCTCCTTGTTTCGTGTTTAATTTAGGCCAAAAACACCAAATGTCCTGGCCAGGATGATTGATGAGACTGCGTATCCGCAGAAAATACAAAAAATAAACAAAAACAAAAAAAAAATGTAACAACAAACAAAAATTCACTTGTTAGCGGTAAACCCAAAAACGTTTACTTTCCATTTCCCGGATTCTTGCGGGAAAGTCTGTCCAAAGTCTTCCCAGGGAAAATCTCAGAGGAGCAAGTTAATAAATTGTTTGCTGTATTTGTTGCATTTAGCGCCTACACAATATTCGCTTTTCCAAACTTTCTAATGAAGTCGCCGTAGGAGAAACCTTTATCAGGATTCCCCCTCCGTCTTAAGTACAGTGAAGCTTATTTTAGTAGTCTTTGATGTTTAAGATCGTTAAAATATCGATAAATATCGATAGGTCCTAAAATCCCAACCTCTAATTAAAATATTGATAGTGTTGGAAAATGGTATAATTTTGTTTATTTATTTCAAGTTTTTCATTATCAAGTTTTACTTTCCATTAGAGATGGAGTTCCTTATCGGCCTTTCTCCGCTTTCTCCCTATTCCCTTTTGGTTCTGCATGCAAAGCACGCAAATTTGTTGCCAATAAGCAGGCGAAAACAATTTTTATAAGACTTGACTGGGAAGATGACCCTGCCAGTAGATTGCCAGAGGGGATGTCCTTTTTCCTGTGCGTGCTGCGCTGCGTGCGCTTCTGGCCTGCTTTTTTCCACTCGTTTCCCTCCTTCTCCTTCTCTAACTTCCTTTTCCTTCCGTTCTTTTTTGTATTTCTTTTTTTTTGGGAAAATGGTGCGGCTGTGAGGGCAAGAGACCCTGGAGTTGCTTAGCTACTTCGGCCCCGGATTCAAAATGTAGGTCATGTAGGCGGGAGCACAGCAGCGGATAGAGTGAGAAAGTGAGGAAAAAAAGAAAGAGAGAGAGGGCAAGGGAGAGGGAGAGGAAGAGAGAGAAATATACTCATACACTGCCAAAATTCATTATATATACACCAGAAAGCCAAAGGAGTTGTGGGGGCAGAGAGAGAGAGAGAGCAAGGGAGAGAGAGATAGGAAAGCACTGTTTCCCCATGAATTCTTTAGCATGGGGCTGGATGTGGGCGTGGCATAGCCAGGACATGTGCTTTATTATAATAAAAATTTCATTAGAAAATTGAATGTTGACGTGTCGCATGTGCCACACTTCCTGTTTCCCATTCGACGCATTTTTCCGCACATCATACCATAAATTTTGGAGTAATTTATAGCTTTTAAATGAAAAAATTTCTAAAAACATAAAAATATATACTTAACCGATTTAGAAAAAAAAACTTTTCAAGAGCCAAGCTAATCAAATGACAAGAAACTCTTCCACTCAACTCCCTGCCGTCCGACAGCGGTCATACAGTGCGTATACGCGATGTGCGGGCCAAAAGGATCGCCATCAGTCGGCCAATCTCTGGCCCCAATCATCCTAGACAAATGAGGGTCCTTGTCAATATGAGTAATAGCTCATCAAAGTTTCATTTTCATCCTTTCTCGTGCATGCAAATCATGTAGTGTAGCAAGAGCGGCAAGAAAATAAAATGAAATTGGTAACTTTCGACAAACCATTTAACCCGAAACTGAAAGTATGACAAGACAAAGTTTTATTTATGGCCAGAACGTGGAGGGTGGCCCGTAAGGCGCAAATGGTCTTGTAATACATTTAGTTAGTATATGCAAAAGGATATCAGGATGTATGCTTGTATTTATCCCTCCCCCCCATCTCTATCAAAAAGCAAAATGAAAGTTGTGACACATGCAATAATTTGATTTTGCTCGCAAATAAATCGTAAAAAGTTGAAACAGAATCGACCAAGTGCAAACAGCTGAAAATAAGTTTGTTTGGTGGGGCCTGCTTTCGTTTTCATTTTCAATTTTCAACAGAAAACAGGACCTGTTTTTTTTGTTTTTTTTTCATTCCACCACCTACCACCTACCACCTTGCCGTGCTTGTTGTGGGCGTAATGAGACAAAGGCCACCTCAAGCCGCCATGGAGCATGTTTTATCGATAATTCGTGAGTGCCACGCAGAAAAGGAACTTTCCCCATCCCCATCTCCAATGCCACTCACTTCTTCTTCTTCTTCTACAACCTATCCCTTCGGTCTGTATAACAAACAAATGTTTTGTATGTGTCAGGCGCCGGTTTCCCTTATTTTCCTTTTCTTTTTTTTTTCTCCCTTTTTATTATTATTATTTTCCATTGTTTTTTTTTTTGTTTTTTTTGTTATCCTAAAATCGGTTTTTGCGGACGCGCTACTGACACGAAACTTCAGAAGAGAAGGTATAATACATACATATAGACCTCTAGATGGGATCCTTTTTTGTTTTTTTTTTGTTGGAAGGTATTGACAGGAAATTGGAACCGGAGCTTCTCATACTATTCTTCCATACCTTTGATGATTTGGGAGATGGGTGTCATGTTCGTGTCGCATGTATATATTCCTAGCTGGAGAGACATGTGCCCAATAATCGTCCCATAAAGCTAAAAATAATATGAAATTTATTGCTGTAAATGACAAAACTAAATTTACATACGGCTTGTGTGTTTTTTGTCTATGGAATGTGATTTATTTGTTTACCGAATAAGGGATTCTTTCAATCGATTGATTGGCATTAAGTGGGCTATTAACTCAAAGGTTCTGACTCATGGCCCAAACAAAAAAAAAAGAAAATCCCCCTCAAAAGTATGCAATGAAATATTAATTAATTAAAATTCTTTAGTATTTGAACCCATAAATAACAAAATTATTATTCAATTAGCGTGACAAACAAGTCGCATACATAATGCAGTGAAAGTGTTGGTCCCCCAAAGACATGCAACCAAGAAACAGCCAAGTCTTAAGCTTATTAATGGCAAATAAAGAAAATGGCCGAGAGAATGGAGGGAGGGATGGGAAATGTCAGGAAAAACAGCGGAAAATGTCAGCGCTGTGTCAGAAAGCGCATTAAACGGGACTGGCATGGAAAAAGTTAAATGAAAATGGAAAATAATTAGCCAACAACTGCAGTGGCCTTTCCTCGGGCCTGGCTCGGCTATAATCATATTAAAAATAAACTTTTTTTTTTTTTATATTTAATTTATTTTTATTATTATGGCGCAGCCACTGAATGCTGACCTTGTCAGTAGTACCACTACCACTAGCACTTGCAACAAATAACGATAAGCATGCCATGCAGTCCATTCGGATGGCATGCAATCCATTTTAAAATGTCCAAACTAATTAAAGTGCGGGGCAGTTTCTTTCTAAAATTACTTATTTTTTATATTTTTTTTTCGCTTTGGCTCAAAACATTATTCAGCCATGCATAGTTTTGGGCGGACAGGATTTATGGTAGGACTTACGAACATGCAATATGCAATTTACAAGGATGTGTTCCGACTTTCCAAATATTTTTTCACTCAAAAAGGTGAGCTAGCTCTAGCTAAGGCCCCTTTTTAAGTTAAGAGTTAAAGAAAACAAAACCCAGAACAGGTCCTTGAGTCCAAATCCTTTAGAACGTAACCGGAGCTTAAGCTCCAATTTATCGCAAGAAAAATTGGAAAGAGAATGCTAGGGGCAGTGAGGTCAAAGGGCGGTCTCGACCTGAGGTTGCAAAGGTGCGATAAAAACGGCAAAGCAACAAAAAAAACACATGCAACTAAACAGCAAATAAAAAAAAATAAAACAACAAGCCCCCTGTGGCATTCTCGACTTTTAAATACACTTTTTTTCAGACTAATTGTATGGATTTTTATTGCTGAAGCAAACAAATGGCATGATTAAGGTGATATACCTTGTTTTTTTAGTGGGGTTTTATTTTATTTTTTATTGGGGCGTAACTCACACATACATTTGGAGGCGGAACCTTTACAGTTTTATGGGGAAATGCAGCGAAATGAGCCCATGACATGACATGCCGACGCAACGCTGACATGGTAATGCGAGGAGCTTAAGTGGATAAGGGGTGATAAAGGGGAGGGAGAGGTAGGCACTGAGAGAAAAAGGGAAGTTTTTTAGATAAGCTAAGGTTTAAAAAAGCTATGGCTATTTTCTTTTATAATTAATTACAATAAATTAGAAATATAAATGAGTTTCAAAGATTAAATCAGAACCTGCAGATCTGGAAAATGTAGTTTTTTGAAATGGTTTTTGACCAATATTTTGGAAAATATTTTAGACAATATTTTGGACAATATTTAGTCCATTATTGGGAATCAGGCTGGAAAGTGCACAATAAAGGTTCTTAAAACTATAATTTGTAAATTATAACTCCATTGCTGGTAAGTTTATAAAATTTATTATAAATTACTGAGAAAAAATTAGAGTTTAAGGCCAAAATAAAGTATAAATTTTGTTCAAAATAACAATAATAAAATAAATTTATATTTTTCTCTCAGTGATGTATAAACCTAGGGGACTAGAGCCTTGCATGATGGACGAACAGACAGGAGACTGATGGCTCTGACGCACTGGAGAGTGGGAAAGAAAGTGGGGAGCGTCGGTTGGAATACAAAAAAAAAAAAAATGAAAAAAAAAGAAAGTCAGAGAAAGTGGCAGGCAGTGCGATAACTTTTCTACTTACGAATACTCACAATTGTTCTTACACCTCCTCGTACTCAGCACTTTTGTAATTGTACTTCTCATATGATCCTGGGGTTGGGGTAATTATATAACGTGTTCTGTTTTTTTTTTCGGCAAGTTCATGAAATTTGTATACCAAGGACGAGGTAATTAAAAATTTTCGTCAAATAATACTAGTGGAGTGAGGAAAGGGGCTTGTCAGCTGTATGATATCATCAAGTTCTGACATAAATAATTAATTTTTTTAAAGTTTTATTTGTTTGTAATATGAAAGTATAAAGTCTTAATCTTAGTTACTATGTAATTGGCTTAAATAAGAGCTATTTGGTCTACCTGGCTCTTTGGCCGAGCAAACATTTGCTTTTTCAGCCAAAGATTTTGGCAAACAAAGGGCCCGAAAGCCAAAGTGAAACTCGTTTCTGGCCCAGTTACTGTTCTCAGCCATTTCACTTTCAGTTTAAACAAATATTTGCAATACCACAATGGCTCAATTATAAAATCAGAGAGATTCCAATGGTCCATAGCAGTTGTCAATGAACGCTTCCAGCGAATCGAACGAGTATAACTATGAAAGTCCTGGCTTTGATTGTGTCCGTCCTGCTGATCCTTAATCTGGGAGTTCAGATGGAGGCCAGACTGCTCCTGACCAATGGCAATGGCTTCTTTTGTCTCTGGACCACGAAAAGGACCTGCTCCAAGACCACTCCCACCTGCGTTCGAATCGCATCTAATGCAGCTGCCACAACATTTTCGTGTAAATATTACCGGAGTCAGTGTCAGTTTCTTCTAGAAACTTGTAAAGGATCATCACGTAAGTTTGTCAAATTAAAAACAATAATTTTTAGATAAAATTAAGATAGTTTTAGTTTGGTTATAGAACCATATAGTGAGTCATCTTTTAGTTTAAAGGGAGAACTTAAAGATGTAAACTCCCTGGCAGTTAATGTTATTAATATTATATCTTTTAACTATTAAGTATTAACTCTTATTTTATATTTCAGTTTATGGCTTTGGAACCTCAGTTAATGCTGATACGTATTGTGTAACTAACAATATTGCAGTTGGAAGCACTGGAGTCTGCACTTAGAATCATTCTTTTTTCAATATTATATTTCACAATACATTTATGTTTAATGTTTCAAATATTTTAAAAGATGTCCAACAACTTAATAAAGGTATTAATTTATTGAAAATTCTTTAGTAATAACTCATTTTCAGATTTTATCCTTGAATCCTGGCGCTGATCATCAGCATCCATGATTCATTTTAACGAGTTTGTGAGATTTTGCAACTCGTTTAGCTTTTTATGGCTTTCATGTGTGTCTGTTGGCCAAGTTTTCTTGCTACTATTTGGTCTTTTTAATTGCAATCGCATAAATCGCCAACGAGTGGGGGATTGGGGAGGGAAAATTATGGTTATGGCCACATACACACAAACTAACAAATACACACACTCATGCACGCGGACAATGTAAATTTATGGAGCTTCGCTTTTTAGTTTGCAATTTTTGGCCATTTTTCTTTTTTTTTTTTTTTTTGTAATGGCGAACGCCTGCGGATGCAATTAGAATGGCTCACACAGGGCACTCTCACTCACACAATATACAATGTCTCTCATATATGGCTTAAATATAGGTCATTGCGAAACATTTTGGCAACGAAAGTGAACAATTTTTGCATACATTTCGAATAAATCCCATTATTAATAATGCAAATTCCCCAATTGAGTGGGATTTTGGTGTTTTATTCACAAATTACAGTTTGTTCATTAATGGTTAGAACTGATTTTAAATATTTTTTTAAACATAAAACCCTCTAACTAAAATTGACAAAAAAAAATAAATTGAAAAACCAATATTTAAGCCTTTTTTTAATATTTCTTTCGAATTGTTAACCTCTTCTTATAATTATGGGAATCACATTCGACGAGGATGATGTCGAGGATGTGCCCAGGATGGAGGACAATATGTTGGACCATCCAGAACCGGAGGATGAGCTGGATGTGGAGAAAGTGCTGGTACATGTTCCAGAAGAGTTCACCGAAATACTAGAGCAGTTGCCAATATTGACTCTGTTCCAGCCTGAAGACATAGGAAATATTATATAACTTGGTCTCATAACCCTTATAGACTATTTTTGAGACTCACTTGATCCACTTGCATTGCAATTGGTTCGTTCCAACTGACAATTGTTCCTGAATCGATGGCATCTCCTGGTGGAAGCCCACCTGCCACAGACATTGGTGTTGGCATTACAGGTGGTGGTCACACAACGGGCGGCAGGAGTGGAGCTGCTGCTACTGGAACTGGTGCTTCCACTACCAATTATAATGGCCGATCGCCGCCGGGAAGTTCTGGAGGACCGACGGGCGTTCAGCGATCTCTTTGTATTTCCAGTTCGAGTTTTTAATTGACGGTTCGCTTTGATGGTCCGTGATTTTCGGGGCGTGGTATTGGCCAAAACCCGGGCTTTTGTAGTTCTTTTATTTTTTTGAGCCTCCGTGGCCACGACAACCAAGGCCACCAGAACCAAAAGAGCCAGCCCCCAACGCATTTCGTCTCAAAATATTTTTAAACCAACTGGTTTTTGCGATTTTTATACTTCTTCGAGGCCTTGAAGAGTGTTTACAAAACCATTTCTTCGCTCATTCCTATGCACAATAAAACATATTTAAATTATAAATTTAGAGACTATATAGCTCTTTGACCAATTGTGTACATATTTCGCAATTTCATCTATTAAAACAAAATAAATATATGCTTAAGAATGCTTTCCGTGTGGGGATTGGATTTTTTTTGAGAGAAAGATTTGGGGATTTCTTAAGCATACTTTTTGATGTTTTAGTAATACTATTATAGGGTTTCTGGTATACCCAAAAAAAGGTCTTAAATTTAAGAATGTTTCTTTTAGGGGGAAGTATTCAAAACTCTAACCATACTTATCCATATATTTTTTATTTATTAAAAAGGATTACACTTCAAGGAAATGTTTATCAACTTCATGATATATTTGTATTACTTAGAGATATTATTAAAATATTTAACAACTTTTGTAATCAAAAGTACATCCCTATCTAAGCCTTAATAATAGGGGTATAGCTGTTATTAGATTTGGAACCACTGCCACAGGGTTTAGGAGTATTCTTGGGTAATCCCCGACAGAGATTAGAATTCACTTTGCGGTAAACTAAAGATAAAATGACCATAGTTTTATAATATGTTTAATAAATAAATAAAAAACTTACACTTTGTTGGGATAGCACTATCGCAATTGCTCAACTGACGCTGACAATCGTTCTCAAAGGATGTACAGATGTTGGCCTTTCCGAGACGGCCACAGGACTTGCTAGAAGATGTACAGCTCCTTTGGACCTTACGACGACAACTTTGGGATCTGCGGGATTTAGTTTTGGATTTTTTTACTGATTTACTTCCAACTGAATAATCGAACCCCTCATCGTTCTCATGGCTGTTTTGGGATGAAACCGCAACGACAAAAATCACAACCAGGATGAAACTCGCGATCAAAGATGCCTTCATTGTCTTTTCTATATTACTTCAATTATAACTTCAACAAAATACTTTAAATGAAAGCTGGGTTTGGGGCCTTTTATACTATCCCATAGTTATTTATTTTGCCAAAAAGCGGTAAACAATTTGCTCCACTTTTAAACATAATAATGCGAATTATGACCACCTGAGCTAATATAGAACAATAATCTTCATTAGATTTTGGGTCTCTAACCTTGAGTGGTTCGGCGATATTATTTATTTTTATTTACAAAATAAAAATCAGCTTCAGGGTTGGACAATGGGCTTAGAATATGGCTTTGTTTTAAAAGTAAATAAATGAAATAATAAGCCAAGGTTGTTTCCATTTTTTCAAGATTTATATTTTAACAAGACCTAATGATTATTTTAATATTTAAACAACTTTTAAAATCAACCGCGACGTATAATAATTGGTACCACATTCGAGGATGATGAGGACGAGGAAGAGGAGGATCCTCCGCAAATTCCACGTGCTCCCACACTGATGCCCGAGCACTGGGACAAGCTGACTGAGGTGTAGGTGGTGGAGCTCACACAGGACTCGTAACGCATCCTGCAACTGTTCTTGAAGCGGGTGCACAGATTCGATTTTCCGTATTTGCCACAACTGTTTGTGGTTGAGCTCCAGTTGCAGTCCTGGAGCAGACACACCTTGGGGGAACTGCTAGAGGACGAGGAGGAATAGGCACAGGCCAGGGCCAGGATAACCAGGAGTGTCGCTAAACGGAGAACGCTTTTCATTTTTGCTTTTTTGATTTTTGGGCTTTGACTGTGAAATGTCCGTGGTATCAGAACTATTTATAGTTGCTGGGCTTGGTTAATATAAAATTAAAACAATAACTAAGAGCACTTGTCCAAATAGAAAGAATGAGAAGGAATGGTGGGTGTGGTGGCTTGGCATTTGGCATTGGAAGATGACCTGGGCATGTGCAGTACCTTGGCTAATTATTCTTGAAAACTTAAGCATTTCAGCAAGATAAGTCTGGGTTTGTTTATTTTAAAATTGGTGTAGAAATCGAAAGATAATATGAGTTTTATATGATCTTATAGAGAAATATGGGTTTGTTCTTTTATAGTTTCTTATGAATGAAAAATCTAGAATTATTAAATCTTGATTTAAAATTTTTTATTGGTTTTTAGATTAAATATCTTTGTATTTTTCCAAAAACGCGTTTCATAAATAAAAGGTTGTTCAACTAGTCGTATACGCTATTTTTCATGTAATCTACATCTACAGTAAATATTTGACATGTAGAAAGTTCAATATTTCTTACACAGCCTAAAACTATGTGAAGAATTTTCTGTGTTGACCCTTAAACTTGTTCATTTATTTTATAAATTAAATTAATTTTAAACCCAGATGAATTTTCTTTAAATACTTAATTCCGTTTCCTTGTAAGACCCCTAGACTTTTATTTAATTAGCCCTCTTCTTGGCCACATAATCGGGCTAAAGCAAACTGTCAATTAGCTGCAATTACTTGGCCAAGAACTGAAAACAAAGCTTGAACAAAATGCGTAATCCCCGACCAAATGTCACATTCCCCTTGCCCATAACAAGTGCAGTGCGTAGAGAATAAAATCCAACAATAAACAACAAACAAAAGCCAATTGAAAATCAACCAAAAAAAAAGTAAAAATAAACTTGAAATAAAAGCAAAACAATCAGCTCACTTGTGCACTTGGTATTTTGTTACTGTTTGCAGTCGAGTGCTTTTGTTTTGCTTTTTGTTTGTTTGTTTATTTATTCCACAAACGCATTTTTATTAAATGCCATGCCGTCAGGGTCAAAAATCAGTTCCATTAATTGGCTCTAAACTGATTTTTCAGGTAGCCTAAGTCCACTTCTTAAAGCAATCAGTTAAGTATTTACGAAAGAAAAAAAATCAGAAATCGTTTAATTTGGACAATTTTCTCAGAGGAATAATAATGCAAATTTATGCATTTATTTTGTGAACAATTTTTGGTGTGCGTGTCGTGCGGTGTTTATAATTTGGCCCCAGGCTTTGAGCCAAAAACCAAGCCATGCCAAGCCGGGCCGGGCATCCATTTGGGCCAGCAATTAGTGGCCCAGTGAATCGATAACTTGTCTAAGCCATCATATCGCACAATTCTGCTTGCCTGCCCAACTATGTCAACTGAAAATAATTGCAAATGTTCGAGTGCCAGAGTGTGGGTTGAGTTTTCTCTAAACCGTAACACTTTCTATTGATTGGATGTGAGTTCACCTTTATGAATGGTGACTTCAATGGGATATAATTGAATGATCGGTCTATCAAGCAAAAGTGTGACAAATGAGTGTCTTTTCATCAAGATTAGGATTGAGGTTTTAATATTAAAATATAAAAATATACAAAACTAATACATATACTTATCACTAATTCTTATCAAGGCTATCCATCAACTAATGGATTACTTTTTTAATTAAGTTCATATCATAAATGAATCGTAATTGCAACTTGAGATATATTTTCTCATTACTGTGCATTTTCCTGACTGGGCGTCATGATTATGTACGGAATTTTTAATGAAACAGCATCCCATTCCAAGCCCATCAATCAATTCGTCAGACTCAATTAGGCTTCAGACTCTAAACAAAAGATCGATTATATAATGCACCGACCAGTGGCATCTCGAATGGGTTTATATTAATCAACCATTCAGCCGGTGGCAGTGAAAATTGATGAACCCGAAACTAAATTGCACAAATGTAAAAAAAAATCGAATAAAAAATCTCATATTAAACGTAGGAGATGGAGAGAGGAAAAACAGAGACTGAGAGACAAGAGTGGCGGCCTGAAGATGCCACTTGAAGTTGCGGCCAACGGGTTTGGTTTTGCTTTTTGTCGCATTGCAGGAAGTTGCAAGTTGTCAGCGGGTTGGCCGCATTTGGCAATGCCCAGTACCAGGGGATTAGAGAGGGTATTTTTAAGGGGTATATTGGTTACATAATAGGTATGTTTAAAATTGAAAAAAGAGAGTATTTAATAGATATCTTCAATTGGCCTATGGGGCGTATGAGTAATGTTTCCTTTATTCTTTTCTGGGAAATTGTACATTTTTTATAGTATTTTGTAGATATTTCTCTCTACTGTAATTTATGTTAAAAATTTGTTACTTGTTTATTAAATTAAAAGTTTAATTTTTTATGAACAATTGCTTAAAAATTTTAAAATTATAATATAATAAATAAATATAATAAAAACTAAATGTACAAAGGTAGAATTTTCTCTTAGTGTTTCCTAAAATTCTTTAATATTTTTTCCCCCCATTTCATGATAAATATTTTCCAATGAATATAATATTTTATAATTTTCTATTTTTTTTCAAATCAATGGGTATCACTATAGCCTTTACCTTAACAGACTTATGTTACCAAAAATCAAAAATGGCCTTAAAGAGATCTTTATTTGATTGCTGGCGCTGCAATCAAAATTATTTAATTCGGATGCGGCAAATGAATTTGCAGCCAGCTAGTGGCAGTTGCCGGTTGCCAGTTGCAAGTTGCAGTTTGCAATTCGAAAATTCGCAATTCGCGTGATGCTGGCAATGCGGCATGCGGCAATGCAATCAGTGTTGGCTGCGCCCCCGTTTAAGACAACAACAAACTTTCACTTTCAACCGTCTCTCAGCTTTTTTTTTTAACTCTTTTGGGCAGGTCAGTTTTCAGTTTCAGTTTCAGTTTCATTTTCAGTTTCTGTTTCAGTTTTGAGGCTCAGAGTCGGCCAGGCTATGTAGTTTCAGTTGCATTTTGGGCCGGCATATTATGGCCAAGAGGCGAGATGGTTGAGTGCATTTTCGATTTGGCCTCCTCTAATCAGTGGGCTTTTGTTTTTGTTTTCGTTACAAGCCTAAGAAAATGTTGTAATATAATTTTAATTTGTACCCAGAAATGATTGCCAATTCCCACTACTGCCTAATGTTGATTATACAATCTTTTCTTTCTCTACCATTGAAAGTGTTTGAAACGTTTTTAGCCAGGCTAATACTTAACTAACAGATTTGAAACACACAATTTGTGTAATTATTTTTGTTCGTGTCTAGGCGTTCCATTTTGGGAAGGAGGAGGAGGAGATCTGATTGACCCGAGGCGGATCGGTGAGCATTTGGGCATTTAGTTAGCCCCAAAAGCGATTGAAGGTCTAAGGTCTTTGGTAGCCATTATAGCCCCGGCTTGTTGATAGCCAACAGCCAAACAACCAAGAGCCATGTTTGTAGACTGGGCCCTGAGGAAATCCAAAATAAATATTCAAAGAAAAACCGAAAAAAAACCGAAAACCGAAAAGCGAAGCGCGCGCATGCGTGAGGTCGTCGCACTTAAATGTCAAATGGTTCAGTGCTCTAATGAGAGCCTCCGAGCAAATCCCCCTAACCCCACCAACTAAAAAAAAAAATATATATATATAAAATGAAGCATATAGCCCCTGTCGAAGATTGGTCAATTCGATCTGGTGAACGGTTGGCCAAATCTGCCCGCCTATTGCCACGGTTTGTCGCAATCGTGTGGCAAGAAGAATGACCATAGACGATTTCTCAGCCTGTCCAGTTTGTACAAATCATTCCGAGATAGGCGAAGACGCAGAATTTGTTGTGGTAATTAATGCCATTTTTTATTTGTCTTTTTTAATTTGATACACTAAGAGAGGGTATATGCGGGTTTTCTAAGGGGTTTCAATAAATTTTCTCACATTTCTTGAGTAAAAAAATCACCTTAAACCAATTTATTTATACTGACATACATTTTTCTCTTTAAAAAGTTGAAATAAATATATTAAAGATTTTATAAAATATTCAAAACATTTCCACTTTTCAAATCTATATTTTTTTCAAAATTATTTCCCAAAATTCTTATCCCAGAAAGTGTATAAAAACTTTGTCTTTCTCCCCAAAAATAGTATTTCCATTTATTTTTTTGGCTAGTAATTAAGCTTATGGCTTATTTAGGGGCACAGGTGTAACATACATTAGCGCAGGCGTGGCCAATAGCACCTGCTCTTTGCAACATGTTCGGAATCGAACATGCCAGCCACTGGTTCGACCTTTCGGGCCAAGTAAATGAAAAATTCAATATTTCTTTCGGTGTCTTGCATGCAAATGAAGCGATTGTTGCTTTTGTCTTAATATTCTTCTGCTTTTTTATATATTTTTTTTTTGTGTTGTTTATTATGTCTTCCCTTCATCAGCCTCGTCTGGCTGCCAAATTTGTGATTTAACGGTGATTGTTGCTGTTTTGGCCATGTTTGGATATGGTAGCCTCTAAATGCCACAAGAACCCGGTGTTTGGACGTGTCCAGTTTGCTAATTGCCACCAAAAATCATTGGCTTTTATGTCATTTGTAGGCCACAATTTTGAAGTGATTGCAAAATTTTAAGCCGACAAAAGGAATTCCAATCGGAATATCAATAAATAAATATAAATCAAGAGGACTTATTGGCTAAAATGATATGAAAAAATATATATTCTTTAGCTAAACACCTTGGCCCTCATAAAAACTGAAAGTAAATCTAAATAGGTTTGCTTTAACTGCCTTTTTATGACCAATTTTGTGGCCGAACAAATTGTTTCCCCGAAGATACAGTATCCGCCTCAACACTTGCCAATATATTAAAGATAACAATACATTTAAAATTCCACTCTTAAGTGCTAATCAAAACAAATTAAAATTTGCATAAGTTCAAAACGATTTCCTAGTAGTACCTTAGATTTGGCAATCGAGACGATGACTTCATCGGAAAGGTGTTCGTTGTGTCGCGATTCTGTCAAGATCGAAGAAATACTAAAGAAATCATAATAAAGATTATGAGGATGACGGGGAAAAAATTCACACCGAAGCCATTGACAGATTTTTGTCTTCGTCTTGTGTTTGTTTTTATATTTATTGGCGAGGCAGAGCAAATAAAATCGCATTAGGAGAGCCGGAATGAAGTGCATCGCAGAAATGGCAGAAATATCAATAAAAAGATATATATTTTTTTTATACCTTGGCGTAGGAAATGAACATAATGGGTTAATAACAAATAATAAACATACAGATTAAATATTATTGCTGGCCAAATGATGGAGGCCTTGAGATGAATTGGCTGGCCGTCAGTGTGATAATTACATTGCCAAATGCGAAGCCTAGAAATGGCTTAAACTGTAACAACAATAATGTCAGCAAGTTGGCTAACAATAATGGCCATAATAATATATTCATTGATGGAAAAGAATTCGTTCTATTATCATGCAAAGCCACTAATAACGCGGAAGCTCCTTCGGCTTTGACATTCTAAAATCAAATATAGATATTTTTCATCGAAAAAGACCACTAGTAGCTGGCTAATCAGTGACTCTGTCTTGCCAATATCAATTAGCCAACTTTCCATATAATTATTCTGTAAATTATGCATTTCCAACTCCCTCCGTACACCATGTCGTATGTGTAATTGTAATTGCAACCGCTAATTAAAACGAGAGCTCAAGCTCAAACAATGCAAATTGGCTATAACTGTCAGTGTGTGTGTGTGTGGTTGTGGGTGTGAGCCATTGAACTTGTCGCCAGCATCGTCGTCTTGGCCAAAAAACCGCTCACGCCATCTGGCTAAAGACCTCGCTGATTACAGGGAATTTGTGAAACGCAATTGGAATTGCTTCCAGACTAAAGCCCACACAAGCTAATCATAATTAATTAAACATTGTTATTATTTTCTTTACTCTTTTGATTTTTTTCTTTTTTAATTTTAACAAGTTTCCGTGTCCAGATTGGTTGCTGTAAAGTTAATGGTTGGACCATAAAGTGCAACATTTTAATGGTTTCCTGTGGGGAAGCAAACATTTTCCGTTTTTATGGCCAATTTTCATTGAAAAGTATTTCCAGTTTACATCTCATTTAAATAAAATTCTGTCGGAAAAATACTAATTCTAGGAAACACGAGGTCAGATTAAACTAAATGGTTTTCCCTTTAAATTTTATGATTCATAATCAAATTAAAGTCATCCGCTTAATCTAGTTTCAGTTGATGGTTTTCAGTTTCATTTTCATTTTCAGTTTTTGGTTTCTAATTTTCAACTTTTTTGTGTTTCGTGGAACATTAATTGATTTAATGATTTCTTTGGCGAAAAAAAAATAAAACCAAAAAAAATCCCATGGTTAACGATAGTAATTTTAGTTTTGTTAACGAAGCGTTAAAAATCATCTAAGCTGCCTATGAGCACCATCATAAGTGGCAACAAATATTGTATCTGGCAGATAGTGGGGGGCTTCACGCGTGGCAGGCTCTTTTCAAGTGCAGCATGCAATTTTGCAATATTGAATAGAAGACAAGCAAAGACCTCAGAAAAAAGTGAAACTCTACTAGCAGTTGTATCTGCATCTGGCAGATACACAAGCATAACTGTAACCATAATTACCGGCCTGTAATGAAAAGCGAAACAAAATTAATGAAGTGTGTGATAAGAGGGACGGCCAGGCCAGGCCAAGCCAGGCAAGGGAAACAACAACCGCGAGAAGAAACGCAATTCAAAAGACCAAAGACAATGCCTCTCCTCAGATACCACCAGATACTTGTTGCTACCTCAGCAATGTATCTCCATGCCACAGACGACGCGGAAGTTTCAGCAAAAAAATGTTGTGTTAGTTTGGCAAAAAACAATGCACATTGTACCAGCCACACACTCGCTCTGAAAATTGTTTTGTTAGCAAAATGTTTTTGTATCTTGAACTTGAGGCATCATCGGCCAAGTTGTATCTATGGGCGTAGCCGCATGCTGCATGCGTGTGAGTGTGGGTGGTTGTTTGGGTGTGGGCCATGAATTCGAAAATGTACTGACAAAATAATACGACTTGAAAGACATTTTGGAAAAAAATTAATAATTATAAATGATGTGTTTTAAAATCCAAAGTAAAGTTAAAAAAAATATTTATTTTCTTGCCAAGAATCATTTAAGAATTCTACAATTAATCTTAATTTAGATATTGTTTCAAAGAATTTGAATATTTCAACTATCTTAGCTTGTTCTATGGTGAGAATTCTTCTGGGAGATTTAAGTCTCTTAGTATACTTAGAATACATAAAGCTGAGAAAGTCTTGCGAGGAAAATGCTAAAAAAGATACAATTTATTAAAGAAACCATCATAAGGTTGCCTGTTTTCTGTTCAAGATAATCATGTCCCCAAAGATCCTGATTTTCTTTTTCTGCACCAGTGTCCTTCTTGGAGCTAATAACCCCAAGGAATAATATGTCCTTCGGATCATGTCCCTTTGACAGTCTCTAAGAATGCTTAGATTTTTGAAACCATTTTGAGCTCTTCTTTTAAGAGTATATAGACTTCGTCTATTGTACACCTCCCAAAGCTTACAAACAACTCATTATTTCTATAATTTTGAAAGGAAAACGTGTTTTTTTACAAATTATAAATTTGAAAATGTAAACACTCATATTTCAGTAGTCTACTATTTAGGGCCCACTGAAGTGGATTAGCAATAAAGGGTACAATTTTACCGTTATTTTGCATATAAAAACAATACTGAAGAACTATGAATTTGGCAGAAATTTAATTATTAAAAATAAAAAAATTAATTTATAAAATAGCGCCCTCCTCCTCGATTCTCATAGGTTGCACTTAAGCAAGCCTGAAAACTTAAAAAAAAATTATTTTTTTTTTAAATTTTCTTGTTTATTTTTGTTTCTTGTTTTTGTAATATTTATTGTAGCTTTATAACTGTTTTTGTTGTAGTTTTTTTTTGTTGTAATTTATTTTTTTTCTGTTTTTTGTTTTTGTTTTGTTTTTTTTATTTTTTTTGTTTTTTTATTTCTTTTGTTTTTTTATTTCTTTTGTATTTTTGGAACACGTGTCCCTGCCATATAGCCACATATAAACTTAAACTTTAAGAATACTATGTCCTTCCGATCGTGTCCCCTTGACAGAGACTGTCGAGTCTGAAGAATTCTTCGATTTTTGACACCATTTTGAACTCTCCTTTTAAGGGTATATAGACTTCGTCTATTGTACTCCCAACTTCTATATATGTTTTCCATTTTTTTGGGCCAAAATGATTTGTACCAGTGGCACTCGAACTGTGTGTCAGCAGTGATTGCGGGAGATATAGTAAGTAAGCTCGAGAGGAAGACGAAGATGGAGACTGAGATTTGGATGGAGGCGCTGTGCTTGGCCCTCGGCATGTCAGATGTCGATGGGGATGTCTACGAAGATGGCGATGATGATGATGCGATGAGGCTGTAGTCGATGCCAGATGCTCATGTTGTTAGTTTTTGTTGACTGATGAAGTTTTTTTTTGCCTGCAGTACTAGGTATTATTGCATCATCGCTGAGATTGAGCAATGAATGGATTTAAAAACAAACCTAATGGTTTCAGTTATGGTCCATTGTCTTTGGCCATTGAACTAAGCTTAAGCCCTTAAGCTTAAGCTTTTCCAATAAAATAGAATTAAAGTCCCATTGCTATGAATTATTTAATTTAATCTTGTAAAAATCAAAAAAGAGTACCCTCATCAAAAATAGATCCAAAACATTCGCAGTACCATTCATATTTTCAGATTAAATGATTAATTCACGTTTCCTTTTTTTCCCATTGAATAATTTACTTTGAACAGGAGACCCAGTGGTCCTTTGAGGTAAAAATGTTCCTTTTTTTTCTCTTATTTTTTTTGGACCTGACAATTGTCCCGACATTTGCAGAAAGAACCACAAAAACGGTTTTGCTGACACATCAAATGGGAAGCACACAATTACCGGGCATATTTCTTCCCTGTTTCTCCTCCTGTTTTTTCCCTTCCTCTTTTTTTCTCATTTCTGTCGCTTTTTATTCTCCATTTTTGTTTCCCTTTTGTGGGCCGAACACGTGCAAAATGTCCAACATGGCGGACCAAATGGGTCCGAAGAAGTAAAACGCCATAAATGGCCAGGTCCACTCACAATTACTGCCAAGGGGATGGGAGGGTGAGGAGCTAAAAAGCAGTGAGTTTGCAGAAAAAATTGTATAAAGGTTACACTTGAATTTAAATTTAAGATTTATAGAAAATATTAATACTTTTTTTTTTATTTTTCTTAAGGTTAAACAATTATAATCAATAAGCTATTATTAAATTGAAAGATTTTTGGTTAGAAACTATGATAAATGTTAATGGAAAAATAATATTTCTTTTTATAAAAATTTAATAAATATATATCAAATCAATAACCTTTTCTCTCACTGCATCATCTATGAAAAATCGAAAGTGGCAAGTTGGGTGACAAGCGGAGAGTTTAACGGGGCAACATACACTAGTCGGCATATATATTTTGACATAGCGATGCTTCATTTTCTTTTTCAATTATTTCTTTATTTAAAGGAAAACAATTATTGATTTAATTTCAAATAGATATTAGTAATGTTTTATTACCAAAATAACAGTTTTAGGTTTTTTATAAATGTATTTTGTATTTATTTTTTAATTTAAACTAAAATAAACTAAATTCGATAGGTGGCATAAGTATTTTGACATAGCTTTGTTTCACAATTAAATATAACAGAGTGCAACAGTGATTCTGAACCTTTATAGTGAAATAGTAGGAATTGTTTAACTGTTCGAGTATTACACAAAACCGTGTATAAAAAATTGTTTAACACCCTAAAAATCTTGATTTATTTTAACAAAACCAGTTTTCGGGACTTTTTTGCGCTTAAAAATTCCTAAACTCGTTTTTTTAAACCGATTTCAAAATTGCCGATGTTTTTCAATAGTTAAAGGTTGTAACTTTTGAAAAAAAAATATATCTTCGATTTTTTTAGGCAAAAAGGACAAAATTTTTACACCTGAAACTGACATTTTCGCCTTTTGATCGTGTTTTTCGGATTTTGACGCCAGTTTTTCGGTACAACTTACAAAATTTCTGTCATGAATGCCACATATCAATGTTGTCTCATTAATACTGAATAAAAAGAGACAAATTTCATTAAAAAACTATGAAAATTGTTGAAGTTATAACGGTTATTCCAAAAAAAGTCAATTCAACATTGCGAGCGCACCGGAGAAACAGTAGGAATATGCTCTTATTCTTATAGTGCTCGCAATGTTGAATTGACTTTTTTTGGAATAACCGTTATAACTTCAACAATTTTCATAGTTTTTTAATGAAATTTGTCTCTTTTTATTCAGTATTAATGAGACAACATTGATATGTGGCATTCATGACAGAAATTTTGTAAGTTGTACCGAAAAACTGGCGTCAAAATCCGAAAAACACGATCAAAAGGCGAAAATGTCAGTTTCAGGTGTAAAAATTTTGTCCTTTTTGCCTAAAAAAATCGAAGATATATTTTTTTTTCAAAAGTTACAACCTTTAACTATTGAAAAACATCGGCAATTTTGAAATCGGTTTAAAAAAACGAGTTTAGGAATTTTTAAGCGCAAAAAAGTCCCGAAAACTGGTTTTGTTAAAATAAATCAAGATTTTTAGGGTGTTAAACAATTTTTTATACACGGTTTTGTGTAATACTCGAACAGTTAAACAATTCCTACTATTTCACTATAAAGGTTCAGAATCACTGTTGCACTCTGTTATATTTAATTGTGAAACAAAGCTATGTCAAAATACTTATGCCACCTATCGAATTTAGTTTATTTTAGTTTAAATTAAAAAATAAATACAAAATACATTTATAAAAAACCTAAAACTGTTATTTTGGTAATAAAACATTACTAATATCTATTTGAAATTAAATCAATAATTGTTTTCCTTTAAATAAAGAAATAATTGAAAAAGAAAATGAAGCATCGCTATGTCAAAATATATATGCCGACTAGTGTATGTATGCTATGGCCATTCGATTCGCCACGGATTTGGATCTGGGATATGGGATCTGGGTGCAGCGCAATCTGCAACTCAGCATCTCTAATGCTTGCTGCAGCTGCCACTAATCGGTAGGGTGCTGGGGCAACTTGGGGGGATTTTTGCCATATCGAGGAGCATGTTGCACAATGTCGTACACTCACTACTCACACACATATTGGAATTGGAGCAGAGATCAACGAGTCTGCCGGCAGTCAAAGGCAAACATCTGGTTGTGGTGGCACCACCCCTTCTACCTGTTCCCCCCTGGGGTATCTGACCAGGTGCAGCCGGTTTCCTGTGCGTTGGCAGCGTGTGCTGCAATTCTCAGCATGCTTGCTGCCACTAAAAGCGGCAAATTGCTCTGGAGCCACCAAAATGGGGGCAAATACGTCTATGAATTCTAAGCCGAGGAATGTCGTCGCTTTGATGAACTGGAAACTGGCTAAATAAACTGAAAGGATATACCAAAAATTCGATCAATTTTTATTAAATTGATTTCCTTTTATGGCAAATACTCTATGCTGAGAGTCTTGAAACATAAACCAAAACAATTATTGGCTAATTGCCATTTTTGGACGACTTATCTGACCGCAAGCTGTGGGCTTAATTGAATTGTTTTTAGCTTTTCTATAGCCCATCAATAGCTTGTTGCCACTCGAGGTTTACCACAAAAAAAATAAAAATAACAACAAAAATCATAACTGACCTGGCTAAACAAAAAGCCATAAATACTGGCACGATTTTTGGACAATATACGAAAAAAAAACGGCAACCGCCACCGCATTGAAAGTGAAAGCTATTTTTTCCTACAATTTGTTTTATAAATACATTTTTTTGGTATTTATAAGCGCCACAAGACAGACATAAAAAAAATATGAATAAATTAAATGGGCTTATATATTTTGTGAGCCGCAAAAAGCCGCAGAAGTTGCCCCAAAAAGCTGCTGACAATGGGAACAATCCCGCCTCGAATGAGAAATGATTCCCATCAGCAGGTTGCAGAGACACCGACTTGGTTGCCCCACCCAAGTGGTAAAGTTTAAGCCGAAAGTCAAGTGATGTAATTTCTCAATTTCTTTCCTAGTCAGAGTGGCGAGAAAAGAGAGAGAAAAAAACTTGAACTTGGCCAACTGCTTTAAGCCAAAGTGGTCTCTGCGTCAAGGTGATGTTGGTCGCATTTATTTTCTTTTCAATAATTGTTAAAAACGACATGAATCAGCAAATTCCAAAAGGGCATTTCTTTGGGCCAACACCGATTCATTTGCATATCAATGTGGTTTTTGAAGAGCTCTCCCACTGTGACATAATCACCGGACTGTCACTTTAATTTACTGCTAATTAATTATCGCTCCGCCACAAATTACACTCCGCCAGAGCCATAAGCACTGAATGGAAACTCTAATTAATTTTGGCTTAAAAAAAAAAGAAGTTCGAACCACTGGCCAACGATCCAACCACATCGAACATGCTGTGAGCCAAGAAAGGTTTGGTGTCTGCAGCAAACCTGGCTTAAACCAAAAACAGTTAGTTGAGCGCCGGTTCGAGGAGCGAGAGCAACGCGGGTGCGCATGCGCGTTAAAAATGAAAAAGCCGCGACTGAGACGTGTCTGAAATTCGCAATTCACAACTTGGCCAAAAAGAACTGTGACCGAAATTTGAATACAAAATTCTACAAGTGACAAGTGACTGAAAGCCAAAAACAAATCAAAATTAAATTACAATATTCCCGATAACCAAAAAAGGTGAACGAAACCGTCTAGGAAACTGTGTCAAAAGCAAAGAAAGTTGTGGGCCGTAGATCTCTGAAGGTGTTTGGTTTTTATTTATTTTTTTTTATTTTTTATGGGATTGTCAAGTTTTGTGGGATCTTCTGCGTGGGGCAATGCCATCTGGAAGTGTAATGATCACCATTTAAGAGCTGAGACGCCCAGGCATGCCAAGAACTGTTCCTCGCAAGTGAATCACGCTTTTCATCTTCATTCCGAAAGGTGCGGCAGAGACTCGACTCGCATTGTGAATAAATTTCACCCTGCCACCAATCTGGTTCATGTAAATTCGAATTTGGATATGATATCATTCGAATAAATATTTAAACATGTTCGAATAACCAGCAAGGTCGAATGGCATTTGGCAAACTTGTAGTTTCCAGTTATTTTGCATTAAAAATCGATTTCGAAATTAATTCGTAAAGGTTGTAGGAGATTCCGGTGGTTAATTATTGCCTTAAGAGATTTCTGCGACTAAAAATAGCAAATCCGGAAACTTATATCTCTAATATATACTTTATAAGATTCAGATACTGATTGAAGACTATCAATCACTTATCGTTTACAAACTCACCTGATTACACAAAGTAATTTGACTCGAACTTGACACATTTGGTATGCAAATGGCCGAAAGCCAAAGTCAAAGGGGCACTTTGCGGCCCAAAACGATGCTGAGGTTTACCAGACCAATCAGTCAACCGCAGCGCAGTGGCAGTGGCAGTGGCAGTCTTCAGATGCCAAAGATGCCAATTAATTAACAGGGACTTTGGGTAATAAACGGCTACCATATTTGCATAAATGCATCTGCGACTCTAATTGAGGTTGAACGTTTAGCTGGCAATTAGGTTGCCTTGGTTAAGGGACATGTGGCGTATGAGTAATATTAATTAATAAATTTAATAACAGAAGTAATTGTTTAATTACAAAAATGTATAAGTTCTAGATAAAATAATCTTCAGATATGCTTGTCCTTATAAGCAACTCTTGCTCCACCAAGTCCACCATGGCGTATACGTAATACTAGTTATTCTTTTAGCAAAAATCTTGTTTTTTCAATACATTCCCCCTTTAATGCAATTTTGATTTCGTTTCAATAATAAATAACTCATGGCTAAAACCCAAAACAAGCCTTCAACTATTTTCTCTTGCGTGCAAATCGCTGGAACTGCATTGTGATAGCTTTAGTTTGTATTTTCACATATTTTTAGTGTTTGGATATATGCCATAAAAATTGTATGAACCCTGATAGAGTCGCAGATACACGATTTCATTTGCGTGCCACAGCCAAGTCACGTTGTTGTTTCTTTTTTAAATATATTCCCAAACATGTATGTATAAAAAAAAAGGGAGAAAGGTCTGAAACCTTTTATAGTTTTTCTGTGCCTTGTTATAGTATGTCTATACAAATGTTAATCGATAACCCAAAGAGATTAAAACAAAAACCCTCCAAAAACAATGCATACACAAATTTTTATGCAAATCAAATGAAAAAAATTACAAATGCCACAAAAAGATTGCATAAAACCTTTTACGAATGGGCGTTACTTGGAGGGAAAAAACCAGAAACCTACAAAAAATGCTCATAACTTTTCAAGCTAAAAAAAAGAGTAAAAAAATGCATTAATTATAAATAAATGATTTTCATTCAGAGAGCTCTAGAGACATGAAGAGATTATATTTTGGCATAAATGGAAAAAAAATCAGAGGGATAATCCGGAGGCAATATTAAATAGGATGGTCAGATTTAATTTAAAAAAATATCAAGATTGAAACAATATTATTTTGGCAGTTGATGGCTCAACCCGTCAATTCTAGTTAACCTTCCTGACCAAACGGAAATTGGACTCCACTCCCCACTCTCCACTTCTCTGTAACTTTTTTTTCCAGTGCAATTATTCCACTTGGTTTACTTTGCATATTTTGATTGAATATTTCTGTTAACTGGATAACTAAGCTCGGTTTCAGTTTTCAGATTTTTAATTAAAATGATACTTTGAATATTGGATAAGTAAACCCCCAAAACGGGTTGATATTTTCTTTTGGAAGTAAACCAGTTGGCCAGGCTAATGGAAAATCATTGGCGATTGGAATGCCAATTGGTTGGTTATGCAGATTCATAAACCGGCTAATGTTTAGCCACAAAGTTGTTAAGTGTAACACCTGCAAATAGACAAAGATATAGATACATAGATACTGGTTGCAAGGTGAGCCGGCTTAGTGGTGGGATCCATGGCGGGAAAATTCGCGGCCAACTCCGAAGAACGGGTTCGGATGGTTGACGGAAGAGATGCCAGTATTAACCACAAATTATGTTACATAAGCCAGCCATTGAAATGGCAACCAGTTGATGCACTTGCTCATAGTTTTTACAGTCAAGAGACACTGGGAAAAATTTAATATAGAGTTAAGAAAGGGATTTCTGGCAAAACAAAAGGGATTTCCACAGTTTCTGACAGAGATTTAGAGAAAAAACCTATTAAATAAATAATTTCAAATAACATTGTAACAACAAATGTTTAATTATTAAATTTTAAATATTTTATTTATCAAAATTTAATATTTAATAACTAAATCCTTAACAGCATGCGGGAAAGAAGTCAAACAACACCCAGAAGGCGACGAGCCGGTCCCAAACAGGCCTTACCCGGCACCTCCTCGGAGGGTGTGGGTGCCTTGGAATCCCCCTACTACACCATCGACAATACGGAAGACATTTATGGAACCACTTTGCTGCCCTCGCAACGCTGCTACGTGGATCCCTGGGACCTGGAGAACTATGATTATGTGCGCAAGAAGATCGATGATGTAACCGTTGGACACTTGGGAGATGAACCGACCTACGGGACTGGTCACTCGTTGACCCCCAGCCCTACCTATGGCTATGGGGCGGGTATGTCGGCCACAATGCCACGCCCACACACTGAAACGCGTCGCGTGTCCCGCGCCCAGTGCCAATTGGAGTGCTGTGTGCCCCAAAGGAGTCGCAGGCGTAGCCGGAGTGCCCGCAAAGAGCCGCTTTATACGGCCCGTAGTGACATCTATGGGGCGCCCAGTCGCTATGAGGACTACATGGCCACCATGACCAGGGAGCTGCACCTCAACGATGGCGAGGAGGAGTATGGTGAACGGGAGGAGGTTCAGCCGGAGGACATCTATGGAGAAGAGCAGCGTCAACTTTATAATGGCTTTGGAGGTGAGTTTATAGATTTTTTTCTTTTATTTTAATTTTTATATCTGTTTCCCGATGAAAGGCTTCTCCAGTGCCAGCTCCACGGAACACCCCTCCTCAATCGGCGATGAGATGACGTATCCGGTGGCCCAGAGGAGGGCTACCACCTTGCAACGCCGCTCCGTGCCCAGCCAGGTGGCCAGGAACAACATCAATCCCATGGGCTACGGTACTGCCCCCCATCCGAGACGCAAGCGCAGCGGAAAGGCGGTGACGTCTCAGGCCACGCCTCCGCAGATCGATTTCCCCGCCCCACCGCCGCTTTCGCCCGCCTACGACTACTGCAATCCGTACGCTACACTGCCGTACTGCAGCCTACCGGATTGCAGCGAGTGCCAGCAGCAGGCCACGTCGCTCATCTACGCCGCCCCCTCGACCCTCTACGGAACACTGGGCGGTGGCCAAAGGGGGGCCTCGCCCCACTCCAGCGGCGGTGGTGACTCCTCGCTCTACTCGGGAATTTATGCTCGTAAATTCGGACTGAGCAAGAAGGGTCTGCTCCAGATCGACTATTCCTGCAGCTGGAACGATCTGGATCGGGTGATGCAGCGCCATTTTTGAAATAAAAAAGATAAAAAGGGATGCACTGACCATGGGTGCTTGGGTTAGGGTTAGCATGTCACGTTCGCATCCATTTTTTGTACTTAAGTCATCGTTCATACATACTACACTCACAAAAAAAACACACACACATTCACACAAGACCAAATAACTGAGTATGTTTTTCGTAGAACTATAGCTTTTCAATATTATTATTAACGAATAAATATTTGAAAGTAAAAAATAAAGTATAAATATGCAGGATATTTATGATATTTTGGGTGTGACATGTGCTTTCGTCCCTGGAAGTTTTCCTTCCCTTCTTAAAACTATCCTATAGTTCCTAAGTGACAAGCAATTAGAACTTCTTTTATTATTTTAATTATACAATTCCCCTTAAACTTATTCCACCTATTAGTTGAAGCAAATGGCATTTGGCCAGGAGGACATGTATAATCAACTAATTAGCCTGGCCCACTGCAGCCAAAAAACTGTCCTGGCACTGACATTATCCCAGGCGAACGTCATTTTAGTCTAATTAGTTGTGACGTCACGAATGCTTCTCTTTTTCGACAATTTGTTCCTGAGAACTAAAAAAGGAACATGAAAATGGTTTTAACGCCGGACTTTGATGAATGTTTGGGACATTTAAGGCTGACAATGAGATGTGGGGGAACAAAATGTCCCAGCAGGTGTATTTCTGTGGAGAGAGAGAGAAAGAGGAAGGAGATATGACAAGGTGTGGGTGTGGACAACTTTTTAAAGCACACTTTTTGGAGTTATTAGGAAAGTGGGGGAAAAACACATTCAACTTTTTCCACTAAATTGGAAAAAATGCAACTTTGGCTCGATTATCTTGGCCCTAGGTGAATATACCGTTATGTAGCTAGCTACAAACATACAAAGAAGAAAATCAATAAGGTAAATAAAACGGAAAAGATTTTCCTCTATCTCCTTTGCTTTTCATCTCATCCGACGCCTCTCAGTCCCTTGCTCTCTCCTCCTCTCTCTCTCGTTGAATGCGATTTCAATTTCTCAATCCAATTTACCTTTGCAACAGTGTGTACACACCCATTCCAACAGCAATACCGTACACCCATACCAGGAAAAAACACAAATACAAACACAAATACAAATACGGAATACGAACCAAAGTACAAATACAAAGCACAAAGTAAATCATAAAAAGCAGCAAATCTGAATGCACAAAAAGCAATGAGAAAGAAAAGGTTCCAAGTCGATGAGAGCAAACGAAAAAAAAAATATAAATAAAAATAAAACGGCATAAAAAACGAGGAGGAGGATTTTTCCTATGCACATAAAAGCGCAAATATTTGCGCAACATTTTCGTCGTCGTCGGCGACGTGGCGATAAAAATCGAACAAGAAAAATATGCAAAAATGAACACAAAAAAAAAACAGCAAAGAAGAAGAAAGGGAAATAAAAACGTCACAAGAATAAGCTTAGGGGAAATAAAAAAAATATGATGTGTATATTTGTGTGAGAGAAGGGTCCCTGCGTTTTATTTTTTGTGCCACGGATTTGCTTTTTATTATTGTATAACGTCAAACATTTGCATGCAGCGACGCCTAAATGTATGCCACACTTTGTTCACCAGCTGCCACCTGGTCCTCGCAATCGAATTTCGCACTCCACTTGCTCCCGCCTACCTCTCTTCACTCGCCACTTTTCTATTTCCGCCCCGGGCCACTTTTTGCATTTGCATTTATGTGCGGCGCCAATTCAAGCTGCCACGCCTTCAGCCTGCCCCTGACTGCTCCCGGGCGCATGCAAATCGCACCGAAAATATTTCGCACTTCCATGGAAGCGGAGTGGAGTTGGTTGCCACCTGGCCGCCCACCCACCTGCGATCCGTATCTTGCTGTGAACGTTCGCCCAAAAGTTGGCCTGAAAAGGTGCTCCCAATTTGCCAGTCTAAACGAAGATGGAAGGCCCCTATTGGCAGGACGATGTTCCGGAAAGCAAATATACAATCTACTTAAAGAATTTATTATAAAATTTCTATAATTTCTTTAATAAGATAATTTTGTAGAAATAAAGATCTTTAAAATATTAAAAAAAATATAGGTAAAATTAGTAAAAAGACTTCTTAGTCACTTAAATTAATTTAAAAGACAAAGCCCAATTCCCCTCGTTTTCATAAATTCCCGGAGATTTCGTTTATCAGAACACAAAGCCATTCCCCCAAATGACAGAAACTTCCTTTTTTCCACATTTTTTATTCGTTTTTTTCCCGATTTCCGGTTTTTTGTTGGCTGGTTAAGCTTCAGAACCGAGAGAACAGAGAAATTGAAGCAGAAAAGTAGAGATGAAATGTAGAAATTTGCGATTCGATGCTCCCATTCTCCAGTGCTGGCTTAAAAAACGGCAAAATTGTCTGCGACAATTGTAAGTCGTTTGCACAAATTGCAAGTTAAATGGATCCTTGTGCCACGGGGTCTGCCGCTCCATTTGATGGTGCCAGAACAGAAAAGGCAACGAGATGCATATACACTCGTAATGCGGATGACAAATGCAAATAAGTTTGGGCGGATTGGGCAGCTGACAATCAGCGGAGTATTATCCTTTTGGCCAATGGCAGGGGCCAGCTGGCTCCGGACATCCTTACACACAATGGCTGGGAAAAGCAAAAAATGGATTAAAATGGTCAGGTGCTATCTGCACTCTTGGCCTGTCTACCGAACTAGATACCGAAAATCTCATTTAAAGTTTCCATTTTCGGCATGACAGTCCAAATATAATTGTCAGAAAAAAGCACACACATATGAATGTGAAAACTTTAACTTAAAACTAAACCTGGCTTATCAAGCTTTATGGCCCACATAATATTCCATCTCTCTGTCACATATATGATGGAAAAGTTTTGAAATAAGCATCACAGAGTTGTGTGCTGAAAAAAAAGATGCAGATAAATGCCCTTATAAATTACAGGCAGCTGTCAGAACTCACGGTTATTTTTGTGTTTGTGTTGCAGTAGCATGCAAAACAACTTGAGTTAAAAATAAAACCAGGAGCCTGAAAACTTAATTAAACTTTTTGCTTTCTTTGAAATCACGAAACAAAACACAAAAACCCCAACGAGAAAGAGGAAAAGGAAAAGGAAAAAGGACATGCCAAACACAAACTACAAAACGCAGTCACTTACTCACCCACCATTATTGTGTGTGTAGTTGTGTCTGTGTGTGTGTGTGTGTGTATAAGAGTGTCTCGTTAAGCCGGCAACTCAAAATGGCGCCTGAAGTCCTGCCAGCGGTGCCTGGCTTGTGTTCTCTATGCAATTTGCCAGCCATTTTGCACCTTGCAATGAAAATGTTTTTTAATTAAAAACAAGAAAGAAAACTTTGCCGAAGGTTGTTGAGGAAATGACCAGAGTTTATAAACCAAGAGAGTACCCAGTACATCTAACAATAATACGGTTTAAGGATATTAAAACACTTAATCCCTAATATAGTTAAGAAAACAGTCTCTAAAAGGACATGATGTACGATTAAAATGTTTAAGTGCTAGTTATATACTTATTTAATGAATATTATTAAACTTAAAAATAAAAATCCTCTCATACTGCTTATATTAAGTATACGCCGGGTATGCCAGCATAAAAGACACCTTGGGGCAGACCAAGGTATGCCAAGTGTCTGACATTTAGCGCCTTTGAAAAGTGTTGCAAACAGCTTATATAGTACATATAAACATTTGCATACATATCCCTATGTAACTATGTAACTATCTATGTATGTATGTGCATGAATTTACATACATATATTTTGATGTATAAGACGACGGGCCCCCGGGCTGCCATTTGCTAATGAATAAGTTAATTTCATTCTGGCCGCAGCAGGGACAGGAAAACAGTAGCAGGAGAATGTAGCTACTATCCTGACGTTCTTTCGTGTTATTTATGTGGCCGCTGCCTGACTGTCGCCCATTTTAAAACCCTCAAAGTGGTCATTAGAGACTTTGGCTCAGTTGCCAGTTTCCACCCAGAAAGAATGGGCCATCGAGAAATGAGACACAAGGCGCGAGGGGCCAACACTGCGTATACTTAATTTATATACGACTATGTTTGTATATATTTAGGTCTGACTCTGGTCGATCCTCCCCTCCCATTCTGGCCCTGTTCGACTAATTCTCTAGCTGCACGTATTACAATAGGTTCCGGTAAAAGTGAACCAAACCCCCTATCCTTACTATATATATACGTATATCTAAATATATAGTGTTGCGTACGTGCACAGTGTTGCTGTTAATGCAAATTAAGTCTTTTGCAGCACAATATAGCACCAAGCGCCAAGCACCCGGGGTGCGGAATAGTTTAGAACGAAAGGAGGAGGAGATGGAGTTGGGCTGGCCCAGTGCCGCATTATGGCCAAAGTGTTGGCGTTACGTAAGCCCGAATCCATTAGTTGGAGAAGCTAAATTAAAATAAAGGACTCGCTAGCTGTGAGCTCAGCTCGACAGGATATACAAAGTGTTGACAAGTGTTTCAATTTTCCATCGATATGGCTTTGGATCCTTTTTGAAAAGGATTGTAGAAAGTGCATTTTCATGTTTACCTTGCCATGTCCTTTCAATTAAAAATGCAAGGGCATAGATTACATATTAGTCCTTTTCCAATATCCATCCATTTCTGAAATTTAGAAATATTTTGCAAATTAATGTCCGGCTAACAATGAATGACAAAAACAGAAAACAGCAATATGAAAGAGATGAAAATTGGCAAACAACCGGAGGACAAGTGCATCAACAGCATTTTTGCATTTGCTGCCAAGGCTAATTGACATGAATAAATGTTACGCAATCAGCAGGATAATAAATTCAATGAAAAAAGCGGGAATATAGCCGGGCAACATTTTCATTTTTGCCGACGACTTTGTAAGGAAAGAGCTACCCGCCATGGAGGTCTTAGAGTGTAGGTTGTGTTTCGCCCCAAAGGATACCCTATCTGTTATCCTGATAACTGAATTTCTTGGAATATTTATGCAAGTTCCTGTTTGTTTTGTAGAAGTCGTTCCTGCTTTATGATTCCTCCTTTTTGAGCTGGCTGTGAACTCCTTTTGAATGAGAAATTTTATGGCTAACACACACAAACTCACACATCCTTACATTCTCGTGCATATAAGGCCCAAACGTGACGGGTCCTGGCAGCAAATAAATTTTACACTACCACCGACGTGGCTCCTGTTGCAGCCTTATCTTCTCCCTCTTCATCACCATCCCTCCCCCAAGGATACTGGTTGGTCCTTTGGCCGTCTCTGTCTTCTCTTTTCTCATTTCGCTTTTATTGCCGCTTGCTACTGGTTCAGTGTCAGTGTGTCAAGCAGGCTGCGATGTGGAATAATTCGCAAAATGTCATTATTAGTTTGGATTTTGCACAACGCCAGAGACAGGGGGCGCCAGTGTGGAGGCGTGTGGGGGGCAAACAGGAGCAGTCGCACTCTTACACACAAAGAAAATGTATGGAGTTGTTTATATTGGTTTTAAAAATATTTAAGGATACTTTACGATTATTATTAGTAAATGTTATTATTAGATTTAAGCTTAATATTAATAATTCTAAATTATTATGAGAAGGTATACTTTCTCTCAGTGTTCTGACAAGCAGATACAACACTGTCACATGCCTTGTGTGTTTGTGGATATGGGTTGAATGATAATGCCGGCCCAAGGCTGTATTCCCATCTTTGTTCGCCCTCAGCTCTTACTCCCCCTCGTTCTCATCATCACCACCACCACTACCCTCACCCCTTACTTGCCACTCCACCCCCTTTACCCCCTTTTCAGTCGTACATCATCATCAGAGAGGCATCAGAGTAAAGTTTATTCGACTCTGCCCCCTTGTTATTGTTCCTACTCCTGCTGCACCTGCAGGACACGTAGGATATTCGCTGGGTATGGGACTGTTACAGGCACTGGCTGGATCTTTTTCCTCATTGTGTGGCCCATGCATAAGTAAACAGAGAAATTGGTTTCCCAGTCGCTGCCTGGCAACTACTCAGCCATTCATATATCAAATCATCCTACACAGGACCTCCCATAAGCTATAGGCCGTATGATGGATGGCGATTTCAGTAGGCTGGCATTATAATAAGCAGATTGTGGAGGGATCAGCCTGATTGACTGATGCCCGACCAAAATTTGCATTGAGGCCGAAAAGGAAGAAGGATCCACCCGAAATTAGTTGGAATCTTTGTGGGATTTGCATGAAAAAGCATTCAATTGAAATGGCAATTTATTACGGCCTGCCATCAAAAGTTAATTGAATTAAAAATACATACGACATCCAATCAAATATGCGGCACGAGCACACACAAGAAATTAACTAGAATCGACAATAAAAACAGCAGAAAATTTAAATCACCAAGCACTTTTTCCTAGATTTAATAGTAAAATATATTTTAAAATCCTCTTAAAATTGCGGAAACCGCTTGGAAACCCCCATTCGACCCCCTCCCAAGGCTATATCTTGGCCAATTTCCACCCGATTCTTGAGCGGAATACCTTACACGATTTGTGAATGGATTCCCTATCAGTCTGCATCAAAATCTGAGAACGAAATATTTTTTCAACTTTTCTTCAAATTTTCTGATGGGTCCCCTTCAAAATGTGGGAACCGCATAGAAACCCCCATTCGACCCCCTGCGAAGGCTATATCTTGGTCAATTTGCACCCGATTCTTGAGCGGAATACCTCAAACGATTTGTGGATCGATTCTCCATCATTCTGCATCAAAATCTGAGAACGAAATATTTTTTAAATTTTTCTTCAAATTTTCTTATGTGGGAACCGCATGGAAACCCCCATTCGACCCCCTGCGAAGGCTATATCTTGGCCAATATCCACCCGATTCTTGAGCGGAATACCTTAAACGATTTGTGGATCGATTCCCTATCAGTCTGCATCAAAATCTGAGAACGAAATATTTTTTCAATTTTTCCTCAAATTTTCTGATGGGTCCCCTTCAAAATGTGGGAACCTTGGCTAATTTCCACCCGATTCTTGAGCGGAATACCTTAAACGATTTGTGGATCGATTCTCCAACATTCTGCATCAAAATCTGAGAACGAAATATTTTTTCAATTTTTCTTCAAATTTTCTGATGGACCCCCTTCAAAATGTGGGAACCGCATGGAAACCCCCATTCGACCCCCTGCGAAGGCTATATCTTGGCCGATTTCCACCCGATTCTTGAGCGGAATACCTTAAACGATTTGTGGATCGATTCTCCATCATCCTGCATCAAAATCTGAGAACGAAATTTTTTTTCAATTTTTCTTCAAATTTTCTGATGGGTCTCTTCAAAATGTGGGAACCGCATGGAAACCCCCATTCGACCCCCTGCGAAGGCTATATCTTGGCCAATATCCACCCGATTCTTGAGCGGAATACCTTAAACGATTTGTGGATCGATTCCCTATCAGTCTGCATCAAAATCTGAGAACGAAATATTTTTTCAACTTTTCTTCAAATTTTCTGATGGGTCCCCTTCAAAATGTGGGAACCGCATAGAAACCCCCATTCGACCCCCTGCGAAGGCTATATCTTGGCTATATAATTTCCACCCGATTCTTGAGCGGAGTACCTCAAACGATTTGTGGATCGATTCTCCATCATTCTGCATCAAAATCTGAGAACGAAATATTTTTTCAATTTTTCTTCAAATTTTCTGATGGACCCCCTTCAAAATGTGGAATCCGCGTGGAAACCCCCATTCGACCCCCTGCGAAGGCTATATCTTGGTCAATTTCCACCCGATTCTTGAGCGGAATACCTTCAACGATTTATGGATCGATTCTCCATTATTCTGCTTCAAAATCTAGAAACAAAATATTTTTTCAATTTTTCTTCAAATTTTCTAATGGGTCCCCTTCAAAATGTAATCCTTACTGAAAGAAGTTTCGCAAAGTTGCGTTAAACTAGAATTTCCAGGCCTTTTTTGATTAATTGTAGGATTTCAATGGATAAACGGGCCGAAGGAATCAGTCCCTCCTAATCCAACCGAGAATCGATCGACTTTTGTGGCTGAATGGGCTTCGGGTCCACCTGGCCACAAGTGGGTGACAAATTCGGCTCGCCCACTAAATGAAATTACAGTGGTTAACTGCTCAGTCAGTCATTCCCGTCAGTCAGTCATTCACTCAGTTTGTCAATATAATGTACCATACATGTGTATCCTTCAAAGGCATGGAAGGGCGCGTGTCAACTTTTGGCATCTAATAAAGCGTATGGAGCGCTAAATTGGATTTGCATACATTATTGGTTCACATGTTGTTTTTGAAAGGAGGAGTTGGGCCGCCCTTAGGTCTTCCGATCGGAAGGACCTTTCTGTTTATTGGCGACGAAGCGTGAAAATTCCACTCATTTTGTTAAACTTGTTGCCACTGATCAGCCGGCGGAAAGCTTAGACAAAAGTCATGCCCCGAATGTGGCAGGATTTATTCAGATGACGTGTTTACATTTGATTGCCGTAAATGCGATTAAGCTGAGTGACTTCAAAGTGACTAAATTTGATTTCATGTTGCCTCGAAAGCGAAAGGAAATTGCCGGCAAAAAACGAACGTAGACAGATCCTAATTTATGCTTAATAAGACTCCAGTCGTAAATCTCCAAGGTAGGGTTGCATGTGTGCTCCGTT
The DNA here is from genome assembly GCF_017639315.1 of Drosophila ananassae. NCBI lineage: Eukaryota > Metazoa > Arthropoda > Insecta > Diptera > Drosophilidae > Drosophila > Drosophila ananassae. The sequence continues at coordinate 5,493,679 of NC_057929.1, read as the reverse complement.
GGGAGAGCCACGGTCATAAATAAAATCCTGTAAAATCCAAAAAATCCTTGCTACCCTGCCGGGTCCTGCTGCCCCGCGTTCTCTCCTTTTTCATCAACGACTGTAGTTGCATTTTAATGCCCTGCTCCGCGGACACTGAGCCTAGAGCCAGGCTGGAATGGAAAGGTCGACAGGACGCATTTTCTAGCGGTTACCCAGCGTACATCCTCTTGCCTCCCACGCTCCTGGGTCATCCGCGGGGGGCGGTCAGTGGCTGGGTTTGAAATTACGTACCAACCAGAGCAGCATCCCAAATAGGGAGATGGAGATAGATAGAACTGCGCTTGTTAGTGCCAGGATATTGCTGCCAGGCTCTGGCAGGATGGCTGAAATGAGATGAAAATATGGCTGCAGTTGGCTGGATGGCCATAAACATGTTACATGATCTGCTGTCAAAGGGCATAAAGGCCAGGGTTGCCAAGTACCCAGCTGCAATCCCAGGCCAAGATGCACAAAAATTAATTTGGGGCTTTAGGTTGGATTTTTGTGTTTCCAAACTACTTATGGTCTGTTTTTTTTAAGGTTTTTGAAGAGGAAAGAAAAATAACCAGTTATAAAAAACTATACTTTCCATATATTTATTAAAGCTATGAATAAAATGATGAAATAAATAATCAATAAAATAGACAAAAATGTTGTTTCCATAAATAGGCCTGATGTTTAATAAATTTAGTTATTAGCCTCAGTAAGTAATTAAGTTCTTATCAAAGTATCTTTTCAATTACCATTGCTTTTTATTCCTTCACTTTAGCTATGAAAGTATCGATTGATTAGCTAAGCTCGGCCTGCACTTGACAACCCATTAGGAACCCCTCCATATATTTTCCCAGTCCCGAGAGCCAAGGTCCGGGAAAAAAATCAAATTACTCCATTTGCATACGAAACAGAGAGTGGGGAATGGGTATGTATTATGAAGTATACACTGTACAGTGTACAATGTATATGCATAAATAGTTGACACCCCCTCCGGGCACCGAGCACCACAAGCACTCTTCCCATTGGAATCGCATTACGAGGAACTCGCTGTGCACCACGTGGCGTATGAGTAACGCAATGCCTTATTAAGCCACAAAGAACTTAATAGCAAGCTGGGACTGGGGTTACTGCGTAAAAAAACTCAACTGTGTTGGCTCCACCACCAAAGGCAAATTATTTTCGCTTGTTTAATCTTTATATTTAGTCGCATACAGTCTGTGCTGTGCCCTTATTGCTGTTCGACACAGAAATGTAAATGAAATTTACTAAACGAATTTTCTTGTTAAGCGGCCCAAATGGCCACGCCCCATGCCGAGCGTTTTTCGAGTGCAGCCGGTGGGCGGGGCAGGAGGAGAAGGCGTGGTAGGCGGGGCTGGTGGTTGTTCGTTGACAAGCCCTAATGCCTTTTCTGGCAAAAGCGACAAGCGACAGGCGACACAATGGCATTTCTGCATACAATGGAAGAAACTTAAAACACTTTAAATTTAAATATTTATTCTTTTTATTTGGCTATCATTTTTTCCCATACTCCAGTTTCATAATATTGAGTTGGAAAAGCTAAATTTGAATTTAAAACTACTAATATTTTAGATTTAAGTACTTTTATTTACTGGGGCTTGAAACTGTCAATAATATAAAATGCTATGTGAAAAAATCAACTTTAGAGCATAAATAAATAATTGAATAAAGTGACTATGCTTTTTATTTTTTTAAAGAATTTCCTAATTCACAAAAAATAAATATTTTAAATTATATTTTACGGATTTTTCATTAGAAATTTAAGACCTTATTATTAAGATAATAGGACCAAAAAGTAGGAAAGTAAGAACCAATGTTACCTATGTTTCATCGGCATTTCCGTATAATTTTTTTTTTAAGGGTAAAGCACTTTAAAAAGTGTTTTTTTTGGATTGGATTTGGATTTTTTTAGCAATAAACAGTAATTAAGAAGAATATTTATTTTTTTCGGTGTAACTATAGCGGATAGCGAATGGCTACCACTTGACAGCCGCAGGCTCAACATGCATACAAGTCCTTTGCCGCTGCCGCTACTGCTGATGTTGCCTTCATTGTTGTAATTGTTGTTTATGTTGTTGTTATTGGTGTTGCTATTGCTTTTCGTATGGTTGTTGTTATTGGAAGAACAACGCACACTTGGCTTGCCTTTTGTTTCACAAACAAAGCAAAGTGGGTGGCACCCAGAAAAGATGGGAGGCCATAACGGCAGCAAGCCATAAATCAATTGGTAGCGTAGAAAAATTGCAGAAAATTACTTGATATTTACGGTCACTGAACACACAATAGAGTCGACAGTGAATATAGCCACCCTCTAGACCCTCCTTGGGGCAGGGAAACAAGCAACAAGTTCTGTCCGGTGGCATCGGTGACACTCAGGGACAGCGACAGGACATTTGCTGGCTATAATTACACTTGTACCTTGCCGAGGGCCACATGTCGTATTAGTAATAAGTGCCAAGGCCAAGGGCGTCACACAAAAGGGTTTATTGTCGGCCACAATGGGCTATTTCAGGACGATATTTTTCATGACTTTAAGAATAGTTCTTTGGAAATTATTATTTTTGTAATCTGACGGATAGCCCCTGTTTAAGGACACCCCTGATCTCCATTAGATGCTCTAGTCTGTTTGTTTCTGTCCAGGAACAGACTCCCACTGAGGAGGAGCGCTTGGCATGGAAGCTCTGCCTGTAATTATTCTGTCATCCGAGGTGTGCCCCAAAGTAGGGAGGACTGGGAGCGGGAGGACACAAGCCAGGCGGCCAGCTGGCCTTGCCCTCTGACCTGGCGCCGTTGTTTATAGCCATTGTGAGCTGTACATGTAACGTAATTGCATTGTTGCCGTTGTAATTACAGGCAAACATGCAGTTAATTAAAATCATTAAAATGCCTTCTGCCGCCAAGCCACTGAGAGCTGAGAGCTAAGCCAAAGCCACCGACTTGAAGACAGCTGGCAGTGCTTTAATTTCCGTCGCCTCCCGTGACAGGCAGGATGTGCAGGCAGGAGCCCCCCAACTGGCGCCCAAACTGTCACAGAGTGCAAATTATTTTGGCTTTTTTACGTGCCTGGCACAGAGTCGAAAAAAATGGCCTGTAGCCTTTAGACTGTAGCTCCTCCTCAGACTGACGCATGTCGTCTGGCACGTTTTTTGTTTGGAATCCTTAAGCCTGGCGGAATCCATTGGCAACAAATACGCGTGGTTTGATTTTGATTAATGCCCCGAACAGTCGGCAAGTCAGGCGAATGATTTTAACGCCCTGCCAGCCAACATACCAAAGTGACAAGTTCGTGTAAATGTCAAAAAACATATAATATGTGTCAATCGGTGGAGGTTTGAGGGTCGCCGTGTCAACTGCAGACATGCCAGCCTTGTCAAAAAGTTAGCCAGGACACTTAAATTGTTAATCCCGTCGTGTTGACTTTATTCAAGGGTTCAAGGCAACTCGAACGGCACCTCATACGAATCATAAACAACGAGCAGGGCCTTCTGCAGCAGCGTGACTCCTTTCAGCTGTTGATTCAAATCACTTTCCAAACAAAAGAGGCCCAGCTCCATGCCGCACTTCGAACAGAATACGTTCTGGAACTTTTCGCCATTCGTTATCCGGATCTTGTCCTCCAGGTGCAAGTTGTAGGTGGTGGTTAAGAGGACATCGTAATGAGTCTCCCCCACTTTGCAGGACTTGTAACTTATGATATTTCCACATTTTAGACAGGCAAGGGCTACCTTGTAACCCGACATTTTTTGGATGAATGGAAAGTTATTACTCAGCCCACTAACTTGTTTTCTTTCTACTTGATACGATTAATTTAATTACTAAGTGCCTCTTAGATTTAATTCCCTCAATACCACAAATATCCTGGCAATTTTCATTTCAAAAATTCCATTTTGTAGCATGGAAATGGAAGGCAAAGAAAATTAACCAAGTTATTGGATAGTTTCAGGCCTCAGTCCCAGAATTGTTTCCCCTTCATTAATAACCGGAGCTATTGATGGCAAATCATTTGTGCTAAGTTGGCCCATCATTAAGGACGAACAATCGAAAGGCACATAAAGCATATTTTATGTTCATTGGCAAAGTTGATTACAAACCCAATGCCGTTCGTATTCATGGCCAGGGCACTATCCTGCATCCTGTTTCACTCTGCCTCTCTCCACAGGCTCCTAGATAATTAATGAGTTTAGTCTGGATGGGATGTACACTGTAGAGGATGGGCTACCTATTGGATACCGAAAGCAAAGTGTTGCCATCATCATCGTCATTTGTTTATGCGTGTCTGTTTGCAGCTGTTATTTTATTCAGGATCTCGCCTTGAAGATAATTTGCGCACGTGCTTCAGATTCCTTATACATATGTGAGTGTCCTTGTGTAGCCGGAAACAGAGTAGGATGCCATTTCCACCCCTGGCTTATATGCCCAAATAATTGCTAGCATTTGTCTTTCCCAGATAATAAAATGTATGTATCTACAATATAAACTAAGCTACCAATTCCAATTTCAAACTGGCGCCCTAGCAGTAACGAAGCTAATTAAAAATTTATTTCCTCCGAGTCGGAGTGCCACAAAGGTGTAATAACAAATCAACTAAAGTTGAGTGCGGTTTAGCCAAGAAAATTAATTGAAAGAAATAATTCAACTTTATGACTTTGCTTCGACATAGTTTAGACCTCAAATTGGAAGCTTTCAAGTCTGAGGATTAGGAACTTCTACGAAGGATAACGCTGGGATGTCACAAGTTCAAATTCCTCTAGTTTCCAAAAACTTTTCCTAAGTGGTCCAACTAACACAACAAATTAATGAAAAACCAAGCTAAGAATTCCCCAAGTTATCAGAGCCTTCGCTCTGGATTTTGTTTGGCTGCTCCATTTTCCATTTCCACATTTTCCATTTCCCATTTTCCTCCCTTCGAACCAAATTGATGAAAACGAAAATGATGTTGACTTCTGGCTAAAAAGGATGGGGGGGCGGCAGAAGGATAAGGCGAAGGCAGGACGATGCGGTTAGCGCTGCCTTTTTGGCCAAATAACACAGAAAACGGTGGCTGGCAAACAGAATGGGGAAAGCTTTTAGCAGATACTTTACGCAAATCCCATGGGAAAACATTGGCCCACTTTGGAGGAGGCAAAAGTAAAGGAAAGTAAAGGCGAGCAAGGAAGCGAAGCAGCCCCATCATTAAAAGTTAAAAAGGATTTTCAACGGATTTACGAATTTGAAGCTCAGCCCGAAAGACAAACAAAGCCATCAATTTACATATGCTAGCAGGTCAGAGGACCAGACTCCTCGACTCTCCCACGACACACACTCACTTCTACATACATTCACGAAACAAATAAAAAAAATAGAACAAAAATTTAAGATGCGCCACAGAGCGCCGCAAAATATGCAACTAACTGGAAGGAGGAGGAGGAGGAGTACTGGGGCCGTTGAAACAAAGCCAGGCCAAGACTGTCAAGTAGTCGTCGTTCTACATCCACCGCCTCCTTATGGCCCCATGATTTCCACTTGTAGTCCTCGTCGCAAGGACCTTGAGTTGTGCCTTCGTTGCCTTTTGCCTTTGTTGTGCTAAACTTGTGGATTAGCTAAATGCAGGCGAGGCATGCCACGGCATGCAGGCGACTTTATGCCACCAAAACCCACTCACTACCCTGCCACCACTGTCACTCCCACACCGCTGGTAGAGAAGAGACGCCCACTTAAACCTAAACATTTCGCCTTGTTGAGTTTTTATGAGCTGCTCATGTTGGCGTTTCACTTTTCTTCCATTCCAGCCTGCTCTTTCATTTACTTCCACCTGATGTTCAGCTTATTTTTACCTGTCCCTGGAGCTCAGAGCTCACAGAGCCAAGGTGATGGCTTGGTTTTCTTATATTTTATTTCCAGTTTTAATGACAGTAATGTGTTATTATTACTTGGATATATTCCATGTATTCCAAATATCTAACCTTTAAACTTATTTCGACCTTTAGTTAATTACATTACCTTGTCATTCGTGATATTCCGTATTGCGGAATGCGAGGTCATGGATTGCTTTTGAGACTGCTCCCGTGAGTCCTTGTCCTTATCCCTCCCTACCCAGAGTCCTTGCTGTCAATTGAATGCATTTAATTAAAATACATTTGGACACAGCTCACGAGATTCAATACCCATCTGTCGCCTAATGAGGGCCCTTTGATGACCTCCGCATTCCTCACGCTTCCATTCGATTGCCTGGGCAGGAGCAAGGATCCAAATCACTTGAATGCAATAGGCCGGAATAATTTGAGAGGAGAGTGGACCGAGAGGTCCCTTGGGGTAGCCCCTTTGGAGAAGGCGTACTCAATGGGGCGTTAATGAAATAATTAACGCATAAATACAATTTGCTGGTCAGAGTTCAAGGAAACAAGGACGTCGGACCAGCCGCTCAAAGGGCCCCCGCTCAACCAAAATTTACCACAACTGCTACAAAGCCATCAATTTGCTGGCCATCCTACTCTGAACTTTGAACGCCACAGTTCCCCCCTCCGCTTTCGAGGCAGTGAAGCATGCAATTTGCTGGCTTATTTATGGGGCCCAAGATGGTCACGCCGAAGGAAGACGGCCAACCGCCCACCCATCCGACCATCCGACGGAAGTGGGAGCCAAACTTTTGCAAAATAAAAGTTTTCCGCTATTTGATTTGTTGGTCATTCGGTTTTCCAGTTTAGCCCAAAATCTATTGACCCAAACCCGAGGAAAACCAGTTAAAAGTATTTCCCACAAAAGCTCCAGAGAGATATCCTAATATATACTATATATATATATATTATATACCCACTGACAATAAAATTCAGCAACTGTTTGCCTTGCACATCCTGCTGCGCTTTTGTTTGTCGAGCAGCGAAAATTTACAATTTGCAGCACAGGATGTTCGTCCGTTGGCCAGGATGCGCTAGAAATGGCTGCACTTCCTCTTTCCTTTGCTGCTTTATGCCACAAAACTCTGGGAATTTAAGGACCAACGCTTAACGCCTTTAAGGTAACACATGCTCTTTGTGGCAGACAACCTTTTTGTTCTTTTTTTGTTTTTTTTTTTTGTCTAAGGACACCCCTAGAATTCACGTTTGATGTGTTGGCCAGGATTGTTTGGCCAATCAAATGAGTGGCTCTAAAAATACCCAGGCCCGGGCCAGAATACCCATTTCACTTGTCAAGAGCAGAGATACTACACATGGACGTGGACGTTCCCATTCCCAGTTCACCAGTTCCCAGTTCCAGGGGTTTCAAGCCTTGTAGTGGTTTGCGGCATTCGTGTCCTTTGTAAGGATGCACAGACAAAAAATTTATACAACTAAGCAGGTGGAGTCTGTAACTTTTGAAGTGTGCACTTGGAATAATATTCTATAGTCTATTTAAGTGAAATATCTACAAATCATATGGTAATTTAGAGAAAAAATATGATAAAAAATATATAAAATGAAAAAATATAAAAAGAAACAATTTATAAAATAAATATATATTATTTTCAGTGTAAAAAGAAACCGTTTGCATGAGCTCGATGGCCGGCAAGCAAACAATAAACATTATTATGACTGGCACTGTCCGTATCCAAGTGCCGGGCACTTTATGCTGACTTCGAAAGGGAAAGGAGATGGGGTCGGATAAGAGCCGTAGAGTCCAGAGACCTGAGCCCAGTGTTCAGAGTCCGAGACCGAGTTAAGAGGCTGGCTGGACCATCTCCGACATAAAGTTTCATGACGTTAAGTGGATGATTATTTGCGATTACATGACGGCCGCCAAGGCAGGAACACGGATGCGAATGCGGGCACATCCTTGATATGCGAAGGACACTGGCCACACATCGCTGGCTTTTGCTGGCGATTTAATGAAGGTCCTTTCGGTGTTTACTGCCTCTCCTTTTGATTTTCCCTCCATCGCAGATGATTATGTGTTAATGTTCATTGCACGCGTATATTTTTTTATATCGATTGCCAAATTGGCTGCTAACAATTGATGTATGACGGCAATTACAAAACATGCATTACTCATCCAGTCAGGCGGGTCCGAGTCCGGGTTCGGGTCCGGGTCCGGGTCCGGGTCCGGGGTCCGAGTCCGGGCCAAAAGTTTCCTCATAAATGCGACTCGTAAATCTTTGTCGATGCTTACAATAGTTCTCTTTTTTTTTCAATGCAATGTGAGGGGGGGCTAGGATCCTACCAATCGAGGCATTTCAGCAACAGCCAAAGCCATAAACATGGGTCACTATTGTCCACCATGGATGCGCGACCACAACTGCGACTGCGACTGTGGTTTGGGGATATGGTTGCGGATGTGTAAGATGGGGTGGCTACTGATGGCGGATGCTGTTTTGGAATACATATGTATGTATGTATGGGGAAATGTAAGGCACAAATGTAGCTGCTGGCCCAGTTTCAGAAAATCAAATACCATCCAGGCTCTCTTCACATTAAAGTTGAAAGTCCTGCCTTTAAGAAAATCGATAAATTACTCATTTCCCTTCGAAGTTCTCACAAAAAGAGAAAACAGAATCCACTTAATTTTAATTTACACCCGAAGTTCGGATAAATCATGGCCACGTCATGCATAAATTTCACGATGAACAATGGCAAGAAAAAGTGTCTGTTCGTTGTTGCCTTTCTTCTGTCTGTTATCGATGGCAACAAGACCGATACTGACAAGGATTCTGGAGGATACCAGGACAAAAGAATCCGCCCCAATTAAACGGATACAGGCCGTACTATACTATGTACATGGATTAAATGGAATAGACATGTTTAATCAGTTTCAGGTTCAGTATTTCCACTTTTTTTCCACTCTGGCCTCCTATAGAAATGAAATGTAATCTTGGTCCTTCCTGGGCGTCGTTTGTCTGCCGCGACGACGCTTCAATTTAAGAAATTAATGCGAGTTTCTTCGTTTTTTTTTTTTTCTTCTTCTGTTCTTTATTTTTACGGCTTGCCAGCGGGCGCGGCCAATAAATCCACGCCTCACATGCCCCCGCGGCGCGGAGATAGACCAGGCAGCATGGCAGATGACCTGGCTCCGGAGCTTGCCCCACCCGAAAATTGTGCCAAGCCCCGGGTTGGGCCTCCAGGGCCTCCTGGGCCACGGTAACGGATGCGGCGCACAAAAATTCTGCCAAAAAAAAGAAAAAAATTACCTTAAAAGGAAAAAATTTGTACTTGGGACAGGCCAAGTCGCGTATTTGATGCGCTATAAATGAATAATTTAGTAAAAAAGTAAATTTAAAGCAAAAATAAAAGGGAAAGATGGGCCATCAACAAATTTACAAATGACTGAAGATGTTTCTCGGGGCCACAGGGCGTATGAGTAATGTGGCAGAAAGACTTAAAGGCTTAAGAGGTTTACTTTTTAAATATTTAAGTTATTTTGTGGAATATAGTGACTGTATAGACAACTTTTTTGATTTTTTACTTTGGTTATATTATTTGTTTATATTCTTTAAACCCCTCTATTCATGTAACACATGTCGTATACGTAATATTGATTTTATTATAAAAAAAAACTTAACATTTCATCGACTTAAGATCCTCCCTTTGCATTTAATCAAAGAATAATATCTGCTATAATTTCGTAATTTATAGGAATATTTTATTTACGAGAATATTGCGGCTTATGTGTATAAGTTTAAGAGCTCGTTTCAAATTCCACTTTTCATGCAGGTCCTTTTTATTGCCGTGCCTGGCATTGTTGTTGCTCTTTAATTGCGGACTCCAGGGCGCAGGCACTGGCACTGCCACTGCCACTGGCACAGGCATAGGCAGCGTTTTTACGGCCTTTTGTACGGATGCCGACGCCAGCCCGAGGTCAGGGGTGAAGGAGCGATAAGGAGGCAGGCGAACAGTGGCTATAAAACAGACAAAACCGACCCGTACCGACCCCGGGGTGTGGGGCCGTGCAACGCCACCACCCGCGGACGAATCAGTGGGTGGCACGTGTTCTGGGAGCACGAAAGTTTTTCAATTAGTTGGCCGGAGAGGGAAAGTTGCTGGTAGAGAGTCAGGGGAGCAGGACCATGGGCAGGCTTCATTAGAGTTATTTGCTGGACGATTTGGGAGCTTTTTCATATGGACGGTTTAGGCAGTCAAGTAGCGTTATTCCCTTGTTTTTCCTTAATTAACAAGAAATCTGACCAAATCCCGCCCCAAATAGACAGGGAAATGCTCTACTTTATTAGCATTGATTCCAATAATATTATGCCAGATCCCGTTGCCGTTCAATTAAGTTTTCATATAATTGACAAAAGCGGAAATTGACTTTGCTAATTTCCGTACAATCTGTCACTTTACCCTTGTCCTATATATATGTAGATGTAGTACATTATGTATTTGGATTAGTTAGTGTCCGAAATGTGTCCCGTTTTTCGGAGGATCTGACAACAAACCGATAGGAAAACATTTCCATCAATCTGAGGGTTGAACCCTTGCCTCTGGAATTTATTTGCAACTATTTGGGGAATGTTACGTATACGGAAAATTAACATAATTACAGCATGCAACCCTTTTTTGGTTTGGTTGGGGGGGGGGGGGGGGGGGGGGGGCAGGTTGGCAGGTAGTCATGACAACGCCCAGCCCCCTTAAAATGAACCCCCAAAAAACCCCAGCATCGTAATAATTTCTTGCATTTGGTTTTTACGAGGAGACAGAGATAGAGACAAATGGAGGATGGTGTGTAGTCTTACCAGCAAGCCGAACAAGCCGAGAAAATATAAAAAAAAGAGAGAGACCCTCAACCGCTCGATCTCCCCACGCGCAGCGCATAAATTTATTTGTTAAACAACCCACTGAACCAGGCGGTGGGTCTGGTTCGGGAGCAGTGGTTAACTGGGAACGGGATTCTGAGGATTGCTTAGGGGTGCTTAGGGGGTGGCAGCTCCAAGCCCCTGGGCTCAACCGCAACCCAGCTGCTGCTCATCAAAGTTGCATGGGTTGGAGAAAGGTGGTGGGTGGGGGAGAACCGCTGGCGAAAGTAAAACCAAACAAAGCATGCCAAAAATTATCTCGGTCACTTTTCAAATACACGTTCTCTGCCTTCCCTTACTTTCCATTAAAGAGGTTTTAGGGTTTGAGGGTTATGCACTGAAAAAGAAAGCTTAACTTTAATAGTTTTTATTTATTTCATACATTTTTATCATATTTCTAAACTATTTATTTAAGTACTAAAAAGAAAGCGATAGCTATCGGATAGCTATGTACTTTTTATGTAATTGGCTTATTTGTTTCTAGATCCAATTCCACTTCAATTAGTATAAATAAGGCAATGAAATGCCCAATTGAATTTGATATTTTTACAAAGATATCTTCCCTTTTTTTTAGCTAAATGGAAATTTAATTAGAGACCAATCGTTTATTTATAAAAAGTATCAATTTTCGGGAAATTGATATCGGAGACGATTTTTCCTGTGCAGGGAAATAACGGATCCGCCGCCACTCTCACCACAGATCCGCTTTGTTCCCTCCGCTCGAGAGCTGGAGACCTCCATTCCATTCATGGGGTCAATGGTTTTCGTCTCGTGAATCTGCTACCCTAATTTTCTGTTGGGGACTTTTTCCCACCCACTTTCAAGTTTTTAAGTATATGTATAAACTGTTGTTGAATACTACTAACCAACCACCCCAGCCTTCAGCCCTCTCTGCTGGCCACGTTGACAACACTGTTTACCTAATGTACCGTTAAGCTGCGCACTTGATGCCGTTGTCTTTGCTCTCTTTTTAGTCCCTCCGCAAGAAGGCAAGGAAATTATTTTCTTTATTTTAGGGCAAAAGCGAAAAGTTCGAGACTCCGACTTTAAAGTATTTAACAATATATGTATATATACAGGAGAGTTTGGAAAATGTATGCCAGCATCGAATTTAAATTGCTGACTGGCTTACTGGACGAACTTTGGCAGCCCGTAAAAGTTTTTTCATTTGCCCGGGAAAAACAACAATAATGGCAATGAGCATGAAATCATAATAATAACCGAGAGAAACAAAAGCGAAAAAGTTGTAAACTTTGTTGCTGCTGTTTATGATGTCCTGGGGCTTATTTAATCGATAATACCAAATGATGTCCCGAGACATAAGGCGCAGTATCGTAACTATGGGCCTGGTTTCAGTTACCTGCGGAATTTTCAAAGGAGGATAGATAGTGAAAGAGGGCTGGGGCTGAGGCTAGGGCTGGAGCTGGGAAAGAACCTTGACTGGATTAAGGCGAGGCGGCTGGGGGAATAAGCGACAGTAAAGGGATTTCATTGCCGTCACTCAGCTCGGCAAGGTGAAATTTCCGAGCATGGCGAAAGGCCGACAGGGAAAACCTTCGCCAGCTTCACACGCATGCCACGCCTAATGCACTACCTCCGTCCCCTTTGGCTGCTTTCCACTGGCAACCCCTTTTAGCAGGTTAAGGTCAGCAGCAGCAGCAACAACAGAAGCGGCAACAGCAACAGCAGAGGCAGCAACGTTTGCCGCAATTTTATGCTGCAGACATCTGCATTAACAATGGCAATGAAATGCAGTCAGCACCGAGAGCTGGGCAGTCCAAAGCAAGAGATGAACAGGAGAAAGAGCTGGAGCTGGAGCGGGAGCAACCTCCGTCCGTGTCGTTTAGCCGTAAACGGATTTATAGCAGCTGCTACATCTGCTGCAGCTTTTTCCTTGAAAGTGGGCGGCATTTCAAGGGCGCACTCCTGGCACTCGTTTATGTTGTCATTATTTTTAATCCGACATATTCCTTGGTGGGCTATGTGGGGAATTAGCGCACAGGCATTTGCTTTAAATGCCGGGAATTTGTGTTTCACTAAAAGAATAACTACAAGAGCAAGCCACAAAGGCGCATCTCTTCTCCTTCTTTTTTGTCCCTTGGCTAAGGATGCTGCTCAAGTGGTGCTATAGAAAATATTTCTTGGCTTCATAGGGAATCTTTGTCAATGTCAGCCATTATGAAGGTCAATAGCTGCGACAAACTATATGAATCAGCAATAACCAAATTGGTCGAGAGAATAGACAAATTAAATTGAAAAAGCTTTTCCACCAAAAAAGGTTACTAAGTTAGATTTATTTCTGAGTTAGTAGACTTACTCTTTCATCGCTGGCAACTGCTGAATACATTTTTTAAAGCTCGAAATATAAAATAACAGTATTTAGCCATTTTTATTTGAAAATAACCGTACATTAGTATTTCCCACTGTGCAGCAACACTATCGCCACCTAGCGGTAAGGTTTGCTTCTATTTTCGATAAATGCTTAATAACTAAAGTTAGTCACTAAACGAATAATTACTTATATGGGAATTAAGAAGTTGTGGTTACTATTTTAACCTTTTAAAATGCATAAATTCTTAGTTATTTTTAACGAGCTTTTGTTCTTTTCCATATTTTCTACATGGAATTTTTATCGATACTTAACAACATTGATAGATTATTGTCCACAAGCAACGGTTCATATTAAGCACAATTTGCTAAACATATTCTTTTATAATGTAGTTTTAAATATGGATTTCCTAGAATTTGTTATCTTTTATTCATCTTCGCGTTAAAAAACAATTCAATTTTAAAAAAGAGTTGCCAGTACTGTGTTGGCCTGCCAAACATCGATGTTATCGATGTTGTAAAACCAACGATGTTTCTCTACCTCACATCTCTAAGTCTTTCTTTCTTTTTTTCAACATGGCTGATCAGGTAAGGTTTTCAAAAACGCGTGAACAATAAATGAAAATAAGGCAATGAAGCAAGGAAATTGCGAAATGGAAATGTGCAAGTAAGTTATTGCTTGCAAATCAATGGACTGGACGGTGAAATATTCTGGAAACAATTCCAGGGAGTCAAAGCAGATGCGCCCTAACCCTACTTTTGCACATGCTGTCTCACAATGTGTACACGAAATGTATATTCCAGCAAACCGAACGAGCCTTTCGCAAGCAGCACGCGGTGGTTGTGGTGCGCCGCAAGAATCCCAACTTGAAGAAGCGGCCGCGCTTCTATCGCCAAATTGGCCTGGGCTTCCGAGCTCCGGCCGAGGTAAGAGATGCGGAGCAAACCGTTCTAATGTTGCGTCCCCCCGTTTGTTTCCATTTCATTGCCCCTGCACGCTGATTGTTGTTCCCGCCTGGCCAACGTATTCCACCTGAACCCGCCTGCCACCCTGTACCCGGTTCCAAACTAACCAGAACGAGCGCGCCTTCCAAAAACAATTCGGTGTGAACTTGAACCGTAAGGTCAAGCCCGGCATCACCAAGAAGAAGGTCCTGCGCCGTTACCGCGATGTTGGTCTGGGCTTCAAGACCCCCCGTGAGGTGATGCTAGAAACTCTCCCACCTGAGCGCCATTTAATTCCCTTACTAATCTTATGGTTTTTCTTCCAAATAGGCAATTGATGGCACCTACATTGACAAGAAGTGCCCCTGGACCGGCGATGTGAGGATTCGTGGCCGCATCCTGACCGGTGTTGTCCGCAAGGCTAAGATGCAGCGTACCATTGTCATCCGTCGTGACTACCTGCACTTTGTGCGCAAATACAGTCGTTTCGAGAAGCGTCACCGAAACATGAGCGTGCACTGCTCGCCCGTCTTCAGGTAATAATATGGATTTGATAGATTAATTATTAACTATTCTTTGATGATAAAATCATGACGGTCTTCATAAAACAAATTGCTGAGGAACCTTGACTCTTTTCACAAAATGTGAAAATACTGACATTTACATATACAATAATTCCTTTTATTTTGATTATAAATAATATGAATTTAATGTATTTTCTTTATTTCTATTGCAGGGATGTTGAGCAAGGCGACATTGTCACCATTGGTGAGTGCCGTCCTCTGTCCAAGACTGTTCGCTTCAACGTCCTGAAAGTGAGCAAGGGCCAGGGATCCAAGAAGAGCTTCAAGAAGTACTAAATGTTGCGGACGACTATTCGGAAAAGTTCATATTTGTAGCATTTATTCTTTTTGAATAAAAGTAAAATGTAAATTTAACCATTCTTGTTCCGATTTTAGTTTTTTTTTTCAGGCATTTTCAGGATTTAGCGCTCTTCATTTCCCCAAAAAGGTGTGTATTTAAAGAAAATGTTTATTAATATTTGAATTTGGCATTCTGATGATAAAATCATGACGGTCTTCATAATACAAATTGCTGAAGAACCTTGACTCTTTTCACAAAATGTGAAAATACTGAAAATTATCAAAAGAAATGTTAAATGTTTAAATAACTGATGAAAGTAAACTAATAATTTATTTATATTTGTTGCAGGTTTGAAATCTGAGACCCAGAAGACTTAAATGGAATTTATTTTTGAATTTATATTTCAATTTAAATAAAAAATTAGTTTTACTTCCCAATTATAAAGTTGCGTTTATTGGGGGGTTACTGTTTTCCAAATGGGTTAAAGCATCTTGCTTATCAGTCAACTTATTTATTTGCCTACCACAAGAATAAAATTATTTTTAGCTTTTCGGATATTCATTATTCGCGCCAAGTTTTCATACTTCCAGTATTGTAAAGCTTTTGAAAAGTTCACACTTGGCACTTGCCAATTACTACCTGGTAACACTGAAAAGGAAAAACAACAACAAAATGGAAACTGGACCAAACGCAGAAATTGGTAAAATTTGATTTATCATTAATTCCAACCAAAACACAGTATTGGATGGCATGGTTGTAGCTAGAAATGCAGTCGGGCTTAAAATCTTTAGAACATTTGAATAAAATGAATAACTATTTTGCCTGCAGAGCTTCTGGAGCGCGTTCTCCTGCGTCTTGGAAATGCAGACTCCGATGAAAAACTGGAGTCTACGGTGGGAAAATTCTTGGCCCCCGTAATCCTGAAGATGAACTCGCCCCACACCGCAGTTCGCACAAAGGCAAGTAATCTGGTCTGGCCGTGACTAGCTAGGAGATTTCTACCCCTTCTCCAACAGTGACGCTGCAAAATTTGGCTGAGTAATGTAATGAACCCTTTCCGTTGACAGGTCGTGGAGGTTCTGACCCACATAAAACGACGCCTCTCCTCCAGAGGACAGGTCCAGATCCCCGTCGAGGCACTGCTGGATCAATATGCCGCCGAGGACAGCAGCACCTTCCTTAAAAACTTCGCCATCATATTCATCGCCATGGGATTTCCGCGTCTTCCGCTGGAAGAGCAGACCGCTTTGGCAAGCAAAGTAGTGGGCAGCGAGAGTAAGCTGGAAAACTACCAGGACAAATTGTTTTCGCTGCTGCTGCCCATTCTGTCAGACATGAAGATCCCAGACGATCCGGCTAAGCGTTCAAAGCTTCTGGATCTTGAAACCAAGCCAATCATTGGTGCCAACTTTCTCTCCCTGCTGCAAGATGTACTCCTTCTCCCATACGGCATCACACAGGACCAAGAAGTTCCTCCGGGCCTCAGTCCTTTCAGCTTTAAGCGAATCATTGCCAATAACTGGCGTGCCGAAGATCTGGAGAAGGTTAAAAAGGGAATTGTTCGTTTCCTTTGCGGCAGCGTTTTTACGGATGTGCAAATCTTTGTGCCCCTGGTGGTGGCATCTGCAGATACTCGCTTCAGTGTAGCCACTCCAGCGATCGCGGAGTTGAGCAAACTTTGCACTATGCTGGACTTTAGCAACCCCGCAGTTACGGCTCCTCTGTATACCCTCTTTGCTGGGAACCAGAACAAGCTGACGGATTACCAGACGAGGCCATGTTGCGCCAGAGTCCGCCAGAAGCTGCTTCAATACCTCATCAAATGCCGCGGTAAGAGCATCAACGTGACCAAAGGCCTCCAGGTTATCTTCGACGGTTTATTTGGAACCAACACCAATCAGAAATGCAAAGTGCTGGCCCTGCAGTTTGTGGAACTTGTGCTCAAAGAGTAAGCTTAGTATTTTACCTTTTTTTTAGCAAAAATCAGACCATTATATATACATTTTTGCAGTGGTCCCCATGAATTAGTCTCCAAAGTATCGAAAGTAATCTTAACCGGCATCACCAAAGTCATTGGACGCGACTCCACCGAACCAATTGATGTACAGAATGCCGCGTATTCTGCATTGGCCCAGCATGCCCGCAGTTTTCCTCAGGATGTCAGTCAGGATCTAAAGCTGGTACTGGGGTACTTCAACAATCTTGCCAGTAGCGCACCCGAACTGCACTCATCCATTCGGGAGGCGCTCGTCTCCATGGCCCCAGCTTTTGCTTGGAAAACAAAAGAAAAAACTGATGCGATGGAGATAGATGAGGATACCGATCCGTCCGCTGTTAAGTTGGACGGACAGCAGCATCTGCTTTTGGCCATGCTCCTGGACAATGCCGAGTCCAAGATCCAAATAGTCCAAAATGTCACAAGCGTGTTTCTCACCAGCTGTTATCCCGAATACTATGCTCCTGCCAGATACTTGTTGCTTCTTATTGCAGGAGAACGGTAAGAGGGACTGAATTTTAAACAAAAATTAATTAATGAACTTTTATTATGTTATTTTAGAAACTCTCTTCGTGAAAATGTCACTTCATTTCTGTATGGAACCTCAAAGAAGGATCACGTCAACTACAATATGCTGTCCTCCATTGAGCAGGTCGGAAATCGCATCAACAGTGAATCTATCAGTGACTTCAATCACCTGTCTCTGGAACAAAGACGAGTAGTACTACCCAGCTTCACAGTTATGATGGCGCATGTCCACGATATGGCCAACAAGCGTTTGAAAAAGAGCAACACCTGCGTCACAGTGGGCCGCACCAAGCTACCCTACAGCTTGGAGGTGTACGAGGAGCTCCTTGATTACCTTCGTCTGTGTTTGTGGTACTCGGCGGGAGTGGTTTCTGCTCCAGGTGACGAGAAGTACACCCAAGACCTGCGCAACTACATTAAGTTGCACTATGATGAGGAGGAAGGCAATGCCTTGAACCAGTATGTGCAGTTTGTTCAGCGCGGAGTGGAGGCCAAGAGAAGTAAGTGAGTCACATTGTAGATAAATGAAACTTTATTTACATTTTCTTTCTTTAGGCGAGTCTAATCTTATTTGCTTGTATGATCTGCTGAATGCCGCTCCGGAACTGTTTGCTGCCAAGCAGCTACATCTCTTAGAGCCCCTTGGTAACTCCTTGAAGGATGTCTCCGAGACCATGCGCATTCATGTTGCTCAGGTTTATGGCATTCTGTGGGCCTTCGGGCTGTCGGACGAAAAGTTCGATGAGGAGCTCGACGATTGTTTAAAAAATCTGTCACAAAAGACATTGGAGCACAAGCATGGCTGGCTCCTGGTGGTGGGACACACATTCAACCGAAAGATAGCAATGCTCAAGCAGTCTCAAAAACCCAAAGACTATGCGACATGGCCGCAGTTTGTAAATGCTGTTAAAATAATCTGTGAGTTCTTATGATTTCTAAAAGAAATGTTTAAATAATGGTTGTCCTCTGAATTTTAGCAAAAACTCTGTGCGAATCCCAATGGCTGCTTGTTTCGGCAGCAGTTAAATGCATTTCCATGATCGGCAAAGCTGTGGAGATTCCCAATGTAAAGGTTGAGATTCAAGTGCCCAGCAACGATGCAGATGAAGACGAGGAAATGACGGACTATAAAAGCATCGACACATCAACCAAACTGCTCATCTTTGGCGTTGTATTTCAACTTCTGAGGAGCTCGTCAGCGCGCCAAAAAATCAGGGAAGACGCGGCCAGGTGCCTGGGTTATTTGGCCATCGGGGATGGTGAGCACTTCACAAAACGCAATCTGGAAAAGTTCCTCACGTTGGCTAAGGAGCAAAAGGATGCGGCACTGAACATAGCCATCTCGGAGGCCATCGTTAATACGCTTTGTGGCTATGATGTGAATAAGGGACAGCCCGATGAAAAATTCGTAAATGTCCACTTCAGTGATGCGGACTTTGAGGAGTTCCTAAACTCCTTGATCCGTAAAGTTACGGAACCCAATATTCACTCCCGCCAGGCTATATCCGTGTGGCTACTGGCTGTGGTGAAGCATTGTAGCCAACGGCCGGCTATCCTGGCTAAGAAGGAGCTGCTGCAATTCGCATTCACGGAGCTTCTATCAGATGATAGCGGTGGGTTTTTTAATTTATTGATGTATTTATTCATTGACTAACCTATTGACGTTGTCCTGCGTAGAATTTGTACAGGATGTGGCCTCACGAGGCCTGGGACTGGTCTATACCCTTTCCGATTCCACCAGCCAGACGGATCTGGCTAATTCCCTGCTGGACCAACTTATTGGAGGCAAACGGAAAGTCAACCAGGTCGCGCCGGAGACTGAACTGTTCGCTGAGGGCATGCTGGGGAAAACGCCAACAGGTGGAAACATTACAACATACAAGGAATTGTGCTCCCTGGCCTCAGATCTCAACCAGCCGGACATGATCTATCAGTTCATGCAGCTGGCCAACCACAATGCCACCTGGACCAGTAAGCTCGGTGCAGCCTTCGGATTAAAGACACTATCCGCTGAATCCCGACAGAAGATGCAGCCGTATCTGGGTAAAATAATTCCTCGTCTATACCGCTACAAGTATGATCCGACACCCAAGATTCAGAACTCCATGATCTCCATTTGGGACACCATTGTGAGTGACTCCAAGGAGGTCACAGAACGCTACTACTGGGAGATCCTGCGCGAACTTCTCGACAATCTAACCTGCAAGGAATGGCGAGTCCGTATCGCCTGCTGCTTGGCTGTGAGGGATCTGCTGAAGCGTTCCAATGGCCTCAAGTTGCGCTCGGAAGAGCTGGTGCGTGGTGGAAAATCCGCCGATGCTATGGAAGTGGACGAAGTTCCCGAGCCAGAGCTAAAGGAGCTATGGTTCCAACTGTTCCGGGTGATGGATGACATTCATGAAGGAACAAGAGTGGCGGCCCACGGCACTGCCGCTTTCCTGAGCAAGCTGTGTGTCATTGCTGCCTCCGCGGATCATGGAAAATCTGGCACAGCAGTAGCTGCCTCCATACTTCCATACCTATTGGATACTGGGGTTGGGCACAAGGTGGTCGAAATTCGAAAGGTAAGCATCAAAACCATTTCCGATATGATCGATTCCTCGGGCTCCCTGATTGCTCCACATCTGGCCACCTTGATTCCCTGCCTACTGCGCGCCACTGGTGAGCTGGAGAACGCCAAGCTCTCCTATGTTTCCACTCGTTTGGGGGCTGATAACGAGGCCCAGGAAGCGGTTGACACTCTGAGAGCAGAGGCCGCCAAGTCTCACCATACGATGGAAGCCATTGGAAAGTGCGTTCGCTACATCGACTATCCTGCGCTGGAGAAGATGACACCCGAAGTTCTGGAACTGATGAAGAACAGCGTGAACTTGGGCACAAAGATCGGTTGTGCCCACTTTGTCTGTCTGGTAAGGAATTATATTTATATTTTTGAAATCTAATTTCATTTCAATGACTTTTTCAGATCAGCATTCGTTTGGGCAAAGAGATGACCCCGGTGGTGGGCAAGTACATTAGAGCATGCTTGGTGGGCATCAAGGATCGCAATCCCACTGTCCGCAAGTACAACGCCAGCGCCATTGGCCACATCTTGGGCTTGGCCAAAGAGCAGTCCATCAAAAGTTTCTTTGCCAAGCTGGACGAGATGTATGCAGACCAGCCGAGCAACCGCTCCATTGCCCTGACCATCCAATCGATTAACAAACGCCATCACGAACTGCTCAAGGACTATATGGACAGTATGCTCCCGCTAATCTTCTTCGCAATGCATGAGGAATCCAACGAGGAATCAAAGGCCAACGTGGAGCTGTGGAAGGATTTGTGGACTGATGTAAGCCCGGGGGATGCTGGCATCCGTCTCAATCTGCATGTGATCATTCCGAAGCTGGAGGCCTCGCTCACGGATGCAAGTTGGTCGCGTAAGGCGCAGGCAGCGAATGCCATCCAAACCATAGCAACTCGCCTCAGTAGTTCCCTGGAGGAGACAGACCGAGTGCGGCTTATTAAGCTTCTACTAAGTGGCCTCCAGGGTCGAACTTTTGAGGGCAAAGAGCGCTTGCTGCAGGCTCTGGCCGGACTCTCGAAGGGACTGAACCGCAACCATGAAATCGGGCCAAGTGTTATCGATGCGGCAATGCGAGAGGCACGGAAGCGGGAACCGATCTACCGTACAAAGGCACTAGCTTCATTGGGCGACATTCTGGATCAACTTGAGGCGGATCGCTTCGAGGAGGTGTACAACATGACCTGGAACCTGCTGGAGAAGAAGGAGCTGAGCAGGGACTCTGATGACGACGATGAACCCAGTACTAGCCAGAGCCTGACGGCCGACGAGCGCAACAAGCGGGCTCAAACGCTCAACCGACTGAAGGAAGTGGTTTGGGAGACATTGGGAAAATCCTGGCCACGCCACTCCATCGAAACCCAGCACCGCTACGAACTATTTTTAGCCGAGAACTGTACGGGTATTTTGGCAGAGAGTACTCGTCCTGTGCAGGTCAGTCTACTGGCAGCCATCACCAAATATATTGAGCGGCTCCACGTCTTTGATGAGTCCGCTCAGGTGCCCGATCTCAGCCAGATCAATCAGGAGAAGAAGATAAAAACGGATACACCACTGCCCCAGACTCGTGAGGCCATTGTCGAGAAGATCTGCACTGATGTCCTTGCTGCGGTGACCCTTGCGGCCGGGGTTCCCCACACAGGCCTAAAGAAGGAAGCTCTCAACATCGTTCTAATGCTGATTAAGCGACTAAGTGGCCCCAAGAACGAGCCAGCCTTAGCATTGGTCCAGAAGAACTTTGAATCGAATCTGGAAAAGTATCAGCGCGATTCGGCACCCGAAATTCGCTGTCGTATCAAGGACATCGAAGATAAGTTGAGTAAACTGCAGACAGGAAACTAAAACAGGCGGCCAAACCCCCAGCTGTGGCTAGAGTACAGAAACGGAGGTGAAGTCTGGAAATAAAACATCTAACATTGGCTGAAAGTAACTTATATTTTAAAAACGGTTTACGATAATATAAGATGGGACTCAAAGACACCATTTGTAATTATAATATATTAACTACGAACTATAAAGGATTTGATTTAAAAGAATACTATGTTTCTGATGAGATCTCTTAATTAGGAACTTTTTGTTGAAGGATTATATATCGTTTTTGTTATCCACCAGTTAGCCAAACTACTACTCTATTCCCTGCAGAACCTAAGGTATATTTCATCCCGGGACTCCAGCATAAAGGTTTTGGGATTGAATCGGATTTCTTTCACTGTCCGGGAGCACATCTCCACCCTGTACAATTTCAATATGTGAGCGATCCCCAGTTTCAACTGCAGGAGGCCCAGGCGACTGCCAATGCAGCCATGTGGCCCAGCTCCAAATGGGATATAGGTCATGGGTTTTATGTCCATTACTCTTTCTGGAGAAAAGCGTTCGGGATTAAACCGACAGGGATCGGGTCAGTACTGAGAATGAGATGGTAAAGTAAAAAGAAACTGACAAGATGGTAGAGACTCACCAGTTCGTCACGGTGTAAGCCTAAGATTGAGATATACGCCGGCATTCCAGGTGGCACCACAACGTCCACATGCGGCTGCAGGGAGAAGCCTTCTTTATCCGGACTTGTGCACTCCCTGTTAATAAATGCAGCGGCTGGATAGAGACGCAGTGCCTCCAGACACACCATTTTTAGGTAGGGTAGAGTCATAAGTGTCTCGTAGCTGAGGTGGGAGCTAGTCAAGAAGGCATCGCTAAGTTCGCTCCTTAGCCGCTCTTGGAGCTCCGGAGCCTTGGCTAGTTCATAAAGAGTAAATCCCAGCAGCGCCGAGGATGTTTCGAATCCAGCCAAGAGAATGATCCCCGCCTGGGAGGCTATGAAATCTGGATGCTGAGAGTAGTGGTCAGAAGAGCGCGACAGCTGGAAGTTTTGCAGCTGGTTGATCAGATCCCCCATCCTCGTTTCCTGATGCTCATCCACTAGCTTCCTCATGAACTGTCCATAATCCTCGCTGAAAACTTTGGCTCCCAGAAGATTTGCCCACTTTGGTAGGAAGAAAATGGTCATAAAGTCCACGACCTTGCGTATATTAGGATTAAACAGTTCCTTGGTCTTTTTGAGTAGAGGAGATCGCCCCTGACGCAGTCCACCCACATCCTGGCTGTAGAAGAGATTGCCTGTGACATCTGTGGTATAAAGCTGGCACATCTTGCCGAGCGGCAGAACTTTCTCCGAACGATGTCCCATTTTGCGATCCAGGTAGTGCTCCAGATCGTCAGCCACTCGAACCATTTGGGGATACATTACCTCCCTCAGGCGACCACTCGTGAAGAGCTGGGACATGCACTGACGGCTCTCCTTCCAGTTGTGATACTTGGCCAGTGGCAGAGTCAACGCACCCATAAAATCTCCAGCGTCCGCCGCCTCGTAACGATTCAGGAAACTATTAAAGTTCTTTATCAGCACCAGACGAATCAGCTCCGGATCCCGAATCATCAGAGCCGGAGTCTGGAATACAAAGAAGCCAACTATTTTGGCTTTTCCACATCGTGGATCCGAGTGGATTTCGTGGAAGAGATCTCCAAAGGAAATGCGTAAGAAGAGCAGCTTCCCGAGGTGACCCAGAGGAGACCAACCGGAAATGGGTAGATGTGGAATCCCATGTCTTCTAAAGTAGTCGTACTTCTGACGCAGCCAAAGGTGTATGGCCAGAATTGTGAATAGCATCAGGCAGAGGAACATCATTGTAACTGTGGGATAAAATACACACATTTTTTAGTTTTAAACTAAAAACTAAAATAACCTTGTTCATGAATCTTCCCCAAATAGCGCATTTCCATAAAAAAAGAAAATATCCAAACCCACTTAGCATCACAATGATAGAACTCCCCATTCACATTCGAGATTCAAAGTCAGAACTGGCTACTATCTAGATGCTCCAAAGCTGTGTTTCCTGCCGCTTTTTAACCCTTCGTTTCTGGCTGGGATCGAACAGTTTTTCAAAACATTTGGAAGCGTCGACATGGCACTGGGACTGCTGATCCTCGTGGTGATCCTTTTAACCACAGCCTGTTGGCTCCTGCAGCAGCACTACTCATACTGGAGGCGAAGAGGAGTTCCTGAGATCAAGCCCAGGTGGATAGTGGGCAACCTGATGGGACTCCTGAATATGCGAACCAGTCCACCGGAGTTTATAGCCCAGCTATACAACCACCCTGAGGCGGAAAACGAACCGGTTGTGGGCATACATCTGTTCCATAAGCCAGGGTTGCTCCTAAGGGATCCTGGCTTGATCAGAAAAATTATGGTTAAGGACTTCGCCAAGTTCAGCAATCGGTACTCCAACTCCGACCACAAAGGCGACCCGTTGGGCTCCCAGAACATCTTCTTTTTGAAAAATCCTGCGTGGAAAGAGGTGCGTCTGAAGCTATCGCCGTTCTTCACCAGCAACCGACTGAAGAACATGTTCCCGCTGATCGAGGAGGTGGGTGCCAGTCTGGATGCCCATCTGCGCCAGAAACCACTGCACAATGAACGGCTCCGCTGCTTCGACATTGAGGCCAAGGAGCTATGTGCTCTCTTTACTACGGATGTGATTTCCACAGTGGCCTTTGGAGTACAGGCGAATAGCTTCACGGATCCGAATTGTGAATTCCGCCGACATGGTCGATCCGTCTTTGAGTTCACTTTGTTGAGGGCAGCGGAGTTCACGTTAGTGTTCTTCCTGCCCCATTGGGTGCCGTTTTTTGGTTTCAAGGTAGTTCCGGCCGAATCAACTCGTTTCCTGCGAAAAACCATCAACTATGTCCTGGACGAACGTGAAAGATCGGGACAAATACGTAACGATCTCATCGACATCCTCATCGAGTTCCGTCGGAACACCCAGCAGGCCAAGGCCAAGGGTGTCAAGGATCAGTTCGTCTTCGAGGGCGACATCCTGGTGGCCCAAGCAGTACTCTTTTTCACCGCCGGCTTCGAGTCCTCCTCCTCCACCATGGCCTTTGCCATGTATGAGCTCGCCAAGGATGCAGATGTCCAGCAAAGATTGAGGGAGGAGATCAAGGAGGCTCTGGTGGCGAGCGGCGGTCAGGTGACCATGAAGATGATCGAGTCCTTGGAGTACATGCAGATGATTTTAATGGAGGTCCTGCGCATGTATCCACCTTTGCCCTTTTTAGATCGCGAGTGCACTTCCGATGATCTCTACTCCCTGGAACCATTCCATAACTTTCAAGTTCCCCACGGGATGCCTGTCTACATACCTTGCTATGCCCTACACATGGATCCCCAGGTAGGATTCTTAGTTTCTTAATCTTTAAATATTAAAGTGTAAGTCCTTCTTTTTCGATTAGCATTTCCCGCAGCCCAGAAAATTCCAACCGGAGCGATTTTCCGCCACTAACAGGAAACTGCACACACCCTACACCTACATGCCCTTCGGCCTGGGACCCCATGGATGCATCGGGGAGCGTTTCGGGTTCCTTCAGGCCAAAGTGGGACTCGTAAGCCTTTTAAGGAATCACCTCGTTACCACTTCGGAAAGGACTCAACGACGTATGCAGCTGAATCCGAAGGCTATGATTACCCAGGCCAAGGGAGGCATTCACCTGAGACTTGTACGCGATCCTCTTGGAATCTAACTCACTTGACGGGTATGAAGTTTAATGGAAAGTTTCGGGATTTTCGAGAGCAGAGTATCCAACCAAATCTGAACGAGTACTAAGCCGGAGATGTTGCGTGTTTTGTCATTTAAAAAATTCAACTGGTGTCGCATCTTGAGGGTAATTTTATTGACATGTCGCGTGTTTATCCATCGGAGCAGAGGAGATGCCTCATTTCTGACATAGGTGATCAATCTTCTATATAAATAATATATAAACCCATGCAAATTAAGAGTCATTTATAAATTTATTTTATAATCTTAGACAGATCTACTTTGTTTGTTACGCTTTCAATTTGAAGCGTTTAAAAACAGATTTGCGAATATGTAATAACAGATTATATTTGTATTTATTGGTGGCGCAATTTTCCAGATTTTCCAGTTTAAAGATTAAATGCAATTTGATAACAATTCCGACTTTGATTCACTAGACGAAGCGCCGCATTCGGACACGGATTATATTAGAATTGTAAAAAAACATAAACATATGACAGTTGTCAGAGGGCTATTACCCTGACAGCTAATCACTGGCCCTATCGCTAGGTGGTACAGCATCTCTACTAGAATGAAGTTCACACTGATTGGTTCGAATCGCGCGCACCGACGTCATAGAGACTGTCGTTGACGACCTCCAGGTGGATGCCGCCATCGGCCTGGAGCACGAACCCCTTGGGATCGAACTTCATCTGCTTCATGGTGTCGGCACAGTTCCGGACCGCGTGATTCTTGAGAAAATGTACCAGGCCCAGCTTGCTCTGGAGCAGGCCAATCCTACTGCCGATGCAGTTGTGGGGTCCAGCGCCGAAGGGCAGATAGGCCATAGCCTGGATGTTCTTACGGTTCTCGGGAGAGAAGCGCTCCGGATCGAACTGGTTGGGATTGGGCCAATACTATGAAAGCAATTTAATTAGTAATTTTAATTTAACAAGTTACTTCATTACCTTTGGATCGCGTTGCAAGCCAAAAACTGGTATAAACACTGGAGTTCCATTCTCGTAGGAGAAGTCGTAGAAGGGCTTCAATGATAGATCTGGCTGACCCTGGACACTTTCGTATTCCCGATCCAGGAAAGGCAAGACCGGATACAAGCGGAGAACCTCATCCACAACCATGGACAGGTACTCCAGGCTCTGGATCTTTTCATAGGATAAGCTGCCACCACCTTCTAACAGGGCCTCGTGGATCTCTTGGCGCAAGCGGTGTTGCATCTCCGGATGCTGGGCTAACTCGTACAGGGCGAAGGACATGGTAGAGGAGGAAGTCTCAAAGCCAGCCGTGAAGAACACACCGGCTTGGGCCACCAGGAAGTCCTGGTTACGAGCATAGTGTGGCTTAGACGGTTCTGCAGCCGCCTCCTTCCGTAAAGCCACTAGAACATCAATAAGGTCGTTGCGGACGAAGCCCGTACGCTCCCGATCCTCCAGCACATGACCAATGGTGGATCTCATAAAGTAGGAGAACTCCGGGGTGAAGAAACGGATACGGAGAAGGGAGACCAGTTTGGGAAGGAAGAAGGCCACGAAGAAGTCCTTGGCACGCGAAACATTAAAAGTAAAAAGCTTCCGTCCATGATTACGGAATTCGGCATTGGCGTTTTCCAAACTGTTGGCCCGGATGCCATATGCGATAGTGGCAATGCTATCGGTGGAGAACTGGGCGCAGATCTCCTTAATCTCAGTGATGTACTTTCCAGAGCTCTCCTCGCCGTGTCTTTTCAGAGCTGCCTCCAGGTCTCTGCCAATCTTGGAAGGTAAAAGTAGGAACTAAATAAAGAAACAGCTAATAAGTTACTCTAAATAGTACCTCTTGCATCAGTGGATACATCTGTTTGACCTTTCCGCTTGTAAAAACAGGAGTCAGCTTGGTGCGGATGTCCTTCCAATGGTTGTTTCTCACAAAGAACAGATTGTTGTAGCCCAAGGGATCTCCATGTGGATCGCATTGGGCGTAGCGGTTGTGGAATCGATTAAAGTCCTTGATCAGGACGGACTTGATCAAATCCACATCGCGGATAATCAGACCGGGCTTATTCAGGGCGTAGATGCCCACGACAGCTTCGTCCTTAGCCCGAGGATCATTGTAGATATCGGACAGGTAGAGTCCAAATGAGGTCTCCAATTTAAAGGCTGGCTTTGTGTTGCCAATAATTGGCGTGGGTGGAATATAGGGGATGCCCTTTCGCTGCCAGTAGGTGTGGTTACGTTGGAACCACAGGTAAACCGCCACCAGGGCAGCCACCACAAGGAAGAGGGCCTCAGTTAAAACCATCTCAGGATTGGATTATTCTAAAGTTGAATTTTAAAAAATATATTTACTTTAGGGTGATATTTAGTCTTATTACTATTATTCTTTCGTTGTTTACTACAAACTCTTCACTTTTGGTTGTTGATAACATATCACAAAGTTAGTTAAATATCATTACCGAACCTTATCAAACAAAAATATGAATTTTAGCAGTTAGACAGGGGGTCCAAGTTTATTTGGACAGGTACTTTGATAATTTATAGATTAATGACACAGCAACAATCTTTAAAAGATATTTAAACAACAAAACATTAGAATCACATTTATGAAAATGGCATTGAGGTTTAAGGACATTTTTCAACTAAAATATTTATTTTACTCCTTAACTCCTTTATTTTACTCCTCTTTCTGACTATTCATTGCAGGACTCTCTGCAGGACAATGAATCCACATTCTAACAATACACATTTACATTCTTAAGTCCATTTTCGTGTTATTTAAATCCGATTATAATAATTTTCAATCAATTTTCTTGCTGCTGACCTTATTAGAAACTTGTTTCTCCGACAAGTTCAAGGATTTTTTTTTAATAAAAAAATGCTAGGCTATCTGGCAGCCAACCGACAATTAAAGCACTTTGACAACTAAATGAATTTAAACTGTGCTAGTCATTTTATACCCCAGTCGGCTTCCAGAGATAGCGATTAGCGGCAAGTTATATTATATATTACTGGTGTGGTGAATAGAAAGATTAAAAATATAGAACAAAGATGGGCAATTACTGATTTTTACGCAATAATAAAAGTAAAACTAACTTGCAAAAAATTTATATTTTATTATAAACCCTCTTTAATTTATTTAGAACAAATTATAACAATTTCTGCTTAAGTAAAAGTAGAGGGCTTAATAGAAACAATTGCAAAATGTCTGGGCGATATTACAGGATCAAATAAATCAATCAGATAGCTTCGTTCATAGCCCAATTCCTTCAGGTACAACAGGCGGTCCAAGAGTATCAAACTCTCTAGAACAGGAGCAAAGGACATGCGTACAAGGTAGAAAAGGTCCAAATAATGCTTTTCCATTGCGTATTCTTGCAATATTGATTCTAGTTCCGTATCCTCGATGGCTGCTAACCAAGGCGCGTCTAATTTTGATGCACATTTCTTTACGTATTCCTTAAAGTCCTCAAATTTACGCACTTTACCCACCTGAAGTTCGTTCTTCAGGTGCGGAGCATGCCGGCAAACCAGAACTTCTAGAAGAGCTCGGTAATACAGAGTCATATTAGGCAATTCCTTGGCAGCCAAGGTTCTTTCTATAGACTGAGCTGCCAACATCCTGGCATTGCGTCCAAGGCGAACCTTTTTCAGCTGCAGATACTGACTTAGTGGAAAACCGAAATCTGATTGCATGTCCATTAAAGCCTTATTACCGAAAAATTCATTCGTAGAGTAGCGCTCTCTTAGCAAATGATAGCAGCAACCTATGTTGCATAGTATTCGGCAATCGGATTGGGCGTGGAAAACTTGCAGGCAAGTGGAAGCCAAATTTCCACAGGTATGAAGACCAGTTAGACAAATTTCGCTAGTTTCTTTCTTTGAAAAGTGTTCTTCCAGCAATTCCCCAAAGTTGATTTCGGTGGTTATAAATCGAGCCGTTGTTTTATAGTTTTCCAGAGCTGGTACTGTTTTAGAAGAATCTCTGGTAGGCGATTTCTTACCACGCCTCTTCGGCGTGATGCCCTGGCTTTGGAGCTCAGCTCGTTCGGTAAGGCCATTCCAAGCGCGCTGAAACAAAGAACAAATTGAATTAAAACACAAATTTAAAATTCAGTTGGGCGGCGATAAACTTTAACTAGAACGTTTTCCAACACTAAAACATATCAAATATCTCCCATCTAGAGCTGGAAAAACATCGATGTTCGGTGACATCGATGTATTCGATGTTTTAAGGGGAAAAAATCGATTATAATCGATTATCGAAGTTTAAAAACAATTTTTTTTTGGTTAATTTCTAAATTTATTTACAGGAGATCAATCATTCAGAATTCATATAGGAGATCAAATCAGCATTTTTGTTCAAAAACAAAAGCTTATCCACAATTTTTGGCTTTAGACAGCTTCTGCGGTCACTTATCAGTTGGCCGGCTTTACTGAAGGTCCTTTCGGATGCAGTAGATGTTGCTGGCACGCAAAGGTACTGCTTTGCAGTAGCTTTGAAAGGTTCCATTTCATTTGGGCTCATCTATAAAATAAATCATTGAATTTTATATAAAATTTCGGGATTTCAATTAAAAATACCTTATAAAATGTTAATGGGTTGCAATCCTCTGGAGAGTTGGAAACCTCGAGGTATTGCCGCAGAGCTATTATAGAGTCTGCTCTGGAAGACTTGATTTTTTCTCCAACTTTTTGGCTCAAGAAGGTAAATTGTTTGTTCTCCGGCTGTGGAGTTGGTGGTGTTGGCGCATCGTGGTTGAATTTGGACATTTTATTGTATAGTTCAATTTCGAGGGCTTTAGCTGCTTCGTCCGCATTTGTTTGCGAAAGAAAGCCGAACTTTTTAAAGCGTGGATCCAAAATTGTCGCAAGTCTAGCTACTGTCCGTGTTTCGTAGTGGCTCAGGCGTTCTGACATACGTTTTTTGAGGTACTGAAACGTTGCTTTTCCTTCAGTTGTTATTATTATTTTCTCCATGTCCGCCATTTTTTTATTAAGCTCACAAATCAAAGGAATTACAATTGAAATGGTCACCTCCTTCTCATGCGAAGTCGACTTCGTTGCATGCTCAAAGGGTTCCAATATCTTAATGAAGTCTTCCAGCATTAGAACTTCATCTGCTCCCAATGGTTGTGGGGCCTTTGGAATGCCTAATAGCACTGCTGATATATGTGTGTTCGTAGTCAATATGCGCTGCATCATGTACAAAGCAGAGTTCCAACGCGTGGGCACCTCCTGAATTAGACTATAAGCGGTTTCACCTTGTGCCTTCTTGAATTTTTCATAGGCGATTGTGCTGCTTTTAAAATAGTTCACAATCCTCTTGCATTTTTGTAACACTGGAGTCAGCATTGGAAGTTTAAGCGTATCTTGGATCAAAAGATTTATGCTGTGTGCAAAACAAGGAAAGTTTTTTATTTGCAACAAGTCACATGCCTTTTTCATGCTAGCGTCATTGTCTGTTACTATTGATGTAACTTTTTTTAAGACATTCCACTCTGTCAATATAAGGTTTAATGAATCCGCAATAGTAAGAGCAGAGTGGCTTTCAGGAGTTACAAGTTTCTCTGTTGACAACACTGCTGAGTGAAGTTGAAAAGATGGTAAGACAAAGTGTACTGTAACCGTTAAATAACCCTCATTGGCTTTAGATGTCCAGCAGTCCGTTGTAATCCCAACGTGATCTACCTGCTCTAATGATTTTTTGAGTTTTTCCTTTGAGGCCTCATACTCATTGTTTAAGATAACGTTACGCAAATGTGTCTTACTTGGCAACTTGTACAAAGGATCCACGCACTTCATTAAATTAACAAATCCGCGATCGGTAACAATGCTAAAAGGTTGCATATCCAATGCTATCATCCTCATTACAGCTTTGTCTATAGCGATTTTTCGAGCAGAGGCATTTGAGTATTGCTTAGAACTTTCAAGAAATTTGTTCATGCATGGTGAAACTGCAATGTTTTCTGCTTGCTCTCTTATAGGATGTGCAGTTCTCAAATGCTGCATCAAATTGCTGGTATTTCCAGATGTTTTGAGGACCTTTCCACATTGCATACAAGACGCGGTTTGATTTGTTCCCTTCTTAAAATAATTCCAAACTATTGAAATTTTTTCCTTGCGCTTGTTATTCGAAATTGAGATTTCTTTGTTTTCTTCGTTTTCCACGTCGCCCAACACATTCGAAGTTCCTGTAATGCAAAATAATATTAATTTATGAACTTATAACAAATGTTCTAATAGTTGTATGTATGTATAAATATGTGTAAAGCATTAAACATATATGTATAAATATATACATATATATGGGTCTAACGCAAATAAAGATGTATAGATGAATGCATTGTAGAATTAGAGTAGAATTAAACACATTTCTACCCATACATGCATACATGCATACATACAAATATTCATTTTACAACAGTTTCATCAAACTTACTTTTTAAAAATTTGTCCATAATTCTCCCACGATGACTGCCAACACCACCAATTACTCTATTAAAATGAAAAATAACAATGGATTAGTTTTTGTTAATAATATTCATTTTAATTTTCACTTACCTTACCACGCGTTGATGCTTCCTCTTTTATTCGGCTGCAAGTGACGATAATCGATGTTGAAAACTAAAATATCGATGTTGCTAAATTTTCGGCAACATCGATATATCGATGTTACATCGAGGTTTTTTCCAGCTCTACTCCCATCTCCATACATCTCTTCTTCTTCCTCACAACGCCGGCGCAATTTTCACGCATTTTCTTGTTTTTCTTAAATAAAGTAGCAAAAATCAAATAAACACAATGTCGGCTGGTATGCCCATCAACCCCAAGCCTTTCCTGAATGGCCTCACAGGAAAACCGGTGCTTGTGAAGCTGAAGTGGGGTCAGGAGTACAAGGGCTTCCTGGTTTCCGTTGATGGATACATGAACATGCAGCTGGCTAACACCGAGGAAGTTATTGAAGGCTCCGTCACCGGCAATCTCGGCGAAGTGCTCATCCGCTGCAATAATGTGCTGTACATCAAGGGCATGGAAGACGATGACGAGGAGGGCGAGATGCGAGATTAGCATGAATGGAGGAGCCACCACTACTTAGCCTAAGACTTATGAAATAAAGCTATATTTATTTTGTAATAAAACAATACCTGTAATTTACGATTTCGGCTTAGAGCATTCTCCGTGTTTGCAGCATTGGCATCGATTCCGAGCACGTGGTGACCATACTGGAGTGCCAGGCGAGAGGACAAGTAGCCCTTTCCATCGCCAGCATCCACAATATAACAGCCCTGATTGGAGTTTTTAACAAGATGATCTACTAGAGCCGCCGTTAGCTCGACCTGGAATAAAAGGTATTATAATCTCGAAGGATAATAGCTTCTCAAACTTACCTCGTGACATTTTTTGGCGCTCATGAACTCACGAATACTCAGTTGAGTGGCGTTTTCCGGCCCATCTATAAGTTGATCCACGGTGGTCAACAATTCCGAATGGAAGGACAAGCGCTCTTGTTCTCCTTTGGATAGAAAACTTTCCCATTCTGGGAACTTGCTTGTACTTTTGCCAGTTTGCCAAAACAACTGTTCCATGGCCAGCTCAAGGTCTTCCTTGCAGCCGATTTCATTCCTTAAGGCAGCGGGGATAAAAGTACCCCAATGAAAATCCGTCAGAAAGTTAACCATGTGGCAGTTGACAAAATCCCAGTGGGGGTTCAGGAACTCGATCAGACCATCAAGGCGTTTCTGCAGTTGGGGCACTCCCACCCTGGACATGATGCTAGAAACTGTAATCCTTACGTTCGGAGCTAGATTGGTTTGGAGATGAAGATTCAGTACTTTTCTTAGTTCCCAAGAGAGCACGAAGACGACGATGGGTGTTTCGAATAGTTTCTACGGCTCCGATAATGTCTGCTTCCGGGTCGTTTGTACGGGGAAACTCCTCAATAAGCCCACGAAGTTGTTCCAGACTTCGCTTCACTTTCTCTGTGTGATTTAATTGCTGCTGGGCCACCACTTGACCCAGAATCCTTCCGAGCTCCTCGCCTAGTTTTACGCCTTGGGCGTATCCGAGACGGTAGCCCTCCTCGTTGCCCTGCTCCTGTCCGTCAGCTAATCCCTCGTCGTAACCCTGGCGAGCGTGCTTCTCCTCCGTCAAAACAATATCGTCAAACAAATCGTTAATATCCCGCGATGGAGTGGACATTATTTGAATCTCTCTCAGTTCCAGTGCCTAAGGACTCCTGTATGGCCTTTATTTTGTAGCTTTTTAAATATATAAAAGTCCTTTCTGAACAGTTTATTCAGTTATTTATTTAAATGCAGTTTAATGTATTTTAACATCTTTAACCAAAATGTGTTCCAGCTTTGATAGTTTTACAACACTATAGACAATTTAACAGAGCCGTTAACAGGTGTCCATAAATGTAAAGGGGTTAGACCAAATACCTACTTTTAAAAAACCATTTATTTCAGTTTTAAAATTATTTCAAAAAAGCCTAAGATGGTAGAAATATTTTCCAAGTTGCAGACCAGCAATAGAATCTGTGAATAACAATATAAAGATGGAATAACAAAACTTTTAATAATATTTCAAATAGTATAAATTAGGACATTATAATGAAAATCACGCCCCTCTTTTGATCGCAGTACTCGTAAGCCTGATCCTGTCGGGTACTTTCAGACCCATAAAATATAGAAACAACTTTTGGTTGATTAATTTATTCAACGGATTGAAAGACTTTTGCTAATTTGGCATGCGCTTGAGCACAGAATTTAGAATTCTATCTAGAGATTGTTATTGGAACTAGTGCTTAAAGCCACCAAAGGCACTTAACTGGTGATAAAGCTAGATAGTAATAGTGTAAGAGTTCAAAAACTAATTGCCCAGTTTTTCCATTAGTTCCACACGTCGTCGTCGTCCGAGCGTTGCTCTTCGCTTGATTGAGATCCCTTGCGTGGCTGTACCGGAGGCGGTATAACTCGCGAGAGTTGCTGCATCAGCGGATTTCCAGAGGTGGCCTCTCCAGGATTTTGGCTCCCAGAAATACCCTTTCGCCGGAGCATGAGTTTATTGTGCAAATCGGCCATGAGATCTCCCGAGGCAGTTGCTCCGGCTTTGGATCTCTTCGAGTCGACTGCATCAAGTGGAGCTGCTGCTGGTGACCGAAGCCGCCCACCTTGTGCGCCTCCCGCATTTCGGATGGCAGCCATCAGTTCCGAGCGCGGATCTACTGTCGTGGGAGGAGGCGCTGGCATCCTTAGTGGAGTGTTGGGGGATGGAGAAAGCGGTTTGACGGCTCCCTTCGTTGGAAATGGTGGGGGTGACGGTGGTTTTTTGGTCTGTGGCTGTGGTGGAGGCGGTGGTGGTGGCGGCGGTGGAGGAGGTGGCGGTAGCGCTGATGGGGGTGGTACTCCAACTCCACTCTTTCTCGGCCCCGGAATGTGCGTCTGTGCTGCGATGGCCTGCACCGTGACCTCCTGCTCCTCCACCTCTAGCTTAGACAAATCAGGCAGGTCCCCGTATTGGAAGGACGGTGCAATGGGAATTTTTTCCTCTACCGGCTGATACTGCAAATCATTGGCTATGCCAGGAAGATCGGGTAGGTCCAGAGGCACGTCAATGGCGGGCGCAGCTTGGGCAGCGGGATTGTAGCGCAGATCTCCGGCAGGAGTGGCTAACTTCGTAGTGCCGTGGGCCAATGAGTGCGGGGCCGGAGCCAGTAGATTTTCATCTGTGGTCTTCGCCAGTGGGTTGACTGCCCGTTTTCCATTCTGCGGCGGCAGTGATCGTTTCCAGGCATTCAGATCTTCGCCATAAGCAAACTCGTTGGTGTTAAAACGCATCAGAGATGTTACGGATCGCACTCCGGATTTTGGCATGTCTCCCAGGCCGGAAGTACGATTGGTCAGCTTCCGCTCGGCGACCAGCGGCGCCTCATGCTCCTGCTCGGCCCGCACATGAAAGAAGACGGGTTCCTCATCGGGCTTCTGCTCATCGGTGGCACCAGCACCGCTGTTGAAGCGCCGGCTGAACTCCGGCTGCTGCTGCTGCTGGCGGGGCTCCTGCATCTCCATCAGCGATCTGGCCACCTGTGTGAAGGTGGCGGGCAACGGGGTCAGGACGTCGCTGGCCGGAAAGCGGGCGGGTGCGAAGATCTGGATGGCCCGTTTCGAGCCAACGAGAGCATCGATTTTCGCCTGGGCGCGCTTCACACGACTGTTTATGTCCTCAACCTTTGCACCATTCCTCGCCAAGCGGGCATCGATCCGCTCGAAAATCGAATTTATCGTTTTGTGTAGACAGTCCAGGGACTGGGCTGCTCTGATTATGGTCTCCTCATGGTGCAGGTCCGAGGGGATCATCGACACCTGATAGGCGCTGCGCAGGAATGGGCGGCTGTCGTCCATTATATTTGCAAATTTTCGAATCGCTCACATATTGCACAGTGACCAATGCATTGTGCACAGTGTTGCCAAAGGTTTAAATGTTATATCTTAATATGACCGTATTCGGATCCAGATCAGAGAACCACTGCCAGCATTGTTTTGGAACCGTACTGTCCGTGCAGGTGCGAGATTCAATCAACAACAACGAACGGTCACACCCAGATACACATTCATGAAAAATACATCGCAGTTGTTACGTGAAAGTTTTCAAACGCTAATTTTTATTGTTTCTAAGTGCTTTTAACGAGGATTTACTTCACAAAAGTGTCTTAAAGTGATTGTACAAATGTATTAGCACAAAAAGGTATGTTTTCCAAGTGGTGCGACGAATAAAAACAGTTAAATCGATGGACAAAAGAGAATGCGTGTGTGCGAGAATTGTTTTAATAAACGTGGCTTCACCATGTAATAATTTAGTCTTCTACGGCGAAAAAGTACATTTTCTAACAATACTATTCTAGTATTGTACGTAAAACGTTCGAATAAATAAAAATTTGTGAGAATTAATGGTAATTTTATGCTATTTTATGGACCCAAGCCTCGTGAAAAAAAATGTCTCTGTCGCCATATTGGATTTTGTCGCGCGTGTGTATATGTACATATATAAACATGCACATACATATGTACATCTGGGTTTTTTTTTTTTTTTGCTCATTTGAACTCGCGTGATTGTTTTGTTTGGAATTTTTTTATCTCGGGTCTCTCGGCTCGGCTTTCGGTTTTTATGATAAAATTTATGTTCTAATAAATTTTGTTATCTTTTAGCGAAAACGCCAACAACTGCGAACTTCATCAAACCAAATATCTTGACCAGAACCTGGATCAAGGAGGTAACCCATACTGGGTGGATATACTGATAGTGAAATGGAGCAACTATTTCAGAGCTATCGTGATGATGAGCGCCGAATCGGCGAGGAGTATCTATCCAGCCTGCAGGACCTCAACTGCAACAGCAAGCCCCTCATCAATATGCTCACAATGCTCGCCGATGAGAACATCAACTATGCCCATGTCATAGTGAGAGTGGTGGAATATTATATCAGCCAGGTTAACAAAACAAAAAGCTAATTTACCTAAAAAAAAAGACTAGACACCCAGCACACATACACAGTGAACACAAAGTGAACAGAAAAGGCCGTCGGCCGGCGGTTGTAACGTCACACAAGTGATTCTCCAATCGAAATTGTGATACAAATGTGATGATCAATTACAATTGTTGACGGGGAAACTGTTTATTTTCGCAAAAGAAAACCAACGATACAATATTTCATATAAATTATCAAGAAATTCGTTAGTTTTCTTTCGAAAATAAAAAGATTCCCCATTCTCTTATAATGCTAGTTAGGTTTCCTTATCTTAATACGTATTCCATAATCTGGGTTTTAAGCAGAGACTGATTTTTAATCCTCCACAAAGGTAAGATGTTTAATCTGCGCTCCTTATATTCGTTTCTTTTTCTACTTTGGTTCCCAGAGTTTAAAGCTAACAACAACAAAAAAATAACCAAAAAAAAAACAATTAAAGAAAAATGAAAAATGCAAAATAAAAAGAGAAAATACTTAAACAATTGTCACCAAGTTGTCTTTTATTTTATACAAAAACATTGTCTGCTTACATTCCAATCCCAAGTGAGATGTGCAGCAAGTTTTGTATTGCCAAAAGAAGAGAATCCAGTATTGGTAAAAGTTATAGACCGACCCCTAGTAACACTTAATACTGTAACGTGTTTTTTTTTTCTGCCCATTTTTCACGGTTGAATTCCCATTCCGCCCACGCCCACGCCCATTTCGCCCACGTTGAACACCAGGAACAGGGGACAAACATACATATAATATTATCATACTCTCGACCGCATTTAACCCTCAAAAATAAAACAGAAACTCATTGAATGTTGTACGTATATGTAGTAGTTTCCCCTCGTGAGATAAATCGCTATAATTGCTAGCATTTGGCCGCCTTCTTTACCTTGGAGATATCAAAATAGACTTTGTGCCCAGCAGCCGCTGCCGTTGATGATGCCGCCGCTGGAAAGACCACTGAGATGATCCTGATGATGTGTCTGTGTCTGTCTGTCTGTCAGTCAGTTTCGTGTTTCTCTCGAAGATCTCTCTATCTACCTTCCACCTGTCCTCCGCAGCCCAAGATAGCGACCTAACTCGCCGTCACTTATTGTTCTCAATTCTTACCTATTTTACCAAACTTCTAACAGGTGGCGCCCGAATTTAAATTGCCCATACTATATTTAATTGATTCGATAGTAAAGAATGTGAAAAGCAGCTACGTCCAATTATTTGGGCAATGCATAGTCAAAATATTCCTGCACGCCTTCGAGTCGGTAAGTGTTTCGCAACTTCCACATCTATATACATTTCATGGTCGATTATTTGCATATTTGTTCCGCAGGTGCAACACTCTCAGTCCCAAGTACTCGAGAAGGTACGCGAAAGAATGTATGCTCTGCGCCAGACCTGGAACGAGGTCTTTCCCCCATCTAAAATGTATGCCCTGGACGTTCAGGTGAAGCGTCTGGATAATAATTGGCCCATTACCGCCAAACAGCCAACCACCAGCAAGATTCACGTCAATCCGGCGATTCACGTAAATCCCGACTTTCTTAAAACTGTAAGGAAATAATTGCAACAAAAAATATGATCTTACTTACATTACTTTACTTATCCAGGGAATGGTTCCTGTAATGCCCGTCAACTCCTCCACACTGCCCAGCGACATGGAGGAAATTCTCCAGGCCAAAACCCGGGAGCTACTTGAGCTCAAGAAGCGTAAACTTGAGCTCGAGTTGGAGCAAACAAAGAAACATTTGGAGGAGCAGGAGCGACAGCTCAACCAGGCCACGGACGCTATGGTGGGAGCGCCTATGGCGATGCCAGCTCCAAATTCTACAGCTGCCGTTCGTCCAACCATTATGGACCCATCCCTGATGGGAGCCATTCGCCATCCACGACCCCCGGCACCAGTGGGCAATGCAGGGCCCATGATTGCAAACTTGCCAGTTGGCCAGCAGGTGAGTGTTGATTTAAAAGGTGTACCAAGCACGATAGCTATAAGGTTGTTTCCGATTTGCAGCAGTTTGCAAACAAGCCGAAGGTTAATCCCGTCAATCCGGCTCTACTGAACTCTGTGCGGCAGCGAGATCCTCGTCTTGCCCGGCAGATGCAATCGCAGGCACTGCCGCCGACTTCAACTCGAAGTGATCCACGCCTCGAAAGCAAGTCGGCCAGCTCGCAAAAATCTAGTCGTTCGCGCAGCAAATCACCTGTGCGCAATAGTGGCAGCAGCAGCAGCCGCTCAGGCAAGAGTAGCAGCTCGCATCACAGCAGTTCCTCGAGCCGCAAGCGCAGCGAGTCGAAGAGCTCCACAGCCTCCTCGTCATCGTCGGGATCTGAAGTACGGCACAAGGGCGGCAGTGGTAGCAGCAGCAGCTCCCAGTCACCGGTTAAACGGTCTAGCAAGCAGTCGTCCAAGGACCACGGGGATCGTTACGCTCGCAACGGTTCACCATCGGGATCATCGAAGCGAAAGAGTTCCTCACCAAGCAGCTCGCCATCCAAGCCCAAACGCAGTTCATCTAGCAAATCGTCCTCTTCATCCAGAGGAAAGTCATCGTCCGTTCGATCACGGAGTCGTTCACCGGTATTCATGGAGATGGATTTGCACAGCAAGTCGCCGGAGAGAAAGGCAGCAGCACCCACATCTATCCCCCAAACGGTCAGCTCATCATCATCATCGTCAGCGACAGCTGCTGCTAAAGCACCAAATGATTTAGAGAAACGTAAGATACAATTTTTAATTCTAATCTTGCATTTGTTAGCCAACAACCAAGTGGACATCGACTTGGAACTTAGCCATATCCACAGCGTAGTAGAGAGTCCAGAAATTACGTACCAAACCGGCGGCACACGATGGCTTACTAGGCAGGTGGGCGGGATAGCAGTTGGGCTCGTTAATGGTTGACTTCTTCTGCTGAGTTCGTTTGTTCTTCTGTAATTATTCTGTAATCTGTGATACTTGGCATGGTTTTTCCATATAAGGGAGAATCATGAGTGATAGTGGGTAGAATTGGGTATATTTTCATAAATATCAGTCATAAGAGGATTTTACCTTGTGCTGGAATTTATTACAATTCTCCGCCAATTGTTGTGGATTTTTAGGGAATTTATTTCGTTTTTAAGGCAACTAATACAACTCGATCTCATAATAATTATGCCATAATTTTTTTAGAAATACTTAAGCTTTCGTTAAAGAGTTCTTAAACAAATTTACGATTTCTAAACTAAAGTGTAAATAAAAAATGTGTTGAAAACCTTTTGCATTCCAAGTTGTTTTAATTAATGCAAAAAAAATATATGTAGCCTGGTGCCGCCTGCCGCCTTTGGTGTGATTTAAATTTTATTCTACTCCTATTCGTACTCGTACTCGTACTATTTATAAATGTTAAATGAAACAGTAAAAACTAAATTGAACTAAAAACAAAACTAAATAATGATAAAACTGTGAAGTATTTCTTGTACCTAGAAAACTGACTATTTGATAAAAAAAAAAAAACATAAAAAAAACCGATTAGATGAAGAGATGAACAAAAATAAAATAAAGACTGCAGTTTTAATTTGTTGTTGACACCCCAAGTAACTCCTAAGAAATCATTCTTCACGCTGAAACAAATGGAAAGCTTGTTGTTATCCAGAATTAAGTTTATTTTTGTTTAAAGCGTACTTTGTGGTTGGCTTCGATGTATTTGAAAGCCAGATAGTGGTATCTCTTATGTATATCTGTATTATTTTGTATTTGTAGAACGGCACTTTTACCCTCTTTAGTATATTCTTTTCATTATTTATTACAATTTTTTTTTTATAGCCTAACCCTGATTACGCCACAGCTCTCAATCGGAGCTCGCGGATTCGAATCCCATTATATTTATTTATTTTCTTATCACTAATTTCTCTAGCCTGATTGTTGTGCCTGGTGTTTGTTGATCTTATTTGATGATCCCCCTTATGATTTCATTATTATTTTGCCCCATACACCCCCTCGATTTGATTTGCTTAGCACTTTATGCCTTAATTTACATTATCCTTCCGTTTTTTTCCCGTTGAATTCATCTGATTTTGATTACCACTCTCTCTCTGCCGTAAGAATAAAAAAAAAAAAACAAAAAAAAAGTGTGCCTGAAAGCAAAATCATTTTTTAGAAACATTTCAAATACTTGAACCAGGCCCTCCTCCAGCTCCTTCATGTCCGCCAATTATAGATGTATCGAGTAAGGACATTGACCTGAGGCAGAGGCGTCCACAGACGCCGCCTCCCCCGACATTCGACTCCTCACCGGAAACGCTCCTCACCGACCACCAGATGCCATGTAGCAGCAACAGCGGCACAACAATACTTGCTAGCGGCGTCCCCAACGCCTCCTTTTCATCGTCCGACGCATCCACTTCTAAATTACCCGCAAAAGTGTCGTTCAAAATACAAAAACAGTTTAATAAATTAGAAAAATCTACAGCGAATCTATCAACAGCATCACTGCTAAATGTCGCCACATCTACAACAGCCACAGCTGCCACCACCACCTCAAGTCTAGTCAGACCATCATCGCCCAGTCTATCGGCGTCGTCAGTTTCCTCGCAGGGTAATGTATCCGATGCTCTGCAGCAGTCCATCTCCAAGCTAATGAAGGTACAGGGCGTAACTGGTGTCGGCGAGAAGCGACCGGCCGATCCCATGCATCCGGAAGTCGATCTTGAGGAGAAGCCACCGCAACAGAAACGCAGCAAGTCAGCCAAACTGGACGCGTAAGTGGTTTCTTAAGTATTTTCTTTACAAATACTTTAATTTCATAATCCTTTATAGATTATTTGGAAGCGAGGATGTGGATTTGCGTCGCGAGATTCTTGTTGGAAAGCCAAGTCCCTCAGGAGTTATTGTGGTGGAAGACGACTCCATGGATAACTGCGATGTGAGTAATACCCAACCATTTCAATTAGATCTTTATTAACTAAGATACTTTCATCTCAGCCATTAACCAAAGCAAGCCTGCCTTCAAAGCAGCCAACACTGCAGGAAATTCGCGCCAAGTTGGCCAAATCAGCTCGTCTGGAGAACAAGGCAAGCAAGTCTGGTAAGTAGCTATTTCGAAGAACCAACAACTTGAACGGAAATATATTGATTATTTTTTAATTCCAGACAAGAGTAAGGATCAGGCAGGTATACCGCGCCACAAGCAGCTGGCCGAGCTAAGGACCAATGAAGACTCCCAGGAGGCACATGTCGAGAAGGTGCGCACAATTCTCAGTCAAGCGCACGAGATGCTCGAAAACCACAGCATGAACCAGGAGCAGTACAAGGATCTTGTGCAGAAGGTGGTGGCCATCAATGAGAACAGCAAGGTGAAAGACTCCCGCCGGCGTGACGATGATCCAGATCTGGAGCGAAATGCGGCCAGGGATGCCGTGCTTCGTAAACGTATTCCCAAACTGAAGGGCAACGAAAACCATTCCTCAGGATCTCCCCGAAGCGATGGCTCGCCCAGATACGATGATCCGTCAGCCACCACTGCTGAGAAATCTGTGAATAAGCGGGACAAGTCCAAGAGGGAGAACAAGCGTCGAAAGCCCAGCAAATGGGGCGAGCAGGTGGATCCAGCGGCGGCCCAACGAGCTGCCTGGCAGTTGGCCAATGCCAACAACAATAACAACAACAACAACAATAATAATAACAAACGCCCCGGCTTCCGAGGCATGCCATGGCAACAACCTCCGGCAATCGTGATGCCACAGACGGCAGTGCCACCACCTCCACAGCCGCCTTCGATGATGGGTCTGCCGCCCGTGCCTCCAGTTACCATGGCGAAGGCCATTAACTCACTGGACAATCCAATGGCTGATGTGGTTCGCAGCATTACCATTGACGGCGGTTCCAAGGAGATTCGATTCTACAACCAAGTGGCCATCATCTTCATGGACGGCGACGAGCCGCATGAAATTGGCTTCCAGCATGGCCAGCGAGTCATCCTCATCGACAACAATGAACCACTGCCTCTTTGTTTTAACGATGACTATAAGCCGTTCCAGCTTGACGGGCAGTTGCATCGCATCCGCTTTGGTTTTCCCTCACGCGAACTGTACATCGACGATCATTGGTATGAGATCTACTTTGGTGGACCGCCAGTCTCGGTGCCTATTGGGAATAAGATTCATGTACTGAAGGCGGAGGGTCCTCCACCAAATGTGGACATTGGTCGGGCACGGCGAGATCTGGTCGTTGGCAAGATCAACATGATTGTGGATGCACATACCATTGTGCCTCTCTTCTTGGACGCCAGGCAACAAACGTTCCAACTGGGAGCCGAACAGCATTCGCTTCAGTTTGTGGACGCCTTCCAGTACGCTCTTTTGGATGGTCAGCTGCAGAAAATCGAGTACGGTGGCCTTCCAAAGGGAATGAAGCTGAACGGTGGCCGCAGTTGCTTCATAAGATTCGGCACTTTGCCCAAAGGTGTTGTTGGTGGCAAGACGCACGTGGCGGATATGGTTTACATTAAGACAGAGGCTCCTGCCGAGCCACCGCAACCTCCGCCGGTGATTGTTAAGCAACCTCCGGTAGTGGAGCAGCCGGCAGTGGTGCCTGCTGTAGCACCGAATGTATCTCTGCCAGCTGCAGCAGCAGCCTTGGGCAGTCTCAATATCAATGAGCTGTTCCAAAAGCTAGTTTCCTCGGGAATAATTGGTGGAGCTGCACCTGTTGCTGGCGGAACAGCCACCCCGCCTACATCAGCCCCAAAGGAAGCCAATGTTCCTCCACCAGTGTCTTCAGAAGCTCCAGCTCCGGCTGCTACGCCTCTTCCCACGCCATCTGCTCCGCCCACAGAACCCATTAAACGGATTAACCTCCACAAGCCGGAGACTATTAAGACTCGTCAGTCGGCGGTGATAGCTACTCTCTATCTCGGCATGCAATGCAGTAGCTGCGGAGTGCGGTTTCCGCC
The DNA here is from genome assembly GCF_017639315.1 of Drosophila ananassae. NCBI lineage: Eukaryota > Metazoa > Arthropoda > Insecta > Diptera > Drosophilidae > Drosophila > Drosophila ananassae. Next base: position 5,449,680 of record NC_057929.1, on the reverse strand, counting down.
TGAACAGACGATTAAATACAGCCAGCATCTGGATTGGCACTTCCGGCAGAACCGCAGGGAACGCGACTCTACCCGAAAGGCCACATCGAGGAAATGGTACTATGATCTCAACGATTGGAGGCAGTATGAGGAAATTGAGGATGTTGAGGAGCGTGAGAAGAACTTCCTGGAGGCGCAAGGTCAACCCGGGGGACCGGATGCAATCGATGAACTCTCCCAGCAGCGATCCCTGGACTCACCGATGCCAACGTGTGCAGCCGGATCGGATGATGTGGATCGCAGTTGCGACATGTGTCACGAGAAGTTCGAGCAGTTCTACAACGAAGAGCTGGAGGAGTGGCATCTCCGTAGCGCCATCCGGGTGGAGGATAAGATCTATCACCCATTGTGCTATGAAGATTATAAAGCCTCCTTGAATCCTCCGGCTGAGGAAAAGATAAATGGGGATGTGAACATGAACAACACTGACGACAATGCCATGGATACGCTTATCAAGGTGGAGGAAATCGATGACGACGATGATGGTAAGTTCAAGTAGCACTTTACAGTCTTCCATTTCTAATCCTATGATTTTTTTGTACAGAACCCACCAAGCCATCCCAATCCATGTTGGATGATGATGATGATGACGTCATTGTTTTACCAAACGAAGAGCCCAGCGTCACAGAAATCGTCGACGACGATGATGATGACGAGTACGTCCCTGGCAATGTGACAAGAGCGGAAATGGGAAATGAGTCCCAGGACAAGACAGAGTCCAATTCCGCGGATAAGGAATCGGAGAAGCAGGCAGAAGACTCCGAAAAGCAATCACAATGCGAGTCTGATGTAGCCAACGAATCAGATGTAGAGATCCAGGAGCCCAACATTCCCTTCACCGATTTGGACACGTATGTGGAGAAGGAGATCGACGAAGCCACCAGGGCAGCGATGCTCAACGTAAAGATTAAGGAGGAGCCCAAGGACGATTACGAGGATGACGAGGACGACGGCTTTGAGGATGTTGGCACGGTGGTTCCACTTTTGCCTCTTCCCGACGATGAGATCTCCATACACAGCAGCGGTAAGTATCTTAATTCCTTAGCAGTTCGTAATCAAGTTGCTCATTCATCTGGAACCATGGCAGAAACACAAACGCAGACCATCGCCTCGTCGGCCTCGCCGACCACAATCGAGAGACCGGCATCAGTGCTATCCCTGTCATTACCCGCCAACGAGGCGGACGACCTGGAGCCGGCAGAGACGACAGGTGCCTCGGTCGCCGAGACAGAACTGAACGGAGAGCAGGCGCAGGAGTCCACACACAACCTGAGCGCAGCGGGTCCGGCGTTACCTTTGGCTAGCATAGTTAATAAAATAAAGATAAATATCACTAAGAATACAAGTAGTAATAGTCATAATAGTGCCTCCAACGCCACCGCCATGCCATCTTCATCGTCGGCGACGACGGACTCGCAAGTATCAGCAATCAGCGTCATCGGGGGAGCTGGAGCTGGAGCTGCAACAGGTGTATCCGGATCCGGAGATGCCTCGCAGCAGGTTAACGCCATTCAAACTATTTCAACCATTCCAGTCCTTTGCGGCGGAAACACGTTCGTGCCGAAGATTGCTACCAGCACTCCGGCCAACGTCATCAGCTCGATTTCTGTGATTGGCAGTAGTTACGGCAGTGGCAGCAACACCAGCAACAACGGAAGCAACAGTCGGACTAACAGTTCCGTGACTTCAACGGTTGCTGGCACAATTCCTGCAGAAGCGGAGAAGTCAGCGCCCACACCACCACCGGCTTCTGTGGAGCCAGATCCTGAGCCGGTGGTGGAACTGAAACCGGCGCTTCGAAATGTGACGCTCAAGCGGACGAAAAAGGTTCAGAACGGCATTGAGACGTCCGGCCTGTGTTCGATTATGTAAATGAATCGATCGGCGCACTGATATTCCTATTTTATTATTAATTCGATTATTTTTACACGTTACTTAGTTTTAGATAGCCGGCGCGATTATCTCGTGCTTTGTAGGTACCCAAAGTAGCTCCCGCAATTTAGGGGAGCTTCGTGCAAATACGCCTCAACATAACTTATTATCGAAAAAAAAACTCGCAAAATTTAATAAAAAAGCCACTTACAAAATAAAAACAGAGTATACATAATTTGTGATAATTTTATAACACTATAAAACGAATCAGAATTCCCTTGTGTAATTATGTTTATTTTTTTATGCTGATTTGAAATAAAGCCAAAATGAATATCACAACCTATTTGTATTTGTATTTAGTCTATAAAATATATATATAATGCTTATAAACGCCCAATAAAAATGCCTATATTCAAGTAAAAATTTTATAATTTTATTATTAAAATTGATATTTAACGAGAAGTTAAATTGGTATTGAAACATTATTTTGAAATGCGCGCCTTCTTCAGGGTTGCCCGGAAAGAGTTGCCAGCTTGTCGTCAGAATGCTGGACCATCAGCTGTTGCCCCAGAAACGGACTAAAAATTACCCAGCGCTTTATAATATGCACGTGGGCTCGCAACGTTTATTTTAGTTTTTTGTTAAGAAATTTGAATTAAAGCCACTCTCAAGGTCTTTTCCCACGATGTCGTCTTCTTTTTTCCTTAAGCCTGGCTCCAAAGCCGGCAAGAAGCGCAAGGTAAGTCCAAATGACCTGAAAACGTAGATGAAACACCTGTAATGTTCTCCATAGAATCCCACAGCAGGAGCAGCAACAACAAAAGGAAAACCCCTCAAAAAAGGTGGGAAACCGGGCAAGTCTGCGAAATCCGGACAATCAGCCGCAGGTCCCGTGCCAAAGAAGCAGCGGCGACCCAAGGAGGAGGACGAGGAGATTGCCAGTGATGATGATGAGTACAACAGCGACGCGGGCGGCAATACGTTGGCATTTTCATCCGACGAAGGCGAAGAGGAGACACCCCAAGACAAACGCCTTCGCCTAGCCAAGCAATACCTTACCGAGATCGAGAAACAGGAAGCTGAGCGAGCGGAAGACAAGGAACTGAGCCAAAGCGTGGAGCAGCGCTTACAAACAGAGTACCTGGATAGCGTTGGTAAACTTCGTAGAAACATTGCCGGTAGTCTAAAGTCCTGTGATGCCAGCCGCGTTCTCAAGCACAAAATACACCACACGCCCATCTGTTCCTTGGCCCTTAGTCCGGATGGAAAGTTACTTTTCGCTGGAGCCAAATCTCAGTTCTTGCTGAAATGGTGCACGGAAACCGGCGAAGTACTCGCGAAATCAGATGTTCTGCCGCATCGGGAGGAGCCGGAAACAGGCAAGAAACGCCGTTCCCATATCATCGCCATCTGCTTGTCTACGGATATGAAGTATCTGGCTTTGGCCGAAGGCGGGCCCCACATCCAAATCTGGTGCCCGCAAACGATGAAACACTTGAAAACACTAAAGGGTCACAGAGACAGCGTAGCGGGACTGGTTTTCCGCAAGGGCACCCACGATTTGTATTCGGCTGCCAAGGATCGATCAGTGAAGATTTGGTCCCTTGATGAGATGGCCTATGTGGAGAGTTTGTAAGTGTATTGCAATTCTTATTTGTGTTTAAAATACTAATAAGCTCTCAATCATTTTCATTAGATTCGGTCACCAGACGGGAGTCACCAGTATAGATGCCCTAAGTCGAGAACGAGCAATAACCGCTGGTGGGTCAGATTGTTCGTTGCGTATTTGGAAGATCACGGAGGAGTCGCAACTTATTTACAACGGCCACAAAGACAGCATTGAATGCGTGAAGCTGATCAACGACGAGCACTTTGTTTCAGGAGGAATGGATGGGTAACTTGAAAATTCCATCATGATGAACATCTTTTAATGGATTTTGTTTTTTAGAGCCGTCAGTTTGTGGAGTGCTTTGAAGAAAAAGCCGATTTGCACCTCTCAGTTGGCGCACGGACTTGGGGAGAACAAGGTGGCCAACTGGCTGACAGCAGTTGCTGTGGTAGTCAACACGGATTTAGTTGCAACAGGTTTGTATAGGTATTGATATATTGTTGAGTCCTTCCTTCATCCTCTCCATACGTTTAGGATCCTGCGACGGCTTTGTCCGACTTTGGCAAACGAATCCAAATGCTCGAAAACTGGAGGAAATTCGAAGCATACCCATTGCCGGGTTCATCAATGGACTGGTATTTAACAGCGATGGAACCAAATTGTATGTGGCAGCCGGTCAGGAGCACCGCTTGGGTCGATGGTGGCGACACAAGGAGGCCAAGAATCATATAGTTGTAGTCGATTTAAAGCTACAGAGCGCGGCTAGCAAATAGGTTAAGTAATAATCATAAGTTGTATAGTTCATGTAACTCGTTACAGCCTGAAAATGTAAAATTAAAAAGATTTTATAGTACGAATTGTTGGCTACTTAATTTTTAAAGGACATCTAAGCTTTAACATAATCTATAATTGTTAATTTAATTATTATTTAAATCGCGCGGGCTAGTGTGACCAGGTGCAGGTTGTTCCTTAAAGAACATTTCCTTAAAAATTTGCTTTTTCTTCCACACTGCGATTACAAAACAACTGGCGTGCAAATATGAAGCCGAAACTAAAATCCGGTGGAGGATTTTTCTCCTTTTTTAAGACTGAACTAGGACGACGACTGGTGTTTTATACGGCAGGAAGCACAACAGTTGCACTGTTTGTGGGAAATTTCCTGCCCCACACATTCGGCCTGAAGTATTACCAGCAGTTTGTGCAATGCTATCAGTGGGTACAAAATAACATTCGATTGGGATCATAAATAATAGCCAAGTGTTCCATTTCAGAAATGGTGTGGAGCGTCCTGTTCCACCGGATGTACAGCAGCGCCTGGAGAAGGCGGAGGATCTGCTAGGACTGGGTCCCTTTGAGCGCAAGTTCGTGAAGCCCTTCACAGTCTTCGGATTCGATCTCTTCCAGGCGGGCACGACCAAGATGCGTTTCGGCGGTGCCGTGGGAATACCCGTTAACTATGGGTACACCAGTCCGGAAGAGATAAAGCGGGCGGATATTCGCTTTAGGGATCAGCAGATCAACTGGAGTTCCCCCAGCGGCAAGCTGTTGGAAGAGGCCATCGTCCTGAACGAAGATGAGCAGGTTTTCGGATTGACTAAAACTGTGCTGCAGCTACAGACCCATCGAGTGTTGCTGAATTCCATATTCCCCAGTGTTAGCTTCCTCATGGTGTACACCATGGGTCACTACCTGAACCTGCGACTTAATCTATTTGCCCGCCATGGAAGTGTAAGCTTGGAAACGTTTCTAGAACACAACAGGTTCTAATATTTCCTTCAATCCTAGATCCGTTTCGTTCTGTACAGCATCCTTGGACTTTTTGGAGTCGGTATGTGGTCCTTTATGAAAGACTTTAACCAGGTCTCCACGGATGCTGATATTGACAAGACACTGGCGTCCATGGGTCCCAAATTTGTAGCTGCTGGGGTCAGCTACTATGATAAGCATTTGAAAAAGAACATTGCCCTGAGGGACCTAATTGGAGACGACACCTACACTGCCTTGGGAAACGAAAACTACTTGTTGCGACAAAAGTCAATGCCATTGACTGCCCGAAAATCGTTCTTTTTGGAGAAGTTGGAGGAACTGAAGAAGGCACCTGAAACCCAATAAATAGGTTATACGTTGTTTTTATTGCATATCATGAAGAATATTTTTTGTATATCTATGAGTAGCCTATAACAATGAATAGTTGTCCATAAAACATAAAATTTTCGCATGGTTTGTCTCCTCAAGGAGCCTCGTGAATTGACTAGAATCGAGCGACATAGCGCTAAAAATGATACATGGAATGTTTACACAAAAATAGTTAACTAAAAAATGGTTAATTTAAAAAGTCTCCTCCCCAACCACATCGCTAATTGTGGCTACCAGTCGTCTGGCGTGCTCCACGGCACAGGTGGCGGTGACCAGGCCCAAATGTATGCAGTAGAGTTCGTAGACCCGCACTTTGGCCGGCGTCAGCTTGGGAAAGCACAGTTCAGCCAAATCATGGTAGTAGTCCATGGTGAGGGCACCGGGCTCTGTCGGTGACTTTTGTCCACTGGCTGCACCCGTTGACAGAAAGTGCTGTTGTAGATCGAGTGTGGAGTTTAAAATGCTACCCGACTGATCTTCAAACCACAGAAAGTATGAGTAGTGGAAGGCCTTGTCCTTCCAAATAACTGTGGTCTGACCCTTCTTTAGGTAACTTCGGGCGATTTCCACCATGCTCCAGAGCTTTGTTTTTGGTACTAGTTGGTTGGGCCGCAAATCCGGAGCCAGCATCTGTCCCTTGCTGCGGTTCACATACATGAAATGCACTAAACCCGGAAAGTCCTCAAGATAAGCATCAATAGATATGTTCCTTGTGGCCTTGACCGCCAAAAACTCGGCAAATTCTAAGAGCTTTGCTTCCACATTTGCTGCCGTATCAGATAGTTGGTCCAGTTCGTGGACACTTGAGCTGTCACAGCAGGCCAGGGTAAAAAGATGTTTCAATTCCTCTCCGAAAGACGGCAGATTGGACTCGATCCTAACGAGAAGCTCGCGTTCAAAGTTCTTAAAGTATTCACTATACATCTTTCGTAGATTCTCCCACTTTGCGGAAAACTTTTTTATGCAATTTTCCAAATCCTCCGGCCTCTGCTTAAGGTATCTCTTCAGAGCCGTCAGAGTTTGGCCCACAAAGGATTCCAGGTTCTCATAGGCGGGCTTTAAAGCATCAGAATCGCCTTGGTGCTGTACGGTGATAATCTTTTGGAAGACGAAAAACGTATCGTAGATACAGCTGGTCAGCGGCATGCTGGAATACTCGATGACCTGCAGCAGGACCTGGTTGCCGTGCAATCGAGAAATGTGCACAATACTCGGGACGCATCCGGAGTTCACATCGTGAGAGACGCCTTGAAGGAACACGGCCACAGCTCGATGGGCTGGCGACTTGGGTGATTGCAGAGCTCGCGACATCAGGCTGAGAAAGAGCAGATCCGAGGCGGCTAGCGGAAGAGCCTGTCGGGTGCTGTTGGCGGCAACCAGTTTGTTGGAAACGATCAGTAGCGCATGGGCCCTAGGGAGACCCGCCTGACGTAGCTGCTCCAGTGTGGCATCCAGCGTTAGGTGAACCGTTCTCTTCAGCTCTGCGTTGATCAGCAGCTTGGGCATGGACTCCAGGAGGTAGGCCTGATCCTCCTGCCACAACAGTGTTTCGTAGCAGTCGAGGCACTGCGTCAAAAGCTCTTGCTGCATGGCACCCGCCTGGGCGGCAAATAGATTGGCTCCATAGCAGTAGCGGGTGAGGGTGATGGCCACACCCATCTGTCGTCCCAGTTGCTCCACGGGTATGTGTCCAATCTTCAGAAAAGTGAATCCAAGCAGTTCCCCGAAAACCAGGTTGAATCCTTGCTCGCACTGGAGGCTGGCATAGGCGTTGTCAAATTGGCACTGCATTATCCGTTGCGAGCCCACAATGGGGCTAAAAATCTGCAGCAATATGTTGCTGTCCACCACGCAACCAGTTTCCTGGACTCCCGCAGGGAGCAAGCCTTGGGCGATTGCCACATCGCTGATCTTTTGTGCTAGCGGGAGATTTAACTTTTGGTACACGACGTCGTTGGCGCTGTTAAATACAATCAATCCGTTCATTTTCTTATCAGCAGCAAATCACAAAAACACAATAGATATTGGAAAGTGTTCAAGTGTTTTCCAACACTTTAAAGTCACTGTGAACAGTCACTGTGATCGAATCACGGAATTTCTACGTTGTCCATCACTGCCATCAGCTGTTACTATGTGCCTAGCGCTTCCTCTTCTTACATGCGCCTTTGTTATCACAAATCGGACAGTGATTTATCTATTTAAGCCGATATGGGACGTCTAAATCTAGAGCACACGCTACAGGGCCACAAAGGACGCATTTGGGGGGTGGCATGGCATCCAAAAGGCAACGTATTCGCCTCCTGCGGCGAGGACAAGGCCATCCGCATTTGGTCTTTGAACGGAAATACATGGACCACAAAAACCATTCTCTCCGATGGACACAAGCGTACCATCCGGGAAATTCGTTGGTCACCATGCGGACAGTACTTGGCCTCGGCAAGCTTTGATGGAACTACCGCCATCTGGTCAAAATCTTCTGGAGAATTTGAGTGCAATGCAACGTTGGAGGGACACGAAAACGAGGTGAAGAGCGTGAGCTGGTCACGTTCTGGCGGCTTGCTGGCCACCTGCTCGCGAGATAAGTCAGTGTGGATCTGGGAGGTGGCCGGCGATGATGAATTTGAGTGCGCTGCTGTTCTAAATCCGCACACACAGGACGTGAAGCGAGTGGTATGGCACCCGACCAAAGAGCTTCTAGCATCTGCCTCCTACGACAATACTATTAAGATGTTTGCGGAGGACGCTCTGGACAGCGACTGGGACTGCGTTGCCACATTATCTTCTCACACGAGCACCGTTTGGAGTATCGACTTTGATGCTACTGGAGAGCGTTTGGTCTCTTGCAGTGACGACACCTCTCTTAAGATCTGGCAAGCATACCATCCTGGCAATGATGCGGGAGTAGCCACTCCCGACAAGCAGACAGTGTGGAAGTGTGTCTGTACAATCTCCGGACAACATTCACGGGCCATCTACGACGTTTCCTGGTGCAAGTTAACGAACTTGATAGCGACTGCCTGCGGCGACGACGGCATTCGGATATTTAAGGAAACCAGCGATTCCAAACGGGATGAGCCAACGTTTGAACAACTTACCGCTGAGGAGGGTGCCCATGATCAGGATGTGAACTCGGTAGAATGGAATCCTGTGGTGGAAGGACAACTAATATCATGCAGCGATGATGGCACCATCAAGGTGTGGAAAATGACCGAGTAGCTAGACTAATGTGTGGTATATTTAAGTGACTTAACAATAACGGAACTTGGTTTTTTGTACAAAATGTCCTAACGAGAAATTAAAGTATTCCCCCGAGAGAATGGATGTGTTTATAACACCAGATGGAAAGCTACTTGCTAAGAAATGGTTCTTGGAGGGTTTTATGTAACTTTTTGGCCTTGCGGGGTCCCAAGCCTATCACCTGGGATAGTCGTTCCTCGCTGGCGGTGATGATATTGCCCAGATTGCCAAAGGTCTGCAGTAGAGTAACAGCGTCTGTTTTGTTCACCGGCTTAATGTTGGTTAGAGCAGTAACCAGCTGAAATATAGAGTTGTTTTTAACCGTACAGCATATATTAGATATTCTTCACCTTTTGATGCGGATTAGACTCTACCCGTTCCATTATCAAGTCGGGTGGGCGCTTCTCAAACTGCTTATAGGTCTCAATAATTTTGCCAGCTTCTTCATGATTCCAGGCCAGCATCATAGTGAGGTCGGCTAGCAGGGAAATTCTTGTTAAACTTTTGAGGGCATTGTGTGGTTCCGGCGTATCCACTTGGACAAGAAGCACTCGCAAGTCGTACATCTTGCCAAGAGTCTTCAGTCGCTGGCAAATGTAATCCGGGTTGAGATTGTGGTACTTCAGCGACAGATACAGAACGCAGGAGGTCCTGCCCACCACGTAGTCTGGCACAATATCGTCCCGGTATTCCAGGGGCACATTTTGGATGGACTTAAGAATGGGATTACCCCGTTGTTTGCTGTGCACCAGGACGCTGTGCGGGTTAGAAGATGGTTTGGCCGTTGCCACAGTCGAGTTGCTGGTACTTGGTGTAGCAGCCATCCCCGCCGAAGTATCTATTTTCGACTGCTTTGCTGAAGTGGGCAACATCGTCTTAATTTCATTAGCGAACCAAAGCAATTGGAAGAATAGTGACCAATCTCCTGTTTGAATATACCACTTTGAAGAACATGGTTGCAATCCAGGGTTGGCGAAATAGGGTTGCCAGGGACGCACAAAACGAAACAGTTTTACTGTGAGATAAATGGAGAATTTTTTTAGTTTATATCCTCTCCTCGAGCAGAATATCTTAAAAGATTTGTAGTTCGATTCCCCATCAATCTGCATCAAAACCTTGGAACGAAATTTTGGATCCATATTTTTCAAGTTTTTGTGGGGGTACCCCTTGTGAAATCCGAGATATCCCCAAATGGCCACTTCCGATGTCTATATCTTTCCCAATTTCCAGCGGAGTACCTTAAAAGATTTGTAGTAGGATTCCGCACCAATCTGCATCAAAACCTTGGAACGAAATTTTGGATCCGTATTTATCAAATTTTTGTGGGGGTACCCCTTGTGAAATCCGGGATATCCCCAAATGGCCACTTCCGATGTCTATATCTTCCCCAATTTCCACCCGATCATGGAGCGGAGTACCTTAAAAGATTTGTAGTTCGATTCCCCATCGATCTACATCAAAACCTTGGAACGAAATTTTGGATCCATATTTTTCAAGTTTTTGTGGGGGTACCCCTTGTGAAATCCGGGATATCCCCAAATGGCCACTTCCGATGTCTATATCTTTCCCAATTTCCACCCGATCATGGAGCAGAGTACCTTAAAAGATTTGTAGTTCGATTCCACACCAATCTGCATCAAAACCTTGGAACGAAATTTTGGATCCATATTTTTCAAGTTTTTGTGGGGGTACCCCTTGTGAAATCCGAGATATCCCCAAATGGCCACTTCCGATGTCTATATCTTCCCCAATATCCATCCGATCATGGAGCAGAGTACCTTAAAAGATTTGTAGTTCGATTCCGCACCAATCTGCATCAAAACCTTGGAACGAAATTTTGGATCCGTATTTATCAAATTTTTGTGGGGGTACCCCTTGTGAAATCCGGGATATCCCCAAATGGCCACTTCCGATGTCTATATCTTCCCCAATATCCATCCGATCATCGAGCGGAGTACCTTAAAAGATTTGTAGTCCCATTCCCCATCAATCTACATCAAACCCTTGGAACGAAATTTTGGATCCGTATTTATCAAATTTTTGTGGGGGTACCCCTTGTGAAATCCGGGATATCCCCAAATGGCCACTTCCGATGTCTATATCTTCCCCAATTTCCACCCGATCATGGAGCGGAGTACCTTAAAAGATTTGTAGTTCCATTCCCCATCAATCTACATCAAAACCTTGGAACGAAATTTTGGATCCATATTTTTCAAGTTTTTGTGGGGGTACCCCTTGTGAAATCCGGGATATCCCCAAATGGCCACTTCCGATGTCTATATCTTCCCCAATTTCCATCCGATCATCGAGCGGAGTACCTTAAAAGATTTGTAGTTCGATTCCCCATCGATCTACATCAAAACCTTGGAACGAAATTTTGGATCCATATTTTTCAAGTTTTTGTGGGGGTACCCCTTGTGAAATCCGGGATATCCCCAAATGGCCACTTCCGATGTCTATATCTTCCCCAATTTCCATCCGATCATCGAGCGGAGTACCTTAAAAGATTTGTAGTTCGATTCCCCATCGATCTACATCAAAACCTTGGAACGAAATTTTGGATCCATATTTTTCAAGTTTTTGTGGGGGTACCCCTTGTGAATTCCGGGATATCCCCAAATGGCCACTTCCGATGTCTATATCTTCCCCAATTTCCATCCGATCATCGAGCGGAGTACCTTAAAAGATTAGTAGTTCGATTCCCCATCAATCTACATCAAAACCTTGGAACGAAATTTTGGATCCATATTTTTCAAGTTTTTGTGGGGGTACCCCTTGTGAAATCCGGGATATCCCCAAATGGCCACTTCCGATGTCTATATCTTCCCCAATTTCCACCCGATCATGGAGCGGAGTACCTTAAAAGATTTGTAGTTCCATTCCCCATCAATCTACATCAAAACCTTGGAACGAAATTTTGGATCCATATTTTTCAAGTTTTTGTGGGGGTACCCCTTGTGAAATCCGAGATATCCCCAAATGGCCACTTCCGATGTCTATATCTTCCCCAATTTCCATCCGATCATCGAGCGGAGTACCTTAAAAGATTAGTAGTTCGATTCCCCATCAATCTACATCAAAACCTTGGAACGAAATTTTGGATCCATATTTTTCAAATTTTTGTGGGGGTACCCCTTGTGAAATCCGGGATATCCGCAAATGGCCACTTCCGATGTCTATATCTTCCCCAATTTCCACCCGATCATGGAGCGGAGTACCTCAAAAAATTTGTAATGGGATTCCCTACCAATCTGCATCAAAACCTTGGGACAGAAATTTGGATCCAAAATTTTCAAATTTTTGTGGGGGTATAAAAATATACATAAAAATTGGATAAAACTGATTTAAATTTTTTTTTTGCAAGAGAGCGTTGCCAGAATACTCCCTTTTCAAATTTGATACAGTTTTGGAGCAACTGAAGCATTTCAACGATCTGGCAGCCCATTTAACAGATGTGGCATCCCTAATTTTTTCAGTGACCCCTGAACTATAACAACTTGGGTCAATGTTGGTCAACGAAATCTGAGTCCCGATAGGGATATAATTAATTGTATATTCCTGGCCACTCTGGCACACTATTGTTCCAGTGCCAAAATGGTCAATTTGTGTATCAAAACAGTTTGGCCACTGGCGCTATTGGTGGGCCTTACTAGTGCCTACAAAAATGGTAAGTCCTCGTTTGTTCTACGACGCATTGAATGCTAATCCCTTTTTCCAGTGCGTCTCCAGGATAACATGTGCTCAGACAAGCTAATCTACACACTGGCCAAGCCTTTCCGTGGCGACCCCACACTGCGACTGGAGTTCGATGATGACTCCGGATCAATTGTAACACAGGCTTGGAATGTAACACTACCCCACGGCCATGGGGGTAATAGGATAAAGTATGACTGCCAGTTTAGAGTAGTGACTAATGAGCGCCCGCCGCGAGGAATTTACACCATCATAACACGGCTCAAGTTTCGGCGGGATCCAGTGACGAATAAGTGCATCGACTATATCCAGTTCAGCAGCGGAAATCGGTCGCCCAGCGAGCGCATCTGCACGGACATCTCCATCGATGGGCCCGCCGGACGGCTAATCTTTGACCAGCGGGACCGTGAAGTTAATGTGCACATATTTATCGACAAAGCGAGGCACATTCTCGGCGACCCACTCGAACTGCGAATGGTTCTCACTGCCCACTCCGAGTGCCAGTTCAACGGCGACTTCCTGTGCGATCCCAATGACCAGTATTCGTGCATTTCGAGGCACTTTGTGCGGGACAACATCACCAATTGCCTGTATCCATGTCGCGATGAGGGCACCTGCTTCCATGATGCTGTGGTGCCAGAAGAGTACGACACGGCCAATGTGGCCATTTCGGCGCTGACATCGCTTATCTTTACCATGCTGGGCGTGGGTTTCTGCGTGTGGATCTGTTGGAAATATTGGAACTGCATTACAGTGCAACAGCGGGCACACGAGGCCTCCGCCGCACGTTTCGATCAGCGACGGGCAAGGGTAAGTGGGTGCACTTTAGTTGATCCTTATCATAATTTAATTGTTCATATTTGTTTCCAGTCGGATGTACCCACAATAGAGTTGCCCTCAGCTGCGCAGTACGACGACGGTGTACTGTCCGAGCACGATTCCCAACACCAGCATCCAGCAACACCGAAGGATCTGCCACCTAGTTACGAGTCCCTTTTCCCGGACAGATAAAGACTTGCGACAGGATTAGTTCCGATTTGTGCCAGATCAGCAAGTACTTGGCATCGCACACTTGTTGTATTAGTCCTATTAGGTAATTTTATCTCTCTAAACAGATCAGCATTCCATGTAAATATGTTAGGACTGATTTTATGTTTTGTGATTAGCGTTAGCGATCGAACGTCTATTTTGTCAATGTGTTCACTACGAACCGATTCCGAAATACTCTTACTGAGAATCTCCATATTTTTACTATTGTATATATTTAAGTTTTATGTTCTTCAAAACGAGTATTATGAATGTTTATCGTGCAGCTGTTAAATCTGCCTTTTGGCAAGTCGAATTGTTTACACACTGATGAATTCTCACAGAAGGTATATGTACACACAGAATACTCTACAAAATGTATCAATTATTTATCTAAGCAAAAAAAAAAATTATTGATAAGTAAGCCACAATGTACTCGTCACTGTATTAGCTAGCGTAAATATTCCAAGGTCCAGGCGTTCCATCTGAAAGGCCAGAAAGCAATTGGCCAAGTATTCCATATAGTTGTACCTGTTTCTGTACTGCATAGACGTATGTTATGTATACCACGCGCTTGTAGATGTCTTTGTTGTGAGCTGGGCCGAAAGTGTCAATTGTTTAATCGAGATTGTCGAAATAGAAAAGAAATTATATTAGTAAGCACCTGTGCTCATGAGATATGTATGAACTACAGTATTTACTCCAAATATGTAACTGCAATGAAAATGGAGAGATCCAAGCGAAGCAGCACGTTTGTGGTCAGTAGGTATTAAGCCAATTAACTCATATGTATACACACGCAACTCACTCAAATACGTATTAACTGATAAATAAACCAACTAAATCTCAAGTCGACCATGTCGAAAGTACAGGGGGGAAAGTGCCTTCCTCTGGCGATCATCCTCCTGGTGGCCGGGTGCTGGGTTTCATCACATGGTGACACACATCATGAATCAGCACGTGCCTTATCCGAAAAAAACCAGTCGGCCAGGCCATCCCCCCCTTTCATTTGGCAGAAACCAATTATTGGTCACGATTAGGTGGGGTAAGTTGTTTCTGTTGCCACTGCGTCATCTTCGGTCTAATCAATTTCTCGGGTTTCTAACGTCACCGACTTTGATTTTCCTTTGTTACCAACAGATAGATCGCATCCAACGGATGCGGCACGTGCGGGGTCATATGGCCGTTGACTCGGAGCAATTGACCAAACTGGTTATGGCTGCGAACCAGCCATTCTGGCCAATCTGTGTCCCCGTTCAATGTCAGGCCACAATTGTCCAATTGCCTTGGGGGCCGCGGTGTGTGCGAATCAATTAGCGATTGCTTGGTCCTCTTGGCAACCGGTAGCTGGTCTAGACATCCCCCTATATAACGCCCAGGTGCCAATTTTAACACGCATACAATGGGCCGAAACGATCGATCGATATATCCATCAAGTTCAGGGTCACACGCATCAAATGGCCAATTGCGAGTCATAATCTCCTCACAATCTGATTTTGGCCTTTAATTTGGTCAAGTAGCCCGATAAGAAGTTCCATCATCGATCATCCGGAGTCAAGAAACTGTCCCATATCGTAGAAATATCACTCAATCTTCGTTCTGATGCTCGATAGGCCCCAAATCTTGAAATTCACATTGCATATTAGCGTCTTGGGAGTGGGGGGCGTGTAGGTGCGAGTTGGCCGAAACGATCACGCCCAAAAATAACCCTAATCGAAGCGGCACTTCGGAGATTTCTGGGTTTCTGCGGAGACCCAAATGTATATTTTTAAAACAAACTGTTAAGTGGGACCTTAATTTAAATTCAAACCAATATACAGACACGATTTAACGGAGTATATAAGATCAAAAATAAACAAAAATATTTGCAAATTTGAGGCATAAAAGGTATTGATTTTGGAAGATGTCTTATCAATTGATCGTTTTCAGGAGTGATAATTTTAACAAGTCAATATAATAAATCACATAAATATTTTCCAATTAATTAATAATAAGGGGGCTTAATGGCGCAGTTCCTTCAGCATCCTAAATCGAAACAGAATATCGAATTTGGACGAATAAATGTCAATAGCTATAAATAGCTTATAAACTTTAAAAGCTCTAGTATTTAATATTGTTGCGAAAAAAACCGCAGAATCCAGAGCCAAGCCCTGGGACACCTCCAGCCATTCATGGGGTTTGCGGTGGCGACAATCGCACCTCTGTTTGATGTTTTGGCCAGCAATTAGATACGCCGCTCTAACCAATAGTTGGAATTACTTTCACGCCAAGCGGAGAGCGGGAAGCAGCCGTCGAGACCGCGTGACTCATACGCACGGGGGGCCACACAAAGACGCAGAGGAAACACGGCAAAAAACGGCAGAAAAAACGAATCAGCAAGACCAGCTCTAACTAAAAGTTGTGGGCAAAGCAAGCGACTGGTTCAGTCTGCGATACACAGTCGAAGCTGCAAGATCGATCCGCCGGAACAGCCGCCTGGTCCCTGTACCCGTGTGCCCAAGTTCAAGCCCCGTGCCTCCAATCCCGAGTCAATTGCCGGTGTTCGCTGCAATTCCTGAGTGAAGTGAACGATTTATGGAAATTTATTGATTGCCATTCAGGCCGACAAGTGTGTGAATAAAAATAAAAATAAAAACAAACAACTGAATACCTTTAAAATGGAATACAAGCGACCAGCTCCGATCCAGACAATGCTGTTAATTATGATAGGTGAGTCTCTGAGTGCCAGCCAGGCCTTCTCAACCCATCATATGAACAGATATACAATAAATATGTATAAAAAAAACATAAAAGCCAGTCTCCGACGAGCATATGCTAATTATGTGAACGCGAACTTCTACAATCCCTCGCTGATTGCAAATAATTAAACCATGAATTAACATTTTCTGGTTATTTATTGGACAGAGATTCCTTGATTGATTTTCCCTACCCTATAATTGAACTTTACTATCTACTAAATGGCGTCTTTACAAGTAATCCCAGAGCAAGTATACGTTGTATTATCCAGTTAAGAGCTCCTTAAACCCGTAATCCCCCAATGTCTTATCAGTCAAGTCTTAATAATAATTACCGAAATGACTGTTTGAGCAAGTTGAGCCGTCATGACCATATCCAGACATCGTAAACCAGTTAACGAAGTCTTTACGAGGCCCGTCATCTGCTAATCTCCGGTTGATAAGATCTCCGGTTAGGTGACATGTGATCGTCTAATAAATATCATAAAGGCAATAGCCAGTGTCCTCATTTTGGGTGTCATTTTCCAAGAAGAAGGGGGATCGCCATTTCCCGGCCTATATGGGAACCGGTTAAACGGCAATCCCCTAGTTCTAATGCCTAATGACGTTATTAAGTGAGGTGTTCCATTACCTGGCTAAGTGGAAACAATGGCTACAAATCACGGAAATTCCCAAAAATCGTCTTTCTTAAGTAGAAAGCCAGTTCAAGGTAAACGGAGTTCGTTTTTATTTGTAATTGGAATTTACATTTAACTCGAGCATATAAAAGGGAGACATTGATACGGGTACCAACTCTGAAATTCCGTCAGCACCATCGGCTTCATTTGCACAGGTGCTGGCCCTGCCCCACCACTTGCACCACTGGAACTGCTGACGTTGAACAGAGCACGTTTTGCCATTAGTAGCTAATTAGAATTTAATTGCTAATATTTTGTTTTTGCCGCTAGTCTTGGTATTTGAGCGTGTCGCGGGGTGTTTGCACGCGCTTTCCTGCCACCTTATCAGCGCCCACTTGCCACTCCATAAATAAGTTACCCCCCACTACTCCAAATAATTTATATCCATTAAATTCTTATGACTAAAATTAACACACCTCTTTATATTTAGATTTTGTTGTATAAAGTTTCTACCTAGAACCGTATATCAAGTGCGTGTAGAAGTGGAGCAGGGTTGTTGGGTTGATTGTAGAGACTTACAAATAAATCTTGACTGTTTGGACCAACAAGATAATATTTGTATTTTTATCAACATGGAAAATATTATGATAAGAGGAAAGATTCCATTCATCTCCTCGGGAATTTGCCTCGGGATCTGAATTTTCACATGACTGTCTAGCTTTCTGCTGAGAAAAGATTCCCTTCCCAGTTTAATGACTATTTTGATAATGTTTTTAACCAAAAATAACTTTATTTTGCCATTTATCTATTTTTAAATGATTTGTCTTGACAACAGGGCGTATGCGTTATTTCACAATCAGTTCCGAAACGCTTCTCCAGATAGACCCCCAAAATAAGTTGTTGTGGGAATGACGGGCTGCCTCTGACGTCCCCAACCTAGGTCAACAATTTTTGTGAGATTGCGAGACTGAAGTTTCATCAGTTTTGTGGTGAAATTGATAGGCCGAAAGGGGGCCGCAATCAAGTAATTATTGACAGACATTGTAAAGATACACTTTCTGAATAATGATTGTGTGCCGTGTGCTGTTATGGTTCCGCACCCAACCAATAAACGTGTATGGTTGGTAAAAAAAATTAAAATTGAAGGCTCACACCACCTTCCTTGATTAAATATGGCCACCGAGAAAGAAGTGTGCAGAACGTTGTCTTGTCATCGAATGGTGTTATTCTTTTTGAAATGATAAAGAAAACGCAACATTTTATTGGCGGCAGCTTAACTGGCTTTATGATGTTTGTGTTTTGATGGCGAAAAATATTTTCCAAGTCGGTTCTGAAATGGTAAACAATCTCGGGATAACACCTACCTCACTACACTCTGCCGGCTAAAGAATATTTCTATCCATATCTGACTGGGAAATATCCCAAAAAGAAACCTCAGACACTGAGTCGTCGTTGGGCACTCTTATCGTCAAGTGGTGAGGTGGTCGTAAACTTAACCACTAGATTACCACTAGACCTGCTTAATTAACGATTCATTTATGGGGGGAACGCCTCTCTAGAAGTGTCTATTTTTAAACCGTCTTATCAGTCCAGATTGGAGTTGTTTTAATGATGGTACTGGGCCTAGCAATCTCCCACCTGAAATTCGGAAAGAAAATCTATGCCGTCGCATGGCGGAAAGATAAGCTATCTAGGATCGTATTCAGTGAGCTCACCGCTCCGTCTTGATTTCCAGATATCGCCACTAATACCTCCCATCCGCTCCGTTCCCTTCCATTCCATTCACCGATTCCCATTCGATTCGATGCGGTTTTGGTTTGGTTCGGCGTGGTTATTTCATTCCATTTCAGTGCTCATCGCCAGCTCGGGCAGCGTACACGGTCAGTCCTATCTCTTCAGCCTGGAGAACTTCCTGAACGAGTCTTCCCGCCAGCAGCCCTATAACCTCACCTCCTCAAACGGAACTTCGGATGCGGACCTCTTTCCAGATACCATTACGAACAACACCCGGATAATTGTCTACAAGAACAGTGAGTGTCCTTTCTTTCCCTGTGAATTCTGAATTTAAGTTTAACTCCTGTAGGAGGAACTATATATTAACTAAAATTGATACCGTATGGTAACCTTCATTATCCGTCAATAACAAATTTGAACAGATAAAGTCTGATAAACCTTTGTTATTATACACTAGTGACTTTTAACCTATCTTATCATATTCAAATTTGATCAGTTTAGATAATTCGTGTAAATATGTAACTCCACTAGTGTTTACCTCTAGAACCTGATAGAATTTAAATGGGAAACATCCCATATGAATTAATGACAGTGCACACAGCATCTCATGTAAACATTTCTACGAAAGTTCAAGAAGCCTTTCCTGATCTTGGTTTCATAACCAAGGTAATAGCTCTATTATACCAGCAACCCTTAGAGTCAGCAATCAAATCCACATTTCTGTTTAATTGCTGGGCTTTCAACTTTGGCTGAGAGACCCAACCGATCGAATTTCGCATTTGGCCATTAGCGTAGTTCGATGACGAGACAGTTATGCGATTCTAGCAGTTTCGTCATAAACTTTATTGGCCCCCAGACCCCTAATTCGTGACTGGAAGCACAAAACAGCCATCAACAATCCGAGTGGATGATAACCAGAGTGTAAGAGTACTGAAAAATTAGTGTTATTTTGTTAAATTATTTTATTGGTTGGTTTATTTTAATGTTAAATGTAAACATGAGCTGTCTGCGGTTTAAATTTTATTAATTTTAATGTATTCTTTCATTTCAGCCGTCGTCGAGTCATCCAACGATCTATCCCAGACAGCAATGGATGTGATCACAATTGTGTGGTATGTGGCCACCTTTCTGGCCCTGGCTGCCTTCTTTATGTTAATGGCCTGCTCGGACCGTCGCTGCCGTGACATGCGTCGTCGTCCAGCTGGAGGACAGTCCACCGAGGGATTGAGGGCGCCGCCAACCCCCTCACCATCGTACAGTGAATTCGCCCCACCCAGCTATGATACTGTCATCAAAATGCAGCATGCGGCCAAGACGAGCGTGTTTGTTATACCATTCAACAGCAAGGGCGGTGAACTTAGTGCCCCGCCTGCCACACCGCCGCCGCCACCGACACCTGCAGTTACCTGTAGTGTAATTACAGTTAATGAACTGCAAAAGTCGGCCAACTAACCGATAAGCAGCAGGTGACGACATTGAGTTTCGACCTGAGTTTTTGCCAACCACCCATCTCTGTGATATTTGCTGTTTTACGGCAGTTAGCCAAGTATTTGTTGCCGTAGGATTACCCTAAAAAAAGACTGACAATGAAAGATATCTGTTTGTGCATATGCATTCAAATGCCAGTTCAACTGAAATTAGATGAATAACTAAGTAATATAATAAATAATAAATATAAAAAAATGTAAAAGCACTCATTCAAAAGTGATTCATGGTGGGGATTTTTATGGTTTATAAGAAATAGGGAGTTTTGATCCAAAAGCTAGCGATAAGCTTTTTTCCAACCTCCAAACACAAGGAGCTTGGATGAGCTTTTATTGTAAAAATCTTTGATAAGAAGCTTTTTATTCCAATCTGGCAACGTTTTCTTCAAGTTTTCATAAACTTTGGCGAAAGCTTAAAAGCCGTTTAATTAAGAAAGTTTGAAAGTGTTTTGATCGAACAAAACACAACAAAAAATGTTGGAACCACCTGTTGCAATAATACTACAAATTAATATAATATTTATAAGTGAGGATGGTATTTCTGGTGCAGGGATAATTGTATCCACATAGAACATGATCCTTTTCGGGCATACTTTCCCTAAAGAAACGGTTATCAAGGTCTTGAGAAATCAAAGTCTGAAGATATATATCATTGTGATACAATAAATAGTCCTTCAAGATCTTCTCGATGAAGTTCTCTTATTTCTGTTAAATAAATTTTGTGGGGAAGGCCTGTTCATAACAGATAACCACCGAGTTCAGGGGAATTTTGTGCTGTGGGGCTCCCACTTGATTTCAAAAGGTAAATATTACATTATCATCAGAGGATCTGGAGTCAGATTCAGATGATTAATACCACTCCAGTCAACCTTAATAAAAAAAGGTCAACGAGTTTAAGGTATATTTATCTATCTGGGTGCATCTCAGAATAGTGATAAAAATATGGATAAAATAAACAATCGAAGGTCAGACATTTAGTTCATTCATTGGTTCGCTTCCACTTAATTTTCATTCTAGCTTCTGTTGTTTAGATCCAATGAAGGTAACACATCTGGCAGCGGGTTTCCAAAAAAAACAACAATGTTTCTGGGGCAATGCGGCGTATGCGTAATATATTTTGTTTATTTTTCACACACAAACTCGTATTTCATTCAAATTGTTTTGGAAAATTACACAAACAACGCCGATAAGAGAGGAAGGATGGAGTGAAGAGTGTTTGTCGGCCAAAAACCAGATCGGATTGCAGAAAAATCACGTTAGGCCTCGCTCAATGCGGTTTATAAAATGCAAACCATCTCGTTATTTGTTCCTCTGGTTATTTTTGTTGTTTTCTTCTTGGGGCTTTTGTCGTTCTTTTGGATCATGATCGCTGATTGGCGCCTGTAGTTCCAGTTGGGTCCCATTCATTAAGTGATTTTGCTACACGCAGAAAAATTTTGTGATGTTTTTTAATAGAATTGAGTTTGATGTGGAACTTTCTGCTTTTGATATAAAATAAAATTAAATATTTAAAATATACATAGAACTTTATTTTACGAAATAAGTGATAACAAATTTTTGAAAATAAAAAAATCTGTAGTCTTAAAAAATATCTCCCATTGTTCTGCGTGCGACAAATGACGCCAAACTCAGAAGTTCTGAGTCAGAATTGGCCAATTTTCTAACTCTCACGCTCTTCAATTGATCCGAGCTTCCTGGAGGACCCCACTCCCCACCACAGAACTACCCACAATCTCAAGCTCCCGCTATTCTGCACTAGTTGCCTCTCTCTGTTCCAATGTGTGCGTGTGTGGCCTGGCAGTTGTGCAAAACGCTTTCTCTTTGCCTCTCTCAAACCTCGCACTATGGGGCAGGTAATCTGATTTGATGGTTATTATAAACATACATATAATTAAAATAACCATATCGTATTGTAATCAAGAGATCCAACTCTAACAGAATTGTATTATTTTGTATAATATTCATAATAATACATATTATTAAAAATAAGAATTACCAAAGTTTAATATGAATGTGATAAGAAAACCATTTTTCACACATGATTTTTGTTTAGAAAATCCGGTAATTGATCCCATGGTGCAGTGTTTCCCTCTCTGCGGAATAGTATTTTTTCGTTGAAATACATCGGCTGGGGATCAGTTCATCGTAACCAGCGCCATCGAACGGAAGTAATCCACTAGTGACTAGTGATCGAAGAACGAACTGTAAAAGTGCTTGAAACAGATCAAAAGCGCATCGCTTACGAATATCAAGTATACGCCACGTATATACAGCCGCTGAATATGTCGCCGAGGAAGAGCCTGCTGCTGGGCTGCCTGCTGGTGGCCGCCGCAACAACAATGCTGGATATGGTCGCCGCGAACACTGACACAAACAATGTGGATGACCCCGAAGTGTACAGTAAGTGTGCCAATTCCTCGGTCTGTGGTAAAGTGGACATGTTGCTAATTACCCTCTGAAACCGCAGTGCTGCAGGGAGTGCGCGTGTATCCCAACGATCGACAGTGTGTGCTGGTGGGCGGACTGTGTGTGGCGACCACCGATTGTATGGAGCCGACCACCAACAAGGGCCTATGCCCCACAAGCGCCGGTCACGATGTGGAGTGCTGCTACGAACGTGAGTATTTGAATTGGAAGGTGTTCTGCTTAAAGTCCATATACAAATAACCCAATACCATACTGCCATCAGTTCGAACTCCCCACTTGTAATTGGTATCTTCTTTTGTAATTGAATTAACTTTAATAACCTGAATCCCACATCCATTTATGTCTGTCCCACCAAAATGTCATCCTCCCGTTGCCGTTGCAGTGCCGGTTAGACCAGCGCCCTGCGCGCAGCACTTTGGAGAGTGCATGGACCGATGCCACCAAAGGCTCCTCCGCCCGGGAACCGATTGCGAAAATGGCCAAGTCTGCTGCGTCCTGATCTAGTTATAAACACATTCTCAAATCCACAACCCAGCACATAAAACATCTAAACACCCAGATAGAGGATCCCTTAAATGTCAGTATCATTATATTTTTGGATTTTTTGTCAAGATGAAGTCTTTCTTTATTTAATTTAACATTGTTTATAAGATGATTAGTCATCAGAAATGTTGTTTGAAAGTTTATTGAAACTGATATTGATACTTTGTTTCGTTTCTCTATCTAAACATCCTCACTTATATACATACACCGTACATTAACATGTATTTATTTAACTATATACTATATATTAATTATATTGTACGAATACCTTTGTGCGACATGTTAAGAGTCCCCCGTTCCCCATCCATAATAATCCCCCTCCCCCACGAGTGAAATATTTGTCTGCTTCCAATAAAATGCATTGTAAATATTTTCCAAAAACTAATTCGAATTTTGAGTCAAATCTGAGGATTATGTAAGTATTGGTTCGGGTCAGCTGACAGCGGAGTCGCCTTATCAGGCCAGAGTTGTGCCGTCACGTGCCCCCAAGTACAGTTGTGTGGTAGCAAGAAGGGGAGGATGACTCTCCCAGTCTGGGGAGCGGACTGGCGGAGCAGACGGCGGGAAAAAAAACAAAGCGTGAGATCATGAGATGGAGGCTGAAAGCAAAGCTTATCGCCAAACAGATTCAATGTCAAGTTCAGATGCCACAAAAACAAAAAGCATTTAATTCGTTCTTTCGGCCACAACACAATACATATTTTTGGTTGAATTTTGATTAATTTTCGAATATTTTTGTGTTCCAAAAACAGTTCTAAGCGAAAATAAA
This sequence comes from Drosophila ananassae, assembly GCF_017639315.1. NCBI lineage: Eukaryota > Metazoa > Arthropoda > Insecta > Diptera > Drosophilidae > Drosophila > Drosophila ananassae. The sequence goes on along the minus strand of NC_057929.1, from coordinate 5,425,759 downwards.
CGACCTTGCGCGGGCCGCAAAGATATAGATGTTGGTTCCGACACGATCCATGTGCCGGGCATGAGGTTTGTTTTTCTGTACTCTACGCTATGCTGTTGATACACATTTATTGTTTATATCTTTCAGTTATGCATGATTTCATTGCTAATGTTTGAGCGCCTATTCCATTCAGTTATTTATAGTTATAGGCTCTTGGCTCTTAGCTCTGGTCGGCGGGGTCACTTCAGTTTAGTTCGTTTTGGCCAGTGCTCTTGAGTTGAATGAATTCGTATGCACGGCGGCATTGAGGCGCCAACATGTGTCTATAAGTATTCAATGGACTGGTCGAGTGTGGATGAATCTTCCAGCAGATGGGGGCTGGAACTAATGGAGTAATGTTCTCCACTCTGGTTAGCATGGAGAATCTAAGAAGAACTCTGAAGAGCAGGTGGAGATGCTGGCACTACAAGTGGCATTTCAATCAATGGGAATGGGAAGTATGTATCTTAAAGATACTATTTGTGACCTTCTGGTGAGTGAATTGCATCACTCTCGCTGCACACTCTAGAGAATTCAGTGTCACTGCCATATGGCAATTGCCGAGCCCAATTCATTTAACCCGCCAATGCCAGTGACAGTGAAAACTACAAGGTCTCTCGCTCTGTCTGGACACGGCACGGTCTATATGAATTAAATCTAGGGAACTATGTAACGTCTTGACATCGGCTCTAGTATACTGTATTAATGGGCAATTGAATAAAAAGCACTGCTTTTACTCTACTGCGTCTTAGATTGCATAAGCTGTGTAGTAATCCCTGGAAATCACTCGCGTTTGAACCCGAACTCGAACCCGAACTTAAAAATCAAAGAAACAAGACAATAAAAATATAAAAAAAAATTAGTGGCAAGCCGAGCTTGGACGAAGTTCGAAATTGGCGTAATAATTTCTGGGTTTTGTTAAGTATTTTAATGTTTTTTTTAGGTACTTACCGCACATACAAGCAGTTCGTGCTTATCAGGGAAGCTCATCATCATTGGGTCTGTCACATTATAAATAATTTATATATATGGGACTTTTTTGTGTGTTTTTTTTTTGCGCCTTTTTGTTTACGTTTTCGATTTCGTTATTGCGAGTGACTGAAACACACATGTACTTACAATATATAGACACTGATACGCCCTCTAAAAGCTAATCCGAATTTTTGCGTTTATTTGCCTGGCATTCGCACCACAGAGAAACTAATAAAACTTTTTGTGGCGCGGAAGGCTCTGGCCGGGATATGCCCGTATTTCATATTCCATGTCATAGTTCGCACTCATTTTTCACTTGACATAAAGCTGCCTTTGCGTCTCATGGCCCGGGGATGGTGCAACACAATTTGCATCTCCACTCCGCCTCCATTTTTTTTATACTTTTGCACTTTTTTTTTTAATTCTTGGCTTTTTTCGCATGTGGCTTGGAGAGAGTGCGGAGCGTATAAAAGAAAATGATTTTGTGGCATAAATTAACGCCAAGAGGCACACGGAACACTATTAAAAAATACGGATCCGCCAGAGCACACATGCCATCATCGTCGTCGCCCTGACGACTGTAGTGGGTCCTGGCTTGGCGGTCCTGGCCAAAAGGATGTGGCAAGTCAATGGCTTATGGTAAAGCCAGGATATTCACTTCATGGCCGCGTGCATGTTGTGCCAGAAGTGGCAGGGGATGGTGCAGCTTCTCATGCAATTAATCCTTTTTTCCGCCCCCCCTTTCCTTTCTCTCATTTTTCCAGCAAAATGGCTTTTTAAGTCAATTTCTTTGCGTCGAGACTCTTTATTGGCCCGCCTCATAAATTGTAGGCCAACTTCAAGCCGAATTCAACATTTCATACGGGTCTGGAGCCATTCAACATCATTAAATATTATATGTCTGAAACAATAACAATTAACTTTGATGGCTTGGAGCACTAGCTGGAATTGTGAGTGTGATTTTAGCTGGATTTTTGTTCATAAATTTAAATTATTTTGCTTGGCTTTTTTCCACAGTTTTTTGTCAGGATCAACAGGTCTGGGAGTGCTTTGTTTGCTGCCAAATATTTGGGTTAGTTAAGCCCGATTTAATGGCCCGCACAATGTCAACATGCCATCACATTTTCCCCTCTGTTCCCCGAAACAAAAACAGTTCGTTTTAAAAATATAGACATGGCCTGTGTTTTGGATTAAACATATTTTGGGAATATTCTCGTGTGCCTCTCTCGACAATCTTATGAATTTGAATTTGGATGCAAATTGATGTGCAAATGGCAGGAAATAAAATTACACAGAGTCCTTTGACACAAACAGAGTCCGGGAAGGGTGAACCATTTGGCACACTTACCTGAACTCACCACCTCCCCATTTATTTCGGGTAATGCCATTAGGAGCGAGTAAGTGAAAGTGAAAATGAAAATGTTTTTCTTCAAGCCGATGAGGTAAAGGTTTCCCGGAAGATGTGGTTCCACCTTTTTGATGTCGGAGGTTGTCAGGTAAGAGAGTCTGGGCCTCCTCATATTCCATGTAAGCCGCCAAAGAGTTGCCACAAAATTAGACACAGAGCTTTTGGTTGGTTGGTATTGTAGCCACACCAATGTACTGACCCGCGAGGCGTATATAACCCCCTGTTTTTTATTTTGTTTCATACTCCTAACGGGATTAACCGCAATTTCTTTAATTAAAATTTCCATCACTCCGGGTGCGGCAGGATGGTTGGAAGTTTCTAAGCGGGGGGGGAAAAAGAAAAAGGATTGTAAATTACGCTGTCAGTCACTCAGTCTGTCAACAACAATTAAAACGGGAAGCAACAGCAACAAATTAAAAATTCATCTTCCGCATATCCCATGATTTCTGCCATTTCTTCTTATATCCTTTTCCCCAGCAACCGAGGACCTGGTTTCCTAACTACCATCCTACCAGGCAATCCCTTTCCGGGGATACTTGATGAGGTCCCTTTTTTTTAATTTGATTGGCGCTTCTTGGTGCAGTGTTTCCGGTTTTTCTTTACTTACCACCTTGCTCCTTGATCAGCCACGGGTCTGAGGTTCTGAGGGGGTTAATTATTTTTTATTTTCGGATATTTGTTTAAGGCCTGCAATCATCCCTGGCCAACCTATATATCTCTCTAATTGAAACCTAATTTTCCCATTTTTTTGTCGGCTGCCCTTTGCCCTCAGGTGATTGAAGTTTTCCCCTTTCCAGAAATTATCTACCATCCATATTATTAAGAAATACTTTCCCATATATCGCACATTCTTCGCCAAACCACACTCAAACACACTTCTTTTCAAATATTCCGAGTACTGGGTGGAGTCTTGCAACTTTTTGACTTTTGTTGTGTGCAAATAATTTGCAGCTCGTTCGCTGGCGTCATTAACAATGTAGAGGGGAAGTGGCAGAAAGTTTTATCTAATTAATGAAACTTCAACGCAATGTCAGAAGGCAGGACAGGAGTCAGGACGCAGGATCAAGAGGCATGAGGCATGAGGCAGAAGAACTCTTTGCTTTACGGGGAGCAGCGCCATCGTGGCAAATTCCCTCCTTGATGTCATATTGTTGACAGTGACGATACTGTTCGGGCGCGTACAACGTGGCGTATGATTGCTTTTGTGTAAACATCCAGTTCGGGGGCAATCCCCTTCCCTTCTATAGCCATACATAGAGATGTATATCTATGTCGCTTTTTCCTTTTCCATTTTTCGCTTTTCATTTTTTATTTTTTTGCTTTCTTCCGTCAAAAAGTTTTTTAATTAGCAACAAAAAGTAAAGGGTTAAATATCGCGTCGAAAAGTTTCGGCAAGCTAACAATTAAGTTTCGGCAATGCCGCTGACACGCCCCCCAAACGCCATACCCTCCCCCGCCCGCAAGCCTCAAAAACAGGCGGACGAGGAGGCGCGAGTGCAGATAATGAGTATTAAGCAACACTTACTCGCAATTAAGTTTCGCCTCTCCTGCGTCCTTCTTTGTTGACTTTTTTCCGGGCTGTAATTACGCGTAATCGCAAAATTAATTCCTGCACATGACTGCACCGCTCGTCAGGACTCGGTTCCAGAAGGACGAGAAGTCACTATCCATGATTTCAGGACCCAGCTGCCATTACCCGAAGCCAAGTCGCGCCTGGACAATGGCTGCCCTGGCTCGTTCGGGAGGGAAATAAAACAACTGACAGGCATTCGCAATCAAGTGGAAGATAAAACTCTATAATATTCATGAGATTTGGTTTATGAAGTGCTAACAATGCGTAAAGATATGGCCCAAATGGCCACAATAAGGAGCGCCATGTCAGGTGAACTACCCGGGTCTTCTCCCCTAACTGCGATGACCACAAAAGTTCGTGGCTTTGCTTCTAATCTGTGCCCTATAAGAAGGGGTCTGTTAGTTATTTCTTTGACTTTCAATTGGTTATAAATAGGTTATAAGTAAACTAAGAAGTATTTAAAATTATTTATAATTTATTCAACACTAAAAGAGCAAGTCTAATATAGAGATACACCATTTTACCAATACATAAAATCTTATAAGATCTATAAAGTTTCAGGAACTACTTTTCCAAAGACTATAGAACATAGAAGATTCGTTCTTGTCCAACAGAAATTTCCACTTTAAGGATTTTCTTCTTACCTAGTCCTGTCCCGGGGCCCCGCCCCCTCTCTCTATTTTCCTGAACTTTTTCTTTGGCTTGGCAATTTTTCACTTTCGCAAGATGGCAGCGCATTTTAATGAGCCACCACCGGACCAGCGGTCAGCCAAGGACCAAAAGGACCAAGTCTGCCATCCGGCTGGCTGGGTAATTTGTGTTGCATTTGCATTTTCATTGGTGCGATATGTTAATGACTTGCTTACTTTTGCCGCATCTTATTATTGTTTGAAAGTTGAAGCCGCTGCTCCGACGTCAGGAGTCGCCAGGATTTCCCAAGGATGTGTCGGGCGATAACGATTGGAATAGACAAATTGGCCAAAAGTTTTCCACAATTAGCGGTGTAATTTATCATTGTCTGGAATTTAAGGATTCCATCGAAAATTGCACTTTATTCAAAAGCAATGAAACAATCAAACAATTTCTTGGTAATTGGACATTTATCATTTTGACTTGAAATCTAATTTGTGTATTTTGTTTAACGCTTCAATAAATAATTGTAGAAAAATTTGCATTTACATAACTGGGGATAATTTTTGAAATAACAATAACAAAATTCGAAACAAAAACAGCCATCCTTCCGACAAATTCATTTCATCTATGTGATCATGTGTGTGTGTTTTGCCCTTTTTGGAATTTATTTACATTGCATTTTTGTGGGTTTGCATTTGTTTATGTGTGTGTGTGTGTGAGTGTTTTTGTGTTTGATTAAATAAAGTTTTCGATTTTACTCAAATGATGTGTTGTGGCACGGCATGGCACAAGCAAATGTTAAATGAAGAGAAAAATTTAATTTAAAAGCCAAAAATTGACAAAAGTCATTTGAACATTTTAACATTTTGCGAATGAAACAAACTCAATTTAACTTAATGTCTGTTTCTCGGCATCTGCAGTGTTGAGTGTGTGGGCAGGATATGCAGCACCGATGTGCAGGATGTGTGGGAAAAACATTAAAATAATTGTTTTAAAATCCTTTTGTCAGAAAGCAAAGTAAATTATAAACACACATGCGAAGTGGAGACAGACAGATGGATAGAGACTGCCGCCAGAGAGTGCCAGGATAACATTTGCACATCACAAGTCATTGGATCAGGACTCCATTGAGCCATTAAAAAAGATGACATTTGTATCTCTGTGTCTGTGACTGCGTGTGTCTGTGTTAGTGTGTGTCTCTTATCTGAAAGGACAACTGAAAAAACAAGGCAAAAAATTAATTTCATAGAAAACTTTATGCAAATTTTTAATATTTAGGGAAGAAAAATCTATCACAACTGAAAAATATAGAACCAGTTTTGAGAACAATGCTTGGTCCACTGACAGGCATTGGATGAGAGAGGCAGGAGTGGTTATATTGGGCTATTTTGATTGCACCAAATTGCAATATTGCTTTGCAAAATTTGCATACAGAACGGGCCACGTGCAACATGCATTTTCCATAAACGGAAACCAGCAAAACGTTTCAATTTCAATTTTATTCATTGAAAATATTCAAACATTTCTTTCGCTTTTATTTTTTTTTTGTCATGGGGGGGAGCAAATAGCTTGAATTCTTTTATTTTCTGGGAATATTTACACTTGCGGAATGAGGTGGAGTGGCAGATGGGAGTGCCAGCTGGGTGTGGGAAGAAAAGCCAAAGCCGGAGCATTCCGTAAGATGAAGTTGGCAAAGGGCCGAAATTGGAGCTCATTTCATCGGACTGGGACTCACCTTTGCCAGCTGCTCAATACAATTGTACAATATTTATTTAATGTAAATGAGAAACGGAGCACACCAGGCACATGAGGCCGGGTCGGGTCGGGACGGGCATATCCTTTGCTGCAGCAGGACCTCAGCTAGCAGTCCCCCGATGCGATGCGATATTGGCTCAGACCACCCCAGCTCCACGTCGTGCCATCCCCTGGTCTCTGTATGTGGCAATGCATTGAAGCAAATTAAAATTGGAAATTAAATGTTTACGAAGAACAAAAATTTCAACGGAAAAGTAATTGCTTTTCCACAACTTTCCCCACAGAAACTGTGAGACGATGATGTATGTAAGTGGGTTCTGGTAATAGGTTACAAGACCAAAACCAAGACAATGACAATGCCCTCCTTTGGACCAAAGGACTGGTAAGTAAATAAACTAAAATTTGGTGCTGGAGCCCCATCCAGAAGACAGGTGTAACTAAGATTCTCGATTACCGACTGGCAGTCTGTCAATATTCTGGACGTCATTTCCATCACAAATTGCAATAGAACACCCAAAAGACATCAAGTCAGTTGGTTTGGTTATTGGCTTAGAGCAGGACCTCATTATCCTGGCGGTGGGAGCAGGATGAGGAGGATGTGATTCAGAAGAGCCGGCCTTCTTTGTTCGGTGCACTGTTAGTTTTGTTTGCACTGCCGCCGCAGGATTCATTGTAATGTGCAGATCGGTTGTCTTGTGCGGTTTAGGTTTAGAGGTTCCTCTTCCTGTTCCATCCTTTTCCCCATTCCCACTCCCACTCCCATTCCCATTCGGCAGCCTGTTTTCTTTTTGCTCCTTTTAATTTCCGCTCCGTTATGCTGCCAATGTCCTGCTGTAGCTCCTGCTCCTGCTCCTGCTCCAGTTCTAACCTATTTGCCTGTTGATGTTACGTTGTTAGCCAGGTGAAGCTGCCCCCGATCCAGACCAGACACACAGCTCACGTTCACATTTCCTTTCCAGCAATAACAAGGACACGAAAGTGGCGAGTACACGAGGAAGTGCCTGTAAGAGAGAGGCGGGCAAGTCAAGGAAGAAGGATTTGAAGCAAAAACGCCAATGGCCAATTGAGGCCAACGTCGTCTCTGCCGGAATTCGGGGGAATTCGGGGGAATTCAGGGAATGCCGTGCCGTTGCCAAACCTGATGAAACCAAACATGGTCGACGCGGTCCGGCAGCCAAATTGAAAGACACGCTCCGGGCGTGACAGGATTCCTAGCGACTTCCGGTCCATGGCCATGATCAGAATGGCCAAAAAAAGGAAGGAAATTCATCGACGATTTAATACTCGCAAGTCACATCTCATACCGCTTATGTATTATCATTAAAATTTACAATAAAATGTTTATAGTTTGCTTGTTACTGCGGCTTGTTTTTTCCAGGCAGCCAAAACTAATTAATATTAAAATAGCAGGCTCATAAAGTGATTTTGTTTTTATTGAACGACAACCGCCAAACACACACACACACACACACACCGACTGCCGTAAACAGTCGCGACACATACACACTCGCACACACACACACACACACACACACATATGCTGGAGCCTAAAATTATGCAATGGATTTTTTTGCTTAATAACACAAACCAAGCCCGCGGCCAACTATTAATTAACATGTTAATTACAATTTTTCAATGGCATATATGCGAAAATGCAATTTGTAAAATGTCGCCAATTTTAATTTTATGCACTCCGTAACACCACAAATAGGGACATCACATACATATATAAATATGGTGGGTGGTAGGCGGTAGGGCGTGAAAGAGGCGATTGGTTGCCTGGCGACTCCTAATCGAAAAACTCGCTCAGGTGTATTATGCATGGGCGGTTGCGGTGGCGGTGGTGGTGGAGTGGGTGGATGGAAAATATTGTGCAATGGCTGGAAAAAACCATTAATATTCTTATTTGCTTAGCCGATGATGGCGAAATTGTTAGGTGCTGCGGCTTTCTATCCGACCATCACTCCATTGCCCTCCATCACTTCCATCCCGGCTATACCAGCTCCATCTCCTCGTCCCTCCTGATATATTTTGCTCCACATTTTGATTGGCAATCTAAAATGTTCCGGCATATATATTGGCCAAGAGGGGGCTCTTGGCCTGGCTCTAACCGACCTGGCTCTAACCTACACCTTTGTGTGTGCACAAGCTTGTTAAGTTTTATTTAAATTCGAACTGCATTTTACCGACCGCGAATTGGGCGGTTTTGGTCAATGGGCGGAGTGAAAAGGGGGGCGTGGCTGCGGTGGTGTCCTCCTCACTACCGCCTCGGGGCGATTTTTAGTCCGCTGTGATTGTCAAAGGATGCGGCTAGGAAAATAATTAAAAATTCCATTTAAATGCAGATTAGCTCCGCAAAATGTGAGACTACAAAATTATATAGAATATCCGCTCTGCCGCTTCGCCACACCGTCGCACCACCACTCTGCCAATATTTGTGCATGCTATATAGTCCTATATGTATATGCTTAAGCGTTTGCCGCTTTAACAGTCCTCTCTCTGTGTTTGCTGGCGGTATTGAAAATAAACGGATGCCTAAAAATATGCAAATCGCGTTCCGCCAAAGCGGACTGAACGGACGGAAAATGGTATTTAGAAATGCAGGCGTGGAACCGAAAAACACTTCTTTCCATATGCATGCTCAGACTCAGGACTCCAGGTGCGCCAATTATTCATGACTTTTGTAATAAAATCAAAATAAATTTCTATAACAATTGCATTAAATATTAACACCCCCCCAGTGCTAAGAGAGGTTGTTTTTTGTTGTGCGGAGTGCGATGAAAAAATAGTTTTGCACTTTCTAAGCTTTATTTGCATTCAGCATATTTTATTACATAAATCCGAAACAGTTGTGTGTACATTTGCAAATCAAAAAATCAAGAATTTCAGATTAAAGAGTCCCAGACGTTTGTATCACACAAAAAAAAAAAATAAAGCCGAATGAAATCCCAATCAAGTTTTTCTGATGCGACCTCTCATCTTTATTGGCAATTGCATTGTTTCGGTTACATTACTCATACGCCCTGTTGGCCCCGTGGCATTCCTCTTCTCTGCGTTGTAAGTTCTCGTTCTGTTTGTATTATTGAGCCCACGCCGATATGGCTTTTGTCAATCAGTGTAACGGCATTTAAATATACATATATATATTCTGATATGTATATATTCTGATATGTTTTACAATTGGCCGTGTTCGCTTTCCAGTTTTCCGCATTTCATGCATTTTTATATGTGACGAAAAAAAGGGAAATAAAATGTTAAAAATGAAAATTGTACCATTGGGACTTGGAAACAGGGTTGGTTGAGGGGATCAAGAGTTGCAGTTGCCATTGCCGTTGCAGTTACATTTACAGTTACAGTTACCGTTACCGTTGCGGATCAGACAGCGGCACAAGTCATCAGTTTTTATGTCCTTGCAGCTGCTGCAGTCACATTTGCCTCAGCCCAGCCCAGCCCAGTGGCAGGATTCGGGACATGCATCAATATACTGTCCAACTGATTGTGCCCGAAATTGTCAAATTTAAATACAACTCAGAGTTAATAATCATGCCAAAGGGCGGAGAAAATCTGCATAACGAGTGTACTAGTATATTGGTGTTTTAAGGGAGGGATTTTAAAGAGTTTATTAAAAATGATAGAGGTCCTTAGAGGGTATAATATATAATATATATATTCTTAGATTGCCATTTTCAAAATTCCTCTTTTTTTAAGAATTATATCCTTTAGCTGTGTTATGGCGTATCCTTTAACCAATAACTCGTTTGAGGCTTTTATGGACCATGAAATTTTTGGATTTGTTTTATACAATCGCTTGATTGTCTTCATGTCCAGTTATTATAGCCAAAAGCATGCTGATGAAATCAAAATATGAGTGAAGTATTTTCAGGAACCGAGTGCTCGGCCTCACACGAATACACCACCGACACACCTACACTCTGACATACACATACATACATACCCATACTCATGATGTCCTGGCCAGGAGGGCCAGGGGAGAACTTTACAGCTCGTTTTTGAGGTACGCAACGATGTCCTGCGGCGGCCTTTTGGGCCCTCCAATGAACATTTGAAACGAATTCGGTTCGCATTCCTCTTTTTTTTATGTGTTTTTTTTCGCCTTTTCCTGGTATAAATTTCATTTTTGGTATGTTTAGAACGGCCAGAGGCATATTTTATGTACAACTTCAACACTCCGAGGATATTTGTGAGTGAGTGAGTGTGAGTATGGGTGTATGTGTGTGTTATCGCACTGCATTTATGTATGTATGTCTATGGGTGTGTTTTCGAAGAGATAGATGGATGCTTTCCACGTGGGTTACTTAATATACAAAGGCCTTTAATTTCGTCTAAAGCTAAATAAACTTTATACCCTTTGGTATCTGCCGCATATCCATATACATGTATACACCTGCGGTCATGCCGCTACCAAAGGACCTTCTCTCTGTCCATGGGTGTGTGTGTGTGTGTTTGATGTTTTGGCTGCGTTCTTTGGCGCTCTCTCTCTCTCTCACTCACTCACTCACTAACGTCCTGTGTTTTGACTGTGTCTACTGTTGTTGTTGTTGTTGTTGCAATGTCCTTGGGCGAATATTTGCATGTTTTATTGTATCTGCTGTTCTCCCAGTTTAGGCCACGCTTTCTGCCACATTCCCCCCTGCTACAGCACAGCATCCTGCCACCCCCCCGTGGAGTGTCCTGCGGCCAATACACCGCCCTTAGTACGCATGTACCTATGTTTTTAATTCTTTACATCGATATTTGGCCGCTGGCACATCAAAAACGCGAGCCGCTTCCAAAGGTTGATTGCGGCACCATGGCGGTGGGTTACAAGGTGGGTTTTGGGTGTCGGCTGCCAGGGTGTTGCAAGAGGAGGCGGCGGACAAACGGACAAACGGACGAACGGCGGCGCGTTCGAGGCAATTTTACTCAAAATATGCATGATATGTGTGCTACACCTTTTGTTATGCATTTGTTTTGATGTCGAAATGTAATCCGCCAGAGGGTCCATCAACATTATTTGCACAAAACTACTTAAAGCATCGACATAACATAATGCCAATTTAAGGACCTCTCTCGATATTAATGACTAATTAAAAACGAAATGCATTGCCTACTCCTAGGCGTCCGCTCCGGTACATTATAGTTTCTTTTCCCCCATTTACTGAAGATGATGGATGATGGCGGATGCTCTGATGTCTTGCATGGCAGTGCGATTTTTAATTTGCGTTATACGAGGAGTTTCCTTTTGCCTGCCCTCCGGCTCACATGTGAAATGGGGGAATGGGAATGGGCAAAGGATTGAGACCGAGAAAAGGATAAAGAGCCGGGCAAAAGGAGCCGGAGCCGGAGCCGGAGCAGGAGCAGGAGGTGATGCGGCGAAGAGCAGCGTAGCGTGACATCGCAGGAGCAGCAAATGTCACGCTTCACTCATTTCCGTCCCATGATGTCGACGTCGTCGTCATCGTTGATGAAGCTCGATGGTTAGTGGCAGTCGACCAGGCAGTTCCTCATTCCCTACCGGCCTTCCGCCCATCCTGCCCCTTAGCCCACCGCCCTACCTTCTCTTCCTTTCCATCAGCAAAGAAAACCACATGACAATATTGGTAGGTAGATGGGAAGGTAAGTGGGAGTGGAAGATGTGCACTTATAAAAATTGGGAGGTAATTTTCTTATAAAAGTTATAAGAAAGTAAGAATCAAAAAATATTTATTTTATTTTGATAAGTTTCTATAAAAATAAACCATAAGTTTCCATTATTATTTAATTAATTTATATTGATGCTTCAGTAACACACTTTTTTTGCAGTGCATAAAGGTAGGTGTAAGGTAGTTTGTCGCTGGGGAACTTTCTACCCCCCGCTACTCGCCGCCTCTGTCCTCGTTCTCGCACTCGTTGTGGCTCCCCATTCTCGTTGTGGTTCCTGGGTAGGCAACCTCTCAGCCGGAAGCACTTGAGAACTTGCAATGGCCGGCGGGCATTTTGTGCGGTTTCGTGCGTCGTTGCCCCCGTTCCCACCAGTTCTCCCCTGCCTCTCCGCAAGCCTTTTCCCCTTCCTCTGTTATGTCCGCCTTGTCGCCGAGTTCGCGAACTGAAAATTCCCTTCGTTTTCATTATGTTGCGGCCATGTTGTCCTTGCCTCGGCCTCGGCCTGGTCTCTCGGCCTGCTCCCGGCTCTGGCTCTTGCTCCTGCTCCTGCTCCTGCTCTGGCTCTGGCTGTGGCTCCTTCCCCTTCTTGCCGCCCATCGTACTGCGGCTCCTCCTGGTGATTCCGCTGCGGCTTCTCCTCCGTCATGGTTCTTTTCAGAGACCACGCCATCATTATTATGAACACCGTTGTGCCTGACGGCGGTATATTCCAATTTGTTGTTGTTGCTACCGCTGACTGTGACTCGCTCTTATTCCTTCATCGCCAGCGGTATTCGCCTTTGTTGTTGCTCCTCTTGGTGTTCTTATATGACCGACCGTCAAGGCTCTCCTTTCCTCGGCATACCCTGGAATGGCGATAGGAAACGACGGGGAGTGCCGGTGGGCAAGAGTCCTTAGCAAATAATTTCCCAAAATCCAGATTGAACTTTAACCCCAAATAACATGATTTAGCCAAGATTTTCAGCCGCAAGATGGCCAGATTACTTTAAAGGGCAGGCCGAAAAGGTATCCTTCCGTTGCAACTTAGTCCTAGTTGAAGATTATTTCGCTTGTTCCATTATTTTCGTTTATTTTACAACATTCTGTTGCATTGCCAAGCGAGTTGACAAAAGTCCTGATGCCGTCTTGCCGTCTTCGTGTGCTATTTATGACTCGTTGTTAAGGCCTGGCCATAAGGAGGCGACTCACTGGCAGTTCCCTTACCTGTTATTGTGGCCGGAGCTGCGGCTTGCATTGCAATTGCTAATAAATTCTAGATTTCGGAGGCCAAATTCATATGCAAATAAATAGTTGGACCATCCGAAACTGGCCCTCGCCTGCAACCAAAACAACAATAATAACAATAATCGTGCCACATTTAGATAGCGCACACTCACACACACACACACTCGGAGAAAAGTGCTCTTAGCCAATTGAAGAGTTTAAACATTGGGCCAAGTATGAATTTTGTTTGCACTCGCCCGCTTACCCCGCTATCCGCTTATCCGCCCGCCCCCTTGGCCATCTCGCTCTGCCGCCGCAAAATGTTAAGTTGCCGCTGCCGCTGTTGCCTGCTTATCTCTGGCGCTGCTTGCAACATTCGCTGGGGGCCATTTTTACTTTTTGGTTTTTCGATACGATAGCCGCACCCCCGCCTCAGTCCCAGCCTCCGTCTCAGCCCCCTTGCCTCTTCTGCGCCTTTATCTCCCACCCCCACTTGCCCCAGCGTCCTCTTCTTTATTGGGAGGACCAAGTGCTGCTGATGCTGCCCAACTGCAGTTGGCCTCCTGGCGGAGTGGGAGTGTGTGTGAGTGGCAGCTAGTTGTGAGTACATGAGATTTATATTAAAATTAGATTAAAATTTATTCCAAATTGTTAATTTTTTTATTAGCCAGTTCTTTAAATATAAAACTAAGCTACATCTCCTTCAAAAAAAGCCTGAAATAAGCAATTTTTTTTATTAATAGGCCAAGAATGATTTTAAAATCTACAATATTTTATTTTTTTTTGTTTTCTTTTAAAAATCAAGTTTTTGTATTATTTTTCACAGACTCCTTCTGGATCGTGTCACGTTGCCACCTCTGGCGTGTGTTAACTTGGCCGTAAATACTTTTGGCCTCGCCTGGTGTTTGGCATTTGGTGTCTGCCGGCTGCTGCCTGGTGCCTGGTGCTTGGTGGCCAAGTATTTGGATGCTGGTTTATTCGGATACTGGGGATACTTGGGTGCCCTGGTGTCTTACCGTTCCTCGGTTTTTGGCATCTGCTCTTTAGCCCTAAGCTGGGTTTCGGTTGCTGCTTGTTCGGTTGTTCGTTCCTTTATGAAATATTTGTGCAGCAACTTTATTTACAATTTTTTCGGTTATTTATTGTTGGCAATTTATGCTTTCGTTATGCATTTTTCGTTTCTTGTATTTGGTCAGTTCTTGCATTCTGATTTATTGGTATTGGTGTGGGGGTGTGTGTGGTGCGTGTGCATTGTGTGTGTGTGGATGAATGCAAGTGGAGGCCCTCTTATATGCGATATGTATACGTTGTCCATATTGAAATGAGTACACACGCCCACAACCACACACAGAACAGAAGATCTGGCTGCACAACATTTTTGGCAAATGTTGCAAAAATTTTTGCAGTAAAATTGCATATTTCTTATAATTGTGGCAGTTGTAGGCAAGACTGCAATTAGTTGTTGCATATGAGAATAGATTCTCTGACACAAGCGTCCTTTTCAAGGGGGATCCTTCCGAGTCGGCTCTGTTTCAGGTGGACAGGACCCCTTTTTCGGGTGAGGCCACTGGCTTGGAGTGGCAAGGCAGGGCTCGTATTTATTTTTCATTTTCAATATTCATTCTGTCTGTTGAATTTTCTGGGCAATTGTTTGTTGCCAGGCTTCGTTTCTGGCATTGTTCTTTTAGCCTTTTCAGGCAGCACGGACAGGCTGCAATCAAAATCAAGGCATTTGAAGGATATTTCCCCGAATTGAACATGAAACATTTGTTCAGCTTCGACCAGGCTTAATGAAGATATTCCTGGTTAAATGGCAATTCCGGCGAGAAAGGACAGATACCACTTCATCAAGTCCTGGAGAGTGGACAGTGTAATTAAAGATCTGCTGACCAAAAAAAAATGAAGCTCTATCGGACATAAGCATAAGTATCTACCACAATCTGCCATGTGGAATTTGGAATTTGTCAGCCGACAGATACAGATACACGTATCTGCATTTGTAAATACATTTCAGTGCCATTTGTGGATTGATTTTATGACTTTTATTCTATCCGCTGGCCACATAAACTCCATAACATTTGCTTGTTGCTGCCTTTTATCATTTTTATGTAGTTTATGCTGCTTTTGTTTTTGCTTTTGTTTTTGTTTCGACAGTCATCATATATCAATGTCGTTGCAATTGATAATGGAGTGCAATGGCAACGCAATGACAATACGGTTGGATATAAAAATCAAATACTGGCCTCAGGGCAAACAATTGATCTGACATTTGTTGTTTTCTTGTCTTTTGTCTTATTTATGTTTATTTACTTAATGCCAAGTTATCGTATTTAAATCAAATATTTGACTAAAATATTATTTTTCATAATAAGAATAACGACCATTGAGCATTGCCAGCCTTGAGCTCTTTATTTTTATTATGTTTGTGGCTCTGTTGTGTGATATTTAAATGGAAAATAATCAAGTTATTGGTCGTCAAAGTTGATTGTGATTGACAATCTATACGGATTTTTGCATATGCCTACTGGAGCGCCAAACTCTTCAACCCCAGCATCCCCACCGAGGGCAACGGCAATCAAAATTGCAAATACAATAATATGAAAAGCACAATGAAATAAATTGAAATACCTCAAGCTATGTAAATGGGCCAGCTTCGGCGACTGGCCAGCGATATCCTGGACATGGACACGCCATGGTAAGACCCCAGAGCCATGAAAAAACACACACATTCATCATACACCAAATTACACTCCCACATCAAGCAGGTTAAAAGGAGAAGAGGTTTGCCAACCTTTGCATTTGGCTTTTAGCCTGCCCTTAGCCATTAAGTCTATCGGCACTAACCCAATCAAAGTTAGCTGGGTTCTTTGCAATATAATTAGATAAATTTAATTGTAACTTAAAATGTTTCTTAAACATTTCAGATTCAAATTGAGTTAGGGTTCAGGTAATAAATTCTTAAGGAAGATCACTAAAATTTATATCAAATACTTTGAGAGATGTTTGTGCTTTTGTGAAAAGAATTGTATCCCTTCAAGACGTTTAATAATTTTATTAAATTATTTCTGATAAGTTGTAATTCTATTTCCATCTATTTAAGGTACAAAATAGTTCTAGAAAAGGTATAATTGGTAAAATAATTCTCCCAGTTTAGGGTATTTGAGTTTCTCTCTTTAGCTTTATGATATTCTGGTTTCTTTATTATACTTCTTTTTTTTGATATTGCTGATGGGGGTCTGAATGCTGGTTATGTTGCTGGTGGGACGGCCTCGTAATCAGCACTTGTGGCGCTCGAGGTCATCCGCAAAGTCCACAGGCGTTGTCGGAGTCACCATCCACGTTGTTGCTTTTGTTGGTGTTGTTGGCATTGCCGCTGTCGTGTTGCATGTGCCACGGCAGCAAAAACAAGGAGATTTCCGTATGACGCCGCTTCATCTTCCTGTTGCTGCCCGTGGGCCACATTCTGGGTTGGCTGGAATATTATAATTACAAGCGAAGCAGGCCCCCGAGCTCTGCTCTTCTCTGTAGCGGTCCATGCACTGCGAGAAAACTGTATCTAAATAAAGAATTGAAGCATTCTTGGATAGAACATTATGTTTATAATATTTCTAAGTGTTTCTTTCTCTGCAGGCTTTGACTTGGGCACAGGCAGAGGCAGAGACTGTAGTCTCTGTATCCGTATCCGTATCTGTAATTGTAGCTATATCTGTGTACCTGTATCTGTTTCTGGAGCTTTAGCTGCCATGGCAACCAAGGGGCCAAGGTGGTGACGGAGTCAAAGGGGAGCCCAGGTGCCTGCCTGATGATATCCAAATGAAGTCGAAGCAGCGCCAAAGGTGTCCACGCTGCTGACGTTGTGACAGTTTCAGTTACCATTCGTCAACCTACGGCAAAGCCAAGTCATCTCAAGCCGAGCCAAAGATGCTCAGTGTGGCAGGATGGTAGGGAGGGGGAGTGTGTGTGTGGAGGAGCATGTGTAAGCTGGTTGCATGTGTCTATGTCGTACAGCTGTTGCTACTGCCACAGCTCGTTGGGGCGATGAATGATTGACTGACACGGCTAAGAGAGCGAGACCGCAGATGGTGGGGCATTAGGTCGAAGGCTGAGTCTGAGACTGAGACTGAGACTCTGGCCGAACAACTTCATTTCGACTGAAATTCGTGTGAAAATTATTGAGATACATTTCCCCCAGCAACGACGACTGGCAGTCTCCCCCTTCTATCCCTCTCCAATGACCCTTCTACGAGCTCCTCTAAGCGGCGGACATTGGCGATTATCTTGTCCACGACTGTGAAACAAATGAGCGTCGTAGTCGCACTGAGCCGGAGATATTGCCCCAGGGATGTTTGCCGCACTGTGGCTTCAAAGAAGATAGGTTTCAGTATTGTATCTGTATTTGTATATTGGTGTGTGGGTTCAAGCTCTGTTCAAGGCAAAATCAAAAAAAGAGTTCCCACATTCCTTATATGTGAGAATATATCGCCCTCAGTTCAATTGGCATCCATTTTGGTTAGGCCCTTCGAGCCAAGTTTTGGTTATTTGCGCTCTGGGAGGCTTCAGCGATACTAATAGGCCCACTAATGGAGCTTAAGCGGAAATCTTTCCAACTAATTAACATATCCAATAAAATACCAATTAATTTTCAACTCATTTTGGTAGGTTTCTTCATTTTTTAAGCTTGGTTTTCATTTGCAATTAAGAGAGTTTTCCGGTTGGAACTCAGATTTGGTTCTTGTCAGGCCAGCGGCCAGATTTTATGTTCGGATAGTGAAGGAGGAGAAACTGAGACTGAGAAACTGAGAATAAGAAATCACCCGCCGGCTATCCGAGAGATACACTTCTTCCCATTTTCATTTCGCATTGTCTGTGTTGTGTTTACGTTGTAAATGGCGGTTGCAACTCCCCAGGCCCCAAGCTCCACCGAACCCCTTCTTATGCTCTCGAACAAGTTCGATGTTGGCTGCCGCCAGTCGGAGAGTTCTTGGCTAAAAAGCCGAAAAGTATCCGTGATTTACGAGCATCTTTGGACGCTCACAAAAATATTTTTAAATTATCCAAATTGTGGCAGCGCGACCTGAAGGGTTAATTCCACGGATGAGTCTGCCCGGGGCAAGTGACATTTATTTGATGCCAATGTCCGCGTTTCTTTTGTTTTTTTGTGATGGGAATAGAGAGCGTGGAGGGTGGATTGGTTTCTAAAATGGGAGTTTCCCCCACCTGCGGACAGGTGAAAATACAATAATCATTTTCCCATCAGCCAGCCTGTATTTTTACACACACACTCTGCTCCTGTTGCCAATCCTTTGTCGACAATGGAATTTCAATTTTCGCGCCGCAAAATGTTTTCGCAACACACGCTCTGGCAATTTAAATTTATGCATGAACATTTTCTAATACCACTTAGAATAACAGAAATAATTTATTATTTTTAACACTTTACAATTTCCGTGAATTCGCGAATAGCTCTAGCTCCAATGGGTGTATGTGTGTGTATGTTTTTGGTTCTATTTTGGCATAACAACAGAGCTTAATATTTGTTTTTCATTTGTTAGAGCTGCATCAGGTGGCTAAAATGTGGACAAACGAGGGGGTGAAGCGGGAAGAGGGCGGTGGTGGAGTGGAAAAGAGAGGTGTTGGACCGCACGAGTCCCATTCAACACTTTAGTGGGGGTGGTGGACATCAGTAGCAGTGAAAATACCCATTTATAAATATTTTACAATAAATATTTCGGCACAAATATTGAACTGAACAAAATAGAATTGCTACCGTTTTATTATTCAAATGCAGAATGTTTGATTAATATTTGAGTTTCGCTCGACCCGCATCAGAAAATTGGAACATGCATCTTCCGCATCAGGTAGTAGAAGCATTTCATTAGAATCCCAGCTCTTTTCATTTTCGACATATAGCGCCATTCCTCGTTCAAATAATCGCTGACATCGAAATAGAGGATGAACCAAAAGTAGCAGGAAATCCCAAATAATAGTAGTACGCTATAGGCAGTATTGTTATCTGCAAAGGATAGTAGATATTATAGTTATATTATATAGAAATTGGGGAATAGTTAAGACTAAGTCTCACTTATTAGATCCGCAACATTCTGTACCATTTTAGCAGCCCAGGAAACTGATACAGTCTGAATTTGTATCTCTGGCTTGCATATGGTCATTGGATCCTCCTCTTCTGACTCCTCCATTGTCACCATAGCTTCCATTGATTCACTTGGAGTTATATAAACATCTCCCGATTTTGTATCAAAGAATTCATCATCGTCTTCTGGGACAGATTTCTTCAATGAAGTAGTGGATACTTTTTCTGGGACAGGATTCTTCACTGAAGTATTGGATACTTTTTCTGGAGCTGCATGCTTAACTGAAGTATTGGATTCTTTTGGTGTAATTGATTTCTTCACTGAAGTATTGGATACTTTCTGTGGCTCTGGGTGCTTTACTGAAGTATTGGATACTTTTTCTGGAGCTGGATGCTTAACTGAAGTATTGGATTCTTTTGGCGTAATTGATTTCTTCACTGAAGTATTGGATACTTTCTGTGGCTCTGGGTGCTTTACTGAAGTATTGGATACTTTTTCTGGAGCTGAATGCTTTATTGAAGTATTGGATACTACTTTAAAATGTATCTTTCTACCATGGGTAGAGAGGACATTATTTTTGTGCCTTGGGTATACCATTTTGATCGGCTTTTCTGCAGTTTTATAGGTTTTTTTTGGGGATGGCTGCAACAAGTCGTTAATTGACAGAAATAGTCATTAAAGTAAACTCAAAACTCACCTCATCAGCCGTAACAGAGAATTTTTGTTCCGGCATTGCCGAAGGATTCGATTCCTTGCGCTTCACTTCATTTTTATCCCCAAGGACCTCCTTACTAGCTTGTTTTTGAACCTTTTCTTGGGCCTCAATATCATCCTTTTTGCATTCAGTTTGCTTTCTGTTAGGAACCCTTTCACCATCATAGCCTCTAGGCGTTTTAGGACGCCTCTCTTTTTTGCGCGGTGGCTTCTCATTTTCCTGGAGCAGTAGGGACAGATCGTAGAGATCAGTATTTTTCGACTTGGAAGTGCGCTCCCGGAGACTGGGCAACGTGGGATCGGCGTTTATGTGGCGCGACTTGAATCCTTGCACAGGATCAGTTTTTATCTCGCCATTGGCTGTCACCTTTGTGCGAGTGGCAGTAATGTTACCCATTCTGTAATTCAATTAGTTAGGTACAATTTTTAATTTGGGATGAACTAATCTTACGAATCAGCAACGAAGTTTGCGTTCCGGTACAGCACTTCAACATCTGTTTCATCTTTTTTAATACGAGGTTTTCTATAAGAATAGTTATATGTTTTACATATTTAAAATATATTAAATAAGTCTTACGCTTCAGCAACTAAACACCTTTTCTTGTACACCTCCACGATATGCTTATCAGTTTCCATATGATAGGGCAGCTTACTAAAATTCGAATTATATTATATTATAATGTATTATATATATTTTTAAGTTTTAAACAAACTTACCTACTATTTTCCTGAGGCTTCTTTCTGTATAAAAAGAAGCAGCAATTAATGTGCAATTTTGAGTATGGAAAAGATGGTTGAACTTACCTTGTTATATGAACTACAATATCGCTACCGCTACTCTTCGTAGAACAGTATATTCTAGAAGACAATTTTCAAACAATTTTATAGGTTTTATGAAAAATTATAATTAGGAAGATTAAACTTACTCTTCAGACATTTGTATGTGTGGTCTATTTTCTTGGTTCATCTTCTCTCTCTCATAATTTTCATTTTCATAATGCTTGGGGGCATTTTTTCTAAAGCTATTTTAATTTTCTTTAAAAACAATGCTATTTTTTAGAGATATTTAAACTTACGAATAGTTTCTGTTATTTTCTTCAATATCTTCCCTCTGTCGTTGAGCATGTATTCTAGAAAAAAGTATATAATAGTATAGACCGACACAGATGAATTATTTTTATTAAATGTTAATAAAAATGAATATTTTAAGAGAACTTAACTTACCTTTCATCCCGCATTTGGTTTCTTCTGTTAATCTCCTCAAGTTCTTTTTCTCTTTTTAATTTCATTTGTTTTTCTCTACAAAATAAATAACATTTTACGTATTTAATGGATACATTTAAAATTTTTTTTCTAATATAATCAATTTAATACAAGTTATTGGTTTAGAAAATTAAACTTACCTTTCAGCCTTAATTTGGTTTCTTCTGTTTGTCTCCTCAATTTCTTTCTCTCTTTCTAATTTCATTTTTCTCTCTCTGAAATAATATTAAATTTTACGTAATTTTCAATTTATTATAATTAAATAAATAATAATGTTTTTCTATAGGATTGAACTTACTTTTCCCGCATTTGGTTTATTCTTTTTTCCTCCTCAAGTTCTTTCTCTCTTTCTAATTTCATTCGTCTTTCTCTAGAAAAAAATAACATTTTACGTATTTTATTTAATTTTTAATTTCTTCTAATTTAATAAATGAAATTAAAATTATAATTTACAGAGGAATGAACTTACATTTCAGCCCTAACTTGTTGTCTTGTGGTTATCTTCCCGAGTTCTCTCTCTCTTTCTAATTGCCTTTGCTTTTCTCTAAAAAAAAATGCAACATAAAGTTTAAAAAATTAATGTTGAATTTAAGGTATTTTATGGATTAATTTTCCATTTCTTCTAGAAAAATAAATTAAATAAAATAATAGTTAAAGTAAAAGTACCTTTCAGCCTTCCTTTCAGCCCTTTGGTTTCTTCTTCTTTCCGCCTCAAGTTCTTCCTGTTTTTTTAATTCCTTTGCTCTTACTCTAGAAAATAATTTAAAAAATTTAAAGTATTTTATGGATGAATTTCTTCTAATTTAATAAGTTACATAAGAATGTTTATATAGTATTAAACTTACGCTTTTCTTCTCAACATTTCCAGTCTCATACTCCAGGGCATTTTAGCGAGTTGTCTAAAAAAATAAACATACAATTTGATGATTTTTATAGATTAATTTCTAATTTCTTTAATATATTAAATAACAATGTTAATTTATGGTGAGTTTATCATACTTTGCTTCCATGCTTTCATTTCTTCTTTTTATCTCCTCAAGTTCTGCCTTTCTTTTTAATTTCATTTCTTTCGCTTTTTTTTTCTCTCTAGAAAAAAAATGAACATAAAATGTTTTAAATTAAATAAAAATATACAATAACAATATAAAATAACAATATACAATAAAAATATACAATAACATGAATCTAAAATGAATCTCATTCATTTTATTAATCAATTGTCTAGAAAATATTCATTTAAAACTTTATGTATTTGAAGGAAAAGGAAAAGTCACTTACTCATAAGTCTTGTGTTTACGTGTTCTGAAATATTCATCATTAAGCTTTTCCCAGTTACGTTGAGGGCTGTCCCTAGAAAAAAATAAACGAAGAAATGTTATAATTTCTTAAAATTGCATCCACTAAGCAACAATGTTAATTAACTAAATTAACCTCTTTTTGTACAACTTTCTTTCTTTATCTTGTCGATAAAATATTCTAGAAATTAATAATATATTTTGGTGTTTATTTTAAGGAAAAGGAAATGAAACCCACTGATCAGACAAATATTTGTTTTTAAACAACACCTCCTCAGACCTTCTCTAAAATATTAATATAAATTCGTATGTTTCTTAGGGAACAGTTTTCTAATTCGAAAATTTAGAATGTTAATCTTACTCATAACCTAAGCTTTTTTGCTGATACATTTCACTTTACAAAAATGTTATTTCGTAAGGAAGTTTAATTAAGTAAAAATAATAATATTAAGAGAACTAAAACTTACTCATCAGACGAGCTGCTATCCAACGATGATCTAGACGAACATTTATGTACAATTTTGGGATATTTTATTGAAAAAATTTCATAAATTAATTAAACATAAAAATTGTTTCTTTAAAATGATCTTAGACTTACGAATCACTCAGAAAATCCGGCTTTTGGTACAAAGTCTTAACTTTCTTTGGATCTGGGTATCTAGCAGAAAATTGAGTTTGAAATGTTTAATCCTTATAGTTTAGAGAAAAGAGTTGCCTTACTGCGATGAAGCCATATTTCGCTTTTATTATAATTACTCAGAAATAGAATCGTAAGAAGACTTGTATGAAAATATAAAAGTATATGAATGCGTGTTGTTACTAATATCGTATCGAATGAACTGTCAAGGCCTACTAACTAGTTTCAATATTGTATAATTCAAATATTCGTTGAGGCCTTGGGGGCATAGTTCACACATTTTCACATTAATATGCAATTAAAACAGAATAGTTGCAAGTTGCAACTGTTGCAATTGCATGTTGCTTGCTGTGCCGTGTTGCGCAGGCGCAAATCCTTGGGCGATTCTCCACGACCCATCCTGGAGATCGCCTCAAGGACTCCTTCAGCTTCTATCTCCGGCTGCTTCCGACCCGCAGACCCGCAGTCTCTCCATCTTCGTCTCCCCGCCGCCAGCCCACTCCTCACTTCCCATCAAAGCGTCTAAGTCCTGCGGCAACATTAGCACAGCGAAGCGCACAGGACGATGCTGCCGCAGTTGCTGCCTCTGCTCTGCCTGTGCCTCGACTTGCCGCAGGACAGTTTTTCATGCAGCGACGCTTTTTCTCTTAGCAGCAGGAGTAGCAGCAGCAGCAACACGAGCGGCGGGGAAAGCGGCAACATCGTCCTCAGCGGCAGCAGCAGCAGCAGCGGCGGTCCCATCCGCAACTCCTTCAACTTGGTTCCGCACTTGGTACATAAGCCGTTGTACATAAGCATCAGAGCACTGAAAGAAAATATGGGGGTTTAATATTTTTAGCTGAAGTAATAGGTGATTATGGAAGACAGCCAAGTGTAATTAATCAGGCAGTAATTAAAAAGGATAAGAATAACTTTCATTTTCTTAGCTATATAGAAAAATAAATCATTGTTTAAGATATTAAAATATATTTCTAGTTCAAAGACCGCCATTTCTTATTGATATCTCTTCGAATATTACTGAATATTTAGCCAAGTGTAACGATGACTGGCGGCCATTTGGTGTGGAGCAACTAAAATGCAGTTGTTGTTGCTTTTTTCGCTTTTGCCCGTATTTGTCTTCTGCCGTTGCTGCCGCTTTGGCATTGTTGGCGGTTCTTTGCCATGGCCCGGAGCTATTTGAGGCAAGAACTTGGCTCCCGGCCATCGGCGGACAGCAAAAGCAGCTGACAGGACGACGACTTGACTCCGGCTTTGACTTGAAGAGTTGACTGACATTTCCTTTTTGGCTTTAATTGCGTTTGAACTTCCCAAAAAAAAAAAATAAATAAATACATGTATATATTTCATAAAAATCGGAAATCAAAACCAGAAATTGAATAGATATTTGTTTAATTAAAGGGGGGTGAGTAGTGATAGAAGTGGGGGGGGGCAGGATTATTTTGGATGCCTTGAATCGCACTTTGATTTTGTTGCATGCAACTGTCAGTTGCATAAATTTCCAAGCGAATGCATCCACACAGAAATATTTAAAGACGAGGGGATGAGGGGATCGGCAGGATATACATAGGAGGTGGCAGGTGGGGGCTAAAAGCTTCGTTTGTTGCGCTTATTCATTCGAATGTTAATTAAATTGTGTTTAAACTGCATCGACTTTCGACATATGCACCGGCCGACTCGGTTGCCTGCTCATCGAAGCGGCTAATTTGATCAGAAAAACTATTATTTGTGGAATGCATTCCCATCTGTGCATCCTTTGATGGAGGAAAGACGGGATTATTGTGGCCTGATGGCTCAGGACACCTCAAATACTACAAAGCAACGCAAATGTTGGTTAGATTCAGTGTTTGAATCTTAAAACAGATGCGATTTGCAGGAAATTCAATTTCTTTTTTAATAAAATGTGTTATTTCTTGAATATATGATATGGTACTCCCTCTAAGCCCTCTCAAAACATAACTTATTTCTTTAGAAAACTTATATGTAAGTATACACTCTTTTCCTACGACTACCTAGCATCTTTTTTGAATATTCAAGAAAAATGCCTGTACTTTCTGCAATGCCACATCCTTAAGCCGCAAACAAACAAAATGTCAGACAGGAAACGTCATCAGCATTGCGGCATAAGTTCCGTTAAATACGAGTACTCGCGCCGTATGGGGCACGCCCGGGCGGCCGGCTTGAATGGAGTTCCTGCTGCACGGGAAATTAAAACGTTGCCTATGCGGCGTATGTGTAATATTATTGGCACACACTCGCACAGGACGTGGGAGACAATGCTTCCGGTTAGAGTGGTTGGCAGATAACACCCGAGCCTGGTACTCTGCAATAATCATAATAATAACAATGGCCGGCTCCATTTTGGAGTCATTAAGTGTCGTTTTATGACCGTTTTGTGGGTGCAATGGCTCCAGTGCCGTCCTGGCCTCGTCCTTTTCGGTTCTATCCTGGCCAATTGGTATGCATATTTGGCTATTAAGTGCAACTTGGAGAGTGCGGGCGAAAGAGTTATCTTCAAGCCACTAAATTGCGGCTGATAAACGCGGCCAGAATGGTGGAGCGAGGAGGAGGCCACCATTGGCCACGACAAATACCAACTACCAAAAACTAGGAAAACTTTTCGCCTCGGCCATCGTATCAGCTGAAAGAAATTTTAATTAAATGTCGCCGCAAACGATGCGGTAATATGAATCGAGTCAAATGGAGAGCATCGGAAGCAAATCGCATCCCCCGGTAATCCCAATTCCAGGTACTGGTCGGGGGCATTATTTTAGCGTTCAATATGATTGCGGCCTGGCGGGCCAATGCATTGGCACAATTTATCACAATTCCAGAGCCAAAGCCAAAGCCACAGCCACTGCCAAAGCCAAAGCCAAAGCCGAGGCAGGCCAAGTTGGCCAGGCGCTTGACCAGAAATCAGAAATCAGAAATGAGCCGCCGCATGAGCGCGAATCCGTTGCCCCTGTCAAGCGCCTCGAATGCACTTAATACCGTTTTCTGACAATCCCCACTAAACGCCAATGTCACACTGAAAAAAACTATCATAATATATATATATTATAATTATAATAAAAAGTATTTCAAACTTATAAACTATAAAGATCAACATATGACTCCTAACTTTTGTTTAAATTGTTAAATTGATTTAAAATTTATTTTCAGTGCAATCTGAATTGCATTTCATGTGTCAGCGTTTTTAAGCGTTTTGGCCCCGCAGCGTTCGCGGCTGGGATTTCGAATTGGGGTCCGTGCCATCCATTGAAGGCTAATTTATAGAGTGAGAGAGTGGAGTGGGCGCTGCGACCCCCCTATGCGAGTTGAGCTATTTAATAAGCAAACAATGCGGGAGTAATGCGAAAAGAAATGGAAAATCCTTTAGCCCTTCAACTGCCCAGGGTTATGAGAAGGAGATGAAAGAGGGAGCTAGATGGAGGTGGCTAGGGTGGGGAAATGAAGAGTTCCAGGAGATTTGAGGAATCACTGTGAGGCCTAAGAAGAATCATAGTTTCTATTGGATCTACTTGAGATGTAAAGAAAGTGTGGGTTGTAATCTGACGATTTTAAATTTATTAAAATATTTTGTATACAATTCGGATAAAATATCTCCTATCTGCCTTATGGAAGTCTTATCCTTCAATTGATATGCTTTACTGTACCTTTTACACGTTGAGTTCAAAAATTCATCATTGTTGGCGCTGCTGCATTGTTGCCAAAACCCCGCTGCTGCAGCAACTGCTGCTGCTGCCGCTGCTCTTGCTCTGTTCCATCCCCCCCCTTGCAGCCCGCTTCAGAGCTCTTCACCCCCTCCGGCAGCATCGTTTCCCTTAGTTTCTCCTGCAGCCAAGCAGCCAGCTCCCCCACTTACCGCAAACCGAAACTGACTGATGCCTGGGAGCTACTTTTGGGATGAAATATTATAATTACAAGCGAATGTCCCGCGGCCAAGGAGGAGCAGGAAGGGTGGGGTGGGACAGGAAAGTGGAGTGACAAGGGGGGGACGGTGGAGGTGGTGGTGGAGGAGTGGTTGGAAGCGACATCAGGCAGTCCAAATCTCAACTCTGGCTCGTTCGCTCGCTCGGTCGCTCTCGTCTGCCTGCCGTTTCGCTCTGTCTGTGCTTCCATCTCTGTCAGACATTCGGTGTTTTTGCCCTTGGGGCTCCTTTTGCTCCATCCCCCCAGCTTCTTCTCCATCAGCTACCTCGACCTCCTGCTTCTTCTTCAGTCGCAACATGTTCGTCGATGGGTTGTGTTTATGTGGGCGCCTGCCGGCACTGATAATTTAGATGCGTTGGCTGTGATAAGCCTTGAAACTGGTTTCAATGTTTGCAACATGTTCGAAGCGGCAACAGTTAGGTGTAAGCGAGATGCCAGCAATGCTCCCCTTCCCCAACTGTTCTCTGTTTTGTTGCGGGTGGCTGTTGGGCTGAAAGGGTTCGATGGGGTGGTTGGGGTTAACCCGTTATTAATTGCAACTCGATGGCTTGCAGGTATTTATTAAGTTTTTGTTTAATTTCTAAAACAGGCATTCATTTGCAATCGAATTTGTATTTGTCTCTCATCTCATCGTTGCTACTCTTCTCGTTCAATTTCGAATTAATTCAGGGCGCGTCAAACACACAAACACACACGTACAGCTGTCAGTTTTATTGAAAATTAGCCTGCAGTTAATTTTAGCCATTAAATTTCTACATCCCCTACCCCACTTTTTGAGCTCTGGCCCCCTCCCTCTCTTTGATATCCAAAAGTAATGCATGCAGATTATAACTTAAATATGAAATGTCACGCATTGACAGGCATTTTTGAAAAGTGTGCAACAGCAGCAAGTTTTGAGCCTCCGGGCCAATCCGTTTATGACCGGAGCCGGAGAGTTGCTCTGGAACTGGGGGCTGGGGTAGGGGGCAGGTTAAGGGGGAACTGGAAAGCTGGATTGCTGGAGAGATGGATGTGGATACGGGGGCCTCAGCATCGGATCGGATCAGCATCTCACGCCATGGGTAGCCACAAAAGGCAGACCAAACCACAAAGGCACCACCATCCGACCAACCAACAGCAAACTGCAAACAGAAACAGGAATTTATGTGGCCTTTTGTGGTGGCTTCGAGGCGAAAGTGTCCGAGGGTATTGTATTGGAGTGGGTATTGGGAAATGGCCAGGGCGATGCGAACGGAGATGCTGGTGTCTCTGTGAAAACGAGGCCCCCGAGATGATAAGGGTCACCACATGCCAGGTGGGGCAACAGAAATGAAAGCCCTCGCTACCTTTCAAGTTAAAATGGCCTCGGGGCTCCAAATAGTTTATCGGCCTTATCGGCCTGAGGATTTTAAATTTATTAAAATATTTTTTATTACATAAATTAGATGTAATTCGTTTAAAATATCTCTTATCTGCCTTATGGAAGTCTTATCCTTCAATTGCCATGCTTTACTGTACCTTTTACACGTTGAGTTCAAAAATTCATCATTGTTGGCGCTGGCAATAAAAAGCTTTTGAAAATTAAAGTGCTCGATTTATGAATGAAAATGTGTGGCACGTGGAAACTATTAGCCAGTGTGTAGCTACCCAGCAGTACTGAAATTCCTGGCCCCGACTTTTCCGGCCTGATTCCGCTCTGAAATTCAGGTCTGAATCAGGGGCGATTTCGAGACAATTTTCACGCCGGAATCCGGATTCGAAATCCGGGCGGATTCAGGGCTGATTCATGCCTGAAATCGAATTCCGGGCCGAGAGGACATTTTCAAAAATTTCAGTACAAAATTCCGGGCCGCTTGTTCTAGCTTTCCGGTTGGATTCCGGGGTGATCCGGGCGGATCCAGGGTGATTCCGGGGCGATTGGTACTGCTGGGATGTCACAGCATGTATGTGTATGTGTATTTAATACATTTAATACCAGATGACGCAGCGATCGACAAGATGCAACCACAAAAAAGCCAAACTAATTACATGCCAAGTAATTTTAATACCCACAGAAGAAGTTGATCAGAGGATTGAATTGAACATTAAACAATCAATTTTGAATTTTCCGTTTTGCAACACGATAACGCGCAATAAGAACGTTTTGCAACACAATGATGCGCAATAAGAACGTTTTCTAACACGATAATGCTCATTTCGAAATTTTAACGTTCATCAAAATTAGCCTAGATTCTCTAGATTCCTCTAGATTTGATTAGTAATCTGATTAATTCTCGCAAAATGTCCGGTTCAAAACGCACGCTAAGTAAAGGGGCTCCGACACCACCGGCAAAGCGGCCGACTGGAGACCACGTGGAAATGGCGCGGATCAAGTTTCAGGACCAAATTTTCAGTGCCATGAAGATCTAGTGACCCTAACGCGGTCAAATGCCTACAATGAGGTGCGAGGATATGTGTATCTCAAAGAACTTTACATTCACATGTCATATCTGATGACGTACGGAATTGAACAGTTCAAGAACCTGAAGGAGAAGTGCATCATGGACATGCGTGGAATGGGATTCATGAACGATGCCAATAATTTGAAAAACGGTCAGCTGGCAACTGGTGAGTCCCGATATATAAACATTCTCGATTATGTCTTTCTTAAGTGATAAGGTTGAACTATATAGCAATATTATATATAAATAATCATTACCCATTTTTTCAGGAAAACAAGCCAGCGATGACGAAGATAATGATATCGAAATTGTGGAGCCCAAAATCGATATCATTATAATTGATTCGGACGACGAAGATTCGGACTCCACTTCGCCGAAAAAGGCGCGGGCACAGTCGCCCAATAAAACCCAGGAAACCTCAATGACTTCAGCCGCTCCTAAAAAGGAGGAAGGGGAAACTGAGGCGGACATGGACATCGATTACTATGAAATCGTCGCCAAATTGCTAGAGGGGTGGCCGGACTTTGAGACAAATTCGTCTTAGAATAAAAAGCCGCCTGGCTAGAAAACGGCGAACAAACCCAATCATTAGAGAAGCATTAGAGAGGAAGGAGTATGCAGTTGCTGCCTTTTCAGTTGCCATTTGCCTACCCAAACTCCAATTACGGAAGTGAACGAAAATGACGTTTTAATTGCGACATATGCTGATGACACTGCTGTCCTAACTAAAAGTACCAGTATCTTGGCGGCTACTTTTGCTTTGCAAGAATATCTAGATGCGTTTCACCAATTGGCTATGAACTGAAACATCCGAATAAATGCGGACAAATGTGCTAATGTTACATTTACTAATCGAAGAAGTACCTGCCCTGGAGTTAATCTTAATGGAAGTCCAATAAGAGCTTTTTCGGCATATAAATACCTTGGTGTCACCCTGGATAAAAAACTTACTTTTGGCAGACATATAACATGTATTCAAAATTCTTTTAAAAACAAAGTTGCTCGGATGGCCTGGTTACTTGCACCACGCAATAAGCTTACGCTAGGATGCAAGGTTCAAATTTACAAATCAATTTTAGCGCCAAGCCTTTTCTACGGGCTACAGGTTTATGGTATCGCTGCCAAAACCCATCTAAATAAAATCCGGGTTTTGCAAGCAAAAACCCTTAGAAGGATCTCTGGAGCTCAATAGACTTGGCACCGCAGCTATTAACAATGCCGATCCACGAACTAGAGTCAGGAGAAGATTAAAAAGATTTCACCCTCAAGACCTACCAGACCGGATCTTGACATAAAATTTTTACCAAACACACATCATATCACATTTCACATTTTATTTCTTTCCTTGTAATCACATCTTGCCCTAAGCACCGCTTAGACATAGTTTTGTTATTAATTTGTTAAGACGATTAGATTAAGCTGCCATTTGGGTAGCAGTGCGCTAATCATGAGAATAAAATTTCTACATATGTATATAAAAGTAAAAAAAAAAAAAGTTCTCTCTTCACTGTTTTTCTTTCTACTGACAAGGCTGGTTGTGCGCGCATAAAAAACAAATAATATACGAAATTTGATGCCAAATATGAATTTCAATCGTGCTGTACCAATGCATAGACAATGTGAAGAAGATCACCAAAGCTAAAATTAACGGTAATCGCTTCATGTTGCATTCTATGGAATTCCAAACATCTGTATGCATACTTGTACGCAGACTTTTGCGTGTACATTTTTTGTTGAATAATGTTTAAAATTAAAAATAAAATATAAAACATTGTTTCTTAATTCTAAAAAAAAAACGTCGTTGAAGAATATGTGTAAATTGGGCCGAACTATTTGAGTATAAAGTTCGAATTTAAAATTTTTTTGGGGTGTACGCAGAGATATGCGGGTGAGTGTAAATCAAAGTGAATCAACTTAAACTGACTTTTACTTGGGAACTAAATACGGAAAATACAATAGGTTATGGGCCCAGCCCTCACTAAAACATATTATTAAAGAGAGAATAAAAAAACTTAATACACTAGTCGGCATATATATTTTGACATAGCCTTCATTTAACTACATTCGTTTGCTTTGCTAGTACCGTTGAGTTCAACAAAGCGAAAATGATGCACAAAGTGAAATGCATATTACTAACTATAATTTAGCTAAATATTTTGTCTATTTTCTTTTGTCATTTGTTTCTGCTGATAAGAATGCCAGCAGACAACGATTTTTGCAGCGGCATAAGTATTTTGACATCGTGTGATTTGGTTGTTATTTGGTAGGTTCCAAGTGTAATTAAATTAAATTTTGAAAATTCTTGCTTGTTCTTTGATAAAATTGAATTTTTTGCAATCAAAATGGTTAAAACATCGGAACTAAGTACAATTATTAGAACAGAAATTGTAACAAAATATAACTTGGGTATTTCTGTAATAAATATCGCTAAGGAATATAATTTGCCACGCCAAACTATTTATTATCAAATTAATAAATATAAAAAATCAAATGAAATAATAAATTCACGCCGAGCAGGTCGAAAACGAAAGACAACAACTGAAGCAGACCACCTGATTGTGCGCCAATTTAAAAAGGATCCTCTCAAAACCCCAAAAGCTGCGGCCTTGGAGTGGAATTTGACTGCTTTAAATTCTATAAGTGAAAGAACAATACGTAGGCGTTTAATTGAGTCTGGCATAAAAACATATATAGCAAAGCCCATACCTTTCATTACCCCCAAAAATAAACTCAAACGTTTGGACTTTGCAAAAAAGTACATCTCAAAGCCTATCTCATTTTGGCGCAATGTTTTGTGGACGGATGAGAGTAGTTTTGAGTTCCACTCATCACCAAAAAAAGTTTATGTACGATTAAACAAACATTATCGTAAAAAAAATGCGCCTGTATGCCAAAAAATTAGCCATGGAGGTGGGAGCGTAATGTTCTGGGGATGCGTTTCCTATAATGGTGTGGGAGACTTAGTTCCCATTAACGGTTCTATGAACCAGGGTCAATATTTAAGTACCTTAAACGATTTTGCATTTCCCAGCGGCGACCGATTGATCGGTGAAGCATTTATTCTCCAACAAGACAACGCTCCTTGCCACAAGGCGAAAATGATAACGACATTTTTGCGAGAAGTAGGGGTGGAAACACTAGATTGGCCACCCCAAAGTCCGGATCTAAATATTATTGAAAATGTTTGGTCGATAATAAAGCGAAATAGATCCGCCGATCTATCCAGGGCAAAGGATGAAACCATTTCTGAGGTCACAAAGGAGTGGAGCAAGATTCAATTGACCTACCTCCAAACCTTGGTGGATTCCGTTCCAAATCGTCTCCAAAAGGTCATAGACACAAAAGGAGGATATATTTTTTATTAATTTTGTATTTAAGTTGAATTTACATAACGATATATTATATTTAATTGTGAAACAAAGCTATGTCAAAATACATATGCCACCCATGGAATTTAGTTTATTTTAGTTTCAATTAAAAAAAAAATACAAAATAAATTTATAAAAAAAATTAAAATTGTTATTTTGGTAGTAATACATTACTAATATCTATTAAAAATTAAATCACTATTTGTTTTCCTTTAAATAAAGAAATTTTTGAAAAAGAAAATGAAGCATCGCTATGTCAAAATATATATGCCGACTAGTGTATATTAATTTGATTCTTGTGAAATTCACACATACACAGAGACGGTTCTATAGGTCTTGTGAAATATAGTATTCTTGGTGAAATATAAAAGTTTTGTGAAATATAATAATCTTATTAAGTATAAATAATCTGAAGAATATAATAGTTCTTGTGAAAGTCATATACATTTATACATACTTACTTAGTTACATACATACAGTCATACATAAAAATTTAAAAAGAAAATATGGATAAGACAAAGAATAATATAAAACCGTTTGATGGGCAAAAGTATGGGATATGGAAATTATGAGTAAGAGCACTCCTGGAAGAGCTAGAGGTCTTAAAAGTTATAGATGGGGAAGTACCGCATGAAATTGACGATGATTGGTTAAAGGGCGAAAGACGTGCAAAAAGCACAATAATTCAACATTTAAGTGACTCATTTTTGAATTTCGCGGCAAGCGACAAAACTGAGCGAGAAATATTTAAGAATTTGGATGATACCTATGAGAGAAAAAGTCTTGCATCGCAATTGTCGCTTCAAAAAAAAATTATTATCTCTTAAACTTAAAAGTGAGATGACACTTTCAAATCACTTTATAATATTCGGTGAAATTGTCAATGAATTAATGGCCGCAGGATCTCGAATTGATGAAATGGTAATGTATCGCATTTATTGCGATTGAAGTTTTTTTTAAAAACTTGTAATGTTAATTTTGAGGAGGGGGTGTTTTCGAATATGTTATCAAAACCAACATCACAAATGCGGTCGCACTGCCCGATCTCTACTTTATGAATTGTTATCGATATTAAGTTCTCTCTTCACCTTTTTTTCTTTCTACTGACAAGCCCAGTCGTGCCTGGCGCTCGCCAAACGCGCATCCCGCGGTAGGAAATGGGAGTGCGCGGCGCACTCCCATCTGCGGAAAACCATCATTCCGATTTACATTGGCGTGGCCGCTTTTCTCACCCAGCGGAGCGAGCATCAATATGCTTGGCGATCGGAAAAAGAAGGCGGTTCTCCCCTACCCGCAAGCTTACCGGCTAGGGGAGATCGGCGTGAAATCTCACCCAGGGAAATTCTGGTTGAAAAAAAATTTCCCTTGCTTTTTGCTTTGCTTTTGGTTTTTGTTTTTGTTTTTCCCAACCTGCCCATTGATTTTTACTAAATTCGAAATGCGTTGTTTGTCATATTTATTTATTATTAATTATATTTATTATTTATTAATCTTAATACATAAAACTGAAAAGATAAAAAAAAGAAATAAAAAAAAGCTAAAAATAAATAAATAATAAAAACAAATAAGATTCTTACAAATAAAGATATTGAGACGTCCAAATTTCTAGTACAGCCAGAACTGAAAATATTTGTTTAATGAAATAACGTTTATTCATTATTATCAACACAATAAAATATAAATAATTGAATGAACGGAGCAGTAAACTTACCATTTCACAATAATAAACCAATGCGACTCACTATGAACAACCCTATGTGACCGTTTCGATTTGGGTTGATTTAGCATAAAAACGCTGCACAAAACGCACACTAATTACGCGGGATTATTTTTTTGCTGCCCTCAGTTAAAGTAAAAAATAAATTCCTTATATGAATAATATTTTTCATTAAATATTGAGCTATGTTTCAATTTTGCACTTCAATAAAATTATTATAGAACATAAATTGGTAAACTTAAATAATATACGTTGAATTGTTCATGAAATAATTTTTTCTAGGTTAAAAGTCCCACGCATAAATTTTTCTAAGTCCCAAGCGAGACGAAAATTTTCTAAGTCCAGTTTTTTGAGAGCGAAATCTATGTTGAGAGAACAAATTCCCTCTCTCAACTCGGGGTGGGTGAGAACAAGGTACGAAAGATGCCTGCCGGAATGCACCGAAACGCTGCTAGCACCGAAAAGTCCGACTGGGCATACATACCGTCATGTGTGTGCGTGTGAGGATGGGCTGGGGCTGGGGGGTGGTGGTGTAACAGATGTCTGTAAATTGCTTTACTGACTGACTGACTCGACAACTGGCTGGTGGCTGTTGGCGGTCGTTAAACTGCTGCTTTTGCTGCTGCTCCTGTTTGGTTTGTTGTCTGTCAAAGTGTCAGTATGTACGAGTCGTGTTGCAGGTGTGATGGCGAGCGATGCTGTGATGGCGCGGGTGTCTGTGTCTGAATTTCTCTTATAACTGCATTAATCCGAGCTTATGCTCCACGTACTCGGGCCGTCAATTAGTTGTTGTTGCCGCAGTAGCAACAGTAGCAGCAACAGCAGCAGCCAAATGTTGTTGTTGGCTCAACACTGCACATACAACTGTAGTAGCAACAGCAACATCAGCATGAGGCATTGCTTACAGGTGCTATCCGGCATCCGTTGCTTGTCAGTGGCCGCGTTTAACGCTACACTTAAACAAACAGCCGCGTGCGTACACAAACACCAAACACACACACACACTCATACACATACACATGAACATGCTCACCTGGAAGCTGTGAAAGAAGCAGAACAGCACGGCCAGGATGCGGCCACCTATTAAGTGATTTTAACACTTTGCCGTGCCATGAAAATTGCAAAAAGGCAACGCCGTTGATAATTATCCCTTAATTGCTTAATGAGCGGCACTTGAGCAGCTACGTCGCCAGTAACGGCGTAAGTTTAATTAATGCCAATTTAATTACCACGTCACATCACACCACACACACACATGGGAAACTACTGTGGCTTGGCTCTTGAAATTGAAAGGATATTCAGATATTAAAGAAATTAAATCAGACAAGATGTAGGAATATTTCAGTTAAAGATTTATATCAAAATTTACTTATATCTCTTAACTATTGTATTTATAAATAATTAATTATTTCCTTCATGACTTGTTTATCTCAAGACAAGACCAGCTATCATATAGGCCTTCTAATCGTTTGGCTAAAAGCTCTCCATATTGGCCCGAATGTCTCTATTAGCCAGGCCGGGCCCATGAGTTATTTGGTTGTTTGGTGGCTTGATTAATGTTCACCTGGCCATGTTCCGAGGAAAACTCTAGCCACTCAGAGCGATATAGAGAGAGGGGATATGGTGGTCCAGCCATTCGGACCTCACTTTTGTGGATTGTCAGTGGCAGCTTCATTTACGCTTTACCCTTTTCCATTGCCGGATGGCCCACGGCGGTTTCTTCTCTCTCAGTGATCTAATCTTGCTATTGGCCCGGCCTCGGTCTCCGGTCTCCGGTTCCAGTTTGCCAGGTTACCCATTTATATGAATGTACAAATATACCACCAATATATATATTTATTTATGTGTATGAAAGTGATTTAGCTGATGTGCCAATTCAATTATTTCTACCTACATAGGATTTTTCCACATGGCACTATGAACCATACACACATATAAACCGATAAATGCCAGGCCATACTATATACACCATGTGGCATATAAAATAGTGAATGTAATTTTATTCACATGTCTGGCCGGAGGCCAATCCGCTTGCCCCGCCGGCAGCAAATTGCACAGCAACAACAACAGCAACAACAATAACAGCAACATCAGCAACCCCGGAACAACGGCGCACCTCATCTCGGCTATCGGTCGCTGGCTCTGTCTTCAGTCAGAGCTAACAATATACAGATGCACTGGAAGAAATATTTATAGAAATTTAGAATTAGTTTGTAAAATAGCTAGAAACCTAAAAAGCCTTTATAGACAGATTAAAATATGAATTCTGTAGAGGCCAAGCTAGCTGAGAACTCTCAGTGCCATAATTTTCATTTAGAGTTCCCAACTGGTTCTAGTCTAAAAGCCATGTAATACCTTCGATAAATAAGGATTAAGGCTATTTTCTATATTGTTGATATTAAAAAATTATAAAACTAACTTTTAGAAACCTTTAATCCCTTTAATATGTCAATGATTATAAAAATAAATTATTCAATAATAAACATCACTTTTCTCATTCAAAACCTTCTATGGAGATCTCAGCCAAAAATCATAATCACTTGACTATAACCATTTTTCTCACTGTATATATATGGCATATTATATGCAGAGGGGGCAGGGGTACTGGGCTGAAATCCATCATTGGCGCATGGCCGCGGGTCACATTTGGGTTGAAATATTATAATTACAAGCGAACGCCCGCGGGCAAGGCAAGGAGAGGTGAGTCGAGCTGAGTCGTCGTTGCCGTCGCCGTCGCCGTTGCCAGTTGCCGTCGAACATTGGCATCGCATCTCGCTTAGCCTCGCTAACAACCAGGGGCCAGAAGTGGGAAAGAGAGGGCCAGAGACCCCAAACAGCCAGAGACAGAGAGGGGACGAAACTGGACGGATATGGATACTTAGTTGCCGTAGTGGTTGTGTTTACGTTGCGGCTGATAACATGGGATGTTGCTGGCTGTGTTGGTGTTGCTGGGGAGCCTCGGGCAAATGCAGCATGTTGCATACAACATGTTCGACAAGATACGGCTTAGACCCCATCGAACACCATAGTCTGGCATTGTCTTTGCTGAGCGCTAGTTCAGAGTGTTTTTGATCCCAAATTTTTGAGACAGTGTTTGTGCTAATGCTAGTGCTTCTGTTTGTGTTTGTGTTTGGCAAGGACAACGGCAGCAACAACAACAACAAGAACAGTAAACGGTGGCAGGTGAATAACAGTTGGGCTATTGCCACTTTTTTTTTTTGTTTGTTTGCATTGCTAACTTGTTGCACGGCACGTGTTTGGACAACTGTCGGGAATCGCACTAATGGGTGCTGGCTGCTGGGTGGGAGGTGGTAGGTGGTAGGTGCATTATAGCCACAGCTGCCGCAAAAAATAACACTCACAAATACCATATAATTTAAGAACAACACGATTGCACCGAGACTGCTCTGTAATTATGAACCAACCGGTGGCCCTTTTTTTTTTTTGGGTTTGGAATCACAGTGTCGCCGAAATTGGTCCAGACTCGGACTCTACTCGGGCAGATGGTTGTTGGCCAGGTGACAACCACAAAAACAGAAAGAAGGCGGCTGGGCTGGTGAACCCTGCGGGTCTGGAAGCTGGGGCCCGGACCCTCATTATATGCAAAATGCATAGGGCCGCCAGCCACTCGAACTTAACTTATTTTTAACTTGCACATTTTTCCACAGTCTCGGCTGTGCCGGCGCATTGCCACGGGCCATCTTAGTTGCATGTTCGAGCAATCCTTTTCCGTTCTGCAGCATGGAGCTGCTGCTGCTGCTGCTTCCACCCCAAAAAGCAAAAAAAAAAAAATGTAAACTGGGAAATAAAGAACTGGTCTCTTCTCCCATTCATAACTCGCGGCTATGTCTTCTTTTGCGTTATATTTCCCTCATTCTGCTTGTCTTTGGATATCAACTGTCAGTTTTCGAGCTAAAAACGCCGACGGGCTAGTTTGTAAATCATTAAAATTATGCACTCACACACACACAGACACCACACTCCGTCCATATCCGTCCACACGGATTATGCATGTATGAGTGTTTACGGTCGGAGAAGTTGGCCAAACTGCATAGCAATCATTATGCAGTTAATGACAAATGGTCACGCATTGCTAATGACAAAAGGATGTCGGCCATTGTTTCTGTGCCCCGCCCGGATTCCTATCGAGGATAAGTGCCCACAATTAAAATTAATTTATCTAATGATGCTCACTACCCATACATACATATGATTGTCTTTATAAGTGAGAGGTTAGCTTTTTCTTAAGATAACTATTTAAACCCCAAGGGTTTTATAAAAAAAATGTTATAATATTACGTTTTATTTTTCGAATAACAGGAGGTTTTTGTACACTTTCTATATTTACTATTTAATTTTGTTTATAAACAATCTTTGGATTAAGATAAGTGTCATAGTAAAAATATTAAATGCATAATAATTAATCCCTAAGGGTTTCAAATTTTAACATTGTATATGATGTTAAGAAATGGGATTATTTCTTTCAACATAAATATAGTACATTTTAAGAGAGCTTATAAAATTAAAGGAAACCTTTTCATATATATTTTTAAGGGGGGTTATGAAGTTTCCATTATTTACAGATTTATGACCAACTGTCATAGATAATAACTTATATAATAAAATAATAACAAATATGAAAATTATACAATTCATTAAAAAATGGCTACTTTAAGCCTCATTATACAAATATTTCATTATAAAATGCATTGGCTGTAAAATGATTACCATTCAAATGTTAATGTAAACGTTGTACCACATATGGATGAATGGATGGATGGATTGATGAATGCTTGAATTGATGGTTGATATGTGATATGAGGCTGATTTTGTTGATGCCTCTGATGCTGCTTCTGCTGCCGCTGCAGTTCGGTCGTGCGTTAAAAATTTAACGCGAATTTCAGGCTGCGGCGGCAAAAATGGCATCATTAAGTAAAAGCCCTCCGGCCAGACATTGTGAATTTTATGAGCCTTTTCAAACATATATATATATATACCAACATATATGTGTATAAAATGTATATGTTTTTGTTGTTTGCTGTTTGGCGTTCACTGAGTATCGTTAATAATAAAAAATATATATGAACATATATTTTTTAAAAAACGCAAACACACACACAACACAGCCTCTTGATGAGCCGTTCGTTTGCTGTACACACACACACTCACACACAAACAAACACATAAACACAAACATATAATAGTAATAATAAAAAATCACAATAATAATGATGCTGAATGGTGTCGGCCAGCGTGGAGCAGTAAAAAATCTGCAGAAATTCTCAACATATGCGTTGGTATTTTTAATGTTTGTACAACACCCACACCCACTCATATAAAGTATGATATTGATTGACAAGCAAATGCACAAGCCTTGAATAAATATGCAAGGGGTGAGGACGAGGGGCATGCCGCATGGGCTACTTTAAAAAGCCATCAACAAATAATTACAAACGATGCTGCGGCAGTGGAAGTGTATAAATGTCGACGCTGATTTCTGATTTTTGCAGTACTCTTCAGGCTGATCCTGGCTATATATATCCATATATATATATCAGTGTGGCATATATACATATATATGAATCCTGCAGCCACTACCTCCTTGCCTGCCCCCACTCTTGCAGTGGCCCCGCAGCGTTCCAAACAATAAAGCATAAAGCGCGCCGCACACATTTTGTCGAATTATTTTGTTGGCAGTCCGCTGGCGGCTAACTGCAGCAAATTGGCTTGAAATATTGGTATTGCCATATGTATGAGGTCCGTATATGAGTGACTGAATACCCGCATATATGTATATGAGATGCGATTGTGTCCCCGGTGCGGCTGTATGCGTGAGCTTGTGATTAAAAAAATATTTTAAAATGGCAAAAACGCAGAGCGACGTCAAAATAAAGGAGTCCTCTAGCGCCTAGGACCTCCTTCTGGCAGCTCCTCCCGTCTCATTGCACTTGGAACAATAGAAGGCTACAGCCCCTTAAAATGAGCTATAAAATTGCACACACTTGCAGTTGTCATGGGGTTTGGCTTTAAAAATTATATATTTTCAAAATATATACTTTTGAAACTCATTTTCAAGAGATTATTTTTAAGCCAAAATTAAGTTGTAGACCGAATCGTGTCACGTTGGAGTCTCTAACCCAGATCGCGCGACTGCTGCATGGGGCAAATATAGAGGAATAATATTGCGGCGAGCGTACATACTTCAAAATGAATATGGCCGGGGGATAAATAACCGAGCATTCCGAAACAATTGCCAATGAAAAATGATGCGACACAGTATTTGGTGGGTGGTTAGTGGGTGGTATACTTTGTTTTTCCACCCACCCGAGGGCATTTTTCCCACAGGGGGTGGTAGAATGGGTTGGTGGCAGGTTGGGGTGGCTGGGCGAAAGTTCGCACTCATTTTAATTACAGCTGCCTAACTGCAGGCCTCACTGTACCACCGCCTCTCTCCACCCCTCTCCCTCTCCCTATGTCTATGTCACTCTCTGCCTCACGCTGTTATATTTCTGGTTGCCTCTCGTGTTTTGAAACATGCCCCGAGGCGTATTTATCACAAGTTTTTCTTTGCATCGCCCGGGGGCAACAAAATATTTCAGCTGCCTCCGTCGTCGTCGCAGTCGCAGACGCAGACGCTTGTATTTTGCCGCGAGGCTTTCTCCGCTCTCCGTTCTCCGTTCGCTGTTTGGCCCGTTCTTCCTGCCGCCGCCGGTTCTTCTTCAAAGTCTCTGGAGCTGATGCCGCACAAAGTTTCATTTCGTTTGGCCCGCGGCCCCAGCGTTCTATGCTTTGTCATTAACACAAACACGCACACTCGCACACCAATACACACCCAATATACACACGCACACTCGCAAAAATACATAGGACAATCGGTGGGTGTCAGCTGTACATGCACCAATACATACAAATGCCCAAGGGCGGCAAAAACAAACAGGCTTTGATATTTACAATAATAGAAATCGGCCACATGCACAACAGATACAGTGTCCACCCCCTCCCCACCTGATTAATGCAGTCATGCACGGTCAATATTTTTATTGAGTTTTTATTTCTCAATTAATTAATTATTATATAAGAAAGGATGCAACTTCTTCCATCTTCCCAGGCAAATAAAATTAATCTTTTTCATCATCTCTTTTATAATTATTTTGGAATTTCTTTCCGTGTACTATAAAATCTAATATATGCGTGTATCAGACCTAATTTAATGCATCGATTTATAAGCCAAGCGAAAGCTTTTGACCCAAACCAATTGTTCTATTTACAGTTACAATGTTAATTGCGCCAGCTTAGTTGCAACGAACAACAACAAACAGCAAACAAACAACAACAAACAAGAGAAGAGCAGCAGCGACGCGTTGCAACGGTAGCAACAAGCACCACAACGGGCCACTTAAACCGGAAATAGACTATTAAACGTTCACACGCAGCCCCCCTTTTCCAACACACACACACATACATATACACAAATACAGTTGCAGCATCATATGGTGCGAAAGCCAAGCAGCTGAACAACAAAAACGCAGCTACGTCGCTCTCGCTCTGCTGCTCTCTCTCAAGGTCGTCGAAGTGGGGTCTGCTGTCTCTTCGCAGCACAGAAGACGCCAGCAACGAACTCCACCCGCAACACGTTAGCAACAGCCAACAGCCAACTGCCAACAACCGACAGGCAACAGCCAACGTCGAACCGCAACCGGGTTGAAGCAACGAGGACGCAACCACAACACCAGGCGATACAGTTCTCGACAAACTTTAGACGCGAATGCAAGTGAGGTAATTGCCAGCTCCGAAAAATAGGCAACAATCTGCTCTCAGCGGAAACGGAAGTAAACAGTTTGAGCGGAATTCAAGTGTTTGACGTTTTGCGCGCGTTCCTCAATAACATTTCGCCATTTATCAAATAAACTGCTCTCATCCGAAGATCAACGCGATCCCAGGATATATCCAAAGGCCAAAAAATCTGATCCTTTTATTTACGCGCGCGTTGTTATAG
Organism: Drosophila ananassae; assembly: GCF_017639315.1. Classification (NCBI taxonomy): domain Eukaryota; kingdom Metazoa; phylum Arthropoda; class Insecta; order Diptera; family Drosophilidae; genus Drosophila; species Drosophila ananassae. Next base: position 5,383,122 of record NC_057929.1, on the reverse strand, counting down.
AAAAAGAGTTAAAGTGCATTTCCTAAATATTCCAACCTTTTTGTGAGTTAACTAAAGAAATCTGAAATCTGTTTTTCATTATGTGATTCATTCATCATATCATATCTTATTTATATTCATTTATTTATTCCATTTTATAAAAAATATTTACATTAATTGTATAAAAAACTCTTAACTCTTAATCTCTTGAAAAAACTAATTAATTTATTTCCAATCTCTCCAAATCTCTTACCAAAAACAGAACTCCGTTTGTTGCATTGGATCAACGATCGCCGTTGACGGTGGATTCCTCCTGCCCCAAACGGTAAGTCGAAAACAAAATCCCTTTACAAATCCCAGCCAACCTTCGAGCTGGCCAATAAATGAGTTTAAAAAAGATTCTGTAATAAACGAATTTTTGACACACAACAGCATCAAGCGCTCCAAGTTGCATGCCACCCGACCTCTTTTCCTATTCCCCATATTCAACTACTACTGATGCTGTTGCTGTTATTGTTGTTGATGTTGCCCGTTTGGTTTTGGCCAAAAAGGCCGCAGGCCACTGATTTTCGTCTCTCCCACATGCCAAGTCAGAAATTGTGCGCCATAAACGAAGACTGTTTAAAAAAAAAAAAAATTATGCGCCTCAAGTGCTCTGTACCCGCACCAAAGGAGAAATAAACAAAAGTAAGAAGAGTAACCGACGGGGGCGCAGAAGGAAAGCGGCATCCAGGGAACGGAGCGGAGGGAAAAAAATCATACAAAATTCGCCGATGGCGTTTTTGGGCAACCTTAGCCCCCGGCTGAGTTATGTGTGCAGACGAGAACGAGTCGCATTATTTTTTCTACCTTAAAGGCTATAAAATACGATGGTGCTGCTATGGGATGGGATGTGGGCACAGGGAGGACAGGGAACCCAAAGGAGGGACGACTAAGCAGGCAGGGGCCAAGGGGCCAGCTGTGACCGGTTGTATTGTGGCTGGTCGAAAACTAAGCGGCCAAAAGATGACCCCCGGGCCAAATACACACAGCACACACACACACACAGTACAACACAAAATTTTTGTTTAGCCAGCGAATCGACAGTCCGTGAGAGTCCCCTGTCCGTTTGTCCGCCTGTCCGTTGAGCCGGAGCCAAGTCAAGAGGCAAAGTTCAAAGCAAGAGCTGCATTCTGCGAAATTGTATTCAAATAGGGAATCAAGTTTTTTTTTGGGGAAACGGAGGAGCAAGTCGCTCAGCGACCTTCGCTTCCCTGTCTCTTGCCGCCAATGTCGAGACTCGTGTGGAAGCAACTGGTTTTACGTTCTACAGATATTCTTTTTGTCCCTCCTTTTGTGGCATCAGCCCCCGATCAGCTCCCTTCGTCCTTTGCCTTCGCCTTCGCGTGCAGACTCAAAGGAGGCGGAGTCGCAGTCAAAGTCGCGCTTGTTTGTCTGTTTGTTTGGCTGGAGCCGCAGTTCGCGTTTGCTCCTCCTGCCCTGCCATTGTCGGGTTATCCCCCAGCTAATTTGTTTTCATTTTGCGGATTCAAGCTCCAGCTCCTTGGATTTGTATTTAATTCCCATTCCCAGCTCTCCCCCATTCACGGCCTACGTCAGCTACTGTTTGGGAGCTTTCGGAGGCCTCGCCTTCGCCTGGCAAAGTGATTTCCATTACGAGCCAATAGTCAAAGGACTGTGGCGCATTCTGCTGCATTTGAATGGAGGTTGCGTGGTTGCAGGTGGTGCCACAAAGGCTCTTAACACGCTGTGTGTTAATTAAGCCGCAATTCGGCATCATTATCAGCATCAACATTGCGTTGCGAATGTGCCACCAACAGAGGCACTTTCAGTTCAGTTTTCAAAGTGGTTCGACATTTGGCTCAGTCATCACTTGACTTTTAAGAAAATTGCTTTATTTGTTTTATTATTCGATAGATAATAATTTAGCCCTGAAAGGATAATAAAATATATGGCTTAACAAACTAAAATGCATTTATTTCTTTTCCTGAAACACAACTTATTTATGTATCCTGTTCCCTCGAGACTCATCCCTATTCCTGATCCCATTGGAAATACTTCTTATTTACTTTTCGTTTATACCCCGGATTACCCCTTCCAATGCCGGATCCTTTAGACCCTATGCACCTGCCATGCCGACTGCAACGTTGGGTGCATTCTGCTCCAGTGGCTTTTGTGTTGCATCTGCTATTGAGGTTGCCTCTGTTGCAAGCTATTATTGGCTGCGATATGCACACGCAAATTGCACCAATTAAGCGGGGTGCATTGTCTGGCGCTGCCAGTTACACTTGCAGCTACAGGACTCGGTGTGTCAGAACGCATGAATGGGTTTTGCGGCTGAGCCTGCTTTTCTGGCTGCCACTGTCGGATACTGATTCCAATTCCGATTCGTGTACCATTGTTTCCACTTTTGCCCGTTCGAGTGGAAACATGACTGTTAATTATTATGTACACTTGATTAAGTAGCGCTGGCAATCAGAGTCCCTTCTGCCCCATGCCTCAAGCAGCATGCCCCATGCCCCATGCCCCGCCAGTCCTCGTTGCACATTTTGCAGCTTTTGTAGCATTTTTGTTCACCTAGCAGCCAGCAACCAACGCTGCGTATGCGCAATGTTTTCCAACGATTCGCCTGCTTATCCTTTGCGCTTTTGACTTTCAATTCAATTTTCGAATTTAGCAATAGGATAACATCCTGTCTAGGTAGGATGCAGGAGCCGCACATCCAGGAACATACATTTATCCTGAATATATTTATATTTTGTTTGTGTTCGTCGTTGTTTCAGCTTTTTTTGTGTGTTTTTTCTTTCCCAGTGCCGGCATGCGGCATGCGAGTTGTGAGTTGGCTGAGTAATGTTTGCTCTGCATACGTAGTTACCCCCTATGCCACATGCCTTGTGCCACATGCCCTGTATCCCCTCCTCCACGTTCTAGGAACCCTCTGTCTCCTCCCCCCCTTCGTTTCATACTGAGTGAGCCATATGCAGCGCAATCGTCGTTTTTATTTAATATTTTCTAATAAATTTTTCAAAGTTTATTTTTGAAAGCCTTGCAGCGTTTTAATATCTGCTGCTTCAGTATATGCCGGGACTCCAGTTACTCACTCACTCAACTTCTGCCAGACTTCCCTACCGCCCACCGACCACCGCCTACCGTCCCACTCACATACATCTATATATGTATATATATCGCATATATATTTGTACAATTTGCCATGGAGCACACATTCTGCAACTTTGGCCAACAATTTTCGAAGGGCAGTCGAAAGGGGAAGCGGAGGAATCTGGGGAGACTGCCTGCCTGGTGGACTGATTTCCCATATGCCGCAGCTCCAGATCCAGCTCCAGCTCCAGCTCTAGCTCTCCGCCATTTGGACCCTTTGGCTAAAGACGACGTCGACGCAGAAGTTTGAGTGAGACTCTCTGTATGTGTGTCCTGGGCACTGCAACCCGAGATGAAGCCCGAAAACGGAGCTGTAGTAGTAGTAGTAGTTTGTGGGTGAGGGATCCTCCAACGTAGTTTTTGGCTTTTTGTGTTTTACTTGGATCCTGGACGAGGCCAACTGACTGACGGACTGGCTCTGGACGGCAAAACTTTTTCATTTGCCTGCTCATCAGCGTTTTGATTTTGGTTTTGGTTTTGGCCAACTGCGAAACGAAAACAAGCCACTCCACACCACACCATACCACATGGCCCAAAACCCAATCCACTTCTAGAGAAATCACCCAAGGCGTTGGATTCTTCTCAACTTTGCCGGAGGACATTTTGCAGATTTTTCCACAGCTCCTTGCTCCATGCGTGTGTGTGGATGTGTGTGTGTTTACTTTATGTTTGTCTTGGCTATATACACAAACGGTCCGCATTCCCTTATCTGGCTCCCTGGAGTCGTAAGTTTGCTTTCATTTTCCTTTCCCCGAATAAGTCCTGCCTAATTGGAATCCTCCCACTCCCACTGCTCCACTCCCACTCCCCTCCAAAACATAATCTTGACTCGTGATGCAAGTGTTGCAGTTTGATAAATCTTCTTCTGCCAAAAGTACACATGTATAGTCGGGGGTAGGGAGTCTGGAGATGGGTAGTCCTAGGGCGGGACTTTCAATGTTTTCATATTAACTTTCCGAGGTGAATTCAGTGCAGTCGCCGTCACAGCTAGCGCCAGCTTCAACGCCGACTGCGCTGCCAGCTTGGGCCGCAAGCGTTTTAAAATTGAGATAAGATTTTGCCTCAAAAACTTTCGTTTTGCTTCATTTTTTTTTATTTTTTTTTTTTGATATATTTTTTTGTTTTTGTTCTCGTCTCTTGTTTTTTTGTTGAGCTGCCTGGGGAGCCGTAAGGCCATGAGTCTGGGCGACCAACTTAGGTATGATATCTTTAAATGCAGGCAACACGCACACACATCAGGGCCATTGTGTGTGTTAGCCAGTGAGTGTGTGTTAGCCAGGGAGTGTGTGTTAGCCAGTGAGTGTGTGTGCTGGGAAGCTAAAGCCAGAACGGACACGACTAGACTTACCTACCAATCGCAAAAGTTTACGCCTGCAGCTCTATCCCCCTCATACCCTCATACCCTCCACACGACTACCTCCATCAAAACCCTTATCCTTGGGAATCGGAGTTGGAGCCGAGTTGAGTTTGGTAGGAGTATCCTTGCCGTTGTGGTTACTGGCTATGTTCCATGCTCTTTTGTTGTTGTTTCTGTTGCTGCCGTTGCCGTTGCCGTCCGCTGCTGTTGCTGTTGCTGTTGCTGTTGCTGTTGCTGCTCTTGTTGCCCTCAGCATTGCAAGGATAAATGAATGAGGAGGCACCCACTTGCACACACCCATGGACACACACTCACATATGAGCCAGAGATGCCCTAGAGGAATAAGCAGCACTGTGGAAAATATTGGCCAAGAGATCTTTGTTAACAGGAATCTAAAGGAGAAAAGGGATAGTATCCTAATTATACTTAAAATATATTATCTTTTAGTTAGTAAGACTTAGAAATAAACATCCTTTAATTCATTTCCTTCAGTGCTGGAAGGAAACGAAGGCGAGTGTGGGATAACCCCAAGTTTCAATCCACCAACGCTAGGCACCTTGCCCAACTACAGTGGGCACTCGCTCATGCAGAGCCCCTGGTGGATTACCTTCGCTATGCGGGCAGGGGGGCATGGGGCATGGGGCACTCCCCCATTCCCAGTATCCCCAGTATCCGATGAGCAGTGGTGATGAATAAGCTCCCCAACCTATGCGAAGCATCCTTTGGACCCGAGTTCCGTCCGTATATTCCGCCCGTATTCCTCCTTGGCTTGGCTTGGGTTTTGGTCTGGTTTGGCTTGGGTTGGCTTGGCTTGGCTCGCTTTCCTTGCTTGGTTTTGTTTCGTATCCATCCATGATTTCCGCACTAATTCCAAACGATCGCCGGGGGCCTAGTCAGCTTTTGCCCTTTTTCGCTCGCTCTCGCTCTGGCCGGGTGGCGCCGTCTCTTTCCGCCTCCTTCCAGCTGGCAACCAGGACACTCGGGCTGTCTGGTCTGGCCTTTGTGTGCGGAAGGTTGGCTGGCCGCAGGACATTTTCTAGGGTTACATAGTCAGCGTCGCAGTCGTCAACGTCTGATGCTCTGCCTAGGTGTGTGTCGCTATCTCAGTGTTGGTGCTTGCCATGTGAGTGTGTGTTTCGCTAGTAGGTGTATGTGTGTGTGTGGGTGTGGGTGGGTGGTGTGCACTTTAGCTCATTTCTTGGCTTTTGTTTTCGCTTTTGTCCTGTTTTTTTGGTGGGTGAAGGGGGAGCTGGATATGAGAGGCGGAGGCTGGAGGCTGGAGGAACCCCCAGAACCCCAAGTCGTGGTCGTTTTGGCAATTGCCTGGGCCGGACTGAATTGGACAGGTCTGAGTTGAGTTATCCACCCCCCATAGCATTCGAACATTGAGCATGTGCCAACGGCCAGTTTTGTTCATAATTCCTTTTTGGAAAATGGTTTACCCCGAGGCCAGGCTGCCTCATCCTGCCACGTCCTAGGCCTGAGCCTGAGCCTCAGCCTGGACTGGCATCGACTCCCAAACACACAATCTCAACAATGGCCAAACTAATAAGCTCACAGCCTGGTTATCTTTCTCTGATGCATGTTCTCTGGAACAGAAGACCTTATATTCCCCCGGAAATGTGCAATGCCAAGAGTCGAGAGTTAATGGCATTGCCATTAAAACCAGACTGCAGTCCAGGACCCAGAGCCTAAGCAAGAAACAGGCCGGAACGCACAGGATGGCCAGGATGTAGTGGAGTGATGGCGGGAAGTCGACTGACAAATATGACTTCTATTTCTATAAATATTTATTTCTAACTATTTATCCTTTTTAGAGATAATATATTTTCAAATAGTTATCTTAGAAATGAAACAATAAAGGATATGATATGGACATCTTCTCTTAAAATTTTAGAATTAGATCTAAACTATATATATCTTAAATCTTAATCCCATATCCTTTTATTTTTGGCAACCTCACGTGCTCATCTCTGGGCCTCATCTCAAGTGTAACCAAAGGCGCTGCGAACAACTCCACCAGCTGGCCTGCGCCGCCCCGCTCCGCTCCCGCTCCCAAACAGCCCCTGCAGCCTTGCCTCCTATGGCCACCCCTCGTCCCGCCCACTCCTGCGCCCATCCTTGCTACTAGACGGCATAGAAAAGATACCGCCCTAGGCGATAATGGACTAGAATAGGATGCAAACTGCAGTGCTTGTCTTATATACAATACCGTTAGCTCAGGGTGTCCACACCCACAACCATATGAGTGTGTGTGTGTGCTGGTGTGTGTGTGTGTGTGTGTGGTTTTTGTTGTTGTTGTTGCACCTGCTCAAGTGGGCCGCAAAGCAATTGAAATTGAATTGTTTGTGTGGCAAGCCAGAGAACTCGGGCATTGCATATTTTGTGGCTGCAACTGCTGCAGCTGCTGGCCAAGAAGACGCAAATGGGATAGAGAGGCGGATAAGGGAGTGTGGGTGGGAGGGATCCAGGGGTACTGGCTAGAAAACCATTAAGCCAGATCCCCCCCTATAAACGAATATCCAATGTTTGATTGAACGCATTACTCACGCTTTATAATTGCCGTAAATTAATAAAATTCCACTGGCACTCTTGCCTCTCTATCGCACTGATGCTGCCCTCTCACTTCCTCACCTCCATTTTTTTTTTTATATTGGCTGGCATGAGCATGAGAATGCCTTGCAGACATTTATTTTGTGCAATTTTTTGTGGTACTGGTCTCGGTTTTTATTTGCTTGTAAACCCACCACTCACCGCCCAACCTCCACTCTTTGCGACTCTATTCGGTTGCTGTTGTTGTTGTTGGATTTTTTTTTTGTTGGCCCTCATCGTCCATCCAGTCCTGCATTTGGCCATATAGTCTCCAGACCCCCCTTTGGTCCACTCCACTCTAGCCGGTTCATGCTCATTCGTATTTGAATGTTCATGTAGTTAAAGTTAATCAAATCGTAATTACCCAGCCCCAGTCATATGGCCACAGGGCTTCAAACATTTAAAAAAAGCAAACTTGTTTAGCTACATGGATAGTACACGGTTTTCCAGACATAACGAAGACTGAATACTCTATAAAGGTAGATGGATCTGGGCCAGAGAAGTTCTGACAAGGCTTACCAGATATCAAACCAAAAGGAGTTCATAGAACACTTAACACTTTTTTGAACCCTAACTGGAGTCATAAAATAATCAACTTACCCTCTTGCTGACTAATATTTACAAGACCATTGACGAGATCTGTCTGTAAGCCAGGTTAATGTGCAAAAAACATGAGCACATTTGTCATATGGAGGGGAAAACTAGTTTCAGTTTGCTGGCTAGCCGCTTGATGGATTTTTATTAATTCATGCTCCTGCACTCAGGATACTGATACTGATGCTGGCAATTCATATCAGTGGATTAAGTTGCCACTCGGGAGTCCCACCGACTGGAGCACCAGGTAATTGGTATTGACTTTGTTAAGATACAGCGACACGGGCCACGTTGCGTATACGTTATAAAACAAGAACTCATCATAATTGGCGTTGAACAGAGTCTGCCCCTTCGAAACAATGTGATTTTCGTGTGAAATTCGAGTCGCAGCACTTGAGGCTAAACGAGATGGCCAAAACGATGCACTCCATTGGCCACTAAGCCTCTTGCCAGTTGCCTGTTTGGCGATTTTGTCTTGTCCACGATCACTTTGGGGCCCGCAAGCCCCGTAACCGAGAAAAACCAAATATTCCCACACAATCAGCCCAAGACTATGGTCATATGGAATATGTGTGTCTCTTTTTGGCTCAGTATAGCCATCTCTTTTATTGGGTGAACTTTTATGGGGCCCTGTGGAGTGCTGTAAGCCATGTTGGCGGGCCATTTCGTTGTCACGTTGTTGGGTTTCCAAGTAATCAGAGTCAAGTCAGTTTCGGGTTTGCAGTTTCAGGCTAAGTGGGTTCTCATGATTAGCCACTTGCCAATCGATTTCCATTTATATAAGTTAATCATACTTAAATGAATACTAATTATGGTGCAATTAATTATTCGATTGCAGGAAAAAATGCGATATGGATCGAGAGCGCGAAAGAGATGTCAAGGCCCTGGAGCCACGCGATTTGTCCTCCACGGGCCGCATTTATGCCAGAAGCGATATTAAAATCAGGTGAGTTGTTGGGATTAAAGACTAAAGGGGTTCAGGATCTATCTCCATACATATACCATTTGTTTCTTATCATAATTTATAAATATAACTATTACTTTAACGAAAAAATAGAACAGTTGTTGAAGAACAATATGAAATTATGAAATATTAAGTAATTGAAACACTTGGGAATTATTATGTCACTTAGGACAGTTGATAAATAGAATCAAATTCATCCCTTATATGACCATGGAAACCTAGTCCTTCCACCGTAACAATTATCCTGCTACATCCTTTGTCCTGAAACTCACTCATTGTGAATTCGTGAAATGTTCTCGCCTGCAGCGCTTCGCCCACCGTCTCGCCAACGATCTCAAACTCCTCTTCACCCACACCGACGCCGCCCGCCAGTTCCTCAGTGACGCCCCTGGGCCTGCCGGGGGCGGCGGCGGCTGCTGCTGCCGTAGCAGCCGCTGCTGCCGCCGGCGGAGCGGCATCGGCGGGGGCCAGTTCCTATTTGCATGGCAACCACAAGCCCATCACCGGAATTCCGTGCGTGGCAGCCGCCTCCCGGTACACCGCCCCCGTCCACATCGATGTGGGCGGCACCATCTACACCAGCTCACTGGAGACACTTACCAAGTACCCGGAGTCGAAGCTGGCCAAGCTCTTTAACGGCCAGATACCGATTGTGCTCGACTCCCTCAAGCAGCACTACTTCATCGACCGGGATGGAGGCATGTTCCGTCACATTCTGAACTTTATGAGAAACTCAAGACTTCTGATTGCCGAGGATTTTCCGGATCTGGAGCTGCTGCTGGAGGAGGCACGCTACTACGAAGTGGAACGTAAGTATTTAACAAATAATGCCAAATATAAATTGTACTGCATTTTTTTTAAATATTTTTTTTTTAATTTATTATATCATAATTTCTGGGGGATGTGGTTTTCCCTTCAAAATCCCAATATGATCCACTGCGAAGACTATATCTTGGCCAATTTCCATCCGATTCTCGAGCGGAATACCTTAATCGATTTGTGGATCGATTTTCCATAATTCTGCATCAAAATCTGAGAACGAAATATTTTTTCAATTTTTTATCAAATTTCCTGATGGGTCCCCTTAAAAATGTGGAAAATGCATGGAGACCCCAATATGACCTCCTGCGAAGGCTATATCTTGGCCAATTTCCATCCGATTCTCGAGCGGAATACCTTAATCGATTTGTGGATCGATTTTCCATAATTCTGCATCAAAATCTGAGAACGAAATATTTTTTCAATTTTTTATCAAATTTCCTGATGGGTCCCCTTCAAAATGTGGAAAATGCATGGAGACCCCAATATGACCTCCTGCGAAGGCTATATCTTGGCCAATTTCCATCCGATTCTCGAGCGGAATACCTTAATCGATTTGTGGATCGATTTTCCATAATTCTGCATCAAAATCTGAGAACGAAATATTTTTTCAATTTTTTATCAAATTTCCTGATGGGTCCCCTTCAAAATGTGGAAAATGCATGGAGACCCCAATATGACCTCCTGCGAAGGCTATATCTTGGCCAATTTCCATCCGATTCTCGAGCGGAATACCTTAATCGATTTGTGGATCGATTTTCCATAATTCTGCATCAAAATCTGAGAACGAAATATTTTTTGAATTTTTTATCAAATTTCCTGATGGGTCCCCTTAAAAATGTGGAAAATGCATGGAGACCCCAATATGACCCCCTGCGAAGGCTATATCTTGGCCAATTTCCACCCGATTCTCGAGCGGAATACCTTAACCGATTTGTGGATCGATTTTCCATAATTCTGCATCAAAATCTGAGAACGAAATATTTTTCGGATTTTTTTTAATATTCTGGGGTCTCGAGCTATATATTGGTCAATGTGCATTCAATTTTTGAACGAAAAACCCTTTGAAATCAACTCCCTAATAAAAGAATCGTCTGCGTTACCTAAACGGAAACTTAAATGCTTAAAATAACATTTTAATTGCAAGGTTAGCTTTGTCGGCAGATTACAGTAATTATTTTTCGCTGTGCACTGGTCCAACCGGTCATGGCCACTAGCATTTATAGCCAACTAATTTGCGCTTCCCCATCTCTCTCTCATATAACGTCTACCATTCCATTCTCGTTCTCGGTCTCCGCCCGCAGCGATGATTAAGCAGCTGGAGAGCATGCGCAAGGATCGCGTACGCAATGGCAACTATTTGGTGGCGCCACCCACTCCACCGGCGCGCCACATCAAGACGAGCCCGCGGACGAGCGCGTCGCCGGAGTGCAATTACGAGGTGGTGGCGCTGCACATCTCGCCGGACCTGGGCGAGCGCATAATGCTATCGGCGGAACGGGCGCTCCTCGACGAGCTCTTCCCGGAGGCCAGCCAGGCGACACAGTCGAGTCGAAGTGGCGTATCCTGGAATCAGGGCGACTGGGGGCAAATCATCCGCTTTCCCCTCAACGGCTACTGCAAGCTGAACTCTGTCCAGGTGCTGACGCGACTCCTCAACGCCGGCTTCACCATCGAGGCCAGTGTCGGGGGGCAGCAGTTCTCCGAGTATCTTCTGGCGCGGCGTGTTCCAATGTGATAGGCTCAGGCTCTAGCTCCAGCTCCATCTGCATCTTTGGACCGCCTGGAAGCATCATCTCCATCACCATCAACAGCTTCTGCTCCAGAAACAGCAACTTCGCGTTCCATATCCTATTCTGGTGCTGGCCCGGGCCCTGGCCCTCTTCGTCGTGGGCGTCTCATCCAAGTGCGATCCAAGCGCTAACTGGCCTAATTTAATTGCCAAAAAAACCAATACAAATAAGGGGAATTTATCAATATTTAGGACTTCAATCAGTTATCTGATATTTCAATTTTTAGTCTAGACTTATGTTACACTCACATGGTTTTATTTAAAATAATTTAAGACTTTATAGGAATGAGTCTTATAATGAAATTATTTATGAATTACAAAAGTTGTAAAAACTATAAGCTTACAGAGTGTATGATATTAAATTTGATTAAAATCTTTTAACCTAAATTGAAATGTATCTTTCGTTGCCAAATTTCAAACCTATTTTTGATATTTTGATGGTTAAAATTGTTCTGAATATCTGTATAGTTTAAAAATAAGAAAAAATAAAAATGATGTATGATTATGCGGAAACCGCAGTCTTTAATAATTTATATAAAAAGCTATAGCATTCTCAACATTTTAAACTGAAAGATTAATAGATACTTTCCCCCATTATGATGTATCGCCGTGGAAAAATAATGAGCCCACTTAAAATTGTAGAGATCTTGACACTTTGCTGCTCTGAGTAGATTGTCTACTTGAGCGGATGCAAGTTCTGAATCTGAATCCAAATGTTATTTAATGTTTATCAATTAAGTTTGCTGGCACAGACACACATGAAGTACACTCGAATTGTGCGTATTCTCTTTAGAATTTAGTGAGCCAAGAGCCCAGCACTGATTTTGTTTATTAGCCTTGCGTTTAAGTCGTATATTGTTTTCTCTAAGTATACCACCTACTGCTAATTACCTTGAGGTGTTACATTAAATCAAATTGGCCACGAATTGTCGCTGGCATAAATTACCCAACCAACACAACCAACACACCAAACACACAATCACAAAACACTGAAAACCTATGCTAAAGTAATATAAACTCTATGAAAAAAAAAAACGATGAAACTCACAGCAAAAATAGTTTTGTAGTACATAATTGATGTAATTGAACTTTTATGAATGTAAACTATGGGATAACTTTTTCAATATATACGAACCGACATCTAAATAGTCTACACCAATTCAAATACGAATCCAATTACATGCAAATATAGATATATTCAACAAAATACAGTTTGCGACCACGCCCTCTATAGAACAACCATTCGAATTGTCTCAATTGAATATTTAAATAAAGCAAAAAGTACGTGTAAGTGGTCTGCATATTTCTTGGGAGTTTTAAGTTTTAAATTGGAATCAGTAACGGTCTTGAAGATTTGTAGTGTGACCTTTTCTGAATGGCGCCAACAAAATACCAGAATACCAGATTATTTTAGTTATGGCACTATCGAAGAGCTTACTATCGAAAAGCTTAACTTAAAAAGCTTTCAGCTTTTCTTTAAAACTTCACTCAGCAGATTCCTAACAGGTTTAGTTTTAAAATAGACGATTCTATTCTGACCTCCTACGAATAATGGGAGGATCATCCAACTATATTCCATTTCTTTTATATTCTTTGGTAACTCCCGATTAAAATAGTTTCCCTAAATCGATTTCCCATATTAACAAACAGTTTTATATTTATTGAAAATAATTTTATTTTATATATATTCGTGTATACGTAAATAGCCTAATTTAAATTAAATTAACATATTTTTGTTTATGCATAACCGCACTTGGCAAATAAGTAGACATGTATGTTGTATATTAGAGTTACATATATGTGTTTTTGTGGGGATTACTTATATATCTTTGATCAGTAACATATCGCCTAGACTTTCACTTACACGCTAGTGTGCCAACAAAATATTCGAAATCTTTAGGAGAATTGCATCGATCGATGCATGGCACGCTCGGGATTTGATTTCCGGTTAGTCAAAGTTTTGATATCGAATGGGATTTTTAAACTAGGCCTAAAATTGCATAAGATCGGTATCTGGCTATTTCTACTATTTTGTATTTATCTTTCGAGTGTCGAGTCGTTCGATTTGTTCATCGTTTGTTTGAAAAAGAAGTCCTTATGGTCGATTCCTATAAATATATCACAGTTGGAAACTAGGCACTACGATTCTACGGCTAAAGTACAAATAGAGAAGGTTATTTTGATGCAGTTGAATGAACTAGAAATATGTAGGTTGTTAGCTTAGTGTGCGCCCTCCGGTCGAGCCGATCCCGGCTGAGGAGATCAGGGGATCATGGCTGGCTCCTAAACCGGAAACGTCTAAGAAATGCACTATCGGTGTTTTGTTCTCGTAATTACATGGAATCTACAGGCGCAGGATGCGCGAGTGCGATCCTGCTGACTACTACTCATCATCTAGAGGCTAGGACAGAGAAGTATACACATAGTAGTGGAGTAGAAAGACTGGCTAAGTACACTAGAGAGTAATATCGGATAGTAATATACAATTCTACGGATCAGGTCTGGGTGCTTCTATCTCAAAGACTGAAGATATCCCATCCTCTTGATCCGTATGGCTTCCAAAGGCACTTGGCTGTTGTGTGGCAAGATCCCGCTGAAGTTCGAGCTGCAGGCCGGGTGGTGGCTACACCCTCGTCTCCGTGTTCCGGTTCCGGTGCAGAGGCTGCAGTTCCCTCTGGGTATCATTGTAGTACTCATGATCGGAGCTGGTCGGTTCGCTGCCTGGCATCGGTACCTTGACCTCCAGCGTCCCCGGCACACCCATCACCGGAATGCCAATAGTCTGTGTTGGTATGGGCGCCGCCATGTCTGTGCCCAGGGTCTGCGCATTCAGCAGATACTCCGGATTGTCCACGCTCACGGGCACTCCGATGAGATCCATGTAGCCGGCGGTGGCACCCGCAGCGGCCATGTTATTGTTGGGATTATTTGTGTTATTGTTGTTGTTGGGTCCGGCTCCCTGACCCGTTGGCATCAGGTAGTCATCCTCGTCGACCGGCAGATCCAGGCGCAGATTTCCCACACCCACCTCCCGGCCACTGGAGTCGGTCTGGTCGTCGCCGCCGCTCGAGTTCTTGTTGCTGGGATCCTTGCAGTAGCGATTCAGCTTCGGTATCTCATCGGTGCCGTCGGTGCGGTGACTGGGACCCGGCATAGCCTTGGGCTGCAGATAGTCATCGGCCTCGATCATCGCCTCGGAGCCATCTGTCATGGGCGCCAATCGCCGAATGAGATCCTTTTCGTCCTGACTCGTATATGCCGGCAGGCGGGTGAACTTGTCGCCGGGTATCGCCAGATAGCGACCTGGATCGCGGGCAAACTCCGCAAATACCGTGGTCAGTTGCTTGAAAGTGGGTCGCATGGCGGCATCCAAGTGCCAGCAGGAGAGCAGGGTGCAATAGATGTCCAGAGAGCACATCTCCGGCTGTTCCAGCTTTAGGCCAACTTCAATCAGGTCGGGGATGTCCTTGGCGGGTATGTTCTCGTGCGGCCTCTGGCCAAAGGTCAACAGTTCCCAGATAGTGACACCAAAGGCCCACACATCCGACTTGCTGGTGAAGACCCGATTGCGGATACATTCCAGGGCTAGCCATTTGATGGGCATCTTGCCACCGGCCGCCTTGTACTCGTTGGAATCGCTGCTGAGCAACTTGGCCAGGCCAAAGTCGGTGATCTTGACCAGGGAGGGTGTCTGGACAAGCACGTTGCGGGCAGCCAGATCGCGGTGAACCAGTCGCTTCTCCTCCAGGTAGGACATGCCCTTGGCAATTTGCGTGGACCAGTTCAGCAGGGCCTTGGATCCGATCTTGTCCCGATTGTTCCGAACATAGTCCAGCAGGCAGCCGAGCGGCATCAGTTGGGTGATCAGCATCATTTGCGAGGACATGCACACAGCCAGGAGCTTGAGAAGATTGCCATGCTCCACAGAGGCCATGATGTAGGCCTCTCGGAGGAACTCCTCGCTGGATTCGGCGCCCGTGGACTTGAGCAGCTCCTTGATGGCCACCGGAATCTTGACGTTTTCGCCTTCCGGCACCCAGACACCTTTGTACACACGGCCGAAGGCTCCCATTCCGAGGACGCCTCCTTTCCGCAACTCAGCATCCTTCACAATCCTCAGCTTGCAGAGATTCGCGCCAATATTCGAGGGTCGCAGCGGCTCCGAATCTTCGCAGCCGGACAGGGCCATGGTCATTTTCACAGTCTCCTTCTTGGCCTTCTGTTTCTGGCGGCAGATGTAGGTGACGACGCACAGAATGCAGATGGTGGGCGTGAGGACAGCCCCAGTGATGATGAAGATCATGTTGACATCCAGGCCGGCGGTCATCTTGCTGCTTCGCGGAGGACTGGAGACGCAGTAGGGTCCGATCGACAAGGATTGGTAGTTGACATGACGGAATTCCGGGGGACACTTTGAGGTGCAGTTGAACATGGTGGAGTTCTCATAGGGACCGGTCTCGTTGGTATCGAATAGCTTGAAGTTGCGGCAGGCCAGGCAGTCCTCCACACCCGGACCCGTGCAGCCCTTGCACTCCGGATGGCATTCGAAGCACTCCCGTCGCTCTTCGTCCGTGTAGTGATCCACCGGGCACTCGTCCTCGCACTGTTCTCGCCGCTTGTAACCCGTGCACTTGGAGCAGACCTTCTCGTGGAAGCCATAGTTGGTGCAGAGCTCGCAGCGGGGATGGCACTTTCGGCAAACGGCCTTTCCGGCTAGAGGTTTCAGCGTGCCCTGCTCCTGCGGATGCACGTACTCCCAGTAGTAGCCGTCCGGGCACTTGTCATCCTTCAGCAGGCAGCGCTCTACAGTGGCATCGTTGTTGATGATCGCCAGGTTGCAGCTCGTACATCCTCCCAGACCTATGGTATCCTTGGGCCCTGTGCAGCCTTCGCAGGTGGCGTGGCACTTGCGGCAGATGCCATTGTCGCTGTACTTGTTCTCGGGACACTCGGAAACACAGTGCTGCTCGTCTCTCACATGGACACATTCGTCACAGTCCTCCGCGCCGGGACCGGAGCAAGTCTTGCACTCCTCGTGGCATATACGGCAAGTCTTTGAATCGTGTCGGTAAGCACTGGATGAAAAAAAGAATACTGGTTAGAGATTTTCTTCCGTCAGAGTCTAAAAGTAGTTCTTACTTGGATATATTACGGCAATCGGCAATACAGGTGCCACTGTAGTTAAAGTTCTTGCAGTTGAGACACTGATCTGGACCGGCTCCCCAGCAGCCATCCTCATTGCACTGATCCGAGCAAACAGTTCCATTTTTCTCTGAAAGATGGAAAGGAATCAATTGATTAGACAATCCGGAAGAGATTATTTAACAATTCAAAGTACTTACCACACAGATCAGCTCGGAGGTTCTCGTTAATCCACTCCTTGGACTCTTGCGACTTCTGGATCGCCGACCAACGAATGTTGTTCACATAGCACAGATCTCGATTGTGCTGGATGACCACACTGCCGGCGCTAATCCTCTTCAGGTTGCGCAACTCCAGACTGTAGAGAGACGACTTCACGATAGAAAGGGAGGCGAACAGGCTCTCCATCAGCTGGCGTCCATGGATGATCTCCAGATTGCGGAAGTACGACAGATTCTTGAACCTCGGGTGGATGCCCTCAATGTTCAGATAGCCAGTGATCTCCTTAACGGTCGAGAACACCTCCAGGCGCTCAGGATCCAAGGGGATATAACGCGGACCCATTGTATAGTTTAAATAGATGTCCTGGTAGCCGGAGAAGGTCTGATCCAAAATGCGAATGTTTCCATCGATAACCGTACAATTGCGGAAGGAGTCAATGTTTCCGGAGTGAAGGGTTGACACGCCGGGGCAAGTTTTTGGGCATGGCCCGTTGCAGGGCACACACTCGCCTTCCTTGGCCATCTTGTCCTGGGGACAGCTGCGCACACAAGCACCATTATCCCTCAGCAAATGGCCGGGACACTCCTTGACACAAGTGGCTCCATAGGCGTACTTGCCCTCGGGATTCGCTTCCAGTTCGTAGGATGTGGGATTGTACTTGCGCATGGGCGGGCATTCCTCCTTGCAGACGCCCTCGTCGTAGAAGTTCTTGCAGGCGATGCAATCCTTTTGCGTGGGACCGACGCAGCCGCCGGCGCAAAACAGGTGGCAGCACTCCCGGGGTCGTGGACCAAAGCAACGACCCTGGGCGCACTGGGGCGAGCAGGTGAGCTTGCTGAACTTCTGGCAGTTGATGGGTCCTTCGCCCCAGCAGCCCTTCGAGCAGGACTCGTGGCACTTGGGACACTGACGCTCCGGTGCCGTGAAGTTATAGTTGTAGGTCACGTTGGCATTGTTCGTCAGGATCTCGTTCCACTGAATGGAGCGCATGTGGCAGAGATTGTAGTTGTTGTGGAAGCCCACCTCGCCGTTGAGGACATCCCGGAGATCGGGCATCTCCAGAGTGTACATCTTGGAGTAGGTGACGAACAGAGCATACTTCTCCTCCTCCACGGCCAAACTGAACAAGGTACGACCTCGAATGATTTGCAGTCTGGAAAAGAATAAGGCAAGGGTCAGGATGTGCCTCCAGATGGCTTGTTAGCGTTGAAACTTACTTTGGGAACTTCACGTGCTTGACGTCCACATGACTGATCAGAATGTAGCCGGTAACCTCCCGGATGTTCTCCAGGAAGCTCAGATTCAGATTCTCGTTGGGCAGCCAGGTCAGCTCCAGGTTGCCATCCACGTAGGTACAGTTCGTATACCGATCGACCAGATTCCTATAGTGATGCTCCTTATTCGAGGGCACCGACAGTCTCGACTTGGTTCCGATGCAAACTGCAAAGAGTGAAAAGAAAAGGGAAATCGTTGTAGTATCGTGGGTGGGTTTACAGGTTAATGTGTTTTTTGAAAGGGTCTCGATCAGCAACTGACCCTAAACTGTCTAATTATCCCACAGCCCACCAGGTCGGGTAGGTGTTGACTTATGCTCGGACATGTTGGGAAATTAATTTCAGTTCGACTCGGGGAGTCGTAAACGGAAATAGTTTGGCTGGGAGAGACTTGGCTGCTCGGAAGCAATAAAATGAGGTAGAAACAATAACGAAACCAGTGGGCGGCTCACTCAGATTCAGATTCAGATTCAGAGACTCAAAGTCAGTTGGCGTTTTTAATAATTAGCAGCCCACGCAGTCTCGCATCTCATCTCATACCCAGACGGTCTCTTATCATTAGTCAGCGACCTGTTTTAGCCGCTCGCGTAGTCGAACATCTTCGGCGACAACTTCATTGATTTGCATCCGATAGATACAATTTCATATACACACATACATACATATATACTCATCAGAGATTCTTCGAAAAGGGCTCACACATGTGTAGCCGTGTGGGCTAACCCGTGTGGGCCGCAAAAGTGTGCCATGTGTCAGTGGCTGGAGTTGAAAGAACCGGAGTCAGAGTTAGAGACACCCACATCCGAAAACCCCATTATTAAGATGCGGCCAGAGACCAAACCTACATATCGCGGTGCACCCAACTAATTATCCACAAAATGGCCGCTCGCTACGTTGCAGCATCTTCTCATTTATTTTATTGATTTCCTTTGAACAAATAACCGAAGAAGAAATACACATAATTATGAAAAAGAACGTCGAACGAACCAACCAAAGGTAAAAATATTTCTGTCGCCAGAATCAGAGAGAAATTCCATCCTGGCGATGGGAAGAAAAAGTTAAATGCCCCCAGATATGCGTCCCATGCATTCCGCTGGAATGGGTGGGGATTGGTATTGGGGTTGGGGTTTGAGGTTTCTGCGGAGATGCGCCGAAGGTGAGGCCACGACTGGGACCTCGACTTTGTCGCTGGACACTGATCAAAAGCGGCTGTAGCATTCGAAGCGCAAAAATTTTTCGTACAAATTCTTAAGCTTTGTTTCTGATGCTTTTTTTTTGTTTGTTTTGTTGTTGTTGGTTTTGTTGTATTCTTTTTTGTTTTTGGTATTCGTTGAGGTTTGCCGCTGGGCAGCAGCCAGAGTCGCCGCCTTCATTTCTCATACCGACATCACGAAACCCTTTTCAAGCCGAGCTCCGCGACTGGGCTTTATCGCGGACAATTTATCAGCCAGGTTTTTCATGTCCCAAGCCTGAAACTTAAGCCACGACGATGCTGTCGGGATGGTGGTGGATTCCCTGCCAGGCAAAAGCTTCAACTCGGGTTTCTTGCGAATCGAACGATGCCGAAGCCTGGTGGGGGCATTTGCGATTTTTCTTTTTCTGCCAGAGCAAGAGACACGCCCGCCTCAGCATCAGACGAAGCTCACAAAAAGGCTAATTTGTAATCCTTAGGCTAAGGCTAAGTGTGGCAACATTAATGAGTGGCAGAGTGGCAGAGTGGCGACCCAAAGACGATGCTTGAAGCGAGAAGGTAAGAACTCGAAGTCTCAGCACAAATCAAAGTCATAATTCATGATGTGCTCATTAAAACAAAAGACTTAGGCAACGAACTTCAGCATCGCATCGAGATTAATCAACCCAACACACTCGCATTGAAGAAAATCTTTGTATTTGTTTATCGATTTGTATGCCAAGCCATCAACACACACGACTCTATGGCCTGCCCTTCACCCCGGGACACGCTGTCCCCTCCCCTGTTTCCCTTTTTGGCCCCGGGAAACGGCTCCATCTGACGTACTGATTAATAGGCAACCGCATTCCTCAAACTTTACTTTGCCGTGCTTGCTGGCTGACTTTCTAAATATTGTTTTTTTGAGCTGGGCTCTGCGGCTGCCGTTTTGCCTTTTCACCAAGGCTTCAAGAAGCTGCAAGGGCACTGAGAGAAAATATGCATATACTCTATCCAGATATGTAAAGAGTTCTATATAGAAGTTATTATCTTTTCATATTTCATCTAAAGAAGTTGCATCTAAATAATCTTAAAGTTAGTACTAGCCTACTAGTTAGTTCTATTTCTCTCAGTGTATGTGATGCTGGGCATTGGTAGAAGAAAGCAAGAAGACTGAATAATCGATTCTTTGACTTTTCCATCGGCCACTTTGACTTTTGGACCTGAAGTTTTCCTCGATTCTGGCCTAGACGCAAAACGTTCTTGACGTTCGCCCCCTCTGTCTCTCTCTCTTCCTCTCCCCTTGTACCCTCTTTGCTGCAGCGGAGTCGACTCGCTCAGCCGGTTCTGCGCATTTAACAGTTTTTGTTGCTCACGTTTTGTATCTGTATCTCTTCTCTCTCTGTGTTCCCTTCCCAGTGTCTTGTATCTTTGTATCTGTGTATCTTGAAGTATGGTCTTTTTTTTTTTTCTTCATTTTTCGTTTGTATGTATTTTCATTTCGTGGAAAAGATTTTTAACTCATGGCCCGAAACCGAAACCAAGACCATCTGGATTGCTCATTGGATTCTACCACATTGGTTGTTGCTGTTGCTGGTAACATTTTTGTGTACCTTTACTGCCAGCGGCAACACGAAGAACAAGAATTGTCTAGATTTTGTTGTAATATAACAAAAGATTTAAAAGGGCATTAAGAATGCTTTGTTTTCTCAGAGTTTCAAGATCGAAGAAGAATGATGGTGGGGGCATGGGATGATGTGGCATGGGAGGCTGGGGAAACACACAAACCAATTTTGATTCGATCAAATTATCGGCCACCGGACTCCGTTATTGCCTCTGGCTATCTGTGGGTCTCCGGTCTTAGCCAGATATTTGACGTACAAGTAGATTGATCCACGGATCACTCTGGTTGATCGGACGGTGAAAGTTTCAGCGATCGGGCCCCATATGCAGATGATGCAGCTGCCACTCGATCGCAAGGTGTCATAGATTAACGTCCACATTGCAGTCCAATTCCGATACCAATTGCAATTCGATCGCCATATCGTCTTGATCGTTTATTTCTCTTTTATGTGATTTGATTTATTTTTTTTCTTGAAGAAACGCCACATAAATAATTCATAACTGTTTTGCGACAATTTCAGACCATTGCGGCACGGCACGCGCCTATTTTACAATGAAATTGTGTAAAAGTGCTTAATAAATTCATTTGTGCGGCCATTAAAAACACGCAGCTCATTATGGTCGAGGGGTGGTGTGGCCAGTGGGGAGGGAGGGATCTGAGGTGGGGATCAGTCTGATTGGGGCTTTAAAGCTAAAGTCTCCGCCGGGCCGCCGCTTACGTGCGCGGATTTTGCAATTTTTCCTCTCTCTGTGGCAATTTTTTTTTCTTTCTTTCTGCGATTGCTTTGCAGAATGCTGTTGCGGCAACTTTCTTTCGTGTTTGTTGTTGTTGTTTGGCCTGCTGTGGTTGTTATTGCTTTTGTGTTCTATGCTCGCGTCGTGGCGTCACGAAGGCGAAGGCAAATAAGCGCATCTGCAGCGGGTGGTGGTGGTGGTGGTGGTGCTTAGTGGCAAGGAGCTCGGATGGAGCAAAGGAGGGTGTTG
Organism: Drosophila ananassae; assembly: GCF_017639315.1. Taxonomy (NCBI): domain Eukaryota; kingdom Metazoa; phylum Arthropoda; class Insecta; order Diptera; family Drosophilidae; genus Drosophila; species Drosophila ananassae. Next base: position 5,361,453 of record NC_057929.1, on the reverse strand, counting down.
CTGCAACGCTCGGGAGGCGGACAGAGGCCAAGCCATCTTCACCAGAAAACGCTGCAAGCGCAGGCGCATCTTCAGCTTGGCATAACAAATTTCCGAGCCAAGTCGACCCAACAACAAAGCACCGACAATCGACGGTCTGCCAAACAAAGACACTGACAGAAAATTTAGGGCATTACTTCACTCTTTATAGATAATTTAAATAAATACAATGTGGAAATTTCTTACAGTGCCTGCTCAGAGGCAAATCGGACAACGAAGATGCAACAACAGCAGCCACAACGACGATGATGATGATGCCTTGTGGCTGGTTTCCCTGCACCCAGCCCAGTCCAGTCCAGCCTCCATACCCCTGCCACTGCCACAGCCCCTTGTGGATATAATGGTCATCATGATCAGCATCTTCTTTTTCTTTCGGGTTTTCGTGTACGAAGGTCGTGAGGCACGACAGCAACAACAACAGCAACCCGCTTATTGTTGCAACCCTATTATTGATTAGATAAGCTTATTGTTTTTAGCCCGCTGCTCGTTGCCTGAAGTCTTTGTTCTTGACTGCCTCCTGGCCCCCCCGTCGAATGGAAGGCAAGCTCCCCAACTGGGCTCAAATGCAGCTACGGCTATGGCTTCAAATCTGGCTTAATGAGCACGCCCTGGCGCCATTTTTGGTCTGCTGCCTGGCTTTTTGAAAATTTTGCGCATTCGCAACTATTTTTAGGCATAGAACTGGCTGCAGAGAGTTCGTGGAGAGACGGTTTGGAGAAAAGAAAATCTGGGAGAAGTCTCGGAAGCAAAAGCCACAATAATATAAGATTCGTGGGCAGAAAAACCGACAGCCTAGGTTTTTGGCTTTTGGTTTTCGAAATCGAACGCCCACATGCGGAAAAAAAAGAGGTAACAGAAGTATGAAGAAAAGGTAAAGGGGTTAAGTGACTTAACTTAAGTCCCATGCAGTTTAAAAAATCCATTAAACAAAACGAATAATAGAAGTATTTCCATACTATATACTATTTTATTTCCTATTATTTATTTTAATAAATAAAAATCCATAGAACTCTGTACCGATTTTTGAAAAACAATCAACAAGTAAGACTGCGCAATCGCAGCAGTCAAAGAGACAGACAGAGAGAGAGAGAATTCCTCTCACCTGGAGTCTCACCTGGGCTCTCTGGCTCTCTGTGCATGTGTGTGTGGGTTTTAGAAAACCAGTATTTCGACTTGAACACAAAATTGCTGGAAGTAGTTGAACGGCTAAAAGTAAATGCAACGCTAATGCATCAACAACAACTGCAACTGCAACAGCAACTGCGAAATGGCAAAAAAAAAACAAAACAAATATGAAACGACGAGGCCTTAAAGTTCAAACTTGACTGAAAAGCTGGCCATTATTTCTTTGATATGATGGCTTAATCAGGAGTATTATAGAAAAATGCAAAGCGCACACAGATACAGCCAGATCACGCACACTGGCAAGGGTAGCGCGTGCCTGACGCGGTAATTAGCCAGAGCTTGGAGCAGGGAGCAGGAGGGGCTCTGGGGCTGGAGCTGGAGCTGGGGCTGGGGCGTTGAGGATGCTGGTTGGACTCCGACTTGGACTCAGAAAAGCCAATACTATGGTCTATGGAATGCGGTTTTTCGAGCGTTCACACACACGCACACTCCAAAGCCGTCAAGAGATGGGCCGAAAGCGTGTGTGTGTGGGTCTATGGGGGGAGGTACACACATAGATGTGTGGCGGAGGTGGAACAGAGATTTCAGCTCCCAAATTCTTACGAAAATATTTAAAAACATTTTCGCAAAGAAACCTATTAAGAAGCTAGCTGATTAAAATAAAAATTTATTTATTTCATAGGAAAATACATGTCATCTATTGATAAATGAAACTCAAAAACAATTCTTATGAATTGACAGGCATTATTTTCTTATGACAAATAAAAATTGATAACAATTTTGTGTTAGAAAGTCTATCATGCTTCTAAAATAAATATAGAAATGATCTAGGAAATGAAATTTATGGCGGGGAGTTCCCAGACTTTTGCAATATTTGTTTAATGTATTTTTTCTAGTACAATCAGATTGTTTGAGACCTGGGGTTAAGGCCATTAAGGCGTCAAAATCCAATTGAGAATACTATAACTGCCAGTTGCTAGATTTTCCCAGGTCCCCCAACCTTATATCCCCCACTATAGATCCATACTTTTCAGGGGATTTCGATTCGCTTGCACGTGCAGGCTTTTCTCTAGCCATTCATTATTTGCATATTCCTCGCAGCTGTGCTTATTTATGGTCATAAACAGTGGAAAAAAAAGCAGTAACAGTAACAGCCAGAGCAATGAGCAAACAACTCGAGCCATTTCAGCGGAAAAGGCATCGTGACAGCAGCGATCGTCTGTGCGAAAAAAAAAAAAAATGCACAAAATGGGGTTACCGTATCGAAACTAATAGTGTGATATCCCAAAGGCGGCGGAATCCTAAGCCTGGGGCTTGGGGAACCTGGCGGGCCTGATAGCCAGTTGGCTTATCTAGCCATATCCGGCTATGGCGCAAATGCCACCCCATTAGCATAGAGGCCCCGTCGAGGCCAAAGTTTTCCTATCAATATTTGCACAGTTGCGGGTTGCCGGTGAACCGGGGCGGGGAAGAACGCACATTCAGTTATTAATTTGCAGCTACAAGATCACTGAATACTGAGTATCGATGGTGGGGATGGTGGTCTTGAATATATGCATACATATATATTTTTTTTGTTTGTCCGCCAAATATTTGCCTCAAAGTATTGTGCAAACAGATACGAAGATACTAAGCACGCAATGCTGTTCATTAAATTGGCCGACGAGCATTTGTGCCCAAATGGTTGTTCAAATAACCAGACGACGTTCCTAATAATTATTCCCCCCCTCCAACAACACAGCGTTTTAACCCACAAAAGAAAATAAAGAAACCTCCAGAAGCCAAAACCGCCAAGTCAACAAAAATTATGAATTGCAATTTTAACTGGAAATTGTGTCGCTAGTCGCTGCTGATTCTGTTTCTGGTTCTGTTTTCTGATACAGTCGGTGCAAGTTGCAATTGTTGCTGATGCAGTGGAAAGTGCACGCAGACCCAGACAGACCCTAAAACGAGCTAAAAAGTGAAACAATTTGAACATTACTAACTCTACAGCGTTACCTTGTACATTTGACATTACGAAATGCATAACGAAATGCTCTCCTTGGCTAATCAGTCTGAGTTCTGGTATTTGTTGTTTGCGATGATATCTGATTTTGTGGCAGGGGGGGCACCCAAAAATAACAAAAATAAAAAAAAAACGGAGGGCGATAGTGCACACAAGAGTCTTTAACTAAGCCAGCGCCAAGTCAAGAGGTGAGACAGGGCAGGTGAGAGACCAGCAGCAAAGGGCAGGTATAAAATAAGCAGAGCTACGATACTGGACGAAGGGGATACCCTGGCGTATACTTAATGTGCAAGTTATGCTAGGGAACAGTTTCAAAAGCAGTGAGATATACTAGGAACTAAAAAGATATTAAAATATGAACTAGTTTTAAGAGAAACTTAATACGATTTATAAGCATTTAGCATACTTTCCATATACCCAGTGCTACCTGGTTTTGGGAAGGGGACCGATAAGACCTCATAATACAAAATGCAGCCGATGCATACACCATATACCATATAACATATATGTTTCTATATGCACTGCAGCATAAGAGGCAAACAAAACCAAAACAAGAACCCACCGTGCACACGACCAGCGATAAGATAATGAATAGCATATCGCTGGAATGGAAACCCAAACGCCACAATTCGAAACTCCAAAAACCGAAAACCCCAAAAACAGAACCAAGCTGATATGGATGGTTGGCTCAATGGCTGGCTGGCTGGCTTGTTGGATGTCTTGGCTTTTTCTTATTTTTGTTCTCACTTATTTTGATATATGGGCAGCCAAAATCTACATAAACACATTGTGATGGATGGGGTGCCTTTACGAAGATGGATGGTAGATATGGTCGGAGAGTATATACATATATATGGATGATCCTGTGGACTTACTTTTTCCATTTACAAATTTGTTGGACTTCTGCTCGTCGAGGGGCTTGGCAATAGTCACGCCACCGGGTCCCAGGCCTAGGGCAAAGTTAGTGCCATGACCGACATGAACGGCTCCTCCTCCTCCGCCGCTGCCGCCACCGCCTCCTCTGGACCGATCCTTCGAGGAGGAGGAGCTGGTGTAGCGGTAACGATCCCTCTCCGAGTCCTGGTGTCGCTGGCGATTGTTTTGGCGGGCATAGCGATCACGGGCCGCCGAAGCGGGCCAACGGCAGATGATTTGGGCCAAAAGCAGGAGTACCAGGGGCAGGCCTAGGCCGTTGCGCCGCCGTAACAGCATGCTGTTTCTGGGATTCGATTTGGTGGGTGCTTCTGTTGGTAAAGCCAAGCTTTCTGGGGGTCTCCAATCAAGCCCTGCTCCGAGCTATAACCCCTGACGTCATAGGGTTATCTTTGGCTCTTATATATTTCACTTTATATCTGCGAACTTTACTTTATATCTTTTTTTTTTGCTCGGTCAGCTTTGCGTGCCAAAAATAAAAACTTTTTCATAAATTTTATTTCAACTCTTTCGCTGCGTTTTTTGTTTGGTTTTGTATTTTTTTAAGCTGTTGTCGTTGCAATTCGCCACTGTGTTGGTGTTTACATTTCACGGTGTGTGTGTTTTCGAGTGGGTTTATGCCGGAGTGTGTGTGGCTATGGCCGAAGTGTGTGTGTGTGTTTGTTTGGAACCAGTTTCACATTACGAGCCACAAGAGTCGTCCGAAGGCTTTTTTGTACATTTTTTATTCAGCTTCTTGTCGTCCGGAGACTTTGAGGTTAAGGAGCGCGCGCAGGCGCAGCTCTAAGCAATTGTGGCTACTTTTCTTTAACTTTTCCCTTTATCTTTACTATTTTATTTGTTTAATTTGCACAAAAAATATAACACAATTGCCACCGCAAAACGATTTTGATGGATGGGTGGTTGGCCTGGCACTCTGGCACTCTTGGCTGGCCAATTAGCGGGGAATTCACAAAATAACGTATACTATAATGCCGGAGCACTTGTTTCTTTTTTTTTGCACTAATAGCCGATATCACGGATTTCACCGATTTCTTATGTGTATTATGGGGTATTTGTATTTTTCCTCGATTAGCACGATGGGCAAGGCAAATTAGCAATCGCCACGATCCGATCGAGAGCAAAGATTGTTGTTTTCTGCGATCGAGGATCTATACGTTCCGTTCCGTTCCGACCGATTTGCGTCTGCGCAGCAACAAGTACGATTCGAGACTGAAACCAAAAGCGAAGCCACCGCCGTAGCCCAAAAAAACTCTTTATTTCTCTCCCGCTCCAGCCAGATATACACATATATGTATATGTATCTCGTAGTATCTCGGAGAGCGGAGCACAGGTAAAAATCGTTGGTTGGAAAAAAGGTAAGCGGCCCATTGCTGAGACCAAATCTCAAGCGGAGATCAGGTCAAAAAAAAATAATAATAATAAAGCAAAGAAACTCTCACAATAGCTAACCGATCACAGCTGCACACCTCTCTCTCTCTCTCCCCGTCCCTGTCTCTAGAGCAGCTAGAGCTCCTCTCTTTTCCACACGCTCACCTGGACAGCGGGGGCATCTACAGGTAATCGTAAACGTAGCAGCGTTTTAAAAAGTCGTCGTAATACGAAACGATACGGCAAAATATTGAGCAATTTCCACAGACCATTAAATGCTCTGCAGGAAAACTCTGATTCTTTGGTGGAAATAGGAGTTTTAAAAAGTATAGCATACTTAGCAGGGATATTGGTCCTTAATTAATAATATTTATAGTAGAAGTTTAATAGCAATGAAAAGTAAAGATTAATCTATTCTTAAACAGTTTACTGAAAATTAGAGACCTAACTAAGGAATATAATGCCAATATTTATAATAATATTGAACTGAAACTGAAATAAAGTTGATAGAAGTTCTCTATGTTTTATTTGAAAACTTCTATAGAAAAAAAGGTTATTCTAGCTTCTAACTTGCCAACAAAAAAGGAAAACTCATTCCCAATATTTGGCCCTACCTCCAATAGCAAATCTTGGCGGATAATCCGGCTGGCTTGTAACTTTGACAGCTGGTCAAAAGGGCATTTAAGATTCGCATTGATTGCAGGTCGCATACACACAGGTAGGGGACGTTGTGTATATCCCAATTTCTTGGCACTATTGTTGTTGCCAGTTGTTGTTCTGTTGTTAAGTGTCATTTGTTGTTGCACCGAATTCGCGGCGAATTCATAAACCCGCTCAGGTAGCAATATCAGATACTCTCTGAGCGGTGACTCTCTCTCCCTCTCTGACACTCTCTTTTGTTTTCTCACCTGCGAGAGTGTGCAAGTGTGTGAGTGTGTGTGGGCAATGTTGCCATATAAGCTCACAATATTGCCGCCCTCCTCGATCTCAGCATTTGTATCTGTATCTGTATATGTGAGCCCGTATCTGTCGCTGTATCTGTATCTGTGTTGCGCCTGCGTGGGCTCTGGCGCTACGGATTTGTCTTTTTGGCAACGATTTCTGTTCGACCGTTGTCAACATTGTTAGGGCAGATCTCAGATTTTGGACCTCTGATCGTCGCTCGGTCTTCACCTGTTCCCAGCCCACAAGAAATCGGGGTTTTTACGCCTGCGCCATGTCCTCTGCGGGATCTCCGGGCGAAAAAGGACATCGCGGTGTCAGGTAAGATCGTTTTGACCTTTTTTTCCACCGTTTCGCCCAGGAGACAAAAGGTGCACTCGGAAAAGCGCAAATAACTCTGTAACTGTGAATCCCACGCTGCGATTCAAGAGGCATCGGCATTGTCTCTCTAAAAACAATGAGCATGAAAATACTTTTAAATTGAAAATCGTTTCAACTTTCTTGGTTAGAGCAACACACTCACACTCTAAGTGACAGTCAAGGGGGAAAGCGCCGCAGAGATTTATTTACTTTTGTACGCGTCTTCTACTACGCTCCGATCGGCAGCTATAATCAAACATATTAATAGCTGTCTGAGACGAGAAGACCTCAATCAAAAACCAAGAACCAAAACCAGTGCCCAACCCGTACAGAATCATCTGTCAAAATCGAAGAGCATGCAACTGACAGCCGAACATCGAGTTGAGAACGATCTGAGAACTCCGAAACCTCTTCAGGGCACTCCATCTCCACTTTTTTACTTTTTTTTTACTAGCCATTCGACAGGTAAACCCTGTACGAGGTACGAAAGGTGTAAGAAACCCTCAGACTCTCCATACACATTTGATGAAGCGTACAAAATGCCAGGCGGGGAAAAATGTCTTACCTCCCCCATTCCTAAAAAAAAAATCCCAGGCACTCCACCACACTCCATCTGTCTATGATCTTTTTTGTTTTTTTCTTTCCAAATTTCAAAAGAAAGCCTCGAGAACCAGAGAAGAAGACCCTTGAAGTGATTCCTGGGCCTGGGCTCTCTACAGGTTGTCGGAATCATCGGCATCATCGATGTCTGCGAGTCAGACTCCGAGTCGGATGAAGTCGAGGCGTTACTTTCAAGTGCCACGCAGATTAACAGTAACAAAAGATCGGCTCAGGAGGCGCTCAAGTGTCTTGCCACAGTCAGAGGGGGGGGGGGGGGGGGGGGGGGGGGGGGCGGAGGCATGTAAAGGGAGCGGGATAGAGCGGATCGGGCTGCGCCAGCCCTCTCGAGTGCCCATAAGGCGCAACGAATCTATAGCATTGTGAAGTGTTGCACATTTACCCATGTTGCAATCAGCAAAAAAAGAGATATAATAAATTATAATTTAAAGAAAATGTGTATACAATATTTTAGTGTAATATGTTTTCTACCTAAATTGGCAAAAAAAATGAAGGAAAAAAGAGAAAAGAATAAGAAATCTAAATAATATTGCATAAAAAAGTATCTTCTTTGGCTGATGATAGGCTCCTATACTGGGATAATGTTGAAAATTTTTATGTTTTTATTATATTTATTTTAATTCTCATAACAAATATATAGATATTTCCCAATTAAGACCCTATTGAGCTTACATTTTGGCCAACTTTAAGCGCGTGCCAGCCCTAAGACCCCAAGCCACATAATTGGATTATCGAGCCCTTTTTGCCCGGCCATTGTTACCAGATACAGATACATGCAAAGTAAAGATACAGATACAGAGATACATTCACCGATGATAGATCGATCAGAATTCGGATGCTGTTATGCTTCATCAGCATTCGAGTTGTCACATGGCCGTAAAAGCTGCTTAGAATTAAAGCTAATTGCTCAGTTTGGAGCAACATCATCCCAGCAACGTGATGCGGCACATTTGGCTTTGATGGCTCTTTAGGGCCAAGCTGATATGTACATTCCACTGGCCTCTGGTCTGGGCTAATTGGTCTGTAGAGCTATATGGCCAACGTATACACCATATAGCATCAGTTTTTTTTAGCATTTAACCTCCCCCCTTAAGCCAGACCAAGCCAGACCATAAGCATGCATGCAAATACGCAGAAAACATTGACTTCATCTCATCGTTTTAGCATAAAAGTTTTTTTTAGCTTTTTGGGTTTTGTGTTTTTACTGATTTTTTTTATTGATTGCCGCCGTCTTCTGCCATTGTTGTTGTTGCTGATGATGATGTTGTTCCTGTTGTTGCTGCACGACTCACGTTTCAAAAAAACACAAAACAACCAGGAACAAAAAAAAAAAAGAATTCAAAATACAAATAAAAAGAGTGTGCCTCAAAACGCCTCAACGTCTCTCGAGTCGGGTTTTCCAGTTTTTTAAGCTCAACCCTCGCTTGGGCCTGGGTTTCTCGTATTTTTTTATTTTATTCGTATTTTGTCCATTCGCTTTTCGTTCCTTTTAATGTCTTTGTAAACATAATTGCAACAACTCCAATAACAGATTGTTTGCGCGACTTTAATCGCTTTGTCGTGAAGTGTGAAATATGAGCGTCCGTCCAAGACGCTGGGGAGCTGGGGAGCTTTCTGGCATCGTATTTTTTGGTGCCGAGGGTCCAAGTACTCGCCTTCTCGATTTATAAATATCCATACAAAATATGTACTTTTTGGCTGATTCCTTTTTTTGTCTCCATTGCTATCCCTGATATTTGCAAAATGTGTGTGGCTTGTGCCGCTTAACGTAAATTATTGGAAGCTTAACGCACAACATTGTAGTTCTTTTGGGGCGGAGGGTTGGAGTTGGAGTGGAGGCAGCAGCAAGTTCAATTAGCGCATTGCTTCGATTTGCTAAAATTTAATCCGAGCATAAAGCACGAAGTGAATGCCACATCGGTCAGATAAGAAATATCACCTTTAGAGAAGTAGCCAGGGAGAAAGAGTGAGCGAGAAAGAATCTCTGAGCGATAAGCGGGCAGAGAAGCCGAGAAACGGACGTTTTAGCCACGCACACGTGTGTCCACAATTCTCCAGAGAAAGAAAAAGATAATCCCCAGATTCTATATATCTCATATACTTTATAATTCAGATACTATATATTCATGCCATAAAGCCCTAAAAGTCATCAACTAGAAACTATTTTCAATTGAATGACAAATAACATTATCAAAGACAATTATATTTTATATAAAAATTATTTCTTCAAGTGCATTCATCATGTTTGTGTTCGCCTTTGGACCTTGGAGTGCAGAGCGCCCGTCAACAACAGCTTGTTGCAACAACACTCGACAGCGGCAACCTGTGGAGCCTGCGTGCCATTAGCCATGGAGCATGAAACAAAAGCCGAGAGCCCAGTAAGATGATGGGGATGGGGGGCATCTCCAGTGGGAGATTGGGAGAGGGGGATGGCTGGGATGCCTGGGCCAAGAATCGAGCGGAGCTGGAGTGCATCGGGCAACTGCCACAATGCATTTGCGATAAATGGCTGGCCTGCCTGGATGGCTCGATGGCTGGAAGGCCCTTAAAAGCCAACGACAACAACGACGACGACGAAGTGAAAGATTTGCGCAGTGAGATAGCTCATTTTGGATCTGAGCCGGGCCCAGTCGGGACAAGCCGAGACCAGCCGGGGTCTTGGGCCCCAGTTCTTCGTTTGTTACCTTGGCTAATCGGCGGCTATGTAAAATGGCTGTTGTACGTGCGGCGACTGGAGTTGCAGCCTCAGCCTTATGGATCCAAAGTCAAGACCATAGACGTGATGCTGCTGTTGCTGTTGCAATTGCAATTGCTGTGGTGTCAACATCAGCAACATGAAGCAGCAACATCGCCCGTATTGGACCCATGCCGACCGCAGCCGCATTCCGAAATGTAAGGATTCATGCCGCCCCACTGGCAACAGCCCCGGCAAGGTCAATAAATCCAGAAAGCCCGATTCGCTGGAGAGGAAATAATGTGGATGATGATGGGAAAGGTAGAAATATTTTTAAAAATATTTTTAAGGATAGTTCCAGGTACCTAAAGCAATGAAAGGATTTCTGTTTTCCTCATACTATATAGGGATTATAATAGGATATTCTTAAAGCCATTTATTGCCCTTGGAATACTTATAAGAATTTTGTATAAGTCTTAAATAATTCTTCAAACAACTTCCATAAAAACCTCATTTATTAACGTGTCTGTTAATTTCGCCCGCTTGTCACCCTTTGGTTTTAAACAAAGGTTTCATAATTAGATGAGAATTAATATCGTTACCTTTGGCCAGAGCTCAAACATTCCAATCCGAATATTCAAATACCAAAGCTATTCATTTTTTTTCAATCGTTGTTGTTGCGGCTCATTTGCTTATTTCAAATGAAAATGATTATTTCTGCTAAGGCTATGCTTGTTGTTTGTCTCCTTTTGATTTGTGTTATTTTTTTTTGCTGCCCAGAGAGTGTGTGCACTCGGAGATTCGAACTTAAACCGGTTTTGGCAACAACCGAGCTTCGAATAAGCCACTGAGAAAAATGGAGAGTCACACACACAAACACAGGGCAGATCTTAATTCTCTTCCCCTTTCTCAGTTAAGATTTCTCAGGAAATTATGGCTCAGCATCCGAGGCAAAATACAGGGAATATGGTGGCCGTTTCCCCTTATTCTGATCTTTTCACCTCAAATTCCATGGAACCTTTGCAAACCCACCAAGAATAATATATGTTTTTAACTACAATTCTATGTGAATTCTCACAGATTAAATTTAAAGAATTATATAAATAAATTTTCAGGCATATTCAAGAAAATTATAAGAAATGATAAGAAGGTTCAAAATGACACAAGCTACTATAAAAGTATGATTCTGTGCCAATGAGGATTTAATTCAAGTTTCAATATAATGGCAATCACAGCTGTGATTATTTTTTTCATCAGTCTATTAGTGCTTCAGGCTTCTTCGGTTGAGTTCCTGGATCCTGAATGTTCGGCCTCTCCTGCTACCCCCAGGATATTAAATGGACGTCCGGCAGACACACTAAGCAATCAATGGTTGGTGTTTCTCCAAAATGAAGTGACAGAAAATTCTTTTACATTCTGTGGCGGTTCGCTGATCACAAATCGTAAGTAAAATGGATTTTTTTGGTAAATAAAATACACACATTATTATGAAAATGATAATTTTAGGTTTTGTGTTGAGTGCGGCACATTGCAAGGGCGAATTGAACATGTAAGTAGAAATAGAGATTCTCACATTCATGTATCATAGATATACTCCTTTTACCGCCCCTCCAGGTATGCGATTCTCGGTGAATACAATATAAGTAGGATTTTTGAAACTAAAAATAAAGTTCTTGTGGACTCCAAAATCCTCCACCCCGACTATAATAGTACTGAGATTAAGCATGATATTGCCCTTTTCAGATTGTCTCGTCGAGTGGAGTACACTTGTGAGTAAAATTAAATTTTACTGATGACTTAAACAGAAACTAAAATGATTTCTCTCCTAGACTTTATACGACCTGTCTGTTTGCCAATGAACTACGATGGTCTGAATATTGTCTTCAATTTAAATGTAACCGGATGGGGTCACACGGGACATGAATCAATAAGCCCTGTTTTGAAGACGGCCACTGTCCACGTACATCACAGATCGATTTGTTACCGCTTGGGACAAATAGACGAGTCCCAATTATGTGTTGGACCCGTTGATGGCAATACCTGCAAGGGAGACTCGGGCGGACCACTTACTAGTCTGTTTAATTTTCGAGGCACAATTGTGACAGTTCAGATAGGAATAGTAAGTTATGGATGGGTTGGATGCCAAGGTTTATCTGTCCACAATCATGTCTATTACTACATGAACTGGATATCGGGAATTGTTCGCCAACATGATGAAGAGGTTACACAAAAAGATAAAGACTATTGGGACTAATCGGGAATTTGTCCTTTTTCAACCAAAAATAGCTTAGAGAACCTAAACCACAATAAAAATACATTTTTTTAGACTAAGCTGGGACTTTTTCTTGACACTCTTGACGATGCAGAATGGATCCACAAATCGTTTATGGTATTCTGTTCGAAGATCGGATGAAAATTGGCAAAGATATAGCCATCGCAGTGGGTCATATTGGGGTCTCCATGCATTTTCCACATTTTGAAGGGGACCCATCAGGAAATTTGATAAAAATTTGAACAAATATTTTGTTTTCAGGTTTTGATGCAGATTTATGGAGAATCGATCCACAAATCGATAAAGGTATTCCGCTCGAGAATCTGATGGAAATTGGCCAAGATATAGCCTTCGGAGTGGGTCATATTGGGGTCTCCATGCATTTGCTACATTTTTAAGGGGACCTATCAGAAAAAAGATATTGACTTGTCTTGGGCCAGATATGGAAGTCCTGGACTTCACACGGGGTTCCAGCACAAACACTTGAAACAAGAAGAATGAAGTTATTCAAGTTTTTGCGCCAAGGGAAGAATATATCGGAATATCTATCGATAGTAGAGTGGTTAACAGAATGTTAGCAACATGAAAATGTTCACGAGTCGTTTATCAGCACTGAGTTTAGGGTATGTACAATTGTAAAAATAAGATAATTCGCACGAATTTGTCGTTATAAAATTTTATTTATGATTTTTTTGATAGTGAATACATTTCAAAAATTATTAAAATATCGTAACCCACCATATAACCAGAGTCACGTATCGGCTATTCTTATTACTGCAGGTTCTATGACATGCCGTCAGTGGCGCTATTTTTATGATACATACATTTTACATACGTTTACATTCTACATTTTACATACAGTGCTTATGCTACCGCCCGATGTGTGGCGCTATAAAACTTGAATGTTTGGGAAATATATTTTAAAACATTGTGAATAAAATCACATTTTAACAAAATTGGAATAGGTTTAGGCTTCAAGGATAATAAGCTTTTACTAGCACAATATTTTTGTTGTTTGACAAAAATAAGAAACTGCAGAAATTGTGACATTATTATTGATCTTTTTGGCGTACAATGGTGGGCTATTGTTCCCAAAAATTTGCGCAAACTTGTGAAATGTCATGATTGGTTCAGTATTTATTTTTTTAGCGGGCATTAGGCCAGATTTTATAACCACTGTGCTGGTTTCTGCGATGTTCCAGTTATGAAGCGGACATACCATTAACCCTCGTGTGCCATTGTTGCACGTCCACACAGGTCATGCCACCGGCGGCCCAACCATATCTGCGTTGGCGTTGGCGCATGCGCACTCACATGGATCGAAGGGGGAGATCCGTATAGCGCTATATAGCCATACTATATATCCAGCGAAAGAACACCCGATGTGGGCAACCGGGCGTGAAGTTTTCCAACTTCAATTTTGGCCTGTGCTTTGTTTTGCTTTCTGTTTTCAGTTGTTTTTTTTTTTGTTTTTGTATTCATTATATTTCAAAAACGGGGGTAGGGTGGCCCCCGATCGAGTCCCTTTTGTCGGAGAATGTGCATGCGTGTCGGTGTCGCCACCACCGAAATATGGGCTCAAAAGGGGTTTCAATGGGTTAGGAGGAAATGGGGGAGAGAAAAAGGGCCTTTTGTCCAATATCCCAGAGTGCAACAATTGGCTGCCAGCTGGGTATCTGTTGCACAGGGAAGTGCACTGGGAAAAAATACTAATAGGAATGTAATGTTGTCATAAATTAATTTGGAATTAAAACAAAGACTAATAATATATAACTAAGACAGACTATTAAAACCCCTACATATTTTCTCTCTCTGTATGGACACTCGCTGTTCTTGCCATAAAACACTTCATGCATAACTCTCTGATATCCCCCCACCATGGACCGCCAATCCGTAGCCAAGACAACGGAGAGTCGCATTATAGCCGGGCCAAAACAATTGTGCCACGCTGCGACTGCGCTGTTGCTGTTGCTGTTGCAGTTGCTGCATGCCGGCTATTGCCACATCGGGGCTTAATGAATTTCCAATTGTTTGGCATTTTGTTCTCATTTGGAATTCTTGCTTTTAATGTTTTTTGTTTTTGGAAACTCATACAATTGATTTTGAGGCAAAACTTCGTCACGAGCTCACCTGCCTAATTGCTTAACAAACCTTTAATTGTCGACTCACGAACATTGGAAAAAATATATATGGATAGCTTGGACATCTGCAGCAGAACTCACCTGAAAGTAAAGAATTAAATTTTACAGATTAGTCAGGGGTTTTAATTTTTTAAATTGGTTGGGAATTAAGTGCTAAGCACTATTATGGATTAATTAGATAGTCGTAGATTATGCTTAAATGATTAATTATTCTTAGCTTGTTTCCTTTTTTAATTTTAATTCTTAGCTCTGAAAGTTATGAAATATTAATGAGAATTTTATTGATACCCCTGGCAGTTGCAAAATGCTGACAAACTCTGTTGATTGTGTTGACTGTCTGTTGGCTGTTGTCTGTTGCCTCTTTGGCTGATTGCTGGCTTTCCCAGCACTTGCAACACTTTCGCTTCCCAGAGAGTTTCCGCAAGCTCCACCCTGCCCCAGCCCGGCCCGTTCAGTCCCTTTCCCCACTCGCGGCTTTCAATTCACACGCTGTGCGCCCAAACGCGAAAAAGTTCTCACGACACTGAAAACAAACCAACAAAACACAAAAAAAAATAAGACCTAGTGATGCCAGCCAGATGAGAGCTGGCACTCCTCACTCACTTTTTTCTGTTTTTTTTTTTCTGCAAAAGAATTTTTCACATTTACCCCAAAACACAGTTGCAGTTGCAGTTCGGATTGCAGATTGCAGATTTCAGATTGCTGGGGCAAGAATAAAAAAAAAAAACAAAGCGACACATACACATGGGAGATCCCTAGTTCCAGATGCTAATTGTGGGTTAGCAGATCTTTGCTTTTTTGCTCTTAGCTTTTTGCAATTTGTGTCAATTTCGTTCTCGACATGACGACAGACAGCCACAAAGATACACAAACGAGATACAGATACAAAGGTCAATGCCACAAATGAATTTCAAAGCGAATCAAGATCTCGGTACTTGATGAATAATATGTTTGGCCATCTGATGCCAGCTCTGAATCATCTTTGAATTGAAATTTCATAATTTCTAAGAATTCCAGACCAGATACAATAATTTTCTTCAGGATAGCTCCTGAGATATCATTCAATAGAGAGTCCCTAGTCTTTCATAACAATTTCAATTAGCTCGATTGTTTGCTAACTAATCCCACTTATTATTCAAAGCGTTTTCGGCCACCTTATCTCCATCTCCCCCAGTCTGATTGTAACCTAAACGTTTCCCCAATTCCCACAATTTCAGCATCCGCTTCTCCTCATATGCAAATGCCCACCTGATGGAAACAATAAGGTTGACCCACGTTGAACTCGAACTCGAAGTCGAAAACTTGAGAATGAAAAGCAATCTTCTCTCACATTATAAATCATTCGAGCCCGAATTCCAAATCCGGCCAAGTCAAAGGGGCCGAATATTAATTAAGTGCTAACTGCAGATTGTCCAAATCGTGGCTCGTACATTGCTGATTTGATGGCCAATAAAAAATGTTGTAAAAAATATATATATATTGTATCTATAGTAGGCGGATGTTGGGATGGCAGACAATAATTTTATTTGCAGTCTGCACCCTCAATGAATTGAATTGTTCTGCTCTAAATAGAAAGAGTTATGCCATCTGGGCATGAGAGTATCATCTGTCAGTCGGGAAATTGTGTAATTTCTCCCAAGGAGAGAGGAGCAAGGATCACCTTGTGATTCCGGATTTCTCGTAGCTGCCAGTGCCCGTACAAAGTACGCTGCTGATAGCCCGGACATCATTATCTTATGCTCAGATTCGAACCGTGTCAAATGTTATCGGCAGAGACGAACAAAATTCAATAATAATCATTGGCTGTGTGGAAGCGCTGAGCTGCAGTGTTTATTGTATGAAGTCCGACACCGAAGCCAAAGACTCCAAAGCTGAGCCAGCGGAATTTTATTTCCATTGGGGTATAAAGCAAAATAATAACTAAAAAAAAAAAATAGAAAAAAAACTCGGCTACAACCAACCAACAACGCTGGCGACAACAAGCGTGCTTGATTCGAATGAAAAAAAAATAGTAATAAAAAAATCCCAAATATAAAACACACACCAAGGGCCACAAAAATAATTGAAAAACAAATGGAAAAAGAGCGCGGAGCGGCAAAGAAAAATAATGCTGAAATAAAATATGAAATGTTGGCAATTAATGAACAGAAAAAAAAAAAAATAAAAAAAGATCTGTGGAAAAAATGAGCTTGGCTAGCTTGCGACATGACCGATCCAACGACCGATACGAGACGCCTGTGACTTCAGCTGGGTGGTGACCACTGGGCAGGGCAACGGTTGAGTGATCGAGCAGAGGCTTCTGCTTTATGAACATCTAATACAGAGAGAGAAAAGCACTACAGATATCAGCAGATGCAAAAGAAATTAAATTTAAGATACTCTAGCAAAAAATATCACTTTTTTAAACCGAAACATTAACCAAAACTATTTGAAGATAGAACTATGTCTTAAAAGTTCAAACCCCCATTCTCCGATTAAAAATTTTTAAAATTTTTAGAAATATTTTTCTCCCTGCACTATAGAACTTGGGGATATCAATCAAACTATGAGCGGATCGTTAACTTCGGTGGCTCAACTTGTGGCAGCTGGTCGGGAGATGGAGGAGTATGTTTTGGAGTGGCATGACGGAGGAGGATGGATGCGATGCAGATGCCCGATTGCGGCAACATCGAGTTGGCAAACAAGGCAAGAGTCTCATGTCCAGATCCACCGACTCCTGGTCTGGTCGCTTTAATTAAAGCGAAGACAAAGGGTAAACGTTGCTGAGCGACAGAAGCCATGAAGCCAGGGAGCCAGGAATGGAGTGCCCAAGTTACTCGGTTTGGTCAGTAGGATGCCACTTGGCAATTGATCACAATTATGTCGCTGCTGCAGAGCCATATCGGGCGGAATAGTGGCCCCCCGCCATATTGGGTGAGTTGGAAAATTCACATCATTTCCAGCTGACAATTCGGTCAGAGAGTGCAAAAAGTTGGCAGCCAGGCCAGGCCAGGCGGCATTGGTGAAAGTTTCCAACTGGCATCACCATCATCATCATCGACTCTTAAGCTTGGTACTCCACTCCTCCGGACGGGGCATAGATTCTGTTTTTTAGGGTTTTGTTTTTGTGTGGCAAACAAAAGCACACAGCACACCAGGGGGAGGTGAAAAAAATGAAATAAAGTAAAGCATTAATTACTTCCGGAGCACAAGCACCGAAGCTGTGATCCGCTGGAGAGTAGTGGAGCCGGTTTTATAAATTTTACTCCACCTGGTCCACCGGGGACCGGCTAAGACCCAAAGAAAAGACCCAAAAAAAAAAAAGCCTAAAACCGAAGACCAAGCCCTGAAAAAAAGGTCGGCCGCCACCCGCCCTGGCCCCCTTCCTTGTCAGCGGGTGTTCATCAAAATTCAATTCAGCACCGAGTTTGGCTCGATCTTCGGTGCTTAACACAGTTTGTTAATCAGTTTTTTATTTTTTGTATTTTTTTCGCCACATAATGTGAAAATGAATGCTTGGCCAAAGGGGCCAGCCAGACTTCAACTGAAAAATAGCAACCATTACAGGCATATATACAAATGAATATTAAAACCATAATGGCGCATTCGGGGTTCGGATTCAAAGATTGCTGACTTTCCGAAATCCACATATATTCTTCTTTCAAACGTGCTGATCCCCACAAAATATATACCAGTTTTGCTTTGGAAAATTGTGTTTTTTTCACTGTTGTGGACATAGTTCTAAAAAAACTGTGGGGCTTTTGTGGGGATGATGATGTGCCTACATGTGTAGACGACGTTGTCGAGGTGATTTTGTGATTTTAACGCTGCAATCAGCACAAGTCAACAGCTACACATGCACTGCCAAAGTACATAGTCTTGACAAAAGGTCGCCGGAGGTGAACAAGGGGAGATACCATAGACTCTTATTTTCCAACCGATTCTACAAAGTACAGAGCCCCAATGGTAACTCTACTCGCAGTACCTCCTTCTCCTCCACCGAGGGCTCTCTCTCAAATCTTCCAAGAACACGTTGTCGTTGTTTCTACGTGATCGTCATGACAATTTCCCAATTGTATTTTTATTGAGTAAAGTATTGGCTGGGGTGGCGCATAAGCTACACATATTCACGTCCTCCCTACATGTTCAATACAGATCCCAAAAAAAAATCCACACAGAAAACAAATCAATCAATAGTTTAAGAGGGTGATGATTATTTTTAGAACTCAAATGAGGCTTTAAAATTTTAGCCATTTTTTTTATTAGTTCAATAACCATTATTTTAAGATTTTACTATTTTTTTAAATACATTTCTTCCAGTGTTTTTTTTATATATAAATTTATATAATTATGCAGCCACTCCCTCAACGTATGGTCTTCGCTTTTGGACTTTGTGTGCAATTGCCAATGTTTGTAATGTTTGTTATTTGGTTCATGTTCATTGTGGATTGTGACATTCAAAGTCTGCTTTTCGATTTGAAAAGTATTCTAAGTGGGAGTGTTCATCATAATCATAATCCGACTCAAACTCGAAATCGCTTTTTCAAGACCCGTTCGAAGACCCAGACTCATTTGAATATCTTTTGAAATGTCGCCGAGATATGGAGTTCACTTTAAACACTACTGACATGAACGGAGAAGAAAAGTGATTCCATCATTTCTCACATACTTGGGAGACAAAGGCCAACAAGGCCAGACCGAAGACCGGAGACCCCATAACCCGGCTTATCTCTCATGGAGCGGTATTTTGGAAAATTGAAAATGCAGTCTTTAAATTTGAATGGTAGTGTGGCTTTCGAGTTTCGTTTTCCCCCTTGTCTTTTTTGTCATTAAATAATTCTTATTTGTCTGCTCATTGAGTATTCAGATGGGGTGTGGCTCTGAACATGTTAGTATCTCCAAAAAGAAAGAGTACTTTAAATGGGAGTTACTCTATTACTTGAGTTGAAACTACATCTTTTATTTAGAGTCTTTAGTTCGAAATGATTTCGGAGAACTCTACTGTGATGTTTCCCACTCCCCAGTGGCACCAAAGTGCAAGTGCACGGTATGGCCATTAACGATTAACCCCAGTGTGAGCCTATTAACCCCCAAGCGACACAAGACCGCCGCTTGCAGCATCATCATCAACCTCAAATTACTTCCGCTGCAACATTCTGGCGCGGCCAAAACAATTACTTGCCACATACGTGTATGGCTGGAAGCGTGGTCGGTCGGTAATCTACGCGGCCAATCTATGATGGCCCAAACAGGTACTGGTACAGGTATTGGTTACTAGTACTGGGTAGTGGAAATGGGCCTCAATGGAGGGCCCACAGCCTGTCGCTATTCCATCATCGTAATTAGCGCGACGTCAACAAGAGCGGAAATTCCAGGCAGGAAAATCGCCTCGGCTCGGATGCGGACCATAACGATTTTCTTTACTGATTTTTCCACACACTCAAACCCTGTGTTGCACTGTTGCACCACAATTATGGATGGCTAGGCAATCCTGTGCAGCGGCGACACAAACAAAAACTCTGAAAAAAAAAACTAAAAACAAAATTGTATAGAGAAACCAGTCGATCGACACCGGAGGGGGCCAGTGCCGGATGGGGCGGTCCATGGAACTGGACTTTGGGGGTCCAAGCGAGCGGCAAGTGGCAATAGCTAGGACGGGACATTCTGAAAGTTTTGTCATCACTTTGCCAGGAAATGGGAACCGGCTCCAATGCTAGAAAAAAAGCGTGGGGATCTAGAAGCCGGAGCCAGAGATGTTGAAACCCGTTCGGACATAAATCATTTTTGGGCCAGGTCTCTGCTTCCGTTCCTAAAGTCCCTTCTTAAACAGATTCTATTATATTTTATTTACCAAATTCCTTGGCAACTGAAAACTTTCATTCACAACTCTTTCTTTAAGTGTACTTTCCCCTTTGGGATTCCGGGGAACTGATCCCCCAAGCGGAGTGCACTGAGAGCCGCAAACATTTTGGCGCAGCTGTTAATCCCAATTAACCGCAATTAATATTATACAATTTTTATGGAAAGTCAAGCCGTTGCTGGGGCAGAAAAAAAATTAAAATGAAAGAGAGAAGTGCCGCTGTGGATAGGAGGCCCTAAGCCGAAGCTCGAACTTCTCCCCCAACCCGACCCACATTTGTTGCAACAAAAACCTTTATATTTTCGGCTTGATCTTTGGATTGCTGACTTGTGCGTGAGATATACATAGATGGGTGTGTATGTACTTGGTTCCAATTCGAACAATTCTGGCGACCCCGATGCTGGGCCAACCCCCTGCCAGAGGCACCCTCCTGCCTACCCAGAAGCCTTGCCACTTTAATTGTTTTTAATTAACGCAAACGCTTTCGACTTCGGGCCCGGCATAAACATTCCAATTTTCCCAATGCTTTTTGTTGGGAAGAGAAAAGAGCTCGAGATCTTGGCTCTTCGATATGAAAACTTTCGTCATCGTTTGACTTTAATATTTCTCGGCTGTGGCTTCTATTGAATTTGAAATGATTTTGAAAGCCAGCAGGCAGCCAAGTGGGGTGCGGTCCGATCACATCACATGCGATACACAGGGAAAAGTTTACAAATCATATAAGGGAGGCTACTATAGATGGCTTGGTTTAGGGTTTAATGGATAGACTGACAAATGGGCAGGACTATATCAACTTAGTAGAAGATACTACCTATAATCTAGCCGGGTTTATCTGACATTTTATCTTTAAATAGACAGAAAGAGTGCAAGTGCTTAGCTCAAATGGAACAATCTATCAGATTAGAGAGTATTTAGTCTAATAAGTATCTTAAATTGCCTTTAAAAATCATTCAAATAGACCATAGTATATCTACCATATCAGTTCTATCTAAAATTTCCCTCAGTGCGTGTCTAAATCGAATCTACACACCCATCCCATTGAGAGACATGGAAAAACAGCGGGCTCTTCTTGAGATGTCGCTGAGTGATTGCAGGCGGCGCTTCATAAAAACTGTCAATGATTCACATACGTTCGTCTGCTGGTGACCCCTCGGGGCCATCGAGGGGTTAACTCTTGCTTTCTTAAGCTAAAAAAAAATTCACAAAATGAGGAAGGAAGGAAGGAAAAAAGTAAAACCTTGGATGGGACTGTCTATTGTACCTTCTCCAGGGCCTGTAATTATGCAAGATCACTGTCAACGGCGATGACCTTACATCCATGGTGCGGACTGTGCGCCTTTGACTCTGAATTTGGATTCTGACTCGGCGGAATCCTAACTTATTATGCTCTTTGGCGTTTTCCGGCCCAGAACCTTCGGCAGCATAAAGTGCCCCAAACAAACAAACGACCCAAGAAGCAACAAACATCTCGTCCGGCTTGGATTTATATTTGCTGAGTGAGAACCCTAAAAAATAAAGATGGGGAAGTATCTGAAGCTTGGTGTGGTAATCCGATGCCCAGGCTCAGCTTACCAAAGTGACATATGGTGCAACAGGCGAATCCCCCCTCCCCACAAACACCCACACTATTCGATGTTGCAAGTGCCCCCTTCACTTCGCTAATTGCAGACTGCGGCCGTCTGTGTCTGAGGAGTATCTCTGTGTTTATCTCTTGATCCACACAATGTGGTACAAAGGGTAAAATGATCACCCCGCATCGAATCCCCATCTCAAGCCACATCTCTCATCCAATCCGGCAACAGCTGGAGCAATTTGCTTCTTTCTTATTTTTGGCCAAGTCATAAACAAAACAGGGCAACTGATCAGGACAGCCATGCGGCCATGCGGCATGCCCCCAAAGACAAACAACAACAAAAAAGAGAGAGTGTGTGGCTTGTTTTATAGATCGAAAGAAAGAACACCCTGAAGGAATAATAAAATATATAGATTTTTAAAGATTTTTAGTAATAATTTGGAGGTTTGTTAGGTTATTCTAATCAAGGGATGTTAAAGAAGGTTAAGGGATATTTAAGAGGGTTTTTAAGATGCTACTTGAGATGGAAAATATCCCTTAATATATTCCCTATAGAGGAGTATCGGGTATCATATCCTCATGACCCTCTAGTCTCCTTTAGAATAATGATACTTATCAGGAAATATATTAAAAATCTAAACTATTTTGTGATTGAATTTCAAACAAAATCTTGTACAATTTTTCAGGCTATAACTAATAAAAATGTAAAAAAAAGTTAAATATTTATTAACCCTTAAAATATTCATTTAATTTTCTCCATCGCCTGAGTCAGTTTGCCCCCGATTGCATCTGTGGGACATCGTTAACCCATCGAGGGCGCATGCGTCATGGGCAGCAAATGGGGCAGGCTGGCGTGGCCGTTGATTGGGCCAACACTTAACCTCCGAACGCCACGGCAACGCGATGCCAGCCGAAGTGCCCACCGAGCCGAACCAGAATCTCTCCAGCGTTCTGAGAAGAACGCTCCCCATTGGCAGCCAACTGGGTATGGTGGTGGGTCGGCGGATTGGGGGCCGATGGATGCAAATGAGGCAAACAAATGTGCACAAATGTTCAACAACCGAATGGTAGATCAACAATAAAACGAGAAAAAAAAAACGGCAAACAATAAATAAATTTGAAACAATCAGCCTGCCGCCCCTCACCTTTCGTGTTCTTTTGATTTTACTTTTTTTTTTTTGTGGAGGGGCTTGTGGGGTTTTTTTGTTTTGGTTCTACAGTCCCCCCTCTCATTGTGCTGTCAGATTTTATTTCAATTTTCTCACCAGATTCTGAAAAACTTGCAGTTGCATTGCATCCAGCTGGAAAAATGGAAATGTGGAAATGTTGTGGAGCGATGGGAAACATTTTGGACACACAGGAAATTGATTATTATTTATGATTACCACCAGGCCTCCTTGCCCCCGCCCCCGCCCACGGCATCTGATTTTGATTCTTCTGTTCTTGTGCTCTTGTGTTCTTGTACCGATACGTGAGAATTCCCCCGGAATTAGAGTGTCCCGTACAGAAGAAACAAAAGGCACAAAATGTGTCTCAAAGATATCACAATGCATCTCAGAGTGTAGGCTGAAATTTTTGAAAACGGGAGCAGGGAAAACTGCTGGTGGCTCTCAAGTGGGCGCTTCGCTTCTTCGTGTAATTAAAGACATGCGGCAAGCATACTGTGCTGCCCAACTCAAGTGGTTTTCCAATGCAACCAGACATGCTTTTCCACCTAAAAAAGGACATGGGAACTTTTCTGACTGTGCATCCTGTGCTGGCAGTGCCGGGACGGAACAGACACTTAAGCAAATATGGCCATGTCCTTTATGAAATCTGATATCCTCGAAGGAGAAAGCAAGCAGCAAACCTGAAACGTAGGAGGGCCTACTACCTCCTTACCTGCCACTCAGAGACTCAGACTCAGAGACTCAGAAATATTGAATATTTTTTTAAGAATCCCCGACACTCGACTCGACTTTCGGCTTCGACAACCCAAAAAATGTCGTGATCCTGATCGGCTGGCCACTTAGCCGGTTCCTGTTTCGTTGGAAAAGGACATCACTTAAGTAGTCCTCAATCTAATGTTCTTTTTTCGAGAATAATGTGAGTACTCTTGACGACGTCTACTCATCGGGCTTCTCCCTAATCTCAGTTGAAACGGTTAGTAATTATATACCCACCATAAGTACTCACGATAAGAATTATTCCGATAAGCGATTGTGATTCATTCGAATACAAAAACAAATATACTGTGTGCACCTCCAAAAATAAAACCGATCGTACCGGATTTCACTTTATTGTTTTTATCAAATTTAAGGTGAAGCACTCTCAGGGCCATGTCCATTGATCGTATCGTGGCCATAATATGTACAAGTTTACAGCCCCAATGGATCTTACAAGCCCATTACTTATGCTAATGTATGGGCCAACTGCGATTTTTGCACAATTCCCACAGGACTGAGACTGAACTGAACCAGTTGAGATTCGAGATCTTGAGTCGAAATACAAGATACACTCTGGTTTCAGTAACTAGGCTAAGAGCAAGGCTGATTTTTGGCCAAATCAGTCATTGGAAAGATTGTGTATTTTTCCTTGAAAAAGTTATATATTTTATAAGATATATAATCTTAAAAGAAGACCATTTGATTTATTTGTTTACCAAAAAAGGCAACCTTTTTGGGCCTTAACGAGGGAAACATAAACTGCATATTACCAAAGACAAGAAGGCCGCAACTGCAATGAGCCAAACTTATAATTTATAAGCTGGTTTCCTTGTTCCAAGTTTAAGCAAAACACCTGCACAGGTCGCTATTCTCCTTCTCACTCGTTCTTCCCTCTCTGTCTCTGGTGTTGCGCATGCGCAACCGAGTACTTCTACTTTTTTTTAAGCAATACCTCTGCTTGGTGGCTCTTTTTCTCTTTTTTTTGCATGAAATAAAATCTCACGGTTCAGATGCGTACAGAGTTGGCGAAAAAAAAAAAAGACAAAAGCCAGGCCGAGATCAGGGGCGGGTAGAGAGGGGGGAGCAGGTGGTAGGAAGTCTTGGCAAAAACAAAAAAAAATAATACAAAAACAAAACCAGAAAGACTGAGGAGAGCCCGGTAAGTCGGTCGCAAGAGATGAGGGATGGAGCCGAGGTATGGCGGGGATAGTAGACATGCATGTGGGTTTGTTTTTGCAAAAAAGACGTAAAAAAAAATAAATATACAAAGAGCTACTAGCCACTAAAGAGCCAAACTGGTTTCTGCAACGTCAACAGGAAAGGGCCACACGGGGGCCCAGAAGAGGAGGAGCTCCTCTCCACGAAAGACTGGCGACTGGCCATGCAAATGGCCAATAGAACTGAAAAATTTGAATAAACAGCACTGCAGCATGTCCCTACACGGCAAGAAAAAAGATCAAAGAACCAAGGCCGACAATAATAAATTCAAAACAAAGAAAAAAGGAGGGAAACTAATTTATATTTTAAGAGGAAATTTAAAGAATAAGATTAAAAATAAATCTATAAGATATTTAATCACTGACATGCAATTTTAATTTAAAAAAAATATATAATTTAAAATATATATTTCTCCCTGTGTACTGAAATGTTGTTGTCCTTTTTAACGAGGCAATCTGTACTTCATTCATATTTCGAGATGCTTAATGGGCCCAAAGGCCGCTACCTGGCCCAGGTAAGACACACACACACACCGATACAGCCCCCGCCGCCAACAGGTAGAAATAGTACGAATGTGTGTGTGTTTGCACCGCTCATGGGAAATCACGCTGGCCGGGAAACCTGTTGTTGTTTCCCTTAAAACCAGAACGAAGACGATGCTGCTTCTATATCTTCTGGACTGGGCAACAGATGCACGATAAGCAGTTGAGAGAGGGATCTGAAAGATACAGATAGCACTATTCACTTCCTCCCCCGGTACGAATCCCGTAGAATGAATGAATCGAGACGAGAATCCCTTTTATCAGAGGCACTTTTTGTTTCGTAGGGGATCTTTTGTCCAGAGCACCCAATGACTGATGGTCTTCGCAGACAGCACCTTGCCACGATACGCTGGGTTTTTGTATCTGTTGGATGGCCCATTGCTGATATAGATACGCGTATCTCACGCTGATACGCACCGAACTTGGCACAGTTTATTGTTCTAGTCTGAGAGTGGTACAGTGGAAATTCCAAGCAATAATATTATTGCAAATTTTATGGAAGATTTTTAGTGATAGAATCCCAAGAACCCTTTAGTTTCAGTTTAATCTAATTTGAATTCCCTGGAAACCATTTAAAATAACCCATTTTAGTTCGAAATTGATAATTAAAAGGGGGAAAAATCCTAAATATTTTTTACTACGAATCTAAAGTCAAAGGTTGAATGAAGAACTGTACTCTGATAAGGATTTTAATGTGTTTGTTTTGTGGATGTACTAGAAATATATATTCAAATTGTTAATCAAATAGAAATTGTTATATAATTTAAAAATATTATTAAAATTTATGTTTAAAATGGAAAAATAAACTTTTATACAGCAGCTTTAATTCCATAATATAATTATTATACATATATATATTTTTATAGCCAGTTGGCGTTTCGAGTTACAGAAGCTCGACTGTATGGAGAAACAGCTTACCTTTCATATCGCCATGATCCACATAGCCCGAATTGCTGACCGATGCGGTGGTGACAGCTGCCAACCAGCCGAGGATCAGCCAAATGGAGCCAATGCTCCGCAGTCCTCCTCCTGATATCCTCATGATGATGAGAGGGTTGGGTTATCCAAAATCCGAATGATATATATCTTTTTTTTTGCTTATATTCCACCAACTGGATAAACACGCGATAAACTATACACGGATCCGTATCCGAATCCGAGTCCGAACGGATTTGTTTGTTTATTTCAAAGACGGCTGTTGCGAAGGGGGTGGTGGATGGGTGGTGGCGCTGCGACAGTGGGTGGTGTATGGGAGGTGCCTAGTCAAGCGTGGCTGGCGCTCCTCCTTGCCCCATCTCTCAGAAAGCCAGACTTTGGCCGGCGCGATTCAATCTGTTTTCAGCCAAGTCGAGTATCATGCAATTATTTGTAATGTGGCAAAAATGAATACAACAAAAAACCGAAACAGATAACGCAAAAAAAGATCGGGCGGGGGCGAGAACACGGCGACGAGGCAGACGAGGCCGTTTACAGCAAAAAAATATCGAAATATCCAGCGCAAAAGCTAACTGGGCGATCACTTACACACTCACGCACACAACCAAAACAGCCAGTTGGCCAAAAAGCTCTGCTTTTGGAAAACAAATATTATTAACAATTGTGATTCCTTTCTGGATTGGAAATATTAATGGGCTGCCTGGTTTTTTTTGCACTTGATCGGAATATTTGAATTGAAGTACGCGATCGGTGGAGCCACCGTTATTTCGCTGATTGAGTAACCGCCTTAATATCTAAGATACTTTATGATATTGTTGACGATTCAGGAACAAGATTCCTTTAGGCCACGGAAAATCACGTAAAAATAGTTGTAGATTTTCACACCGTGGTTCTGTTGTTTCTTCTTAGAGCGCGCGTTTGAAAATAAGTTACAGATACGGTTCGCACATTTCACCTTTTTGCAGATACATTTTACAGACAGGTTCGCTTCGAACGTGTTTGATGTTGTGTAGGACATATCGAAATCTTATAAAGTGCGAGTGAGAGATCCCACAATCCATCTCTTTTCAATGCAACTACCACTTGCAACATGTTTGATTCGCTTAAAACAATTTGAATCTTTCAGATACAAGTTCGTTAGGGTTGTCATGGGCATGGAAAAAGTTAACATTTCAATTCCAAAGTCACCTTGTGCACATTCAATAGAGCTTAAGAGCTTTTTCGGGCTAGTTACATCCAAGTAAGTCTTTAAAACAATATATTTAAAGGATTTTACTTACAAATAATAAAGTAATTATAGTATTTTAGGCAGTATCATAAACTTATCGATATCGATTGCTGCAACCCTTAGATATTCCCATCTCTAACCCATCGCCGGTTGGATTGTTATGGCCAATTTCTGTTTTGTTTATCATCTGAAAACAGCATCTAACTTATTTATTTAACACTATACCATCTTGATGATCGGTGAACGACATAAATCATGAGCAAAGTGTGCGCCTTCAATGAGAACGAGGAAGACGAAAACGAGACTGAGCAGAAATACGCCCACCTGCTGAACTCTGATTGTCGGTGATGTTTTGGTTTATTTTTTTGGCAAAACATTAAGCTTCATTCTTTCACCAATCCATAGATTTTGGTGGTGCCAGTCAGTCCGGCTTGGAAAGCAGCGCCGATAAACGCAGTCGCTGCCAGTGGACCAATGAGGAGGTGGAACTCTTCCTGGGCAGCATTTATCAACTCAAGTTGCAAGCCCAGGTGCATGGGAAGCGTAATGCGAAGGTCTTTAAGGTGATTGCCAAGGAGATGGCCAAAAAAGGCTATTCCAAGAGCGCCCAGCAGCTGCAAACAAAGTACCATCAGCTGAGGAGACAGTATGTGAGGGCCAGGAATGGTGGTGAGCCCTTCGAGCACTTCGAAGCTCTGCACGAGCTGTTCCAGGCCAGTGGAGCCTCAGACTTGGAGCCGGAGCCGGACAGTGATAGTGAGGCGGAGATAGACGATGATATGACTGGCCTAGGCTCTGAAACTGAAGGGGAGGGTATGTAATTGGTTTCAAAAGGATTAAGGCTTACAAACTCTCTTCTCCAGATACCTTGGATGCCTCTTCCTCTACAATGCACAACAATGCCCGCTGCAAGTGGACCGAGGGCGAGGTGGATATGCTGCTCGATCTCATCAACACAATGGGCCTGCGAAGAGCTCTTTTGAGCAAACGAAATGCCAAAGTGTTTAGAGCGCTGGCCAGAGAAATGGCCAAGCGAAACTGCAACAAGGGCCCCGACAAGTTGCGCATCAAGTTCCAGCTACTGCGGCGAATGTACAACAAGGTGAAGAATGGCACAGGTGAGACCTTTGAGCATTTCGAGGCCATGCGTCAAGTGCTGGATCCCACACCCGAAGAAGCTGCCACAGGCGAAGCGGATGCCAGTCTAAGTACTGCCAGCGAAACCGAATTTAATGATAGCGAGGAGGACGATGGAGATCCCTCACAAAGAGGAGGTAAGCGATTGACTTTTAACCATAATGGAGCTATAGAAGACGCACTTTTTTCTATTCAGCAGCTCACTTTTGGTCGGACGAGGAGGTGGATGCTTTTCTATTGGTTATTAGGGACAATGGCTTCTTTCGGGCCTTGGATGGCTCGAGGAAACGAAACTTTCAGACTCTGGTGCACATCTCAAATATCCTGGCCAAGCAATCCTTTAAAAGAACTCCCCACCAGCTGAGGAACAAGCTGAGAATGCTGCTGAAGCGACATCGCGAGGCCAAAGAGCATGGCTTGGAGAATGTTCGCATCCTGCCCCGCCACTTCGAGCTCTTCGACGAACTCATCAAGACACCGCACGAAAGCTCAAAGAGTGCCATCCAAAGACCCACCCGTCCAATGAAATCCTACTGCTCGAAGCCTCCGCGACCAAAGGCACCTCCCGAGACGGAGAGTGACAACTCCAGCTCCACCTGTGATCTTCTGAGGGCTGCCGGCGAAAGCGAAGATTACGAAGATGCACTGGATGGAGGTGAAGCAGAGCAGCCCACGCCCATGGAGGCCCTAACCGCCATTATGGAGGGTCAAAAGAAACTCCTGAATCTGATCAAGACGACCAACGAGAGCTTCCTGAGGGAACAACGCGAACAGCAACAGCAATTCCTGGAACAAGTGTCCGAGCTGATGCGCCGCGACCGAGAGGAGACTCTTCGCAGAATTAAGGAAATAATGCCACCCAAGTAATAGAATAACTTAAGACTCAAGCTTCTAAAACTTTTATTGAATTGAATTCGAAGTTATTGCAAAAAGTTGTCATTATTTATAGATAGTATATATGTATGTATTCTATATTCATATCGTGTGTGTGTTATTTTGTCGTGTGACAGTGTCTAGGGCATTATACTTCCATTCATTGTGAACTGAATTTCAGTTTGGAATTATTTCGCAATTCGCAATAGTCTACGATTTATCTAGATTCTCATTTCTTATATATTTTTTTATATTTTTTTTTTCTTCTCTGTGTATAATTATATACGTAATTTTGAAAGATTTTTGTTCGTTATTATTTTGATATGCTACAATTTTTTTTTTAGTTTTCGTTATACTTTTCGGGATTAAGTTAACAGTTGGTTGGTTTTTTTTTTAGTTTATTTTTAACATTAAGCAGAAATGCTTGTAATCTTTGAATTTCGGTTTCGTGTTGTTTCTTTTTCTTGTATACACATTTGTATATATATATTTAAATATATATTCTTGTATATTGATCGATTTTACAACAACTAAGCAAGCTCGTCATAAAATATGTATTGCACTCGAAAAAAAAAAATGTAACCGACAATAGAGATAACTAAGGGTACTGCTGTACTGCTGCTGATCTGATACGATCTTTGCTTGATATTATAATTATTATGTGTATGTTCGTTACGTTACGCTCAGGCACAAAGTGTAAATTACAAATATATGTATCTCCTCCACCGCATCTCTCGAAAACCATAGGGAAACACAATCAATCAAAGGATTCTCATCTTTTTTGGTGGTTAATTATTGCATTCATTCTCTAGCAGTGGTGTAGTATATGGTGTACTGTGTGTCTAGTGTTTATTGTTTATTGTGTCTTTGGTGTGTCTCTTGGAGCACGGCTTGAAAGCTTGGCTTGACTTGGCTTGGCGGCTGCTGCTGATGGCTGCTTCTGTTGCTTCTGCTGCTTCGGCTTTATATATTTTTCTCAGTGTGTGGTAACAACAATATTTGTAACAAGGTGTCTCTAGGGAGTGTATTATGTGGCGCTGCAACAATCTAAGAGCTGACCGGCTCGGGCAGTGGGTTCTCGGTGATCCGAATCTTGTTGCTCTGGGTGCCATAGTACAGAGTACCGGATGTATCCGTGGTCACATAGGCACGATTGCCATTACCAGCTCCATTACCATTCTCCAGATCCAGCTCCTCGTCACCATCCTGATCCTCGGCGTTGTTATTGTCCCCCTGGACGCCAGTGCAGTTGATGGCCGTCTCCCGGAGGCGATTACCCACCCGAAGGCTCAACTGCCGCTGACGATCCCGTTCCCGCTCCCTTTCCCGTTCACGCTCCTCCATCGCCTGCTGCTGCTGCTCCCGGAAGTTGGCGAAGAAGATCGACGAGTAGGTGTGGTATTTGGTGCCACAGGGTGAACTCGCTGGCGTCGACAGCGGTGTTGCTGTGGCAGTTTTTTTTTTTTTTTTTCATATATAGTAGTAGTAGTGGTGCGTTGTTGTAGTTGTTGTTGTTGTTGGTAAGGGGGGAAGGTAGTAGTAGGTTGGCTTTTGTTATTCACGTTATGTTACTTTTGAACATGTAATGTTTCTTTTATACACTTTCTAAAGGCTTGGCTGCTGTTTTCGTTTGAAAATGTTTATGTTTTCTGGTGTGTGTGGTGTGTTTATGGTTTTGTCCAATAACTATGGTTTAAATAAAGGTTTAAATAATATTTTTAATATCCTAATTGTCCCTAAGATATAGCTTATTAAGTCATAAGTTTCTTCATTCCATTTGTTCTACTTTAAAAAAGTTTATGATCTAAGATCCTTGGAAATCCAATTCTGAACGACCGTAATCCTTATGAGTTTTATTTTAAAAATCACAAAATAATCATTATTGTATGAGCGATAAATTAAAAATAACAAAAATAATCATAATTCTAAGACGAAGTCAAAAATGCGGGTATAGATTTGAAGTCCAAGAGGAATAACTCCCTCTATCTAAACCCCTTTCTTTTAAGATTAGGCATCATATCAGTTTATGTTCATTATCCATTATGTTTCTTGATGCTATAGCTGGCATATGGAAGCAAAAAAAGATTGGAGTAGTCAGGGTTTTTTTGAATCCTTTCGCATCGAGATCAGCTAGAGGGAGTTTTCCCTCAGTGACTAAATCTAAACCCGCATTTGTGACTTTTTTTTAGAATAATGATTATAAATAACTATTTATTTGATTACCTTTTTAAATGATTATTTAAAATCCAAAAACATTTACAAAAAGAAACACCCTTTCTAATCTAATAACCTACAAAAAGTTTGGTATTTTTTCAAAAACAGTTTTCTAAAAACAAACATTCAAATCAAGCTTTTAAAAACAAAAATCCCATGTCGTCCTCATCTTAAACTGCTTAATTCAAACTTTAATCTTTTATTTAAATAACAAACACCCAATTTTGAGAAACAATATTTATTTCTTTAAAAATTATGATAATTTAAACCACAGTCACTGCCAGTATTTTCTAAATGTAAGTTTTGTGGTGCATTTGGCATGACTGGAGGATGAAAGCGGCGACAGTCTGCGGCTGCTTTTGTTCATTTTATTGTTTATTTAGTTTTAATTGTTGTTCTGGCTGATAGTTGATGGACGAGATGGAGGGTAAGGAGAAGGAAGCTGATTTCGATGATCGATGGTGGCTGCATGGAGGGGCATGCGGTTGATGTTGGATGTGGCGCCACCTTTTGCTGATGTTTGTTGGAATGCTGGAAATAAGAGACGTCGCGAGAACTAGTTCCGTTCCGTTCCCTCCGAACCGTACCGTTAAATTTTCGAAATTTACGTTTTCCGTTTATTTAGAATTCTCAAATATACAACAAAAGCTTACACTTTCAATTTTCATTTTTAAATATTTTCTTTTTTTTTTTGTTTTTTTAATTGCGTATGATTAGTGTATGTAATTTTTCTTGTATATAATAGCGTTGTCATGTATTGTATGTATATTTGTATAAAGTGTGAATAAACTTATTGCTTCCATACATTTAAGCTGCGTTGTATGTGAATGTTTTTATTTTATTTCTTTGTGTGGGTGAAAAGCAGCGAAATTTTCGCAATTACAGCCCAACTGTTTGCGGCAGGTGGAACAAGGTGGCAGGTGGGGACAAGGATAACACATAAGATAATTATGTAAAAATACATATATATATATTTCATTATTTATAATATGCATGTAGACAACAAACGAAATGAAAAATCTAAAATCAAAACTTGTTGCTGTTTTTTATACCTTGGCTTACAAACTAAAATGCGTATTAATTACAAAAAAAACTAATGATTAAAAATAAACAAAAGGAGCAACGTAAGAAAATTTCAAAGGAAATCACAGAAGCGAAGAACCGAAGCAATAAAGTTTTGCCGTTAGAGGCGCCACATAGCGCCATCTATTGTTGCCAAATAGAATCCTTTTGAGCAATGGTTGTTGTAATTGTTTTTATTGGTGATTTTCTGTCGTGGGATGGTATATATTGGTGATATTATCCAATTGCGCTCTCTCTCTAGGACTGTGCTGGTTGTGTTGCTCTCTCTCTGCTCTCCTTCACTGGACGCTCAGCTCAATTTGCGTGGAACTGCTCCGACTGGCCATTGAGATTTTGCGCGCCAACTTTTGAAGTGTGCCGACAGCTTTTTTTTCGAGTTTATTTGTTTTTTTTTTAAACAATTTAAACAATTTTTGTTTGTGGTTGATGTTGTTTTTGTTGTATTTGGTTTGTCAATTTGCGTGTAAATAAATAAATCAAATAAAACATAAATTAAACATATTTTTTGTTGTTGTTGTTGTTGTTGAGAAATAAATGGTGTATTTGGTGTGGGAGGTGGTGTTGGGGTGTTGGGGAGATTAGAAAATTAAATAGCATTGGAAAAGTGAAAGCTTATCAAGTGCCCAGCTACTGTGGTAACACTGTACTTAAAAGCAAAACGGTCTTCAGGCAAGCATTAAAAATAAAATGAACTTTTGAACTCTTAAGATTCTTTCTGGGAGAATTAAATTCATGTTTTTTCTTGTTAGAAATTCAAAAACTAACCTTAAAAATTCAAAAGTTACTTTACTAGCTTTTTTTTAAGTGTATGTGTGAGAGTTCTCAAGTGTTTTTTTATCTAAGCTCTACTTTGTCTATATAACGGTATATACGAATGTTAGTTTTCAATTATTGTATTAATTAATTAGCTAAATGCATTCCAACTAGATTTCAGTTTTTTTTTGTATTTTTTTTTAAACTTTTTTGTGGGTATTTTTTGTTTTTTTTTACTATTTTGTGTGCTTCTTCAGGTGGCAGATCATCCTACTGGGGTTTCTCGGACACTACAATCACAGGTGGGTGTGTGTGTATTTTGTACAAATATACATACCATTTACACGATTATATAGTATTTTTTTAATATATATATTATTTTATGTTTTTTTTGTTCGATTGTCGATTGGAATATTATATAAGAGATCGCGCAGTTAACGGTTTATTTGTTGAGATTATTTTATTCGAGGGATTTGGGATTGGAAACCAATTTCAAAAAGAAAACAAGAATTAGAAATAGAATTGAAAAGAAGAAAGGGCAGAGGGCAGACCAGGTCGAAGGTGAATCGATAAGTTGACCATGAAGGTTATGGGTGGGTGGTGGATTTATGGAATGCGGCGATTATCATCGATTTGAAGTTGCAATTTCGTGTGGCAGATAGATATTCGTGTTTGTATTTCATTTTGATTTGTGTTGCATGTTGTTCGGTTTGGTTATCGTATATTTTTTTTTTTTTGAATATATATATATAATTTATATATATAATTTTGTTTTTTTGTATGTTGGTTTAGCAAAAACAAGCAGTTTTGGAGAAAGGAAAAAGAAATGAAAAAACAAAGTAATGAACATTTTGAAATATCTTTTCTTGTTTTGTTGTTTTGGTCGTGGATGCGAAAAATGCATATATTATTTTTTTTTTTTTTTTGTGGTGTATCATTCCTTATCGAAGGGGGGGTCCTAACTATAAGGGATAGTATGGGATTTGGATATGGAATAATATAGTATATATATGTGTGTTTTGTGTATTTTTATATAGAAAGTAAACGCTTGATTTTCAACAACTTTTCGATTTTTTATTTTTGAAATACTTTTGCGTACAAATACTTTTGGTTTTTCAACATAAAGGGTTTTTAAATTCAATTGTTTTTGTTTTTATAATTAATCGAATTAAAAAATATAAAAAAATTTGCACAATCATTATTCAGTTTTTGGTTTCGTTTCATGTTGAGTCTCAAAAAGCTTTTGATTCTCAAAGATTTTATTTTTTAATAAAAGCTAAGATCTGGGTGGGTCGATTGTGGGTGTTAAGAGTGTGTGTTTCTCGGGGGGGTCTAGGCTAGGAGAATCTTCTGGGAACTGAACTGAACTGAAACTGGAGGGATTATCTTTGGAATCTAGATGAAAATGCTATACTTCTCACTGTCCCAATCGCTGGGTCTGAAGTACTTGGCTAAGATAGGCAGGTTGAAATAGTAGTTTTTCATAGGAAATAGTAGTAGGAATAGTAGTAGTAGTAGTAGTAGGAATAGTAGTAGTTAATAGTTGAGGGTTAAATAGAGGGTTTAGTTAGATTGTTGAGATTGTAGCAGAGATTGCTGAGGTTGTTCAGTTGTAGCAGTTGTTGTTTGTTGTTCTTGGAGGTGGTTGGTGGTTCGTGGTAGTGGTGGTGGTGGTGGTGGTGGAATTTTTTTGGTGGTGTTGTGTGCGGTGTTCTAACACTTACCGTAGCCCTCGCCCTGCAAGAAGAGCCGGAAGGCTTCGGCCAGCTTGGCCGGCTGCTCCTCCAGCACCAAAGCGCAATCGGAAATCTATTTAAAAAATAAAATATTTTGAAAATTTGTTGAATAATAATTTGGAAAAAAAAAATTATTATTATGAACCTTCATCCAGGATGAGTTTGTGGGATCCAGACGACCATTGAAGGTGACCGTGTCATCGACGTGCGGCGACAACGATCCCGTGATGTTGATCACCGGCATCTTGAGGGTGGTGGCCGCCGCTTCGGTGCCGGGAGTGCCTGGCGGAGTGCGCGCCAGGTGCAGGTCGTTGCGATGGATATACGCGTTGATCAGCATCGCCAGATTGGTCGGATTGACGCCCCGCTCAAAGTGCTGCTTGTACATCTGCACCAGATCGTGATTACGCTCCTCCGGATTGCGTCCGAAATGATGCCACATCAGGTAATCGATGACGCCCTGTGTCATGCCCTTGGTGCGCAAGAAGCGGGCATTGAAGCTCTGATAGCCCCACTCGATCCAGCCCGATTGCGTCGAGACGCAGTTGATCAGACAGAGGGCGCCCACCTTATCGGGATGGGCGTGGGCGAAACGGGCCAGAATATTCGCCCCGGCACCCACACCGAAACCAATCACCGACTTCAGGCCAAAGTGGGACAGTACGAACAGCAATTGGGCGGCCAGTTCGTCCATGGTCGGATACATGTAACTATGGAGGAGAAATTACTAATTAGATACTATCTTAAAGATACTTTTTAAACGGCACTTACTCTTCCGGCAAGGTAGGGGCACCCTCTTCCTGTCCCGGAGCCGTCACATGATAAACACAAAAGTTCTCCAGCAAGCCCCGCATCACTGGGAAGTTGAAGAAGCCAGCAAAGCTGGTGGCATCTAAAAAAAACACT
Organism: Drosophila ananassae; assembly: GCF_017639315.1. NCBI lineage: Eukaryota > Metazoa > Arthropoda > Insecta > Diptera > Drosophilidae > Drosophila > Drosophila ananassae. The sequence goes on along the minus strand of NC_057929.1, from coordinate 5,325,010 downwards.
TTTAAGATGACACTCTCTGGGTAGTAACTTCAAAAAACACTTACAATTGAGGCCCAGATCGTGGTAGGTGACAATGGCCGGCTTGGCCGTATCCCCCTGTATGGCCACATGGACATCGCCCTTGTCTGTGGGGACGCGGCGCTGTTCGCAGGCCTCCAGAATGGAACCACGGGCATTGGGGAATTGCAGCTGCACGGAGCGCAGTTCGATATCGTCCATGGGATCTACGGGCATGGTGCTGTGAAAATTATTTCCAAAAAAAAAGTGTTTATTAGAAAACCATAAAGAGATCATCTTAAGTGAGATTAATATTTTTTTAGGCGGCAGCAGCTGTTCGTAGACTCTGTCAGCATCCTGTGAGTGTTTCTGTGTGTCTTGAGGATCTGCAGGATCTGTGTCCTGGTTATGGGTATTCTCTCATCTAGTGGCTAAGAACTACTGATCGGACTGGGGAGGGAGCATATAAGGATATCAGGCATGATCTCGCTGCACGACTAAGTCTAGTGTTATATGGATTCTCAAATGCAGAAATCAAAAATCGAAAATCAAGAAAAAACATTCGAAGGATATAATAGGGATGCTGTTAAGGGGGAGGGGGGAAGGTAGTACTCAAGTCTAGTACTTATGTTACAAGCTAACGATATTACTCGAAAATCAAACACTATGTGAGATATGTTAATGATCAGAAATCGGAAATAAAAAAAAAACTCTAAACTTGTGTTGTGAGAAGTGTCTTATAATATTTGATTTTTGTAGTGAGTGTAGTGTGTGTTTTGTGTATCTTACAGATACGAGTGGGGTGGTGGTCCTAATCCCTGGTCGCGTTTTGATTTCAAAAATTTTCTAACGAAAGTTTTTTTTTTTGATTTTTTTGTTTTGTGGCTTACCCCAGCAGGTGTGCCTCCTCGGCAGTGTGTGTTGGAGCTGACGGCATCTTGGTGGTCAGTGTCTTACCGGATTTGTCGCGGTCTCTGAAATAGATTCTATGAGCATGCAAGCAAAGAATAACCAAAAGGAACACAAAATTCGAGGCAAGTTTCTGGCAGACTCTTTTCCAAATCGGCTAAAAACTTCTCATTTCTTAAATATTTACAAAATTATGTATATTTTTCAGGATATTTATTTTAATATTTCTTTTGTGGATTTTTAGGAGAAAGAGAAAGTTTCAGAAGGCAAAAGGAGGAGAAAGGTAGAAGAGAAAGAGCGTATAATAGAGCTATACATTTTTGCCGGTTTTTTGATGAAATGGCGGGGGAATCCTGTGACAGAGAAGCCAAGGTCCTTACTCCTTACGTAAAACGTAAGCGAATGAGTCACGCAATGTCATTCGGGGTAAATGTCGATGGATGTAAGCGATGTATGAAAATGGCAACCGACAAACACAAACAAGTGGCGCCACCAAAATGAGACCAGCTGGCATACTAATTTGACTTTCTATCCAGTTCGGCCTGGGACAAAATATCCTTCATAAAACAGGAAACAGGTAGGGGTAGTAGGTGGATAAACTTTTTGTTTACTCACTGGCTCCACAGAGTCCTTCCACCCAACCACCTGACTCCTGGCTCCTCCTTGAGCTAACAAAAAAAGAAACTTTTACGGCTGGGACCCGGACCCGAACTCAATTAGTTAATGCCGGAGGTGTGTGTGCTGGGAGGATTCGAGAACTTAAGCTCAGAAGGGAGAGAAGGATGAGAGTTCATTATCCTGAAGCATATAGTATAGTATAGTATAGAGTCAGGGCTGTTTTCATTATCACCTTTAATTGGTTACGTGATTGAGCCGTAAAGCATCCCAAGGAGAGTAATTACATAAGAGCTATCAGAAAGAATACTTTTTTAAAGCAATTTTAGAGACTATTTCTTAAACCCCAAAGGAGGTATATATTTTAAGAAAATAATTACTAGATAGTCCTTGTTAAAAACCATTATTAAACCAAGAACCATCAGTTCCTGGAACAACACGCACATGAGACTCCCTCTGGGAGGAAGGTGGGCGATGAAAATTGAATTCAAAAACTATAATATACTGCGACTAAGTATTCCCTGTAATCAGATGTTTTTTTAAGCTTTTTATTTGCTTACTTTGGAACGATACCCGGTAATTTTACTTTCTGTGCCAGGTCCCAGGTTTCTCTGGCCAGCTTAAACTGGTATTAATCCCCCCGACTCTGGTTAGAACCGCTCTGGATCGCAGTGCATTGCACTTGGAAGTCCAAGTCCGGGGAGTAAACAATTACACATCTGATCTGTAGAAGTATATACTATACACTACAGTATCTACAATCCACGACTGTAAATATTAATTGAACTAAATCCCGGCACTTACAAAAACGATGTCAGTGTCTGCGGAAATATTAATTGAAGCCACTTGAGATAGATAGCCGGCTGAAAGTATGAATAATTTAAAAAAGAGTGTATGTCCGTAAATAGAACGAATGTGGGTCGGCAGACGGCGACCAACTAAAATTTCAGTTTTATTTCTCAAGTTCTGACTTTCTGAGTTCTGTTTGCAATGCTCTCTGGGGGGCTTTCAGGGGGTCTTGTTGTATTGACAAAACTGCACAGAAAACTGCACAAAACTGCACAAAAGTGCAAACTTTAGCACGACCTTGGGTCATGGCTAACCAAAAAAAGCCATAAAGTTGAATATCCGTCCTCTTTTTGTCAGTTTCTGATGTGAGGAAGCTGTGTAACTCTTTCTTTTTATTATTCTTGATTGAAATGATGACGAGATGTGATGCGAGTGAGATGCACTGGTGCCTTGGACAGAAGCAAAAAAAAAAAATAAAATACAAAAAAAATATATATATTATATATGGAAAATGTTACTTAAACAACAACCACAAACAATCAAAAGCAAGAAAAAAGCAAAAAAACAAACATTGGGGGCAGACATGCAATCGCAATTAAGCCGGTTGGGGATGGGTATGTGGGCAGGTGTGTGTGGGTGGTGTACAGTAGGGTGGCCCAAAACCCAAAGCAAGGGAAGGCTTTGATGTCGACCGTGTCGGAGAACTACACAGAGAATTAGAGGGAAGCTTAATCCTTAGTTCTTAAGACGTCTTTAAGAAGGGGGGTGTTTACTTGAGTTTTCTTTGAAAAAAAAAAATAAAAGAAAAAATAAGTTTCTAGATGGTTTTATTTAAATTTTAAGATAAATAGCTTATGACCTTAATATCTTTAACCTTTTGGATTATATATCTCTCTATAAAGAGCTTTATAGAGTTGTTGAAAACAAATCTTTAAAATTAAATTCTTGAAAAGGGGAGTGCCACCGTAACTATCCTCATTTAGTTGCAGAAATTAAAGGGAATTTAATGGAATTTAAAATGGAAATAAGTTGGAGCTAAGGTAGAGATTCTAAGGTATAGATTCTATTTTAAATTCTATATATCAAATTCTATTTTAGTCTTTATTATAGACAATCAATTTTTTATTTTATATGAAATAATATTAAAACACCATGAGTTTAAAGGCTGAAGATATATTTCTGAAACCTCTAATAATCTTTCTAATGATATATCTATAATAATTTCTCTAAGTATATCTCCAATAATATATTTCTAATTTTTTTACTAATCTCTGAAATAATATCTCCAATACTTCCATTAATAATATGTCTCTAATTTATCTAATAATCTCTGTAATAATATCTCAAATATTAGATCTCTATTTTTTCTAGTAATCTTTATAATAACCTCTCTAATAATATCTTTACTAATATCTCTAGTAATCTCTGTAATAATACCTCTAATAATCTCTCTAATAATCTCCCTAAAACTAAAATAACTCTATAGACCAAATAGACCAAATTAACCTCCAATATTATAAACCCCTAAAACCCCCAAAAAAAAATTCTCTGTGTAGAAAAAAAAAGTCACTTCCTTGAGGGTTAATGTATCCCGGGGCTATAAATCAGGGGGCAGGAGGGCCAGAAACCCCGGCAAAAGTGACTGAAGTAGTGATTAAGAGTGATTGCCGGAGTTCACCGCCGGACTTAAATGGTCAAAGATGTGTGGGGGTGGAGGTGTGGGTGTGAGTCGTGGTGGTTTGGTGGCTCTCACTGATGGACTTACCTGGCGCCGCCAACGATGACCGGCTGGCGCTCCGAGCGGAGGAGCTCCTCGTTGCCGTCGCCGGGCGACGACTTGATGGCCTGGCCGATGGCCCTTTTAACGCTCTCGAAGACCGAGGGCGGGGCCGTGGGCTCTGTGGTGGACTGATAGATGGCGGTGCCGTTGCCATTTACGGCCGGCAGCGATACATAACCGCCTTCGGACTGTGGCATGCTTCTTATATTATTTATTTATCAAATATATATATTATATTCTGATATCAGCTATACAGAGGCTGGGCCGAAAAGGCTGTTCTTTTACTTGAATTTAAAATACTTAGCTTGCTTTGGTTCTGATCGGAAGTTAACCAAAAACTGAAACATCCACTGTGCATGCAAAAGTGGTTTGGTTTGGTGGTTTTCGTGTTGCTGTGTGGTGGTGGTGGTGCGTGTTTTTTTTTTCTTTGTTGAATTATTGTTGTTGTGTTTGGTTTTTTATTTTATTTTTTATTTTTAACATTGCATTTTGATTCATCAGCGGCAGACAGACAGACATTTTACAGCAGCAGCAGCAGCGTCACATTGTCACAAAAACATAAATCATATAAAAATAAAGAAGAAAATAGTACAAAACAAATTAAAATAACAAAAGCTAAATAATGATGATGAGTTTTTGGGGCACAGGAAGTCCACAGAATTTTTTCCACAGCAGCTCCAAGGTTCTTAGTTAGTGAGGGGGTTTACAGAGTTTTCAAATAACTACAATAATAGTTATGGGCTAAAATAGTTATGATAAAGCCATCACCCAAGCTTGGTTAGGAACTAGTAGTTACAGGGAAGTAAAAATAAATATATATTTTATTCTTTAAAGGCATAATGAGGCATAATATGAGTCATATCATAAGCTCCTCTCTAGCAACTCTCTTAAAGACCATAACCCCATCATTTATCCAACATTTTCTCAAACTCAAGACCACAATAAACGTTAGGCAAGTGCCATTGCACTGGAAAACTGAGCTGAAGCGTCAATGGTTCGTACTTGAAAACGGAAGAACAAAATGCAGGCCAGGCCAAGCCGCATTGGAGGAGGGCGGGAATCTGTGGCATTTTGAGAGGAGACTACTGCCATCCTCCTAGCACACTCTATATGCATTACATTAACCCAGTTTGGGGCCAAGGGTTGAGGCTCTCCACGTGCCCTGGCTTGCAGCCAAAAAGTGGAACAGAAGCATGAAAATTTCACACATGCCCCCCAGAGGCCAAGATAGTGTGTGTCTTTTTTTCTTGCTCATTTTTTTTTTGGAGCTGATTAAGTGCGTCACCCCAGGCCAGAAATTATCAAAAAGCAACAAAGCCAATTGCACAAGCCATCCAAAGCTATGACGCAGCTCCCCCCACAGATACAGATAAAATAATAATATATATTATTGCAAATAAAAACAACAAACAGAACGGAACACAAAAACTCGTTATGACTGACTGAGACTGAGACTGAGACTACTACTCATATAATTTAATAATTTTTTTTGCGTCTTAGATTCTCGAAACCAGTCAGGCTGAGCAAAAAATAATAATTTCTAAGCCGGGCAGGGGGACCACGGTGCGTATGATGAATGTGCCGCATGGGAGAGCGGAGAACGAGAAGAGCGAGAGGAACGAGAAGCGAGAGGAGCTGGTAGAGCGAGAAGCGAGTAACGAGTGCTTGGAGAAATGTAAATTTTAGAGTTCTATTATTTTATTATACAAACTTGAGTACTTTATTGCTCATTACTGCAATATCTGCTATAGTATTTGCATAATTTTCACATTCTGAGCGAAAAAAGACTGAAAACTTTTGCCATAAAAACAGTAGCTGTCAAAAAATAAAGCCATTTTTTATCTTATCTGTCTATCTCTGAGAGCAAAGAAACACTCTTGTGATAGCTCTGAACCTTATCTTGTGAGTGACTGCCCTTAAAAAAATAAATCTGAAATTAAAATTCAAGCAATAAATTTAATGACTGATTTGTTTATTGTTTTTTTTAATGATGGGAACATCAATTCATGCATGTTTTCAGATTAAATCGGGAATTATTTCCTTGTAAGATCCTCTCTTTTAAAGCTCCTTCCTAGGTCCCGCCCCTATAACTTCAACCTTTGACCTTTGGCTTGGCGATTTATGGGCGCTGATAGAGCTGCGCTTGCACTTTTCAGCTTGCCACCATGCCACCACGCCATATGATATAATAACTAGAGTTTAATAGTCAGTGGGGCAAGCCGATTTATCAACGACATCTGGGGCACTTCAATTCCAATAATTGCAGGCCCGCTTGGCCGAACAACGTGTGCCATTTATTGCAAATTATTCATAATTGCGATAGGAGGCACCACCTAGGGGGAGGCATATGGCAAGAGAGAGACAAGGAACAAGGCAAGTAGCCTACGGAATATCGACAATTTGGCAGGTAGCCCTTGGCAACCGTTGGCAGGACAACCCGTGGGTCCTTGCAACAACAAACCCGGCACATGGTGGCACATTCCTCTATTCTGACATTCCACACGGGGCATGTCTTGCAAGTACAATTGCAAGTACATTTTTTTTGAAAATTTTACAATTATGGAGAAGGTCCTAGATCTCCTTAGCCTTCAACTGCATTTTTTATAAAATAATTAAAAACTTAAATAGTTTAGTTCTTTTTGAAGGTTGGAATGGATAGTTTTATTCCCAATCGATATCGGTACTATATAGTAGAGATATATTAGATACAATAGAAGAAATAATAGTAAGAGAGCCTCTTTCTGGCTTCTATTGACTGCAATTTGTCCGAGTCCTTCAAGGATATCGCCTACTATGAAGACAAATTTGCAAAAAAACAAAAAAAAAGGAAATTATTCAAATGCTCTTGTTCTCCTTGAGGGGGGGAAGGGGACAGTGGGGTGTGGGTGGCAGGTAAAAAGGGGGGGTCTCGTGGCAAGGAAATCACATAAAGGAAATGTCACGCTATGCCAGGCCGCAGGCCAAAAATCACACTCTCACAGGACGTCAGAATGTTGTTGCAGGATGTAAGGATATGAGAGGGGAGGGGGGGCAGGGAGGTGTGGTGTTGTTGCAGGTTGGCTCTACTGTTACGTGTTTGCAATCGATTTGAAAGTTACATAAAAACAGAAGCCGCCAGGAGAGAGAGAGACAGGAGGCAGCCACAACAACAATAACAATAGCAACAAGGCGCCAAAAGCAATTTGTTTGTCTTGCGGTTTCCCAGGACCTGTTTTTTTTTATAGAGTGTGTAGGTGTGTGTGTGTGTTTTTTTTTTTGGGTAAACTGACCTACGCATTAAATATGCAGGAAAGTTAAACAGGAGCTGCTAGGATGGCAGAACGAAGATGGATAGATAGATAGAATAAAAATTGGCTCAAAGGACTAACTAAAGGACTAAATGGCAATGGCGATGGCGCCGACAGGTTACCACCCACACACCTACATCGCCACCAGGAGCAATAAAATTTCACAAAACAGCAAATAACAAATGTCGGGGCTATAACAGTAAACTCTTCTACTGAAGGATCAAAGATATTTATTTTTTTCATAAAAAGGACATTAAAATAAAAATAACCAAGAAGTTTCAGAGAAATTAAAAGAGATGGGAGGAGAGAGAGAGGCTTTGGGATAATAGAACCGTTATAGAAGCTTCACTGTGGCAGCTGCTGAAATGATTGCGGCGAAGTTTGTTGGAGGTCGTTTAGAGTAGAAGAGCGCCAGCTCCGAGAGAGAGAGCGAGAAGAGAAAAGGAGGAACAGTTAGAGAGAGAGTAGGGGTTTTGGGTGGTCGGTGGGGTGGCATTACGTCAGAAGAGCCAGAAGCCATTTGGGGCTTGTCAAAATTAGCAGCCAGAACGGGCCAGGACAGGAGCACCAAACATGTAACCCAAAACCCAAAAAACCAAAACTTAATAATTTGATGCATTAGTAGATATATGACAGACAACAACAACAACAACAAGTACAACAAAAGCATGCAGGTGGGGCAACTTCTAGCATCTAACTGTTAACTAAGGTAGAAGAAGTGTTGTGCAAAATATAATAGTGCTAAATGGATAGAAACACAAAAAGAAGAAAAAAAAAGGACATACAAGTATGGGATGCAAGTGATAAGTTGGAATGAGGCAGCGGATTTTTGTAATGGGGGCGAGAGCAGAGATTTTAAGAGAAATTACAGAGAGAGAGAGAGAGTGACAGAGAGAGGGGGAGAAGTAACAGTGGGGACAGGCAATAGCAACAAAAACAAATGCACCAGGAGAGAGATGATCAGAGAGGGGGATTGAGCCAAAGGATGAAGTTGCTCCCCTTTCACACCTCTCTCTCTCAGTCTCTCTCCGTCTGATTAGCATTTGTGTTTTGTTGTCTTGTCTGCTTCGCACCTGTATGTGTGTTAATTGTGCCTGCTGTGTGATAGGTAAGGTGGGTGAGTGAGTGTGGTGTGTGTGTGTGTGTGTGCGTGGGCTATATAGACCGTGTGTGCTGGGATGAATGTAAAAACTCACCTGACGCTTTCCGTTCTATCTTATTTTTTTCTTCACGTTCTTCGTTCTCTTCTAGCCTGCAGAAGTGGGTCGAGTTGTCGGGATTATCGTGGAAAACTACTGCTGAGGGCCCCCCTTGTCTTGCCGCTTACCACCTTTCCGTTATCAAATAAAGTCTTTTTTAATTGCCAGAGCGATGGTAAAGAACGAAGGAGGTGTCTATGAAAAAATCAATACTGGCTCTTGGCAAATTTCTTCGGTTCGGTTTTTTTTTTTTGTCCCCCAGCTTTACAACTTGTGTAATTTGTGTTTCTTTTGGCTTTTCGCTCACTTTTCTCTCGCTCGCGCGCACTCGCACACACACACACTACACACGCCCGCACAGTTCGCTAATTCGCGTTGTAACGTTGTAATCGGGACCCGGGACCTATTTCCTTCAATTTTTCCAGCTGCTTTGAAGAGTCTTAAAATGCAGGGCTACATCGAAGTTTTCCCATTTTAAGTGTAACCGTAATTTTGTAGCTTTTGGGGTTTTGGAGCTCTATTACCTATACAACACTGGAATTTAGTGATGTATAACGGTTTCTTCGATAATTTTTATCGAAAGCAATTATTTTATATCTTATTTACTAATGACAGAGTTACTTTAATGTTTCTCCATAATTAAAGAACCACGATTTGTTCCTGTCTAAAATCAGACAATTGAATTAGTTCATTTCATTTTTTAATTTGAAATTAGTAACGAATTTTTGGTTAAAATATCGATAGATATCGATAAGACACCCTCCCATGCTGTTTTGTTTTTCTTTTTAAAGAATTCGCACATCTATTGGCCAGGTTGCTTCAACGAAAATTATTAAATCGGGCACCCAGCAAGTATCATAAAGCTAACTTAAACCTTTATCCAAACTAAACAATCTTCCTTTTTAGACATGCCTCGGTGCTTTCAGAAATCCCACATTGTGGCAAAATTGAAGGCCCAGCGGAAAGCCAAGTCCAGTGAAAATGAATCGGATTCTGGGAGCGACTTCGAGGAGGATGGAGATCCGGCAGAGAATAGCTTAAAATTCAACCTCCAGGCCCTGGAGCTGACGTGCCATTCCACCCACCCATCCGAAAATGTGGGAATGCTGGGGCAGCAGCTGCAGGATAAGGGCCTGAACTCGGAACAGGTCTTTCCCAACTGCCTGGTGTCGGTGCCAGTGCCCCTGTTTGTTGCCAAAGATGGGCACACCCCGCACCTGGAGCACTGCCAGAAGAGATCGCACAGTTTCGACGAATGGCTGCGGACACTACAGATTTCCAGAACCCGATTCGAGAAGCGGACCAAGACAATGAGGCAGCGCGAGAAGAAACAGAGTCTAAACATTTATGACAAGAGCCTCTTTGATATGGCGGAGCTAATAGCCCGCCAGGACAACCCCCACTTTCGGGACAGCTTCGACTACTACTACACGGGTGGGAATCTCAACACCATGCCATTTAAACTGGGCAGCATGGCAATGCACGTCAGTGGCCCGGATCTCAGGGACCTCCACTTTTCCGAGGTGAAAACGGAGGCAGAAGTATGGAATCCCATACACTCCATGCACATAGAAGAGGCCTCCAGTGAAATCTTTCAGATTCTGCCTGTGAAGAGTTTTCGGGAAGACCACGACCGCCTGCTCCTGACCCGGTTCCTCAAGGAAGTCGTTCTCTACGAGTTGAAGGAGAAGGTAGAGGCGGAGGATGAGTTTAGCTACGAACTGGTGTGCCAGAGCAAGTACAGCAGCAATGAGGCTCCGTTTATAAGTACCGCTCAGTCGCTGGGAGATGCCAATACCCTGGCTTTGGCTTCTCAAGATCGTTCTCTGAGATTTGTGAATATTGAGACCCAACAGGATATAGCCAAGCACGATGTTTGTTTGCTCAAAGGACTCCAGCAGTCGTCCAGTACTTGGGCCCAAATTATACCAGCTAGTGGAAGTACTTTTCATTATCTTACACAGCCAGTTCTCTTAACTGTCGACGTGAGATGCGATAAACCCATAAATCCCTGCTTCGCCAGCAGCGTGCACTCCAGGAACTGCGAGAACTTCTCCTGCCTGACCAAGAGCGCCAATCCGAACCTCCTCTATGTGGCCAGCAATCATAAACTGCACTGTTTGGATCTGAGGTGCCTGGGCAAGAAGCTCACCGATCGCTCGGTTGTAACCTGGACCCATCAGATGAACTATCCGCCCTGCTTCCTGGACACCTTTGCCCATGAGAGCGGCGAGTACGTGGCGCTTGGTGGGATTCTCCCCAATGACCAGAGAATTTGCGAAATGAAGGGATACCTGGCGGAGAGTGTGGATGAAATGTTCTCTCCGGCACTGCCGTACCAACCACCCACACTAAATGAGGCTCTTCTCGAGGCCAGACTGAGTGGCTATGTGGACATCTACGCCGATCTTACGGAGCGCGTCAAGGCCTGTACAACAGGGATGCGCTTCAGCCGTCTGGAGAGGACAAGTGATCAGGCCTTTGCCCAACTTTTGACGGCCAACAGTCTGGGGGATGTGTACTGCCAGAGGATGTCACTTCGGGATGACGACGAGCACATTCAGGAGATGAGAACAGGTCTTCATACCACCGAAGTCATTCGGTACTGTGGCGAACTGGTGCAGGAGCGTGTGGAGCATCGGAAACTGCGTTGCACGAATGTCCAGAGGATTCCGGAGATCAGAGAAATCCTGCGAGAGGGAGCCAAGCGACCAGAAGTCGAGGAGAAACCCACCATTATAGAGTATGTAGAAATAGACTATGGCATTGAGGACTCGGAGGATTCGGACAGTAAAAAGGAGATCTCGAAGGAGAGTTTTAAGCCAAAAAAGAAGAAAATAAAGAAGGAGAAGAACATCAGGAAAGGAGGGTCAGCATCGCCCAAAAAGAATAAAACTGGAAAGAGGAATTTAAAGAAGGACAGGGGCATCAGTCGCGGGCCTTGGCAGAAGTCCGCCTATCAGCTGTCCCACTACACGGACATGTTGTCCGTCCAGCTGCTGGATATCTGGGACATGGAGGAATTCGATCACACCCGGGATGTGACCAGGGAAGAGCTCCAAGAGCGTCTGGAGGATAGCAATGAGGAGCCAGAGACGCGCATGGCCGACTGGCTGAATAAGCTGCCAGTGAAGCCGGAAGACCCAAAAGACGAGGATAAGAGTCCCAATGTTCCTGGTACCAACCTGCCCAAGCTCTACAGTGCCATCACAGCGGAGTACACGAAAGTAACTGACGAGGAAATAGAGGAGGCCGGGCTGAACACCAGTCTTCCATCGTATATTAGTCCCAAAAAGGAAATTGAAGTTGCCAGGAAGCGCTTGCATTCCACTTTGCTGCCAGGACAGAATACCATCATCGAAAGTGGCTATAATTTTAATCCGACGCCAGCTAAGAAGCCCAAGAAGTATGTCAAGGGATTCTAAATCTAGATATTACCAGATATTAGTGTTAATTATAATCTTGTTTCATTTTTAAAATAAATATGAATTAAAGTTGCTTTATATTTGATGGATAATCTGTTAGTATTATTAATTATTTTGCATAATAGTTTAGATTCTAAACCAGAGCCTACAAACAGCCAGCCTTGATAAAACTTTCCTGATTTATAAAATACGGAGAACCACATCCCACATTTCGTAAGTAATTCTATTATTTTAGTACACTTGCCAGCTTGTATTTCTCTCCCGGAGTGCGGATACATCCCCACCCAGATCCGGTTCGTAGGCTGGATTTATGATTCCTCCGATGGGCTCCACCACAAATCGATCGTTCCTGCGCTTCAAGGCATATCCTAGGGATCGGGGAACCCCCAGGGGGCTCTTGTTTTGGACTTCGTTGACCATTTTCGGTAGTTTTCGAGATCACCACACGACCGATTTGAGAGTGCCACTGATTTCGACTGATTTTCAATGAATTTCGGAAAGTTTACGTTTACTTGATTCGTTCTATCTATGTATCTTTCTATCTATCTATCTATTTATCTATCTATCTATTGCTCGCCAGTGGGGCGTAAAATGACCCAAGGGTGACAAATTCCATGGGAGTGCCCCTACATGGACCACACATAGTATAGCTTAGACTGATTTTTATCCAATTTGTTGATAGAACAGTTTTCTTTTTAGAATTTTTTTAGATTTTTATTAAAAGAAATTAAGCTATTTTCTATATGAATCAAAAGCTTTAATTTAAATAGATTTTATTTTGTATATTAATTTACTAATTTTATTATTTAACTCAGTAATTAATTTAACTTTTAAATAAATCATAAAAACAATATTCGATTTTGAGATTTTTAACTAAAAAGAACTCAAAGAAATTTAATACAACTTTAATTATAAGTATTATATATTCTAAAGTTTATTTGATCTATTAGTTATCTATTTACTAAAAAACTATATATTTTAATATTAAATATTTATCATAATCATTTAATTATTAAATCTTTAAGCTCCGCCCTCTAAGAAAAACCAACGCCTGCGCCTTAGAGAAGATGGGCGGGGCTTATGTTTCAGCAACATGCAACTCCAATTGTTGCCGCAACATATTTGAAGAATTTCCAAAGGACTCGTATCCTTTTCCACAGACTCCCATTTAGTTGTCTTCAAAAAACCACCCGAACTGGTTGCGCGCCATCTGAGTTCCGTATTTGTTTTAAATCCTTCGGTTTTTGGTTGGGATTTTTCTAAAAACTGTTTCAGGAAGTTCAAAAATTGATTTTTTGAAATTGAAATTGTTATTTCATTTTGCCTGTAAGTGTTTAAAAATAACTTTAACCCTATTAACTAGTTAATTTAAAAAATAGTTTTCAATTAACTAAGCTGATCGTGAAAAATAACAGTAATTTTATATCCCTCTATCGAATTAGTTTATTTTCAATTTTCTATAGAAATCAATGATATTAAATTCCAAGATTTTAAGTTCCAAGTGATCTTATTTAAAATATTAGATCCCCAATTCAAAAAAAGTAGTGCCAAGCCGGCCCCGATTAAAAATGCTGCCCATCATTGGAGCTCCATTGAAATAGTGCTGTAAAGTGCTCGATTTTGTTGTACATAAGTGATAGTGGCGCCCGCAGCACTGCTCTCCAGCTAGCAGTCTCTTTCTCTTTCTCTTGCTCCCCTCCCTCCCAATGCCCATATATCTTGCTAGAAAAACTGCCGCGATAGCGACGTTGGGGCCGCATTTCTCTTTCACACTTCGATCGAAGTAGACGTGTCTCTGCCCTATCGTGATCGCGTGTTGTTGTTGTTCGTCTTCCTCATCGCCGATCCATCGTATCCGCATTATCCACCCACACCCTGCGCCCCCCCCAAAGAGTGATATCTGTGGAATCAAAAGGTATAACAAACAGCCTGTGTGCTTGGCTTAGCGTAAATATTTAACAAAAAAAAAAACAGAAAAAAAATGTGCTCATTAAGAAACGAATTCGGTTTTCGAGAAATCGAAAGAAAGCGTGTACTTTGGCTCTGCTGTCGTGTCTCTTCCATTCATATTCAGTCCTCGCACACACACACACACATACACACATAGGCATATCCCCCCAAAGCCCCAAGGAGCGAGAGAGATATACAATACATATGTATATATGTATATAGAAGAAAGAGATGACCCAGAGCTTATCGCTAGAAAACTACAACAAAAAAAAAAGAAACAAAAAGGTCATAAATAATGTTGCCGGGCGGTTTCCAAGTAGTTGTTGTTTTTGTTTCTGTCTAATCACAATCTGTACAATAATTAGCATTTTTTTTGTTTTTTTTGGAAAACCATCTAAAGAAAAAGAAAAACTCATGACGTGTTGTTTGGATGGCTTTTCCGGAAGGGCACTTAGCGGGAATCTGTCAATTGGAACTCTCCAAAGACACAAAACGGTAAACTCCTCAATGCCGGTTCACTGAACTCTCCAAAAAAAAATAAAACAAAAAAAAAGATCACAAGAAGAAGAAAAAGACAGGTGATAAAGAAGAAGCAGCCTCGCCCCCAACAGGTTTTTGGAGATCTGAAGACCAAAAAGAAGAAGAAGTCTAAACAAAAGAGAGCATAAAGGGGAAGAAATTGGGGAGAAATGTATCTTAAAATTAAAGATACATATGTACATTCTTCTGTAAGGATCTTGAGTAGCTCTTGTTATTATTTCTCTCAGTGCACACAAGGTGGACAAGAAACAAGATCAGTCTCCTTCGAAGATCGAGAGATGTTAATGTCGTTTCCACGTAATTGGGGCTTGACCATTGGGGCCTTTCCATTAGTGAAAGTTTCTCCCCTATATAGTGGCTTTTATATATTTTTTATTTTTTTTTTGTATTTTTCGAGTATGCCTTTTAAAGATATTTTGTTGCAAATCATATAATATTTTTTTTTTTTGCATTGTATCTATTTTATTTGTGGGCCGACCTACGCATACCGCTTTCTTGTTAAAACTTTCATTTAAAAAGGCCACCACCGGCACCCACCGGCCACTAGCCACCAGCCACCCGGTACCCGCCACCATCCTCTGGCCACCAAATCTCCAGTAACCGACCATCCAATTGGACATTACGCATACGCCACCGAGGCCATAAAACGCGCAATTCGGCTCTGGCTTGCATAATCCCCCTCCTCCTCCTTCTCCAGGTGGTCATTCGGATGGTCAAAGCTGGTTGGTTGGATGGTTGACCAAAATCTCCCCCTCTCTTGCCCCCCATGGCCCCAAACACTCCGCCATGAATTGCACATTTGCATAATGACTAATTTTTCTCAGCCTCTTCGCCGCATCCCATACCCATTCCCATTCGAAATCGCAATCGCAGTCGCCCCTCTTCACTCTTTTAATTTTCAATTTCAACTCTACACTGTTGAGCAAAAATCGGACAAAAAAAACAAGAGATGTTATACCTTTCCGGGTAATTGGTTTATTTGAATTTAACACTTAAGACTTGTGCAATCGATGATTGAAGAGAAAGAGGTGATGATGAGCAGAGCTGGTGGATGATACACATTAGGGGGATCTCTATTAAACACGATCACAGCCATCGAGAGACCACATTGGTGACTTGGTTTAGTTTCGAGTTGGTAAAAGGCAGTAATCGGGATAGTTTCGAGGATATAGGTCTGTTTTGGAACTATTTTTTTGAAAATAGATACAGTTTTTAAGGAATAGATACCAGTTTTAAACCAAAGTAACTTAAAGATAGTCTTCTAAAAATAAGACTTTAAGAAAAAGTAGTTATAGGGATAATTTGAAACTGACTTATAGGTTTCGAAACTATTTTTTTGAAGATAGATACATTTTTTAAGGAATAGATACCAGTTTTAAACCAAAAATAGTAACTTAAACCAAAGTAACTCAAAAATAGTCATAAAAAATGGGACTTTAAGAAAAAGAAGTAATCGGGTTAGTTTCTAGGATTAATGTAGGTCTGTTTTGAAACTGAATTTGTTTTTTTTTTTTGTTAAGATAGATACAGTTTTTAAGGAATACATACAGTTTCGAAACAAAGTAACTCAAGGACAGTCTTTAAATAGGTACTTCAATAGTTTTAAAACTATTTTTTTTTAAGATAGATACAGTTTCAAACGAAAGTAACCTAAAGATAGTCTTCAAAAAAGAAGAATTTAAGAAATAGTAGTAATCAGAATAGTTTTGAAAGTGACCAGTATGTTTTAAACCTATTTTTTTTGAAGATTTTAGGAATAGTATCTAGTACTAGTAGGAATAGTAGAAGTTTCAAACTAAAGTAACTTAAACGCTGTCTTCAAAAACAAAGACTTTCGGATAAAGTAGTAATCGGAATAGTTTCGAGGATACAGGTCGGTTTTAAAACTGTGTATATTTTGGAAGATAGATACAGTTCTTATGGAATAGATATAGTTTCAAACTAAAGAACAGTCTTTAATAAAAATATAATTGTTTTGAAACTAACTCATGAGATTGAAACTAATTTTTTGTAAGCTCTAAGGGAGAGGTACAGTTTGAAACTGAAGTAACTCAAAGACAGTAACTCAAAGACCTCAAAAAATAATTATTTCTCCTTAAAGCCTGGTTAAAAAAGAGAAAAAACACCTTGCTGCCTAGTGTTGAAACACGTTTTGTCTCTTTGCGAAAGTCTCATTTATATTTTGGCTATCAAGTAATCCTCATCCCCATCCTCTTCATATTTTGCAGCCATGTTGAAGTCCATTCTCGTTTTGTCGTGCCTCCTGGTGGCCAGCAGCAGCCTCGTCCGCGGCGAGGATCTGAAGGTGGAGGTGATCAGCACCCCGGAGGTCTGTGATCAGAAGTCCAAGAATGGCGACTCCCTCACGATGCACTACACCGGCACCCTGCAGGCCGATGGCAAGAAGTTCGACTCGAGGTGAGTTTATTGTTTTATTTTTTATTTGAAAAAACTGTGTTAAATGTCAGAGTTGAAACCCCAAAAAAAAATATAAATATTTAAAGCTGATGATTGGAGTGGTGTTGGAATGTAATCTCGACGCGGAGATTATTTTCCGGACGGGATTAAAACCGCAGTGGTGGTGCGGCCCACTCTAGTGGCAGTCTGTCGTCAGGGCGGCTCATTGTCGTAAATTAGACGCCAACCGATAAGCGATCTCATTGTTGTATGTTGCATTGTTGCTGTTGCACTTTCCATGCCTGAATGCGTCCCCTTTTCGTCTTCTATTTGGATGGAGGTACCCCCTACTCCCAGTCCCAGAACCCCTACCGATTTTTCTCGCTTTTTGTTTCGCTTCCCCAGTGACGTGGCTCTCGGTTTATGACTTAATTTCAGCTCTCAAAGGTTAAAATTTATATTAAGGGTTAAGCTATTTAAGATTTCAAGCTTCTAGTTCATTATAGAGTCTATAATGGGAGGGAGATTGTCATTAATCTCATATTATTCTAAAATAACTAATCTTTCTGGCAAACTCTATAATGGTTCCATTATCAGAACTTCTATTGGTGTCAGTAGGGAGCTGTAACCTTATCTCATCTGAAGCTTATCTAATAGAATAAATAACCCAAAAACTAGTCCCCCAATCATGTTATCTGCTTTGCCAAATTTTGATTTAATTTTATGACCAGAAAATTGTGTTTCACATGCAGGAAATGATTTTATAATCATAAGAGTTCCAGGACCTCCTCCTAGACCTCATCACCCCTCGTATGCTAAACTTCACTCACCTGTCTGTGAAGCAAAATATGTCCTTTTTAGCCTGTCTAGTAGACAAATTTTTGGTTGCACACTGAGTGGCAAATTATGTGGAAGTTGCTGGGGCAAAAGTTTCCCAATTGCTGTTAAATTTAGCGAAGCAAAGTCTTCTGGTTGGGCTGGGCTGGGCTGGCCAACTAACTAACTCAATCAGAGTGCGTCCTTTGGTTGTATCTTCTGCCGGCTTACCACCTGTTGCTGCGGCTTAAATGCCCTCCAACTTGGCTAACAAACAAGGCACTTTGCTTGCCAGTCAAGTGCAGTCAAGGATGCTCGACAGCTTCTACCTCTCCTCTCCTGTCTTTATGTTTTAAAATCTTTTTTGAGCCCCGAAGCTCTTAGGTCTTTGGAGGCAATATGGATGCAGCGGAAATTAGCTCTTCTACACTTTCTTTTTATCCTCCAGGATAATTAAGCTTTTTTGCCAGAAAGAAAACAAGAAATATAAAGAGAGTGAAGCCACCTTTGAAGAGGTAGATAAATGGCAAAAAGGATATTTTTGTGCGGCAGACAGGTCCTGCGATTGAGTTGCCTATTGAAATGCCAATCAAAAATGGAAACTGTCCTAAGCACACAGTCGTAAGGGAGAGCCTCCTCGAATGGCATACGTGCTTAATTGTTATTAAAAAGGATTATCAGGCCAGTCCCGAAAAAGGACAATTAAAATTGAGTCTCCTACTCCTCATGACTAATTCAATAATGAGCTGGATGAGAGCTAGAGTCCTGTCACGTGCCTCTTGCCTTTTATTTTCATTGTCTTTGAGAGGAAAATGGAAGAAAAAGCGTGGAGTCCATCAAGTCTACCTGTCATAGCCATGGCCAAGTCACGTGCTGCCACAGTTTGTCATAGACTATCCACCTATCCACCCCCTCAACCAGCACCACCTTAGTTTTTGTTTTGTGGCAACAAGTTGGAGGCAGCTCCAGTTCTGACCCGCAGACCTCCATTCGGCGGGGCATAAATTATTTAGTCCCAAGCCGCTATATTCTAATCAGGTTGACGCGTAACATGAAGACAGTAGATGTTGCTGGTGGGGCTTCCCAAGTTTTCCAGCTAACCTTTAACCTCTTACCTCTTACCCCTTATGATATATGGACCTCTTCTCATGTGCAACATGGCGGTGTCATGCTCCGAAAGAAATTAATTTGTAACTTTCCAGTTTAAGAAAAAAAAGGTGACTTGTTGTGGCTTTAAAATTTATTAAATTTCCCATACAGACCTCTTAAAAACTATCTTTATTTAGTCTTTTAGGCCACTTCACACCTTAAAGTGTTAACAAAAAAAAATTAAAATTAAAACTAATATGTAAATTAAGGAGAGAAAGTCTCTCTTCCAAACAAAAGCCAAAAAAAGAAGGTGTCAGGGAAGTGTTTCAATTGATTTATTAATACTTTCTTTGGATAGTTTTCTTTCAGTGACACTATTTCTTTATAATTTTTTAACAAAAAAAAGATATGTCAGCGGAAGGGAATCAGAAAATCAGAAACTGAAATGCGGAACAAAAAATATGGAAAAAAATAGAGAAGTTACCTGAGGCATCGGGCCATAACTTGCGATGTTGTCGCTTTTCGGGTGTCCCTCCCTCCTTTGGGGCACCTTCTTGTCATGCCCCAACAAGCTCCACTTAATGTCCAAAGTGCGTTGAAAAAACAGAAGCAGCAACATGAAGTTGCATCAAAGTGAAAGTTGCAACGACGACAACCTTGAATAGGAGGAGGGAACCTTAAGCTCTGCTTGAATAGCTCGAACCTTGACACCATTGGTGGCAAAAAAAATGGGGAAAAAAAAACTAAATGAAGTTGCAACAAAGACTTGGCCACTAAATCTAAAGCTCATTACCATGTGGAAGCAATCAACTGGCGCTGCCGCTACTGGCTTGCAACAGCCGCGTCGCGTCGTCTGACTTTTATGGCAACTCTTGCCTCGAAATATACATATTTTTTGCACTGGCACCGGGAACTTGCAACTTCAGACACATTTGTAGATAGTTTAAATAATTAATGAGCTTCAACGGTTGCAATTTTTATTTTTCTCAATTTACAACTTCTTCTTTTTTTTTTTGGCAGCAAAAGGGGGCAGGAACGTGATGCCGTCAGCTGGGGCATAAATTTCAGGGTCCCGCAGGATACTAGTCTCTGCACTTGGGGAAATTCTAAAAGGGGTATTTGATTTAAATAATGATTTAAAGGGATTACCCAGCTACTCTTTAAAGTGTTTAATATTTAAAAAAATTATTAAATAATTAATATATATTAATTTATATATTTTAAACTTAAATATCCTTTACTTCCCTCAGTGTAGTCCTTAAAAGTTGTTCAAAGTTTTTGACTTTTTGTGTGAATTGTTCGCACGTTGACCGGACTAGTCCTGCCGGAGTCTATGGACACAGGTCCTGCCGGAGTGGTTGTCCTTGTTAATCGCAACTTGTCGCCCCCAAAAGGGGTGTGGCATGGGAGGCGTGGTGGTTTTGGATCAAGAAGGTAGGCTAGGAATTGTGGTTGCATATTTGATTTTATAACTTTTCTTGGCCGGACACATAAAACGAGGTCATCAAGGGAGCCCAAAAGGATTCAATTTGATTGGATTGAATGTGTCTGAAGGTGGCCAGTGATGTGGTATGATTTTTGGGTGCCACCACCCACCACCTAACCACCTTAAAAAAAACACCAAACACCACCCGTGGTGCGGAATCACGTAGGATGGCAAAAAACGGATGTTTGGGCGCCCATTCAGTTGCATTTTAAATTATGCGATGCGTTGGGACTTGGCTCGCAATTCGCAGATACAGATACAGATACAGATACAGATTCGAATTGGGATTCAGATACGAAAAAAAAAGGAGTACCAGGCAGCTGTGGAAGAATGAAATCGAAACTTATTAAATATTTAGCGAGTGGATGAATGAGTTTACATTTTTCTGCTCGACTTTATGATAATGTGCTGCCCATAAAAAGTTTCCCCAGCACACACACATATGTATGCCCCATGCCCCAAGTGGCATGCCCCGACTAGGCTGGAAAAACCGCCAGCAAATCGCCCATAAGACGCACCCGAAACGCATTGCAAAATATCTTTTGACTTTTTGGCGGATTGTTGCATAACAGAAGCTGGGGGAGACTGCATCGGCAGCTTGTTTGTCCACCTGCGAGTGGATGCCAGGTCTCATCTCGGCCAGCAGCTGACCTTTTGTTTGTGTTTCTCGGTAATTCGTAAATATTTCATCACCTCGGGGGGGTTGGACCAACAGGACACGAAGGACACGGAAGTCCGGAATTGGGACCTCCAAACGCCAACTGCTGAAACTGAAACAATCAACACGTTTAAACGATTTTATTAATTTATTTATGATGAGTTTTTAAACTGTTTTCGATTAAAGGATCAGGGACTTTTTGGAGTTAAAATTGCCAAGAAATAAAGCTTCAAAAAATTCCCATAAATTAGTGGATTTTTGGGAGCAAAGTACTTGAGGTACTTGAAGGATAAAAGCTGCTTTTGGTATCCTAGATCTATAAAATGTTTCACATATGAGGGCGATTACTAGAAATTCATGGAAAATAATGCAATAAAAATTCAGAGCCACAGATCCAGAGACTCAGACACAACGGCAAAAGGTGTCTTGGATTTGGCGAGTAATCCCTGGAAGAGCACACATGGTCATGGGGGATGGTACAGGATGGTACAAGGGAGATACAAGGGTGATACAGGAAGGAGATACAAATTTTGTACGCTTTTTTATTTCATCAGGAGATTTGCACTTGAGCGAAAGCCAGCCAGAAAACAGCCATGTCGTCGTGGTTGTCGGTGGAGGTGGTGCAGTAGGTGGTCTTGTGGCGGTGGCAGTGGAGGTGGTCTTGTGGCAGTGGAGGTGGTCTTGTGGCAGTGGAGACGACGACGACGACACTTTGGTTACGCTCCAGAGCCACACTTAACCGCCATCTATTTCGCTTTTTTTTTTTTTTTTAACCGAGGTGGATTATTCAGCGACAATCCGCATGCCACTTGCCGCATTTCCACTTGCCCCATCATCATCATCGCCCTGAGAGCGCTGTTGTGACTTGAAACAACAGAGCAGGGCAGGGGCAGGGCATGTAAAAATGTTTGCAAAATGCCCAGGAGATGCACATAAAATATTTAACAGACAGGGGCCAAAAACTGGCACTCGACTAGCTCCAGAACTTGCCCCACCACCACCGGGCCACCTCGGTGGGTGACGCCTTCTTAATCATTTGTTTCCTTTTCTTCCTCTGGTACAAGTACAAGTGCAATAATCTGTCTCGCCACTCCACGGCTCTCCACGCCAAAGATCCTTGGGAGAACTGCCTAACAAAGTTTAAAGAAACAAAAAATAAAACAACTTTCTTAACAAACAACAATAATAATATAATGATGAACAAGGAGAACTTTGCCGGCGGGAGCAGGAGCAGGAGCAGGCCCAGGCGACACATTTCAATTGCCAAGTTAGGATCTCTGGAGGACAGGTCCTTTTCGAAGGAATCAAGGCTACAGTTAAGGCTTTAAAGTGTTTATAAAAAGAGGGGGCTAGAGATCAAGGTGTTCTAAGTTCAACTCTGTCTTGGTTTAATATTTTATTTTTATATTTTTTATTAAATTATTTTATTAAAAACCTCTCTTAATCTCTAAATCTTATAAAGCCAACCCTGTTTATTATATTTTTTTGGCTATTTTTTATGGGTTATCCGCCCCTTGATTTAAAATTCTATGAGAAGTACTTCCAGAGCCCAACAATAATGTCCCATAAAAGGCATTTTACAATGTGTTTATGTTATTTTTTTTATTTGGAAAAAGGGAGATGGCTACCACCCCTCAGCTAATACCATATATCATAATCATCATCAAATGCCTAATTCAACTTGCAACTGTGCCACATCATACATCAAGCTCAAGGCGCGACATTCTCATGCATACCTGAGCAGGACTCAGGATCTAGGGGCCAGGATCCTTTCTTTTTTTATGTTTAACAAATTAAAGTAAATTCGCTTAGCAAGGCCATCAAATAAATAATTTTTATAGACTTGCGGCGGAAAAAAAAGACAAAGCGAGTCATAAAGAAATGATGAATTGTTTTTTGGTTTCAAGAGGGTTGGTGGCTGGATGCGATTCCCCAGCGACACCTGTAAGCACTCCAAACTTTCTGGCTAACAAGAGTCCCTTTTTTTTTTTGTATTTTTCAGCTTCGACCGCGACCAGCCCTTCACATTCCAATTGGGAGCCGGCCAGGTGATTAAAGGATGGGACCAGGGACTCCTCAACATGTGCGTGGGTAAGTACACAAAAGTTGTCCACTCCGAACGAGCTCCCTTTTTTAATTGGATTTCTGTTTCTACCAGGTGAGAAGCGCAAACTGACCATTCCTCCCCAGCTGGGCTATGGGGATCAGGGTGCCGGGAATGTGATCCCGCCCAAGGCCACCCTTCTGTTCGACGTGGAGCTGATCAACATCGGCAATGCCCCCCCAACCACCAATGTCTTCAAGGAGATCGACGAGAACGCCGACAAGCAGCTGAGTCGCGAAGAGGTAATCGTCTATGTATGGATCGCACTTTTCTTTCAAATATCTGCTCTTCAAACTGAAATATCCGTTGGTCCAGGGTCACCTACAACTAACTAACTAATAATTATACCTTCTTCACACTCCTATATCCTATAAGGACTAAACTAATTCTATAATTTATTAACCCTTCCCAGGTCAGTGAATATTTGAAGAAACAGATGACTGCTGTGGAGGGCCAGGACTCGGATGAGCTGAAGAACATGCTGGCCGAGAACGACAAGCTGGTGGAGGAGATCTTCCAGCACGAGGACAAGGACAAGAACGGCTTCATCTCCCATGATGAGTTCTCCGGACCCAAGCACGACGAGCTGTAGGGCGCTGGATAGGAGTTCTGGAAGAAGGGACACGAGTGCTTAAGTTATAAAAAAATAAAATCAACACAAAAAATAAAAATATATATATACACAAACTAAGAAATATATATAGAAGAGAAGGAGCGCGACTGATGCTTTTCGATGTCATTTTGTATATAACATATATAGCCAGCATCTATCCCTAGGTTCTAGGCGTAGTTTAAAATAATATACAATCTGGAAGAGAACGAACATCATTTTTATATACATTTATAGGTTGTTATATTCAAGTTGTGACTAATTTTGTGCTTGGCGTCGTAAAGATAATGTTCATATCATATTTTATAAAAAAATACGTGAAAACACTCCACACACCTCGACAAGAAATTCAATAAAGAATGGCTACACACCTGTCATGTAATTTAACAACAAAAACTTGATATTATTTTCTTAATTATTCTATAGAGAGAGAGACAATTCGATTAACAGTTTTTATATAGTTTGTTATTCAATATATAGCATATACAGATTAATATATATATACTCGAATGGTAAATGTGTAAAGCATATTAAAGAACATCACATACAAATATTTATTATATTTAGGGGATAGATAGTACTTTAGAATATTATTTTTTCTTTTTACTTTCAATGAAAACTCAAATCGAATGAAAATATAACAAAGGCAGAGGAGAGTGGAAAAAAAATAGAAAAAATATAAAATCCAATCGATGAGGTACTTAAATATATACACAGTTAACGGAGCCATTCCAACAATATAGCTATCTAATCCACCTCAGATCTGCCCCCCGAAGGGTCGACTCTTCGGTCCACCAGTTTTGTTCGTTTCCGAGCACAGAGTTTCTAAAAAAAGATTCCGCTTTACAGCCGGAAAATTGCACTACGAGGATCAGGTTTCGGGGATCAGGCATTCAGTATGTAGAAGACCAGCTCGAGTATGATCGGATCCTGAATGCCCGAGGACTCGCCGTGGAGGGTGGCTATCAAGTGATTGTCCAGGGCGTTCATGTACAGCGGCGCCAGCTTCGAGCCCCGAGCTCCAGCTTCATAGCCGACCTATAAGCGGAGAAATATTAGTTTTAGAATTATTTTTTGTAGGAAGAACTCAAGAACTCACATTCTCCTGATCGAGGGTGGCCCTGAGACCTATTTTGTTGATGCCAGCCGCTGCCAGGAGATCGAGGAACGGCAGTAGAGCCATTGAAGCACTGCGGGCCAGTTGCTCGGCAATCCGGGTGATGTCCGCATAGTTGCCACCATTCGTGGCATACCAGTCCTCGCACTGAAAGGAGAGTTTGGATAAAAAAGGAAGACACCTTCCAAGATGGGCAACTCACCTTGACTATGTAGATATCACTCAAGCGGATGGCATAGTTGGTATTGGAATAATTGAAGCTGGCATGGACGCGCATATTCGAGATGCCATCCATGGGTTGGTCATCAATGGGGGACTTCACTCTGCAAGTTAAAGGATTTAGAAAAGTTTTCCAAACAAATGAGAAAGCAGTTCCTACCCCACATTGATGTCCCGGTTGTTGTCTACCCACTTGATGCTCACAATCTCACTCTGATCGTCGGTGGCATCGATGGGCCCACAGACGATATCGATGTCTGTTTGGTTGCGCAGCGCCTGACGCACTTCCTCCATTTTGGCCGGCATTATTTGCACCATCAGGCCATCTTCCACGATGCTGCACTTTCCGGACAGCCCACTGCTGCTCTTGAGGGCCTCGTTGAGGACAAAGAAGCTCGCACCCGTGATCTTCCTCGGCTGGCCCTGGATGTTGATGGCCTGGGTGGAATAGGCGTACATCTCGGAGCGATCGTCGTTGATGTTCTGCATGCAGACCAAGTGGCCATCGGCCACCTTGGAGAAGTTGCCGGCAAAGGCCAGGATGTGATCGCTGGCGTTGTTGATCGCCTTGATCACCTCCTGGTGCCGGTACTTGGGTATGTTCACCGTCGTCTGCCGATCCTCCATGTGGATGTAGAGTCCCCGGATCGAGGGCAGGGAGTACGTATAGTTTCGGAAATCCACCAAAAAATTAATAATAGTCTGGGCTATCTCCCCATACACAGACTCCCGGCCTCGCACCGAGATCAGGGGACAGGGATAGTAACGATACTGGGCGCCCAGGCGCAGGATTAGTCGCAGGGGCAGCACCTTGGCCCAGGGTACCTCGTGCCGGTGTATCAGCACTCCCACCAGGTAGGGATTGTCCGGAACAATCACACCCTGCAAGCACTGGTACGTCGGCCGGATGAAGATGAAGCCGCCGTGCTCCCGGGAGCCCAGAAAGTTGGCATTCCGGGGACTGGTGAAGGCCAGTTCGTGGGTGTTGGAGCGGGCGGCCTCCGCCTCCGCGTACAGCTCGTACAGGTGCTGGAATATATCGCGCGGGACACCAGCCTCCTTATCAGCCGAGTCACCAGCACCCGGAGCCTTTATCTCCAGCAGAATGATGAGCTCATCGCTGCCCATGTGATGCAGACCCGAGGTTGTGAAGTTCAACACCCAGCGATTCATGCAGCAGCTCACTAAGTGATGGAGGATAATGGTTAGAAGGGATACTATTGATGGAATCTAGGACATCTTACTATTCACAATCTTGACCAGCACATAGAAGTTGTTCTTCACAATAAACTTGAGCGTTTCGTTCTGTAATCTCTCCAGGAGCGAGCCATCATTCCGCACAACCTTGTAGTCCACCTCGCCGTCCTTTAGAGTTATACAGATGGGGGGCAGGCCGTTCTCCTCCGGGGGAAGATAGCAGCCCTGGGAATCGCCATTTGGCGGCAACTTACGACTTCGCACCGGTTCTGCCTTCCGACGAGGGGAGGTCTGAGCCTGGGGTTGGGCTGTCGCCTTAGCTGCTGGAAATGGAAAGATTATTCTTGGATCTTAGGGGGCAGAGACTTAGTAATCCCTACCACTTGGCGCTTCGGTGGCGGAGAGCGTAGCTGCTGCGGCACTTGGGGGTATGGAGCCGCGGAATAGCTGCGCCACCAGGCCCATCGTAGAGCCCATATCAATACTGCGCGGTGGCTCCTCGGTCGCCGGTGTCGGCGGCTTCTGGTTCGAACCGGATCCGCTTCTCGACAGACCCCGCCTCGCCTGCTTGGCCTCGCCCCACTGCTGCTCCATGGTGCTGGCCAGTTCGCTGCCGGGTGCTATGCCATCACTGAACATAACACTCTTCCGCTTCCGGGCGCCCTTCTTCCCATCCGAACTGGATGAGTTAGAGGAGCTGCCATCGGTTTTCTTTAGCACACCCACCGGCACAATGACGCTGGGGGGTGGGGCACCGGGCGTGGCGGCCACCTGTCGATGAGGCGGTATGGTCGAACAGTATTCCATGGGATTGTTGGGATTCGGTGATCGCATGGGCGTGGGCGGCAGAACCGAACCAGCAGCTGCCCCTGAAGCGGATCCCGTCGCCTGCCGCTCGGACAGAATCATGTAGCATTGGACGCATACCCGGGACTCTGGCTCGTTGGCGAACTCCAGCCGGAACTTCTGGGAGCAGCAAACGGAGCACAGTACCTTGCCGCAGGCCCGACAATGGTGGCGCCTCTTGATCATCGTGAACTTCTGCTGGCACTGCATACACTGCCCGGCCATGTTGTCCGGCACCCAGATGGGCGGCACCTTTCCAAGGTTGGCATGGGGATCACTGTATCCCACTGCCTCGTAGATGGGACTCTCCTCGTCATCTTCCCCGGGCACCACGCCCGGTTCAGCCACCACACCGGGCTGGGATTCATCCGGAGGATTATCTTGGGCATCCTCGTGGCAGAGAGTCAGTTGGCTCGCCTGGCAACCGTTCAAGTCCAGGGTTTGTGGTCGTTGCGGACGTGCTTCTTGCGTTTCGAGTGCATCAGTGGCCACTGATGCTTCTTCTGGTTCTCCCGCCACAGGCCGCTGCCGGGGATCATCGTCATCATCCAGTTTCCTGCCCGACAACGAGTCGGATTCTGTGCTGCTGAAGCTGGAGGCAATGTCGTCGCCCATTGCGGTCACTGGCGCAGTCTCCTCCGGCTGCTTAAGATCCGCAAACTCAACGGTGGAGGCCTGCGAGAAGTTGTCCACGTTCATCGGATCATTGGAGGTGGTCTCCTGCTCATCAGACAGGATGCGCACCGACTCCTCCTCGGTCACTGGGGAAACAGAAGGCGATTTCTCCTCTTCGGGCATCTCCTGGTCCTCCATTGGCTGCGGATCATCTGCATCTATCTCCTGCAACATGCTGTCCAGTTCCGTGTCCGAGATATCGTCCATGGTGGAGCAGAAGGTGATGGGTTGACTGGGCTTGGGCTGCTGCTCCTGTTGCTCTTCATCCTCGCCCTCGGGCTCAACCTCTAGCTGAGGTTCTTTCTTCTCAGGACCAGGTGCTTCGGAGGCTACAGTTTTCTAAAAAAAAAATTGATTTTTTTAATAATTGTATCGCACTTTCAGGACCTATTCTTACAGCCACCGGTGCTGGTATCTCGAAGCCATTAGTCATCTCTGTTTCGGGCTCATTACTGGGCGTAGAGTCCTCCGATAGCTGCTGCATCTCCTGCCCCTGGACAGAGGAGGGAGTGGTCTCATCTCCCACATAGGACTGCGAATCTGGACAGGACTTGGTAATCGAAATGGACGAAAGTCCAGCTGCCAATTCTTCCACATTCTCCTTTTCGGGCTCCTGTTCTGTAGGATCCTTCTTCTGCTCCTTAGGGACTTCAGCCCGATCCTCAACCTCCTCGATCCTCGGTTCTGCGTCCTCTTTGGGGACTTCATTCTCCGGCGGCGTTGATAGCTCCTCCGAGTGGCTGCCATTGCTGACGGGCGATGGTCCCGAGGAGAAAGTCGAGCAGGACGATGTGGTCAGCGATTCCGAGGAGGAAACAATGGCTTCGTTATTAGATTTCGAGCGCTCCTCGCTGAACTTGTTGAGATCATCCTCGTGCTCCGCCTGCCAGTCATAGCTGGGCAGATGGGTGTCCACCTCGAGGGATTTCACGTTATTTCGGTAGTCGTCCAGGCTATTGAAGACCTGGGAGACCCCCACGAAGCTCTTTCCACCCCCGGAGCTCGAAGATCCCACCGTTCCGGACGCTGTTGTTGCACCTCCTGCACCAGCACCGTTGGAGGCCACATTGGAGGCACTTGCTCCGTCGCCTGAATGACGGGCTGGAGCTGCTGCCGTCGCCGTCGCCGTCGCCGCTGCAGCTGCATTTCGGCTCAACTGTTCATCGGCAGCGATGCGTAATTCCAGGTTGTCCAGAACCTGGTCAATGTCCACCAAATCCATGGCCGCTCACTCAGCTAAAAATACACGAAAAAATCCATCCATTTAGAAAGTCATTTTTAAAAATCGAAATTTTCCACAACAATGGGAAATCAAAAGAAACGCAAAAAAAGAAAACGACGAAAAACGAACAAAAAAAAAAAACAAATTGGAGTCTTGTGATTTGCTAATTTCGCAGACTCTCAATACACTTACAAATTACTTTAATTACTAGCCCCTCTATTACCTGTAAGTTAGCACCTCAGAAGCCCCCCAATTACCTTATTTACTTTAGTTTTTTGGCCAATTTGTTAATCCCGAGACAAAAAAACATTGTAAAACAGAAAGTGACTAAAAATTGCCATGAAAACAGGGCTACAGAGTCAGTTAGCAGGTGCAGTGTTGACCAACACTGACTTTGTTGGTATTTTAATACTACTACTTTAGTATTTTGGGAAGTTAAATCCCATTAAATAAGATTAATTAGTCTTAATCTTATTACGAGAAAACATTCAAAAAATATAATTTAATTTAAATTAATTAAAATAATTAAAAATATCGATGTTTTTATCGATAGTGGCAATCAGCCAGCAGTACGGTTTACCGAGTTTATTCGAAAACCAACAATCGGACGGAACGGTCATATTTTTGGGGGATTTTGCTCGTTTCGTGTCTGTTTTGCCACTCGAGTGTAAAGAAATTTTTCCGTTTCCACACGCAGCGGTGCGTCGGGAAATTCGCGGCGCCGATGTGAATAAATATTATACAAATATATCAAAGGTGTGAAAAAATACAAAATTAAACGAAAAAAAAATAAATAAAAATCGCAGAAAAACAACGCGAAGAAGAAGAGGCAGAAGCAGCAGCAGGCGAAGAAGCAGAAGAGAAAAAGGCACATAAAGAAGCCGCCATAGCCGCATGTGTGCGACGGAGACGGAGACGGTGTGGGAAGGGGGAGACAGAAAGAGCGAATAGTGTGGTGGTAGTGGTGGGCGGTTGTATTATTTTTCTTTTTTTTTTTTTGCCTTGTTTTCAACGCATTGAAAAATTGCTCTTTTTAAATGCAAATGCGGGAAGAAATAACAAAAAAGAAAAGACGTTAAATATTGCAACTTCGAAATCCGTGTCGCTGGAGAATTGATTTATTTATTTATAAAATTCATTCAGCCAATTGCAACCCACACACATGTAAAACACAGACACACTCATACACATACTTAATTGCGCTCTTCTCTTTTTTGTTCTCTCTCTTCTGCGTAAACGTTTTGTTTACTTGCACCCCCTCGCCGTGAAACCCTTCCTTTGATTTAGCCGCTCGCGCATTGGATTAATTTAGTGTTAGTAATGTTTAATTTAGTGTTAGTAATGTTTAATTATTTCTGCATACTCCGTTGCGCTCTTTCTGTCTCCCACTCTTGGCTGGCTCTCTTCTGGCTTCTGGCCAAGTATGTTTGGAATTTTGATGATAACACGCACCTTTGGCGGCAAATCGGAAATGTTCTCTCTTCAGGCGATCGAGTGTTTTTGAAAAGTGTTTGCAAATATTAATCAATGATATTATGTGTTAACCCCCCCATCCACCCCCTCTAGTTTCTAGTGCAGAAACCAGTTCGTTTCGAGTGTGCCTAGAGAGCTAAATGTGCTGCCGCCCATTTCCAAATTAGAATCAATAAACAAAAAAAAAAAACTGGAAATAAGATCAGTTCTCGATCCGAACAAAAAAAATTAATAAAGTCACGAGGAAAATGAAACCAAAGCAGAAGATATCAACTCTACCGATGGCGACAAGCGGCAACCTTATGTTGGCTGGAATGCTTATGATTCTGGGACTTCTGGTGGCCTCCATCCAAGCCATCGATCAGGTGAGATCCAAACAGCATGGTTCTTAAGTTTAAAACACTTTTTAATTTTAGTTACATTACACACGCACATCTCCCATCGACACATCAACATCAGAAGCTGCAACAACTGCAACACTGCAACTGCAACTGCAACTGCAACAAAATAAAACAAAAACAACTACATCTAGAGATCCAGGCAGTGATTTAATCAGGAATCACCCAAGCAACCATCCAGTTCACCCAGTTACCATCTCGTCCGAGTGCCCACCACCTTAGTTGTTTTTGCGGTTTGCGGTGCGGTGCGGTGTGTGTGTTGCACTTATTGTTGCAAGCAAGAAATTTCGGCAAGCCGAGACTCTCCAGAGTGATTCAAACTTAATCAATGCAGCCGAGGCATTGCACTCGATGCAATTTGTGGCAGGCGGCGTTCTGGATGTCTCCAGACATTGGACTTCGGTATTCCATTCCTCCTCCTTCAGTTGTTGTTGTAGAAAAGACATTAAAACCGTCTGCATTGCGAACGCATAAATATGGCAACAAAAATACACATACAAATGCCACATGCCCCAAGCCCCATGCCACATACCCCATGCCACATCGTATTTATACGAATATAGACACACTCTATAGCTTCAACTCTGACTTCAAATATGGCTGCAAATCTGAAATTGGTCATCAAGTCCATCTCCATCTCCAGCTCGCATCGAGGCTGCTGTCAGTTGAACCCCATTAGCTGTGATGAGTGATGAGTTGCCGTCGTCGCTGCCGCCGGAGAACGGAATTCGGAGCTATAGAGATGAATCAGACCAGACCAGAGTCTGGGTCTCTATCTGAAATTGATCGTCTATTTAATTGTTTCGAGTGCCACAATAGTTGGTTGTTAAAAAAAAAAAAGAAAAGAAACTGGATTGCACAATTACTTTGTTTAGAATTTCGGTAATAAAAATGGGATATTAATTAGAGCATCTTGGGCTAAGAGATTGGGCCAAGTAGAGACTCATCTCTGGTCTGGGTCATGGACCATCTATGATCTTTGGCCATCGGTGGTCGATGCAGCATCCGGCTCTTGCCAATTTCGATGACTCTGTTTGTCTCTTTGTTTGTTTGTTTGTTTGCTGTTGTTGGTGTGTGACTTATTGGCCCGAAAAATTTCTACACACACACACACTCACACCCACAGAGACACATAAATAGTACGATGGCCTTTCCCCCCTTAGCCTGACTGACCTCCAACCACCCTTCCTCCCCAATGATAATCTTGTTTTTCTCCATCGTCTGTCCTGTTTTTGGTGTTTGTCACTTGTTTTTGCCGAAATTGGCATTCGCTCTTGGTGCTGCTTCTGTTTTGCGGTTATCCGTCCACAGCTCCACTCCACTCTCCACTCTGCTCCATCTTTTATAGTTCCTTCCCCAGTTCCCCAGTCGCCGAAAACATTTTGAGAACGTGCTTCGAACACTGATGAGTAGTGCACTTGAAAGAAAAGTGTTGGAAAGTTCTAAAAGAAACATGAAAGAAAAGTGTGACTGTATCTTGAATTAAAACAACAATTTTATAGAGTATTTAACTTAATATTAAAATAAATGTTTATTTTCTTCAAATTTATAAATTTAATTACATAGTAATTTTTTTAAATGCATCTTATACTTCAATAGCTACATATAGAGAGTAATGTTTTGTGATTGTTGCAAGTGCCACACTCTCCCGCCCTTATCCTTCCCCTTCCCCTGCCGACTCATTTACAAATTTTGCCTTCATTAGCATTATAGCCATGTTCGGATGGAATGGGATATCGGTTCGTTGCATCCTCACCTGGTAGGTGTCAATCCCTATATGCCGAGCCTTTGACTTTGACTTGGTTTTGCCCTCCTCCTCCTCCTCCTCCTTGGAATCTCTTCCCTTACTCCGCTACCCGGTAACTGCCTGCTGTTTGTGTTTATTTTCTTTTGGTTTTCTTGGAATATCGATTCATTGGCAGCCGGCGACAGACATCCAGACACTGAGATAAGGTTCTCCCGATACGGTCTCTGTTGTATCGGGTTTTCCATTCTGATCAGTTCTATGGATCTACCTAAATACGCAACCACTTCCTTGAACTTGGTCGAACGGTTTAATGATATGGTTATATTTTATGACAGTTGCTGATTCCAGAAACTGTTGATAAAATTCCATTGCATTTTATAAAATTGTATTTTTTTAATTACAATTCCCATTTAGTTTTCTATTCACATTTCAGGTTTCAATTTTTATCATTCATTTCCATTCAATCGTTGTTCATCACTGCCATCCCCCCACCCCCGCATTTAGATGCGGTTTTCAATTATTATTCACGTGTGGCTTGTCTTGCCCATTTGTCTCTTTTCATTTACTTTGTTGTTGTAATGCACTTGTGATTGCTCAGTCTCATGCTATCTCCTTTACTCCCGTCGCACCTTCTTTTTACATGCATACACAGAGAGAAAAATATTATATAAGAGAAACATATAATTAGAATCAGTAATGAGTAATTCCTGGAATGCATTGTTGATCATTTTTAGATTAATTCTCAGTTATGGTGTCAATAAAGGTTATCTTAATTTTATTTTCTTGAAAATGTCAAAGTGCTCACACGCAGTCTAGAAAAACACAAGCTATATAACGGTAATCTAAGTTCATTTAAAAATCCCCATCACTAATCTGCGCCATTTGCTAATTAAGTCCAGGGCGAGCAAGATCAGATAGAAAGAGAGATGCAAAGAGATAACGGAAGAGAGTGTACACAGTTCTGAGAGGAAGATCTGGATTGGCACCTGCAATTTAACCTGTAACATACGAATTCCAATCAATTACACAATTATCAGTGAAAAAAATAAATTCAATTAAAATAATAACCAAAGGTATACCGCAAATAAATCAAAAGCAAAAACATTTGCTACATAATTGAGCAAGAGAGGGGGCAAAGAGAGAAACGATGTAATAAAGAGAGGAAGAGAGTGCGTTGTAAATTGTAAATGAAGCAAACACAGCAATGAGAGTAGGAAGAGGAAGAAGCTGAAACCAGCAGGCCCAGCATAAAAAAATTGTTTATGTGGGTTTGTGTGTGTTTGCGTGTAGGCAGCAGACAACATTGAAGAAGAAGAATCAGAAACCTCTGGGTTCGAACTCCGGGCCAAGAAGTTGCTTTACACTGAGCCACAAAATTATTCCTTATCTTTATTGTATACTTTGGTATTAATCATAATTGATAAGAAATTTTAGCAAGTAGTGTTAATCATAAGAAATTATATTTTAAGAAATAATTAGGTTTTTAAACAAGATTCTATTAAAATTTAATAATTTTAGGAAATGAATATTAAGTTGGTTTTAAAAAAAATGTATTAAAATATAATTTTGTTAAGTTTTGATAAGAAAAACTTGATAAATAAAATTTCGGAATTTCTTAAATCAAAAAAAATGACATCATCCCCTAAGAGACTAAAAAATCTTCCTCTTTAGACTTTAAAACTAACTCTATGGTGGCCAGTGTCTTGGGTGGGCACTCTCGCGACCTCGTCTTAAGTCTTCTGGGGCTGGGATCTCTTGGCCCGCATGGCTTGGTTGGCTCTGCAGGGGCAGCCTGCAGACTACTCCGCTCTCAGTTTTTCTTGAAGATTTCAGTTTCTGCTGAGGCGGCATTTACGGCCGGGTACGGAACGTGTAAGCCGTCTGATGATGGCCCGAGTGAGGTAAACAGCGCCAACAGACGAACACTGTCTCATTAATAAATACACACAGATATAAGATACATACATACATACACACATAGGCCGGCAGCGTCGCGACCCAAAGACAGACAACAAACAACCGAAGCAACAACAACAACAACAAACAGTAACAACCGCCTTCGCCTTCCGCCCCCGTGAAAGTGGGGGAAAGAGAGCCAACGGAAGATACCAAAGGGGGGGAGCACAAGGTGGCAGAGGGAGATGGGCAATGTCAATAAACATGCGTTGTTGCCGCATTTCATTGTTGGTATTTGTTGCTGTTGTTGTTGTTGCTGTTGCTGTGTTTCATATGTTCGACTTGGTCTTGTTTCATTTTGCGGTTTACTGACGGACAAACCTGTGTGTGTGTGTGTTCCCCATCTTGTTCCTTTTTCCTCCCACCACTCCCACTCATGTTAACCCTCTCTCCCCTGTATCTGTATCTCTGCATTCCCCCACACGCATCTTCATCTTCCGCTGAACGCTGTAATATGCGTGCCGTGCCGTGTTGTTTTATTGGATTTTACAATTTTGTTTTCATTTTTATTGGCCTTTTTGTGTGTCCCACTGTTGCTGATTTGGTTGCACTCTTTGTATATTTTGTATACCCTTGCTGTAACGGCATTATCCATTCAAAGGATAAATGACACATTTTAAGAAAGTCGTTATCCATTTAAAGGATAAATGACACATTTTAAGAAAGCGTACAGGGTTTTTTAAGTAATTAACATTTGTTTGTTAATTAGCTATTATTATTCTTTTTACTTTCATTCAGTTTCTTAAATATTGGAAGAATCAAATTTAAATTACCCTTCATAGGATAAACGCCACATT
Organism: Drosophila ananassae; assembly: GCF_017639315.1. Taxonomy (NCBI): domain Eukaryota; kingdom Metazoa; phylum Arthropoda; class Insecta; order Diptera; family Drosophilidae; genus Drosophila; species Drosophila ananassae. The sequence goes on along the minus strand of NC_057929.1, from coordinate 5,289,712 downwards.
TTAAGAAAGCATAGGGGCATCTCCACTGATAGCTCTTCTTCCTCCTAAGAAAATTAGCTTTTATTATCTTTTTATGTATTATTTTATTTATTAAAAAAAAAGAGTATTTGAAAAGAGACTTCCATAGTTTGCCCTTTGTGGGGTCATGTGGCGTACTTTTCGTTTTGATAATTCGCAGTTGATTTGTTTACCTCGTTCTTGTTTTTTTTTTTTTTTTTTATTTGAGGCCAACCGCCCCGCCCCGGCTTTTTCAGTTTTTAATTGCGAAAAATAACATGGAAGACGTGCCAATCCCGATTTCAGGCTACTCCCCCATTTTGCCCCTGTTCGCCACCCCCCGCCCCCCTTTTTTTTGCCTTTACATTTCATTGACGCAAATCGCGCGAAAAATATTCTGTTGATTTCTTTAGCTTCCTCTCTGGGATACATGTATTTTATTTTGTTTTATTTTTTCTCTCCACTTTGTTTTTGTATATGGCGCGTATTTCCTGTCTAGGTTTTTTTTCCATTTTTTTTTTTTTTTATTAATGCCGGTTCTGTTTTTTCTCTGGCTTTGACTTTTCACTGGGAGCTTTGGTTTTTTGTGTTTGTTTGCATATCATTAACACGGAAAATTCAAGCCAGCCAGGAAAGTGTTTGAAAAAGAGTTAACGGCTACCGCCCACGCAAAAAATTCAAACGACAACCGGAGGGCCAAGTTAGCTACCAGCTACCCGTCATCCAGCCCTTTCTCTCCTTTGTGTCTCTTTCTCGCCCTTTGTCGCCCGGTCGGCCGGTCGGCCGGTCGCCCAGTTCACCCACGCGCCTCGCATACTTTCATAATTTCTCTTCCCCATCCGCCGCCCGTTTGATGTTGTCGATGAGTTTTCAATAAACTTTAACGCATTCCTGTCGGCTGCTCATTTCCAGTTCTCCCCCTCAAAAGACCATTTCATCTCACCCCCTGCCACATGCTTGCCCCTCACCTTTGTGTGTTTGGCCTATGCTCTTTGGAAAAAGGGGTGATCACAGCGAAACTAACTAGAAATAGAGTCATTTGGGCATATCACGGGCGTTCCGGAAGGTAACTTTCCTTTTTAAGGGGTTACATGGGTTTTAAAGAGCACCCTCCAGGAAATTTCATAAAAAATATAAAAAAATATTTCGATTGGATTTTGATTTAGATCGATGGAGAATCGATCTAATTTTCGTTTAAGGTATTCCGCTCAAGAATCGGATGATTATTTACCAAGATATGGCCTTCGCTGTAGACGATATAGTCCATCCGAGGCATTTTCAAGATTTTGAAGGGGACCCTCCAGGAAATTTCATAAAAAATCTAAAAAATATTTCAATCTTAGATTTTGATGCAGATCGATGGAGAATCGATATACTTTTCTTTTCAGGCAATCCGCTCAAGAATTTGATGATTTTTGACCAAGATATGGCCTTCGCTAGGAGCCATATACGCCCTTCCATGCATTTTCAAAATTTTTCCCACTTAAATATCGGGTGACTGAGCCGACTCAGAAAATGATTAAAAATTGGAATATTTAGCCCATGAAACCAGTGTAACCCCTTATTTACATTTTTAAAGTATCAGAAGGACGGATATCGCTCTCCTCTCCGCTCCGGCTGTTTGTGGAACAGTTTTACAGAGCTATTGTGTGTTGTGGAACGCCCACGCGATGGCCACAAAACCAACGCAAATTCTTGCACACACATACCGCAGCACCGTAAACGAGTGAAAGGGCGGTGTGGCAAGGGGGCGGGGCAGAAAGAGGTCGAAACAAACACAAACGCAGATTTGTTTATACACTTTGGCTTTGGCTCTGGCCAGAGAAATGGAAACATTTCACAAAATTTATTCATATTTTTCCATTCGGACATTCGGACTTTATACGCAATTTGGCAATTAAGCATTAGTTTCAACAGTAAAATTCTTTATTATGGGTGTATTTATGGAAAAATATTCGGTAATTGTAATTAGGGATTTTCAAATATTTCAGGTATTTTTGGAACAAATTTCTATTAACTCGGGATATTAACTAACAATTTGATGGTCTTAGTCCTCGCCACTCGCCACAGTGGGCGTTGCATTATTTTTGTTGGTATACAGAGCTTTAATTCTTGGCTCATTTAAACGTGTTGATAAGAAATTATTCCCTTGATTATTGTTATATATTGAGTATCATCATTTGACGCCACAAATAAGCTGGCGAGAACAAAGACCGAATCGCAATTCGATGAGGGTGTCTCCTCCGATAATCGCTGAACTCGGGTCACTTGGGTCAGTCCACTCGCCTAGTGATTAGCGAAAAAGTGAATTCCACTTTATGGCAAAACAAAATTTAAAAAAAGTATAATGCTAAATGGGGATTTAAATGAGATCATTGCTATTCGTTCCAACACTTAATTATATTGTGAACTTGGTCCCTGGTCCCGTCGATTTCAAATCGGAGCCAGAAGCAACAAAGAAAGCTGACGATTCTGCAATAATCCAGTACATTTTTCCGCTGAATTGGGGTTTTCCATGAGAGTTTTGCTCATTTTGCAATAAAGTTACAGTTCTGTTATCAGTTAAAGCAGATAGTTCGCTGAAAAGATCCCCTTCAGAATCAATTTTGGGGATTTCCAGGAAAATTTCAAGCCCTTCAATGTGCTGGCATTGTTTGGCCTGATGATGTCCCTGTCCCTGCTCTCGACAGGACCTTACTGGACACACATGGAAGCGTTAGAGGGCTGCCAAATACGCATTACACCCCACAAAAAGCAATTGCCGCTTGTAAGTGAGGAAGTTGCAGCTAAAGTTGTGGCAACAGATTGCAGGCCAGGCGTATACCGAAAAGTTTCCTACTCCATCCGGCCATCTCTCCGGCCATGACCTCCTCTTTCAACCTGACAGCTGCTGTTGCTCAGTTGGCCTGGTCTTTGATTTTTGGCTTTTGCAGTTTATTGACACAACTCGAGTTTCAAGTGTCCAGAAAGTGGACGGGGGCGGATCGGAGCAGCTGCTGATAGCTCGCAAATGTTTCGCATATCAGGTCATTGAAACAGAAACCAAACAAAAAAAATCTAAAAAGATTGTCTCAGTCAAGTGGCAGGCACTTGCTTTCAGATGCACTGCCATCTGAAAGTAATTAGATTACTAATATTAATTCAGTTATTGAATTGCAATAATTATGTGAGAAAATGATTTAATTTTTATTGTATTCTGGCTTCTGAATATTCATCTAGTTGAATTTATATTTTGATTTAAATTATAGCTCAACTAGCTAATCATATTCTATTTTTCAATTGTAAATAATTTGCATTGTATGATTTAATAATAAATTATTGCATAAATTATACATTCCACTGTTTGTTTGCTCAGCTCCATCACCATAAATGAAGTAAAATTTTCAAAATATTTCCCATTATGTCACGGATTGTCTCTGGGCATTAAAATTTCTAGCAAATCCGTTGAAAAACTATATGCATTATTCATGACTTTGACTTTTGGCAGCTAGCTAGTTGGATAGTTGGTTAGTTGGCGTGATTTTTGTTATTATTTTGTTTAAATATTGATGGTATTGGTCTTTCCAGTGCCCTCGACATTGACGCTTTAATTGTTATCAGCAGACGGGTGTTGCTGCATTAAATTATGCTTATTTGTCATATTTAATTTAAAGTTTAATCGCATTTCTACTACTATACCCCCAGTATCTTGTCTCTCTCCCCCTTTTTTGTGGATTGTGTCACGTAGTTCATGGATGTTTGGTTGGGTTTGGGTCTCGTATTTCCGATTGCTGACTCAGACGACGAGTTGGCGGATAACCGATCTCCGGCCTCATTGCATATATGCGGTTTCTCAGCGATAGATCAGCAATATATCCATATATTTTATATGAATCAGCTTTTTAAATCTCAGCCAATCGATAGCTGTTTAGTGATACTTGTTTCTTGGAATTTTCTTGGTGGGAATTTGATAATTGTTTTAGGAAACTTTTCATAAATTCTATATGCTTTTATAAGAAATATTAAAGTGAATTTACATTTTCATTTACGCCCGAAATGAGAGCAAGATTCTGTCGTTTTTGGTGGCTGTTGGTGGGTAGCTTTGCTTGGAATTTCTCGCTGGCTGCCTGGACAAGAGGGAGTTACTGGGTGGTTGGGTGGCTGGAGTCCCTGGCGTTTGGTACTTTGCTTTGGCTTTGGCTTTTGCCACAGGATGAGCTGCGTGGATCGCGCTGCTGGGCGCCCTTTTTCTTCCTTTTATATTTTTTTGTTGCTTAGCCAGAGGGGCTAGGGCTCCTCTCCTGCTACCAGCTCCTTTTCCTGCCTGCTGTTTCATATGCAAATACTCGTAATATTTTTCAAATGTTGTTTGCTTTTGCCCTGGCTCACACAATTTTTTTTTTTTTTTTCCCAGCTTTTTTCTGCGTTACTGGGGCCTGCCTTTTCACATTTTTCAATTTTCCACGTTCGCTTTGTTGTCGCTGCTGATAGTCGGTGTGTGTTGTGTGTATATATATATCCCTATATAGCCTGTATTTGCAGTGTTGCTTACATTTTCATTACATTTCTCCATCGTGTTCCCCACCGAACTATACCAACAATTCTCACTTGACTCACAGCTGCTGTGTGGCAGGCCAAAAGGAAGTTGTCCAATGTTGGCCGAAGAGAGGAGCAAAATGTTTGCATTTCAAATTACCCATGGGCCAATGACTGTTGACTGATTTTTTTTGTGTTTTGTGTTTTCTGCCTTTGTTGCTACTTGGCTTCCGTTGGGGCAGCAGCAGCAGCAGCAGTAAAAAAAAGGAGAAAAAATATATATAAAACAGCAACTGAAGCGACACACTTGGAGTTAAATTGATTTGAGATTTCTCAAAATTAATCAACTAACCCCCCAGTCTCAGCTCCAGAACTCGCACACATGTTGCATGCCACGAACCTCGATTTATTCTAATGATTTTGGTGGGAAAGAAGGGGTATAGGCTACCTCGATACCCTTTTTAGGGAATACAACACTCTTTTTTAATACAACTTCCTAAAGAGTTATACTTAAAGACTTTAATTTTTGTAAAAATCCTCTAAGCCTAGTCTTATTATTGTCCAAAAGGGTATTATCTTTAGACTTTCTTAATACCATTTTATGTGTAATATGATCTTTAATGTAAATTCGATTTAAAAACTTGTGGCTCAAGGCTCTAATTGTTCTCTAATAAATCCCTTAAATCCCTTTGTCTTATAATGGTAATGGACTATTTGAGACTATTTTTAATACAATTTTAATGCAAATTCCTTTTAAAATCATACCTTAAGGTTGTAAATCCCTTAACCCAGTCCTAAGAAAAGGTGGAAAATTCGTTTAGACTCTCTCTCTGAATTACCTTTCTTAGGTCATTAATAATTCTTATACAATTTAATAACTATTTTTAATAGATCCTTAATGTAACTATCCTTTAAAATTCCACCTCAAGCCTATAAATCCCTTAACCTAGTCTCATAATTATAACAATTCCAAGGGTATTATAATTTCTTATCCATTTCTCATATGCTCTGGTCAAGTCTGCTGTAATTTATGCAAATTTTTCATCAGCCTGCCCAATGGCACTGGCTACTGCCCACTCCCTCCCCTGTAGTTTTTCTTTATCTGGCTATCTGGGTTTACGGAAGTCCCCAGAACCGCAAAGTATGCAAACATAAACCAAAAGTATATATAGTATAGTATACAGGATGTAATAGAGAGGGGGGGAGACAGATGGACTCGCATTTGTTATGCACTTTGGATGGAAGGAAGAGCTCTTCTCTCCATGCTGTTTTTGTTTTTTTCCGCCTGCATAAATTTAAATTCGTAATTAGTTGTGGGAGTAAATGGGATTTAGGGTTCTTTTCGTCTTGTTTTTTTTTCTCTTTTTTTTACTTTTCACTGAGAAGCCTAAGCATGTAATAAATCTGCATTTTGTATACTGTATGTATAGTCGTCCCTCAACCGATCCAAATCGTCTGGAATGAGCTACACAAACAAATAACATTCAAGAAGATTTGGATATCGGAGGGGTACCTGCCTCGCAGACCGCCTCCTGCCTTCGGTAATCAATCAATCTGCCCAAGTGGCCCAAATGCTCGAATTTAGTGGCTGAAATAACAATTGAAAGGCTGATTGGAAATTGGGATTTGCTTTTATATTCACTTTGTCGACAGCCTACAGAGGTTTGGGGAATTGGATATATTAAATTAAAAGAAAAGTTTTGCTTTGAATTTTAGGCTCATCAGTTTCTTTAGGGGCTTTGGTTTTTGGGTTTTGTGGATAAAAGTAATATGATTTAATTGGAAACATATATATTCCATTTCCTTATTGATTTCTTATCAAAAAAATCACATTAAAATAATATTTTTTTATTACTTTAGCTCCTTGGAGGACCATACCCCTCGTGGCCAATCCGATTTTCGATTATTGGCATTAGACCCATTAAGAGAATTACATTTTTCTAGACTAAGTAAATGGCGAATTTCGATAAGCTCCCCCCCCTATTTGGGTGTGTGTGGCATTCCGCTGGCTTCTCTGAGGTTCGATTTCGTATGGCACTTGGAACTCGAGGAGTCGAGGGCTTTGGAGAAGGGTTTAATGACCAGAGAGACCGCGTTTCATGTTCTCAAAGTCCCCCTGTCCATTTTTTCGCCATGTCCCTGTGTGTTTGTGCATTTTTAATCATGTGCTTGCCTACTTAGGTTTATTTGCCAACGACGACGACGACAACATTGTTGTATAGCCCAGTCTTCAGTCTTCAGTCTCTGTTCCATTCTCAATTGGGGAATGGAGCCATGTGCCACGTACTTTTGCCCGCTATTTCCTTATGTGCACGAACATTCGTCTGCTTATCCCTGGGCCCTAAGTCGGTTTATTTCATGCCGGCGTCAATTGGCATGCAGAGTATGTGCTCTATAGCTCACAGGAAGTACAGTGGAAGCACCTTAGAATGGTGCACAAATGGTCTATTTTGGCATTTCAATGTCAATTGCTTTGATAGTCCATAAATCGATTTGTATTGGAGGGGGGGGGGCTTCTCCTTCAATTAAATGCAATTCATAGGGGAGGGCCGATGAATGAATGTGAGAGGGGATAGTTGAATAACAGACAGTGGGGCTGGATATATTCTTTATAAAGGGGGTTCTCTTAAAAAGGTATTTACGTAGAAAAGATTTTTGATTCTTACTTCTAATGAAAATAAAAGAAACAAGTATTTTTTTTATCTAGTGTATCCCCTTTACCAGATATCCCTCCCATATCCCATATCCCATATCCATATAGAATGTTTGCATGTCCTGATGGTCGCCCTCATTCACCCTCTACTGCTGCCGCTACTGCTGCTGCTTCTGTGTGTTTTTTGTTTGTCCATTTCAATGAATGTATTTCACTTTTAGCACGTTTTGTGCCATTTTTCTCGTTTGGCCGAGTTACATATTTACTTTGAGTTTGTCCATAGCGGGAATTCCAATTTTCTAAAATGTCACTGCATAGTTTCAGGCGTGGGTTGTTGGTTCATGTCTCCTATGTCTATGTATGTATGTGTGTGTGTGTGTTTAATGGGGGTGTGAGTGTGTGTGGGTACATGTGTCACATATCCTTGTGCTGAAATGGCAAACATTCATCTATTCGAATACAGCCCCCGTGTCTGTTTAATAAACTGATCGAAAAGTTTAATAATCCGTCCTTTGGAAAGTTTCCTCCTTCTTTTGTGCCACGCACCCATTGTGCCTCTTTTGTCTTTTCCCCTTTTTTCTCCACTTTGACCTCAAAGTAAGTTGCAAGTCCGCCGCTAGTCGCCGGTTCTTTGAGCGAATAGGACTTCAAAGGGCCATCGCGTGGCTTTGAGGTGCAGTTTCGTGTAAGGTGGAAGAGCATTAAGCTGGTGAGCCCCCTCAGATGGATCGAGTTATGGAAAGGGAATGGGAATGGGATGGATGTGCCCACATTGGACATGCCAGAAGTCAGAGCTGGAATGGAAATCTAAAGGGGCGACCCGGAGAAATGCCAGACAGGATAGTTAATTCCGTTTCTTATCAGCCGAGTGCCTTGTTGGGCAAACTTTGCATTGGGGCGAGTGTCGCTGCCAGAAGTTGGGAGAAGAGATGAAATCACCAGAGGATCAAGGATGTGGGTAGTGCCACCTTGAATACCCTACAAAGGATATTAAGGGCTTTAACTTAATCCATAACTTGTATTAATATTATAATGAATCTGCCTTCATGCTTCACACTTTTTATTCAAATATTATTTGGTGGGAAAATACTCCTACCGAGTTGATTGCTGGAATAACCCCAACTCCTTGGCCAGGGCAGCAGGATGATTGCCATGCCATGTCCCACAAAAGGCTTTCCTCGCCCATTTGCCTTCCGTTCGTCGCTTTCGCCTTCAACGCCTCCTGTTTGAATGCTGGGGATGAGGGCGTTTGTGACGGCCATGTCTGTTCCCTGCCTGATCTGGCCTGGTCTGGTGTTTTCTGGTTCTGCTGAGGCACTGCCGCTGCCGCTGACATCATTGTCTCGGTATGCGAGTGGCGCTGCTCGGCTCATTTGGAGCGTTGCTTTAGTCTTCTCGCCTACTGCTGCTACTGCTGTTGAATGCAACCCAGAGCTGCAGCTTACAATCCGGATCTCCAACCCCCAGGTACCACAACCTCCCAGAGTCCAGATCAGAGAAAAAAATAAAGGATATTGTGGGTTTAATGATTTTTGGAAAACGCAATTCAAAGGGAGTTGTTTTAATTGGCGGCTTAGAGGGACCAGGTTTTTCAAAATCCGGGAGTTAGAAGAACTTATAAAAAAGGACATAAAAAGTAGATGGAAAATAACCTTGATTCTGGGTTCCATAGAACTCTATAGAAAATCCTAAAATAGTTCCTAAAAATTCTGTTTTAATGGGGTGTTTAAAACAGTGTGACTCTGTTCTGTAAAAAAGAACCTTCAGAATAAAAACTCTTAAATTAAACTGAACCATATTTCCTAGATTTTCCCTCAGCGTAGTGGCCTGGCATGTGCTTTCCCTCGAATCGTTCCCATTTCTGCACTTTTTCTCCTGCATCTTTTTCCAGCATTTTTCCTTTTTTTTTCTTCGCTGGGCATATATTTTTTTTGTTGCGACAGCTTTTGTGCTTGCGTTTAATTGAAGATTTTTTGACAGCAAACGTCGTTGGCATAGAAAGTCATGGGTACGAGTACGAGAAAGAGTTGAAAGGGACGACGGGCCACGGCAGCCACAGAGGAAGATGTAGAACGAAGAGTTCGTAGAACTTTTGCACACAAATGGCAGCGATAACAGGACTGAGCCTGAGAGTCCTGGCAGTCCTGACTGTCGTCCTGGCAGCCCTGGAAACCCTGCTGCATCAGAAATCAGGAATCTGCCTTATGACGACCCATTTCACTATCGACAGCCGAGGCTTTGTTTCAACTTTATTACGTTGGTCTTTTTTGTTGATGTTGCTGCCAGGTTCGAACTCCTGTTCAGTGTGTCTCCTGAAAACTTTAAAAGGTTAGCGAATTTCATACAATGTTTGCTAGTGATTCGTTTAAAAGTTTCAGCAAAAATTGAAAAACTTTTGACTATAAAATATTCATAATGGGTGAAATTTTTGATTAAAACTCGTATGTGTTCCAGAGGTAGTTACCTCAGAGGAACATCCATGGAAAGTCAAATTACTTGTTAATAGTGTCCTCCCCTCCAGGTCTCTGGTACACACGTTTAGCGATTCCATTTGTCTTTTTTTTCTGTTGCTGCTTTTGTGGATTCCGATTGCACATTTCGATTTCCAGGGGGATGCCCCCATTACCCCTCGTAAAGGACCCAAAAGGACGGAGGTAGAATGACAAGGATCCATTTACAATTCGGCACGTGCATGTGGGAGCTCTAGCGAGTGAGATATCAGGTGCAAATGGGGTACAGTTTTTTAAATAAATTTTCATATTTTGCAAATCACAAAATTCGATAGGACCGGGCCACCAATTCATGAATATTTCAGAAGCAAATTGCTTTTGTTTGCGTTTGCATTTTGCATTTTTTAACGAACTTAACAAACAGTTCAAGTTTAAATGCAAATGCGAAGAATAAAACGTAGTTTGGCTAAAATTTTTGTTGAAATATTAAACGGCTTATGCATTCGTTTTTAATTACTGCAAGGGGGTTGATGACTATCAGTATACAGTGGATAATGGATAAGGTGTGACCTCGTGGAGGGAAATGTGAGCTTTGCATGTCGAATCGAGGCTTTTCCGAATGGGTTTTTCCACCGAACTGTATCGATTGTTGTCAACCAGCAGCTGCCTCGTATTTAACTTGTGTTATTTTTCCAATGATTCAATTACGGTTTCTTGTGCCACGTTGGAAAAACAGTGCGGAAAATCCCACAAAAAATAAAACAACCAGTACTAGGTGAAAAAAAGGGAAAATCAATGTTTCGCGGTAGTTTATGGGAGTTGAATTGGTATCCAGCAGTACACCCCATCAATGCCATATTAAATTGCGGAATAATAAAACAAAATACTCATGCCAGAATTGACCTAGTTGGCGGCTCCTGTTTGAATTCGTTTTTGATTAGTTTGGAATTTGGTTCTCCCTCAGCCAGGCAGCTCCTCCATCCATCCATTTGTGTAAATTATAATCACGACGGGTTTTAACTTTTAAAAAAATATATATTTAAACTTTATTAGGTTTCATTCCGATCTTAAGTCTAACAAGGCATTATATCTTAACCTAAGCTAGATTCCGACTGACCAGGCTTGAGCTGATTCTTTTCCTTCTTGGTTCGGGATCTTCCCGAAGTATATTACGAATTGAATTCCGAAGAGAATTTCCCGAATGGGATTGCTGTGATCAGCATGGAAAATTTGGGTATCAATACGGATGCTTAAAAAGGGGAGCCGCAGTGGCGTGATTCTAGCGGATGTTTAGTCTAATGTTGTTTTTGCCGTGGCCGGCTCAATAGGGGGAATTTGTTTATTTCATTTCTCAAGCTTGGTCTTCCGTTAGGGTGCTAGATGCGAGTGTGGGAATGTTTATATTATAAAGACTCAAAAGAGCTTGGTGGCAAGTGCCCAAATAATTGTTTATAATATTCATATAAAATATGGCTTAAACTTCTAGTTAATTCTCCCCCTCCTAAGATGAATCGTCCCGATTCATTACAATTGTGCGGTGAGGGAGGTGATTTTATTATTAAGTTCGGCAAATGTTATTTCAATATTTCTTTCAGATTCAACTTCTGCAATGGATTCTGCAGTGGTTTCGTTTTTTGGAATTTCTATTTCTTGTTCAATATTGGTTCGTTTTAATTGAATTTGTTTTAGCATTTTGAATATTATTTTACGTGATTTATATATGGCACAAAGGATAAGTATTACAATTAATAATATGAGTTCAAGGGATATTTTTGTATTTCCTATTTTTACAAACGGGTTTATAATGCTTATGTTGTCTAAACTTAGTTCGGAATCGTTGGAAAATATGTAATCTGTTATTATATAATTATTGTATTTATACTGTGATATATAATCCAACATTTTCTGTTTTTCGTTGATGTATTTTATATTATTGATAATTATGCTTTCATTAAATAAAATCAAAAATGCGCCATTTAGTTTTGTTTCGTTTACAATATTTTCTCCAGTGAGGAGAATAGCGCCTTCATCTAAATTTTCAAATTGTTTATTTTTTTCTCGTATTTTTGAACAGTTTGCCTTTTTTCCATTTAAGAGATTTATAAAACACGAGCTCTCGTTTGAGAGTTTACAATAGTTATTGAATATTTCTTTTTTAAAGTTTGTTATTTTATAGAATTTTCCATTACAGTATGCTGTCTTATCGTCTATTATTAATTTTCCATTATTTTGGGCAATTGCCCTTGATGTGTACAAGCTACAGATATTGTTTATAATTGGGTATTTTATGTATATTATAAGTAGGTCTTGGTTTTTTATTATTTTAAAAGTGGAGATGTCTAACAGATCTGATAGTACAACTGGTTTATTTTCGTGTCTAAATATTTCTTTAATATCTTGTTCGTTTAGTATTTTCGTATTAAAAATGTCTATTTTTGCTAAGGTGATTGTATCGATTAAATTTTGGATATCAAGTGTAATTAATTGTAGTCGGTGTTGTCTTACTTTTGTTTCTTTGTTAACAACGATTGTGTTAAGAATTTTGGTCATAAGTTGGACTTCTTGAAATATACGTGAATTTATTGTGAATTGTTTGTTATTGTTTTCTGTCAGTTCGTTAATTTTGTTTTCTATTCTTATTAAGTCGTCATGGTCTGGTGTACCTGCTAGCCATTTCCATGCTGTGCCCAATTCGTTAATGCCCCTTTTATTTCTTGATGGTATTAATTGGGACATAAGAATTTTAATAATGTTTAGATTTTGGGAAATGTCCCAGTCTGAATCTGAGTTGCTGTTGTTAGTATTTTTATCTTCTATTCTAATTATTTCTTTGTAAAAACTTAGGTTTGTGATATGAAAGAGGTCCTCGAATGAGTCATACGTCAATACATCGTTTTCATTCTTCAGTAGTAGGTATTCGTTGTTAGTGTAGTCGATTATTTCGGAGTGGCAAGTGATTATCAAAATGGTGATGATAAATGGTATTTCCATTTTCTGTAAAATATGGCTTATTTAATGTTGTCTTTATGAATAACTCGTTTCCTATTATTAATGATTACTTTATTGGGTAAATTTTCCTGAACGACTTGTTTTTTAAATCTGGGACCTAATTTGTTTCTTTCTCCGTGTATTTTCTCGTATACTACTTCTCCTACATGATAATTTTTATCTAATTTATTTTTATTATGATAATCTAACATTTTAGTTTGTGCTGTTTGTAGTTTTAATGGTAAGTCACTGTGATCTATTTTGTTGAATAAAATGTCGTATGGTTTTTGATTTGTTACTGAATGAATTGTCATATTGTAGCTTTTTGCTGCTCTTATAATAACTTCGGAATATTCTAGGAGACGGTACTCATCTTTAATACAACGAGCTATCTCAGTTAGGGTTGAATGGGCTCTTTCAACTTGTCCATTCGAAAGGCTATGTCTGGGGTCTGCGTAATGGATTGAAATACCAGAACGCTGTAGGAAGGATTTAAATTGTGCTGATGTAAAGCTAGGTTCGTTATCTGTCATAATCGTTTTAACTTGGGGAAATGTTTGAAGTATTTCATAGACTTTTATATCGATATTTTTTTTGTTAGTAATTTCTTTTACAACGAGGTATTTGGAATAGGCATCAATGCAAGTTAAGAAGGTTAGATTTTGCGCGTAAAAAATGTCAATATGTAAGTGTTGGCCTTCTATTTTTGGAATGGGGGCTTCTCCAATAGGTATTTGAGTCGGGTTTCTATTATATTTGTTCGTATTACAAATTTCACAATTTGTTATATATTCTTTTAATTTTTTGTACAGATTCGGCCAATAGTATAATCTGGTTATTTGTTTATAATTTTCATCTAATCCTCGGTGCGCTCTACAGTGTGTTTCCTCTATAATTATTGCTTTATCGTCATTATTTGTTATGTCTACAACAAAACTTTTTGTATATACGAATTTATTAATGAAGTTATTTTTTAATTGAACTTGAATTTCATACAACACTTCAGGAGTACAATGAATCCCTGTATTAATATTGGGTTGTAGATATTCTTTAAGGACTGTAACTAAGTTTTCTGGTTGATCATATTCAATAATATGACGTTTATTTTCAAATACATTTATCTGTTCATGAATTGTGAATTTTCCCTTTGCTATTAAAAGTTGTTGTTTAAATTGATTAAGTGGTTTTTTTGTTTCGCCTATAATGTTACTAAAGCTACTTTCGGCTGAGTGTTGGGTTCCGTAATCCGTGGATTCTACGTCTTCATCTTCTGTAATATTATTTATTTCAATTCGGGACAGTGCGTCTGCTACTACATTGGTAGTACCCGGTTTATACAAAATTTTTGGCCTGAAGCTTTCTATGTAATTGAACCATCGTTTTAATTCCACATTTGGGTTTTTATCCGAAATTGCGTATGAGAGTGATTGATGGTCTGTATGTATTTCAATTCCTGATACTCCGTACAAATAGTTTCTTAGGTTTTTTAATGCCCATACTATTGCTAAAAGTTCTTTTTTGTTAGTCGCGTAATTTCTTTCAGTTTTGTTAAGGGTTTTTGATATAAAAGTGATTGGGTATCCGTCCTGAGAAAGTACTGCTCCTATGGCTACGTCGGATGCGTCAGTTGTTAATGTAAATTGTTTTGAATAGTCTGGTTGGACCAGTTCTATTTGGCAAATTAGGTGTTCTTTGAGTTCATTAAATGCCTGTATTGCAGTCTCGTCAAGAGTAATTAAAACATTTTTTGACATCCTCTTGGATATTTTTCCATTGGAACCTTCTAATAATCTAGTCAGGGGTTTGGCAATGGTTGCATAGTTTTTTACAAATTTTCTATAATACCCAGTGAGACCCAGGAAGCTACGCAGCTCTCTGATATTTTTGGGAATTGGGTAATTCGATATGGTGTCTATTTTTTGAGGATCGGTTTTAATAACGTTTTGCGCTACTACATATCCTAAAAATGAAGTTTCTAATTTAAAAAATTGAGATTTTTCTAATGATATTTTCATATTGGCTTTATGTAAAATATTAATGATTGAATTTAGGTCTTTGAAATGTTGTTCGAGGGAGTGAGAGAAAACAATTATGTCATCCATGTAGACATGGCAGAATTTACCAACATGTTCTCGAAGTATATCATCCATTGCCCTCTGGAAGATTCGAGGTGCGTTTGTTAACCCGAATGGCATTCTAATGAATTCGTACTTTCCGTTGTTAATTGAAAATGAAGTTTTTTCTACGTCTGATTCTTTCATCAAAATTTGGTGGAAACCTGATTCTAAGTCTATAGTACTAAAGTATTTAGCTTTTCCTAGATTTGATAAAATGACTGTCGGATCTTGCATGGGGTATCTATCTGGAATCGTGCTAAGGTTTAGTTTCCTGAAATCGATGCATAATCTATGTTTAGGGGTGCCATCTTCATTAGTACCTTTTTTTGATACTACAATTACGGGTGAGTTATAAGGACTTTTGCTGGGTCTAATGATTTCATCATTAATCATTCGTTGTATTTCTTGATTAACAAATTCGTTTACTGCTTGTGAGTATGGGTATTGCCTTGAGTAAATCGGTTTATCGTTTATTGTGTCTATTTCACAGCGAACGTCCGTCCGGAATGGTAAATTTGTATTTATTTCTGAATGTACTTTTTTTATTGTGCTTATTATTAGTTCAATGTAGTTTTCTGTATCGGTTTCGTCTATATTGTTTTTTACATTGTTTATGCCAAAAATATTTTCGGCCGTGTTATCTATATTCTTTATATCGTTTGAATCGGATTTTACATCGGCATCGTGTTCAGTGTCTGAGTACCCTGAACCACTTGAGGGGTAGTTGTCGGAAATCTGACTTTTGGTGCATTTGGAACCTGAGTATTCCAAATTTCTTGTGTCGGAATGAACATCGACGGCGTGTTTGGGTTTTATATAACCCAAACTATTAGATTTGAAATTGTCAGAAGTATCGCTGATGGTGCTCTTAGAACTTAAGTGTTTCGAATTGTGTGTGTCGGATTGAACATCGACGGCGTGTTCGGGTTGTATGTACCCCAAACTGTTGCATTTATAATTTTCGGAAATATCGCTGACAGAGTTTTTGGACCCTGAGTACTCTAAAGTGTATATGTCGGAATGAGCGTCGACGGCGTGTTTGGGGCTTATATATCCCAAACTTTTTATGCTAAGTGAATTCTTGCTTGACAAATTTTCGTAGTTAAAATATTTGTCTAATATATATTTTTTTAGTGGAAGTATGGTTGTTTCTTTGTTTAGTTCTAATAAATTTATTTTTTCATCATAGTGCAATTTTTCGATTTTTCCCTTACATTTTAGTGTGTCATTGTTCGTGTCAATGACTGCTCCTATCTTTTTTAGTAAATTGTATCCTATTAATAAGTCTGCCTTTAGGCCCTCTATTTCGTAAAAAATTTGTTTTGTTTGAAAAATTGTTATGTAGTGGCATTTTTTTATTGTTGAGTATCCATTAACCGTGGATACTCTTTTGTAAATGGGCAATTCTATCCCGTTTTGGTAGGTACCTTTTTTTATGTAACAGGCTGTGGCTCCTGTATCTATCATAACATTAAGTTTTTTATTAATTTTTTTGTCAAATCGTAATATGTGTGGCAGACCTATTCTTCTCCTAAAAAATGTTCCTCTTTGATATTATTTATGCGCATTTGTTTGTTTCTAGGTTGAGCAGATGACTCAATTTGTGCGCGTTTAACTGCCTGTTCTGGTTGTTGGAATGAATTATATTGGAGGCTATTTGTAGTTTGGTATTGTTCACCATTTGGGAATACTTGGTTACTATTTTTATTTTGGATTTGGATGCTGGAGTCCACTTCCATAGGTTCGCTTCTGTTTTGGTATGTATTATTCCTTTGAGTCCAAGTATTATAACTTGGATAGGGATTATACCGAGTGTTATTGTGTTGATAGCTATTATGGTTTTGGTAGCTATTACTATTTTGGGGGTTATTTTTATTTTGGGAATTATTATTATTCTGAGGAGAACTTCTATTGTTATGCTGATAATTGGGATTTTGTCCGTTATAATTTTTGTAATTGTCGTTGGTTCTGTTCAGGCGCAATTGATTGCCCTGATTCTGACCATCAGATCTATAATATGGTTCGTTTTGGTTTCGTTGGTTATCGTTATAACGGCGCTGAGGTGCGCTAAAACGATAAGCGAACTGTGCCCTCATATGATTGCTCTCCATTTCTTGAACTCTAGCTAGAGCGTTTGGTAAGTCTGGAGGATTTAGGGAAAATAACATGCCAGAAATTGGGCCGTTTAGGCCAGTTATGAATACCCTCAAGGCATTTTGTCTATGTCTGAGGTTTGCTTCTGTAGTTATTGGATTTTCTTTTCCGTACGTCATTATGGTTTTATTTATTAAGAGGGTTAACTTTTTGTTAACCAAATTATAAAAGTCCATAACAGAAAATCTGTTTTGTGTCAGCACGCTTAATTCTTGTTCGATTATGTGGATTGGCCTCTTGTCGCTAAAGACAAAATCGAGTCTGGCCAAAATAGCGTCAAAGTTCAATACGGTTCCATGGTTTGTTAAAGCGTCATTGGCTTTGCCTACAATCTTGTTTCTTAAAATGGTTAGGGCTACAAAGTACCGACGACTTTTGCGGACATAGAGTCCCATTGCTGTTTCAGCGGCTTCTCGCCAAGCTACGTAATTGTCTAAATTTCCAGAAAATTGGGGAACGGATTTGACTATTTCTAGTGTTTCGTCGCATGGAATGGTATCGTCAATCTGTTCGATTTGGAATTCGGTCACTAAATTGGATTTGGAATCCAAGAGAGAACGTAACGTTTTTATTTCCTCATGTAGTGGTGTTAGGTTGTTAGCTATCAATCGGACAATTAGGTCTGATGTTAGTGTTTGTTCAGGTGTTTGTCGGCTTAAATTAGCGCTATGGCTAGTAGATGGACCGTTTGAGTCTGTCATTTTAAAGTTTCTTAAAGCGTTTATTAATTCTTCCAGTATTAATCACTATTTAGCAAAACAGCAGGCAATTTTTTTCTTGAATTTAATTTAGTATATAATTGGTATATTATATGAAATATATATAGACATATTTTGAGACGGGGATTTATAAAAACACAATAGAGGAGGAAAAAAAAAAAGGTTACATATAAATTCAATATAGTGTCGGTGTGTAAAATAGGATTTACATTGATGTGTTTTTTATTTTTAATTATTTATTTTTTTTATAAAACTAAACAATAATCTATCTCACGTTTGTGATTTTTTTTTGGTGTTCCTCTGATGAAATTGCTTTTTTTTTTTTTTTCTTCCTTCCCAGTCCTTTTTCCGTTGAGTGGGGGGTCTTCTGCCGTTTTTTTTTTTTTTTTTTTTTTTTTTTTTTTTTTTAAATATAGGTTTTTGGTTTTTAATTTATTTTATTTAATTTTTTTTTCACTTTTTTCGAGTTTGTTTAAGTTTTTACTTTTTATTTTTAATCTTTTTCTTTTTTATCTTCTTGTTTGTCGGGGTTGTTTGTTGTGTTTGTGTGTTTTTTTTTTTTTTTTTTTTTTTTTGTAATTTTATTTTAGTTAATTTTTTCACTTTGTTCGTTTGATTCTTTACTTTTTTGGTGGTTCAAAATTTATTCATTTGTATATTTTGTTTTTGTTCTCTTTTGTGTCACTTTTTTCTTGAAAAAATTCCACTTAGGGCGTTGAGGGTTAATTTTTTTCACTTTTTTGAGTTCGTTTGATTTTTCACTTTTTGGTGGTTCAAAATTTATTTAGTTTGTATATTTTGTTTTTGTTCTCCTTTTGTGTCACTTTTTTCTTGAAAAATTCCACTTTGGGTGTTGAGGTTATTCTAGTTATTACCGGTACGTGATATAAGTTTTTTTACATAGAAACCTTTATTTTTCAGGTCTATGATTTTTATTTGAGGCACTCGCGAATATCTTTTTTTAATCGATATTTTTAATTAACGCGTGCCCCACGTTGGGCGCCAATTATAATCACGACGGGTTTTAACTTTTAAAAAAATATATATTTAAACTTTATTAGGTTTCATTCCGATCTTAAGTCTAACAAGGCATTATATCTTAACCTAAGCTAGATTCCGACTGACCAGGCTTGAGCTGATTCTTTTCCTTCTTGGTTCGGGATCTTCCCGAAGTATATTACGAATTGAATTCCGAAGAGAATTTCCCGAATGGGATTGCTGTGATCAGCATGGAAAATTTGGGTATCAATACGGATGCTTAAAAAGGGGAGCCGCAGTGGCGTGATTCTAGCGGATGTTTAGTCTAATGTTGTTTTTGCCGTGGCCGGCTCAATAGGGGGAATTTGTTTATTTCATTTCTCAAGCTTGGTCTTCCGTTAGGGTGCTAGATGCGAGTGTGGGAATGTTTATATTATAAAGACTCAAAAGAGCTTGGTGGCAAGTGCCCAAATAATTGTTTATAATATTCATATAAAATATGGCTTAAACTTCTAGTTAATTTGTAAACCAAAAGTGGGAAACATTTTGATTTTGATTTTTCCCTCGGCTCTTTGAAGATGTTTGTTCTCGTTTTCAGTTTTGTTTGCATTGCGGAATTGGGTAATTTTTTTCTAAAGACTTTTTATTAGGCTTTTAAAAAACAAACTTTTTAGGTTATTTTGCTATTATACTTCATACTTCTGTTTAATATTTAGAATTATAATGCCACCAAAAGGATGGCTTATTTTTCACATTTTTCAATATTTACTCTGGTTTTTGTTCATTTCAGCAATAGCCGATGGACAAAATCAATGCAAATATGTTTTCCAATCGGGGGCTTTTGCTTTTATTACCGTGTTAATTCCACTAGGGGATTTCGATATACAGTATATGCCACATTCGGTTGCAGCTGCATATGTTGCATACTTTTCAGGCCCCAACTTTTCAGGGCAAATAATGAAGAGCGCGGCAAAAAAGTGATAAAATGGGACATAAATATTTGCCGGGCTGCACATATTTGATTTTGATTTCTGCTCCATTCAAACCTTGTTTATTTGATTAAACGATGTGTGTATTGTCGTTTTTATAACGCATTTAATTCGCTTCCTCCCTCTCTAGTCCATGTCAGTAACGCGCCCTATTAATTGCCGATAATTTACGGCAGCTGCTCAGTGCTCAGTTTATTTGCTTTCTGTCTGATTCTGATTCTGATTCTGATTCAGGAAGGCTTTATGTTCATTTATCTGTGGAATATTATGAGTATTTTGTATTTTTTGTAAACAAATTTGGACATTTTAATTGGTCTGGGCCACCTACACGCCAAATTATGTGCGTTAGACGGTTGGAAAGTGGCAACAATGTCTTATTCTGTGCTCTTCTGCCACATTCCATCTGTGTGGCAATAAAAAAACAATCCCAGACTGACTTGCGGCATATGCTAATGAGTGCCTTGTGCCACTCCCCGCCCACTGATGCAATTGTGTGAGAGGCTGTGGCATGAGCAGCTCAGAGAATAACAAAGAATTACACTGTAAAGAAATTGTTATAGAAAGATATAATGGAATATTATAGGGTATAATCGGAAATAATAGAAGGAAAAAGGATATAGAAGGAGGATACGGTAAAATATCGAGAAATAGTGGAGTTATGTATGGTAATAGAGTAGGATTTAATAAGATATAGTAGGATATAAAGGGATATGATAGGATATAGTTGAGGGATATGGTAGGATATAGAGAGATGTAGTGGTGTATAGTGGATTTTAGTAGGATATTATGGAATATAGTAGATATAATGGACTATATGTAGTAGGATATATTCTAATCAATAGGGATGTGCTAGGATATAGTTGGATATAGTAGGATATAGTAGGATATAGTATGATTTCATGGGATATAAAGGTGGGATATATATAGTAGTGATATAAAAGGCTATGATAGGATATGATGGGATTTAACAAGATATAGTTAGATATGGTAGCTTATAGTAGTAGGATATAGTGGAAGTAGTGTAGTAGTGAGAAATAGTATGATATAATATTAGTATCAGTATCATATGTTCTATAAGAAGAATATAGTATATGTATAATAATTTCTCTCAGTTCTAAGAACCCATAGATGAAAGAGAGCAACTAAGCTGGAGTTTAATCCGCTTGTAAGCGGCGCCTTAACTTTAAATTCAACTTGACTATTCCATGTGTCACAATTCATGGCCCAACCCCAGTATCCCCTGAGTCTCTCTCTCCGCCACACACTATCCTTTCATGTCCCCTGCTTTATGACGGTTAGTGGCCATGAAAAAGCACAGCTCTGTCCAGGGGCCGAGCTCTGAGGATTGCAACTCAGTCAAGCCGGGCCAAGTCGGAAAGTAAGAGGACGAGCAAGAAACCGAGAGTAATATTGCAGAGGCGGGCCATCCCCTGGGCAGGAGCCAAGGAAGAAGGGGAGTTCCAGACGCCCACACACACACACTTATGTATAAGTGTGCATATAGCCGAGACCCCAAGAGTTAATGAGGAAATAAGCTTAGATAATGTGCCTCACATAATGCCCCAGCGCTGGGACTCGAATGGCAGCAGCAGCAGGAGCGGGCCAAGACTCTCGTCTTCGTCTCATATTCTCATGTTTGCGGTTGTGTCACTTAAGCATTTTGTAAATGGTTTGTTTTGTCTTGCAATTAGTTTGAAAGGGTTGGGCCATGGACAGGGGACACGAGGCATTGGGGCATGAGAGGCACGGGCCATATGATATTACCACACCGCACCGTATACGAGGCACGAAACCAAACTCAAGCAAAACAATGACCAGGCATTGTCTTCGCTTAATGCTGAATGGGAGCGGAAGATAGGCTGTAGGTTTGGAGATTAAGTTTTGGGTGAGGCCTCTGGCATCTGCGATGCATCAATTTATGGCTAATTGATAAGCTCTTCAAGGAGTTCTCCCTACACATATGTATGACGGAGATTCCTCCAAAGATTCCATTTTTCTAGTCTGTCTGCACAGCAAGTTCTGCTCGTTGCAAGAGACGCATCCAAACTGACCTGCGTAACCCAGAGTTCTGTCTCATTTCTGCAAAGTCTATTGCCATCTCGGTTACTTGCATTCAGTCCGCGCTCTCCGACCAGACCATGCTCAGCAGCAGAGTGTGTCCCTTTTCCTCAGCTACTGTGCATTCTAACACTACTAGACAATGTGTCGCCACACCAAAGCTGTACGCACATGACGCACAACTACTAGACAATGTGTCGCCACACCAAAGCTGTACGCACATGTACAATGGGCAAACTAACCATTCTACGACACGGCCTTCCTGACAACTCACACGTCCTCGTGTGTTTTGTTTTCAATACCACGAGACTCAATTTCTCTTTAAACTTTTCTTTATTCTTAAACAGATATTTCTTTTCTTTCTTTTTACTTCATGTATTGGACAAAAGCTTTCAAAAATAAAAATCACTTACATAAATATCAAATCTTCTGTATTCATTACATTTCTTCAATTAAACATAATCTTATTAATTCATTTTGTTATTCTTTAATAACATTATTCTCTTTTGTAAAATAAAACCTTTGTGCATTTCCTTTGGCACATTTTAACAATTGTGTAATTCCTTTTACACGTCTTACGATATAACATTAGTGTAGTTCCTTTAACACTTTTTAACATTTGTGTAGTTCCTTTAACACTTTTTAACATTTGTGTAGTTCCTTTAACACATTAAAATAAAATTAGTGTAGTTCCTTTAACACTTTACAATAACATTAAATTCTTTTTCAGAATATCTCTATACGTTAATTTATGCCCCCCCCCCCCTTTTTTTTATGAATCTCTTTCTTCATTGTCAGACGCATTTTCCATCATGCCGTCTCTGTCTTCGTGTATTAACTGATTATTTGGCAAAGCTCTTAAGAATTCATGGGAATATTTGTAAGTTCGCTTGCTTGTTAAAGACTTTAACAGATATCTATCTCCATCTAGTATTTTGACAATCTCAAACGGCCCTTTAAATTTAGGGTCAAGCTTAGTTTGATGACGCTCTTCGTTCTTAAGCAAAACATGATCGCCTAAACTATGTTTAACAATTTTCGCCTTATTACTATCAAACCTGCGCTTATCATATCGTGCGCCGTCTTCCATATTCTGTTTTGCTTCTTTTCTTAGATTTTCTCTGTCTATTTTGTCATCAACTTCCTCATCTATTGGTAGTAAGCCAAAAGGTCTAGCTTCTTTACCAATTAACAATTCTAATGGGCTAAACTTAGTAACTCTATTCGCCGTACAATTCATTGCCAATTGCACCTCGGCCAACGCATCCTGCCACGACCTCTGACCGGTTTCCACAGCCGTCAACATACTTTTGAGTGTGCTCATTACTCGCTCGACCTGACCGTTGGCCCTACTCGCACCGGTGGCAATTAAATGCAAATTAATTTTTTGAGAAGAACAAAACTCACGAAAATCTGAACTTGCAAAACAACGACCTTGATCCGCTATAATACGGGTAGGCAAGCCAAATAAAGAGACAACTGATCTTACGGCCTTAATACAACTTTCCGTATCTATTTTCAAAGTGTGGTAAAAATAAACAAATTTTGTAAATGCGTCTATTAAGACGATAACATATTCTTTTAAGTCGTTTTTACCACTCAATTTTCCTGTTATGTCAATATGTACAGTGTGCCACGGAATATCTATTTTAGGAATAGAATGTAACTCTGCCTGTACTTTTCCTACAGGTGGCTTCGACAATTTACAAGTGATACAGTTTTCTACGAACCGACGCACATATTTTGACATGTTTTCAAACCAATAATAGCTATAAACCTTATCCAATGTCTTTTCCCAACCCAAATGCATTATTGATTCGTGGACATGATTGATAATTGCCCACCGAAATGACCTTGGAATTACCGGTAGACATTTAGTTTTACCATTTCGCTGTATTTTTCTATGCAAAATACCTTTACGTAATTCGTAGGTTTTATCTAAATTATCTGGTAATTCATTATTTCTTAATTTAGTTGATATTTCTAAAATCTCGCTATCACGCTGCTGTTCCGAAATTAACCAATTGTCGGTTACCTCAGTCAGATTTATTCGCTTCTCAGGTATCCTATTCTGACCACTATTTTCCACAGGTGTTTTATTTTGATCATTATTTTTCTCAGGCACTGGATTCCGAGATAGACAATCTACGTGCGCCATTCGTTCACCCTTTCTGTATTCTAAGTCGAACTTAAACGATTGCAAAAATCCCCACCACCTATGTACCCTCGGCGTTAAATAAAGTTTTGTGCGACTGGCCTTCAATGAATTGCAATCTGTATATACGACAAATTTACGTCCCTGCAAGTAATGGCGGAAATATTGGATACTGTTAACAACCGCTAGCGTCTCTAATTCATAAGAATGGTATTTAGACTCGGCAGGAGACGTACATTTACTATAATACTCGATGACATGGGGTTTTTTGTCAATTTTGTGCAATAATATAGCTCCATAGCCGATTGAACTGGCGTCAGTGTGCAACTCTATTGCGTATTGCGGGTCGAATATGATCAAAACGGGGGCCTGTGTCAACACTGATATGATTTTAGTTCGTATTTGCTCGTGTTCTGGTAGCCAGGTGAAAGTTGCAATCTTCTTTGACGTTAGGTGATACAAAGGCTTAAGCGTTTCCGAAAATTTTGGAACGAACTGTCTGAAATATGAAGCCAATCCAATAAATTGTCGTAACTGCGACACAGATTGTGGAGGCGGTAAATCAATTAATGCTTTTATTTTACGTGGGTTTGGCCTAATTTCCCCGTTGCTTATTTCGAACCCCAGATACTCTATACGAGTTTTAAGAAAGGAGCACTTAGTTACATTAAACGAAAATCCGGCCTTACTTAGTGTTTCTAGCACAGTACGCAACCGTTCCAACGCCTCTTCTTTGGTTTCGGCTATAACCAACACATCATCAATATAAACGATAGCATATGTGTGTGCTAGGGTTCCTAATGCCTTTATTATGGCCCTCTGGAACACAGAAGGTGCATTTTTCAAGCCAAAAGGCATGGTCAAAAACTCGTACTGTCCTTCTGGTGTTACAAACGCTGTTCGCTCAATCGAATTTTCATGTACTGGAATTTGGTAGAAGCCACTAGCCATATCTAAGCTCGAAAAATATTTGGCACCGCGAAGCCTGGCAATCTGGTCTGCGATAAGGGGCAACGGATACCTATCAGCAATGGTATTCTCATTTAATATCCTATAGTCCACACAAAGACGATCAGTGCCGTTTTTCTTCTTTACCAACATCATAGGGCTAGCGAAAGGTGAGGAACTTGGACGAATAACATTAGCTTTCAATAATTCATTAATTTTACAACGCACATGGTTTTTCTCTTCTTCACTTAGCCTGTAAGGACGTCGTTGCACCGTCTTTAGTGGATCTATTAAATTAATTTCCAACTGCCCTGTCGAGACTCGAGTTTTTGGAATACCGCTGATAAACCAATCAGAGTAACACTTTAGGATATTTGTTAAGGCCATTTTATCGGATTCGACTAAATCAATATCCGCATTTAAAATATCTTTGTAATCAGTTACAGTCAAAACATCTACCCTTTTTGTTTTATAAATTTGGAATTTTTCGGCGTCTATTGTTACTCCAAAGCCCAAGCTAAGGATTTCACGACCAACCAACACATCGTATTTCAGATACTTATCCATAATTACGTGTAACAAAATTTCAAAGCAATATTGTTCAATATTTATATTACATAATACTTGCTGAGTACTACAAATGGAATCATTACTTAAACCGTTAAGTTTTACAATGTTATTTATTCTTTTTCCCTTAAATTTATCCACGACGCTTTCCTTCACTAAGGAGCATTCAGCACCCGAATCAAAACAAAATGGAACAGACTCACCGGATGCCCTTATTATTCCAGTCGGTGGAGCTACTGTGCAGATATCTACCCGCTTCTCATACGTTCGGCCTTTTGGACAAGCAGATGCAAAATGTCCCAATTCGTCGCACTTGAAGCATTTAATGCTTGACCGATCCTTCAGTCCAGTCACGTTGCTGCCGCTGTGGATTTTCCCTTTGCTCTGGCCCTTTTCCAAGCGAGCACGGCATTCGGCGTATTTATGGCCACCCTTTCCACAGTAATTACATTTCATCGGGGTCGGAAACTTGTACTTCTTGCGCTCCGAGCCAGTTGAATCGTCGTCCATGCTGCGCTTTTTGAAAGAGTGTGCGTGTAGCTGTTGTTGTAGCTCATTGCGAGTTTTCACGTTGTTTGTAAAAATCCAGTGTGTCAACTTGTTATCTATTTGTGCCATGTGAGCCAGAGTCACAGATACCGCTATTTCTTCCAAATCCTTGGTTTTCCATTTTGACATAAGTAGCGTCACAATACGGCTACCGTATTCAGCGAAGCCCTCCTCCGGCTTTGGTCGACCATTCAAAACACTTAATAGCGTGGCGGCAGAAGTCTCAATTCCAACAAAGCGTTGTATAAACAGCTCCTTGAACTGCGCCCAAGTGATGCCGGCAAAGCAAATTTGGGAAAGCCACTGTGATGCGCCGCCTTCTAGTGCCTTGCTTAGGGCGATCACCAGATTGCTACCCTCGAGCACGTTATCCGCAAAAATTAGGTCCACTGTTGAACACCACGAGGAAGCATCTGCTCCAGCACTGTCAGGATTGAATTTTGGAAGAGTTACATGTGACACTTTTCCATCGGTTGGCGGTGCCCTTGGTGTCTGCATGTTTTTGATGATTTCCAGTAGGTTGCGGTTTTGCAGCTCCAATGCCAACAAATACGGATCGGTGGCACGATCAGTAGGCAAAGCAGATCCCACTTCTGATGACGGAGATTCCTCCAAAGATTCCATTTTTCTAGTCTGTCTGCACAGCAAGTTCTGCTCGTTGCAAGAGACGCATCCAAACTGACCTGCGTAACCCAGAGTTCTGTCTCATTTCTGCAAAGTCTATTGCCATCTCGGTTACTTGCATTCAGTCCGCGCTCTCCGACCAGACCATGCTCAGCAGCAGAGTGTGTCCCTTTTCCTCAGCTACTGTGCATTCTAACACTACTAGACAATGTGTCGCCACACCAAAGCTGTACGCACATGACGCACAACTACTAGACAATGTGTCGCCACACCAAAGCTGTACGCACATGTACAATGGGCAAACTAACCATTCTACGACATGTATATATGGGCTATTAGGTTAAGCAGGCCTTTGTTTAATAAAGATTCAATTTTCTTCGCACTTAATCGCATAGGTAATCAAGAATGAATCAGATTATTATACCTCATAGATTTAAAAGTGTAGTGATTGAGTCACTCTAATTGAGTCATATCCTTCATTCAGTTGTGGAATTTCTTTATAGAATCGTAATCGTTAATGAAGTGCTTTCTCTCACCCAAAAAAAAAATAAGAAAATGAAATCCAACACCCAATCACTGCCCTTCAGGCATTCGAATGCCAGATGCCAAAACAAACTCATTAATTTTAAATTCTTTGTGTACACAAAAATGTGTATTTTCCAAACAATATCAAGATGGGGGCGAAAACAAAGCAATGCGAAAAAATTGACATTAATTATGCAATAAATAACGTTTTTTTTATACAGAACCCGAGCCAAGAGAAGGGAGAGATATGGTGTGTGTGGGTTGAAAATACAATAAATGGCTCCCAATGTGCCGCATCGACGGAGAATTTAATTAAAATGCCAAATGCATCATAAATACTGCAAACAAAATTTTATTCCCTTCAGGGCATGGATATGGTTTGTTTTTTTTTTGCCATCGTTCAACTCCTGCTCCTGCTCTTATCCTTTTCACTTTGTTTGCCAAAAAGTGCAATTGAAAACTGTATAAATCAAGTATTTAAAGTTCTTATCGCCCTCTCTATGAGTCTCTATATTTGATTTTCGAACAGAGCCCAGGCTTCTATTCAAGATTCCCCCAAAAATGAACAAATTGTTGGGCTTTTGTTTCTCCAACAGTTCAACAGTTCAAAGAGATCAGCATTGGAGTTCTTGCAACAATGTCGTCGCACTGTGAGAGTCCTAGGGGGTGCCTCCATCTGTATTTGTTCATGTCCTTTGTTAGCTGAAATGTAAATTTAGTCTAACAACAATGTTTGTCTGCCAGTAGAGTTTAGTTATCCTCCCTACCATCCCTGCCATCCTCCTCGTCCATTCTGGAAACAAACATATTGAAAAACTTGTTCGAATTGTGTGTTGATTAGTTGCCCAGACAAAAAGTTGTTTACATTTGCAATGCATAACTGATTATTTACACTCTGTTCTCACTCTCTGAATATCTATCTTTTATTCCAGGTATGTGTATACATCCCCAAACCCCATTCCAAATGATTGATTGAATTGAAAACCTTCACCACTACTCCACACTGCCGTTGGGTAAGTTATTCCCCGAGTTATCAAATGGAAATCATCTTTCTGGCTGGTTATAAATTCACGAAAATCCCACGATGCCAATGTCAATATTTATGGACGCTCTTGGGGAATTTTCGACAGTCAAGGGTAATATTTTGTCAAACAACCAGCCACCTAGCCACCAAGCCACCAGAACCTCATGCGGTTTCGGGGGGCGTTCTCAAAAATTGCAAAACATTTGCCAGATGAGAAATGTTTTGCCTTTTTTTTGTCTGTTTGTTCCATTTTTTATGCATTCTCCACGTCAAAAGTTTTCAACGAGTCGTAATTTTAGCTGGCATCCATATGAACGCCGGCTAAATAAATATGCAATGGGAATAAAAATAAAAATAAGACAGTTTACAGTGGAACTACTATTCCTCTAACTACCCTACTCAAATCTACATGGAAAAAATTATAAAATAATATTATTTTTGTCACTAGAAAATATATTTGGAGACACTGTGCCACTATATGCAATGCTAATCTGATGAATGAACGACCGAGAGGTGAAATGAGCAGCCGAGTGGCAGAAACATAACCTTCTGGGCCGGATATACTTGTGTTTTCCCAACCTCTATATTTTCCATTCCATACGCCCACCCCCTCCATACACTTTAAGGAGTGAGAATATATATATGTTTTTATATCTTGAACAAACATATGGAAAAAATTAAATTTCGTTTTTACTGAGCAAACATTAGATAATCATCATCATCATCAGGAACAGCATCCGAGTGGGCATGTTGGGTTTGGGGGTCTGGGGCTCTGGCATATACATATAATTTTGTAATACTTAACTTTCCATTTCCACACTTTTATTATTTTTTTTTATATTTATTTGTTGTGTGTGTGGGTGACTGTTATTATGGAAAGTTGTGTTTTATTTGAGTTTGCCTGGTTTGAGGTGTTAAGGAATGAAAATAAACACTTCATTGGCCTTTAAATTAGCCATGTCTTTAAGAAGACTACTGGTTACTAGATTACTTCAATTGGTATCTTCCTTTTTTGTTGGTTGCCTTTGTAAGGACCTCCAGACTCTGGTATAACACATGAATCCAAACAGATTCTCGCACTTGAGAGCCTCCTTGCCGCCTTGTATCGCCTTTCTTTGGCTGGTTTCCTTGATGGGGTGCGGGTGCTCACTTTTTCCATCTTTTACTTTGTTAATGAATCCCTTTTGTTGGCCTACCAATTGCTTGCCATGCAATGTTCTTTATTTCGAGCTGTCGAGTATTTTCGCCATCCCCCCATAAACACCTCGTCTTCATGATTTCCCTTCGCATTGCGTTTCGATTGCATTTTCCAAAGGGTAGGAGGATGGAAGAAAAAGCATGCTTTTTGGGGGAGAAAAGCATGCTTGAAATTCGAGGAACGTTGAGCGCGGAATTCTATTTTCCCATCAAATATTTAGTTTGCCATCCGCGCTGGCTGGCTGGTTGGCTGGCTGGCTGGCTGCTTGCGAATCTAATCCCAGACGACTGCAGTTCCTAATCGCAGAAAGTTGGTGGTCGCCAAACGAGATTCGGTTCGAAATGCAAATTTGACTTGCTCTCTTTTGGAGGCTGGCTGGTTGGCTGGTTGGCTGGCTGGCCGCAGAATCGCTAAATCGGCAATCCGTAGTCCCAAATCCGAGTTCCGCACTCTGTAATCCGCAATCCTTTAAGTAGAACAGCACAACACCCAATTACTCTGCTACCAAAAGTATAATAAATCTCAATGATTGTCTGTCATTTATAGCTTGGTTCTTGGCTCCTTTAGGTCCTAAGAACTCCCTCCCACGTAATTTCATCGAAATATCCCCCGAAATATTTCGCTTCTGGCTTTTTTGGCCCTTGGGCCAATACACACATTTAGCCATCCATTTATATATCTATTTTATGTTGGCCACAAACATTTTGCTATGATTTCGTATCGCTACAAATTCCTCTACGGCTTGAGTTACTTAACTCCACTTGGAAAAATGATATATATATTAAATTTCTATTTTTCCAATCTATTTATTTTGTAGGTTGAGCATCAGATTGTTTTCTGAATAAATATTTTCCAAAAGGGCAAACTAAAATTGAAGAAATATGAAATATGATATTCTTATTTTTTTGTTTTTCGAACTGGAATTCAGCTTCTCCTTAGTCCTCTGCTGCTGGAGGGCAACACATGTTGCTAATGTGCCCGCTGAGAGTTGTACCGAAATTACAGAGGTCGTCTTGCCATGGCCATCTCTCTTTTACCACCCAACCACCCTGACCACTGACTCCTTCGGTTTTAGGTCGAAAAAAAGTTTTTATTGATTTTGTGACAGTTGGGGCGGATTCTTGGCTTTGTTGCCATTTGCTATAAACTGGTCTGGCTGTTGTTTTAGTTTAGGCCTTGTTTCGAATTCAATTCAATCAAGCGAAAACAGTTTGCCAAAATGTCTCCAGTGGCATGTACTTGATTATCGCTGTGACGTTGTGTCCTTGCTTCAGCTGTCTCTTTCGTTTACTGTCTCTGTCTTTGTCTCTGTATGTCATTGTGTCTCTATCTGTTAATCCTGGCCATGTACATGTCCCAATCATATAGCTTTCTAGTCCTCTTACTTGACAGAAAAGTAATGCATGGTTTTTGGACTCTATATTTTTTCTTTTTTAATCAATCGATTAAATACTTTATTATTTATATTTTAGTATATATACATATCCTTATACTGAGTAAAAAAAGGACATAACTTTCTGGCCACCCTCTGGTCCAGAAGCATCAGCTGGGCAAAGTAATGTGCAAAGTTTAAGTTGACAAGCGCCACTGGAATGCTGATGAGGCGGGACTGTTGGGTGGCTGGATAGGTGGGTGGGTGGCAGGTGATCACTCCACTCCTTCACCTGACCCCCCTCCAGGACCTCCTCCCCCTCACCCCCCTAGTTAGCAGCTGTCTCTGGGCATTTATCCCACTGTCTCTCCTGCCGCTCATCAGCATCATCGTCATCATCATTTTCCTACTTTTGCCGGAACGTGAACCAAAACGTGAGCGTGTCATTTCGGGTTATATATATATATATATATTTTTTTTTTTTTTGTAGTATCCTGGTGGAATGAATAGAAAGAGAGAGTGAGTGAAATGGTTGGAGAAACTGACGCACGTGCATCTGACATGAAAATAAATAAGAGAAGCAATTCTAAATGACAGTTTTTGCATTAGATTTGCTCTTTTCTACACCTCTTCTCTCCTATTATCCTTTTTTTTTTTTTGCTCAACTTGGCCCCAGAAATTTAATCCTGACAGTTTTGCATTCAGAGCTGCCTTGGCACTGATTTACTCTTTTTTTCGACTTTTAAAGTTTGTTTTGTTGTTTTTTGTTTGCCTAGAATTGCATTCCAGTTTTTTACAGATTTGTTTGTATTTTTTAGGAAACTCTTATCTTATTCCTTTTTTTTCTCCATTTTTTAGTGCTTATTGATATCAAAAGTTTAAGTGCAGCTTTGGCAGGAGCTTACATTATGCTTTGGCCAGGCTCAGTGCGCTTATCCTGCTTACCAAACTTACAAAAGAGAGTTAGGGAAGGGAGCAGGAGGGAAGAAAGGACCAGGCCAGAGTGGAAATCTTTTGCCAACAGCTTGAGATGAGCGAAAAATGCGAGTGACGCTGGAAACCCTAAAAAGTATGCTACAATAAAGACTGCAAGTAAAATGCGAATGGTGGGTCGTGGGTGGTTGGGAAATACTACGCATTTATGATATGTGTGGCTCGTTTTTCTTTATCCGCCTCTTTCCTTATTCACTTGAAACCAAATTGAGCCAAAAGAGGAAAAAGGAAACAAATCAATTTCATTTGATTCTGTTTTTGGCGGCCCTGATTGTATTGAGTGCAAGTCTTTTCCGCTCTACCGCCTCTACATTTCCATACACATCAATTTCATCACGTCTTCTGGAGATATTTCGTGTAGAATAAGGTCCTGGTGAGTGGGTGGATGGGCTGGTTGCCTCAAGATCCTAACCAGCATGCCCTTTCAAGTTGCCTAAATTGATTTCCCAGCCTACTAAAATTTTCTCTCATGTTTTTTTTTTTTTGTGTCTCTCGTATAGACGTGTCGATGATTCTTGTATTTTGATTGTTTTACCGTGAAAACGCGTTAGGCATAGGAAAAAATTTTTTCCTTTTTTTCCTCTTTTTTTTTTTAGTTCCAGTCAGATTGTTCGTACAAGCGATGGGTGGTCGTAAAAAAAAGTTTTTGGGCCACCCTCGGCATTATTATGAGGCTGTTAAGTTGAAATGTCCGAGCAAGAACTTTTCCAAGTTGCAGCAAGAAGAACAAAAATCTTTTCAGAAGAACTAGAGCAAACTGAAGGCAAACAGGAACGAGTCGCACGCGGGACACAAAAGGCAAAATCTCATTCCAAGTTCCAAGCTCTTATTTTTGGCCACCACGTATTTGGCAGTTTATGCTTGGTTTTAGCCAGTTTTTTGGCTCTTTTTTCGTCTCAAGCCCGCATATAAATATTTGATTCGATTGTCCCTTTTGTTTTGTTGCTCCAAGGCTTATTTAAAATTGAAAGTGCACACAACTGGCCAGCAGATTTGGCTTAAAGGCAGAAAATTTAAACAGTTTTGAGGCAAAAATTGTATTTGATGAAGCTTGTATTGTAAATATTTGTAGTTATTTAATAGCCAGCTTAGGCTTTTATATTTTAAATTCATAAAAAGTCTGGTTTAGTTCAAAGTTATTCCCTGGTATTGTCAGCACATATTGTGTTGGTTTGTCCTACTCTGGGTCCATTAGAAAATCGTTAGATGACGTTGCTGCTGTTATTGTTGGTCTAGTGACCGTTTGGCATTTGCATTGTTGCAACTGCTGACAACAGTCAGCAGTTATGGCCATCCCCTGAACCCTCCGACAACCTTCTGACCCCCCGACCTCGGACAACAAGCGACGAAATGGAGCAGTGGGGAGGTATGGTGGCATGACCCTCCCCATAGAAGCACAGTTCAAGTATTTGGTATTGTTATTGCATGGCTGTTGTCAACGAAAAACGTACCACAAAATGTGTGGCAAGAGCGAAAAGTATGTTGTTGTTGCAAGTGTTACACAGTAACATTTTAGTTTATAAAATACAATATATTTCTTTCTCTCATCTATGGCTTTATAGATTTTTTTTCTTTTGTGTATCCTGCTTATGTTACTGTGCCGGCACAGGTCAAAGGACATGAAGAGCGGCCGAACAATGGCTGGCTGTTGGCAACAAATGGACTACCCTGCGTATACGTAATTATAATTTATTTAATCTATAAGCTAATCTGGGGTGATCCGCAGTGCAGACAGCAGCAGACAGAAGAGTCGGGTAGGCTGCCTCACAAGCAGCTGTTAATGAAATTTATGGTACCGAGAGTTCATGACCCCCGTTGGCCTACTGCTGCTGCTGCTGCTTCTGCCTCCCCAGAGAGGTCGTCGTCGAGCAGTTGCAGTTGACAATGCCAGAATCCGGGCAACCTGGATGGCAAATTTGCCACCTGAGCGCGTCAGCACAGCCACAGGCCTCCAGGATGCGCACTCCACACTCCATGCCATGCCATACCCGGCCAGCGCCTGGCACACTCCTCCATGTTCGCCATGTGGTCGTTCCTTGCTCCTCCATGGCGACAATGACAATGTCTGGCAGAATAAATTCTCATTTATGACACTTGAAACCCGGACTGCCGTGGGTGTAGGAAAGTGGGTGCCTCCTGCTGTTCGTTAGTTGGTAAGTCGGATCTGCTGTTGCCACCTATCCTACCTACCTACCTACCTACCTACCGACCTACAGTTTTCGTGGCATTTGCTTTTCTAGCCAGACTTGCGGTCGAATCCCATGCCTGCGGCTGGAGCTGCATCCTCCATGTCGCCACCCGGCGGGGGCAACGAAAGCGAAATTCTGCAAAAGAGAGCCAAGCAGGGGGGCCTAGCTGGGGGCAGGAGTCTCTTGCATTGGAATAATTGATAAGAAAATGCGTTACAAATGATCAAATGTCTGCCAGTGGCAACGAAAGCCGAAACACTTGGAGAAAATCAAGTATACAGGATTTCAAAGCAATATAAATAGTCTAAGGAGGAGTTCCTTTTTCAGAATGGAATGAAATCCTCTTCTCTCAGTGCCTTCCTGAGCACATGTCCTGGCTTACAGGTGATTAAATGGCAGCTCGAATTCCTTGGAGCTCAAAGGTAGAGCTGACTTTTCGCAACAATCTGAATTACGATTCCTGTTTTCATGTGCGCCTTCTTATCCATATTGTATATGTCCTTGTACGTATATAATTATGTGTATCCTGTTGCTCATATTCATATATTTTTTGCGTTTAATTTAATTTCGTTGTCGGACAAGTAGACGAGCTGGAATCCTTTTACAAACACACTTACGCGGATGTATAATAAATTTAATTGGTTTTCATGGGGCGTCCCATTTGCTTTCTTCATGCAATTGGAGAGCGGAATTAATTGAAGATTCCCAGCCAATCTTCACAGTTCGTTGGGCAGATAATCGACCCATTTTCCGGACTTGAAATCATATGGGGCTTTACGTAACATTGATCCTCCTCGTTGTTGCTTTTGAGGAACTTGATGCCTCGTCGTTCAAACTTCTTCTCGGTGGACAGCTTTAGTAATTGAAAAACAGGATACTGACCAATACAGGACGACCAACCTGAGGGCTTAATAGTTGCCATTGAAGGGAAATCCAAACAGAATTCATTTGCATGCTACAAGCTTTATTTTTTTGTTCAACCCATCCTTTCTTCTTGTTGCTTGCGATTTGGCTCTTCTGTTTGATTTTTCATCTAATCCGTGCGTTTTACACATTTTCCCATCCGTCCCGAGTCCCGAGTCCTCAGTCCTGAGTCCTGAACCTCCATCCTTTCCAGCCAATGGGTGTGAGTATATAACGATGTATTCTCTCCTTTTCCGGTTTTTCTATCAAAATGGCAGCGCGTACAGTTAAGCTATGTCTCTGTGTGTGTGTGAGTTGCATGTATGTATGTGTGTGTGTGTGTGTGTGTGGTTGAACGACGCCATCAACAGCTTAGAATTTCAAAATGGGCGAAAGCCAATTTTCACACTCAAATAAATTGGGTTAGTTGTACATGTCGGTGTGTTTCCGCATGTCCTGTGTGCTAGTGCGTCTGCGTTTCTGTCCATATATGTGTGTGTGTGTTGGAGTGTGTGTGAGTTTGTTGGCAGGTGCTGCACATAACACCTGGAAACGAAATAACGCTGAAATATAGTTACCACCTCAGTTTGCCTTTTCTTCGCTCGCTCTCCAATTTTTTCCTTTATTCCATCTATTGTTGCCAGACTTTCACTCCATTTTTCTGTATTTTTTTTTTTATGTATTTCAATATGATTTATGACGAAGCAAATTGCACGCAAAGCGATTTGAATTCACTTAGGTTTCTGTTTTTTCCCCTTCCTGATTTCCATGTCACAAAAGCCGTTCGGTCGCCTTCATTTTCAAGAAAATGGCAAATAAATTGGGTATTACAGAGGACGCCTTTGTGCTTCAAATGGAAATATTTTCCACAAACACACTCATCGAGCCAATTATATTTTGTTTATTGCAGGATTAGCTAGGCCACAAGGTGCTAGGACATCTATTTTGCAAATCAATACTTTACCTTCAAGGCATTTTCGGTCAAAAGTATCTTGCGGTTCAATTAACTCTTTTCCGAGAACTATGGCAACCGTTTATGACATTCCTTCAGGGTTTATTTTACGGCAGCTTACGATCCTAGAATGTGGCAGCAAGACAGCGAGAGAGAGAGAGATGGGCCAGAGCCCATTAGGACACAGGACATGGGACAGACCAGCAGCGGTTTGAAAAGGGTCCTTTTTCGTTGGCAGGACAGCACAGACAGGAAGAACAAACGAGCGGCTAGTCGTCGTTGCCAATTTTGTTACCCAAAACGAGTACAAAAGCAAGTTTAAGCGACGAACAAAATTGGCAATGGTCAAGTCAACTAACCGAATCGTTAGGACGACGCGTAATGAAAATTAATGCTGACGAGATCCCCGTAAATTGCTAGGAAGGAAGGCGGCTCTCCCAGGGCCAGGATAACAACAACGAACGTAGCATCGCTCAAAGGCGAAAGCCCGAGAGTGAAAGTCGCGGGGCGTAGATGAAATTAGTTGGTTAGGGATGTGTCCTGTCCTATAGTCCTGGTCCTGAGCCTTCGTCTTCCACCGTCTTCCATGGGCGCTGAAGTAAAAGTTTTGGGCGAAATATGTAACGAACCGTAAAGTGATTCAACCTTGAGGCTTCAACAAGGATAAAGAGATGTGGTTGTGTGTGTGTGTGTATGTCTGTACTTTCCTTTCTATTTCTCTCGTTTTTTTTTTTTGGGCTGGCTTCCATCTATCTTGATGAATAAATTACATGGAAATGAATTAAAAATTAAACAAGTTTTTTCCCATACTAGGCATTAGCTTGGCTACCTTTTTTTTTTGGGGTGTGTGTGGGAGTTTCCCTGGAACTTATTATTATAAGCTCTGGGGTTTCTCCGACGCTTATCTTTGCGGGTAAGGAAGTGGGAGGACTGCAGGTCCTAAAAAATCCAGTCGAAATACAGTGCTTTCCATTGCTATCAACCACATCGCTAGATATTCCTTTTTTTATGGTTTTAGGAACAGAAAAAAAAATAAAGATTTTCTTTCCAGATTGTCTATTTGAGTGTCTAAAGTTTATCCTTAATTCTCTCTCTGTAGACCGCTAAACTTTTTAGAACCTAAGCCGCATTCCGCTCTCTGGCTGATTTAACTTGAAACTCGGCTCATTTGTATTAAGTTCTCACCCAACTGGGGATGGGTGGCTGCGGTTTTTGGGGCGATGGCAGCGGCCTAAAACCAAATGAGTGCCTGGGAAAAAGTTTCTTTTTTTTTACTGCGACGGGGGCGGGATAAGAACACGAAGCTACTTGATCAAATAATCTTGTTTGATGATGAGTTTACCCCCTCCGCTTATCATCATCCACCCACTAAACACTCGCACACAATCCAAAACACACTCCGGCATGGAAAAATCTCAAAAGTTTTCATTCTATTTCCCAGTTTTGAGGATTTGTGTTACATTTTGTTGGGAGGAAAAGTTTGAACTCTGGGGCTCACACTCTCTTTCTCTCTAGTCTCTTTCCAGGCACTGTTTTGATTTAGATTTTCTATTTTTTTTTTTTGTTATTGTGTACTTGAAATTGGTTTGCCATTCCATTTGATTTCATTTTTTCGCCCTCGGAGGCTTCTGATATCAAAACTTTGGCCGCAACTTTCCTAAGGAAGTTATAAAACAAATTAAAATTACATTTGAAATGTTTAGTGTGCACACAATTGTGGCTGACACTGTATACTAGCTAGACAGACCTTGTGTCCTGCCCCCAGGATCAACTTTATTATGAAAATTTCATTTTAATTGTAGTGAAGCCGGAGGTAGCCTGCCTGTCCGCCGTGTACTGTCCGCGACCTGTTATTCTTTGTTTTGTTTGTTCAGCAGCAGCTCCTCTGTTTACCTTCGTGTTTTCCTTTTTTTGTTTTGTTTTTGGCGTAGTGCATCCGCTTACATTATACATTATGTTTAACTGCTGCATCGTGCCACATGCAACTCGCCGCTGACACGAAAATGGCAGACAATTAATTACTAACTTTTGGCCCGCTTCTCGTCCTGGCTCCAGTGTCCTGGCAGTGGCACTGCTTTTGCTTTTTTTGTTTGGTTGTCATGGCAGCTAAAGATTGGAAAAAAATTAATTAATACTTCTGCTTTCGTTGATATTCATCAGCAATTAGAACCCTTGACTCGAATGTTGCATGCCCCATTCATACAAGTTTGTATATTTTTCTGGATGACCCAGAACTGAGTTGTATTGGTCTTCAATTGTGCGTAATAATCCGATGGATGGATGCACTTGTGCGTGATGTAAGTGGGGAATGCAGCTTGTTCATGCCACTCCGAGCTTTGTGTTGCATAGATAAACAAATCGACAAACAAGCGGATTGAGAGCATTTTCAAATGCCACTTGACACCATATGGTGGCGATTGCTTCTTGGCACTTTCCTCCAACGGCCTGGTCCTCTTTCCAGAGTTCTGATGCTGTCAGCTTCACACATTAAAATGCAATGATAACAAGAGGCAGTTGTCTACTAAACAACAAATAAAAGCTTCTACTCCGAAACCGAACGACAACAGAAATATTAGGCCAAAGTGGCTTTGAATGTTAAAGCCACAAAACTCTCTGTGGAGGAGGTGGAGGTGGCATGAGGCACAAGTGGCAAGCCAACGAGATGCAGCGAGACAGTACAGTGGCCACTTGTGATGTCAACGCCATCTGCAGAAAGTTTTGAGGAGTGCCCCGAAGCAGTCAACCCCAGCCACATTGCATATACATATTTCATTAATTTTGCATAAAATCGTACTCTGGAAATTTCTTTTCAGATTTTCTGCGTGCACAAGTGCCAGAATTTGCCACTGAAAAGGAGGGATGACCAAAAAATTCCCTCTACCCTCTTTTTTGGTTTTATGGCTTCAAGTGCATGCCACAATATGCTGCATAAAGATTCCTCTAAAAAAATTGCATTGCAAACTGGCAACATTTTGGCTCGAGTGTCGAATAGAAATATTTCCATGTTTCGAGTATTTCTGAACTGGCTTTTGAATTCCAACTGACTATGAGTCTGTGTGTGTGAGTGCCTTGAATTCGAATCGCCACTGCCAGCAAACTAATCAATTGAATTAGTTGGACTGAGTGTGTCGCCGCTTCTCTAATCAACGCCAGTAAATTGAAATGAATGCCGACGGCACTCGGACACGAATTCGCGTTCTATTATGATGGGTTTTTTGTGAGGTTTATGCGGTCAGAAAATTTAGAATAATAAATCAAGTATCAAGTGTCTTGTATCTAATATTTTCTTTATTATTTCAACTTCCTAGTTTATGATCATAACTACCGCATAAACCCTCTACTTTTTTTTATGAAAGTCGGCATGCCATCATGCTGTCATATTTTTTGAACAAATATACAGTCTTATGGCCTTTGTTTTTTGGGAATGTGACAAAAGTCCAGCAAAAGTGTTTAATTAAAATAAATTAAACTTTGATTTTCCAGCTCCAAATTGTTTATTTTTTTCTCTCTTTGGAGAATATCATTTAAAATCGCCTCGGGACAATCTGTTTGTTGGAATTTCGTTTTGACTTTATAAAGCTGATTGTACATCTGGGTAAATCCGGGCAGAAAACTGCGAAATAAAAAGAGCCGGGCCAACTTCCTGCCTCACTGGTTCCCTGACTCCCTGGCAGTCAAGTGCCAAAGTTGAGGCATGAAAAGGAGGTGGCAGTAACCGGCAATTGCCTCGAAGCGACGGCGGCACCGACCACTCCACACACACCTTGCCCGAGAGTCCCTCTCTTGTCAAATCGATAACAAGCGGAAACGGGGTCACTGCACCCTGAAACGGGTACGGGTGCACCTCTCCGGCCAAAAGCAATCAAAACTCATTGCCAAAAAAAAAACAACAAGAAATGGGCGAAAATAAAGTAGAAATGCGAGAAAGCAAGTGGTAGTGGTGGTGGACTTGGTTGCCTCCGCTTACATGTTCAATGTTGTTTTTCATGCAACAGCAGAAGCATCAGCAGAAGCAGCAGAAATGCACAAAGGCTCAGGGTCCTGATCCGGGTCCAGTTTCAGTTTCAGTTCGCCAAGTGCTTCAATTTTCCGGCCTGCCAACTCACAACGGAGTGTTTTCCAAAAGCCAGGAGCCAGGAGCCAGGCACCAAACACAATGCCATCTTTTGGTGCATTATCAACGTTTAACTGCAATATCATGGCCAAGTGCTCTAATGCCCAGAATTCTGGCCGTTACACCAGGGACTACTGGCTCTAACTGCACTTAATCAATATTCGATTACAGCGTTTTGTGCGCACCTCAAAGAAGCTTTCGGGCTCAATTTTGGACTCTGGACACTGGGACTCTGTTCCGGATTCAGATTGCGAGCCTGAAAGGACTGTAGCTGGCAGCAAGTGCATTCAATACGATAGTAACAAACATATGTATCTGCAGATTGGCAATTGAATCATGTTTGCAACCATACTCCCTCTCCATGGAACCATTAGCCTTGCACTTTTCGCCTTGACGATTTAACTCTCCGGCCTGATCTGATCTGGTCAGTTCGCAATTACAGTTTGTATTCTCGCCGCTGGTCTGTCTCTGTCTGCCCCGGAGACTTTCATAAAAGTCATATAGCGAACACTTTATTGAACCACTCCCGTCAGTCATCGTTGTGTACCACAGGGCGTATGAGTGCTGGCTTCTTAGTGTTGCGGTCCCACACTGCGTATGAGTGATGCCGTCCCACACTGCATATGATTGCTGTGCTTGTTTATTGGCGTTTTTATTTTTCTTCTTGACTGTTCCAATAAAAAAGCAATAATTAGAAGCAGAAATTAATTTTCTTTAGAAGGCAAAGCAATTGAAGTCCTTCTTGTTTAAATTCCATTTTCAATTAGCACTTATCATTAGGCTTATTATAAAGGACCTAACCTGACCAATCAAGGAATCAACAATCAGTTCGTTTATTCGACCAAACCAATATCAACAGTTACATTAATTTATATCAACTAAATTATCAGGCATATTTGCTGTTCATTAAATTGCATTTGTCAGCCAATCGAATCGAATGCAAGTGGCTCTAATCTCTGGCCAATGTTTTGTGGTTCAATGAGAGTGTGTGTTTGCTGTGGGTGATAATAAATCACGTAAAGTTTCAAAATGCTGTCATGTTTAGTTGGGGACAGAGCCACCACCATCCCCCCCTGGACGGACATTAAAGACATATGGCTTTGGCCCTATGGTCCTGCCTGGCCTGCTGTCCTGCTGGCCTGCTGGCATGTTGTTGCGATGTCTCCGCATGTCTTGCATGAAATTTAAATGAAATTGTCAGCTTGCAAATGTGTAACATGCGGCCAGGCCACAAATTACGTTCCACACAATAGCTGACACATCCACACACACTTCTGTATACCCATTTATTTGTAAATTCATGTAGGTGTACATTACATCTAACACACACACGCACACATATTAAACATAATTCCTGGCCCAAAACCATGACATGAACATTTTCAGTCTGATCCTAATTCGGGATTACTTAACAATTTCATTTCATCATTTGCTTATGGTTATGGCTTGAAAATTTCAATTTCTTACGCTTGGTGGGTCAAAGGTTGCAATTGCAATTTAATATTTTGTATCTCTAGTGGCATTCTACCTTTGAGATCATTAACAAGAATGTTAAGTATTTGCTCTAAAGTTTAATTTGTTATTTATTGTAGGTTGTTTTTCTCAAAATAGCTACTTCGCAAGTCAATTATTATGTGAGAAATATAAAAAATGGGCTTCTTTGGCCGCGTTTACTGCTAATTAAGCGGTTGAACGCCTCGAAATATTCCGAGTCCACCCACGATTGCTCAAAGCTGGAAAGATACAACACGCAAAAAAACGCTCCCTTCCTGTCGCTTCTCTCTATCGCCGTCTCTATCTCGGCGTAGTCCTTCTGTCTCTTTCTAGCCCCTCAAGTCCGCCTCAATGGCCGTGTAATTAAACTTTGATTACGGTACTTAGCCAGCGCACTAAGCGTTATCCTTGCAACTTTTAGGAGCGACAGAGAACGCGAATCGCAATGAGCAAGAGAGGGTAAAGTTCAATTAGAAGTGGTACGAGGCTAATGACACTTTCTGGGTAGACAAAGAAAGGGCGAGAAAGATAAAAAAAAGAGAAAGAAAGAATGCTACTAATGATGAATGAAAATGGCTGCCACCTGTTTGTTCTGAACTCTTTGACGCTGAAATGTATGCTATAGAAAAGCGTTTTATTTTTAAATAAATTCTTTAACCGTTCAAGTTCGTTATGCTTTCATTTTATTGTCGAAGGACAAAGTACAATTATGTTTATGACATTTTTATTCGATTTTGTTAAAGATTTCTTGCGTTTACCATTTATCACAATTGGAGCGGACTATGGACTATGGCGCCCATAAAACATGCATGGCGGGCACATATTTAGGCATACAATGCATACATTATATAAACATAGAACCAATGTGTGGTTATGGAGCCTCGTGGATATCCTTCGCGGCAAACCGCCATATCCATATCCGATGCTAAACCCAAAGCCAAAGCCTGAAACTGTAGCTGATGCTGCTGGTGAAGCTAAAGTAAGCCCACAAGCCATATAATGTGCCATAAATATTAAAACGTTTTTGACTTTACGCGCTTGCGTCTTTTTTGCCGCGGGGCATCATGTGGGTGGCACTGCCACCAATGCCGTATAAGATGGCAAGAAAGGGACACAGGACGATGGCAAGGACTTCGACTTGGACTCAGATCCTTGCTTCGTTTGCTTGTCGCGCTGTAAAGCGCTAGCAAATTATTTGCATTTTTTATATGGCTCAGCCAAGAGCCGTCAACAAAAAAGGAGAAAGAAAAAAAGGAGACAAGCAGGAGACTGAGCATGAAATGTAAAGTGCAAAGGGGCGGCATCATATCGGAAATCTTATAAAAAAAATATATATATATAGAGAGGGAGAGATGTATATATATAAGTCCTTGGGGAGGCCTGGATAGCAGCTATCAGCGAAGGGCTTTGCGCTGTCACACACCGTGCCGGCAAATTGCGGCCGGATAAGCAGCCGGATACGGAGCGGTGGGGGTTGCCGCAAAATGAGCAGCCATGCTTAAGAGGCCTCCGTGCAATTGAATAAATAAGACACAATAAATCGCATTTATTTTGTAATAATTTCAATTGATTTTCCACCAGAATCTCCTATATCTCTATATCAGTGGAGAGTGCAGTATGGAAGCTGTTCTGGAGACTGCCTAGAGGCAGGATTTTGGATGCACATGAGCAGATAATTTCCCAGACCATCTGGACTTGATCTCAAGGAATATTATACCCTCAAAATCCTCACAAAGATTCATTCATTTGTACAATACTTAGCTTCTGGGCTTCAAATTCAACTTTTCTTTCGGGGCTGCATAACTTTTTAATTAACATTCTAGCCACAAAATGTATCAAATTTCTGAAATTTGTGAGAATATGTATGGTAGCTGTGGCATCTTTTTTTTTGGAGAAATTTATAAACACATATATGATTTGAACTTTTTAATTAAATATAAAGTTAAAGCCAACTTGGAAACTGCCTCCCACGCGCCACTCGCTTCTGGCTGTGGCCAAAAGTTTGTTTTGCGGAATAACAATAAAAATATTTCACAATTAGATGCCTAATGGCAGTGGCATGGATATCCCGGAATATGTATCTACGTCATAATGAGGCCAGACCACAAAGGCAACCCGAATAGGCCATCGAGCATGAGAATTGTATTAAGGCCCGCTGGGCAATTTGCGGTCAGGCTATCACTGCTGGGCGATTTGCTTTTGTGGCTTAGAGTTGGACTTGGCCATCTCAGCTTTTCTTGCCTTGTCCATGATGATGTTCCTGCTGCTCCTGCTGACATTATTTGACAGTTGAGCTCGCCAACGGTCTGCCATTTGCCACCGGAAGTGGCAGCAAGGCATCTGGTGCCGGAATTGCATCTCCTCTCACACATGCGGCGTTAAAATGCAAATCCAGAATGGCCTAATGCCTCGTGTCTGCCCGTCTGCCAGCCTCCGATAATGAATGTGCCAACTGATTCGGCCAGTGAGCTATTGTGGCTTTAATTATGCGCTATTAATTCCCACAACTGTCTCTCTTTAAAATGCTATTTATTGTTGGGTACTTGGCTTAAATGCCACTGCAATTGATACTTGAAACCGTTGTTGCCTTTTTTAATGCCGCTTCTGTTGCTGTCAGTATCGCATAATTTGCCAACTTTGGTTTCTTTTCAAAAGCGTATGGAATGTGGTCCCTGGCCAGTAACTGGCATACAGTTGGTAGCTTGTTGTCCTTTATTTACGGCATACATTTATGCGGGGAATGCCTGGGAAAAATAATACCCAAGAAATGGTTTCAATAACACACAGTGCTTGTTTGAAAATTGCTTTATTTTTTTTACCTGAAAGGGAACAATTTTTATATTTATTTTTTAACACAGAAAAAATAAATAAGAATGACTGATTTAATCTTGGTCAGAAGTGGCAGAAATGGCAGCCATTTTCTGAATGTGGCAACAGGAGGGTTAAACCAAAATATTTGACATTTGAGCCCCGTAGCTGCCAGCACGCAAAACTTTTTGATATTGGCACTGGCAGTGGCACTCATATGCGTGGAATATCCTCCCAGGATGCGAATGTGTGGGTGCCAGCAGCGCATCCCTAATAGATGCCTCATCTTGTGTTCGTCGTACGTGACATTTCGGGCGAATGTCTTGCAAAATGGCGCCATTTTGATATGGAGGTGGGGGAGGTATGGTGGCCTAGGGGCGGGGAATAAAACTATTTCGGCAGCTGCGTTTTGTCAGAAAGTCAGAAGGGGGCGGGTGTAGAGTGAATTTTGATGGCGACAAGGCACTCCAACCCGATTGTCATTCCACATGCAACAGTGACGGCATTTTTAATTTTCTCTTGTTGAATTGATTTGCTGCTGTTGTTTTTGAGTTGCATGGTGTGTGTGTGTGTTATGCCTGTGTGCGTGGTTGGCTTGTTTCCGTTTCCGCTGTCAACCAGCCAGCCCCCTCCTCCCCCCAAACCAGCCAGTAATACTTCACATTCCAGCCAGACCAAGTGCCACCCACTTGTTTTTGTTGTTGAGTTCTTTTTCTTTATTCCGCTCCAAATAAATAACAAAAATTCTACACACACACATGCACACACATAGAGAGACTCATTGAAAATGGC
Source organism: Drosophila ananassae (assembly GCF_017639315.1). Taxonomy (NCBI): domain Eukaryota; kingdom Metazoa; phylum Arthropoda; class Insecta; order Diptera; family Drosophilidae; genus Drosophila; species Drosophila ananassae. The sequence continues at coordinate 5,244,887 of NC_057929.1, read as the reverse complement.
GGGAGCGATAACAAAAATGGCCGTTCGCCAGTTTCCGTTTTGTTTGCATTGGTTTTAGCTTCGTTTGAACCAATTTCAGCTCTTTTGTGTCGATGGGCCAGTAACAGTAACTGCCTAACTTTGTTAACATGTGTAGCAGTTTATCGGCGGCCATTGTTCATCATAGCATCCTACCTCCCATCCTCCCTCCGAAAATCCGAAATTTTCCTGCACCCCCTAACCCGCATGGAAAATGTTTTTGATGTGCTCAGTGAAATATGCAAATATTTGTGCATATCCATTCTGGGATTCCATTCCAATCTAGATTCCTCTCCGCACTCCGCACTCTACACTCCTCTACTCTGCTATTCTTATTTAACCCTTGTGGTCCTGGAATCCAGCTCATTCCATTTCATTTCGATGGCCATTTTACGTTTGAGCGGCTAATTAAATGCCGACTTGCCACAATGCCACAGTGCTCCTTTGTGATGCAAATTGAATTCATTCTCGGCAACTTCAGACACAATTATCAATGGCTCTGAAAAGTAGGCAACGTTTTCATTTTTGTTTCCATAGCAGCCACTAGGATCAGGAGTGGATAAGGACATAAAATATTGTGTGTCATAGAATCATAGAAGAACTGCAGGAAAAGAAAACCAGCCTCATCATTGGACTATCAGTCGTGATTTTGGCTCTATTGTAGTAGTAGTCCTAGTCCTTGGCCCTCTTAATTGCCCATTAGCCAGTGCTAATTGCATTTGCCGAGATGACAATTATAAATGGCTTTCTGCGATTCAAATGTACTTGAAAATGCAATTTCGCAATTGGCCGAGTCTCAGTGCCGAATTAGCTAGGCAACTACCAGGCACCTGTCCCAGGACCTCCTTTCGAGAAAAGTGCAAATGGCCAGCACGAAATGATAATGGAAATGGAAGTGGCAGTGGCAGGGGCAGTGGGATTGGGCTTCTGAAAGTTGACCTGAAAGCCTGGTGGCCAGGACCAAAATTGACAGCCATTTAAAAACGATTTGTTGCGTTAATTGGCGTCAGTGCTTAATGCGATCACTTGATTACGTTAAATCGATTTACATTTTTGGCGTTGTGGCGTCATTTGTTGGGACTGCATGTCAAAGTAGCCAGTTCTAGCTTTGGCTAGAAACCCAAACTGATTATGCAAATGCCAATATGAATATGCATTTGGGCCGCGGTTCGGATTTCGAGGCCAACTTTAATTGCCACAGTCACTGAACTGAACCATCTCTCTCTCTTGCCGTTTAAATTAGTTCAAGTGCTGAATAAATATATATAATATATATATATAAATAAAATGTTGAAACAAATTCGTTGGGGTTTTTGTGGTTTTGAGGTGAGCTGCGCATGTAAATATTCATCCAAATGGCGCTCTTTCATTTCCAGTGAATGCAATTAACAAACGAACTTTAACTTTCGGGGATTGCGGGAGAAAACAGTCCTGGCAGCCACACTGGCAGTGGCACTCCAAAATGGTTTTTAGGCTAAAACCCCATTTGGCTTTTCCTTCCTTTAGACCAGGGATGCCCAGTCCCATTGCTCTCGTTCCTCCTTTGTTGTTGGATTGCTCTGTCATATGGGTAGAGCAAAATCATATACGTGTGCTGCTCCCAGTATAGGCAAGGCAAATTACAATAACAATTTTTCGTAGTTTAATAACACTTAAACAGTTTCAACACTTTTCTGGCATTTTGTTGTTGGATTGCCGAAAACTTTTCACTGCAAAAAATCACTTCTTGTTGTGGTTTTGGACAGAATGGTTGACTGTGGAACGATGCATTTTTTCTTTGTCGAAAATTTTCTTTGCGAGCAGCAATGTATTATATGTAATATAATAATAAGCGGAAACAAAAAAATTAATTTGGAAAGGCATTTTATTAAATGCTATGCTAAAGTATCTGCGTCACAAGCCGATATGGAAGCGCAGTAGAAAAAATTCGAAAAATAATTGAGCATATTGAAAATAATTATAATCCTAAAATTAATTCTCAATTATCCGAAAAAATTTTTTTTTTTTTTTTCTGTTGAAAATGTTACAAAAATTTTTTTCAGTGATACGATAGAAAAAAAAAAAAAAAACTATCGCTCATATGTATTTGTGCTTTTGTGCATAGGTATTGGAATTTGCTCTGTCATAAGCAGTGCTTGGGCACCCCTGCTTTAGACTTCTAGTTCCGGCACACTCGGAAATCTAATGTATAGCAATATTTGTTTCGCAATTCAGTTTTCATTTAATTTCAAACTTGGCCTTAGATGATGGCGTGTGGCGCGAGGGAGCCGCTTAGTAAAGTCCTTAGCAAGTCTATAAAGTTGCTATACTTTATCGCACAAACACACAGACATTCCAGCCTCAAGTCTAGCACCTGAACTTTCTGCCTTTCGGCAAACTGAACTAAATTGGCGGAAACTATGAAAATTCCTGGCATTCCTTACGGGCTCTCCACAACCCACCGATAGTAGTTGCCTTGATTTATAAACTTCTTAATGAACAAAAGAATTATCGATTGTGGCGATGGCATGAAAAATAGCCTGTGATTGGGTGGGCAGCCGACAGCCGCCCTTCATTCCATTTTTCTTTTCTCGTTCCTCTTTCACTTGCTTATTGGCTTTTTATCCCCCCACTGCTATACCTTTTGTGGTACAATGAGGCGTATGAGCAATGCTGTGGTCGGATACTTACTTTGATATATGCTATAGCATTAAAATCCTTCAGTACATGAGTGCTTGTGTGTGTGAGTGTGTGTCTGTAACTGTCATAAAAGTTGACATTTTATTTATACATTTTGGTTTTAAAATTGCTGACCCCAAAAACCTTTTTAATGGCTACTGTGGCTGTCTCTTTCGTCGTCCTGCCTTTTTCCTTTTTATGCGCTTTTCATGAGCTTTTCCTTCTCAGCGAGGGCGTGTATATGTGTGTGTTTATTTGTGGCTCATTTCATAAACCTCTTACCGCAATGACATGCTCATAATTAAATGTTAAAATTTACTCAACTTGGTTTACGTTTTGAAGAGATACAAATGGCTGCTGGGGTAGGGCAGGAGCAGGAGCAGAAGCAGGAGCAGTGTGGGTTGTGGACTCTTTTTCAACTGCCAGGTCATAAGAAGCGTTTAACAAATGACCAAAAGCTGAAACTATTTTTCAAGCTTGGCAAATGACAAACAAGTGCTTGGCTTCAGATTACAAAAAAAAGTTAAAGTTACTGAATAGATAGACATTTGCAGAATAAGTTATTCTTGAAAGAAATCCCTAGAATTTATGAATGTATTCTGTGGCATAACTTAAAATATACAAAGTTATTTTAATAGAAACCCCTTTCCAGTTGAGTCTTTTTAGACCAGAAAATTTATATTCTTGTTGCTAGCCGTGATTGCCACAAACAGGACTGCCAAATGGAAGGACTGGATGAGCCGGGGAAGCTGGCAATTGACCCGTTTCTGGTCTTCCGGCAAGAGCCAGCCAGTGGTCAGATTTTCTTCCCAAAAGCTTTACACTTTCATTATGTTTTATTGTTTGCTTTTTTAAAGCACTGCACACATACACAGTCTCATGTACATGGAAAATGGCTGCGTGAAAGCCACTTACACAGACACATAAGTCGGGGGATGAATGCTATAGGGCAGCTGAGTCTCCTGCTCCTGCTGCTGCTGCTACTGCTGTTGTTGTTGGTCATTTGAAAAGGCTTAAACATAATACTCAGGGCAAAGCAAACCAAATCAAGGAAAAGCAAAGCACGCCAAAGCAAAGCAGAGTAAAGCATTCAATGTCCTTAACAGCCAGCAGGACGAAATCGAGCAGAGCGACATATGGCCGGGTAAACAAGTGTGTAACTTGCCCCGAACCGAACCTGAACTGAACCGCTTTTAGAAAATCAAAGCCTTAAAAGCATTTTCTGCACAAAAAATAAGTGAAAAAATATGTTTTTTGAATGCTTTTAGGATTGAGAACGCAACGGTAGAGGTCCTCCCCAAAAGGGCTTTAAATTCTATCTTGGTTTCCACCTTTTCTTTTATTTTTTATGGATTTTTTTTTTTATAATAGTTTTTCTCTGAAAATGTAGGAGCAGTTATTTTTCAGTCATTTGCGCACAATTCGTTCCTCCCACGTAACTTTTTGCCAAAAATTGAAGTCGAATCGTTGCCATAAATCACAAATATTCATACAGTTAGAATGTCTCTAGCCCTCTCTCTGTCACACTTAATATCTGCCTCTCTTTCACACTCACTATTCACCTCTCACTCGGTTCGAGCCTTACTTTCATGTGTTTTGGCTTTTTACGTGCAATTCTCCAACTGCGAGCATTAAAATTGATTTATGTCGCTGGGAAGCGTCGAAAAACTAAAATTATGAAAGCGAGGCGACCGGAGGAGAGCAGAGCAGCAAGGCTTTTCATGCTGAGTTATGTCTGAGTGCGGGTGACTACTAAAATGTTACAAAATGCTCCGGCCATGGATGCTCATGTTGCAATCACTGTGGACGGAAGTCCACGAGGTGACGACCTGCATGCCTAGGCGTGCGCGAGGAAACTCTATATATAGCCGAAGAATTAAAAATTTTCTGTAGGCAACCGATCTAAATGAATGATATACCAATCGAAAGGTATTGTTTCAATTAGATAATATTTGTTGAAACATATTCCAAAAGTTATTTGGTTTGGGAGAAATTAGGGTGAAAGTAAAAAAATTTTTTATCACTAAAGTGGGGCTGGTGGACACATTTTAGTCCCCAGATAGAATATTTTTATATATTCGCATTCTAGAGCTAAATACGCGTCGATTGGTACCTCAATCGACCCGATCCGACATTTCATTCAGAAGTTATTCGAAAAATTAGATTTTTTCTTCTTCTTCAAAATGAAGCCAGTTTGCGTCGGTTTGTCGGTTTGTCTGTTTGCACTATTTTTATCTTAAAAATCCTGAAAAAAATTGGAAAATGTTTGTTACTATCATATGAGCAACTATTGTTCTACAACTTTTTGAAATACCTTAAGCTTACGTCAAAAAATTAAAAAAACTTTGTTAATGAAAAAATTCATAACTTTATAATTAAGAAAGATATCAAAAAGAGCTTTACACCGTTGAAATGGTTTTTTAAATATCAATTTCACTTTCTTTGAGACCAAACGTCTATATAGTACACAAAAAAAAATACACTGAAAAAAAACTTTTTTTTTAAGAAAAAAAATTATTTTTCAAAATTTGGTCGGCTGATCCTTTTTATATTGCACGTGGAGATAGCTTTTGAGATGACGCAACTTTTGATATATCGCTCATATCTGGCAAAATCCGTTAACTCAAGATATAGTCCTGTAAGTGCAGCTACCCATTTTGTACAGCCTCCTGTGAAGCTTGCATTTACTTATACATGTGTGTGTATTTGAATGGCAACTTTGCTTTTTGGAGTCTGCATATATTTGGTCAATACCCTAAAAAAAAATGGAGTATATCTTTTAAGATTTTAGTTTATATATTTAAAAATAAAATCCAAATAAAAAAGGGCTTAAAAAGTAAAACGTGAACATTGACTCAAGTTGGACTCGAACCCAGGCCCTCCGTGTTAGGAACCACGACGCTCTCCACTCGGCTAACCTCGAACTTTGTTGCTTGATGGCCACTTTTGATTTAATTCTGCTTTGTGTTTCAGTGTCTTATGTCTTAATGAGAAGACTCAGAAGATTGGTACTTCAACCGACCCGGTCCGACATTTCTTTCAGAAGTTATTCAAGAAATTCGATTTTTACAGTTTTTTCAAAATGAAGCCAGTGGGTCTGTTTGTCTATATTTTTTTCTTTGCAATACTGAATAAAATTGGAGATTTTTGTTAATGTCATATGACTCATATGATATGAGCAATTATTGTTCTACAACTTTTTGAAAAAGCTGTAAAAATCTAATTTCTTGAATAACTTCTGAAAGAAATGTCGGACGGGTCGGTTGAGGTACCAATCTTGAGGTCTCAAAGAAAAACAAGAAAAGAAAGCTAACTTCGGGCGAAGCCGAAGTTGATATACCCTTGCAGTTGTGCCATTTCCGATCGTTCAGTTATATGGCGGCTATTGGATATAGTTGGCCGATCCCTATGAAATTTGGCCAATAAGATTATTTTGCCCAAAATGGAATCTGTACCAAGTCCCATCTTTCTAACTTAAAAATCACCAAAGTTATGCCAATTCCGATCTTCTATGACAGCTATAGGATATAGTCGGCCTATCCTTATGAATTTTTGTACATAAGATATTTTCGAATATTTCAAAAATAAAATCCTAATAAAAAAGGGCTTAAAAAGTAAAACATAAACATTGGCTCAACTAGGATTAGAACTCAGGCCCTCCCGTGTTAGAAACCACAACGCTCTCCATTCGGCTAATCTCAAACTTTGTTACTTGATGGCAAATTTTGATATAATTCTGCTTTGTGTTTCAGTGTCTCATGTCTTAATGAGAAGAATGAAAAATTTTATGAGTCGAAAGCTTTATATGCATATGCCCCCACTGAGCATATAATGCATATAAATAAATGCAGCCACCACCGTTTTGGGCCAAATCATGGATTAAAAGCTAAAAAAAACCAGGCAAACCAACTCCGCCAATACTTTTCTAATATTTATTATTCTATATCGCACACCCAAAATAAATTGTTACATTCAACAATTGTTTTAACTAGAAAAACTGAAAAAACGTAATTTCCACTTTTTTTTAATTTTTTATCTTTGCGCATTTATTTTAGATATAATACATGTTTATTATATGATTGATCGGATATGCCATAACTTTGTTTTTTTATAAGTTAGAAGGATGGGACTTAGTACAGATTGCATTTTGGGAATACTTATCCGATTTGCAAAATTTTATTAGGATAATTGGCTTAACTTTGTTGTTTTTGAAGCTAGAATGATGGGACTGTCTACGGTTTCGTTTTGGACAATCTAATCCTATGTTCATAAGAATCGGCCAACTATATCCTATACCTGCCATATAACTGAACGATCGGAAATGGCAAAACCTTTCTATTTTTAAAGATGCTTGGGGCTGTTTCCAATATTTTTATTAGAAATTTTATTGATGGTGAAATTCTTATAAGGATCGGACAAATATATAGGATCCGATATATATGAAAATAACATAAGCTTCTGCTTAACTGCAAGGGTATATCAACTTCGGCTCCGCTTGAAGTTAGCTTTCCTTTCTTGTTTTTTATACCCTTGCAGAGCGTATTATAATTTTGGTCAAAAGTGTGCAACGCAGTGAAGGAGACATCTCCGACCCTATAAAGTATATATATTCTTGATCAGGATCACCTCCTGAGTCGATATGAGCATGTCCGTCTGTCCGTCTGTCCGTCTGTCTGTCTGTCGGTTTCTACGCAAACTAGTCTCTCAGTTTTGGAGCTATCGAGTTGAAACTTTGGACACATCCTTTTTTTCCTTGCAGGTATATAAGTCGGAACGGCCGGGATCGGTCGACTATATCCTATAGCTGCCATATAACTGATTCATCGGAAATGCCATAACTTTGGTGTTTTTTAAGTTAGAGGGTTGGGACTTGGTACAGATTACTTTTTGGGCAAAATAATTCGATATGCCAAATTTCATAAGGATCGGCCGACTATATACGATCCGCTATATATCTAATAATATAAGATGCGTTGCGCCACCTAGCGGACTGCGACTGAACTGCAAGGGTATATCAACTTCGGCTCCGCCCGAAGTTAGCTTTCCTTTCTTGTTTTTTAATAATTTATTATATAGTGGAACTCTCATAAGGATAGGCCTCTCATCTGTTAATTTGTTGAAATAATTTGGTTTCTCACAACTACGAAACAATTTTGGATTTTAAATACATTTTTGGGCAAATTTTTAATTAAAATTTTTAAACTAACCAAATTCCAAAACCTATGTAAATTAAAAATACGTATAACTTCAGAGCCACTGAAGCTATTGAAAAATTCTTTACGTCTTAGGAAAGGTTTTTAATTATTCCACCTTCTTGAATGTCAAAATCTATAGAGCTAAAAAAAATAGTTTTGATGTTTATCCTTACAATTAAAGTATTGCTAACTGTGTAAATCGCCTGTCCAGAGGTTACTTCCATATATGTATATATATTCTATATGTTATGCGTTCTATTTTAAATAATTGAAGATCAATATATACAAAAAAAAAACAACTGATATCATATAAAAAAACCTCTTGACGAGGTAAAGTACCGGTGACGAACCTGCATGCGAAACCCAAAATATCTGATATCAATTTTAGTGACGAAAATATGCTATATAGGTGTACAAAATTGCATATAAAAAATATTCTTGTTCGGCACGTGCAAGAAAAACAAAAAAAAATCAGTCACGTGCCGAACAAGAATATTTTTTATATGCAATTTTGTACACCTATATAGCATATTTTCGTCACTAAAATTGATATCAGATATTTTGGGTTTCGCATGCAGGTTCGTCACCGGTACTTTACCTCGTCAAGAGGTTTTTTTATATGATCAAATATATCACAACTCGAGGATGTAGAGTTTGGAGTGTGGAATGTGGAGTGGAACAAAAAACCAACAAAATGCTATGCAATTTGCTTGGAAATGGAAATTAAATTTCATTAAACAATTTTCAGGGAGAGATTCCAGTAAGATATACCTGGAAATCATTAATAAAATGAAGTCTATATCCTATTTTAACATTTTACTCTGAAAATTGATTGAACTTTAATAGGAAAGTATTGAATTTCAACTTGCAGATCTAGAAACCTGTCTGCCTTCTCTGCCTCCATTTTGTTTTTTGTGCGCCTTAAAGTATGCACCATTTTCTGATATGCAATTTGCTCTAAAATGGAGTTTCATTAAACAACTCTCAGGGAGAGATTCCCGAAGTATGTACCTTCAAAAACATAATTTAAGAAAACTCAAGATCCTATTTTATCATTATCCTCTAAAAATTGATTGGAATTAAATATAAAAGTGTTTGAATTTAAACTCACAGATCTAGAGATACTTGAACTGCCTCATTCGCTTTTTATCGCGCCTTCTCCGACTCCATTTTGTTTTTTTTGTGCGCCTAAAAGTATGCAGCATTTTCTAGCCGCCTCCTTTCGCTTCTGGAATCTGGAATCTGAACTTTTTGCTTCTCCCGCCTGCCATTCCGCTGCATCAACATTTGTCATGTTATTGTTGAAATTATTGTTGTCTGCTTTTATTGTTTGACTTCTGTCTGCCACCCAGACACGCCCCCTTGACGCCGCCCACTTGCCACATGCCTACGACCCTCCGGCAGACTCTTGTGTAAGTTTTTTCCCCCCTCCAATCCCCTTTCTACCCCCTTTCTTTGTTTTTTGCATTTTTAATTATAAATGCCTGGCAGGGTTTGTCTTGCCTTCCCGTCGCGTTGTCTCCTTTTATTTGCGTGTTTTCTTACAACGTTTTTAATGTTTTTTTTTTTTTCGCTCAGAGCCTTCTTGAAGGTGGGCTGCTTGTCCTTTTTGGGTTGCCGGTTTATTAGCCACGTCGTGCGGACAATTTTAAACCCTTTTCCAGTGTCGGTTTTGGTGGCCCTCTTCTCGCCGCCCTAAGCGGCTTTGCCAGGCAGCTGTTTATGTTTCACCTTTTGATGTTACTCGCTTGAAACTTTGTTTTTTTTTGCATTCCAAAGTATTCTCCTCCATCTACAAAAAAAAAATATATATATAAAATGGGGGAAAAAACTTTCCATATAATTGGGTGAGGGCGGGAAGTCTGACAAGTGCTGGACGCTTGGCTGCCAATTGTTTGATTCAATATTTAAGCAAACATTGTTTGTTTGAGATGGGTTTTCAGGGTTCATGGTCCGAGCTTAACCCTTGCTTTATTTTCAAAGGGGATTATAGTGGAAGAGAGTGGGGGAAAATATTAAAATATCTCCTCTCTAGTCTTGGAACGAAATTTCAATTATGAAAATGCGATTACAACGAAAAGAACTTGTAAGCCAGACACGACCGACAACCGACCGTCAGTATGTGGCAGCAGGTAACCCGATTATTGGCTGGAAAAGTTTCTACTCTTACTAGTTCCAAGGAAGCAAACTCCACTCTAAAATGCTTCCAATTATAAAAAGCTTTTAGGTAAATCAGACCTGAAATGTGTTTCAATTGTCTTGCATTTTGTTAGCGAACAATTCAATTTGTGCGCCAGAAAGGGAGAAGCTAAAATACAATACACAGGACTCGTCGACTCGCATCGAAGTTCTAAGCAGGAAGAAATGCGAAGGAAAGGAAATGAATTAAATCGAATTGAAAGAAAGTAGCAGTGATTCCATTCTTGGCAATTGTTTTTATACCCTTGCAGAGGGTATTATAATTTTGGTCAAAAGTGTGCAACGCAGTGAAGGAGACATCTCCGACCCTATAAAGTATATATATTCTTGATCAGGATCACCTCCTGAGTCGATATGAGCATGTCCGTCTGTCCGTCTGTCCGTTTCTACGCAAACTAGTCTCTCAGTTTTAAAGCTATCGAGTTGAAACTTTGCACACACCCTTCTTTCCTTTGCAGGCAGTATATAAGTCGGAACGGCCGGGATCGGTCGACTATATCCTATAGCTGCCATATAACTGATTGATCGGAAATGCCATAACTTTGGTGTTTTTTAAGTTAGAGGGTTGGGACTTTCCACACATGTTATATTTGACCAAAATATCTTGTGTGCAAAATTTCATAAGGATCGGCCGACTATATCCTATAGCTGTCATAGAACGATCGAAATTGGCATAACTTTGGTGTTTTTTAAGTTAGAAAGATGGGATTTGGTACAGATTACTCTTTTGGCAACATAATTCGATATGCCAAATTTCATAAGGATCGGCCGACTATATACGATCCGCTATATATCTAATAATATAAGATGCGTGGCGCCACCTAGCGGACTGCGACTGAACTGCAAGGGTATATCAACTTCGGCTCCGCCCGAAGTTAGCTTTCCTTTCTTGTTTCCCTCTCTATCTTACAAGTCCAACAACTTCAAACGGAAATGGAAAAGATGTGTATGGAAAGCGATAGAGAAAAAAAAGGATATTGAAAGCTTATGTCCTGGCATCAAATCCGGCTCCAGTGTCCTTGTTGCTAATCGAGTGTGTAGGAGACATCTCAGTTACTTGCTTACCTATGCACCCCTACCTCTGTGTGTGTGTGACTCACTTAATTTGCAACTCAAACCATGCCGAGAGTCGAGTCCTTTGCTAATGACTGTCCAAAAAGTATTTTGCACTTTATTTCCTTTTCTCGTTATTGGTGTCTCCATTTTGTCGTTGTCTGGAGGTTTATTTCTGCCTCGTAAGTGTTTTGTTGGCCCAAGTCCTGGCCTCCTTTTTCAGAGGAACAAAGCCAGAGGAAATGGCCAAAAAGAGCTTAGACAATAAGTTCCTTTATTGAGGGTCTTTAAAATGTAAATACCAAATACCAAATGGAAATGGCTTGTATTGAAACAAAGATCTATTCACAGAGCCACCGCCAGTCTATTAAATAAATAAATCAAATGACCAGAATCCCTGAGAATATCTACAAATTATTCAATAGAAAACATCAATTGTATTTAAGCAAAATATTTGATAAAATCCAAAGATACCTCAAGGATTCTCCGACCACCACTGCCAGGCGGTAGGCGGCAGGCGGCAATATTTATCTCCGTTGGCTGGGAAACTTATTCCTTTGCTTTCTTAATTTGATTGTCGAGGAGCTGAAAGTTTTGTTCGTGAAATGGCTCGCTCACCTGCCGCTTAAATATTCAATTGTCTCTGGAAGCCAGGTCTGGTCTGGCCCAGTCTGGCCTGCTCCTGCTCCTGGTCCTGGTCTGAGTGTTTAAATGTTTGAAAAAGCTATTTATTTTATGCCTTGTTATGCAATCAAAATGTTTGCACTTCCCAGCGACGTGACGTGCGCTTACCTGCACGTGAAAAGCGCAAACGTAGCAGAAATTAATGAGAAATTATACGCGGTACTCTCTCTCGTTCACGAAATTGTGAGGATGCAGTCCTCACGCCAGGATAACACTTGAAATTGTGTAAAAGTGAAAAAGGAAACTTTTCTGCCAGGATGGCAAAGGCAAGGATGGATGGCAGAGGGGGCAAAAAAACAAATTGTAAATACTGCACTTTCGAGCCAAGAACTTCAGATACAGTAACTTGATACGGCCAATTCTGATAGCATTTTGTGGCGGCGGTGAAGGTTTTCAAGCAAACTTAAGCTAGTTACCAAGCAACTACCACCTTCATACCACCTTTTAAGTTTTGTATTAAAAAACTTTCTCCTTCTATCTTTGCAGGTAAATGACGTAAATTTTTAATTACTGGCAAAAAGTTGTCATCATCATCATCCCCGCCAACCAATCCGAACGACGACTTGAAAAGTTTTTCATCATTCAGTTGGCTGTCAAGTGTCAAGTGTGTCCTGGCCGGGTGCCTGGTGTCTGCCGGGTTTTAGGCCAAAAGTGGGCTAACAAACTGTAGCCAACAAATGGCAAGTACAATGCAATTTGCCAACGGAGCCCTCACAACTGCAGGTTATGGCAACAGCCACAAATCTTTGGGGCCCCCGGACCAGAATGAGTGAATGGCTGAGGCTGAGTGAGTGACTGTTGCCAGTTTTCAGTGGCAGTTGCTCTTGGCAGCAATAATCAAAACTTGGGCAATCATAAAAGCGAAATTTGTAAAAGGGCCAAGAGCCTGAAACCGAAATGTTTTGGGTGTTTCGGGTCAGAATGGAGCGTCAAGCGGCGGATAGATACGCTTTTTTGACCAGACATCCAGTGAGAAGGACGAGAATTTCTGCATCAAATTAGCATGTTCCCCTTTTCGCCTTTCTCTTTTTCTTTTCAGCTAGTTCTCCCCCTTAGTCCTGTTAGCTTTCTCTCTATTTATCTCTATCTCCGGCCGTGGGGAAAGCCACGGAACGGAAACGGAAATGGAAATTTTTACTTGGCAGGCGAAATTATCATGGGAACCAACGCTGCCAGCCAACTGAAAAGGAAGTTTGTTCTTCTCCATAGAGAGCAGAGAAACTGCAGGACCAGGGCATGGCAAGGACATGGCAAACGGAAGATGTAATTAGGGGAAAGCAAAATGGGAAAATAATTAACACTCGGGCATAATTAATTGCACGCCACACAAATGACAAGTATCTCGGGGGAGGGGCATAAGCTCCCATCTTCGGAAAGTCAACCAACCAAAAATTTGGACTGCAAAACAAGAGCTTTTCCTTCAAAGTGCATCCTCAGACCGAAATTATTTCGATTTAGATGGGGATTATACACATACTCGGTTAACTATACTTTTCTAATCAAATTACGTCCAAGGAATTGAACTCTCGAGCCAATGGCAGTAACTGGTAGGCCATGAATGCGAGCTGGTTCATGGCTGGATGGCGAATTGATTGGCCAACCTTGATTGTTTCGATCAGAACGGCCAATATTGAATTTCTGCCATAAATAAACTGTTGCAGTCTGCACTTGTGCTGGCTGTTCGCACTTCGGGGCACTCCCATCCTGAAACTCGAATCCCTAAAACACTGGGCAGCATTCCAATCATTGTTATGTTTGAAGAGCGGTTGGGGAGATGGGATTGCCCTGGCATTTGGCCCACATTCTGCTGAAGCCGGGCCAGGGAAAAATATTTCTCGCCTTAAACAGATTTGCCATAAATCTCCACTTCACCGAGATCCTGCCAATGTCTGAGTCTAAAGTTTTAATTGCCCAAAAAACCCTCCGAATATGCTCTATTCTGCAATCTGGCTATCTAACTATCTGTGAAATTTATCCTCCAACCGTTTTCATCTTTAAATATCCGCTTAAACGGTAAGAAAAACATTTATTTTCCCTGGCGTTTGACTATGAAGTTGTTTTTCAATTAAAAACTCACAGATACAGATACAGCTACAGAGATAAAGTTTTTGTGATTATTTTCATATTGTTAGTCCTTGTTTACTTTGGCAATTTCGAAATAAAAAACTTTTTACAATTTGTTCAAACTGGCCTTTTCCGAAAAAGTATAAATATTAATTCTTCATCGAGATATTTTTTTTCGGAAGTTCAGTTCATAATTGTTCTTCATTTAATTAACGGGCGAAATAAAATTTGTTGGTTTTTGTAATATTTATAAGGTAATTGAGACTTCGACCTAGATTTCGGTGTTCATCCCTTTTAAACTTCATTTATATCCTTCGTTGGCCACAACAATAACAATGGCCGGTCTCCTGTAAGTGATTTCCATGAAGTATTCCCCCATTCCGATATATACATATATATGTGGTGTATATCTGTTGGCAAGTGTATCGCCTGCTTATTGCTCAATGAATGGTATTTCCCGGTCCTTTTTAATGGACGTGGCGGCATATTCGAGGTAGTAGCCGTTACAATTATGTAAGTGGAATTAATGCAGAGATCCTGGCGGGAGGATGGGAGCCGAATGGCAGTCTCTGAAGCGAATGAGAACGCGTGAAATTAATGCCAATAAATTGGCCAATAAATATCGAATGGGAAATGTTTTTTAAGATGTGCATAATTTATTAATCTATTAAATGGGACTTGTTCGCTTCGAAGGCTTACCTTTAATGGCGACCCGAGTGCCAAAATGCCCAATATAAATGGGCTTTTGTTAATTAAAGCGAGCAGGGCAATATACAGACTTAACCCAATAACCTTCAACCGAAATAGACTCCATCCTTATGTCCTTTGTTTTTGCCCAATATCCTTGCACACACAAAGGGCCAAAACAATTATTTCTGAATATGCAAAATCTCTCTAAAATGAAAGTCTTTACCAAACAACAAGGTAAAACAAATTGCAAAATGTTTTCCAGGGAAACCCATCAGCATATACCTACCTACATATGTATATCTATGTAACTCCCTCAAAAAAATATATATATAAAGTCTGTGTAGATGAATGTATGACATCCTGGGAGAACAGGGGCTGGGCTGGGGAGAAATAAAATAACAAAAACTTGCATAATTTGTGCTCTTAGACCGAGCAGACAAAAAAGGGCAAAACTGAAAGAGAAAATTTGTGTGCTGCAGACAGCTGAAAAACTAAACTTTTTGATTCGGAAGGACTAGGACCAAGGGGTGTATACGAGGTATGTATATGCCATATAGAGGCATGAAGTGAAGGCCAGGCAAGGTCCAATAGTTTTACGAGTTTGCGTGTGTGTATGTTCCGGGCATTTTATTACAAAAGTTTACACACGACTCTGTTGCTAATGTTGGCCTGGCCTGGCCCTGTGCATTTTGTGGTTAGCTGCTTTTGTCATTTTATAACCATCTTTTTTATGGACCTGAAGGTAACAGTTCCTGCTGAGCTTTCTACACAAGGTGGAAAAGTTTTCCCTTTTGAATGTCAAACATCAATTATAGGCCAGAGGTTATTCCTGGATGTTCAATTAATTGCAAGTTTCATTGTATGACAGCACTTGGCCGAAAGCCACATAACTGTGGACACTTTTCGCAATAAGTTTCGAAAGCCAAGACCTAAACAAGCTGCGACTGCAATCACGTAGGGGACAAGCAAAATGCATTAGAGCTCAACAACAGAACTGATGGTGCTGGAACTGGAGCTGAAGCTGGAAAGATGGTAAACTATACCAACTAAAATTGAGTTAAAGCGAAAAAGTTGGCCAACTCTTGCTCGGCTTTCTCTTTCTCTGTCCACTTTCTCTCTGGTTCTTTCGCGGCTTAATCCTGACCACGAGTAATGCATTACAACAATGCTTGCGGACAAGTCCTGCAGAGTGTGGAGTGTTTACTGGATAGTCTGGCTCCTGCTTTGGTCCTGCCAAATGTAATTAAGCAAGTTACAAGCAGTAAACACACACTCCCACGTACACCAACACCATCTCCTATACATGCATGGCCAAACATTATTAGCCCGGCCAGCACATACAATATTTAATATGCGATTTCTGACACCATTCGCACGCGGCAGAAAACCCCATAAAATGCTGAACAAGATAAAAGAACGACGGCCATTTATTTGACTTACGCAAATGTGTATCCGTGTGTGTGTTTTCGGGTCGGGTCAAATAAATGACAGCCCATAAGGCGTCAGGACCTTGCTCTCCTCCCTGAGCCAAGCATAGGATATGAAGGATACACTCTGACACTTGTTTGTAAGAAATATCTTTCCAATATTATTATTTTTGGTAGGGAATATTTATTTATTTCGACTGCAACCTTTGACCTTAAGTCATAGAAGAACTAGGTATCATATAGTCCTTATTATAGACTCTTATTTTTCACAGTGCACTTTCTGACGGCAGCTCATAACTTTAATGAAATTTGGCTACAGACAATTATTAAGTGATGGAATAAAGACTTTTTAAAGCAAGGACTTGTGCACTGAAATAATTATTTTTTATTTCATAAAAAATTATTTTAACAATTACCCAGCCAAGTAAGGGTAATCTCCTACTCGGCTTTCCACTGACTGCTCGCTCATTAACGTTTTCGAATCGACATTTCGTGTTACAATTTTTTGGCGTTGCGGTCTGCTGGCCAACAACGAAAGCCTGAAAATGGCCAGACCACGGCTGGTTGGCCAGCTGGGCTGTCATTAATGAGCGGGACTTTTTCCATGTTAATTTGACGTCCTGTCCGTCCAGTCTGTCCTTGCCGGCAGTGGAAAAAACTAACAGATTCGAATCAATAATTACATCAATTTCGGTAAATGCAAGCATCGCCGTGCATTCTATAATTAGCTCTTCAGAGCGAACGGAGGCCCAAATTGTGTGGATAATGGTCGGAAGAGCGAAACCCAAAAGCAATGATCAATAATCTGACTAATGGGGTCGGTCTGGTTTCGGGCACTATGGGTTATGTGTTGTGGCCTGATTGAGAGTGGAGTTGCTGGTTACACAAATGTGTGATTGATGCCAGTCACGGAGAAAGTGTATCGCTAAAAGTCAAACTACTAGTACCTACTACCACTGGGATATACTGTCAGTCGCTCGATAGTTTCCTGTGCAACGAGAAAAGGAAATACTTTGGCATTTTCGACGACATTGCCAACGACTACGACTACGACTACGAGTGAGATACTTTGTGTGGCTCACGTTCTGCGGCAGGCAGCACCATTTTGTGGTGATTTTTGGCTCGTTTATTTGGTTCTGGTTGCATCAGGACTAAAGGATGGATACCGGGAACGACAACAACTATACAATAATGCCGCAATGGCAACAGCTACAGCTACAGCTACGGCATCGGCAATGACTGCCGGCGAATTTTACGTGATGCTTGTGCTAAACGTCAAATATTTTGTCATTCCCCCGAGCCAGAGTAGCAGCCAAAGCCAAAGTTCCCTCGGAAGCTGACAGTTTGATGAATGGCGGAAGATTGAAAAATGCAAATAACTAAAGAAATAACTGCGGCAGATATTGAAGGATCCTTTCTTGGCTCTTCCTTGTGTGTGTTTGGCAGGAAGGAAATGAGTGGAAAATGTGCCATAGAAGCTCCTAAATCTCATTAGATTTTTATTTGGCTCAAGGGAAGTGCGATAAATAATTTAATAAGTAAGATTAATGCAAAAGGACACTCTCTCACACACTAGTAGTGCCAAAATAAAATATGTCTACTAATGAGGGTGAACTAAAAAGTAAAATATTAAATGGAATAAGAGATTTTTTTCATCTCCCTGCCAGGAGCGTGTATCCTTTTTTTGACCGTTCCGCCTGACCTGTCCATTCAAATCGTTTGTTATAAATTTTCCGCATCCGTTTCCGTATGTTTTTTTCGGGTTGCTTTCCTCGGTGACAGGATAAAAGTATCTCTCTTGCCCCCCAGGACACGTGGAGTCAATTTAAGGTTCTGTTGTGAGGACATAAATTACGTTTTCAGTGGCGCCAATCGAAAGGACACTACCTATAAACAGCTGTCGAATTGTCGAGTCAAACAGAGCACTCTTCAACTCTCCTCTCTTCTGAATGAAAAATTCAGAAATAATAAACTAAAAACTGAGCTATCGGAGAGGGCTTTTAAAATCGGATCTTTCTTTGGATTTTCCACTCGAAAGTTGAAACTTTGCCGGCTGATTGCTTTTGGCGTTCGCAATTAGAAACTTTATGATTAGTTGGCTGAGCCGCGTTAAAAGTTTCGGACAGCGTTTTGCAACTTGTTTTTGCTTCCAGCTAGTAACCTTCTACCATGGCCCCTCCCATCATGCCCCATGACTGGGCTGCCTGCCATTCTATAGCAATTTTTAGCTTGCCACTCGACAGTAGTAGTTTTGCCTGTATTTTCGTTACAGGTATGTGGCAGAGTTGGCCAGCTATTTGTGGGGCTTAAAACTTTGTTATCAACAAATGTGTAAATCTGCCCAACCAACACACCAGCACACCAACACACACACAAAATAAAAAGGATGAAAATATTGTAAACTTTTCCATAGTACATGTGCACTGGGGTTGTCTAACTTTTAGGCAAAATATTTATGATCGTTTTAGCGCAAAACCCCTTCCTCCAACTTCGGAGCGATAACAATGTTAAGTCGGTCGTCTATTGACTTGGGATTCGGCTTGAATTAAGAGCGGAAATTCAACTAAACTGGGTAAGATTAAAGTTTTCACACCCACCACCCTGCCCTTTTCGATCATCGCTAGGGAACTTAATGAGAACTCCTGGATGGTAAAGCCCTATCCCCCAGGCTCCCGCCTCCTGCCACCGCCTCTGCGGAGAGCCAGACATTACTGAGGTAAACTGCAGCAGCCGCAGGGGGTCGGAGTGGCGTCGACATTTTCCAGTTACGCCCACTTAACATTGGCCTCTCACTCCCGCCCCCTCTGGGGCTGGGAAATCAGCCAGCTATCGATGGGACGCTGGGTGGATGGAAAATTATCCTTTATTATTTTTCAGTGAAAAGTTTTTTTTTTTCACTCTCGCCGTTGGGGTTGCTTTTGGTGGCAACTTTATAATATTACTGGTGTGTCGCAGTTATTATCGATTACCCATCACCAGGTGAGAGCCAGGATGAGAAGCTTTCAATATGCTAGTGGCTGCCTCCGCGCCCTCCAACCTGGCTAAAAAGTTTGTCAATCGAAGTGAGCCACTTTCTACCCCTGTGTGGTAGCGCGCTCCTGTTTGCCATTCTTTTCGGGTGTGCCATAAAACTTTATCTAAATGCTGGCATCGGGGAAAAGACGCTCATTACTTTCATTATCCAGCCCAAGGAGGCGAGCGAGAATATAAAGAGGAGCTCCCAGCTCAGTTGAGCGATTTGGCTGAAATTGAAAAGCATTTAATGGGATTTTCACTCGGTTACGTGTGCATCAGCGCTGTAATCGCCTTATATATCGTATCGTATAGTATGTGTTTGGCTACCCAATTGAAATGCATTTGGCTAAACAGAATTCGATTAGGGCTTAAATTAAAAATTAATGTCTACCAAAGTGTGTATCAAATAAAATGTCCATATTGAGATGAAAAAGGAAAGCCTATTACCAGAAAAGCACTAATTAAAAGGAAGAGCCCCAAAATGTAGGCAATACATTTTTAACTAATTGAAGACAAGGGAAATTAAATGACCAAAAAAACGGAAAACTGAAAAGTGGAAATGGAAATGAAAATGAAAGTAAAGTTAAGAACTCATCGAGGGATGTGAGATGATAAATTGTCGCTAAAAATATGGGTAGGACTGGCGGGGAGTGTCTCAAGTCTGAAGACGTCTATTTTGACGCGTTTTCTTGGCACTTTCTGTTTGTCTTTTTAATTGTTTCGCCACTGCCACTGCTGCTCCTCTGTTTTAATTATAAATTGCTGGCCTAATGTTTTCTTTTCTGCTTTCCGCTTGCCTTCTAATGAGTTTTGTGCCTTTGTTGCCCCTTTTGTTGGAATGATAGAAACAGGCCAAGAAGTTTGTGCCAAAATTTCCATTAGCCCTGGCCAGAAGAAACTTCGTTTTGTTACTTCGTCTTCGACGCTGACTGTTTTTAGTAAGTTTAACAATAAACAAATATGCCAACAGGCAACTGGGCAAAACTGGCCAACTGGCCAACTTTTGTCATAAATTTGTGCTTTTTCTTCAGATTATTAGATTGTTTTCGGTTGCAGTTGCCTGCGCTGTTCACCCCTCTCGGTAAATAATTTTAAAGTTTTTATTTATTTTTTTTTTCTGTTGAGAAAGAAAATGGGAAACAACATGCTGCGAAATCGTAATTAGTGGACAGTTTGCAGGTTTATTGCTGCCGGCAGGCATCGATTTGTTAAAGGATTCTTTTTTTTTTTTTTTTTTTTGCAATCCAGATCCTTGAATCCAATGGGAAAAAGGAAAACACACGGGTGCAGAGCAGGACAAATAAAACGTTAAGTAAACGACAACTGCAAATGGAATTTTAATTCAATTTGAATGCGCGGGAGTGAGACTCTGTGGGTGGGTTTTGGAGAGGTAGTTTGGAGAGAAAGGAGAAAGTATTAGTCCTGACGGTGGACAGGCAACTCTATTAACGTTTTCCCCCTGGATATCTGTTCTCCGTTCTCTGTTTGTGGCAGCTTTCTTTGTTTCTCTTTTGCTAATGTAATTTCATTAAGCAAACAACGCGAAGAAGAA
Organism: Drosophila ananassae; assembly: GCF_017639315.1. Classification (NCBI taxonomy): domain Eukaryota; kingdom Metazoa; phylum Arthropoda; class Insecta; order Diptera; family Drosophilidae; genus Drosophila; species Drosophila ananassae. The sequence continues at coordinate 5,224,332 of NC_057929.1, read as the reverse complement.
AAAACCCCCAAAAGTAGACACAAGAAACTTTCATTCTATGCTCTCTACTTAATTAGAGGGCTTTCGTTGGAGCGAAGGACAAAGCGGGAGATGAGAGGTGAAAACGATTCAGATTTGAGATTTCCACCTGTTGCAGACCCCATAGCGAGCATATCGTGTGCAATTGCATAATTCATGTCTCAGTCCCGACCAGGTCTCGAGCAAATCCCGCAGGTGCAATTCCGTTAGACTCAACTGCTTTCAGGTGTAAAATGCAAGACACTTGTCATGCCAGTTTCCTGCTCTATCCCCCACTTTACTAACCGGAGGGAGAAAACTGTCAATTGTGTGAACACGAGTGGGTGGGTGGATGTGTGGCTGGGCTGTTTGTGTCAGCTGAGAACTTAAACTCATTAGCCGCCGCCACCAGGTTAGTTATGCACATCAGGTCAGACCCAGGCCAGACCAGACCAGACCAGGCCAGAGCCAGAGCCAGAGCCACAGCTAGAGTCAGAGCCAGGCCAGGAGGTACTTTATGAATTTTTCATCATGACTGAGTTCTCCGGGCAATGCAAAAGCGTGAAAGTGAGTGTTCAGGGGCTCTACTGCTGCTGGTTCATCTGGAGTCAAGTAGGCAGCCACGAAATTTGGGTCACCCGCCACCGGCAGGTGGAATTACACATATTTTTTGTCGCTCTGTTCAGTGCAGCGAAAAATTGCCTTGTTTCTCTCTTCAAAAAAAATAAAATACAGGTAAAACACGCACATACACACACTCTAAAAATAAATCCACAACTACAACTAAACCAAGTCAAAAGGTGAGCAGCAAAGCGTTAAAAGAAAATCGTTTTAGTTTCAAGTGAAAACACAATCTTGGTTGCAGTTTTAAAATTGCATACTTGCCAGAGCCAGAGAGTGGCCAGGAAAATAGTTAAAGCTTGAAGCAAATGTCCTCTAATAACACATTTTGTTGTTTAATAAAAAATATGAAAAATACATAGCTGGCATGCTAGAGAAGGAGCCTGCCTTGCATGCTACCAAGTTTTTCTTTCATTTAAATATGTGCACACGAAAAGTGCAAAAGTCGGCGCAAATTAATGGGAAATTATAATGGGCATGCCGGTGTAAGTTGGGGGGGATTTGGGAAGCTAAAGAAACAGAATCCACTTCGGGCTTAGATGGAAATTTGCAGTCACAGACGGAGCAGGTAAATACAAGAACACTAAATTAACTAAACTAATACAGGGATAAAAGGCTACACTAGTACAAGTTTAATTTCAGTTTCTGCAGGCTGTTGTTTTAGTTTATAAACGTGATTTGGATGTTTAAGTACAGGGTATGGATAGTTGATAGTTAGACAATGGTTATCCTGGCCCCATTTGTTGGCCCTCCAGGAAAGTAACTTTTAAATTATCTCTTGGGAAAACACAAAGAGAGGCTTCTGGCTTGGTCTGGTTTGCCTTATTCCAATTGGCAAACATTGGCAAAATCGCAAGCAAATAAGCAGCTCACATGTGCTCTCGCATACTATACTTGCATATATATGGAAACTAAAGTACATATCACAGGCACACACCCACATACCCATACAATTCCTCCATCTGATGTATAAATCGAGCAAATCAAAAGTAAACAGATACAAGGAGCAACGACAAACAACGGCAACAAAGGCATCTAATGGCAAGCAGGAAGGCAGACTGGTAGACATTTTGCCTCGATCCTGTTGCTCCTTCTGTTGCTAAAAGAGGGAATGACAGTTTGTATTTTATTTGCATATTTTGTAGCAGTTTTTTCCCCCGGTTCTTTAGCACCGATATCCTGGCATAACCAGAACTAGAACCAGAACTACTACCGAGAAGGACAACGATTCTGGAGCACAGATGAGCGCTTACATTAGTGCGATGAATGCTGCTGGAAATGCAAAGTAAATATATGTATATATATGTTGTTAAAAATATATGCATACACTATAAAGAAGCTGCTTGAAAAGCATTGACAGCCATGCACTTTTAGCATATCCTCGTATCATCATTTCTGGAACGCCTCCATCCTCCATCCTCCATCCTGCAAGTTGTTGAAACGACAGCGAGCGGGACATTATCATCTTCATGCGATGTTGATGCGCTTCTCGCCTGCATTTCCATGTCAATTAGTTACAATTTTCCAACTGCCACGATAGGAACTTTATTGACAAGTTGCGAAACAACTTGAGGCAGGTGTCAGCTGACACGGCTCTTCTATCCAGTTGTGCCTGGATCCAGAATCCTGGGTCCTGGCTACTGGATCTTTGCATTTCATCTGTTGACGCCGCGATGTCGCTGTGTTTTATCCAAACAAATAGCTTGGCATACTTTTCAGGCAACTTCAGCGAGTTTCAAGCACACACATCCCTCGGGCAACTGGCTCCAATAGCCTTCTATGCACTTGAAGAAATTAAATGCATTTTATTGTAGTGAAAAGTTGGGAAATTATATTCACTTTGCAATAAAGTTTATAGTTTTCTACTAAGCATAAGAAGCATTAATTGAAATTGCTTTCTTTAAAGATTTATTTTCCGTGTAGTGTGTGGAAAATATTTCTGGTAGTCGGGATGGCAGGCAGCCAGCAGCTTGTCATGGCCAGCTTTGGCACTCAGGTTGCCGACCAGCCCGGCCCGCTTGCAATCAATTTCATTCATTGCATCGCTCATACGCACCGTACGCCCCGTACTTGAAAGCCTGCAGCCAACAGCTGAAAACACACCAGCACATCCTTTAAAGGCTACACGGTGCTTCAAGGGACAGGCTTCCTCTTTCCCAGGTTTCGACGTCTTTTGTTATGCAGGTGAATGAAAAAATATTTGCCAGCCCAGAAAATGGCTAAAAATGTTCATAAATGCAAATTTTTTCCCATTTTCATAGAAAAGTGACTGCTTTGTGATGTTCCTTTCGTCACAAGGATTACACGCATCAGACTGCGTCTAATTTGGATCAATATTCAATGTTAGGATTGCTCCTCGCATCAAAAAATGTAAACAAAAACGCATCGAGGCCGGCTTCTGTTAAGAGAATTGCAATTGCAAGGACAACGGGGCGTATGGGTGATGTTTGGTCTAGCCCGGAGGGCAGGCTGTGCTGGCCACATTCTATCAGTTGGCAGGAACCAAAGCAAAGCTGTTTATTTATGCCGACCCTGATCTGGCTGTGACTTTGGGCCATTCCCGTTTGATTACACGTGTAATTCAGTGCTCCCATCCCCTTGGCCTGCTATACGCTCCTCTGGAGATTCTCGTTTTCGTGCTTTGTCAGGACTTTTAATTGAATTTCAGCTGACTGACACATGGTTAGCAGTGGTTAGTTGGTAATTTATGTCTCTGTCATGTTTGTGGCCAAATCGTTGGCCAATTTCAAGCCCCGCCCACCGCTGGCCTGGTCGCGGCGGTAGTCCTGTTCACTTTGCGTTTTTGTTCTTGCTCCTCCTGGCGAAAGCCGTTTTTAATGAAATTTTCAGCTTTGTTGGCCTGCTCAGACAGGCGAGAAGGCTTATGAGAACCGACAGCGAAAACTTTTGCATAAGTAGCTAGCAGGACAGGCAGCGAGAGTAAAGGGGGGCAGCTTGAAAGTGGAAGTGCACATTCAAGAGGGAATATTTTAAAGTTATGCCGCCAGGAGAGTGAAGTCTAAAGTGTTGACCTCTGGCAGGAGGGGAATTGAATTGAGAGATTACTGGGGCAGTGGTCAGATTGGGATTTATGTTAAAAATCTTAATCTAAACTCTTGTAGTTTATAAAAAATAACAAAGCCAAAACCAATGATTGCCAGGATCATACTCGCAGGCTCAATGAATGCACTCTAGCCTCGATAGTCTCCGATATATAACACTAGTAACTTGATTATGACCAGAGAACCAAGTCCTGCCCCAAGCTCCATCCTCTTATCCTTGGGCAGCCAACACACAGAGAGAGAGAGAAAGTAGGTATGTGAAGCAGAACTGGAACTCTTGTGCGCGTTTTCCGCATCCGCGTTGCTCAATGATCCGTGTAAGCACGGAAAACTCAAACGGGAAACCGACAGGGAGAACCAGCCAGTGATATATGTGCAGTTATAGAAAGAGGCAGGCCAGGGCAGCGGCGGGGGCAGGGGCAGCGAAGAGCAATCCACCGTAGAATCCTCCGTATTGATTGTGATAAATGGACATTTTGTCGGGGCAAGGACCGACCGGACGACTTGGCTCTGAAGAGGGCCACTCATTAAGTATTAAGTTTGTTGTTTATCGTTGGGGCGTAAATTTACACTTGATATTTAATTAATTATTATGTATGTCTGTTGGCACTTGACCATTGTCACATGTGTGTGTGTCTGTGTGTGTGTATCCTTTTATTTACACAATTGTAGCTACGCACCTACACACACATCCACTTCCACTCTAATGAACGCATCGACGCGTCGATAAACAAAAACATATTTTAATTAATGAAATCCAATAAGGCTCAAATACACACGCCGTTGTTTTCGCTGTGAGGATTATAAGCGCTAAGCTAGCAGCAAAGGACATACCCTCTCACCTACATATCCTGCCAGCCTCCTGCCACCCACTCATAAATGCGAGGCGAGGAGAAAAGCACAAATAAAGCATAAAACTGGGTAGCATAAACTTTTCGCATAATTAATGCAGAAATATTTTGTAATGCAAGCAAGCGTTAAGCTCCAATCCACACACATACACATATACCTGCCACCTTTCTCTGGAAAAAAAACCCACATCCGTTTCCTGTTTCTGTACCTGTTACTCCTCCTGCTCCTGCTCCAGCTCCTGCTCTTGCTCAGAGCTTAATGCTCGACATATTAATTAGTTTTCATATGATGAACCCTGCCAGCCTGCTGCCTCCTGACTGCCACAAACTTTTGGCGCTTAATGAGGAAAGTTTGGGCTAAAAAATAAATATAAAAGATGGCCAACAACGGATCGCAATCAGAATCGGAATATTGTCCGATTCTCCCAATTGGCCAAGGCAAAACGAAGCTGTCAACATGTCAAATAAAAATCAAATTTCAAATAGATATATATCTGGTCTGGAGACAGAGACAGAGACAGAGATCCCTGGAGGAAAGTCAAGCGAACGCAATGAAAATAAATTATCAGAAGCAAAAAAATGAAACTAAAAAGAAAAAGGAGACGGGACTTTTGTAATATAAACTAGAGTATTGAACCGAATGATGATTTCTTTATTTCTTTTCTTTTGGGTGGCTTGATGGTGAGTCAAATCTCTGGCCCAATTCCCAAAACTTCAACCGAAATGACAGACACAGACAGAAGTGGACCAACAACAATCGTTGTCCCGGCATTGTTCCCACTTATTCAGCATCTGGGGCTCTACTTTTCTGTTTATTCGGGTCTGTTTATGTTCAGCGTTACCTCATTTTCCGCCCGACACCCACTTTTCAGACGCTAGTCCGTCCCTCCCTCCCCCCGAAGGACACTTGGCTTGGAAGTCCTCTGAAGCTCCTCTGGCTCTTCAGTGTTTTGGCTGTTATTGTTGGCAGACAGCGGAGAGAGCTGTGCTGAGAAATATATTTTCCATAAATCAACATCAAAATGTTTGATGATGCGATAAATAGCGAGAAGAAAGAATAACCGAGGAGCCGTGAAGAATCGCAAGTGGGAATGTTTTTCCAGAAAGAAAGGGAAAAATAAGCAAAGCCATCAAATCCATCGAAAAGGAATCCCTGAGACAGAGCCACGTGTCTTAGCGTTTATTTAGAGAGCTTCATAATTTACACTGCCTGCCTTGACACTGTCGGGGCTTGGGTTTACTTTAAAGTTTTAATTAAATTCCAAGTTGTTTAATTTGGAAGGCGTAGAAGATAGAGGCCTCGAGGCTTTTGGCGGTGTTTATGCGGTATAAGAAAGTATACAGATATCACCGCTAATATAGTCTTAGCCCATAAGTCCTGGCCTTTGAAGTTGAGCAACTTGATCATCTCCTTCTTGGCCAAAATGATTACAAAGTTCGTGTAATTGTCAGGCATGAACACGGTAGTCCTTTCATTTCAGGTGTTCATTGTCGTCTTGCCGCGCTCTAATTAAAATGTTATCCATTCCCCCACCGCACACCCAGCCATCCAGCGATCCAACCATCCATCCAGCCAGCCGGTGATATGTGGCACACTCACATGGCTGAATCTACTTGCGGCTTCACACACACACACACACACATCCTCCACACCAGACAGAGAGCCACACTAGAAACCGCCTCGCACCCACCTGACTTTGACATTGCCGGGCTATTAATTAGTTAAACTCAAATTGACACTCGAGATAATCAAAATAGAAACATTGGGATTGGTATTGGGATTGGAATTGGCCTGGAAGCATCGAAGCGACACCAGCTAACCAAATAAACGTGTCTACCCAGGACAAGTCCGAGCATATTAATCAGAAGGCCTTCTTTCTGTTTAATTTGGAAGTCCTTGTTGTCCTGCGGACGAAAAAGGCAAACACATCGACTGACCTTTCGTTTATTTTTGGCTTTTGGAGCCTAGAGCCTTGTGGCTTTAATTTATGATTCTGAGACCTAAAGTGACGAGCTGGAATAAGCGAAAAGTTGACTAATAAATATAGGAAAGGCTACCGAGTCGAAGGACCAAGACTAGTTGTAATTTCCAGTTGTTTACTGTATTTTCAGCAAAGTTTTTAAGGATGTCGAGTGCACCAGGCTCGCACTTCCTTTCTTGGTACTGCTTGGTGTAAACAATAACAACAAAATTTTTGCATAAAACGTTTACACCAACGTGCTCTGGTGTGGGCTTTCTGTGGGCTCTGAGTTTTTGAGTTAAGTTTCGGTTGCCAGGTTTGGGGTTAGACGAGGAGGAGAGAGATGGGTGCTTACAAGTGCAAAAGTTTTGAGGTTAAGACGCTTCAAAATAAAACTGCACACACGCATACTTTCCGAGAACTCAGACCCCACGCCCCCTCACTACTAGCGCCTACTTGAGAAGAGGAAAAGTTGTAGCTTTGGTTTCTCAGAGACACACGGAAAAAATAGGATATTAATCTTAAAAGTAAAGGATATTAAAAGAGATAAGCCCTGTGACAAGTTAAGTCTTTAAAAGGACATTTGTTGTTTCTGTCAGAACCTAAAAACTTTAAATATGCAAGTCGGCAAGGGTAGTTACAGGCTACAAACAATTAAGCCAAAATATTTGTGTTCGAAACACAGTCAGTGTGTGTAAGAGTGTGTGTTTATTTTAGTGTGTTGGTGCAAGTGGCTCTGTATGCGTGATATGCTAATTGCCAACTCATTAAAACAGCTTCGTCTTTCAGCTAGAATCCAACAAATGCAGCCATGTCCTTGCTCTGCATTGTGAAATTTCCATTTCCATTTCCATGAAAATATTTCTAGTGGCTCCACCACTCCTCTCCTCGCCACCGCTTTCCATTCTAATTTAATCAGTTTGTTAAATAATGAGACAAGCATCTCTCTCTCACTATTTTTGGGATACGATTCTGCTCCGACAAGTGCATCTCATTCTTAATTAAATGCACTCTTGTTGTGGGACAAATATTATTTTTGCTAAAGACTCGACAAACTGGCTAACTAACCCTGAATAACCTCATGCCCCCTCCAGGCACTCTGCCATGCCCTATTCCTTCGTTCCTTCGGCCCGCAGGTAATCCTTGAAAGTTTTGCCGACAACAAAAGCGTAAATACCCAAAGGACTTAGCAGTTACATTATGTATTCCTAAGCCTCATCCAAAATACGTATACGCACTGTATGCCAGGGTCCCTCCCTCTCCCATCTAGATTTCCTAGTCTTCCATAATCGTTTTCGGAAATTTATGCGTCAAGGGCCACAACAAAATGGGTTGAGCACATGTTTTCGTGTGTGTGTTTTTTTTCTTACTTATTTCTTTTTTTTGTGGCTTGAAGTCCTGAAATCTTTGGAATGCTTTAAGGGAGTGGGTGCTTGTGTGTGAGAGGATATTAGGACCCAAATAAAAAGTAAATTATGATTATCTAAGACGCTCCTTTGAACTTGTTCCATCTAATCGATGGAGTTTCAAGCTAAGAAAGCTAACAGTTTCTCACATTACGTTTAAAGACTCTGATCCGTACAATATGCAGCAGCTCCCCTTTCATTTTCTTTAATTTTAAAGTTTTAAACTTTCAGTTCTCTTTCTCCGCATTCATATAATTTTGAGCTTGTTTGGGTTTCGGCCACCGCCAAGCTGGCCAAAAGCAGGGCGTGCATAATCGCTGATTAGTGTCTACGTGTGAAACCGGTGGATGTCCTGTCCCCCCCCTTCTAAACTCCTCTCTGTCCACAGTGCTATGTCCATCCTGCGGGCACCAGGACCGCCTCTTGGCCACAAAATCCGCAGGGCCTTGTGGGTCATAAATTCGCATTAGAAGCGGCTCGCGGACGTGAATGGAGCGCTATTGCATCCACTAATAAGCAGGACGCATGTTATCCGCTGTGGGCGTGGCTCCAGTCTACACTAACACACTCTCAACCCGGAGAATAAACACCCCCACACCCACATACACACGCACATCCACACGCATAATGAACTGAAGCCGAATTGAACGCCAGCGCTTAACTTAATTAAAAACTGCATTCTTTGGGCTGCCTGGGTGGTAGTGTGTCGGTGAGTTTTATTTTAGAATCCGTTAAATGGCCAAAACAGGCACGAAATGTTACCAAGAATACAAGCCAGCCAGGCAGGCAGCCCGGCTAGTATAGTATGTGGTTGTGTAGAAATTTTGCGCATATTTTCCGCTGAAATTATATGTTTTCCAACGCAATGCGGTCAAAATTCTCCTACAAATTTTCGCCTCTAGTCCGCCCGAAAATTTCGGATCTAATTTATGGTAACTGTTGGAGTGTTGAGTGAAAAAGGGTGTGCGAGATAATAATATCAATTAAAACTCATTTCGATGCATAATCATATATATATTGCATTCTCTGGGCACTTTCTGTAATTTAGCTTTGATATGCAGCATAAATTTAATTAAATAAGTTATTATATTTTAATTGGATTTTTGTTGCCACTATGTGTTACTATAACTCACTCTCTCCCTGTTTGTTATCACAACACAGGACCAATTAAAAGTCGAACAAATAATGAAATGTGTAATAACCGTCATGTGACCTTTGACCCGTGGACTGAAGCAGTAATTTGCTGTAATGCGACACTTCAATTGATTTTTATTCCCGTCAAATTAACGTTCATTTATTGAGAAATAAAAACAATGCCTCGCCAGACATATTCAAGAGAAATGAACCATAATTAAAATGATTTAAATAAAGAAACGCTTTCTGATTATTAATTAAACGAAACCCCTATTATTCTGATAAGTTATATGGCTACGCATATCATATTTTGAAGCATATTTGCCCATCTTTGGTTTATCCCATCATCCTTTATGGCTATCGCCTAGACTAGTTCATATATCAGGTTGTTCAAAAATTTATGGATTTCTGTCTAAACCGCATACCCACTGCCATTTACAAATTAGTTTTGCCGATGGCTGGCTGGCATATATATATATAGTAGTATCCTAGTACCGGCTCTCTTACCGGAATCATTGTCAATTGCATAATTTATGAAAACTCGCGTTGATTGAATTTAAGCTGACATGGCACTGAATGGGGCTTTGACAGAGAAGCACAGTCGGGGGGCCTCAATCGAAATGCGGCAATTGAATTTTCGGGGACTTATTAATTTTGGCCTGTTTGTCATTGACTCATCATCGGCAGTGAACGAGTTAACCGGTTGAGTGAGTGGCTCCTGTGTTTGTGGCCTTCACTCCGCCCCGTCTGCGGTCGCCCAACCACCCAACACAATTTTTTTTAATTCTTTCTCCTATTTTGTTTGTTAAATATTTCCCACTTTGCACATTTTCAGAGCAATTAAAATTGATTTATGATGTCCAGACAGTTGGCAGCTCCAGTCAAATGCACTGCTGGGCCATATATTCTGCGAGTTTCAAGAGTTGGAGTTGGAACTGAAGGACACTCTCTCTCTCTCTAGTAGTCTTTTTTTTCCGGGACAAGTTTTTGGCACACGCGTGCCACTTTTGCATTTGTCTGTCTTGGTTTCTTTCTTTGCGTAATTAGGCAGAGTAATTTATTTTTATTACTCTTCATTTTCAGCCAGTTTTCTACAGTCCGCTGTCCGCGTAGGCCCCGACTAAGAGCTAACAAATTTGTCAAGCAACAAATTATGTTGGTCCTTTTTCTCGGTTTCAACGCCTTTTGAAATTGGTGGGGAAAAAAGAAAGCCAGAGCTGCTGCGTGGCAGGATTTTAATTAGAATGGCCTTCAAGTTTTCTAGACAGAGCCACCTGTCCTAAGCTCCAAAGGTGCTCTTTGTGGTCAGCTTGATTTGCTTTGTCTTCTCGGGTTGGCCCATTTAATTGGCTTTAATTTTAGGTTAGCTTAGAGTGCTCTTTTTCCATTATTTTTCTTACTTTTTCATCGCTAATGCACTTGGAGGGAAAATTCATGGTCTGTCGCTTCCGCCAGGACACTCATAAATGATATATTGCCAATGCCAAGGCGGAGCTACAAAGTTTTTTTTGAAATTCAAAACGCACAATGTCGCTAGATATAAAATTCGTTCACAGAATCATTAAAAAGTATTAAGGAGGTGACCAGGATGAAGGGTCCAGGACCAGTCAAACAGGCAACCAAAAAAAGTGTAATTTATGGCCAAATTAAACGAAACTAATAAGAAAAGCCAAGTGGTCTAGAGACCAGGCACCAGGGGGCTAGATCGTCCTGGGCTTGTCCTTTTTGACAGCACCTTCCGCTGCTGGCTGGTTTTATGAAGATGGTCACTTGTAATTCATTATGCGCTTGGTGCCACAGCGCCTGAATCAACGGAAATGAGTCTAGGATAACTTTGCTGCGTCGCCTCCTGCTGTTGCTCCTACTCCTCATTCCTACTACTTTATCCATGTTAATTTTTCTTCATTTTTAAAGTCTCTCACTCCCGGTTGACTCCACTCCAGGCTTAGTCGCTTATTTCTTGTCAAGTTGCAGACTCGTTAGTTAGTTTTGGTAGAATGCCTCGGTAATTGCTGGCCATCATTTTTGTTCACCAATTCTAACTGGCTTCTGAAAGAGCGACATCTATGCCAGCTTTTGCGGGAAAATAGGTTCAGTTATCCTTTCCAAGCTTGTTGGTGAGTTGTTGAAAAAGCTTTCATTAGAAAGTTTTTGGTCCTAGATGCTCACCTTTCTCCTTGAGCTTTTGTAGAAGTTCTGACATGTCATGTTTTGACAATTTTAAAGCTAAAGTGTTCTGAAACTTAAACTTGAAAGCTTTCCACTTCCCATAAACTAGTCTAGTCTAGTTCTGGGATAAAAGTTCTTAAAGCTTAATAATGTTCTATAAAATAAACTTCAAGCTTCAAGTTTCTATTTTCCAGCTTTATCCTGCTCTCTGTAAAGCTCAACATGCGCAGTAATCATTGACAGCCTCCCAGAAACCCAACATCTAATGCTCTGGACCACAAGTCCTTTTTGCCTTCTTTTTTGGCATTTGTGTGTGTGAGAGACCTTTATCACAACATTTGCCAGCCAGGAGATAGCAGGTCCTTGTTTTGGTGTCAGTTTAAAACATTCTGGTGAAGTGGTCGGTTGATTTTTTGGCTCGAGCGGGCGTCCTGGCTCGCTCCTCCTCCTGAATATCTACGTTTCTACTCTGCTGCCCAAAACACCCTATCACGGTGTGACAATCGTATACAGTTCTAAACTCCTCGTGTTCTTGTTGCTTTGCCCCACGTTTAAGGACACCCCAGGGGCGGGAAGAACGGTGCGTATACTTGTTATTGTTAAAAAAACACACAGAAAATAAAATGAAATCGTGAATTGTGGAATTCCGGTGGCGTGTGAAGTATTCATATTTCTTTGAAGGGGGGGACTTACCTCAACACTTGTTCTCTGTAGGTCAGTGTTATAACGATTTGCGTTCTATTTCGGGGTATGTGTGTGATTTTTTCCGTCTGATGGCACAGTTTTGAGCGCCACAGTTTTGCATGAGTGTCTGACAGCATTCAGGATCCCTTAGTAGTGTGTCCTTGTGAGTGTGATTCAGAAAAGCAAGGATTTCTGGGTCTTGTGTGAGTGGGGTTTGCAATTTCCGCCATTGGCTTTTGTGTCAAGTCACTTGGCAAACTCACAAACACACCAAAAAAAAAGGGAAACACACTTGAAAGATATTGCTGCCATGGTGTACCTTTTAAGCCTTTTATTTACATTTGAATGCGTCCCGAACTGAGATATTTCTTGGAAATTCTGGCTGGCTGGCCCTCTGGCCACAAAAAGTCCACAAAACTCCCCAGCTGTCGGTCTGTCAGGCCGTCGGACTAATTGCACTGTTGAGCATTTTGTTATTTGCATGTTTAACAAATTCGTGCGGTGCATAATTTAAATATTTTCGGCCAGGTCAAATGAAAATTTAATGCCATATTCTCTCGGTTGGCCCAAAAAGTTTGCTGGTAGGCTCGTGCTATTTCTGTTTTTGTTTTTTGTTTTTATTTGTAGCTATTTTAGGCCAAGTTGAAATGTTTGTTATTTCCCCCCAAGGAACGGCAATAATTTTTCTGTTCAATTAGGTTTAGGCAGCAACAAATGCGAAAAGTCAAGTTTCCTTTTTTTTTACGACTACTATAAACATAAAAGTTCTCCCAAAAGATACGCACACTCGCTTACACACACACCCACGCGTCTCACAAATAAAATACAATCTCACAGCCACACCACATGGGCTTAGATATGTACATATGTGGGTGTGTGTTTGGCATAATACGTTTTGATTTGCTTTTATTCGTTCTGTTTGGGATAGGGCACTCATATTTACCTTCTTGACACCTTAATGGACAAGGAGGCCAACCAGCCACCCAGCTTCCATCCGGAAAATAAACGAAAACCTCCGGAAAACCAAATGAAAATGTTCAATTCACCTAAGCGTCAACGCATATTGTTTATTTATCATTCAGCTTGGGTCCGACAAAAGGCCAAGAAATTCTAATAGGCTTAGTTAAAAGTTAAATACTCTTTCAGAAGATGATATGAATAAGAAAATAATAATCTTTTAGGCATTATCTTAGAGCTCCGGAATCTCTGGAAAATTTCTTTAGTTTTATTTGAAAAATTGGAGTCTTGAAAGTATTTATTATTTATATTTTATGGTAGAAACCTTTCTCCCATTTCTCGTTATACCCTTTCACCTCCAAAGGGCAATCAAAGCAAATGGTTACATTCCACGCCTGTCATTGACTTGGCATTGGTTGGGTCGCTTTTCGTTTGGTTTGTCTTGATTTAGTCCCGGTCTCTAACCAAAAGTTCCCATGCTGGCACAACACAGATGGCTAAAAGAAAGATGGGGTCCATTGGAGTCGGCAAAGGAACCTCAGAAAGGAACAAAGGAAAGAAAAAGCTGCCATGTCATCAACATAATGACGGCGCAGACAAGTTGAATATGCTGCGTATGGGTGTGTGGGTGTGTGCTTTGTATCCTTGGATCCTTTGGCACTCCTGTTTTTGCTGCTGACCTGCCTTTTGACGATTTGTTGTGCGGGTGCTCCGCAGATACAGATTTGTTGGGCCATCCCACGGGGCGGATACTTGATACTGGCATTGATCGAATTGTATTGCCTACTTTTTGGGGCGGTGAGCAGCGAAGCCAAGCCGGCTGCTGTCTGTCTTCGTTGGAGTGAAGCCCTCAGGACTGTCAGTTCTACTTGGCCCGACGCATCGTTGCGCACTTTAGCTTCTGTCATTGGCTGTCAGGTCCTTTGGCCTGGATCCCATTTCTTCCACTGACGACTGCCAACCAACTGACTGCTTTTTGTGCCTGCAACTGTCGGAGCAAAGGGTTTTAGCGAATAATGCAATTGACACATTAAACGACCCTGCCACAATTGAATCAGAGTAGCAAAGTATCTCTTTATCACATTTCATTTCGCTACGCTTCCCCGCATTAAATATTCCTTTCCATTCCATTCCATTTATATTCAGATCATCGGACAGCGAATAGTTATTTTATTATGACATTGCTGGAGGACTTATTAAATCAGTGGATGGATGGTTTTTATTTTGTTTCAGGGGGCGAACATTATAGTATTAAGTGGTGGGCAAATTTACAATTGGCAAATTCAATAATACTGAAATATTTATGTGCGCATTTTATAGATTCTCCAGTTGAACAAATATTTGCCAGCCATAAATATTGACAAATGAAAGCCCAAAAGAATATATATGCGGTATATATATTTTCTTTGTCATAAAAACAAAATGGTTTCAGCTTTTTTCCCCTGATAACAGCGCGGCTATTCAGGCGATCAAAAACGCAGAAGCACATCGCAAAACTGTCAATATATATATACATATATATATATATTGATTTATAGCTAGGGTTTGGCCCGCTGGGGCCGAGGGTCTGAGTGTTCCCAAAAAAGGCACAAAACTATTTTGAATGCCACAATTTGTCACTGGGGCGGCTGAAAGAGGTGCGAGGATTGGCCAATGCAATTCAATTTGACGTGTTTTTTTGCTGGAAAATTGTTGCCATTTTAAAATATGAAATAAACCAAGCATGGCTGGCAAAAATACAAAAGCGCTTGCCCAAAAAATATGTGCCAGAGAGATAGAAGCCGAACACCAGAGATAAAATAATATAAAAGCTGTAGCTATCTAGCTGTAGCTGTAGGAAGAACATTTCCCTATAGAATATTTTGCACGTTTTCCAGCCGGAAAATCGTTTCAGGCGTAAAGCAATAACATGTCCGTAAATGTTTTCCCGCAAAGATGGAAACTTTGTTCCCCTGTGGAATAAAAGGAAAATTTTTCAATTAAAAAAAAAGCAAGCTAACCAAAACCTGAAATATTTATATCTCACATCCAAATGAAAAGAATAGAACATCCAGGCAAGATATTCTGCCCTTTTGGCATGAAAACTTTCAAGTTTATCTCTCCAGCGGTTATTCACACCTGCATATGAAGGTAAAAAAGTTATACACCACCAAGTCTGCAGTCTGAACTCTAAAGTCTAAAGGCAGTTAAATTGTTTAGAGTTTCAGCCGCAACTCAGCTCAGTAAGGCACCATCATTCTGGCTTGACATCCCGCCAAAAACTTAATGCCATCAGCCTGAAAGCAAAAACCAGCCAACCCTCTTCCTGACAAGTTTGAGTCGCCAAGTTGGCGCATTCGGGTTTTGTTGCTAATCTGCAACAAAGATAACTTAACTCGGTTTATAGTTTTTGGCCACGGAAAAAAGTGTGCTGGAAAAATGAAAATGTTATGGCGAAGTTTTTAACTAAGCGGAAGAGGATATAGTCATGAATAAACTTTACACGAAATATACTAACCTGGCTCTTCATTTTGATTAAAAATACATTCTCCACCATCGGTTAACAACAAATTTATGATATGTGAGTGTTAAAAAAAAGGTTAAAGTCCTGAAAATTGTTACATGTTTACCTCTACCCTAATGAACTGAAATTTGTGTTGCGGGAAACCCGCTTTTTTTTTGGCGGAAGCCTTTCGGTTGAGCTCGTAAAGTCTTCATCAATTCGCATTTAAGCAAAGTATCAAAAAAATAAAGCAAAGTCGTCCCCCTGACTTAATGAGGCAACACGGGACTTGGTCAAGTCCCTGCCCGCTATCCTGGTTTTTATGTTTGGCCATAAAATGCGGACAGCAGCAAGAGCTCCTAGGACTGCTAGGATGGCCATCAGAGTGGATGTGAATGGAGCTCCATTAATTATGCAATATCCGACTGAGTCAAAAAAAAACCCTCAACTGTTCGGCGACTTTTTCCGGGGTTTTCCGGGGGTTTTCCAGGGCTTTTCGCTGAAATACTTTGTAGCTCGTAAAAGGAGACAGGGCTTTGGGGGGGAAACAAGGCTCTTGCCACACACAATTTGCATTTCTCATTGATTTTTCCCTGCATCATTAAAAATGCATTTAACGTTGAATGTGGTGATGGGGTTGGGGTTGGTTGGTTGGGTGGTTTCGAAATATACTTTAAGCATCGTTCTTAATTAATTGTTTAACGTAGCATGTTCGCGAATCGTTGCGGTCTCTAGGCTCACAAATGGCAATATAAATTTATACCCTACCCACCATTTTTTTCTCACTCGCGGAACTCATGGCACTGTGACTTCAACTTTTCCAACTTTCCGCTGTCCTCTCTAATTAATGAAATGAAAATATTTGCATTTCAACAAAAGGCGAAAAAGTTGATGATGTCCTGGCGAAAATTAAAAAAGTTTCCACGACCTCCAACTCCTGACACTCCCACACTCTCACGCACATGCCTCTAATATATTTGGATTGAAAAAAAATTAAATTCTTTTATTATTTTTTTCTCTCTTGCAGAAATCCGTAAAACCATCGGCGGCAGCGCCATCATCGTCACATGATCCTCCAATCTATATCGACGATGACAGCCTTGAAGGATCTGGTGGACGCGGCGGGGTAAGTTATAGAGTACACACATACATATTAGTTAATTAAATTTTTGTGCTTCCTTCCGCACAAGACCCTACAAAAAATAGTTATCCTGATAACAAAAACTGCTTCCTATTTTGCATATCAGCAGAAAACTTGGAAAAAGTTTTATGTAAACTGAGATAAGAATAAAAGGGGTTTCTGGCAGAATTTTATTATTAATGTTATTGCCAGATTTCCATATGAATAGTGCCTGTAATCTGCAATATTAATCAATCAAAATCGCATTTAAATGCATTCAGCATATTTTTTCGGCATATCCATTCAGGCATTTCTTTTATTTAAGCCAGAAACCAGAACTGTGAAAAAATGCTGGCATGTTGGAAATAAAAATGGAAAAATGGAACAAAAATTGGCAACCATGTATGCAAAAGTTTGGGCCAAAAGCTGGTTACGTAATCAAAACTTGACGTTGGCAAAAACTCATTTGTTTATGCGCATGAAATGTTAATGTTCAACACCTTTTTTGTGCTACGAGTGTGAATAAAAAGAGGGTGTGTGAGTGTGCTGGGTTGTGGGATGTGTGTGTGTGTGTAGCGCCTGTCTGCGTATGCATTTGGCATGTGAGCGACATTTGTTTGAAAGTTTTCTGACAGCGCTGCGCTTGTTCCGCCAAGAACGCGTCAATTGTTAAAGGCGCACACTTTTGATTCCCTTTCAGGATACACACACACACACCCATACACTCACTAACACACCCATACTTGAACCCTAGAACACTCTACACATTTCCGTTTTCCGCTCACTCATACTCAGCCATAGAAAAAAAAAAAAAACTAATTAAAATGCGTGGCCTGACATTGCTGCGGCTCAAAAAAAAATAAAATAGAAGGGAAAAAAAATTCAGGACGAGTATAAGTAAAAATAGAAAAAGTTTAATTAAATTCTTTGGCTTTTTCGCTGACATTCCTTGACTCGTTTTTTTTGGTTTTCAATTTCTTTCCTAATTCAGCTTCAATTTAATTAAACATTTTGTGCTCTTTTCCCCAAAAAAAAAAATGGTAGGTTCCTAACATAAATAGAAAATTTGAGAGAAACTTTAGTGAAATTCAATCAGCGAAGTCTGACATGCGGGGCACGTTGCATACTTTATTGAGTAACTGTGACTAGATCAACACAAGAGCACAAAAGCTATTGACTTAGGAATTAATTTTCCATGGAAAAGACTAGCCCCGGAGGGGGGCTACTGTTGTTGGACATTTAACCGGGATTTCAGTCAGCTCGGTGGAAAAATAAGTAAATAAAATCCCTTCAAGCGGATTTTATTTTTCATACCCTGTAGTAGAAGGGTTTAATGGGGGATGATGTGTAAGAAGGCTGGAAATCAAAGTATTTATTCATAAAATTTGGATTTTTAAGTGAAATTTCCATTTTTTCTATCATTTAATATCTTTTATTTTACTTGGTAATGGGTATTTAAGTAGGATACCCCTAATGTCCTTAGTGGTTTTATGTTTTTAAAGGCTGTCTGTCATCTACTTCGCCATCTCCTCTTCACTGTGGCATTTTCTAATTTCCCTCCCAGTCCTCATCCTTCGGACTCCGCTCCTCCGCTCCGGTTTTTAGCCCCGTTCCGCTTTTTTGCACCATTTCCGCTGCGGTGGTCCTGCTGCCAGCCTGCCTGCCTTTCTGCCGGCCTGATCCTGCCTGCTCCTGGCATGTGCTGCCATCATGGTCCATGTCCGTCCGAATGTGTTGGCATTTTTATGTTTTATGCAACTGACAAACGTAAAAACGTCTCCCATGTGCTGGATGATGTTCTTTTATGCCATCCTCCTCCTTTTTGGCAAAGGATGATGGGGGAAAAAAAATGCAAAAAGGAAAGGACACTAAATGAAATTTATTATGCGCTCTGTTGATCTTTTGGGCCAACTACAGCTGGCTCTTTAAAGTGATTAGGCCAGTGCCTTGATGGATTCATCTTTCCGCCGCTGTTGTTGAGTCATCCATCGCTCCATGGGGATTCATTATTTCGTTATTAATGGTTACTGTTCCGTTAAGTTGCTTTTGTTTCAACTACCCAGCATCCCAGCGTCTTATGAATTATGATAAATTCGCAGATTATTCAGTCACAGTTCTAATATGTCATTCTGCTTTGACTCCCGGAGTTAATCATCGCTGCGTGTTTGTGATTAATGGATGGCCATCTATCCAGAATGGATTGGGGGATGTTTGGAGCTATCTGGAGCTGTAGCTGTTGGTCTAAGCACATTTTTCTATTTGCCATTTCGGGGACGTGTCAACAAGATAATGAACTTTTGTTGTGCACAACACGAACACGTATGCATATGATGTTGTTGGTTTGTTGCATGGTCGGGTTGTTTGCCTGTGTGTAATAAGCCGTTTGCAGAACACGCAACCCACAGCTCAGTGCCCACTGAGCACACACCAGGAATACACAATGGTGCAGTCAGAAAAATAATAAGGAACTTGTTAAATATTTATATTTTTAAGAGCAGTTGTGGGGAGCAAAACCTTATTGTTCAAGTAGAGAAATATATTAATATACCTTCTTGGTAAGCTAGCTCTTTCTTTCAGTGTATATACACACACTCTTACACAAGAGACTCGTTGCATTTTCCCGAAATGGACAAAGCCGGCAAGTGAGGAAGCAAAGCGAGCTTGTCGTAGGTCCTTGTTGATTAATAACGTGCACATGGCGCACGTGTTTTTGTGGATGGCCAAAAGGAAAAGCCTTTTTGCATAACACACACATACACACACACAGGATTGGGTAATCCCTCTATATTGGTATTCGTGTCGCATAGAGGGAGAGGTTGGGAAGAGGCGGAAATGCGTATTGACAATAAATTAACATCGATTGACATGCCGAGGAGAGGTTCTCTTTTTTTTTCCCGTCGCCCGAAAAAGTATGCTACAGAATGTGTTGTGTAAACAGGTTCGAAACTAGCACCTCCCTTACGTGCTCCGCCCCCTCTTAGCCAAAGGCATTGATGATGTGGTTAGGTAGTGCGAAATATGCTGCCTGTCCTTAATGGGATCCTTATCCCGTATCCTGGTGCCAGCCTCTGCACTCAGTCAGTGTCCCGTTTCCTCCATATACCATATGCCGTGTCCCGGTATATATGGACGTTTGTGCCTGCGCTTAAGTACGTGTATATAATTTCCAACGCTGTGTCGTACTCAAGCTGTCAATATCAGTTGCTTACATGGGAATTTATTGGTGACAGCTCACATAATACATAATGCATGCTGCCACCCACTAACAAACACACTCACACTCACACACATGTCCTGTCAACTGTTAGAAAATGGGGGTTCTTAACCGATAGACATTGAAATTTATTGAGATTGTGTGTGCTAACCAACACCCGCAAATGAGTTTATGGCAATGGGCATCCGGTTTCCCCATACAAGTCGTCTTGCTGGCAAATGCAGAAAAATCTGACTTTTTAATGTCAAAGGATATGCTTGAAAAAGTGATGGGAAGATGGAGGGAGGATGGAGTATGGGAAGAAAGCCACATCCTCTTGTGCCTTGCATTCATTGCTCAATGTCGTTCTGCTTTTGGCCAACAGCATACAAGTGTACAAATGATGCTGCATTATTTCACATAACATAATTCCCTCCAGTAAAGCCAAATGAGTCCCAGAGATGGGAATAAAACGCCAGTCCAAACATACACCAACATCTCGGTAATCCGAGGCCACTGGGGCCAAAATGTTTTGCCCAAAAAACCAGGCAAAAGATATGGGGTAGGATATCTAGCACACATTTCTCCTCCTTGCTGTGGAACATCTGCCGCTGGTGTTTGCTTTTGTGGGTTATTGCGCATACGCCACGTTGTCGCAGACAAGCCTGAATTTCTATTGAATTAAACACCCAAAAGCGAGCCTCTGAGTTGCTAATGGCATACACTCTTAAAAAGGAAGTTTTTATAAATATTTTGTATAGAAATTGAAATGCATTATTCTCTTCTTGGGTCATTTTAAGCTCTAGCAAATAGTTTATCCCGGGCTTTACTTAGTTGTGCAATCAAGGGATTTCATTTGTTTCCATTTACTTAGCAATGCAAACTTGCAAGGGCCAGAGCTGGCATATCACCTCGTCCAACAAAGGATTCTAGCTTCTAAGGAACACGTTCTACGCCACTCGCATACGAATACAAATGCGTAAACACAGACAGTGCCATAACATTTGGAAGCCCGACGAAAAGTCATTGTCAAAGTTGACGCGAAAACACGGCCCAGGGGTGGCAGAGTGGCGGAGCTGAAAGGACCACCCTTGGTGATGGCGTCGATGATGATGATGATGATGGGGGCGTTGTCGCCATTTTGTTTTCTCTGTTTGTCTCCGGCGTAACGGTATGCGCATTGTATTACCAAGTGAGAACTCTAAACGGAGAACTGGGCCAGAAAATGGGGGACCCTGGAGAAAGGAGGAAGGACTCAGGCCGCCTCCTTGTGGCCTGACTGGCACATGCATTATGTATGCCAATAAATTCGCTTAACTTTACGACAATTTGTAGCTGCAAGTCCTGCCATAAAATTCCACTCGCTTTAAACTCAGATTAGGAGCGACAGAGAGATAGGCGATAGAGAGAGATGGCTGAATAGAAAGAGATGGAACGAACAGGGAGAACTGTGAGCCATAATTTGATTTAGGTCCTTGAACGAGGCCTCTGAACCCAAAATTGGTTTAGCTCTTAGTATCTTTGATGTGGCTACATTTTGGCGATTATCCTGAAATTATATTAGTCCTTCAGCCCACTCTGATATTCTATTTCCAGCTCTTACCTGTTCGATTGTTATTGTTGCGGGATGTGCTTCAATTAGTGCATCGTTTCGGGAACCACCACAGCTGCACTCGAAGTACCTACCTCAGAGTTCGGATAGCAAACCATCAGGGGGATAGCAGGCGGCAGGATGGGCTGGGGGAGGTCCTCTTCAAAGGCCGCCAACATTTTGAATTGCAAATCCCGGCCAGGTAACCATTACTCGAGCAGCTCTCGGGGTCCTTCTGAGTACACAGTCTGAATAAAAGATGGGGTGGCTCCAATTATATGTAGCCTTCGCTGGACCCCAACCGACTGACAGACTGACAAACGGTCAGACAGGACTCGGTGGACTGACAACCAAGGAGATGGATAGATGCTTCCTGGATGGGCTGTCCAAGAAAACGTTGAAATGTCTGCGTTTCTGTGGTGGTTTTAATTTAGAACATGAAAATGGCCAACAAACTATTGACTTCTATCCGAGTCTTGGAGAAACTCAAAGGAATAGGAACCTTTTATATCTTTTCTCATAAAGTAAGGCTTAATATGATACCCGATACTTGTAGACTTCTTCACGATTTCTGTCAGTGTAGGCGAAGGAAGGATGTTTCCTTTCCTTGAAGTCTCCTTTAACTGCCATTTGTCGTTTTGTCAGGCGACTCCTTGGTCGCCTTAGTGGAGGGAAAAATGGGAGTTGCGGCTCTTTCTGCCAGCAATTTGACTTGTAACCGCACTCTTGAGTGTTGCATGCTTTTAGGCGCAACGTGAGGCAAGTTTGTTGAACCTGACAGGAGTTCCTCTTGTCCTGACGTTTGCGTTTGCCATTCCTCTTTTGCTTTTCCTTGGGCTCTGGTCCTGGGTCAAGCAACTGCCACTGCCATGAATAATTCAGCACAGGGATTTTTCTCATGTTTCTTACCGCCTCTGTCGTCCTTGCCGTCCTTACTGGCGAACTTATTTTTTTCCTTTTTCAGCTCCTTTCTATTTTTGGGCGTGGCACAGTTGCCAAGTTAATTACATTTGTTGCTACGTGCTGTTGGCGATGATTGCATTTGAGAGCATCTGTGGTTGCAGCTTGCATTCTGGCATTCTGGCATACTGGCATCCTTGCATCCTTGCATCCATGCATCGTGGCTGCCTTGCGTCCTGGCATCCGCTTTGTTGCCTCAATCGGAATGCGGTGGCAGTGCAAATGAAAGGATCGGGCCAACATCTCATGCATATTTATTTTGATTGCCATGTTTACAATGCATGTGGCAAGGTTAAGAGGTCGGTGCCAGCATACGGTTACTGCGGTTACTCCAAATGCCCTGGCCCTCTCTCTATATGCCCCCAACGCCCTCTGAGTAACCCCATTCACCTCAATCGATCACAGTCACAATATTTGCTTGATTAAATGGAAACCATTTTGTCGATTGTGGTGGTTGCTGGTACGTTTTAAATGTCACCCTCTGTGTTTTGATTTTAATTGTATGGCCCTCGGCGGGGAAAATAATATATGAGGTAGAATGTCAACAACGATATGCAAATGTGCCACAACATATGGGCTTTTCTTGCATTGGTTTTGCATTTTATGCCACTAATGAGCAGGTTTTTGTTAGCTTAGCTTGGAAAGGACAACTTAAAGCTTACCCTAAAAGCTAGTTATGGCTTAAAGGTTATTATTTATAGATTCTTTAAATAAATAATCATTAAACAAATGTTATAGTCATCAGCTTATGCCATTAATGTGTCTACACCTCATCGCACAGTCGATCAAGCTCGGCTAGGACTCTCCTTCCGTAGAGCCTTGCCTTTGCTTTTCTTGCCGGTTTCTAAGCTTTCACAATTGACTGAACAGGAACTGTTTGGGCCACGCCCATCAGCGGTGTATTGTCGCTCGGCTAAAGGAGCTGCTAAAACCTGCATGAGTTGCATTAAAATTTTAATGATGTGCAACGGTAACAGGCTGAGCAGAAGAAAAGCCCACCCAGGACTTTAGGACCCACAACTTTTCCCAAAACACCTTCTCATCCTCCCCCCAAAACTTTCATCCTCTCCAACTTCCATACTTATTATAAGTATGTGTGGGAGAGTGCGTGTGCCAGGTCTTTGCTTCCTTTACTTCCTTCAGCCACTTGGGGTCCTTTCGCCCCGGCACCAGGCACACACATTAAGCCAGATATAGATGCAGCTTGGAGATCCTTCTACTGGAAATCCTTCTCCTTTTACCTTCTGATGCTGCAATTAAAATGCAGAAAACTTTAACACAGGCATTAAGATGTTGTACGTGTTGCACGAAGAAAAAAAAGGATATTATACTAATATTTATATTTTAATAATTTTTATAGTAAAACATATTAGTTATTGTACTTTTTGACTACCTGAAGTTTTATATTTTTTCTTAATAATTCAATGCTAAGCTCTTTGTTTTAAGTGTACTCTGTGTGCACCTTTTAGTTGCAGTTTATGGCTTGGCTTCAGTTCACTTTCTTCGGGTTTCTGCTCCTGCCCTGCTCTGCTGCCAAGTGGCTGTAATGAAAATGTTGCCTTATTAGCTGCAAACTGTCTCACAGCCTCATATGCAAATTTCTCCAGAGACTAAATTAAACACAACCCTCTATCACCATGCCCATCCCCAAGCACCTTTTAGCCGCCAGTCTGTGCTATTTAACCCACATTTCTCCTCTTGCCCTGCTGCTTTGCTGATCAATTTTGATTAGACCTCGAAAAGGTCCCGAAAAAGGATTAATTATGCCATAAGTTGCAGGCTCTGCCAGTGGCCTGATGGCGGTGGGATGAACAGATTTTGCAATTAGCATAAGTAACAAGCAATCCGGAAACTGAAGTTACTGGAGAGAGAGTCCCATGATTTGCAGGTTTTTGTGGCCCTAAGCTCATTTATTAATTGCCAGCCGCAGAAGTGTAGGCTTAATGCAAAATGAACAGAAAAAAGATGTAAGAACTTTGTGCCGTAAAAATGAAAATTATTATTTATGACAGGCAAGCGGAATGGAGGGCACTGGTACTGGTACTACTGCAGCTTTACTTTTTTTTTTTTTTTGTAAATTACCACTGGCTAATGCTGATGATGCGGCTTCCACCGCGTGGCATTTAATTTATTTGTGCGAGGAGCAGGACTGAGCAGAGAAATCATAAAAAATGCGGAGATAGGAGCGAAAAAAGAGCGACCCAAAAAAAAAAGTATATAAATGGGAAATGGAAAAGGAAAAGCCTGGGTGCGGTTATTGATTTTTTTCCTTCTACTGATGAACTGGAACTTTTTTTGGATTTGGTGGAGAACCAACCAGAAACATCCCAGGCAGAATTGTTGCCGATTACAATGATAATGACGGTTGGCCATGATGATGATGTTGCGGTGGCCAAGGATAACGCTTCACTGCGTTTTGTCGCGTTGGCAGAAATTCACGCTCCTTTACTCGTTCGCCCCAAAAAAAAATTTGTGTCACTTGTGAACACGAAAAAATCATTAAAGTCTGTGTGTACCAAAGACGCAAAAAATGGTCGTAAATAAATCTCCGAACAGGCTCTCCAAACAGTTGATAAAGTGGCAAGAAAATAAAAAATTATCCGCAAACGAAGGCAAATTGGCTTGTGTCCGGATCCATTTCCGTTAAAGGTAAAGCCCGTGGGAGCCGAAAACACGGCAACAGGAATTAAGCAAAAGTCGCGTACGCGTTCTCACACAAATGACAGAGACTGAGCTTGATAAATGTTCACAGTTTTTCCCGCCTTTTCCCGCATTTTCCCGCTGCATTGTCCCTGCTGCACTGCAGCTGCCAATTAAGTGCCAAATTATGCCAGGGACGATGGGCGTGGCAGTAGCAGTGTAGCAGTGGCAGTGGCAGTGTCAGTGTCGGTGTCGGTGGCAACAGCGATGCGATGGACAAAAGGATGCAACAGTAGAGTGTTGACAACAAAAGGTTGTTGTTCGCTGGCTCTGAAGATGAGTTCTCAGAAGATGTACCTACTATATAATAGAAATGAACAAAATACGAAACCCAAGAGCAACAACCATCTCGAAAGCACAACACAAGGCCACGACACAATTTTCTTTGTTGTGAGTGAAAGTTTTGCAACTCTTGAGATCCTCGGTCCTTGTTGTTTTCATTTTTTGGCCAAAAAACTTTTTCAATTTGCTTCCAAGAATGAAAAAAAAAGCAAAGATTTTTTCGTGTTGTTGCTCATTTGTTGCGTTTAAAAAGCAATTATTTGCTATGAAAAGCTGAGCAGCAAAATCTAAATAGGATATAAACAGGGATACTTGTTTTTTGGGGCAGTTTGCAGATAGGAGAACCCTTTTTCGCCATCTCATTGGATTATATACGCTGGCCTGCAATCTAAATGTAAATGGGCAATTGAAAAATAATAACGATGCTGTATAGTAGAGAGAGAGATTCCGTAGAAAATGGAAAATGATATCCGAGCCAGCTTAGAGCTTGTCCATCTATGTATCTATATATGCATGTATCTGTATCTGTGTATCTGTTTTGGGGGGAAAATGCTAGAGAAGAGAGTACACTGAAAGGTGGAATAGTAGTTGAGAAAAGTAGTTGAGGGGCGGCGATGGGGCGTACATAACAAAAGCGTAACGAAACGAATTTTGAATTTCGTTGTCTAAATAAAGCCGTAAGTTATACTCCAGCTGGAAAATTGAGTTTGCTAGAGTTGAGAGCTGAGTCGGCTTTCTACTATAGTATACCGGAGGATATACCGAAGGAGCGTCCACAACCTCTCCATTCTCTGGAGGCCAAAGTTGCAAGTGCATGTAAATAAATTAGGTTTCCCTACTCCTGCCGAGCACAGATTCCTTCAAGCAATTATTGAGAAATGCCAATGCTGGAAAAACAAAGCCGAAAACACTGGGATTGGCCGGGCTATCCATTTTCCTGGCAACTGTGGCTTCCTTCTGTCTCCCTGTTCCACTTTTGTTCCTTTTGTTGGGGAAACTTTGGCCATTTCCTGCAGAAATAGCCATGCAAATGTTTAGCAGGCCAAGCTGAAAATGTAACATTCACAATCCAAAATTTGTGTTAAAGTAGGTAGGTGGTGGTGGTGTTGGGGGCAGGGTGAATGATGCCCCAAATAGGGTCAGATAGGGTGGGGGAAATGTCGGGCAAAGTGAAAACCCCAAACAGTAAAAACTTGCTCTGGCCAAGGATTTTTGGCCAAATGTTTCTCTCTCTCTGTTAGCCGCTCGGCAACTCGGTCAACTCAAGTCACGCACTTTGCGAACATTGTCAAATCGACAATTTACTCGTTAGGCGAACTTTTTCCACAAACTTTTGCCAGAAACGGCTCCTGTGATGTTCTGCAAATTGAAAGCTCCTTGTATTTAGTTTCTAAATTTATTTACAAAATAATGCCACGACAGGATTTAACCGAGATTTGTTCTTTTGGGAGCGGCATCCCAAGGATCTCATGTGGGTGGATTTAAGACTGTTTTATGAAGGCCATACTACATCCCATTCGAAATGGAATTCAAGGCATTAATTATGCTTACAAGGAGATGGGATTTTGGCAAAAGTTTTTCCTCCGCCATGGCAAGAGGGAACTGTGATGTTTGGTGAAAAGTCGAGAAAATGCACTTGGCTGTGTTGTTTATGCATGGAACGTGCCATGCAACCAAGCATATTCTCTCAACTCCCTTATTGTTTTATTTTTCACTTTATCCTTGCTTTTCCGTAGCGTTTTCCTCCATTTTCTACTTATAGTTGACTGACACAATTTTCCCTCATTATGGAAGCCCGAAAGGTTGCTGCCTCCTTGGCTGCTGGCTCTGCCGCTTCTCCGCACAACTTCTTTTGTCTTTCCAGTCTTATTTTTGTTTGCCAAGTTTTTAGACCCCCCCTGGGTAGGATAGTTACGGTACGTCTCAGTCTTCTTCTCTTTCAGGCTCTGAACTTGGCAGGATAAGTTTTTTAAACGCTTTATTGAAACAATTTCCGTTTTATGGAAATTCTCGCCATCTTTTGCAGAAATATTTCATTTTCGCTGTCATATATCAAAATGGTGTCAAGCATACGCCATGTTGGCCAGCCAAAGAAGCAGCTCCAGCAGTTCCAGCAGCTACACAGTAAATGCAAATTTAATGCGGCATGCAGTCAGCAAAAGCATCAGCATGAGCATCAGAGCAACCCAGGATCCATTTTCGGTGCTACTCCTGGTGGCAGCAGGTGGCCACGATGAAATGACATCATTTAAATTCATGCATGACCCACATTGCACCTCTGAGTGGCGGTGTTGGAGGTGGCATGGGCTCTGGTACGGGCACTGGCAGTGAAGCATCTGCTTCCTGGCTTCAACCAGAGCCATACCCAGTGCCACCCAATCGGTGCCAGGTGGGGCCTCCTTCTTAGCATTCGCCTCGTGTTTTATTAACAAAGCAATTTATTGCATAAATTCACATTGCACTTTGGATGGTTGGCCGCAGTTGCCGCAGGATCTATCGATCGGCAGTGTGGTGTCCCCTGGGTGGAACTAGGGGGCGTTATAACTTTTCCAGTAAACCGTTTAATCGGGGTCAGTCCTCTCTCTCGCATGAAACTGCAATTTTTGGTGCAAGCTTGGCTGGGTTCATTAAAGACCCAAAAAAGTATGCAACAAATGCTGGAAGGCACGCTCCGCTCGTGCCAAGTCATGTGAGAGGCAGCCACTCGCCACTTTCTACTTACTGCCATGCCCCATTTTGCTGACTGCTAATTGCTGCATAAATCAAGCGGCAAAACAGCGACCCACCAGAGGCACCACCACCAACTACGACGACGACGACGACGCTTTAAATAAACTCGGCCAGAACGAAAGTGTTGCACAAGCTGCAGAAACAGTTTTTTTTTTTTCTCTTGCCCCATGCTTTATGGTCCTTTGGCCATTTCCCTCTCCAGTGACCACCACCCCCCTTCGCTGGTGGGATATTTATGAACGCTTTTGGTCAAGCGTTTGCTTGCCAACTGTCCTGGCCAGGATGATATATGCTGCGGTGTGGGTTGCTGTCGGTGCGCAACGCTGCGTATACGCAATACACAAATATTTTAATTAAATTTCAAACGGAACGAAATATGAAATGAAGGAGAGCAGAGCCTGAGAGCAGGAATACGCCGAAAAATGAAAACGTATTTGCAAGGATAATGGAGTATCCACTTTTTTTTTTTTTGGGATTTTACCTTGGTTCTTATCCTTAAAGAGGATTTTGAAAGTAATTTATTTTCTTTACGAATTATGTTTTTATACTTGAAGGGTTAGTAAGAGTATTTATTTATTTCAAAAATATTATCTTCTAACATTTTTAACATCGTGAAAGCCTTTCTCTAAGTATCCACTGACTTTTTTACCCACTGTAGTCTTCTTTATTTTTAAACTCCCATGTTTGTGGGCCTGGGGGCTTGTGTGCTTTCAATTTTTAGGTTATGGCATGTTTGTTAATCCACCGACCGAATGAAATGGTAACAAGTGCTTGGAGCTCTGTTTGCTAAATTAAATTTAGACTCCAACAACAGTAGATTATAATTTATTTTGCCACAGCCATCACTCAATTTATACTCGACGTCCTCATTACTCACGGTCGTTTACAGGCTTGTCTATATTTTAATTTCTACTTACAGACATCATTGCGATATTGGGGGTGTGTGTGCCAATGCTGCTGGGGGGTCAACAAGTGTCGCCCTGGCTGGCCAAATGCCAAGACTTGGCTCTAAACACGACTTTTATAGGACATTTCATAACGCGTGAAGAAATTCAATTAAGTTGGCTGGGCTGGAATGGGAAATGGGAAGATCTCCGTTCGTGTTTCTATTTCGGACACTGTTTTTATGACCGAAACAAAGGGCCAACGAAATTAAAGTCAATAAACAAGGCCTGGCGTCTGCGGCTGGGAATTGTCTCTGTCATTCTGTTGTTGGCCCACGGCTGTCTCTGGCCAATTGGTTTTGGTCTGGTTCAGTTCGTTTTGGTCTGGTCACAGTTGTTGTTCTGGCACTCTCGGTCCTCGGTTCTCGGTCCACCGTCCTGTGTCCTCTGTCGATGCGATGTGTGCGGTTTCTGTTCTCGTTTTGGAACAAACCGCAAAAACCCGTCATAGTTGTCCCCTCAGTCAGACAATGGGGCACAGGAATGTGGGTGGGACATGGCCCCAGAGACCCACCCCCTGAGATGTGAATGTAGAACAACCCAAGGACATACGAGCCGTGCATAATTTTCATTGGCAAATACACAGATGGCATAGTTGGTGGGCGAAAAAAGCAAAAAAAAGCAGGCTTTATTAGGTTGAAAGGCCTTTTGATGAAGAAAAATAAGAAAAAAATTTGAATTTGAAAAGGAATTGTTCTTGGAAATAATATTTTTGATAGAAGAAGGGAATGGAAATACTTTTGTGAAGCTTAAGAAAGGTCTGTGAGTAAAAATGTTTGGCTATAAAGATTGGAATTTAATTGAAATGCTAAGATTTCTTTACCTTATTCTATTGCAGATTCACGACGATCTAGAGAAAGATCCGGACTATTCTGGCTCTGGTTTTGGACCCGATGACGAGGACGCCGAGCCCGATCACCATTCGCACGGTTCGCACAACTCGCAGCATTCGCAGAACGTCGGCGGCGGTGCCAGCATAAATAGTAAGCATAACTCGAACGACTTCAGCAAGAACAGCAACAGCGACCACATCTCGAGTAGATACAACAATAATAATAATCACAATCAGATCGACAACAGCCAGAATATCAATTTAAATAATAATAATAATAATAATCATCAAACGAATAGTGGCACAATCATTGGTAGTAGCACCACAGCGAATAATAACCACAATATCAACATCAACAGCCAGAACGGCATCATCAGTGGTAGTGAGATCGGTGGTCATAGCACTGGCATTAATTCAATCGGTAAAGATCAAGCTAGTACTGTTACATCTTCAACTCCAGCCACTTTATTCACTTTCAAGAAACCAAAACCAACACAAAAGCCAACCCCAAAAACAGTAACAGATACAGCTTTAAATACAGATACAGATACAAATACAGATACTACAGTCACAGTTATAGATTCAGATACAGTTAGGTTAGATGCTAATTTAGTTAATAGACAATCATACACAACAACAACAACAAATACAACAACCAACACACCAACATCAATCGCATCTTTATATCCTTCAGCAGCTCATACACCAACACAAACCTCATCCACAATCTCGACACCAACGACTTCGAATTGGACAACAACCACCTCAACAACAACCACAACAGCAACGCCAACAACCACCAGCACATCATCCACTACAACAACAACAACCACAACGGCAGCAACAACAAACAACAATGGTCCAACGAACTCTATTTCTGGCCAGAATACTACCGATGTCTTCTACCAACCTCAGATGCCCACTTTCGATCCCAATGTGGACACTGAGGGCAGTGGTAATGGCCATGACGACGATGACTACGACAACGGCGATGACTTCGGTGGTGAGGATGACGAAGACGACGAGGACAAGGACGATTATGATGATGCGGACCGCACCATCGATGGTCCTGCCACTAGAACTGACGATGATGTGAAGCCAGAAGACGAGATACCCACCCACCAGCCGGACTTGAACGAAGATTACAAGGATACCATCGATCTGGACGAGGATCCCAAAAAAGAGGATGAAGTTACGAATGTTGGTGGTGCTGCTGGTGGTGCTGTTGATGTCGTTTCTACCAGAACTGAATTTGATCCCATATTTGGCCGTGGCAACGATGGAAGTTCGAACCCAGAGCGCGAACGTCAGTGGTTTTTATTTTTACACTTTTACTTTTTACCTTTCAACGTCTTTTTTATTTATTATTTGTGGTTCTTCATTTGTTTGTTCTTATCACATTTATTACCATATCCTTGTGTTGTCCTTTTTGCACCATCCATTGTGTTTATTGGAGTCCAGCAACTGCACTTGAAAACCAAATTGCTTACCAGCAGTGCAGCTCTTGGCTATTTTATTTGTATATTGCCTGGAGCACTGTGCCTTGGCCTTTGTTTAAACAATATGAATTAGTATTATTGCTATTTATTTCTGGTATAAATATTTGCTTTTGTACTTTAGCTATTTGCTATTTAATTTGTTGTCTATTTTGCTTTGCTTCTGTTATGTATTATGTAGCACTCTTACCCACACATGCACCTTAAATTAAAAGTACTTCTTAGTTAAATTAAGTTGTAAGTTCTGGTTTTCTGTTTCTATTATTTTATTTGGCGCGCTCCGAAGAGTCTACGGTCAACGCAGCGGGTGTCCCGAAACAAAAAACTTTACCCACGGACTGTCCCCAATATATGTATATATACCACATTATTACCAAAAACATTCATTCTGACCCTTGTCCAATTCATTGAATCATTTCCCTGTCGGTTTCTGTCGTTTATTCGATTGGAAAATCTCCCGCAGAGCAGCAAGAAGCACTATTCTTGTTCTACTATTTTAGTTAAACTTTAAGCTAGCCCTAGACTAGAGTAAGTCGAATAATTTAAGGATTGTTTAAAAGCTTTTAACGTGACAAATGGCAAGCAAACAGGGCAAACAATGCCGGACAGGGCCAGACAGAGACAATGGCAGTGACACAGCCAAAGCCAAAGCCAAACAATCGATTAAGCTGCAAACAGGAGGAGCACTCCATCAGGGATTCGAGGGTGCAAGAGGATTTACTAAAAGTGAAGCTAGGGCGGGGCTAAGCGGAACAAGCTAGACATTTTGCAATTCCTTGCCCTAGGCATAAAGTTCCATTAACAGTGTTGGCTCGTCCTGAATCATGAACCCCGCCTCCTGCATGGAATGGAATGAAAATCGCCTGGAAAATCGCACTAAGCCGCGCAGTGATTTTCTGTGCTTTGTGTTTCACTCGGCGAAGTAGAACACTTGCCTTACTTCGCCAGGCACTTCAAATGAAAAATCACCCAGAGTCCTGGCAGTGGCACAAGGCACCTCTCCTCTCCAGTTACACACTCCGCATCCTGCCCAGCCTTTTGGTGTTCGAATCCTTCGCGTAACTGTAGCCGTTTACTTGAGGCATTGTTGCTCCTGCAATGACTTTGTGGGTAGGACACTGTACAAAAAATAATAGGTTTTCTATTTTAAAAATCAATTTATAGAGATATAGTGTTTAAAGATAGCTTTCAGGGGGGATATATTAACTAAAGCTATATTTTTTGGCAAAATTTTTGCAACCAAAATCCATAGTTTATGGCCTAAATTGAGTGCTCAGTGCAGCGTCAGGCTGTGAAACATTCAGCCTAATGGCAATCGTGGGTGGTTCTCGTGGTTCTTGTGGGCTTATGGCTTTGATGTTTGCTTTGCAATTGCCATCACCAGAACTGCCACGTCTCAGCCAAAAACAGAAACATAATCAATATGGCTGGTTGGCTGGTTAGCTGACTCTCTGACTGCCTGGCTGGGTGACGTTTGACACACACTGTAAAGGCAATAATTTTGCCCATAATTGCGCGCAGTTGACCTCTCCGAGTTCTGGTGGAAATCACCAGAGTAACCCAGTCCCTGTCCCTTTTCCATTTGTGAAATCCATCGTATGGGTACAAAGTGCATTCTGCCTTCAGATCCAGATACACACACTACATTACGGCAAAGGTGGAGGAGGTGGAACTGGTAGCCTTATTGGCTCAGGACAAACAGAAGGCAGACAATCAGTTCGATGGCAAGACATTGGAGCAATCTCGAAGAGAAATCCATTTGCTTTTGGAAATCGCATTGAAGAGCAAATATTTATAGCTTCCCTGGGCCAGTCAAAGCAAAGCACTCCAGCTGCTATAGAGAAAATGTCCGTATGGGAGTGATTTGCTCAAGACTTTCGTCCTGCACACATATAAAATCAATTTAAGGCGGTTTATCCGCGAGGGCCCCTTCA
Source organism: Drosophila ananassae (assembly GCF_017639315.1). Taxonomy (NCBI): domain Eukaryota; kingdom Metazoa; phylum Arthropoda; class Insecta; order Diptera; family Drosophilidae; genus Drosophila; species Drosophila ananassae. The sequence goes on along the minus strand of NC_057929.1, from coordinate 5,191,226 downwards.
TGAAGGGCTCTCGTGGGCATTACCTAATTAATATGCCGCCCCGCCAAGGAGGACGTGTGTGTGTGTTTGTGCTTCGACGCAAAGAAGTACGAGTACAAGGAGCTAAACAAGCAATTTGTTTGTCTTAAGCCCCCTTCCTGTGATGGGGAGAATGTGTATAACAAGGATCCAAGCAGGCAAACAATGGCTCAGGCTCAGCCAGCACACATACATATACTTGAGGGGGAAGCCCATTGCAGAGAGAGAGAAAGCCAAAGAACAAATGTCAATTAAATATAATTTAAATTCGCGCTGTTTGACAGCCAATTGGCATTAAATTTTTGCTCTTTTCCGCTGTCACTCGACTGTCAGATCCAGGGAACAAAAATAATTGCATACTCAGAGCAGCGAATTCTAGACTTGGCAGTATGGAAACTTTTTTCATTTGCACTGACAACTTTTCTCCTGGGGCTGCTCATTAGCGTGAAATTAGCACATTCCGCGCATATGTTTGAGGGCGTGGCAGTTCGACATACATAGTATATATCCTTAAAAGTAATGTAGTTAGTTATAAGCCCTAAAGTTTAGTATAAGTTCCCCTTTGTAGTCATTGCAGCTCGACTAACATTAGGCCTTGTAAATATTGCATAACAGCTCATTAACACACCCAACACACACACACACCCTACACTCACACAACGTATACTCTCCCCCACACACTATCTTACTTAAATCCATATTGACACTCGAATCAATTTAATTGAATGCCTCCTACAAACACAAAAACATACAAAACATAAAACAAAACAACAATCTCTGTCTCTCACTCTCTGCGTTTTGTTTGATTTTGCTTGCACGTCATGGGCATAAATGGATTTCCCACCCATCGCTATCTCATTCTCACCGAACTGTTGCCTTCTCTTTCTCCTGAACAGCGGGCACAGGTGGCAACAGCAACGTCCACGCCTTGGACCCCAACACGAACGTGAACAGCCAGCCCTCCGACACAAAGAGCATCGATCACAGGGGCAACGGCAACGAGGTTGTCATCATGAGCGAGGACGATCGCACGTCGAGCTTCTTCTCGCAGCCCGGCATCCTGGCTGGTAAGTACTTACTATTATGCTATAGAACAGGGATATATTATATATAGAACAGGGACTCACAACAAATCCTGAACCGCAAGGAAATATTAAGAATTTTATGTTTCATCTTTCCAAATAGTTTTTAAATACATCACTCATACGCAGTGTTGTCACTGGCATCCAGCGACAGATATATCTCAGCCAATTTTCATCCGATTCTTAAACGGAATACCTTAAACGATTTATGGATAGATTCTCCATCATTCTGCATCAAAATCTGAAATCAAAATATTTTTTCAATTTTTTACCAAATTTCCTGATAGGACCCCTTCAAAATGTGGAAAATGCATGGAGACCCCAATATGACCCACTCCGAAGGCCATATCTTGGCCAATTTTCATCCGATTCTCCAGCGAAATACCTTCAACGATTTGTGGATCGATTCTCAATCATTCTGCATCAAAATCTGAGAACAAAATATTTTTTCAATTTTTTATCAAATTTCCTGATGGGTCCCCTTCAAAATGTGGAAAATGCATGGAGACCCCAATATGACCCACTCCGAAGGCCATATCTTGGCCAATTTTCATCCGATTCTCAAGCGGAATACCTTAATCGATTTGTGGATAGATTCTCCACCATTCTGCATCAAAATCTGAGAACAAAATATTTTTTCAATTTTTTATCAAATTTCCTGATGGGTCCCCTTCAAAATGTGGAAAATGCATGGAGACCCCAATATGACCCCCTGCGAAGGCCATATCTTGGCCAATTTTCATCCGATTCTCAAGCGGAATACCTTAATCGATTTGTGGATAGATTCTCCACCATTCTGCATCAAAATCTGAGAACAAAATATTTTTTCAATTTTTTATCAAATTTCCTGATGGGTCCCCTTCAAAATGTGGAAAATGCATGGAGACCCCAATATGACCCACTCCGAAGGCCATATCTTGGCCAATTTTCATCCGATTCTCCAGCGAAATACCTTAAACGATTTGTGGATCGATTCTCAATCATTCTGCATTAAAATCTGAAAACAAAATATTTTTTCAATTTTTTATCAAATTTCGTGATGGGTCCCCTTCAAAATGTGGAAAATGTATGAGGACCCCAATATGACCCCCTGCGAAGGCCATATCTTGGCCAATTTTCATCCGATTCCTGAGCGGAATACCTTAAACGATTTGTGGATAGATTCTCCATAAATCTGCATCAAAATCTGAGAACAAAATATTTTTTCAATTTTTTATCGAATTTCCTGATGGGTCCCTTTAAAAATTGAACCAGTCCATCATTGCGTATGAGTGATATTTTCTGATGTGTAATAACTTAATCAATCTAGAACCTGTTTCACTTTCCATAGTGGGTTTTATACTAATTTATACTTATGATTGATTCTCAAAATATTAAGAATATATTGAAACATATTTGTTTTCCACCAACAGCTGTCATTGGCGGAGCCGTGGTCGGCCTGCTCTGCGCCATACTGGTGGTGATGTTCATTGTCTACCGCATGCGGAAAAAGGACGAGGGATCCTACGCCCTGGATGAACCCAAACGCTCTCCGGCCAACAATTCGTATGCGAAAAATGCGAATAATCGCGAGTTCTACGCCTGAGATAATGGCACGTCGCGCAGGTATTAAGTTGGCCACGGCTGCAGGAGCAAATCGGAGGGGATAGACTCTGGGTGTGGTGGTGAGGCGAAAGGAGCGGAAGCGATAGAGTCGGTAGCTCAACTGGATACACTGTGCGGAGTGCGGAGTGGTAGTGCAATGTCATCAGCAACCCACTGAACCATGGAACTAACACAAAAAATATTGAAAATCTTTCAAACATTTTCAAATCATACAATTTTTCGTGAGGGGTAAAATACTGAATAATAACAACCAACCAATTGGCGAAATAATAACGAAAACTAAAAGGAAAGGAAAACTTACCTATAAGTTTATGCAAAAAGGCATACACATGACAGACAAGACGATTCTCTGCGTGTGTGGATGTGTGTATGCAAATTTTCTAATTAAGTAAGTTTTAAGCGACAAAAACAAAGGCAAAAAAAAACAAAAACAAAATGCAAAAAAAATCAAACAAAAATATCAAGTATAATTGCAATGAAATCATGCGAAATTGAATATATAAATAATATATTATATATATATAAAATTATAAATAGTGAAACCAATATAAGGGCGGGCAAAATTAAGCGAATTAATTATGAATTACGAGTATGTAGAGAAAAAGCAGGTGGAGATGATGGAAGAACTTGAATAATACCTATTATAATAATAATAATAATAATAATACACACACACACGCGCATTCAACTACATAGATGTAAAAGGAAACTTTCGTGCATATTGAATATATAAATGTATTGATTATATATGTTAGCTGAATAACGAAAGCGAATTGGATACATCACGGTTATCTCTCAAATCTCGATAGACCCCTCTTCGAAGCCACATAACTGATTAATTTCCATAACCAATTCTCACCATAGATGCAGATAGCAGCAGAAAGCAAGTCCATTGAAAATAAATATAATTATGAATTGTGCGGCACATAACAAACGGAAATCGATGCATAAATGTTTTTAAGTTAATACATAAGAAAAACTATGTAATTATTAGTGTAATTCCTAAAACAAAACGATGAAAAAAAAACGAAAAACGAAAAAAAGCGAAAAGAACAGAATATGAACAACACACTCTGAACCTTTCTGGCAAAACCAAAAACCAAAAAACTGAAGAAAAAACTTAAATGAGGATTAACAATTTCTACTTTTTTCTAGAAAACATACAAACAATGAAAAACACAAAACCTTTGAATATTTATTGAATGAAATTAAAGGAAAATGGAATATAGGAAATGGAAAAATGGAAAAAAAATGAAATGAAAATCGTTATAAAAGCAATTGTACATTAATTTGGGTTTCCCATTGGGTTTTAGAGTTATACGAGATATCCTTCGCTTGACTCAACTGCTTCTTCCATGGCTAAGAATCAAAATCGGATTAACGCATTGAATTATTGTGCATTTATTTAGTTTTTACGTTCGCTGTCATTGACAATTGTTTAGTTTTGCAAGCAAAATACAAAAAAATGCGAAGTACGAACAACATCGATAACAACTAACAACCGACAACTGCAACAACCAGCCACAGATCATACGAAAAACAAGCAATAGTAAAAATTTATTGTTAAGTTTACAAGGCAGACAAAACATCAAGAACAACAAATACAAAAACAATTAAAATGACAGCAGTCGAGCAATATAATGTTAAACCCCCTCCAGTACCCCTTAATAAACAAAAAAAAAACACACACAACGTACACTCCAACCTCTTAATCAACAAATTAGCTGCAATACTTGTTTAATTGTTAGTCAACCAATATTCTCTCCAACTCTCATGCCATATTTTCATTGCGAAAAAAAAAGTTATGAAAAGAAAAGAAAAAAAAACAAAAATCAAAAACTAATATATATCATATAAGTATATAATTAGCAACATAAATCAATTGTGTGTGTAACTGTGTATAATGCATAAATAATAAATTAAACATACTCCTACATTAAAAACAAAGGGATATTTCAAACAACACCCCCCTATCTCTCCTCTTGAAACTGAAACTTACACAACACACACCACACACACCCACAACACACAAAACAGAAACAAAAACAAATACGAAACAAGCAAAAAAATTGAAATTAAACAAGAACCACAAAGCCAGAGCAGCTACAAGAACTTTAACAATTTTCTGACTACAACTTTTTCTACACTGTAAAAAACGCAACCGCATCTTTTTTGATATGTACACGTACTATGTTTCACTCTCGACCCATAGTACGTTGTTGTCATATTTTACATCAAATTTTTTGCTATTTTGTAAGCGTTTAGTTTGTTAGTTTTTTTAAAATGCGCTGAATGTACTGAGAAATTGGTTTTGATTTGCTAAATAAAACTGGTATGAAACTAATTTAAAACAAAATATATTGTCTTTCGCCTCTTAATTTTGTTACAAATTGGCCTTCATGAGGGGTTTCAGATATGTCTCAAAGGATTTCTGTACAGGTTTCTGGTTCATGGTGCTCCTCTTGGCCGAATCGAAGAGTCTGGGATAGACATTTCCATCGTAGCTGCCCAGCACAGAGTTCAGAACACGATCATGGAACCCAAAACCATCGCAAATGGCCACTGCATTGGGGCGGAACTTTTCCAGGGACACCTCCAAGCGCTTCTGCAAGGACCTCAGATCGGCATCAGTGAGGTTAATAAACTGGTAACAAAGTATAAAAGTTAGAATATTAAGGTGAAATATTTTTTGATGCTAAATACTAACTCTCAAAATATCATTTAGGTTGTTGAGGACAGTCTGGACCAGGAAGAGCTCTAGGACATTTTCCAAAACCTTGTTAAGAGCCGGAGAACGCTTTTGGGCCTTGGGACCTGTGATTTGATTGAGGAATGTCTGGCACACAAACTGGCGACCATGGAGCTGAAATAGTGATTTAAAAAATATTATAAATAAAATCATTTAAAGAAGAACTTTTGGAATACCAACCTCTGCGGCACGAGCCAGCTCAATGCCTGTATTATTAGCTGCCACACCCTGGGATTGTCCACTAGCCATACGAGATGCCAGATTCTCGAAAGCAATACGAGTTTTTCTAAAAATAAATATGGATAGTTAATAATTTTAAATATAAGCCATAACATTATAATAATATAAACCACACTTACTGTGCCGCCGTGTACTGCAAAGCCTTAATGATGCACTGCCAGGAGTTGTCCCACTTGGGGAACTCCCTCAACTCCATGGAGCTAGCAAAGTAGCTGTATGAGGAAGATATTGGCTTCTTCTCCAAGAAAACTGCCCAGGCCTTCACCAGAGCACGACCAATCTGCAGGAGGAGAACTGTGTTCTCGCCCTCATAGGTATAGGCAGCCACAGCATTTCCATAGATGTTGCTCATGTTGGCGGCAGTAAGGTAGCCATGACCTCCAGTCGAGAGACGCAGCTTTTCAATGCCAGCACATCCATCGGTGGTGCAAAGGACCTTCAGGGCGCAGGAGAGGATGTGCATGTCGGGCAGACGATCAAATTTGCCATTATTGGCCTCCTGGACAGTCTGGGCATACATTTCCCACATGTACTCGGCAGCCAGGTGATAGGCAATACCATTAGCGATCTCTGGGAAGAGCTTAAGGCGCTGGGTAACATGGTCGATGATCTGAGGTTCCGGTTGGCTAGAAAGACAAAGAAATTGCTCATATAACATGTTCAGAAGCTATCCCAGACTCGAATACTAACTTTTCTTCAATAGGACTTTGACGTCTTACGGCCGAATACCGGGTGGCAATGGTGGCTGCCTCCAGGAGCAACGTAGAGGTCAGGTTAACAATCAAACAACGGGTGTAGACCATGGTCAGGTAGTTGACCCTCGAAACCGGGCTCGCCTTGAAGGTACCATCCCTCTCAACCTTGGCAAACTTCATCAGCATGTAAGAGCGCGGAATGCGGACATTTTTGAGGCCGAGGAAGCCTTGATTCACAGCCACCATGCCCAGCTTCTTGCCAACCTCGCCGATGTCCACTCCAGGCAGAGGCATGTGCGTCTCGGAATGTCTCAGGGGAACAATAAACATCTGAATGCCATAGTGGACATTGGAAATGTACAATTGGGCCACAACCATGGCATGGTTGGCAGTATGACCCACTAGAAATTCAAGAAATAAAGTTCACTAAAACTTTTAATTAAAATTTATAAGACTTACAGCCTCCTGGCCACCACTTGTAGGCTTCCAGATTTGGAGTGTTCAGCACAAACTCATCGGTTTTGGGGTCAAAGTCCGCACGAGTGGCAATACCTCTGACATTGGTGCCATGGGCCAACTCTGTTTGGGCGTAGGTGCCAATAATGTTGCAGTTCTCCGCCGCCTTGCCCCATTTCTCCACCTGTTCGGGTGTGCCCTGACCCTTGATCACGTCCACGAACATTGTAATGTGGGTGGCCAGCGGGTGGTTGGCTGGGAAGAGGCCATGACTTTGGACATTAAACAGCAGACCCCTGAAGAATGCCACGATAAGATATTGGGGAAATCACTAACCACTTTGTTGACTTACGGCCAAATATCGTTGCCTCCAGGATTAATCTTGTTCTGGAGATCCTTCAGTTTGGCAGCAGCCTCGGCCACTTTCTTCACACTGGAGTTGTAGACATCCTCGTGGGACATGTATTCGTGATTGAGACCATAGCCATCCTCCAGGTTGCTGAATATTGCTTTTTCTATGAGACAAAGAATTTAAAAGTCATCGCATGAACTTTGAACTTTCGTTACTAAAAGTTTTCCATCAAACTCATTAGTGGTTCGAGGCAATAAAGTCTTGTCACCCCGTTACCACCTGTCGATGGTGGTACGAGATAGGGAATTTGGACTGTAGCCGGCTGCTATCGCCTGGGCGTGGATGAGCCCCTTTACCCTGATAAGAAACTTGTGTCTCACTGCAATTGCCTTATCAACCAAACATTAACGATCATTATTGATATAGCAACAAAGTTAATTCGGCCAATACAACTTTGTATAAATATTTTTGGACTTTGCGGCCATTAGATGAACTGTTTGGACCTAGATTTTCTTGTTTATTAAAGACCTCATAGATACTTCTGTCTTTAGTTATGATTTTAATTCATCTAAGAGATACTAGAAGAGACTCACCAATCTCCCTTTTGGTCTTCAGCTTGTCTTGACCTCCCTGCCACCAGGCCGCGAACTCCTCAACATCGAACTCGGCTCCCGTGCGCTCTTTCTGCAGATCGGGATTCACAGTATTTGGAATCAGGTTCTTAATGTGCGACATTTTAACTTTTGTGCCAAAATATTTACAAAGTTATTTACAAAATATTAAATTTTTGGAGCAGCCCCAACCATCAGCTGTCGGCTCAAAGCGAATACAGAGCGAAATATCATTTTTGCGGGAGAAGGAAAGCTTTGGGGGACCAAAGGCCATGCGAAAGCTTTTTTCATGATCGCAAGCTAGCGACTGAAGAGAAAATAAACAAGCCAGTCAAGAGAAACTGATAAGAGAGTGTTTTACGATGATAACAATTCATTTAAGAGTATTATTCAAAAATAAACAAAAGAGCTAAGAGGTTTCATTAAAATATTAACTAAAGAGTATAACTTAGAACAACAAAAGAGGTATTAATTTATAAACAGACATTACTTATGGATAAAGATAATGATATCTCTAGATATTGGATTTCATGAAGGGCTTAAGGATCTCGTGGAAGGATTTTGGCACTGGCTTTTGGTTCATGGGGTTCTTGAGGGCAGCATCGAATATTCTTTCATAGGCATTGCCATCATATGACCCCAGGGTGGAGTTCAGCTGGAGGTCGCTGAAGTCGAAGCCATCCACAATAGCCACTGCATCGGGGCGTAACTTGGTCAGGACTGTCTCCAAGCGCTCCTGCAAACTGGTTAGATCCTTGTCCGTCAAGTTGATGAACTGAAGATACATAAGGAATATGGAATATGGAATTATTACATTTTATATGTGCTAAAGATATCTAATATCTAATCGTTATAAATGAAACCTACTCTCAGCAAGTTACTCAGTTGATTGAGTGTCTCCTTGACCAAGTAGAGTTCCAAGAGATTCTCCAGCACTCTGTTTAACGCCGGGGATCGGTCTTTGGCGTTGGGGCCAGTCACTTCAGTCGTAAACGACGAGAAAACAAACGCACGCCCATGGAGCTATAAGGGAAAATAGATAAAAATGGGTGAAGATTTGATAGTTTCAAAGTTCAATATTCGATAACCTACCTCTGCTGCATGGGTGAACTCAATACCGGTCTGATTAGCCGCGTTGCCTTCGGATTCCCCTTTGGAAATTCGATTAGAGAGGCTATTGAAGGCCAATCGCGTTTTACTAAAAGAATTTAACAAAAATATTAGTATTATTAACAAATAAAAAGAAAGAAATACTTACTTGGCAGCTGCATACTTCATAGCCCTGACCATGTTGTCCCAGGTTCCTGTCCAGGCACCAAACTCAGGATTCTGTTGGACTTCAGCCAGGTAGCTAACGGTGGGTGCCAAGGGAGCGCCACTTAGTGCAGAGTTCCAGGACTTCATCAGGAAGCGACCAATCTGAAGAAGCAGTACGGTGTTCTCGCCCTCGTAAGTGCAGGCTGCCGTGGCCAGGACATACAAGTTGCTCAGATTGGAGGAGATAAGGTAGCCATGACCGCCGCAGGCCAGACGAAGGCGCTCTATGCCGGCTGTTGTATCTGAGGAGCAGGTCACCTTCAGGGCGCAGGACAGGGAATGAAGTTCTGGAAGCCGTTCGTACTTTCCATATTCTATGTCTTCGATGGTCATCTCGTACAGTTTCCACAAATAGTCACTGGCAACACGATGAGCCAAGCTGGTGGCTATCTCGGGGAAGAGCTTCATCTGCTGGGTAACATGGTCCAGAATTTGGGGTTCGGGAGCTCTAAAAGACAGAAGAAATCATAGAATGTGAAGTACAATATGAGCAATCCTGAAATTACTTTGGTTCAATGGGGCTCTGGCGGCGAACGGCGGAGTATCGCGTGGCAATGGTGGCGGCCACTGCCAGCATTGAGGAATTGTTATAGGTGATCACACAGCGAGACCGAACCATCGCAAAGTAGGTGAGGACATTGGCCGGACTGCTGACATAAGAGCCATCAGGTTTAACCTGGGCGTGACGCATCAGCATACGGGTGCGTGGAATCCTTACGTCCTTCAAGCCCAAGAAGCCATTGTTAATCCCGATGAAGCCCATCTTCTTGCCAATGTCGCCAATGTGAACTCCGGGAAGTGGTTCGTGGGTCTCCTCATCGCGAACTTGCACGAAGAACATGTGAGGTCCTTTGCACTGATTGTTGATATACAACTGCGCCATTACCAGGCAGTAGTTTGAAGAGTGACCCACTATAGAACAAGATTTGTTACATAAGATTAAGGGAGGACAATGCTTTAAACTCACAGCCGCCCGGCCAGAACTTGTAGGAGGATATCTTTGGAGTATTCAGAACAAACTCATCGGTTTTCGGATCAAAATCAGCTCTTGTTTCCAGACCACGTAGGAAGGTGCCATGTCCCAGCTCAGTTTGGGCGTAAGTTCCACAAATCTCAAAGTTTTTCATTCGCTTTCCGAATTCCTCGTACTGTTCCGGAGTGCACTGGGCCTCCAGAGCCTGAATGAGCATCACGTACATCACTCCGAATGGATTTCCGGCAGGTGTGACCCCCCACGTAATCTTGTGATCGTATAGATTTCTAAAAATATTCAAAAAAGGATAATGAGAATAATGTTTAGTGAGTTGAAGAAGTAGAACGTACGGCCAGTAGTCCTCTCCGCCAGGATTGCGTTCCTCCTGCAGGCGACGCAGCTTCTTGGCCGCCTCGAGAGAAGTCCTTACAGCAAAGTCGCTTATCTCCTCATGAGACAGGTTCTGGATCTGCAGATACTCATCCGCATCGACATCCTTTTGCATATAGTCACCTAACCAAAAGAAGTATAACCTTAAAATGTTACCAAACTGAGGACAGTGTGAACCTTACGCAGTTCCCGGTGAAACTTAAGGGCATCCTGGCCTCCTGACCACCAGGCGGCGAACTCCTCGCTACTGAAACTCGCTCCATCGCGCTCCTTTTGTATGTCAGGATTCACCGTCTTGGGAATTACACTTGAGGCCATTATCCTGGAGTAGAGGTGTCCGAACTGCTCGCCAAGAAGTCCACTCGCCAACTGATGGCCAAGTGCCGGAAACCCCGAAATAAATATGAAATTACCTGCCAATCTAATGTTGCCCCGTCCACCGTTTCGAGTGCAATCGAGCCTGTGTGCGTGAGATTAAAGTTTATTAACTTATGTCACCGATATCGAACTGCTATATGTTATTTAAATAAGATCCATTCATAACCACGTTTCGCTTTTATTACAGATTAGATTTTCTTTACCCTTAGGTTCAAGGGTAGCCCGGTATATTGTTTTCAGGCTAAATAAGATAACCCAGTTTATATAGCTTCTTACGTAGGTTCTTCAATACAAAGATCTTTGAGATTGTAGGCCATAAAGCACGTGAGATAAAAAACAAGAAAACAAGAACAATTTTTTTCAATTTCCGTTTGAATTTATGGGCTTAGAAATACAAGAGTTTTTCTCAAGAGTTTTAACACTGATAGGACTGTTGCCCTGGGACATTTCGGAGACACATATATATAAGCATATATATATATAAATTATTATCAGAACAAAAAGAAACAAGTTTGATAGTTTCCCTTCTATGATGCTTAATACAATGTGTATATAAAGGAACCCCCTTTATGATAGAACACAACTAAAAATAGCTAATTCATAAACTTTGAAGTAATCTAATCAACAATAACACTTATGGTCACGTTTCCCTTTCATTGATAGTAACTATGTTTTGGGAAATCAATGGAATTAATAAAGTCGACTTTTAGGTGAAGCTCAATATAATTATTCAAATACAATAGTACAATATTAAACAGTTAAAACATCAGACAAAGTAGAAGCACATTATACAATCCATTAAATGTTGGACTTCATGAATGGCTTAAGGTGTTCGTGGAATGATTTTGGAACCGATTTCTGGTTCATAGGATTCCTCAGAGCAGCATCGAATATACGCTCGTAGGCATTTCCATCGAATGCTCCCAGGGTGGAGTTCAGTTGCTGATCATTAAAGTCGAAGCCGTCCACAATAGCCACAGCATCAGGACGCAACTTGGTCAACACAGTTTCCAGACGGTCCTGCAGGCTGGTGAGATCTGAGTCAGTCAGGTTGATGAACTGTGGAATGGGAATATGTATTAAAATATCATTAAATCAAAAAATTTATATATTATATTGACTAACTCTCAGCAAATTGCTTAGTTGGTTAAGGGTCTCCTTCACCAAGTAAAGTTCCAAGAGATTCTCCAGAACCCTATTAAAGGCCGCTGATCGGTTCTTTGATTTTGGACCAGTAACCTCTGCGGTAAATGAAGAGAAAATAAAAGCGCGACCATGAAGCTAAGGGGGAGAAAGTAAAAAGCTACGTTTAGTGGTTCAAAGTCCCAATGTTGTCAAGATATAACCTCTGCCGCCTGGGTGAGCTCTATGCCCGTGTGATTAGCCGCAGTTCCCTCGCTCTCTCCTCGAAGCAAACGATTAGATAGGCTCTTAAAAGCCAAGCGTGTCTTACTACAATAGATTACATAAGCTTTCTTGGCTTAAACTGCTACTGATGAACACTTACTTGGCAGCCGCATACTCCATAGCCTTTACCATGTTTTCCCAGGTTCCTGTCCAAGTGCCGAACTCGGGATTCTTTTGAACCTCAGCCAGGTAACTGACAGTCGGTGCCAAAGGAGCTCCACTCAAGGCAGAGTTCCAGGACTTCATCAGGAAGCGTCCAATCTGAAGAAGCAGTACGGTGTTCTCGCCCTCATAAGTACAGGCTGCAGTGGCAAAGACATAGAGGTTGCTCAGGTTGGAGGAAGTCAGGTAGCCATGACCGCCACAAGCCAGACGTAGTCGCTCTATGCCAGCCGTTGAGTCCATTGAAGATGTCACCTTCAAGGCACAGGACAAGGAATGAAGTTCCGGCAATCGTTCGTACTTTCCATTCCCAATGTCCACAAGAGTTTCTTCGTACATGTCCCACAGATATTCACTGGCCAGGCGATGGGCCAAGCTGGTGGCTATCTCAGGGAACAGCTTCAGCTGCTGGGTTACGTGATCTATGATTTGGGGCTCCGGCTCCCTAAAAATCAACATCATTCAATAAATATTTTTAATAATCTTATTCCGTATCTCTAATCTTACTTTGGGTTAATCGGACTTTGTCGGCGAACGGCGGAGTATCGCACTGCTATGGTGGAAGCCGCTGACAAGATCAGGGCACTGTTCCGGCCAATCAAACATCGCGTTCGCACCATGGCAAAGTAGGTGAGGACATTGGTGGGACTGCTCACATAAGATCCATCGGCATTTACCTTGGCGTGTCGCATCAGCATGCGAGTTCGAGGAATCCTCACATCCTTCATTCCCAGAAAGCCATTGTTTACTCCAATGAAGCCCATCTTCTTTCCTATGTCCCCGATGTGGACTCCAGGCATTGGTTCGTGGGTCTCCTCATCGCGAACTTGCACGAAGAACATGTGGGGTCCTTTGGACTGATTGTTGATGTAAAGCTGCGCCATCACCAGACAGTAATTCGATGCATGGCCCACTGGAGATGAGGATTCGTTACTGAGGAATCATAACTAGATAATATTGGCTTCAGACTTACACCCTCCAGGCCAAAACTTGTAGGAGGAGATCTTGGGGGTGTTCAGTATAAACTCATCAGTCTTGGGATCGAAATCAGCTCTGGTTTCCAATCCACGCAAGTAGGTTCCATGGCCTAACTCAGTTTGGGCATACGTGCCGCAGATCTCAAATCTTTCCAAGCGTTTTCCGAAGTCCTCGTACTGCTCCGGGGTGCACTGGGCCTGCAATGCCTTGACTACCATCACGTACATCACCCCAAACGGATTGCCGGCAGGTGTTAGTCCCCACATCTCCCTGCTGTCGTAAAGATTTCTGAAAATAAAGATGATGACATGAAGATAATTATTAAAAGAAATTGAAGCCAAAACCCACGGCCAGTAATCCTCTCCGCCGGGATTGCGTTCCTCCTGCAATCGTCTCAACTTCTTAGCCGCATCAATAGACGTCCTTACGGAGAACTCATTGATGTCCTCGTGTGACATGTTTTGGATCTGCAGCATTTCATTCAGATCTACATCTTTATACAAATATTCCCCTAGAAACAAAGAAAAGCGTTAACATAACCTTGAATTTCTTAACTATGAAAGATAAGCTTAATATTAGAAGAAATTTTGACTTACGGACATTCCTGATGAACTTCAGTGGCTCCTCTCCGCCTGCCCACCAGGCGGCGAACTCCTCGCTGTTGAAACTGGCCCCATCGCGCTCCTTTTGAAGATCGGGATTAACAGATTTTGGAATAACCGATGTGGACATGTTGCTGTGTTTCCCGTTTCCGAACTGAACGACAGGAGAACCGCTCAGCGACTGAGGGCCAAGTGCTTGAACCTTTTCAATAAAAGTGAATTTGTTTGGTAATCTTTCTAAACTTTGCTCACCTGCCGATTGGAGAGCTCTTGCCAGTGGTTGTGTGAGTGAGATTATTATTTATTTATTGCACTCTTATCTTGGAACAGGGTAAATCTGATTAAATTAGTTTCAACCATAACATTAATTGAATATTTTTATGGTAAATACTACAGATAACCACGCAGAACTATTGGACTGGCTCTCCCAGCTGTCAGAAGTAGAATTAGGGCTTTGATAAGAATGTTTGTTTAATTTTTTATGCTAATAGCTTTCAGTTTGTTTTGATTCCAAGCCTTTGCTTTTTAATTAGAAAGGAAGTAATTAAAAGAAAAGTTGTTTCAATAATTCATATAAGAGTATAATTGTAAAGACAAAACATTTGTATAAAAATATTGCAGCTTAAAATAATATAACACATCACCAAAGTATAAATATTTTGTACTGAGCACCGAGAATTAGATGTTAGACTTCATGAAGGGTTTAAGGTATTGATGGAAGGACTTGGGCACTAGTTTCTGGTTCATCGGATTCTTTAGAACAGCATCGAAAATGCGCTCATAAGCATTTCCATCGAAGGATCCCAGGGTGGAGTTCAGCTGAAGATCACTGAAGTCAAAGCCATCCACAATGGCCACAGCATCGGGGCGCAATTTAGTAAGAACTGTTTCCAAGCGATCCTGCAGCCTGGTTAGATCCGTATCGGTCAGGTTGATGAACTGGAAAAGGATTGGATATTAACATTTTTTTTGTTAAACTTCTAATGATCTTACTCTTAACAGGTTGCTCAATTGGTTGAGCGTCTCCTTGACCAAGTATAGTTCCAATAGGTTCTCCAGCACTCGATTAAAGGCCGCCGATCGGTTCTTAGAGTTGGGGCCAGTCACTTCAGTGGTAAACGACGAGAAAATAAATGCCCGACCATGTAGCTGAAACGGAATGAAATAATAGGTTCTTGGCAGGTCAAAAAACTATTTTATTTTCATACTAACCTCTGCTGCCTGAGTGAACTCAATTCCTGTTTGATTGGCCGCATTTCCTTCACTTTCGCCTCTAGATAGACGATTGGAGAGGCTCTTGAAAGCCAAACGCGTCTTACTGCAAAAATATTTCTATAAACAAAGCCGATATTTAAATCGGTGATCAACTTACTAGGCAGCTGTATACTCCATAGCCTTCACCATGTTTTCCCAAGTGCCTGTCCAAGTTCCAAACTCTGGATTCTTTTGTACCTCGGACAGGTAACGAACTGTGGGCGCTAATGGAGCTCCACTGAGTGCCGAGCGCCAAGACTTCATCAGGAAGCGGCCAATCTGGAGAAGCAGTACCGTATTCTCGCCCTCGTACGTGCAGGCGGCGGTGGCCGCGACATACAGGTTGCTCATGTTGGACGAGGTCAGGTAGCCATGACCACCGCAAGCCAGTCGCAGTCGTTCCACACCAGCAGCAGAGTCCGACGAACAAGTTACTTTTAAGGCACAGGAAAGGGAGTGGAGTTCGGGCAGCCGGTCGTATTTTCCATTAGCAATGTCATCAATGGTAGCGTCGTACAGTTTCCAGAGGTAATCGCTAGCCAGCCGATGAGCCAAGCTGGTGGCTATCTCCGGGAAGAGTTTAAACTGCTGAGTGACATGGTCCAGAATTTGTGGCTCACGTTCCCTGGAACAAAGTATTATACACTTTGAAAACATAAGTAATAAGTAATCATCTTACTTTGGATTAATTGGACTTTGACGGCGCACAGCGGAGTACCGCGTAGCAATGGTAGCAGCTCCTGCTAGAACCAGAGCATTGTTTTGAGCAATCACACAGCGCGTGCGCACCATGGCGAAGTAGGTAAGGACATTTGCGGGGCTGCTCACATAGGAGCCATCGGCATTGACCTTGGCGTGTCGCATCAACATGCGGGTGCGGGGAATCCTCACGTTCTTCAAGCCCAGGAAACCATTGTTTACTCCAATGAAGCCCATCTTCTTTCCAATATCGCCAATGTGGACGCCAGGAAGAGGTTCGTGGGTCTCTTCATCGCGAACTTGGATAAAGAACATATGAGGTCCTTTGGATTCATTGTTGATGTACAACTGGGCCATTATCAGACAGTGATTGGAGCTGTGTCCCACTGTGGCAATAAAATTCATAAGTAAGTTACTCCAAAAGAGAGATATAGATCCTAATTTTTTACTTACAGCCTCCTGGCCAAAACTTGTAGGAAGATATCTTCGGTGTGTTCAGTACAAATTCATCAGTTTTGGGATCGAAATCAGCTCTAGTTTCCAGACCACGCAGATAAGTTCCATGACCTAGCTCAGTTTGGGCATATGTGCCGCAAATCTCGAACTTCTCCATACGCTTTCCAAACTCCTCATACTGCTCCGGAGTGCACTGGGCCTGCAGAGCCTTCACCAGCATCACGTACATCACTCCAAAAGGATTGCCAGCTGGTGTGAGACCCCACATCACCTTGTTGTCGTAGAGATTCCTAAAAGAAAAAAGGTTTACTTTGAGAAGCATAGTTTAAGATGTTTTAAAAATATACTCACGGCCAGTATTCATCTCCCCCTGGATTGCGTTCCTCCTGCAGGCGACGTAGCTTCTTAGCCGCATCTATAGACGTCCTTATGGAGAATTCGTTGATATCCTCGTGTGACATGTTCTGGATCTGCAGCATCTCATCAAGATTAACATCCTTATGAAGGTAATCGCCTAAAAAACAGCAGTGTCAGCATGACCCTGTACATATTACCTTCAACTGATAAGCTGAAGATTGCGAGTGGAACGGACTTACGAACACCCCGGGTGAACTTTAGCTCCTTTTCGCTCCCTGCCCACCAGGCGGCGAACTCCTCGCTGTTGAAACTGGCTCCATCCCGCTCCTTTTGCAGATCTGGATTAACGGATTTGGGGATTACCGATGAGGCCATTTTTTAGAACTGCTGAAATGCGCGCGCTGAGAGAACTGATCGCGAATTGAGGTCCCAGTGCCGAACCCCCTTCATTAAAAGCGAAACTTTTTCCAATCTTATTGTAAACTTTGATCATCCGCTCTTTGGAGTGCTCTTTTGAGTGGAATCGAGAGTATTTCTGTATGTGTTAGATTGTTGTTTATTAACTAATAACAGTCTTATCTTGGGAACAGTGGAAATTGCTTAGAGCAAGGTATATTCTGGACTATAATTTGTTTGGTTTTTATTAGTTAATCATTTTGATAAGAAATTAAAAACACAGAGAGTACATTTTTAAGATACAAGATTAAGGGACTCTCAGCTGTTATTAACTGAAATTGGGTCACGATAGACGTTAAGATCAAAGCCAATCGATTTCCGCGCCAATGTTATCGAATATTTAACAGCTGTTCGATTTGGTTGTTGTTTATATTTTGTTTTGGTTGTTCTGTGAGGGAAATCTGGATGGAAAGATGCCTACGAACTTTAATGTAGGCCTCCTGGGCCATGTGGACAGTGGCAAAACAACTCTGGCTAAAGCCCTAAGTTCCATTTCCAGCACGGCAGCCTTCGACAAAAATCCCCAGTCCGTGGAGCGAGGAATTACTTTGGATTTGGGATTCAGTGGAGTTCTGGCACAGACTCCCCAAGGATATCCTCTTCAATTCACCTTTGTGGATTGCCCTGGCCATGCCAGTCTCATAAGGACTATCATAGGAGGTAACTAAATAGTAGTTTATGAAAATTGCACAGTAACTATTTCCATGTTTTGTAGGAGCCCAGATTATTGATCTGATGCTGCTAGTTGTCGATGCCCAGAAAGGAATCCAGACCCAGACTGCCGAGTGCCTGATCATTGGGGAGCTGCTGCAGAAAAAACTGATAGTGGTGATAAACAAAATTGATGTGCTGCCAGCAGACCAACGGGAGAGTAAGCTGGAGAAGCTCCGTTCACGGCTGTCGAAGACTCTAGGTTCTACTAGTTTTGGGAGTCAGGTACCCATGTATGGCGTCTCCGCTTTGGAGGGAACTAACATTGAGGAACTGCGAGCCGGGCTTAGTGATGCTTTCTTCCAGCCAGAGAGGAACACAAATGCTCCACTGTTGATGTACGTCGACCATTGTTTCGGAATCAAAGGACAAGGAACTGTGTGCACGGGCACCCTGCTACAGGGAAGAGTCCAAGTCAACGACACGGTGGAGCTTCCAGCTCTGAGGGAGCAGCGGAAAGTAAAATCAATGCAGATGTTTCGCCAGAACGTTACCAGTGCCTCCATGGGCGATCGCATTGGCTTGTGTGTCACCCAATTCAATGCCACGTTAATGGAACGTGGTGTGATTGCTGAACCAGGATACTTGAAACCCATCTACGCCGTATGCCTGCGTCTTCGTCCAATCCGCTATTATAAACAATCAATTAAATCCAACAGCAAACTTCACATCTCCGTAGGCCATGACACTGTGATGGCCAACGTGACATTATTTCGGGATAATGACAATCGGTCTACAGACTTGCAACCAGAAAAGGACTACGAATTTGTAGAGGAGCTTCTTCCAGTAGAGGTGCCTGAATCTGATGTCGTTTTCGCCTTGTTGCAGTTCGAAACTCCAGTGCTAATCCCTCCCAATTCAATTCTTATAGCTTCTAAACTGGATATGGACGTTCATAGCACCAGTTGCCGGCTGGCTTTTTGGGGCCGTATAGCTTGGCAGACGCACTGTTCTAACTACATTCAGGATGTGCTACCCAAACTGCGAATCTTCAAGCGAAAACAGAAAGTGGGCAGCATTCAACGTGTGGTTAATGCGAATGAGGTGATTGTTCATAATCTTTTTAAAAAGGAAGCCAATAGAGACTTGTACGTTGGTAAATGGGTGGACCTATCCACAGGAGAACGTGGCCTGATCGAAAGAACCTTTGGACAAACCTCGAAAGTGGCTATTACTTTTCGAGAGGCGCTCTCTACAGAAACAATTCTGAATATTAAGGACATAAAGGTGCTACTTAACTGTAAAAAATATATATTTAATAAACAGGCAGGACTTTTTCAATAAAAATTCATCTTTGTAGTTATCCAAACTTTTAAAAATACCGCCAATTGTCTGAAACGGCTAAAAATGTTATCGGTTGCGGTGGTAAATGTTGGAAAACTCACATTTCAGTGTTGCGAAACGCATATACCAAAAAAACAACAAATCTGGTGCCTGCCGCTGTCCCCACGAAAACTGCAACTAACAAACATCGAAATTGAAACGAAGACCAACATCTAGCCCCAACTGCAACTGCAGCCACCGCCAAAACCACACCACCTAGAACCCAACACCATAGAGAGGCCAAAATAGCTTTTAAATAAAACCAATGTGCTGCTGCGCCCTTTTCCCGCTGCTACTCCTCCTGATTTTTGGCACAAGGACAACGCACCAGGTAAATGTCGACTGCAACGAGCTGCAGATGATGGGCCAGTTCATGTGCCCGGATCCGTCGAGGACAGACCACATCGACCCCAAGACACAGCAACTAGCAGGCTGCACAAAGGAGGGCCGCGCCCGCGTCTGGTGCATCGCCGCCAGCGAAATCAATTGCACAGAAACGGGTAACTCGACGTTTACCAGGGAAGTACCCTGCAAGTGGACGTAAGTATATGTACATAATTTCCTTTAAAGCCTAATTCCCTAATGGCCTTATTCTTCGTAGAAATGGCTACCACTTGGATACTACACTCCTGCTCTCCGTATTTCTGGGAATGTTCGGCGTGGACCGCTTCTACCTGGGCTATCCTGGCATTGGATTGCTCAAGTTCTGTACGTTAGGCGGTATGTTCCTAGGCCAGCTGGTGGACATAATACTCATAGCACTGCAGGTGGTGGGACCGGCAGATGGTTCCGCCTACGTTATACCATACTATGGCGCTGGAATCCACATCGTTCGGAGTGACAACGTCACGTACCGGCTACCCAGGGACGACTGGTGATGGTTAAGGCGGCACAGCGCCTGGTGTACACTAGATAATGTTAAGTCCTTGTTATATCTTAAGTACGGCTTATGACACTAAGCAACGACTGCCCGACTCAGATTCAGATCCAGATTCAGATTAGTGCATTACGTACCCTAGTTGATAAGTGTAAAGATTGTTGCCACCATCATTTGCGTAGCCTAAGTTGCATTGTTTAGTCTTAGTTACCACTGTACATGGTCCCTTATACAACTCTACATCGGTGTAATTGTATAGACCACATAGACAAATTGTTTGCCAATATAACTAACGATTTTAATCATTCCTTGATACCTATAAAGCCATACTCTTAATATCCACAGCATGATTGACTCGACTTGCTCAGAACAATCGCCCATCTTAGTCGACGCGAAAAATAATTGGCCCACATGTACTTTGATCTCCCGAACATTTTCGGCGTGACAGAGTTTGGTCACAGGCACGATGTTGACTCACCATCGATGCCGCCGCCGCCAGTGCTAATCGAAAACGCACAGGGGGCATCATATGGGGAATGGGCATTTGGACGTTCGGGGAATCAGCAAACGAGCGGCGAAGGAGCCTGCCCGTGCTGGCTGGGTCTATCATCAGATTGGCATTTCCGAAATAATCGGCGGCGACGCATCTGCCGGCGAGTTGTTCAATTTTAATTGCATGGCCGGGGTCGCGTGTAATTCGATGCGTTTTAATTAGGCTCTTAATTAAGATCAAGTTTAGTTTTATCTGGAAATGGGTGAGTACTTCGGGGAGTATGCAAATTTCTTGAATTTTTATTATTGTTTTTAATTAGTTCTTGATCAAGTTTAGATTGAGGGTTTTGAGATTGAATAATAGCCTTTAATATCTTAATAGGAACTGATTGTAAAGAGGTTTAAAAGGAACTTGAAGGAGTACCGTATCATAACATAATAGCAGCAATTTTTTAAATTTAATCATACTCCTAAATATGATATTATTGTTGGCCCAGACAATGGTAAACAATATCCATGGACGGCATGCACTGACCCCCGGCCACGCCCCGTTTATTGTTATGTGGACATGTGGAGAAGGGCTTTTCAATTAGCCAGGCCAGAAGACGACAATATGTTGTTGATGTCGCAGTGGTCTGCACGGGCTAATTACAGTGTGAGAGTCGTGCCGCCTGTGTAAACAAAATGGTGGAATGGGAGCCAGGGTAACCAGGCAGGCAGCTCCTCCAGCAGATCTTTGTGACAGCAGACAAACCTTCTTGGTTGTCTTGGCCATTCATCCGAGGTCTTTGGACCGCCAGATATCGCTTACTGTTTTGTCCAATTCAGGGGGCAAATGAACTCTGCGCCATTAGTGAAATTTGAGGAGCTCCGCAAAGCCGGTTGTTTGTTCTAGCTACGCGCGTGGTAACCTTCTGGAAAATGCCCAGAATCCCAGAATCCATGGGGAGTATTGACTCTGGCTGACTGGTCGCCGTATTACAAACTATTTCACAACTCTCTGGCTGGACTGGGGGTGTTTGGATTGGGCTTATCCTCACCTGAGCCGGTCGCCTCCAGAAATAGAACGACAATAGAGGCCGTGAGTCAAATAATTGTCAATTGCAAATATTTGTGAGTATCAAAATAGCATCGATGCGATGCGCAAACTGCTCTGTATTCTATTGTAAATATAGCACGAAATCGGTACACTTAAAAATAATAATTAATCTGACAATCTTTAAGCTTTTATTAACGAGTGGAAGTTGAAATTTCAAGAGACTAACTCACCAACTATACCTCATGAGAGACTTGATTAGAAACTATACTTTTAATGACTAACTAGTCTTCATGATTTGAAGACAAAAAACAGACAATTTCTCCTTGTGTGGATAATGGGTGAGAAAGGGGGATGGGTCTGGGGCTTGGAGACGGTCGACAAGTTTCTTATTTGCCCAGTGCTTAGGAGCTCAACGCTTAATTACGCTCAAGTGGCGTGGAAAATTGTGGGGCGGGATTCTCAGATTTCCAACCGCCCACTCGAGCCGAGCCGACCCGATGACGTTTATGCCAAATTGCTTTGCACTTTGTTTACAAGAGGGAGAACTGGAGAACCTATGCAAATAGCATTTAATGAAACGCAATTATTTAATTTTACAGGCAGCGTCACGGTTCCCACCTGGCCTGGGCAACATGGCCTGCATGTTGCATACTACATTATACTATGCTTATAGCCATATTGCAATATGCAACGCTCCTCGATGATCGTTGATGTCGCGTCGCCTCATAAATAATGACTGGGCAACCTCCTCGTCGCAGTGACAAAAAATCTACGGCCTGGGAAACTCAAATCCGTTAAAGCCAGAGCTAAAGAGCTACAGAGTTAGAGCCATAATCCAAGCTTGGAGTATCGTTCGTGATAACTGCAATTTTCCTCGGCGAGTATTAACAACTACATATACAATGAGTGCATAAATCATCTCCATCTGCTCAGCTGCAATGCACTGTGGCATTTTCTTAGCATGCAACAGCAACATAGCAACATAGCAACATCAGCTGCAACACCATCAGCAACAGCAGCAGCAACTTTTCCATAAAGTATATCCAAAAACCAGCGCATAAATGTCAAATGCCTGGCAGTTTGATTTGGCCGCGGGTTAAGTGTGAATTATCCCAGGGCCTCCACATCTCTCAGCACCATTTGTATGTTGTCTCATCTAAAGAATATGCATTTAAGTGCAGGCCTTAAGTGCTATTATCGCAATCGCGGCAAATGCCATGGATTGTGGCTGTCATTGCAGCGTAAAGCCTTTTTAATGAATGGGTTCATTCATGGTGGGCAGAGGGTCTTAGATACAAATTCATAAATATTTCAACTTCAAATCCATACTGAAAGAAATTTGTTCTATACACGTCCAAGATTATTCATTTCACCTGACTTTTATTGACCTTATCAATTCTCACATGACACTCATTGATCTAACAATCACCTGATATAGAAATTTTTGATGGATTACCACGGGAAGGTACCTGGAAATCTTGGGAAAGTATTATAGAACACCTGGATTAAAGGCTATCGCAATTAGTTTCTGTCGAGTAATTACCAAATCTTAATATTTATTACATCCGGATGAAATTCTTTGAGGGAATTTCACCAGATTTCCATTCACCTGACACTAACAACCCGCTCTCCAGTACCTGATAGTGCTCCAAAGGTCTGGTAACCAAAACAAAGGCGATCTTATCAAAGTTGTTCCCGCACACTTGAACTTCCAATTCATTCATGCTTCGGCTGACAAGTAATCTAATCGATACTACGCCCAGGGAATGTGGTTATCAGCCCCGGGGGGAGACCCGGCATATATATGAAAAGAATCCCTGGGCACGCGGAGCTGTCAAAACAACAGAAGTCATCGTAGACAGCGCGGAATGCCACTTGCCAGTTACCAGTTGCCAGTTAACAAATTCTAATTGGCAAGAGTTCCCGGAATTGATCAATATTGAATTGAGTTGCTTACCGCCTACCGCTTACCTGCTTACCTCTGAGGTGTGGTAATGTGATCGAAGGTTGGTGGGGGCTGGTGGGGCGCCTATCAGGTTCACCTTGTTAACAACACCACCCTGCCTCCTAGCCACCCCGCCACCAACGGTGTCTTTCATTTTGCTGAGGAATGTGTGATTGTAGATTGAAATTCGATTTTCAATTGCAACTATTGGGGGCTGCGCCTTTGATGTTGTTTTTGTGTGTGACTTTGGGGGACACTGGGAAAAAAGGGGTAATACTTATAGAGTTTTTTAACTAAAATTCCGTAAAGTATTTATCTCATCATATTATATCACACAAAGAGATATAATGGAAGTCTGAGATAATCTGAGATAAATATTGATATTAAAACATAAATATTAACATTCAAGTCGAAAAATACATAAAAATAAAACATAAAAAATATATTATAATCAAAAGTAAATGATAGTTTTTCTCTGTGCAACTAATTAGCGCCAAATGAGAAGCTTTTTGTCGCCAGGCCCCCTCCAACTCCCTCACCACTTCACCCATCCAGCCATCCAATCCACCAAAAGGCAGAGCAAAGTGCGAGCCCCCAAAAAATATTTGAAGCCAAGAAGCCCCATCCTCTGCTGCGTCGCTGCTTCAGTGTTCGAACCTCCACTTAATACATGTTTGATGTTGCATCCAACATTTTGTTGAACATGTTGGTGGGCCTTTGAAAACGAATCCGCATAGTAGAATGGAGTGTGCCGGCGAGCGGGTGCGATTTTGGTGCGACTAAAAACGCTCGGAAGTGATTCGAATAGCTGGCCAGGAATTCAAAAAATAACATTTTTCGATTCGTATGGGAAAATTCGCGCGTAATTTTCACAATTACTGATTAGCCTGTCTGACAAAAATACAAATAAACCGAATTATAATCAAAAAGCGGTCGTAAAAAATCAAATAAAATAAGAAAACATAACACAAGACCGAAATTGTTATCAACACGGTGAGCTTTTAATACGGGCTTAGCTCGATTTTCTGATTTTCTGCGTGTGCGGTGGCTGTTGCGTCTTTTAATTCATCGTCCCCCATTCCCCCCCATTTAACAACAAAAAATTAAAAACAAAAACCCGCTGGGAGTGCTGAAGCGAATGGGAATTGGCGCGCAATTTCATTGAATTGAATGCAAATTGCACTCGCGGCGCAGCTAAAAAATTGAACCTTTGACAGCTAAAAGCTGAAGCCGAGGCAAAAAAAAAATAGAAATAAAATAAAAATCAGCATCAAAATCAAAATCAAATTCAAAATCAGAAAGCAAAGACAGTGGACGCGCGAACACAACGTGGCGTATGCGTAGTCTGTGGCAAACGAACGAAATACTCGCAATCGAATTGAAATTGAAATGGAAATTGAAATGAAAGGCGCGCGCCGGCTCAAATAAATTATGCGCCAGTGAGAAATCTTAGTGCCCCCCCTCGTCTCTCTCTCTCTATCTATCTCTCTGTCTGCTCCACCATCTCCTGTCACTGTCTTTGCGTTTTTTTCTCCCTTTCCCTCGCTGCGAGACACGCGAAATAGACACAAGCATGGCAATTGAAAATGCGATTCATATCGGCCAGAATAACAACTACTATAACAGCAACAATAAAAACAACTTCTAGACCAAAACAACAACAGTAGCAACAGCGACAGCAGCAACAGCAACATCAGCAACATCAGCAACAACAGCAGCAACAGCAACAACAGCAGCAACAGCGATGATCGCAGCAACATGTCAAGCATAATTAATTTTCGATTCTGTTTTTGCTGCCGCCGATTTCTTGCCACAACCACCAGTACTAACAGCACCACCAGTACTAGCACCACCGACGCCTCATCCTCCTGGAACCTGGAAGTGTAATTACGGGTAAACTTTGCGTCTTTACTTAACGTATTCCTTTGTAATTAATCTCTGCCTCTATACGGCCGGTCGGTCTATCCCAGGTCTTTGTTGCTATTCCGTGATTTTGTTTTATTATAATGCGAATGTGAATGCGAATACGAAACATATAAACATTCATTCCCACTTATCTGTGTGTGACTGACTCTCTCTGGGGTGGGTGTGGGTTGTGGTGTGTTGGTGCAATCTCGCCTTTGTTGTTTCAACATTTTGCGAAAATTGTTTAATTGTTTGGATTCTATTATCACATTCTGGGGGGCTCTCAGGCACTCCGACACTCAGACACTCAGCTCGCTAGCTCGTAGCTCTCTGAACTCTCTGAATATTTTGGAAATTTATTGGACATGACCATATACTAGTATTGCCATTAGAATTTATGATCGGCCGAGTCGGCAACAAATCAAATACAAACTTAAATTACGGCTGGAAATGGAGGAACCAAACATATGTTTCGCCTAGCAAGTAGTCGATCGAGAACATTTGCATACAATTTTGTAAGAGGCGGTCCGGTAGTAGTAGCCTGGCAACAAGCAATCTAATATTTTTCAAATATCTTGTATATATTTCGAAGTGACTTTAAGCCGCTTAACGAGCCACCAAAAGCTAATTGAGCGATTAAACACGCGTTTAGACTGCATTTCAAAGAACACTCGATGGCATGGAAATCGGAAATCGGCCAACTTGAACTGTTGCCGGGCATGAATCACTGCTGAGACATATTGTTTAACCAATTAGTAACGATGTGTCAAATATCTCGCTGTGATATACAGATAACTACGGGCCAAGTGCCTGACTTGGCTGATAAATCACTGCTGCAACAGCTGCAACTGCAGCAGCAACTCTGCAACTTGCAATTGCAATTGCTAGTTGAATTGTCGCTAAGCTAATCGCTGGCAATTTCCTGTATTACATTGACATAACCATAAAGAGTATTATCCTAGACAGACTCAGACGGAGCACAATGAAGTGGCTCATTAGGAGGAGCGACCGGGAAAAAGGACACAAATACAAATTACGACTCCCGGGGCTAAGACACAAGCCGAAACGCAAACAGAAGAAGCAATAAAGCTTAAGAAATGCTGGTAATAACTGCGATATCGGGGAAGGAGGGAAGGACTGGGGACTGGGACTTTGACTGGGAGGAGCTAAAGCCACATGGGTTAATACGAATGTGCGCCGGCATGTCCATGAAATGTCCATAGAACAAACGTCTGGCTAGCAGTCGGTGTACCAGGCCATGGATGACAGACCCCATTCCAAGTAACCCTGGTCCCGGCCCGATCCCTGGTTCTAGTCTCCCTCTGATTCCTGATCCCCACCACCAGGCTTTGACAAGACAAACCGACGGACTTTCCGTCGTACAAGCCTAGGTGTCGCTTTTTTGCTGTTGTTTCTGTTCGCTTTATAATAAAAATGCAACCATACCAGTTTTGCCAACTGACAACGGCCAACACACACACATCTAGATGCAGGCCAACTCGTTTGCCCCTTCTGCCCACAAAGCAACAACAAAACGAACAACTGCAACTACAACTATAAACTGCATGTGAATTTGGTTTCAAAAAAACACTATGTGTTTATACACTTTGGTCGAAGAGGTAACCCACTTGGGTGATGTCTTTGGGAGCGGGTTTCCAGCTCCTTCAAGCTCCCTTTCTCTCCAGAAGTAGATCTCTGCCATCAAGAGCATACAGTCTTCGTTGAAGATATCCTTCTGATATAGTAGTCCATGTTGCAACTCTCTCTGCCCATCCAGCTACCCGCTGGAGGCCCCTCCGACCACGTCTGACACGCACCTGTCCGAGCGTAGAGCCAGGCGGTCTGCGATCTGCGATCGGGGATCTTGGAACTGGGATCTGCAATCTTTAGCGGGTCTTCGAGTACCAGAGAGTCTGTGGTCGACTCTTTGCAGGTGTTTTGTTTGTTTGCCGGACAGTTGTTGCCCCAAAGAGAGGGGGGAAATGGAGGGGAGGGAAGCAAACTGTGGCACTGCCTGCATAATAATAATCCAGCAATTAAAATATGATCGCATAATAACTCGACACTCGTGCGTCTGCTTATGATTTATGGTTCAGCTTGTTCGGCAGCGACTCTCGCGGCTTATTTATAGAGATGGTCCAGCTATAGTCGCCCGATTCCCCAATCTCCCCGATCTTCTCTCCTCCAGACCTTCAGATATATCTTCTAGTGGGGTAATTGTGTGGCTGGGACTACTTTTTCCGCCGCTTGTTCTTCTGCTCCACGCATACTTTTGCATTTTTCGAGCTTAAAGGTAAATTGCTGTCGCCAAGCGCCAGACGACAGTTCCCTCCCCTCTTAGTTCCTCGCCCTCTTTTAGTTTTTTTTATTTTTTATATTTTTAAACAAGCCTGGGCCGGCTTGGCTCGTTTCGTTTTGGCAAAACCCAAAACAGAAAAAACAAAAAAAAAAAAATAATAATAAATAAGAAATAACTGAGACTGAGACTGAGACTGAGGAGCAACAAAAAGCAAAACATTTGATACGCTCTCTGTCTTGGCCCCCCCAGTCCCAGTCCCATGCCCCAAGCCCCAGCCCCAGCACCAGCCCCTGCCCCTCACGGTTAACCACCCCATGTGACACCGACTGTCCGACTGTTGCTTCTAATAAATAATTTTAAATGCTGACTACAAAACGAAACGGGCCGAACGGGCCAAGTGAAGTTTAAGTGTAACCCAATAGCCAAGTCGCGTTTTTAATTGCCTGCGTGGGATGTGGGGCTGTGGGACATGAAGCTGCTGCTGTGTTGCTGCACTGAAAATAAAATAGATAGTTTCTTAAAATATAAAGTCTTTAAGAGCAAACCATATTATATTGGCCAAGCAACTATCTACCAAGTTTAGAGTATAAAGTAACAACTAAATCATACTATTAGCCTCAGTGCTGTTGTCTGTTTTTGTTGCCACTTCGATTCCTATGGCCATTGTGGTGTGGTGCAGCTGTGCAAAGTAGTGCGGAGGCAACTGGGCCAAGTGCCCACTTCGGTGGGTCCAAAGTCTTGACACGCATTCGGGGGTAGTTTCTCCGTCTATAAGGCTATGTCTGTCTGTCTGTCTCTGCCAGCCTCTATTTCCCATTTCCATTTCCCCACTCTGGATGGATGGCTTATGACGTCAGCCTCTTTGTCGCCATATGTCTAGGCCCACACACACACACTCTGACACACACACGCACTCAAACACATAGACACTGAGAAAAAGCATGCGTCATCGCAGCGTTGTCTCTCGATTGCAATTACACCAGCCACCCTCGGATCTGGAATTAAAAAAAAAAAGAAAAGGGAATCCAGAAGGGGTGCTCTGTTCTGCGTCACAGGCTTTTGTCAATGATAATTTCGCCATGACACGCAACCACTACACCAACCGATTTACCTTTTATTTTTTCTTGTACGAGTGCTACGTACTACGTGCGATACTATACAATCAGAGAAACTAATTAATATTTGCCAAACAATGCAAAGCTAATAAAAATTCCTCTGATAAGATATTAAAAATAGACAACTCGTCCCTTCCCCTGGTATCTGCTCTCTATAGCTGGTTGTGCCAGACTTAATGGCGTGTACTTCGGCGATTACTTCTAGGAGGGATATACAATACTGGTGTTTGCTTTTAGAGGGGTTTCGGATAAAATAGGGGAAATTACAACAGAGTGATTGTACAACTTTGAGCTTTATCTCAAAACTGGCCATGATTCTTGGACTTTAAAGAAGGTTTTCTTAAAGATTTTACAATGAATTAGTATTAAGAAAGGAAAGAAATAGAACGGAAGGAAAATCAAAGTTTTTTGACTGCATTGAAGCGAGTATGTGGCGTGGAAACCACCCCATCGACTCTGCCACATATAGAAATAAACTATATTACTAATACGCCGTGTTGTGCCACATTGTGCTCGGGTTATTTACAGTCAGCAATTGCAACAATTTACTCAGTGCAGCCAGACAAAATGGCGGCAATGCCAGAGCAGTGCATATGTGTGCGGGCCACTGACTATGTGTGTGTGTGTTTGTTTGCGAGTTGCAACCTCGCTGACAGCATTTGGTGCGTGCCATTTAACTTGACAAGCTCATTTGTTGCAGCAGCAAATATAGGAGAATATAGGAGGAAAAAAAAACACAGAAACAACGATAGCTGCGCATATGCCAAGCTAGCAAAAAATGAACATTTGTTTACAATATTTATTTATTTACTAACATTCATTCTTATTGCCCTGGCAGGCAGTCCGACAATGTCAGCCGCATTTTGGCAGCGAATTCAGCCCGCCCCGAGGCTCTGCTCCGAAACAATTTCAATTGTCGGTGAAATATATGCGAGCTCACACAAGCATAAAGTACTATGCTGTGCTCTGCTGTGCTATGTTCCCCGGGGGCCACTCGATCTGGTAATGGGAGTAGTAAAGCACCTTGATAACACAGCGGCAGTGGCAGCGGCAGCGGCTCGTGTGGCGCTTGGCTATGCCACCCATAAATCCCATAAATCGCTTGCCGCCAGCCAAAGTCCAAAATGTTATATATTTTTCGTTCGTTCGAATGGGTGCGAGAGTGAGGAGGGGGTTAAGATGAGCAATTTGTAGTCACAATTTCACACAAATTATGCGGACAATAGCTTTTAGTTTTCCGCAACCACTCTCATTTGTATGCAAATTTATTAATGTGCATTTATGCTTTTCCTATGCAAAGTCTAAGAAAACTTATAAAAACAATAACATTAGCAGCCATAAAAAATGGAAGCAAATTTTGTGATAATCATATGTTAATTTCAAATCAACGCTGGCTCTCAGTGTGGAACTCTAATCATAAACAGACTAATTTATATGACTTTGTGGGCCTCCATAACGTCAATATGCCAATAACAATGGAATCCCAATAGACAGTTCCAAGAAAAGTGATCACGAAAATGAATTATTTATGAAAGAAAATGTGTCAGCTAGAGAGTCTTAACTTTTGAAGCTTTCATCTTCCTATTCCCATTACATAAGTCTCTAGCCAAGCAGAACAGAACCATTTCCGATTGTGTAACTTGTAGCTTCAAGATCCGCTTCGTTAGCTACAGCTTGTCACTTGAATTCGGAGCATCAGAGTTTTTTTTGGGGCCTGACATTGTTGCCGTAATTGAATTAACACCTACGGGGCAACGTCTGCCCGTACTGTGGCAGGTTCAACGTCACGTCACGAAACAAAAGACAACAAACAACCAGACAAGCAGACCATCCGACTATCCGACTAACAGACAGACAAATAAACAAGCAACGATCAAAGCGAACGAAGCTGATCAAGTGCAACTGGACTGCAACTAAAGTCAAAGGCAATGCCAGAGGCAGTGGCAGAGAGAGAGGAGCACGTTTCCCCTTACAGTCGAGTTGTCACACACCAGGCAGCCCAACCACCTCCACCTCCACTACTGCCACCTCTGCCACCTCGGTTGGAAAAGCGAGGAACGATTGCATGTCAAAGTCGAACGTTGAAATCGCAGAGCTAAGATATATGAGCACATCAACGTGAATTAACAGACACATTAAGCGATAACCGATCTCCAAACACGAGACCAGCGTCGAAACAGGGCCCCTAGAACGAAAGACTCAAGAAACGAACGTGAACTAAAACAAGCTGAAGAAGAAGAAACGGAAGTCTAGACTATATAGCATCCAACTGAATCACATCAGAGGAATGTGGAATTCAGAGTGTAGAGTAGAGAATGTAGAATGCAGAATTGTAGATTGTTGTTTTTGTTGTTGTTGTTGGTGTGGCATATGCACAACCGATCGCATCGCCACTTGCATATAGAGTTAATAATTTTTTATGGCCATATCGAATTTCAGGCAGCACCACCACCAGAACGAACAGAAAAAAAAAATATCACAATATCAGCAGCAGCCAATCAGCTCCACTGGGGCCCCCAAAAAACGGAACGGATATATACGGCGCCCAAGTGTTACTCCGTAGCACCTGTTTGTGCCCCTCGCTAGCCCCCTTACCTGTGTGTCTTTTGGCCACAAAACAGAAACTGAAAATATTCAAACAATTCGCATTTGCGTGCTAATCAATAAATTTGCCTGAGAAAACCATTTTGATTGCTGGAGTCAAACAAAACTCGTAGGGAATTAATGGAAATTGAACAACGAAGTGGGGATACCCTATAAAAGAGTAGTATTTTTATAAATTTTATGGGAATTGATAAAAGAAAGTATTCTTAATTAGTAGTTATTACTTTTTTTTATCATCTCTGTCAGCATTTTTCTCCATTACTCTTCAGATACTATACCTATAGATACCTCTTCTGGCACTTTCAGATACTATATTGTCATTAAACAAATGTGCCAGAAGCGGCTACCAAAGACCAACAACAACATCAATGGCATTAAATTCGGGTTCCGCACGTCACTCGCTGGAATTCCCGTAAATCGTCTACTCAAAAAAATGTTGTTTCTGTTTTTTTTGTTTGTTGGTTGGTTGGCCCGTTTGGTTATTTCTAAAAAATTGTTTACAGCTATACAGCCATTTTCATCTTCGGTCGATAAATCCGGTTTTTTTTTTTTGGGCAAAACAAAAAGAAGCCCACAAATATTTCGTTTACGTATTATTTTGATTAACTTTCGCCTAAATAATTGCACAATAAAAATTGTATGGAATTTCTGTGAGGGCCTAGACCAAAAGTTAGACTTTGGAGTGGCCACAAAAACAAACAATATCTGTGATCAGCTTGATCTGTGTCTGTGCCTCAATTAATCGTTATGTTTATGGCTATTTATAGATTTTGCGGTAAATTCGCTAATAATACTCAAATTTCAACAACCCAGCACCCGCACTTTAACGCCGACAGTCCCTCGTCCAGTTACTCCCCCACCGAAATGGGCATCGAGTTTATTAATAATTTGAAGCGAAAGCGTTTCAAAGCGAACCCAATGAGCAGTTAAGAATAATAAAAATCATTTTATATTACCCATGATTCATGGCCGTGACAAACTCTGCACAGACTTTACTGTCAGCTTATAAGGCCAAGATTTCTTCGAGGAATATGACTAAGTCGCCATGGCAGAAAAAAGAAATATCAATCGAATCGAATCGGAGTAATCTGGTGGCAGGTCTAAAAACGGCTCGGATTTAAGTGGCTTATGCTGATTGGTTCGCCAATAAACAGATGATCAAAATATGTCCCCATAAAAGGAGTTTTCACAGACTTCAAAATATGAATTCCAAGATATGTAGACTTGGCCATGTTTACACTCAAGAAATCCAACCTAAGCATATTATGGTTTAAATGTTGGTGTTAGCCATAATTGGTTCCCATAAACAGGTAGACTCGTAGGCCTAATTGCCACTAAAGCTCTGTCTTTCTTTTCTTTAATTGATTTTTTATTATTCATAATATTTTTTAATAAAAAATATTCAAGTTTCAACATTTAGAGTGTAACATAACAACTATAAATGCCAAAAGTCTTAAAATTGCATCTTAAAAGTCTTGTTTATGTTAAGAGCTTCATAAAACATGATTAAGAAATAAATATTTTCCACCATTTTAATTAAATTTTAATAGACATTTTCTCTTTGGGAAAAATCAGAAAATTGATTCGAAAAGTGTGTGGAGAAATCGCATTTAATTAAACTATAATATATGATGTGCGACTTTTATGATGCACTTATTCCGGCACATTTGGGTTCGGCTGGCTCGGCTCCTCCTCCTCCTCCTCCTTCAGCTGAGTTCTTTTCGGTTTGGCAATGGTCTTCGAACGCTATTAAAATCGCATTACCCCCATCGGGAGGGAGTATGAGGACCGAAGCAGGACCAGTTCTGCTCCAACGTGGTCCTGGAACTCCAATGTTGGGCTGGGCCAACTTCGATGATGATGATGATGATGATGGCTAATAGCTTTGTTAGTTTTTATACGTTTGTCTGGCTTGTGACTTTATTATGTCGTTCGATGCATTCGTGTCGAGTCCCTCCCCTCCACGATGGCATATGAAATTGGTTAACTCTTATTGTTGGCCCATTGTCTTGGGCAATCGTCAACGTCATCGACTGGCGTTTATAGAGTTGAAGTTTTTGGGCTTGGGTCTTGTCTTCATCGGTGCTGCAGCTGTAATCGGTGGTTTCGGTTTCGGATTCAGTTTTCTGTCCATGTCCCAGACCCCAGTTCCCATTCCCCAGTCTCTCCAGTCTTCAGTCCTCAGTCCCCCTGTCCCTGTCAGATGAAATTGTACCAAATAAAGCTAAAATCTCGAACACGTCTTGCCCCGAAGGGCCCTGCCATTTGACAAATGTGCGTTTTTAGCCATCTCATTGTTGTGGCAAACAGCCTTCAATATGCAAATACATTGAAATTAGTTTCCAGTGCCAGTGCCAGTGAGGCAGTCAGCAGTCGGCAGTTCCAGTGATCGGAATCAGACTTATGACTCTGCGGGGAGTTTTTTCTTCATTTTTTTTTTTATTTTATCCAAAAGCTGGAAGTTTCAAGTCGTTTTCGTGCCTTGTAACTTTTGCTGGCTGGCTGGCTTGCTGACTGGCTGGTGGAATTTGCATGATTTGCCAAAGTCTTTTGGGTTTTTGGCGCCGCCCGCGGGGGATTACGACTGATCTCGGGGGCTTAATGGTTATGTTGGCCTGGCTGTGTAACTCGAAGAGATGTAAGTTGTAAGAGTAGCCCCGACATTCCGCTGTTAATTGAATTAAGCCAGCGACATGGTCCACTCCGAAAGTAATTGGCAGGAGGCAGAAAGGCAAAAGGCAGGCTTTTAAGGGGAATTTCTGATGGCGAGAGTGTGATAAGGACAGAACTGGCAAACTGCCTACCTGACTGGCTAACTACACAGCGAAAATATAGTACCTAATTTTCAATTTAAATAGTATTTTTTAGAGGGATTCAAAGCTTTGATTTCATGCATAATATAATCGTTTGGGCAAGCTCCTCTTCTAACATTAATAAGTGATTGCTTATCAGTGATATTTGGAGCCAGTTGTTTGCCGTGTACTCAGTACCTACCGCCGATCATTAGAGGGCCCCGTCTAGACACCGTCTGCGTGCCATGCGTAACCCTTTCGGGGGGCTAGTGTACCCAGAGCCAAACCAATTTGCTGCAGTTTGTGCAGGGCTGGCCAACCCCGGGGTTGACTTAATTGCCCTGGCCTTGCCGGTTGGGTTGACGCCAGAGCGCCACAGAGCCACAGCGCCACCGTGCCACTGGGCAACCATTAGAAGCCTCCAGTCTGGACGCCAGGCCAGCCCAGGCCAGGTAATCACCGGCCCTCGGCAATTTTAATTCATCGTCGACATCGTCAAAGTCTGAGTTTGAGTCTGAGTCAGTCGGATTGCAGGGCCGTCGGGTTCTAGGGCTCTCCAATTACACACATTACCCCGAGGGCCGAGAGATATCTTAGGAAATAGTCTAGTCTAGTCCTCAAATTAAATACCCCTGATAATTTCCACTACTACTGCCCGTCTATATTTGGATCAACCTCTCGGCAACTCATTCACTCAATCGCACATTAACCCCGGCTCAAAAGTCGACTGATTTGATGATTTCGGAATTGCGTACTTCTGCAGCACACATGGGGCACGACCGACATCGACATGGAGACTATATAGCTGGAGCTTAAGCCCATGGGCATTTCCAGAACTGAACAATGAACCGAACCCACACGATAAGCCGGAGAACCCAATTCAAATTCAATGTTTTTTCGGTTGGCAGGGGGGGGGGGGAGGCCCTTGACTAGAATCAGTATTTTGGCATTGGCACTCGAGGAGTGCTCTTGAATGGTGAGGGGAACCACATAACCATAGCACCATAGTCAACAGCCCCATTGAATCTCCGCGCTACATAGCACTCGATTATGTGTAGTTCTTCCTGAAAAAGAGCCATTAATTAAAGTCTTGGCACTCTATCAACGTCTGGCGGTTCTTGTAACCTTCTTCTAAGAACAAAGAACAGTTTCCTTGAGTCGGATTATAATATTGTTCCTAGGTAGTTCCCGCTTTTGATTTACATTGTCCTTGTCAACGGCCAGTCGCTTGACAAATTGCAGCTAATCATCGGCAGCGGGGGAATAAAAAAAATACATAACACTACTTAAACCGATTGTCACGTAGTCGATCAGTGCATATGTTATTGTTGATATGTGCGGCGTTATCAAGTGCAGAAATTAACATATTATTGAGTGTACTATATAGTCTAAGCTCGTACCTTATCAAAATCGGTGAGTGAGTGCGACAAATACCTATCGTATTGGGGCTTTAAAAGGAGGTTCTGGCTGGCTGCTCAGCTCAAGTGTTTCTTGGACATCGACACTTGATTGGGTCAAGCACCGATTTGGGGCCTCCATCGCCCCACCACCACCCAGCTAGCTCCCAAATCACGACTCTCTCAATCGCTCCAGGGTGTGTCACACGATCCCAAATCGAATAGGAATGGGAATAGGAATGGGAACTGAGGCTTGGGATTACGTCGGGGATTGGGATTAACACGCTTAGTGATTCACGGAGATTCGTATCCGCGTTTGGTGCGTTCGGCATTTGGTTGGCGCCACTTTGAAGCCGCTAGAAATCAATAAAAAAAGAGAAAAACAAACGTTAAAACTAACAGAGAAGCTGGAAAGACAACAAATCTTTGGCAAATTCGAAAATGTTCAAGACAAATAATAAAATATTATGCGCGATGGCGCTGGTGCCTGGCAGCAACAAGAACAACAAAGGCAATCCAAATTAATTATAACTCAAACAAGCATTACAATATTCCTTGGCTGGCGCCAGCCCGTCAAAGATCATTAACATTTTTATGATCCGCCAGTCGAACAAAGAGCCACCACACATAAGGCTCATATCTGTTGTTACCTGAGCCGCACACAGGCCAGCACCCAGCACCCAGCACCTAGATACCTAGATACATAGATACACGTAGATATAGATACAAATAGTATGAGTATGAGTGAGAGAGTACGCACCCATAAATCGCAAAAACTAATAATGTCCAGGTTGTGTCTTAACACCTCTTCGATGTCGATATAACAATTGAGAGGGCGGGCCAAGGGGCATACACTGATGATTCGCAGAATTTACCGGCCCGGTCGGACGGTCGGTGAAAGAACTAATACGTATCCGTATCTATGGCCTAACATCTCGAGTTCCGGGGCAGTCGTAAAACCCAAAAACGAAATGATTTAGTGGGCAAGTGCAAAGTGTCTGGGTCAGATCGCCGGTTGCGGCAGATCAGAGCCAAAACAACAGTTGTTGCAAACACACACTCACACACGCACACACCCATTAAATGATATATCGGTTCTAAATTTAATTTGAAACAACAAAGTTGTAGGTACAAATTGGTACAAGACACCTGCAGAACATCCAAACAAATCTATTTTCGTTAGCTGCGCTGTTATTTTTAAACTAACCGGCTTGATCGTCATCTTTCTCCACCGAAAAATACAAAAAAATCATTTCTTTTCCAGTCATAATTCAGGCGAGAAAAGCAACAAGCATCTAAGAAAAAATCACAAATCACAAGCGAGGAGGGAAAAAGCATTTTAACAAGAATCGAAACAAGGAAAAACTAATAGAAGATTTTCGCGAACATCGACAGAAGAATTGAAAATGTGTTGCCAATCAAGCGGCGAGTGGAAATCTTCTGCGCAGTCTTCGAGTGGAGAGCCGCCCCAGAAATCGTCGAAGACAACAAGACCTAAGAGGCATGGCCAGAATGGAAATAGGATACAGGTCCTTGTTCCGATCCTTACATTAATCCTGGTGGCCCTTCTCCAAATACAAACAGTCGCCGCCGGAGCTGGCAACAGTCTGCATGGTGAGTAGAATTCGAAATCTATCCATAATCCCATCTAAGATCTGGGAGTAGGAAGTGATCACTTGGGGGAATCACAAGACAACTTGATTAAGTTCTTAACTTAATTTGTAATCTTCATTTTCTTTCATTATTCTATCAATTTTTGAAGTCCCAAATCCGTTCCCATAAAAAGTTTTTTTAACCCTTTTTTTTACGGCCATTGAAAAATCACTTCTAGTTTTTAATTTCATAATTGTTTTACGGCCGATTTTTCTCTTCGGCTATAATTTTAATGTTCCAATCCGATCATAAAACTTTCATCCCGCCGTGATGAAGATCGGCATTCATCCAGAATTCTAAAACTGTGGAAAAAAAATGAGATATTCAGAAGCTAGTCCCACTGCCCATTTAATCCGCTTGTTGGATTTAATGCCGACTTATGACTATGAATCATGGATTTTAGCTGATTTTTACGAGCTTATAACAGCTTTAACTGCCAACTGTGGTGATCGGTTTGGATCGCTTTTCCACGGAACTTTTTATTAGAGATTGTCAACTGACTCAGCATCGGCTTTTGTATAACTCGGATTGAAGGCGCACTCCATAACCTTGCCCTGGAGGCTATTAATAGTAACTATATGGTGCATTATTGTCCATTTATGTACTGTGAACTGATTTTCAAAAAATAGTTTTCGAATTTTAACAAGTTTTTTTTGCAAGATTTAGGGAGTTACAGATATTAGTTTGAAATACATTCGATCTAGGATTTATTTTGTTGTAGAATCTTAAGAAAGAAATAATTTTTTCCTCTTTAGTTTTCAATACTTTTTAAATACTTAAAATTTTGAAATAATACCAATTTTAAATATTTCAAAAACTCCTCCCTGTACTGTTGTTAGGGGCACGCCTTGTCGCCAATTCTGAGGCCGGACACGTGCCGTCGCTTGCCCCCGCCCCGGCCCAAGTACCGCTTACCTCCTGACCTCCCCCCTGCTTCCCCTTTCCGCTCCACTGGCTGGCGCTTAATCGGCGGCTGTGATTAATCAGCGAACGTCGGCGACGCCAGCGGTTGAGGGAGGGGCGGCTTCAGCCGAGGGGGCCGGGCAAGGTAGAATTCGTCGGGAACAGCTACTGACTGAACATATTCAAGCGTTGTCTTTTATTTTTTTAATTATTTTTTTTTTGTTTTTTGGATTTGCTGTTTTGCGTCTGTGCTTCTCTAAAAAAAAACATATTGAGTGGGCTTTTTTATGGGTTTTCGAGTGTGTTAAATGAAAATAAAAATCGCATAAATTAGATATATTGCAATGCCAATATCGGGTTACTCCGCCAAGTTCATTAACTGCTCTAGTCGAAAAGAGAAAGGAATATAGAAAGTCTCCCTCGAAGGCAAAACAAGAAACTCTAATGGGGGGAGGGGGTGGCGGGATAGGGAATTTTCCACTTGATTTGTTGCTAGAAAGGGGGGAAAGGGAAAAAGAGAACCAGCAGGACATTGGGAAGAACAGGAAGGCCAAGAACAACAATCGTGAAAAGTCCAGCATCAAAGGGAACAAAGCGAATTAAAAACAAACAAGCGACCAAATTACACAGATTGCTCTTCTTGGGGGCTAAAGGGCGGGTGTGGGGGCCCGAGATCAGGTAGGAGGAACCTCGATAAGAGTTCAGAACACAACAAAAAAAAAAAAAAAGAGAATCCCCAAGCCGCCCACTGAGAAGAACAAGCAGAAGATGCAGAGGAATAAGAAAAGGTAGCTCCAATGGATCACCTCTCAACCTCGCCCGCTCCTTGTCCCTCTTGCTTAGCGCCGGCGTCTTCATTTATCACTGACTTGCTGGCCAGAACGAGAGGGAGAGGTCTCTGTGTATGTGTGTGTTTATCAGCACATTGCAGGTGGTCCTCTCTTTTGTGGAGGCAGAAGAAGAAAAAGACCGGGCTCAGCCTGATGGGGTCGTGGATCCCCCACTCTCTCTTGCTCCACCTCTCTCTCTCTGCATGCGTTTCCGCTTGTCTTTTGGGTCTGCTCCTCTTTTACGTCATTGTTGTTATTACCTCTCTTGGGCTTCTTGTTTTTGTTGTTTCTGTTGGGGAGGGGGGGAACATGTTTAACATGCAGTGCTTGGCTACTTTTGAGCTAAGCGCCGGCAGAGCGCCAACAGAACGCCAGCAGAGCGCCAGGAAAATGAAAAAGGTAAAAATCAAACAACAACAAAAGAGGGCAGAAGAGTGCTTACACTGAGAGAAGGGTTTTTATTTATAAGATATTAATTAATTAATTTTTAGGATATATATATATGGGAGTATCTTAGTAGATAACCACCTATGGGAAGTCTTCATAATTTATTAAAATATCTATTTAGAATCTAATTAGTATTTCTCACCATGTATCCTTACTCAATCACACAAATTTATGCTCTTAAAGAGGCCTAATCTCATTGACCCGAAGCCAAAGATCACAACTGCATGGGCAGAAGACGAGTCTTCTGACAGAGAAGCAAGTAAACAAGAGAGAGGGAGTCGGATAGAAGTCCATTTTGGGTCACGTGCTCGGATAACATCTCAGTCGGTGGGCAATTTCCGGCGTTCCACAATGAATCGTCTTGTTTGTTTGTGTTTGTTTGGTATTATTTCATCAAGAGTCAACGTCAGGGGCAGGAAATGCCCTCGGGATGGGGGGATTAACCGCCAAGCGATAAGCACAATACTAATCCACAATCTAAATTATACTTTCAGGTTACCTGGAATCCTGCTCGAATGAGGGAGAAGAGGTCCAATTGGCGAAACGTAACCAGGACTTCAAGTGCTTTAATTGCATCTGTCAGGTTAGTTTATAAACCGGTCTTTTATTATTTAATATTTTAACTTAGGAGAGCTGTTAGAGGAAACTCCACTCTGGCTTCAGGAATCCTTGCCAAAGGATTTTTTGGCTAAAAGGAGCTGCCCTTTTTGGCCTCGATAAAAATCACTTAAAGTGGAAATAACATACTGGATGAAGTATACTGGCTAAAATAAATCTCATGTTCCGTAATTTGTCCTCCCTTTTTCGTCCTTACCGACTCGTCCTGTCTCAAGCCGAAAGTGTCTCGACGGGGGACGACGCCAGTGTCCAGCCAGCAGGACATTCAGACTCGTGTCATTGCAGTTACATCCTAAGAACTCTGCCAAAATGAAAAATACCAAAAATTCCCAGGATATTCCCAGGACAAGCATCCTTACAAGCTAAAGCACTCAAAAAAATATGCTAGCCATAAACCTTAATTTATTTCTTAAATAAACAAATTCTTGCCAAATTATTTCGCTCTGTGTACTGTGTACTGAAGAAAGATATAATATTCATTGTGGACTTGACCAAAATGTTTGAGATGGTTTGCATTTGTTTGGCTTCACTTCCTCCTCTCGCCAACTGGCTCTCACTCCGTGCCAGCCCCCTCTCCGGCGGTTTTTTATGATCCAAGGTCGTCAAACGGGTTTCGCACTCCACGACAATCATCATCCGCCGTGTGGGACGGTCTTGGTATCGCATTCGATTGGCAAGAGTATTCGCTGATCGGCGGTTAGGTCTGTGGATGCGGTTCGATCGGATCCGATCGTTTGACAAACACTTGGCGCCGCCGCCACCACCACCACCGCCGCCGTAGTGATTTTTCGTCGCCAGCTACTAGGTATCTCCATCTCCCTCACACCGGCTCCAAGCCATCCCCTCCATGTCCCCCCCCCCGTTTTCTGACGCGGCTCAAACGACGTCTTCGTGTCGTCATTAAGTTAGCGCGTGCTCATCTGGCTGATCGATAGATGGAGGCTGGGAGCGAAAGAAACAGGTGGAGGGGGGATGAGGGGATTGAGTTACCAATACACTGCAAGAAATTTGTTAGTTATATTTACTTAAAAAATAAAAATTAAGGCAGTTTTTAACAAAAATGGGTTTACAAACTTATAGGATTCAAAGCAATAAACAGTTTCTTAGCAGTTCTTAATTTTTATAAAATCTAGAAAATTAGACTTGGATTTAGACTTGAATTCCTCAATATTCATATAGATTTTTTTCAAAAACGATTTTTTGAAATATCTATCTATCTATCAATATTAAATAGGAACCTATCTGGCTTCAAATACTAGACTCTTAATTAAAATCTTAAAATAAATTAATTGTTAGACTTATGGGCTTAAAGGATATAACAATATATAGCTTCTAAATCTAAAAAAATTTATATTTGAATCATTTTTAAGTTTAAGCTTTATTTTTCTCGGTGAGAATGTCGTGAGCCTGCCGCTAATTTAGCGCTAAGCGCTGCTAAACGCCGCTGCTCCAATTTGAGCGGCAAGCGTCCGAGCGCTGGCGCCGTTCAAGCGGCTGTCCCCAGCGATCCCCAACGATCCAAGCTGGCGATCGATCGATCGATCGATCTTTGAATCTGTTTTTCGCCTGCGGCTGAGCTTTGCTTCGTTGTTATTATTATTTCCATTGTTGGGTTGGCTCTGTTGCGGTTGCTGCTGCTGCTGTTGGGGCTGTTGGAGCTGCTGCTGCTGCTGTTGTCGCCGCCGCTGCTGCTGCTGCTGTCGTCGTCGTCAAGTGGGCGTAACCGAAATTAAAAAAAAAGCAAGAGCGGGCAAATACGATACTGGCGCCACCTTACTGGGAAGGCGCCATCAATAGCACCGTCTCTTTCCGGTCCGGACCCGGGTGCATCTCGCTCGCACGCTGCCGGGGGATTCGTCGCCACAACTCATTAAAAGTTCATGAAATCGGAATTTAACCTGAGACCGGTGTGATTTCTCTTAGTATCTCGCCCCCTCTCTTAAGATACCGCTGTGAAGCGTGGAGCGTGGAGCGTGCAAAGCGTTAAGCTTTAATCGGAGCTTGAACGCGTAAATCCGATAAATAATGTTTTCTTCAATGGACAGGCACTCGTTACTTTCGGCCATTCAAGTCGAAACTTTACGACCACCAACGTTTATTGTCTAAAATATATATATTATAATGAGCGAGTCAGCATATAGACAAGCTTATATACATATATTTGGCAGGATAGTGCCCGAAATGTCAAGGACAATCAAAGAAAATGCCACCCACTCCCCCAGGGAGGCTACAAATATTCGGTTTTATGCGAATATTATGCTGAATCCGCTGAATTCTCTCCTAATGCTTTATGATTTAAACGGTTTTTGGGTTATTTCACCCTTAACTCATATACATACATAGATACCCCCCCTAAAGGACACAAGTGATTGAGTTGGACTTTTATGGATATTTGCAAATTAAATTTGTTCGTCCTGAAAATGGGTAAACATGCGATTAAAGGATTCCGCGAGTGATTGCTTGTCTGAATTAATTTTTGGATAATTTTTTGGGAATCTTGGAATTTGAACTTCCATATTAATATTAATGAAGGATTTACGACCAAGAACAGGGGCAAAACACATCTATAAATTGGAATCATTAGGCAACTTTTATTCCTTTTTTTTGTGTGAATAGTATTAGCCAAAATAAATTCACTTTTTCAAATATGGAATTCTAGAGCAAAGACAAAACCAGATTTGGCGAAAACATTCTCATACAGGTCTGCCAACTCCATTTCTGCAAAATTCTCGGGCATTCCTACATTCTAAAATGCCGATTTTGATACCTGAGATTGTGTTACCAATTCCGACTTTTAATTTCAATTCCATCCGATGCCAATATCCAGCCGTAACCCACAAGTGACAAAATACACATGACCATAAAACCACAAGACTGTCATTACCATATTCACTCTACAGTGTCTACAGCGGCAGACTCCAAGCTGGCCAGGCATGGTCTGGCCTGGTGTTGGCCTGGCCTGTGTTGGCCAAGTTAACTCCAAAAGCCAACTCGGAGATGGCCGAAAGAGCGAGAGGGAAGCGAAACGAGATGCTCAGACGGAGACGGTGTTAAAACTGATCATGTTTTGTCAAACGCAAGGTCGTTAGAGGCCGTTTGCAAATGTGGTTCTGCCACTGTGGCACACATAGATACACACACACACACACTCACTCATACACTGGCTCAGGCCACAGATACAGATACATTGGAATTGCCGCTGGGCACAGCAGCATCGGTGCTACTTAGCAGCTCAGGTTGCCATCGTGGCGCCTTCAGCAATCTCTAGCAAAAAATGCTTCAACTTTCATGTTGGCTGAACATTTTTCTATACCGGTTCCCGATTAGAAAGAAAGAATTTTTAAGCATAAACACGGCTGCACGGCGAAGAAGTCTGTAACTAGTTTCTATAAATTCCACATTTGCATCAATATATTTT
Source organism: Drosophila ananassae (assembly GCF_017639315.1). Taxonomy (NCBI): domain Eukaryota; kingdom Metazoa; phylum Arthropoda; class Insecta; order Diptera; family Drosophilidae; genus Drosophila; species Drosophila ananassae. Next base: position 5,147,621 of record NC_057929.1, on the reverse strand, counting down.
GAAGAATAAATGCTACAATATTATACAATAAAATGCGGTCAAATTTCAAGTACAGACTCACTACGATCTGGCAGATATATCTAAAATTCAGATAGAGCGAGCGATTAGGGTGATCTGTCAGTTTATTGCATTTGGTTGTGGGTCGCTGGTCGTCGGTTGGGGGGAGTTACGACAATGCCGTACTAAAGTGCCATTAAAATTCCAACTAACAACTGCCATTAAAACTAATTCGATGATAAAAATCTCCCCAGTCAGGCCAAAGACTGCAACTCAAACTGAAACTGAGACTCTCGAGATATTTCATTTTCATAACAATTGCAAATTTTGCACGTTGCAGCCCCATCCAAATTGAGATCCAATCTGGTTTGCTTGCACTAAATTATACTCACACAGATACTAACAGACACAATGCCAGGCAATTATATATGTATAGATATATATAGAGAGGGAGACCGCAGCAGACATTGTTCCGAAGCAACTGCATACAAATTAGTGAAATATTTTGCCTGTTTTTGGTCGACATCTATCTAGATTTATAGATACATTTACAATTAGCGGCGGGCTCCAGCGGCTCAGCGGGCTCTATTATTAACAGGCCAGGCCAGGCCAGACCAGGCCAGGCTCTCTAACTCTGAATCTGAATCTAAATCTGGCTTTAACCTGTCACCAGTGCCAGTGCCAGTGGTATAACAGCTGCTGCACACTCAAGGGTTAAAGGCAATTGCACAAGCTGGCCGGCCAAGTTGCAACAGTTTGACTTATGATCGACATCAATTCTAATGCTCCCCGCTCCAGCTGTCAGCATGTCGTTAACAGCCAAATGGCTACAAAATCCAGATGTATAGAGATACCTATGTTACTACCTGCCGGTCTGCCGACCTGACTGCCTCACTGCCCGCCTGCCATATAATTTATATATATATATATATTTCTAAGCTGATTTGGCTTTGGTTACTTGTGGGCAGGCAATCAGTCGAGGGATCAACTAACGAGATGCAATGAGAAAATGAAAATCTGCAGTTTTAGGATAAATTAGTGTAGAATAAATTAAACTATTTTGCATAATCCTGATTTGTAGTGTAACTCTTAGACAGATTTGAATTTGCAATGGTTGTTAGATTTAAAACCAAGCCCTTGCCCTGACATGGTTTTAGAGCTATTATAGAAACCCTAATCCCCTAATTAAATACTTTTATAAGAAGAGTAATCACCTGTGATCCGTGACAAGTAACTCTTACCTGGCCCCTTCCATTAAAAGCAAATTGCGCATACGCCCCAGGGGTTCTATTACTACAAGACTAATTGATGACCTGTATATTCATTTACTTTACAGAATGGATTTGTAAGATGTTCCAACAATTGCCCACCCATTGATGATTGTTATATGGTGGACAGGTCAAATGGCTCCTGTTGTCCCAGATGTAAAGGTAAGATCTATTTAAAAATATCCTTTAATATTCGGTTAATTAACAAAAATTCTATTCTTTAGGTTGCATGTTCCGGGGTATTCCGTATGAAAGTGGAGCGGAATGGACTGACCCGGAGGATCCCTGCAGGACCTACAAGTGCGTGGCCACCGTCGTCACCGAGACCATCCAGAAGTGCTACTCCCAGTGCGATGACGACCAGTTGCAGCCACCACGTCCCGGAGAATGCTGTCCCACCTGTCAAGGTTAGTTCAAGCCTCCAGATTCCAGTCCCCAATCCCCAGTAGCATCACTCACTAAAATTAGCCATAGCCCTCACTAATGCCTCATAATTGTTAGACAAAGGCGAGCCAAAAACATAATGATTTCTTTCAAAAAAAAAATATATAAAAATAAAAATAAAAGAATATATCCGTATAATTTGGTTGGCAAACTTGGTTTACTTTTTATTGAAATTATCGAATGCCTAAACTATAGATAATCAGTATTTTTATGTCTCTATTATCAAAATGATTTATTCATGGGACATTCCAATATGCTGGTCCGTCCCATCACCTCCGATCCAAGCCATCACCCATCAGCCAACAGCGATCTGCTGCGATCTGTTTGTGATCCGGTGCTCTTTAGGGAGGGGAGCTGATGTTGATGCTGATGTTGATGCTGATGTTGGCCCTGCTTATTTATGGGCTTTAAATTGTCTATTAAGGCGACAATGTTGTCCCGCATTCGCATTGCGATCTCACCGCTAAGAAAACAAAAACAAACCAAGTCGATGCTAAAGCCAAAGATATATTAGAGGCGATATTCGAAATCGGGGGGACCGTCCTACCGATGACGCTGCCTATGCAAATAGGCGCTGCCGCCCCGCTTGGAAACCCGTTTCGCCTTGTGGAAAATTTCTTGGCCATCTGCCAAGCAAATCAAACCAAACTAAATCATAAGTGCCTGATGTCTGATTTGTGATCTCTCGTGTCTTATATTTGATGGGATTGCCTAGCTTATTTCTATATCGTTTTGGTCTTTTTTCGTTAGGCTGCACGATCAACGGCCAGACTGTGGCCAAGGGCCAGGAGGTCGTCCCCTTCATTGACGATCGCTGCCTGGTCTGCCAGTGCGGCGACAACCAGCTGACCTGCTCCAAGAAGACCTGCCCCATCCTGTTGTGCCCCAAGAGCAAGCAGAAACAGCATCCAGACGAGTGCTGTCCCAGGTGCACGGAAAAGCGAGAGATATTCACGGTGCCAGGTGAGTGGGTTTCCAAAGTGATTTTATGTCTATCTTATCTTTCAATTATCTTTAAAAAGTATCCTATTATATCCCTTCTATCTCCTCTAATATGATTCCCCTATTCCTTTAACTTATCTTCCAGGAAAATGTTTTTTTAACAAACAAATGTACTACGAGAAGACCCAGTTTATGCCGGATAGATGCACCAACTGCACCTGTCTGAACGGCACCTCGGTCTGCCAGCGTGCCACCTGCCCCATTCTAGAGTGCGCCCCCGAGTTCCAGGAGGAGGACGGCTGCTGTCCCCGCTGCGCCGTCGCCGAGGTGAGGAGCGAGTGCAGTCTGGAGGGTGTGACTTACCGCAACAACGAGACCTGGAATATGGGACCTTGCCGCAGTTGCCGCTGCAACGGAGGCACGATCCGGTGCTCCGAGCGACGCTGTCCGGCGGTCAAGTGCCGGGCCAACGAGGTTCTCAAGCTGCCCCCAGGAGAATGCTGTCATCGGTGCGTGGAGGCTGCTGGAACGTGTACGGTCTTCGGGGATCCGCACTTTCGTACCTTCGATGGCAAGTTCTTCAGTTTCCAGGGGAGCTGCAAGTATCTGCTGGCCGCCGATTGCAGAGACAATACATTCCACATCCGGCTGACGAACGAGGGCAGGGGCACCCGGCATGCCAGCTGGGCCAAAACGATCACTCTGAAACTCCACAACCTGCGCGTGAATCTTGGCCAGCGGCTGAGGGTGAAAGTGAACGGCACCAGGGTGATCCTGCCGTACGTGGGCCTGGCCGGAGGACAGAACGTAACCATAGAGCGATTAACAGAAGGCGGGGGAGTGGTGATGCTGCGATCTGAAATGGGACTCCAGCTGGAGTGGGATGGAGCCGGCTTCCTGCAGGTCACGGTGCCCGCTCACTACAAGAAACGACTGTGCGGCCTGTGCGGCAACTTCAATGGCAGTGCCCGGGATGATCTCACCAGCAAGGACGGACGCTCCCACAGCGACGACGAGGTCTGGCACTTTGCCAACTCCTGGAAGGTGGGCGGCCCCAAGTCCTGTTCCCGCCAGCGTGAAAACATCGCCGCCCTGCCCACCTGCGACAAGAGGATGTCCAACTTCTATTGCCATCCGCTGAGCGTCTCCCACTTGTTCGGGGAATGCAACGAGCGTCTGAATCCCCAGAACTACATCGCCGCCTGCCGCATGGACGTGTGCGAGTGTCCTTCGGGGAGCTGCCACTGCGACAGCTTCGCCGCCTACGCCCACGAGTGCAAGCGATTGGGTGTCATCCTGCCGGACTGGAGGACAGCCACCAAGTGCCCGATTGGATTCCGGCGGAATGCCACAACCCTGTCCAGCTATCTGAACAATGAGTACTACGGGGACTCGAGTTTCACGCGCTTGAAAGGACGCGGGCGGAAGCAGCAGCGACAGCAGCACCGGTTACATCGTCAACAGCTGCAGCAGCTGCAGGAACAGGAGCTGAGGAGGAAACAGGAACGAAGGCGGCGGCCCAAGGGGGGCCAGCACAACCAGGTGGTGGACAAGGAGTTTACCCAGAAGCATCCCAGCCTAGTGTTGCATCCTCGTGCGCCGGATCGCACGCCGCCGCCCCTGCATTAAGTTATAAATTAGTAAACCACTTAGTTACCACCATTTAGTTACTACACCGACACACACACACAAGCACCCACACCCACATGCCCACGCACACACATACACATTCGAAGGGGGCACATTTCATAGCATACTTTTGGCCGACCAAGCCACACGAGCGCAGTTAAATGGAAAGGGTGCTGCTATAATGCCCTTCCCAGGACAGCCAGGCAACAGTATTAGGCCAGAAGGGTCCTCTGGAGTAGGCAAACACACATATATAGACATTCGCACCATATATATGGATATAGACAAGTGTAAGACCCGCATTCGCATTGCATTCAGAACTCATCTCCTTCGTGTAGCCATTTCGTGTAGCCTAAGTTTTATTTATTTTAGCTTTAGTAATGGAGTTTTTATTCGGAGAGCCTGTTGTTTGTGTGCCTGTTTTGTATTTATATTCCTGTATGTGTGTTTTACAGCTGCACTGCGCTAAACTAAACTAAACTAAACCATAAACTAAAACCCAAACACTAAACTAAACACTTAAACTAAATCTAAAACTAAACCTAAGCTAAGCTTTAGCTAAGTGTACTTAGAACTTAACGCAAATCCTAGCCGAAATACTTGATGTTTGCTTAAAATTTAAGCTCTTAAAAGATAATAAAAGGAGGAATTAAAGGAGAACCAACCCAACTACTATGAGAATTGCACAAACAGTATTTTTTGCTTAGTTGAGAGAGACCCCAAAACGAAAACGAACCCAGCTCCATTTGACTTCCTACTTGATAGTTGACCTCTAACCCTTAACCCTCTTATACTCCTCTTATCTCAAATTGCCCAGAGCAGCAGAGTTAATCAATTTTTACCCAAACTGTGTTAATATTTATATAATATACCTACCTACCTACCAACCTACTATCGCCAACTATTTATGCACTTAACCCGAAGGAAGGAACGACAACTCTTTGCCATTTTTCACTTTTACCAGATTAATCAAGTTTAAAGTTAAATGTAATGTACTATAATTACTTCATTATATATTGTACTACTACCATGTATGGCTGGATGATCTGTAAAATAATGGTATATATTTAAATATCCCAAAAAACGATGAAATGGAAAAGAACAAAAACAAAACAAAATCAAATGCCACTCCAATAAAAAGTGGATAAAATGAAAATTGAAATATATGGAGACAAAAAAACTTAATAAATTATCTTTTAACTGGGGGTATACATATATTAAAGTATAATCTATCCAGATCTTAAACAAATATCGTCCCAATAGGCGCTTCAGTTGAGGAAACAATTGCTTTTAACTTTCAATTTGAATGGCAGCTGGCATCGAATTGCCACAAATATGAGAATGTACCCCCATCCACGGGCCAAATCGAATCGGAGGATCCCCGGCAAAGTTGTGTTTATTGTTGTTCGCTCGAGTGTGGCATCAGTTTCAGAGGCACGAACGACGACACAGCGTCTGGGGTGGCGGCAAACACTCGAATGGCTCCAATGACTCCAATGGACTCCAGTGCACTCAGCGACGGATTCACGGAAGGAAGTGCAGGGCGGTAGCATACACAGGGTAGGGGAGGAATGGATGGCAAAACAGTTGCCAAGGGCCACTCCAGAGGCCGAGAGTCCAACAGTCCAAGAGTCCGACGGATTCTGTACAAGAAACTCAGTCTGGCTGGCGTCGAATTACGGAGCATGGCCATTAGCTATTGGAGGCAATGCCAATTTATGCATGTTTGCTTAGCAATAATTGTCAACGCTGTCTAGGGTCGCTCTCGGATGGTCAAATTTAATTCCAGTATCACTACCAGTACCAATACCAATTCCAATGCCCAGCTTACCAGCAAGTTTGTCTGTAATTCGAGCGGGGCCAGGCTTTGTAGAATTCTTGGAAAGAATCAGGCGCTCGTAAATTCAAGCGATCCGATCGCCGGCGATTTAGACGGAAAACACAATCTGGCCATGGCTCATGGCTCATTGAGGAAAGCATCGCCATACAGCGTAGCACCACGCAGCAGGCACGTGCACTGAATCCCCAATAATGTCGACCGATCATCAGGTTGATGCCACTTCCAATTGCCACTGCCGCCTCCTGATGTCCGACTGCCTGATTGATGTGCGTCTCTTCTGAAGAAAAGCTACATACACAGAAAATACATAGGAAAATTACTGCAAATTGTAAAAGGACCTACCGGGCATCTCTACTAGTATTTTTGCCAGTGCATAAATCGATCCTAGACTGTGATTCTGGCCATGATGACATCTGCTTCTACCGAAGTGCCTTTGAGTACTTCCGCGTGTTGCTACTCTGGAGACGCCTGACGACGCGTGCTCTGTCCTAATCGGGCCTTAACCTGTCCATATCGGAGCAGCTGCCACAAATCTGGATGGCTAGTAACATAGCCACGTATTCCACTGGGGCATCCGACGACTGACCGCCGATGGTGTGGCGCCACGGCGTGCGCCAAATTTGGCATTTGGTAGAATGCTGTCGGACAAGTGGCGTTTACTGCATTCCCCCAGGGGCGGCATTAGAGGACCGTTGTCCGTTGGCAGTTCTTCATAATTCATAATTCAACCATCCCTTTCCATTTTTCCCATGCTGCCATCTTTCCATCTTTGGTAACCACTTAAAATCCACAATTTATCAATTCTCTGGCAGGACTCAGTCCGATGAGATGAGATTTCTGGCGATAAGTTGTGTCTGGCAAGGACAATCAATGGCATTGGACGCAGATCGTCTGCTACAGGGAGAAAATATTCAAATAAGTAAACTATAAGTCATAAGTCCTTGCAGGATGTACTCTATATCCGTTCAAGTTCATCTTAAAATATGCCTTATTCTTCTAAATGATATTCTAAAAATCACCCTTAATTTTTCTCAGTCTACCAAATCAGCATCCAAGGATGCGATTCGACTCCTAAGTGTGCATAAGCGAGTGGAAACGCATGAATCATCTGACGGATGCGTGGGAGCAGCCATTGTCATCGGCTGGCCATTAGCGCATATATTCCATATGTCAGCGGCTTTCGGGGGACACAGCCCACGGTTTTCTGGCTCAAGGGCTGCACTTCGTCATTATGGGGGGTTGTTTTTCGGGGGTATCCATAGTATAGTATAGTATAGTGGTGTAATATACTATAAATGCTTTATTTTCCGGATGGGAATAACCAAAGCTGTTGACAGAATTGGAGACAAATGGAGCATTATTTATGTTATTGATACGGTGGGTGACAGATGGATGTGGAGGTTCTCTGGAGGGCAGTAATTTGTAGCATACTCTTCGGCGTTGACCTAAAAGCTATGACAACGGGGTGGCAATTCCAACCCACTGCGGAATCTCAGAGAATAAATATATAGATTTTCTAAAGCTCTACGAAAGGAAAAAATATAAGAAATTATAGATTATTTTGTAGTTAGATGTTATAATTTTATTTAAATATATATTTACATTTCCTAAGATTTTTTGTTCAGTTTATAAACGTGTTCTGTTCTTTAGTCTTTAAACACTTTCCTAGAAACCACCTTAATTAGCAAGTTTTCAATATTTTGACACACGCCAAAATAATGACTTTAAAAAATTCATTTAATTTAAGAAAGTTCTCAATTTGTAAACCAATTTTCCTTTGGCTGACTCTGAAGCAAATTAAGATGTCTTGGTCACAGCTAATTAGCCAAGCAAATTAGTTATTAAGTGCTGACACCTCCCCCACCTTAGTCCTCACCCACTCGGCTGTCAATCAGCCAGCCAGTCGAGTCAGTCATTAAAAATACAAATGCCTGGGAAGATTTGTTGGGCTTACACGAGATGAATGACTGAATGAATTAATGAATATCCATTTCTCTACTTGGATCCCCAGCCTTTTGACTAATTTAATTGGCAATCAAGTATTCAGTGTTGGCTCGAATGGCGATGGCGTGTGTCAAAAAATTAGAGAAGGCAAAACCGATCAAATCAGACTATAATTAATTACCTAGTTATTGGCTCATTTGAATAATTATCCAGTTAGTGTAAGGATCAAGGATTCCAAATGAGACCCCTCTCTCTCTCTCTGACACTCTCCAGTCTCAAAGACCACTTGTTTTTGGCATTTTGGCCAACAGACAGAAAGGCGTCAACAGCCACAAATTGTTGCTTGGCCAGAATAAACTGGTTAGCATCCATCAGATTCAGATACTTTCTGGCACATGCCGGGCCGGGACAATGCCTATTATTAATTATAATTAAATGATATTCGCTTGTTCTCACCGAGTTACTTGTAGCGATTTATTTCGTTTCATTTCGCGCCAAATGAAGTCGAAGCCTCATCGCAATCAGATGCAATTATGCAAAGTTTTTTGCACATGACGGAAGTTAATGCAGTGCCATCAGTATTGAGTATTAATTGCAATTATCTAATCTTGTAATCAGACTTTGTTGTGGGTGGGGTTTGGTGTACAATATTAAAGTAATGGCGCATTGATCGCCGGATTCCTGATTTCAACAGTGTGGGAAACGCCTCAGTTCATTAAGATTGATTGCCTTTTAATGAATGTAGTTTTTATCAAAGAAGTAGAGAGATCATTTTCCAAAATAACCAAACTTTTAAGCAAAATCTAGTCACTTTCAAATAGCTATTACGAGTCACAGTTACACAGTTTTAAGTTATTATGCAATTTTAAACACAAACTACCGTTATTAAACGGTAGTTTAACAAAAACAAAAACTGTGATACAATGTTATTTGAATATTGAAGTTTAATCTTTGTTTTCCTAAAAATACCATATAACCCAATCTCCCTTAATTTTCTAGGGTACCCCAACACATGCTACAACCCATCAATTAGCAACACTCCGAGTCCCAGACCTCAGACTCAGACTCACCTTTCCTCTCGAATTTCTCTTCCATAAATCTGTGGAAAGCAATTTAAATCACGCGTCGGTCTTAAGTGCCGCCTTATCGGGCATAATCGCTGCTGAAATTTGCATACTGAGGCCACTAAATTTAGCCTAATAGGTTCTAAGACGGACTAGAATGGGATGATAGTACCGGTCGGATATATGTGTCAATAAAAGTCGGGTAATTAATTGCACGCCCCCCGAAATGAATGGCCGCCGTTTCCCAAGCTCTCTAAGTGTTTTAAAAATATATGTTCCAAGTTTATATATATTTTTTTATATGCTTAGTTATGTAGGTTTGTAGCAGGGAGTTCTTAACGAGCGCATTAACATCAAACGCGCACATTTTATGGCCTGTCAACCGATCTGTTGTCCACATAGATCGATCGATAGCTTCTCCAGCTCGTGGCGACAATGAACCTCCGCCACTCTCTCCACTAGCACAACAAACTCTTCTAATTTTTTTGCCCAATCTGGGAATCACGAAGAATTAGAAATAGAATTAGAATTAGAAACTTAAGCAAGAGCGGGATGAAAAGACAGCTCATCCTCCGCTGTTCGCCGGCTGGCCCTCAAATTAATATTTATATTTATTATCATTATTTTGTGCAAACTTGTTCTTGGCCATTTCGATTCGTTTCGTTTCGTTTCTAAACGTGTTAGAAAGGCTTGTCTTAACCCGGCTGGTCTTGGCAATAGAACTTGGCCGGAGAGACATATACATTGGTATATAAAAAGTCGGTTGCCGCACAAGCTCTCTTATTTTAGTCCCAGTCCCGGTCCCAGTTCCAGTCCCCCGGGTCTTAGTCGCAGCTCCCGATCTCGGTTTAGTGATCATTCAAGCGGAAACATTCAATAAAAACGGCCACGACTATTGGCTAATAATCGATTGAAAGTGCCGACTAAAAAGTGATAGACAAAGGGATCTCCTTAAAGTTATTAATTTTTGAAAGTGAAAAAGATATCATGTCTTCGATGGTCATTTCCTGGACTGCCTGCGTGGCCATTTTCCAGCTGATGGTGCAGTTGGTCCTGGCCAAGGACTTCAGCTGGTGTGATCCCAGTCTGTGTGAGCCCACCCAGAGGCACATTGCCTGCCGGAATACTGGTGTAAGTTATCATCCAAATTATTATACTTGTTAAATCAATTTTAAATAAATCATTCCTGATTTCAAACAATGAAATACATAATTTTGTAAATATATAGCTGAATTAAACATTTGACAAAATCAAGTTTGCTGTATTGGCATTTAATTTTAAATATAATCGTGACATTTTCTTAATTCAAAATCACATCATCTTTATGAAGGGTATCTTAATTGAAGATCACAATTCGTGAATCAACACTTTCTAACTGATAACTTATCAGATAAAATTCTTAGGAATTTGGAATTTTAAAATGATCTTTCGAAGATTAGAACAAAGTCTAAGTTATGTAAAGTTATTCCAATAAAATTATATCTCTTTTATCTTAAAATTTTAGGCCTTTCATCGTCGCTGCCAGCCGGATTCCTTTCAAGTGGACTTAAACAGCTACAAAGCCCAAATCATGCACGCCCACAACAAAAGGAGAAATTTTCTGGCCTTGGGAAAAGTGCCAGGCTATTATCCAGCCACTCGAATGGCCACCATGGTAGGTGTCCTTTTTGGTCAAACTCTTCCCCAGACTTGATCGATTTTTGTTATAGGTTTGGGATGATGAACTGCAATACCTGTCCATGTTGAACTCCCGGACCTGCAAACTAGATCACGATGACTGCCACAACACCTATCGATATGCCAATTCAGGACAAAACCTCTGTGCCGTCTGGCGACCAAGAAGTCCTCACGTAAATGTCACCAGTCTGGTGGAAGAGTGTGTGGGCCTGTGGTTCAATGAGTACCCACTGATCGACAGTAGTTTCATCGATGCCTTCAAGGTTACAGCGATATTGTGAGTAACTTACAAGTAACTAATCAACTAATTAGATTATTTAACTAATTAAAACTCATCCTTCATAGTGAGGACTATGGCCACTTTGCCGAGATGAATGTGGACAAGAACTTTGCCTTAGGCTGTTCCATCCTGAGATTCACTCGCCCCGACTACCCTTCGGTCTACATCTACAACTTCATCTGCAACTATGCTTCCCTGTACGCTCTGGGAGCTCCCGTCTACGAGACTGGCTATCCGGCCTCTCGTTGCGTAACCGGAAAGAGTCACTTCTATCCGGGATTGTGTTCCACCCGGGAGGAGTACGATCCGAATTGGTAGAAGTGATACCATCGGGGGAAGTACATGTCTCCCACTCACTCAGGTCGAACTGCCAAGAGTATTTTGTAACGTCTAGCTTTAAAAAAGAATAGAAACCAATAAATGATCGCATCGATTCCAGACACTTTGCATAATTTATTTAAATACAGAGCCGAAGCTGACTTCTGACCCGGCTATATCATTGCATAACCACGACGATTTGAGTTATATATATTATATATTGAGGTGTGCTGTAAGACCTAAGACGTAAGGCGGAGAAGCTCCACCAAAATAAACAATTCTATTCCGATTTCTATTCCGCAAAGAAAGCCCGTCTGCCGGTTGGCCAGTTGGATCCCCCATCGTGAGACTGGTTTGGCATACAGAACTTTCGTTTGTTATTGACCATAAAGACGTTAACCCCCCCAGCCAGCTACCATCCTTCTTGGTTTATGCAAATTCCGATTTTTATGTGATTTGTGCGCAGAAGTTATTGATTTGTTCTTTGTGATTGAGAACCTGTCTTTGAATGCGAAGATTAGCGTGTGCAACAAGCCAAAAACACGGGGCTTAAACTCGTCTTTAAAGTTAGGACTCACCAATTGGGTCAATGTCAATGTTAATGGCAACACCTCAGAGGTCTAGCACTGTGGAGTCACTGAACCGCTAAAAGCACCCACGCCTCGACTTTGGGACAAGTTTTAAAGTCACTTTTTTTTTTTTGCATATTTGCCCGCAAAACACTTGCTTAACCCATCCAAACAGAGCTTAAATTAGAACTGATTTTTTCTAGTGTCTCTAGGGTCTAGACAGACTTCGGCTTGAACTTCACTCAACCCTAGACTTAATGGATCCAGCTATTAGAAGTCTAATTTTAAACCGGGAGTCGGCGTTTGAAGACTCTTCCCGGGCTCCGGACCCCAGGTTTATGGCTCCCGTTTTCCTAGAACCCTTGCCCCTGGGGAGCGTGCGGCGATGTTAATGCTCTTTTGGGTGAAAATAACACAGAAACTGAGAAATTGAATTGAAGATTGCGAGACAAAGACAAAGGCCTCCCCGAAAATGGAAATGATTCATAAAACGTCGCTTGACCTGTCTCAAGCAACTGCGGTTTCGGTTCGGTTTTTTTTTTACCGTCCGAGGGGGAAATCGGAATCGAAATCGGGATCGGGAGCGGGATTGAGATCGGATTGGGATTCGGGATCGATGTTGGTAAACAAAACACCGAAAATAAACACCTGCAAATCAAAAATTTCATTATAAATATCGCCTTGAAGCTGGTCAGGATTCGCATTTGGATTTGAGCCTTCATCAAGGGAAAGTAAATATGAATTCTGGAAGATATCTCATCATCGGCTTTCTGGTTATGATTTTGGAGATGGCAGCCAGCCAACCCGCCTCCTGGTGCGACCCGGCATTGTGTCCAGATGGTACAGTTCATGTGGCCTGCAATAATAATGGTGTAAGTATGAAGGAACCAATTCTTAAAGTCTAAACATAAAAATTTAAACATTTTCCACACAGGACTTTCATGAAAGATGTTCTCCGGATGCCACGATGGTGGACCTGAAACCGTATCGCTCCCTGATCGTCGACGAGCACAACAAGAGGAGAAACTTTGTGGCCTCGGGTTCCCTGCCCGGCTACTATCCAGCCACTCGCATGGCCACTATGGTGTGGGACGATGAACTGGAATACCTGGCCACCTTGAACCTGAAAACCTGCTACCTGGAGCACGACGACTGCCGGAACAGCTACCGCTTCCGGAATCTGGGTCAGAATCTGTGCGGAGTGGATCGACCTCGTAACTGGCCCTTGAACGTGACCAATTTGGTGGAGCAGTCGATGGGATTGTGGTTCGGAGAGCATAGCGTGATTGACAGCAGTTATATCACCGACTTTCGGGTCACCAGGAATCTGTAAGTTCCAGACATCTTAATCCCATCTACTTAACCCACTAACTTTATTTTTGTTTTTCAGTGAGAAGTACGGGCACTTTGTGGAGACAGTGGTGGACAGAAATACCCATGTGGGTTGTGCTATGATGCGATTCACCAATCCCCAATATCCCTTCCTCTACATCTACAACACGGCCTGCAATTACGCCAGTGTCTATGCCATTGGAGTTCCTGTTTATAATGCTGGAGAACCGGCCTCCGATTGCCGGACGGGAAGCAATCCGGACTACCCCGCCCTCTGTTCCATCAAGGAGCAGTACAATCCTAATTATAACTTATACTAGCTAAAAAACCAAATAAAACCCCATCAAAGATCCAAATGAACTAATGACATAAGATATCCCCCTTGACTTTTATTACTTTCTCCTGATAATCGACAATTTCTTCAACTGATTGATACGTCGTTTTGTTTATTGCCGTTCCGGATGCTAAATTTGGAAGATTACTAATTGCCATCTCGGGGGGCACTCATATATTACTGTTAACGGAAACAATCGAAAGCGAGTCACGAACACTGGGCTCAAACACGGAAAACTTCAGGTAATTTTGGAATATGCATCGAAGGACAATCTGACCTGATAACGAAATATTTTTTCGATTTTTTGTCAATTTTCCTGATGGGTCCCCTTTAAAATGGGGAAGGGGACCCCCTTCAAAATGTGGAAAATGCATGGGGACCCCCATATGACCCTCTGCGAAGGCCATATCTTGGCCAATTTCCATCCGATTCTCGAGCGGAGTACCTTAAACGATTTGTGGATCGATTCTCCATAAATCTGCATCAAAACCTGAGAACAAAATATTTTTTCGATTTTTTGTCAATTTTCCTGATGGATCCCCTTTAAAATGTTGAAAATGCATGGGGACCCCCATATTACCCACTGCGAAGGCCATATCTTGGCCAATTTCCATCCGATTCTCGAGCGGAGTACCTTAAACGATTTGTGGATCGATTCTCCATAAATCTGCATCAAAACCTGAGAACAAAATATTTTTTCGATTTTTTGTCAATTTTCCTGATGTGTCCCCCTTAAAAATGCTGAAAATGCATGGGGACCCCCATATGACCCACTGCGAAGGCCATATCTTGGCCAAATTCCATCCGATTCTCGAGCGGAGTACCTTAAACGAAAAGTAGTTTGATTCCCCTGTCTGTGGAAATTGTTACCTGTTATGATGGATAAAAAAATTAAACATTTAATACTTAAACGAAAATAAAACTTATCAAAAAAGAAGACAAAAATTTTTTTTTATGTAAAGCCCCAAACAAAAGTATTAAAAGCCTTTAATACTGATATTGGTCTTTAGTGATTAAATAATTGGCATTCCTTATCGCTTACTTAAATAATTATAAATACACGGAATGCCTTTAAGTAGTAAAAACATCGTAATTAAAATTATGGTTTCATCTGGGATTCTCTAACCTGGCAGGGGGACTTTGATGAGTAATCTCTTGAATCCAACCGATCTTTGGTAGGGATTCAGCTGCTTTTTTGATAGCGCGAAGATAACTGAAACTAGGCGTATACTTGATGTTCCCCGGACCCTTATCAGGCAGCTAGCCTTATCAAAGACCTGTGTATAAAAGGCTCCACTGAGCCACCTGTCGGGTAATTAACCAAAATGTTGTGGCCCAAGTTAGTCTGTTTTTCCTTGGTCAGCTTGGCTCTTTGCCAAGTTTACCAGGTTGCCAGTCAGGAGACTTCCACCGCCTGCCCCGTCAACTTTACCCGTGTGGCGGACAAATGCCTTCTCGCCGATAGTTCCTGGAAGAACTGGTACGAATCGGACCGCCATTGTCGGTCCATCAACGCCGGACTGCTGAGCATCAAGGACCAAACCGAATTAAAGGCCATCAACGACTGGCTGCCCGTGGCGGCTCCATACCAACTGGAATTCTGGACTGCTGGCAACAAGTTGGGCCAAGTCTCGACCATAGTTGATTACTTCTGGCAGAGCACCGGAGATATGGCTCGCTATCTGCCCTGGGCGCAGGGTCAGCCCACTCCTGCCAACGGTGACTGCTTGACCTTGCTTGCCAATTACTCCACGGCTACGGGAGAACTGGTCGTGGAAGATCACCGACTGGCCGTAAAGAACTGCACCCAGTGGGCTCCCCACATCTGCCAGATCGAGCCGGTCCAGTACAAGACCCAGTTGTGCCTCAACCCCGATGCCTTCCACGAGGTTCAAGTTCCTGTGTAAGGCTAACTCTTTCAGAATAGTTAATGAATGTAATTTGTTCCTGGAATTAAAAAAAACAATAAAAAATATTGCTACAAAAAAAAAGAAATTACCGAATATTATCAGAATCAATTGCCTTATCAATTACCTTCCCATTACTTTTATTTTCTGTTTAATAAAGCTTTTATTATAGTTCCATAATAACTCTTATCAGTTCCCTTCACTTTAGTATAATTAATTGTGCTTCAGAGTTGATTGGCTTTATTCCGATTCCTAGGCGATTCCGACCTTAAACTAATTGATCTTCAATCGCTAATATCTACAAACAAGTTAATAAATAATTAAAAATGATATTTTCGTCATAAAATAAATAAAATTCTCCCAATGTGCTTTCTCTAAACCTTTCCGCACGACAGCATGTGACTGACCTATCCCGCACTCCTTACAATCAGTGCAGTCCCAATCAAATCTGGGAAAGAAATATTTTTTTGATTTTTTCTTAAATTTCCTGATGGGTTCCCTTCGAAAATTTGAAAATGCTGGGGAGTGACAATCTGGCCCCCAGCGAAGGCCATATCTTTGCCAATATCCATCCGATTCTTAAGCGGAGTACCTTAAACGAAAAGTAGTTTGATTCTCCGTCAATCTGCATTAAAATCTGAGAAAGAAATATTTTTGCCCAAGTCTGTGGCAATTGTTACCTGTTATGATAGATACCTTACTGATAAGATATTTGGCATTCATTATCGCTTACTTAAATAATTATAACTTACACGAAATGCCTTTAAGTAGTAAAAACATCGTATTTAAAATTATGGTTTCATTTGGGGATCCCTTACATGGCAGGGGGGTTTTGATGAGTAATTTCTTGAATCCAACCGATCTTTGGTAGGGACTCAGCTGCTTTTTTGATAGCGCGAAGATAACTGAAACTAGGCGTATACTTGATATTCCCCGAACCCTTATCAGGCAGCTAGTCTTATCAAAGACCTGGCAGGCTAGGTGTGAAAAGGTATAGATATAAAAGGCTCCACTGAGCCACCTGTCGGGCAGTTAACCAAAATGTTGTGGCCTAAGTTAGTCTGTTTTTCCTTGGTCAGCTTGGCTCTTTGCCAAGTTTATCAGGTTGCCGGTCAGGAGGCTTCCACCGATTGTCCCGTCAACTTTACCCGTGTGGCGGACAAATGCCTTCTCGCCGATAGTTCCTGGAAGAACTGGTACGAATCGGACCGCCATTGTCGGTCCATCAACGCCGGACTGCTGAGCATCAAGGACCAAACCGAATTAAAGGCCATCAACGAGTGGCTGCCCGTGGCGGCACCTAACCAACCGGAACTCTGGACTGCTGGCAACAAGTTGGGCCAAGTCTCGACCATAGTCGATTACTTCTGGCAGAGCACCGGAGAAATGGCTCGCTATCTGCCCTGGGGGCAGGATCAGCCTACTCCCGCCAGAGGGGATTGCCTGACCTTGCTTGCCCATTTCTCCATGTCTACGGGACAACTGGTTGTGGATGAACACCGCCTGGCCGTAAAGAACTGCACCCAGTGGGCTCCCCACATCTGCCAGATCGAGCCTGTCCAGTACAAGACCCAGTTGTGCCTCAACCCCGATGCCTTACACGAGGTTCAAGTACCAGTGTAAAGCTAACTTTTTCAGAATAGTTAGTTAATGTAATTTGTTCCTAGAATTCAATAAACAATAAAAAATATTGCTCCAAAAAACGAAATTACTGAATATTATCAGAATATTAGAAGCATTACGCCAATATACCTTATCAATTACCTTCCCATTACTTTTATTTTCTGTTTAATTAAGCTTTTTTTTATAGTTCCATAATAACTCTTATCAGTTCCCTTTACTTAAAGTATAATTTAAACGTCGTAGATAGTTTTTGTGCTTCAGAGTTGATTGGCTTTTATAGTGTTTGATTTCCCACAAATTTTAGTTTAAAGTTTATATTATTTTTCGTCATAAAATGAATAAAATTCTCCCAATGTGCTTTCTCTAAACCTTTTCGCACGACTGCATGTGACTGACCTATCCCGCACTCATTACAATCAGCTCGATGAGATGTACATTTGCCATCAGCAAACCCGCAAATTAATTTTTAATTGCTCGAGATCACATTAAAAAGCTGTTAATTGATCAATAAGCCAGCTGCGCCTACCTCAAAACCTCGACAACGAAAACATAATCCCAGCCACATGAACAATGCACCCAACAGTGACGTAGACAGATTCAGTTGCCATCTGAGATCCAGGTCCCCAAGAGACATTCCTCCAGTCAATTGTGGAGAATTTACGGTGCCTCCAAAGCCTAGATCGGACTGGGTGCCCTATAACTCAGCCCAGGCCATGTGTGTGGGATTGCATGTGGAGCAGACAGGGGATCGGAGTGACTGTTCCATAGTTGGTAGTGCACGGGAAATAAATATTTAGTTTTAATTTGGTATTAAAATAGGTGCTTTCGAAATTCTTCCTAAGGTACTGATGCTTATTTTTAATTGAATAAAATTAAATACAATTTGTTTTCTGTGTACTACACTACCTACTCTCAAAAACAGGCCACAGTGAAGCCTCTGCCCAGTCGGCCTAGCATTGACTTATCTTGCTTTATCTCCTGCTATGCATCATAAACGAGTCAGTGTTCCTGTTCCTGTCCCGTCCCCCCCGCCTGTTTTTCTGGTCCTGTTCTGTCCACACAAATCTCCGTACTCCCACTCCAGCTGTCGTTGCTGGTTATGCAAATTCCGATTACGAAGCTTTATCGCCGCCAGAATCGCAAGATCTCAGATCGCGTGTCGGTCCCCAGCTGCTGTCATACCGATTCCCCTGGCGAAGTGAGAGCAGGCCAATAAAGATCTCTGTTTTGACAGTTAGCACGTTTATTCGAGACGTGGAGTAGCCACACTTGGACGTGGAACTTGGAACTACCACCAGATACCCAGGTCGCTGAACAGCTCCTCGGTGGTGGGTAGCTCAAAGTCCTCGTTGACCCATTCGGATCGGTTTTTTCTGTTGGAGGAGGTGTGCGTGCCATCAGTGGTGCCGTACTCCTTCCGATAACCCACATCCTCGCGCAGATCCTCCTCATCGTACTCCTCATCATCCTCGACCGCTTCCAAGGAACTGCTCATGTTGCTTCTACGTTTGGGTGGACCAAGCGGGAGACCCTTCTCCCCCAGCATGCGTTGCATATTCCCGATCTCATCCACCTGCTGTTCCGCCGCAGGTTTCTCCTCCTCGCCAGTTGGCTTCTTGCTGTCATCTGGTTTAATAGCCATCGGAGAGGATGCTAGTCGTATAATCCTATCAAAGAGGGTGGCAAAGTGACGTCTAAATCGACTATAATCGAAGCTCTCCTTGGGATTGGCATTCGAATCCAGGAGTCCATGGGTTGATGTGGACTTTGAGCGGGTCAGTGGCCCAAAATGGTGCAGCATATCAATCCCCGGAGCCATGGATTCTTCCCAACTCTGAGGAAATATTATTGTTTAGAATTAACAGTTTTTTTTGCTTGTGGATATTTACAAGTTCTGTCCAATCCTCGATGGGCACACTCAGTACGGAGTTCACCACGTTGACCACGCGTTCCTCCAGGTTCAAGGCATGAATAATCCATCTGGCTAATGCCACTGCGCAATTCAAGTCGCAACGTTGTCTAAAATCGATAAAGGCAATGAGGTTAAAATAGATTTGGACTTGAGGGTGCAAGGATATGCAGATACCCTTTAAGGTTTAAGGTATAAAAAAAAACTAAAAACAAATTTAAAATAAGGACAGCTTATATGATAGCCTATACTTCTATAACTTTTATAAATAAAGGTTATATGTATAATAAATAATAGATAAGATAATATTTAACTGATATTCCTTAAACCAAAACTAGTTACGAGGTAAGACCACTTCATTCAATTATATCCGCCAGTTTGAAAGGATATTAAATAAATTGAGTTGACCCAATGGGTGGCTAATTACGGAACCCTAAACATGGACACATATATGATGCTAAGACATACCTTCGTTCGTCACGCCGTATCTCCACCAACTTGTCCCCCTCCAGGATCAACTGGTCGTAGTTGGACTCTATTTCCATTGTCAGGGCCTCTTTGGGGTCGCCCTCGGACTGCTCCTGCAAATTGCGCTGAAGGGTCTTGAACTGTTGCCACAATTCCTCTAGTTGGTCCTGTTTATCGAAAGGATTATAAATAACAATTATACCCTAATTATACCCTATAAAACCCACCGTTTGCTTCCTAATGCTCTGCTGGGTGTCATGATGCACATCAATCCTATGTAGAATCGGCTGGACTGGCAAAAAGGGTGCAGCTATCAGACGTTCCACACACCGATTAAGAACTCCCTTTTTGGGCTTCTTCTTGTCCATTTTTATTAATCCCGCCGAGCTGTCCAGCTGCAGCGTTCGCTCCACTATTCTCTCCAGGATCATGGCGAAGGTCTCCACATAATCGGATTGAATGCGAATGCGATTGGAGTTCTTGGCGGCCACCAGCGTGATTCCTTCGCTTTGCTTCTCCAAGCCGGGGCAGAGAAGCTGTAGGCCCAGGGCATGGGACTCACTATGCTCCTCCAGAAATTCTCCAAAAAAGGTGGCCAGTTTCGGCGTGACATGGCGACTGATGATACTGTAGGTTAACTTTATGCCAGCTGCCTTTTGGGGCTGGCAAGCCCGATAGAACATGGACAGAGGGAGGTTGGCGCTCTGCTGAATGACCCTTGGAATGCCCTGGAATAAAGCGAGGATTGTGAAAGGATATCCTCCCCCGGCAGAAGACAGGACTCACCCTAGGACTCACAAAAGAAGCGATCACCTCCACCTTGGCGCTATGAATGTGCAACAACTCGGCAATATAAAAGTCAAGCTTGAACTCATGACTTGTGCCAGCTGCAACATCCACAAAGCTCAAGGTGTCCTGGCTACATCTTACTCCACTTGGTGTTTGGAACACCAGCTGCAGCTCGGCCAGTTCTGCCTTAATCCTGCAACGCAGTAGGCCCTTGGCTGACGGCAATTCCTTCACCGCCACATCGGCGGGAACATCGAGGAGCAGGGTATCCAAGTCGTCGTTGACCTCCGACTGGATGGTAAAAGTAAGACGCACTTGATCCGCCGCCTGTTGGTTGAGGGCATCCATGACCCTTACATCCACTGCCTCCTTGATTTCATCCTCCAGCTGCTGTAGCTCCTTGTGAGCCTGGGCAAAGCTCAGCTCCTCTAGTTTCAGGGGCTGGACCTGGAACTGAAAGGGATCGGCTCCAAGATAGCCCACCTCCAGCTGCCCTTTAGCGCCCAAGGTTACAATTCCGCCGGCCAGATTATGGACATTGGATCGCTGAATGGCCACCGGGGCTGGTGATTGGTTTGGCCACTGGGCCGCCCAAATAAGATTGGCCTCCTCATACAAATGCAACTTGGAGGAGTCGGAAATGATGGCGGTGATGAGGCGAGCACCCGGTTCTGGATATTTAAGGATTAGAGCTAATAGGAGATAACCAATGGAGATTACTTACCCCAGTAGTAACCCACCACGAAACTAATGAAACACTTTGGGGCATAGTCCAACTTCAGCATGAAATTGAACTTTCCATTGTCGTCCAGGGATATAAAGTTCCGTTCTCCCAGGATCATAATGTAGGAACAGTTCCTGGAGGATGTCATTATGCATTATTCAAGAGATTAGACACCCCATACTTACGCCTTAACTTGCACCACTCGCATATCGACAATGCCCTCCCCAACGCACTGCGTCCAAGTGGGTTGGTAGCTACTCTTCGTGACCAGGGAATGGGACAAGTCCTGATAGCTATAGCACTGAAGATCCCAGGTTGCACTGAACCGAAAGAAGCTATCGGTGCGTTCGCAATAAACCACCGGAGCGGGTAGAGCACGAAAGCCGGGAAACCGGCACTCGTACGATATGCCATCCTGCTCGTAGAATGTGAGGGTTCCATCCAAATGCACCACGCAGAAGAACTCCCTGCCCTTCACTTGGCCGAAATGACCCTGGCACAGGCCGAAGGCTACGCGCTGGAACTTGTGCTCCGCCTGCATCTGCAAGCGCAGCTGAGCACCGTGCTCCGCCAGGCCGCCAATGGCCAGGACATTGTAGATGACAATGGCATTGGGCAGAAGGACACCCAACTGATTGGCATTCTCGTTGCGCACAGTGCTGGAGACGGATAATGGTCAGCACCATCTTGGTTGGAATTCCAGCCTCAACTCACCCACTAAACTTGCCAGCATACAAACCCACAATTGGAGCAGCCATCTGGGTCTCCAGCAACAAATCGGTGGCATCATAGCCCCGATGATGCGGGTAGTATATGCTCAGCTGTCCCGTCTGGGAGCCCACAATGATGTAGTCCTTCTCCTGAGCCTCCAGGCCAAAGCGGGCGCACAGCAAGCTGGCCACATCGTACTCCTCGCCAGGATCCGAGCACTGGGCAGACCACCAGCTGCAGACATTGAACAAGGACATGGCGAAACTGCTTGACGGAACCGGGAACTATCGGAAAAACTCCAGTTCCAGCAAACCCAAAAGTGTTGTGGTTGAAAAAAAGAGTAACCATGGAAACCCCCACAATATGGCAACATTCGGATTTTTACATTATTTATTTGCATTTTTTTCATTATACTAGAGCATAATTTATTTTATTCAGTAAGTAAAACTATCTGCATATATAGGATATATAAGGGTACTAGCGTAGTATCTTTTACGGATAGATCTGAATTAGGTATACGGATGTACGTACTACGCCACTTACGGAATACCTTACATGACTACGATTTACAAACTTTAGGGGTTACAGCTAAGTAGTACACTTCTTCTCGCTTCTCGATAAAAAATTATAAATAGTTCGTAATATATATTTATTTATACAAATAATTTCCAGTTAAGAACTAGTACGGATCAGTAAGATTATTAATACGGCGGCTGATTGAAGCAATCATCATCAATGGTCATCAATCATCACGGTCATCCTCGAGAGCTCATGGCTGCAAAACCAATCGACAGAAATTGAGATCAATTTAGCAATGACTGGACTGGCGGACTGATTCTGATTTTGGATGCATGAGGATCGTACGGATTATGAGATGAGAGAGAGCTAATATAATTTTGATCGATTTTTTTGGGATTTCGAAAGTATCAGGCTGTTGGTGGTGTTCAGGTGTGTTGTGGAAATAGTGGTTGTGGGATTCGAAATTGAGTTTGTGGCAGTGGCAGTGGCTGTGGCTGTGACAGTGGCGGTGGCAGTGGCAGTGGCGGTGGTGTTTATGCTCGGGATGTTTCGCCGGTGACGTGATCTGGCGGCTCTGCTGGACCGTTATTCTTTCTCACTGCGTATCATGATCTTTTTCTGCACCAACTTGCGTACCTGTTGCGTTGTCGGTTGCTGCTGCTGCTGTTGCTGTTGCTGCTGTTGCTGCTGCTGCTGCTGTATGCTTCCGACTGTGGGCAGAGTGGTGGTGGTCTGAGTTATTGTCATCACCTCCGCCGGCCCGGCCGTGGGTCCCGAAATGGTCGTGTGTTGTTGTTGTTGCTGCTGTTGCTGGACCACCGCGAGAAGATTTCCTCCGGCCGTGGTCTGCAGTCGCACTGGACTGGCGTTCTGACGCAGATTGTGCTGCAGTGCATCAATCAACGTTCTTTGCGTGGTCTGTCCACCAGCCCCAGATGCGGCCACCTTCAGAGCACTGGCTATATTCGGACCGGCCACATGGGTGCGCAGATTGCCGGCCGCCAAGGCCTGGGCGGAAGCAGCAGATACCACCTGTTAGAAAAAAAAACCCTTTAGTAATTGTCTTCTGGCATCAATATAGCTATAGAACCCACCTGAATAGTCTGTCGTTGGTTGGCCTGTGATGCCACGGAGACGGGAATCACCCGACCCACGCTGGTCTTGCCCAGCACCAGGTTCGTGGTGGCCAGAGTGCCCTGTTGGCCACTGCGCATCACCTGCTGGATTTGCTGAACAGTCACCGAATTGGGCAAGGCCTTCGTGTTCTGGATGTGCAACAACTGCGCCTGGACACTGCCTCCTCCGCCGGCCTTTTGTTGTTGCTGCTGTTGCTGTTGCTGCTGCTGCTGCTGTTGGCCGGCCACTGTCGGCAGAGTTGCTCCTCCTGACACAGTAACCCCGCCCTGTTGCTGCTGCTGTTGTTGCTGCTGGCCGCTGGTGGTGGCCACTATATTCGTGGCTGTGGGTTGTCCAGTGGCGCTCACCAACTGCGTCATCCGACTGATCTTTCGCGGCATTAGCTGTGGTTGCATCTGCAGGTGTCGCATCTGGTTGGGCATGGTCACCTTGATCTGGCTGCCTGGTTTCAGCTGAGGCAGCGTCATGTTTACGTTTCCTGCCTGTACAGTAGGTCCGGTGGCCGAAACAGTCACTCCGCCGGCGCTCACACTGCTTCCGCTGGCTGCCGCCGCCGTGGAGGCTTTGACCAGGGACGCAATCTGCTGCTGGGTCACCTGTTGCGGTTGTCCCGCGACAGGGAGTTGACCCTGCTGCTGTTGTTGCTGCTGCTGCTGGGCAGCTGCCGTGGTGGTCGTGAACAATGCCCCAGTGGCCTGTTGGGCTTTCTGCGCCGCCAATATGTTGTGTCGCTTCACCAGCAGCATGTCACCCGCTCCCGTTGTGGTGGTAGTGCCATCTGCTGCTACCACCTGGCGTTGTAGTCCCTGCTTACCAGCGGCCATCTGCTTGATGAACTGCGTCCTGGCCTGGCCGTGCATCTGGACACTGCTAACCACATTGCCCGCCTGCACGGTAGTGGAGGAGCCCGGTATCCCCGAAACTGCCACCTTCTGGCTGGTAACATGGGTGGGCATATTGCTAGCTTGTATGATAGTGCCTCCGGCCTGCACCAGGCTCGTTGTGGCTCCTCCTGCAGTTCCCGCAGCTGCACCTCCGGCTGCTGCCTGCGTGGTGGTCTGCAGCACCTTCAAGCTACGCTGCCTGTAGAGCTGAATGTGAGCTCCGCCGGGCTGCTGGGTTCCGGGAATCACAGTCGTTTTGCCGCCCTGCTGCAGGGCACTCACCGGGATGCCCTTGGTGGTCACCAGTTGAGTGGTCTGAGTGGCTGGCGAGGATGGAACGGCCGCCAATCGCAGTTGCGCCTGGAACTGCTGATTCACACCCTGGCCCAGATTAGGCATGGAAACAATGGACTGACCACCGGCAGTAGTTCGCTGCTGCAGAGTATTCCCAGCAGCGGCGGACACAATTCGCTGGCCCCGCAACATGGCCGTGTTCAGGGTGGTCACCCCAGTGGTCTGCTGCTGCTGACTGGCCGTGGTGGTCAGAACCGAGCCCACGGTGGGCAAGGTACTTACGGAAACCACCTGCGGCAGCGTCTGGGTCTGTACAATGCTGCCCAACTGGGGGGAACTGTTCACCGGCAGAGTGGTCTGCGACGATATCGATACAATCTGGGCACCGGATCCCGTTTGCGGTTGCACCACCGCCGGCAGAGACTGCACTGGCGTTGTGAGCACCACACTGACGCTCGACTGGCCGCCGGAGTTGGCTGCAGATTGCTGCGCCAGCTGCTGCAACTGCCCCGCCGTCAAGCTCGACGATGTGCCCACAATGGTCTTGACCAGCTGCTGCGTTGTGGTCTGTCCCGCCTGTCCGGGATGAGTCCGCAGCTGTTGCTGTGGCTGGTGGAGCAGGATGGCTGTCTGCTGGCCGGGCGAAACAGTGGCGCCGGTCAGGTGCTGAATCTGTAGTTGCTGCAGTTGCCCGGCGCCGGGCACAGCTACCGTTGTGGTGCCTGTGCCAGTAGCTTGTTGCTGCACCAGTTCCACCGACTGCTGGACCGGCAGGGTCTGCTGTACACTGGAAACAGTGGGCAGTTGCTGCTGCACTTGCTGCACCACCTGTTGTTGCTGCTGGGGCTGTTGCTGTTGCACTTGCTGCTGTTGCTGTTGCTGCACTTGCTGTTGCTGCTGCTGCTGCTGCGCAACCTGTTGCTGTCCCACCGACGGCGGTGGCAACTGCTGTCCCCTCTGTTTCTCCCGGATCTTGCTCGCCTTCATGGCCGCTATATTCTGCGGGGGCACCGGCTGATCGTAGTTCTGGATGCCAAACTCCTGCAACACCTCCATGTGCTTGGGATTCATCAAGCTGGGCGCACTGAACTGGCGCTTGGGCGGTGGCGCCTTCTTCAGGTAGGCAGTCTTGATGCTGTCAAACCGAGATCGCATGGTCTTGTAGAAGGAGGCGTTGTTGTCCTGCACATACAGCTGTGTGGTGCGAAGGTAGCGCAAGGGACTCTTCACGTACTCGGTGCGCAGAGTGGGCTTCAGCTTCTTCTGCTTCTTGGGGCTCTCCACCACCTTGCCCTCCTCGCGCGGCTGGATGTGGGTTTCGTAGCGCCAACGACACTGCCGAGAGGAGCGGTAGGTCTTAGAGCAGAAGTTAACCATTTCAGAGACAAGGTCCCAGTTGGGTGTCTGGCCAGGCGAGAGGAGCATCAGGCTGCAGGGCAGACCTTGAAGATTCACCAGCACATGCAGAATGGCTATGTCCTCGAAGATGCCCCACTCGGCCATGGCCTCTGGTTCGGTCAGTGGCTTGGCTGGAATCGGAGGTTTCAGGCCCGGAATCGGTGAGTTGGGCTTGAAGCTTCCCCGGAAGCGCTGGGCCTTCAGCTCACGACGCAGACGCGCCAATTGCGGACTGGGTCGATCGAAGAGCGATCTGGGGGGCACATAGTTGTCCTCCCGCCGCATTTTGTTCGGCCGCCGACTGCCGTCATAGCCGGCATCCGTGCGCGAGCGCTTGTGCTCTTTGCGGACATAGACAGGCGGCAGCTCCGTCTCCGGAATAGGCTCCAGATCGTACATGAACGACAGCGAGTAGTCGATGTAGATATCGTTATCGTTATCCTGGGGCGGGGTGGGCGGACACCACATCTAACCGAGGGGGAATCACAAGAGATTAGCACTGGAAGATCATAATCATACCCAGTATGATACTCACCGGCATTTGCTCCATGGTGTTGCGCGATATCCAGACCTGAGGCGCCAGATCGGAGGCAAGAAAGTCAAAGAAAAGAATAAACGTTCCACATTATTTTCAGGATAAATAGAAGCTCTGTTTTGGTGTTGGCTTATAGTAACTACTTTTTTGGGATCAACAAACTAGGTCGTGGAATTCAAAACTTGACTTTAAATCGACAAAATTAATTAAACTGATGGCGTTGTAGCTTTCATTCCGAACAATTTCTATCTTTCGTACGGCGCTTGGAGGATGAAAATGTATAATAATTAGAGGATGGACTGGATAGGATTGAGGTACTTCAATCGGACAATGCATTAATGATGTTTTTAATTGGAATGTACATAATTGCGACACCAAAACAGAATTCTAAATTCGGAGAAAATAATATTTAACAATCTTTGGATGATTTCCGTTCATTCTTTTCCATCTTTCATGTTCTACAAGGGATTGGAGGTATGTATATAGATAGAGCCTTTACTTTTTTTGGGCAACGCACGAAATTAGTCCGTAAATAAAAACCACAACGTCTTTTGTTTTTTGTTTTAAGGTTTTGCTTTCTTTCTTTCTTTCTTGGTTTCTTAGTTTCTTAATTTCTCAATATAGATTTCGTTTTTAGTTTTTTGTTACACAATCAATGGGTTGTTTTTTGTTTATACTCTTTTTAAAGCATACGAATTGAGTTCTATTTTATTGGTTAGTCGGTCTATGCTCATGGTCTTTAAATAGTTAATGATTCGATTAAGTTAGAGTACAAAATAAATTATATAGAATGAAAAAATATTTAACAAGTATCATAATAATACGCCTAGGCTTACGAACTAAAGCAGCTTGTGTTCTTTAAGGGGAGTATCGCACGCGCAATCGCTTCACTTTCTCGTTTGCATCTTGGACACAACTCAACTTAATAACAATAATAAGAACTGGATAATGGATAGTGGATTATGGATTATGGATTATGGATAATGGAGATGATAATTTGGAATCTTAAAGTTGAACATGGAGATGGTACACAATAACTGGATATAATGCCAATGACGTTTGCGATAAATCTATGTACAATCTGAGATGTCTTACACGTCTAATGAACGCCATGCCACAAGTTGAGAACTTGGTGGCCACTGGCCAGCTATAACCTATCCTCTACGCTATATCCTCTTTTTGATCTGTTCAATCGGATCGGCTTAAGCTAAGTTTCGTTTCGTATCCTATACTCTCGCATTGGTTCCGCCGCCTAACTAACTTAACACATATGATAGAAGGAAACTCGTTACAGTCTATAAATACTCGTTCTGTATCAGTGTTATCGGATAGGTCGGATTAGGAGGACTGGGTCAGCAGTAACAGCAATCATCCGGGCCAGGATTCGTCACCCACTAAAACGAACACAGCACGCACAGCTGATAATATTGAAGGATAAGCCAGGAGCCAGGAGCGAGGAGCGAGGAGAGCGAGTAGAATGTCATCATCACCTGGTGGATCCACTTGAGGAGAGAGTGGCGCCCGTGTTGGGTGTTGATGGCGTGGTATTGGAGTTATTGCAGGGCGTGGATCGGAGCAGCACCCGTGGCGACTTGGTGATCCACCCATGGAGGGTGTTCACCTTGCCGGTGGATTTGTTGAGCACATCCTTCTTCGCCACAGTTCGCCTGACCGCCTTGGGCCTGGGCTCGCTCTGCGACTCCTTGGGCGCGGCCTTCTTGGCACTCCTGCCGGCGGCACTTCGGCCCAAGTTATTCAGAACCGGACTCATGTCCAGGGTCCACAGATTGATCTTCACCGAGCCCCGAGATCGGGTTCGGGGTGTGTGCCCAACGGGTTCGGCTTCTTCGCTCTTGTCCGACTGCTGGGCCTGCTCCTTGCCCTCGTCCTTGTGCTCATCCGTGTCGGACTCTTCGCTAACATTGTAGTAGGTTGAGCTGGTCATGGTAGTGTCCTGCACCTGGTCGTGGGCACTCCACCCATCTAAACTTGCGGACTCGGCTCCCTCGCCGCCGTTATCTTCTCGGTCGCCAGCCGTGGCGTAGCTGGAAGCGCTCTTTGCATCCGCATTGTCATCAGTGTCTTCGGCAGCCACCTCTACTCCTTCCGCCTCCTCTTCTTCGACTTCTTCGTCATCCTCGTCCTCGTTCGCTTGTGATTCCGTCGGAGTGGTAGTCTCCTCTTCGAGAGTGGAGCCAGCAGTTTCCTCCTCCTCTTGCTCCTCCTCGCCATCATCTTCATCAACCGTGATTTCGGCTGCCTCTTCTTCAGACTCCTCTGCTGCATCTACCTGCTCATGCTCATGCTCATCCTCATCCTCCTCCTCCTCCTCCTCCGCTTCCGCTTCTTCTTCGTCTGGCTCGCTTTCTTCCTCCTTGGCCTTGATGGCCAAAGGAGCTGCTATGGTGGCGCGCCTGGCCAGCAACTTGCTGCGAGTTGCCGAAACGGCAACACTGTCCCGTCGCCCACGCTTCGGAGGGGTTGTCTTTGCAGTCGCACTGCTAGTAGTGGTGGTGGTGGTGGCGATGGACTTGATCGGCGTCCTCAGCATCTTGCTCATGGCAATATTGGCCGACTGCCGCTTGGGGCGCTCCTCACTGGCCGCACCGGCGGCCTCATCCACCGTGGCACTCTGAGCGGCAGCCAGGGCTGTGCGTGTTGTCTTTCTAGTGGGCGGAGTAGAAACAATTACCACTCCCAGCGAGTGGAGCCTCGTTTGCCGCCTGACCAGCTGGGTAGTATCCGGCAACGGCTTCTTGCTGATACTGCTGCGCCTCCTAGTGCTACCAACCCCCGTCCCTGTTCCAGTTCCCGCCCCCTTGCTTGATCCTGCCTCAGTACCTGCCGGTGCACTCGAATTAAGGCTGTTCTGACGCGTTCCGCGCAC
The DNA here is from genome assembly GCF_017639315.1 of Drosophila ananassae. NCBI lineage: Eukaryota > Metazoa > Arthropoda > Insecta > Diptera > Drosophilidae > Drosophila > Drosophila ananassae. The sequence continues at coordinate 5,118,198 of NC_057929.1, read as the reverse complement.
CAATCTCTTCCTGCCGTTACTATTGCTACCACTATGACTACTACTAATACTCCTGTTAATCTTCTGATTTGAATTGCTGCGCATTACCCGCACGAGCGGCCGCTTATAGGGAGTGGAGGAATCTTTTTTGCTATTAACCTGCTTGCTGGAGTCCTTGCGACTGTAGGTGAGAAGCTCCTCGGCCTCCGTTTCCTGCTTCAGCAACTCCTCCTCCTTGTGCATGGCCGCCAGTCTGTTGGCCTCCCATTCACGTTTCTGCGCCTCCAGTTCGGCCTCAGCGGCACGAAGTTGTTCCGCCGTCCATGCAGCTCCAGTGGCCTCCACAAAGCGCATCGCATAACGCTCAATGGGTGAGAGCTATAGGAAGGATAAACGTTAGTGACTATGCCAAGAAATCCTTTAAAAAAGATTCAGTTTTTGAGGAACAATGTTAGACAATGAGTGATACAATCGTGGCGTGGGTTAATTCGCCTCAACTATGTCTGAAGGTCTGTTCAATCTCGGCAACGCTCGCTCTTTGAAACAGCATGGAACGAAGTTTCAATAAAATAGCAAATGCTGCCAGACTCTCCTCGAAATCTCCTCAAGAAATGGACTCTTACCTGCTTGACCAAGTTCTGCATTTCCAGGTCGGCCTTGCTGAGCTCCACCTGACCTCCGCCGTCCGCATTGTCATCTGCGGCTATGGGAATGTTCTCATCGAACTCGGCCAGATCGGCTGCCGCCTCCGCCTTGGCCGTCTTGGTGGCCTGCACGTCCTGCTCGTCCTCGGCAGCGGCCAATGCGTGCTCGTAAGCCCGCAGCGACTGCTTCTCAGATTCCACAACCATTGGTGTTTCAGATGCTGCTGTTGTCGTGGTGGTGGTGATCTTGTCCTTGTCCTCCGGCTTCTCCTGGCTCGACTCGTCCGGCTCCGTCTGGTCCATCGTGAACAGGTCCTTGATGGTGGAGCTCTTGAAGAACGAGGTCGTGAAGTTGCCGCCCTCGATGGCCATGTCGCTAAGCATGCGCTTCTGATTGGCCTTCTTCAAGATGTTCACTTCGATCGTCTTCTCAGAGACCAGCCGGTAGATGTGGACGTCCCGAGTCTGTCCGATACGATGGCAACGATCCTGTGCCTGAGCATCCATCGTGGGGTTCCAGTCCGAATCGTAAAAGATCACAGTGTCGGCTCCCATGAGATTGATGCCCACGCCACCGGATCGGGTGGAGAGGATGAAGCAGAAGATTCGCTTGTCGCCGTTGAAGCGCTCCATGTGCATCTGGCGCTGTTCCACCCGGGTGGACCCATCCAATCGCAGATAGATGTGGCCGTGGTAGTTGAGGAAAGCCTCCAGCACGTCCAACATCTTGGTCATCTGGGTGAAGATCAGCACACGATGTCCATCGGCCTTCAGCTGCCTGAGCAACCGATCCAGGGTCTGCAGCTTGCCGCAATCGTATTGGATGAGGCGTGGATCTGGGAACTGTGTCCTCATCGCCGAGATAATGGGATGCAGGAGGGCCAGCTTGGGCAGCACCTCCCGGCCCACTCGCTCCTCGATGGCCATTTCGCACTGCCGCCGCGTCGAAGAGAGATTCTGGACGTAGCAACGGATTCGCGGAGCACAGACTGACGGCACGTAGATCACGAAGTTGGCAAACAACGGCTTGAGATCGGTGCATCGCTGCTCGAAGCTCTTCAGCAGGTGGTTCAGCGACCAGCCATCGCGGTGCAGCATGGCCATGTGGCAGTTGGCATATCCCCGGGTCTGCCAGGTAGATCTGCGGAGCGATCGCGTGGCCTGCATGCAGCGTTCTATGGCGCCGCGACAGTCCTCCCCGTAGATGGGCGTGGCATCGGTGCGCCGCCGGTTGATCATGGCCATCCGCTTCAGATTGGCCAGTCGCTGCTCCTTGCGCATCTGTACCAGCTCTTGCACCTTGTAGAGATCTTCTGCCTCCGTTTCATCCTCCTCGGGCTCTGTCTTCCCGTTGGCGATGCTCTTTTTCTGCGCCGTGCTCTTCACGTGCAGGGCCAGATCCTTGACGATGGGATCGCGGATCACTTGCTGCGCATTTGCCGGCCCAGTGACTGCCGCAGACCCGGCGGTTGTCGAAGAAGTCGTCGTCGGGACAGAAGTTGTGGTTTTGCTGGTCAACGTCAACCGAGCACCAGACGCCCCGGAGTTTGTGGCAGGAGTGAGGTAGAAAAACGGTTTCCCATCTTGCATCGTCTTGGCCACCTTGGCCGGCGTCGGAGCATTCATTTGCGGGCGAGCCCCCAATAGCTTGGAGCTGCCCAAAACATTCAACGCCCCAGCAGGAGACGTAGCATTGGGGGATGGCGTCGACACAACACTGTTGATTACCACTGGCTTCAGGGCCATGTTGACGGGATTGATGGACGCACTAACTCGCTTCAGAACTCTACCGCTGGGCAGCAGATTCCGCACAGGCACCACCTTAGAGCCCTCCATCCGCATCGCCGGGCTGGCACCGACTCGCACCGCGTTCAACTTTATTCTCTGCGCAAGTTCTGCACTTCGCACCCGAATGTGGAATCTGTACTGTCCATTTGGACATCGGGGAGCAGCCTGTGGTGCTGTGTCGATCTCCTCGATCAGCTTACGAGGAGCAGCTAATTGGCGGGACTTGTGAGACACGTAGGCGGTCATAGTCTGTTCCAGATGCAACAGCAGCAGGTTCACGGTCTCCAGGTTGACTTGCTGCAACAGAATAATAAAAATAATTAGTAAACCCCTTCGTTTTTTATTAAAAAGTATGCATTTTTATGAAAACGAATCAGACAAATGCCTCGCAAAAGCGAACATCCTGGGAAAAGTTTACGACTCGCTCCAAAATAGATTGAGCCCAACTATCAGTGACAGGTTATCATCAGTTTCGGATAACCAAAGGCTGAAAGAGACCTTATTAGACTCACCGTGAACGGATCATACTCCATTAAGTCGCAGACGAGGCGTGGCGTGTGGAATGTAATGCCCTCCATTTGAAACGGCGAGATGGTGGGGCGCACTTCGAACATGTTCGGGTGATTGCACACCTTCCTCAACTGCATCAGCACGTTGATTACACTCAGCAAGTTGCCAGTTTGCAGGGTTTCCCGGGTTCTGCAAGAGGAATAGGGTTTCAGTTATATAGTCACTTCTTTATAGAGCATCTTTGCACTTACTTGGAACGGCTCATGAAGTCCTCGTAGAGATAACGCTGGCGGTTAGACAGGCGACACATGACCACATGCTCGTACTTCTTTGGCATCTGTTTCTCCACCTCCTTCTTGAGGCGACGCAGCAGGAAGGGACGAATCACCTGTAAGGAGAAAGAAGAGGTTGTGAAAACTTGAATGTAAACCACATGTTTGATGCTAATTCTATGCAATCTATTGGCTAGGGATAAGACCACACGGACACGACGCACCTCTTCGATCTGGCAAACTAAAACAGTGTCATCACACGAGGCAATATGTGACACAGGCTGCGTTTGCCTTTAGGATTTCTGGGCGTGTAAGATACGTTTTCAATGCAATCAAACTTAAAGGGACTCGACTACATGGATAAACCGCATCCCCTTGATCTGGCAAACTAACAAATTGAATCACAAGAGGTTAAGGATCTATGTGACACAGAGTGCATTTGCCTTCTACTTTTTCTTACGATTGTTGTTCTTAGAGTTCTATTGTTCACAACGTAAACGGACAAGAGTCATTAGAACTCTTGTCACTTGCTGTTGGGAAGCTTGCTCTGGCACACATCTACGATTTTCAAGAGCATTTAACAGGCTGGCAAGAAAACGCTTTTAGGTGCTAGTGGTTATACCTCATATTCATTTATATCCAGGTAGATTAAATGGAGAACCGAAATGCCTAATAACTTAAAATAGTGTAAGATACGTTTTCAATGCAATCCCCCAGGCAGGGCTTAGACTACATGGATAAACCGCATCCCCTTGCTCTGGCAAACTAACAAATTGTAATCACAAGTGGATTTCTGTGTGTCACAGAGTGCATCTGCCATAACTATCTCCTCCTTAAGTTTCTCAAAAGTCAATTATTCACAACGTAAACGGATAAGAGTTATAAGAACTCTTGTCACTTGCTGTTGGGAAGCTTGTTCTGGCACACATCTACGATTTTCAAGAGCAGTTAACGGGCTGGCAAGAAAACGCTTTTAGGTGCTAGTGGTTATACCTCATATTCATTTATATCCAGGTAGATTAAATGGAGAACCGAAATGCCTAATAACTTAAAATAGTGTAAGATACGTTTTCAATGCAATCCCCCAGGCAGGGCTTAGACTACATGGATAAACCGCATCCCCTTGCTCTGGCAAACTAACAAATTGTAATCACAAGTGGATTTCTGTGTGTCACAGAGTGCATCTGCCATAACTATCTCCTCCTTAAGTTTCTCAAAAGTCAATTATTCACAACGTAAACGGACAAGAGTCATTAGAACTCTTGTCACTTGCTGTTGGGAAGCTTGCTCTGGCACACATCTACGATTTTCAAGAACATTTAACAGGCTGGCAAGAAAACGCTTTTAGGTGCTTGTGGTTATACCTCATATTCATTTATATCCAGGTAGATTAAATGGAGAACCGAAATGCCTAATAACTTAAAATAGTGTAAGATACGTTTTCAATGCAATCCCCCAGGCAGGGCTTAGACTACATGGATAAACCGCATCCCCTTGCTCTGGCAAACTAACAAATTGTAATCACAAGTGGATTTCTGTGTGTCACAGAGTGCATCTGCCATTACTATCCCTTCCTTTAGTTCCTTGGGAGTCACTTATTCACAACGTAAACGGACAAGAGTCATTAGAACTCTTGTCACTTGCTGTTGGGAAGCTTGCTCTGGCACACATCTACGATTTTCAAGAGCAGTTAACGGGCTGGCAAGAAAACGCTTTTAGGTGCTAGTGGTTATACCTCATATTCATTTATATCCGGATAGATTAAATGGAGAACCGAAATGCCAAATAACTTAAAATAGTGTAAGATACGTTTTCAATGCAATCCCCCAGGCAGGGCTTAGACTACATGGATAAACCGCATCCCCTTGCTCTGGCAAACTAACAAATTGTAATCACAAGTGGATTTCTGTGTGTCACAGAGTGCATCTGCCATAACTATCTCCTCCTTAAGTTTCTCAAAAGTCAATTATTCACAACGTAAACGGATAAGAGTTATAAGAACTCTTGTCACTTGCTGTTGGGAAGCTTGTTCTGGCACACATCTACGATTTTCAAGAGCAGGTAACAGGCCGGCAAGAAAACGCTTTTAGGTGCAAAAAACAAAAAAAGAATAAATTCAAACCGCCAGTAAGTCAGTGCCTACCTTGTGGAGACGCGCTATCAGAGTCTCGTTGTACTCCATGTTGCCCTCGATCATTCCCGTCATAGGGTTAGAGAACCACTCCTTGAACTCGCGATGGGAGGAGAAAACATACGGCATGAGGAAGTGCATGAGGGACCAGAGCTCCATCAGGTCGTTCTGCAGGGGTGTACCCGTCAGCAGCAGGCGTCTGTGGAGGAAGAGAGGAATCTTTGATTAAGGAGCTCAAGAGAACATGGGAATTTGTCTCGAAACAAGGCCACAAGCATTCTAGGGCTGAGTTGTCATGCTCTGGTTTAGTATGCGGCATTATAGCGAAGTTACTGTCAGCACCCAAGCGTAGTCGCCATGCTAGTTTAGCAGTCGCATGGTTACTGATTTTGGTGCTGGTTTCCGGCGGGCAGTAGCTTATAGCATGGATGATGAAGACCACGACTTACCTCTCGGTGGAAAAGTTGAGGAGCAGCTGCCATCGCTGCGACTTAAAGTTCTTGATGTTCTGGGCCTCGTCCAGGATCAGGTACTTCCACTTCTTGCGGCGGAAGCTCTGCTGGTCCTGCACCACCAGCTTGTAGGAGGTGATGCAGACGTGGAAGGCGTTCGGCTTCGTCCAGCCGACGCGCTTCAGCTTTCGCTCCTTCTGCGAGCCGTAGTAGGTGAGGATTTTGAAGCCAGGACACCACTTCTTGAACTCCATCTCCCAGTTGAGCATCACGGACGATGGCACCACGATGAGATGCGGCCCCCAGTTGCCCTTGGCGCAGGCGAGATGGGCCAGCAGGGCAATCGTTTGAATGGTCTTGCCCAGACCCATCTCGTCGGCCAGGATGCCGTTCAGCTTCCGCTCGTTCATCGTCACCAGCCAGTCGAGTCCGATGTGCTGGTACTCTCGGAGCGAGTGCTTCAGCAGGAATGGCACGGGGGTAACCACATTCGTGGAGGAAAGAGTGTTGCCCTTGGGCTGGAGGCTCTCGGCCAGGGCGGCGGCATCGTTAAGCATGTCGTCCTTGTTGGCACTGCTTCCCGTTTTCCCATCACTCCCAGGAGCTGATCCATCGACGTCAGTCAACATGAGACTCTTGAGGCCGCCTTCTTTCTCTTCCGTCTCCTCCATGTCCGTGTCCGTTCTGATGGTTGAGAGATCCTCGTCCTCCTCCTCATCGGTGGCCTCCACTTCGCTCTCGTCCGTGGAGTCATCGACTGCCGTGGAATCATCATCCGAATCGATCTCAGCCAACTTCCTGCGCTTGGCGCTGGGCGGCTGATCCCCGATCCGTCCCGACTTGTACTTCTCCAGCAGCTGCTCCACCGACAGATCATTGTCCGCCTCCAGCTCGTCGATCTCCTTCTTGTGATCGATCTCCTGCTCGGCCTCCTCCTGCTTGCTGATCGTGTTCTCGTCGTCGTCACTGGCCTCCTTGGCCTCGAACTCACTGTCGTCGCTCTCGTCGGGAGTCTCCGTCTTAATCGAGGCAGTCTGCTCTTCCTTCATCAGCTTATCACGGTTCTCCAGGTAGCCGGGGGGCAGGTCGTTGAGGAAGTCATCAAAGTCCATCTCTGATTCCTTCGCCAGGGCTGTGACTTCTTCCTTCACGTCGGCCGCCTCTTCCTCGGCCTTGGCAATGGTCTCCTCGTCATCCTCCGACCCAGACTCTGGTCGGAATTCATCTGCAGGGGAAGAGAGAAGGGTAATTTAATAAAGCTTTTAAACTTTAAGATCTTAAAGATCCGGACATGAGAGCATCAGGCAAATGCCTCGCAAATGCGACCATCCCAAGGTAACATCGAAGTGTTCAAAAATAGACCACAACAACGTATCAGCGTGGAGTTTATCATCAAATGCAAAGGATTTGACTTATATTTAAAAGAATAAAGTGACAATTACCGTCCGAGTCCCTTTTGGGTGATGTTAGGCGGCTGGAATTGAGACTGGGAGTGTCTGCCACACTCTTGTTCATGCCCTCGGCCAACTGTTGGGAGAACTTCTCCGTCTGGTCGACAATGAAACTGAGATGCTGGTCCAGCGCCTGCTTGCGCTTCTCCTCGATCTTCGTCTGGTGCTTGTACTCCACCAACTTCTCCACGTTCGACCAGAAGCTCTTCACCTCCTTGGCAATGAAGGAGGCGACTCGCTTCAGATGAACTTCCTGCGCCTTCTCCGCCCGCTGAGCGGCCGTGGCCTTGTCCTGGAAATACTTTTGCACCATCTTGGCGCACTTCTTGGCCGCGTTCTTCTTCCACTTGCGCTCCTGGGCAAAGTCGGCCGCCAGCCAGACCATCTCCTCCAGCAGATAGTCCCAGTGCGCCTTGGGGCGGCTGGGCTCCTGCAGCTTGGGTAAGCGCCGCTCAGTCCATAATCCCTCTCTCTGGAGCTCCGATATGCGCTGCATCACATACACCTCCTGCTTGGCCTTGAACGAGAACTCCTGGGTGGCGGTCTGGGAGCTCGGAGTGCCGGCACCAGCAGCCGGGCTGAGTAGGCTGCCGGGTGTGGTCGGTGTTCCCGGTGTAAGTGTCGCCAGGCCATTGCCCGTGTAGAGCGGAGTGGGTGTGCCAGCTCCTCCGCCGGCAGATCCAGATGCTCCTCCAGTGGCATGACCTGGGATGCGTCGCACTGAGGGCACCAGAGGAGTGCCACCTTCGAAAAGAAGCCATTAAAAACAGATTAGTATCTAAGATTCAAAGCTTATCGGTTTAATCGAAAAAAGATTCAACTCTTGGCATGCTGGAGAATGCATCAAGTAAGAAGTAACTAGCAGAAAAGCATTAGGAATGAATGGAATACAATAAACGTGAGAATCGGTTGCGAATCGGTTGATAAACGAAGGACTAAGGGAGAGGCATGCAATATCAGTCGTATGGTTAGTGTGAAGCCCGACAGCGAAGGACTACTCCCATGGACAGTAGGTTCTGGTGATGTAAGATGTGTTTTCAATGCAGTCACCCTTTGGGGGAATGGACCACATGGATAAGACGCATCCCCTTGATCTGGCAAACTTACAAATTGTAATCACAAGTGGCTGTCTGTGTGACACAGAGTGCGCTTGCCCATTTATTCTTAATCTTAAATGTTTACAACGTCAACGGATAAAAGTTACAGGAGAACCCAGATCACTTGCTGTTGCAAAGGTTGCTCTGGCACACATCTACGATTTTCAAGAGCAGTTAACGGGCTGGCAAGAAAACGCTTTTAGGTGCGGAAGATTGAAGTATGTCTAAATGAGAGGAATGAAGTGATGATGAAGAGATCCCCCAGTGGACGCGGTAACTAGTTGCTAAGCTGCTTACAAATCAACGCAATTAATCAAAGTACACATTCGTCAATTATCAATTCAATTCAATCTCAATTCAAACTGAAATCAAAAGCAAAAGTCTTAAGCAGATGTACGAATACCAATCATAACTAAAGGCAATAAACACCAATTCTAGAAAATAGATTTAAAATTAATTTAAATTTTGAGACATCAATGCACTACGTTTCGTGGCAAATAATAATATGCTTTAAGTCAACACACAAACTGGTTTATAAATACAATTTCAATTCAAAATTATAAAGAAAAGCTGTGAAAGATTTTGGATATTTGGTTTTTTTGTTTGTTGTTTTGCGAACGATAAGCACCTGGCACCAAAGGTACAGAAGGATTTCCTACGGCAGCAGGAGGAGCGGGTATTTGACCGAAGACCATACCGTGACGACCTCCTAAAGGTCTACCGGGTATGTGACCTATATTATAACGATAACGATACAATTATGGTGAGTTGAGAGTGTGTGCGATAAAGGACTCAATGTAGGCAGCAATAAATGCGGGAACAAAATCAATAAAATAATATATTAAAATGTTAAAATAAACAGAGCAATACGGTTTAATTGGTTATGTGGTTTATGCAGTGTGTTTTAGTGTCTGTGACTTTGTGAGTTTAGGTATTATTTTTCTCTCTTTTTTTTTTTTGTTTAATAAAGATTAATGCACAGTAGTCGGTTTCAGTTAGTGCAGAACGTGCATTGGCAGTTGGCGCAATTATATCGCAGTTACGGGAGTTGTTGAGTTTCTTGGCTAAAGTTTGGCATTGATCTTTTTTTTAATTGAAATTTTGGCATGAATTTTCATTTTGGACAAAACACAAAAAGTTTCAAACAATAAATAATTCATTTTGGTTGGAAACGAAAACGAACACAACAGAAACACAAAAAATATATTTTGAACAATGAGAGAGATATATAGGGAGGCATCTAAATGCGATATTAACGTCGAATTCACCTTGCTGCGTTAGCTGGACAACGGCGGCGGGTAGTTTCGTCGAAATGGCCACTGGTGTGGCTCCAACGGCTGGAATTTTGATCTCCGCTTCTGGTGGCAGCACATTGCTGCTCCCCTCCACCGAACTGGCACTTGTAGTTGCTGCTGCTCCAGTGGAGCTGTTGCTTCGGGGCGAGTTGTTTGCGGTTGCTGTTGCTGCTGCTGCTGTGGATGTTGCAGCCGCAGTGCCAATCTTGTTTGGCACTTGAGATTGCGTATTCTACAAGAAATCAAAGAAAGAAATGATCAGAATCTTACAATTATGAGTATCTAGTAAGACTACTGCTTGCTTCCATCAGACAAATGCCTCGCAGCTGCGAACATCCCTTTTATACGCCAGAATCAATCAAAAATAGATCGATAGCGGCACTCAGTATGATTGTAACATCATTTGGCTGATCTAACTAAGCATTATTGCAACTATTCTAACCGTTTTTGTTGTGCTGCCATCCAATGGTGAAGTAGTTGTAGTAGTTTCTGACTGAGTGGCCTCTACCGAAGCCACTTGCTGCGTAGTATTTCTTTGGACCTGATTTTGGGCCGCCGCTGCTGCTGCTGCTGCCGATGTGCTCGGCTTATCCTCGTGTACCAGCTGATCTATACGGTTCGCATTGCTGTAGCTAATGAACTGCGGGGTTGGTGTCTTCTTCCGCCACGCAGGGTACTCCATCATACTGCCGCCGTTTTGTAAATAAAAGTATTCGGACACATTTTCAAGATGCCTGTTTTCAAGAAACACAATTTAGTTAAAATTTCATAGAAGAATGGTGTATTCTATTCCTCACCTCTCCTTAAGATTACGCAAGATCTGCAACTTCTGCTGAAGTATGCGCTTCTTGAGCGCATTCAGGTCCTGGAGGGCCGTTGACGAGACTCCGCCAACCTCGCTACTGGCAGCCACCGACGCCGGCAGCAAGGAACCAACAATATTGCTACTGGCGGTGCCAACAATGCTACTACTCCCCAAGCTCGACGGCTGGTCGTTGTCCAAACGCTGACGCTTGGCCTGCGGCGGCGAAACTGAGGATTCTATGATGCTGGTGCTACTGGTGGAGGTGGAAGTTGATGCTTGGGCGGGTGTCTCTGCCGCTGGCGTGGCTGCCGTTGCCTCTGTCGTTTGCTGTTGTTGCGGCAAAGGCGACAGCGGCACAGGCAGCTGCGCACTGGGCAGCTGGGGCTTCTGCTGCTGTTGGTTGGCCTGCTGTTTGCCGGCGATTCCTTTTCCCTGCGTCGGCTGGTGCTGGTGGTGGTGATGCTGGTGGCGGGCAGCCGGCGAGGCTGCGGCTATAACGGCTCTACTGCCACTTGATGTCGGCCCACTAGTTGTTATATGTTTGGGAGTTCCAACCGATTTTTCCGTTGAGTATGAAGTTACGCGGTCTGGCACAGCAGGAGGGGCCGGGCTGAGCCCTTCATGCCCCCCTCCTGCTGAATTACCTTCATTCATGTTTGAGACATCTGTGGAAGGGAAATAATAATAAGTTTGGTGAGTAAACTCAACTGGTAATAATACTTCAGTTGCTGATAAGCCCTAGGAGTCTCTTTATCACCGATATGTGTGCCTTCAAACCGACTCTTGGCGGGAGAATGAAACTAGCCGGGGAAAGCACATGGGAACTAGTCCATCCCTGGTCAGACTTTCGAACCGCAACCGCAACCGCTCTAGCTCTACCCCACACACAGCTTTAATCCTAAATAATGCTGCGTAATATCAATTATCAGAACGGCGAATAGAAGCGGAACAAGAAAACAAGTCATCTTAACAGGGGAAAAAGCTTATCATACTATATTTCCACTCCGCACCCCGAAAAACTCGATTAAAAATGCAACCCTGCGCGACTTCATTTTGAACAATTGCCGCATACACACACACACGATGAACAGACAAAGATATTTTACAAATATCTAATGTAATAAGTGGACAAATTTTGAAATTCCCTAAATTAAATATATTTTTTCGTATTCCAACGCTCAAAATAAGCACTTTCACATATTAACCCTCCCATAGGGAAATCACGTTGGCGAGAAAGAGACAACTATATATGGTGGCGTCGCTTGGATGTGTTGGTGTGCGCGTCGATTTTATACCGCGGGCAGACATTTTTTTCCACAAATTTTCTTGCGTACCTCAGACGGGGGGAATTTTAATCACAAAATATCCACATCTCTGCCAGGCATCCGGGCGTGAAAATTGTGCGGATGCGTTGCGCAAATGATGCCGCACTCGTTAATCTGCAAATTTCACCGTATTTTCTGCACATTAACCAAAATATTTTTTCCGCAGAATGTGCGCGAGGGCACGTCTGCTCGTGTTAAAAACTAGAGATGGAATATGGGGTTGTTGATAATGCGTGAGACATTAACATATCGATATCCTTATAATAAAAATTATATCGGATATCGAAATTACGATAATTTCTTTTTGAATCTTATGATATGTTTTCCGGATACCACTTTTATGATATTTTTAATTCATTTTATGCAAGAAAAGTCCCCAAATTGAAATTGAATTCAAAATACCTTTAAGATACTATCAACAATTACAATCGATTTAATATGCTTCAGCTTTCAATACAGTTTATGTGTATATGGATAGTAATTATAATTAAGATCGCTAAAACTAGAAATTCTCTACAGATATATAGGCACAACATTTATTTTCTGTTTAAAACCTCGTTCAAACTTCGGATACCTACGTGGACGCCCCTCACCAATGTTTTAAAAAACCCGCCACATGTTTCACATTCCACCATTCCATTCCGGTTACAATGCAGTGGCTCACCATCAGGGTTTTGGGTATTTATTGATGTTAATAAGGTTTTTTTATTTTAATTTTGAAATCAAAAAACGATTTTTCATTAGGATGTATAGTTTTCTCGGAAAAAAGGGTTTTTAATGTTTTCCTTCAAGACGTAAAAAAGAAAAATGAAAATATCTGTCCGGAAAAAGGCTGATGTGGCAACACTGGTCACTGCTATCGGTCAACACTAATGATGACGAGAAATTCGCTTTGAAACTTTCTTGCGGCCGTAAAAATGCGCTTTATCGCATCAGCCCACGTATTTGGAACAAATGTTTGCTGAAGAAAGTCCGCCCACTCAATGTAAGCGCCAACGTCTCTTCCACCGCCGCCGCCGTCGTCGCCGCCGGATTATTTTGTTACTGTTTACTGTTTTGCTTGCACAAGTGGAGAGCTTTTCTGCTTAAGTTTTGAAGTAGCAACTCCGTGGTTTGGGCCGCAGTGTCGCTATCTGATTGTCACAGGTGGGTGGTTATCATCGGCATTGAAAACCTAGTTCATTGTCTGACTGACTCGCTTCTTTTTAAGTTATTTTTATATTGCATACGCGGCGTCCCGGCAGAAACAGAAGCAGAAGAAGAAGCCATCGAAACCAGTTTTTTGGACTTCCGGAGAGAAGAGAGAAAGTGACGCACTGCTGGACAACGATGCTGGCCCACTCCGCCCATGTTATGACGCTGGCCAACAGCATTATTGGCGTTGGTATTCTGGCTATGCCCTTCTGTTTCCAGAAGTGCGGCATAATACTGTCCATTGTTCTGTTGATCCTCAGCAACTGGATCACTAGGGTGTGCTGTCACTATCTGATAAAAACTTCGCTTCTGACACGTAGAAAGAGCTTCGAGCTGCTGGGACTACATGCTTTCGGGCTCTCTGGCAAGCTGCTGGTGGAGCTATGCATCATCGGCTATCTGATCGGAACGTGCATCACGTACTTTGTGGTCGTCGGTGACCTGGGGCCCCAAATCATCTCCCAGATGTTCACCCTGAACGTGGGCGAACACCAGCACCTGCGCACTCTGGTGAGCTCCCTACTCCGCTAAACGAATGGCTTAAGATACAATGTATGAGTTGCAGGTTATGATTGTGGTGACGGTGGTCTGCATCTTACCGCTGGGAATGCTTCGCAACGTGGACAGCTTATCCGCCGTGTGCACTGCCTCCATTGGGTTCTATGTGTGCCTGATGCTGAAGATAGTGCTGGAGGCCCAGGCGCACATATCGGCGAACGACTGGACGGAAAAGGTTCGCTACTGGGAGCCGGCGGGCGTTCTCCAGTGCCTGCCCATATTCAGCATGGCGCTCTCCTGCCAAATGTGGGTGTCCCAGTTCCCTTTGTTAGCGAAATTTGACTAAATATTTAACCAATTTCCAGGCAGCTGTTCGAAGTCTTCGAGAGTATCAACAACCAGAGCCTCGACAAGCTAAACGGAATTGTGCGCAATGCCACTTGGATATGTACCTTTGTTTACATAGCCGTGGGTTTCTTCGGATATGTGGCCTTCTGTACACACACCTTTTCGGGTATTTATATCTCAACCTACGTACTTAATAAACTTTATTCTAGGTCTTGGGTATTGCAGGCAATATTCTGGTGAACCTGTCCAACTCATTCGGCAGCGACATTATAAAAATTGGATTTGTGCTGTCGATTGCTTTCAGCTTTCCTCTGGTTATCTTTCCCTGCCGGGCCAGTATCTACTCCCTGCTGTACAGAAAAGTAAGTGCCTCTAATGGACTTCTGTTGATTAGAAATTATCGTTTTATTTTTTGCAGGGGCATACAGAGAGTAGTAGTTACATTCCGGAGCAGCGCTTCCGCCTGATAACTATCTTCATAGTTACTTTTTCCCTATGCGTGGCTCTAGTAATTCCCTCGGTGGAGCTTATCATCGGACTGGTGGGCTCTACCATTGGCGTGGCCATTTGTATTATGTTTCCGGCCTCCAGTTTCCGGAAGATCATCAAGAAGGAGTCAATGGAACGCACACTGGCGCAGTTTGTGTTTGTGAGCGGATTTCTGTTGATGATCTTGGGCACTTTTGCCAATCTAACTGCCATCGATGAGAAGAGCTCGGGCCCGGAGTTCGAGGTGGTTCAGTTAGTAACGCCTCTGTACCCCGAGGGAAAAGTACCTGGCATTGTGGTGGACCTTCCCAAGCATTTGGTCAAGGAACCTCCAGAAAATGAGAATAACCCGTTGCTGCAGAAACTGGAAGTGCAGAACCCAGAGCTTATAAAGGACGTAGCCGTAGAGAAGATGGTTGAGGTGCCAAAGGCAAGTCAATCAATTGCATCCGAGAACCCACCGTTGCCCCCTCTACCCATTGACGAAGTCCATCCGGCTCCTATAGAAAGTGATAATGCTCCTAGTGAGCCCAAAAAGCCAGTAGAAGAGCCACAGGAACCTGCACCAGACGCAAAACCCAATGATGTCAATCTGCCGGCTGGGAAACCCAAGGCGATTCCACCACCTGTTTTGCCAGCTCCTACCGAGGCGGCCAAAAAGGAATCTAATCTACTAGTGGCGAGTAATACGATTGATGGGGCTGCCATCAAGAAGGAGGAGGAGGTGGCAGCCGAGGAGCAGAAGGAGAGCAAGGCCAGCGCAGATGAGCTCCTGAAGACGCAAAAAGAACTCAAGGAGACCAAGAAACTGCTGGCCAAGACCGTGGGAGAGCTAAACGAAGAGCTGGCCAAGAACAACGTACCCCTTGGTCAAGTTTTGGAGAAAAAGGAGGACCCAAAGAAGAATCCCACCAACGAGCTTCTGGAAAATGAAGCCAAAGCTGCGGACGTGGCGAAGGAACCTGTCGTAAAACTCAAAGAGTCACAACCTGTTGCTGGGGAGAAGGAAGAGCGCAGGCCCAGGGCTTCACTCATCGACATACTCACGGAAAATACTCACCTGCGTGAAGAGAAGGAAGCCCATGCCGGCGTCTTTGAGCCACTCTCCTACAAAACCGGAGAACTGCTCAAGAACTCAAGTGTGGACCTAAGTCTTATTAAACGGCTTCCAATCCCGCTGGCCTTAATGGTGAACGCAACTCTGCCAAAGGCCAGCAACGATTCGGAGGCGAAGAAACCCAATCTTGAAGACAATGTGGAGGCTATTCGCAGGGAGCTTCTGAACCTACGAAGTGGACAGTCTGAAGACATAACCGAGCAGCCGCTGGCGAGGATTAAGCGAGAGGCCTCCAGCGATAAGGAGAACTGCCTACGGGAGCCAAAGTTAAACGAAGTTAACAGCAATGCGGCAGTGGCTGGCTTGGGTTTAAATATGGAGAGTATAGGACGCGATCTCAAGTCCATCAAAGATGACGATGTCGAGACCACCACTGAACATGTATCCTCCGACTTCTCCTCCCAGGCGAGTCGAAACGAAACCCACATCCCGCTGCCCACGTAACGTTATGGAAAGCTTTATGTACATAAACCGTAGAAGTAATTAGACTAGCTTAGGAGATTAGGAGATCGTTTACAAAAATATACAAAATATATATTGATTTAGTTGAGAGATTTGCGTCAAAATTTTATATCATTAACATACCAGATTTTGTGTAAAAAAGCAATAGTCCAAATTTGTTGTGATTAAGCCCATTCAGAATGTCCATAGTTCTTGATGTTGTTCAGCAGATTGTGTTGCAGAAGGCCTATGATTTAACCTGTGAAGTAGCCATTCGGGCTCTAAGGAGATACACTGACGTAAGTGGTCCCTATTCCACTCTACTTGGCATTAATGATATGTTTATTTTATTTTTAAAGCTGAAACATGTGAAGGGGGGCAACCACAAACTGTTGAAATCGGTGGCACCTCTCAAATCGGTTTGCCCGCCGGAGGTGGCTACTCCAATGGTTAAACCCAAGGCCCCAAGAATTCGGAAAGTTATTAAATTCGAAGGGCGCGACATGCCTCGAACGAATAGCGGCATGATCGATCCACCGCAGTGCTCCTGCATGCGTATCTGCCGTGATAGCTACTTCTCGTAGTGGGAGCTCCGAATGCCGACCAATAGATTAGAATCAATAATGCAACTTTAATAGAATAGAATCGAAAAAGGACAGGTTCAAGGAGCACATCTCATTCCATTCTGTAGCCTAACAATCATCAAATGTAACACTAATAACAGGTTTTCCAATTTTGGTAGCATCTAACACGTCTGAGTATGTTGTCAGGCCTTATTATGCCACATCCGCCCCCAGGGAGTGCAGGTCGTAGAGCACCTCCAGGATGGCCGCCACGCTCCAGGCCTGCGTGCGGCACGAGTCTCCGCAGTAGGCACCGTTGTCATTGGTCAGCTCCGGCAATCCCCGCCAGTGGGACGTCTGCATCTCCCGCAGGTGGTTGCGCAGAATGGACCAGGTCTCGGCAATAGTCTCGTCCAGGTGGCCGCACTTCTTGGCGAAGATCAGACGCGCCCGCAGGTAAAATCCGATGGGCCACACCCACTCCGGTCCCTGGTGGTAGTTGGCACCGTGGGCCACCGTGCAATCGGTGGAATCGTTCGAATTGTCGTAGTTGGCCCTGTAGTTCCAGTCCTCGGGATCCAGCGTCTTCATTCCCAGGGGTCCCTGGATATACTTTCTGGCCTGCTCGAGGGCTCGCCACGCATTCTGGGGATTACACAGCTCGGGGGCCACGGTCAAGGTGATGGGGAAGTTGCAACGCAGCTGGTAGTCCGTCCAGCTCTGGGTGGCGCCGTAGCTGTCCTTGTAGATGAGCTTCTTGTTGGCCAGGGAACCGGTCTCCGACTCCGACACAAAGAAGAACTTATCGAAGTTGTCTTTGATGCGGTCCGCCCACTCCTTGTAGGTCCACTTGGTCTTCTCCCCAGATGGACCCTTGCGTTCCACTCCGGAGTAGGGTATTATGTCCTTCTCGGCCAGACTCTGCATGAAACGCAATGAGGCGTACTGCAGGCCAATCAGCTCCACGGCGGATCCGTCGCGGGGAGTACTGGGTCGTCCCTTGTTGCCCGCCTTCTGGGAAGATCCCATCTTGTCCATCCAGGTGCCGCAGTTGAAGTTGTTGCCGCCGTAAACGAAGCCAGTTTCCGGATGAACACCGATGTGGTTGTTGAATCCCTGGTCCACCATGTGCTCATCAATTTCCCGGCCGGCATTACGCTCCCTGTACTGCAGTCCCTGGAAGTGGACCTGGAGTGCCTCCTGCATCACGTCGTACAGCAGCTGGTCGAAGGCTCCCGGGGCATGGGCCTCCGCATCGTCGTAGGGGAAGATGCGCGACACCTTGTCCTTCAAGATCTCGATTCCTTTGGGGGCATCTTCCACGTACTGCTTGATGCAGTACATCCACCACCAGACGGCGTCGCGGCAGTTGAATCTAGGCCTGCTGCCACCATCCAAGAGATTGGGGATCAGACCATGACGCAAGGTCTGCCCGAATCCAATGATTATGTAGCGGGCTTCGTTGTAGCGACCAGTTAGGAACATGGAGCCACGCAGGGCGATGAAGGTGTCACGGCCCCAGCAGCGCATGTAGCCTGAAAGGGAAGGGAATTAGACAGCCATCAGGAAGGCCACTCCTCCAATCCTCACCAGTTGAGAAATGCGGCAGTCCGGCGGAAAGAGTGACACACTGCTTGGGGGGTTTCGGTGGGCTTATGGCATGGCTGAACCCTGGCAGGTTGGCTGACTTGCAGACCGAGAGGAACTGCAGCGTGGAGAGAGCCAGTGATTGGGTGAAGCTATGCCCGTTCTTTATGAAACTGAAATCGAAATAAAGATGAACATCAAAGAGTCTATGCTTCCATGGAGCACCTACTCTGGCATGAGTTCGTTGACTTGATTGATGAGCACGTTGTAGACCCCACTGACGATGGCATCAAAGTAGCAGGGTATGAGGTAGCGAGGGATGTTCTTCAGGGGTTCAAAGGTGGCCTTCAACCACGCGGAGAGCGGCTTCAGGTCCTCGAAACTGGTTAGCCGGTCGGCGATGTAATCTGCGGAAATCACCAGATGGTTAAGCTTGATCTTGCTCCTCTTCAGACTACCTACCCATCATCCAGTTTCCGTCGCGTAGATTATTGCACAGTGGGTGACCCAAATCGTTCTTAGGCGAAATCTCCGTCAGCAGGGACACGAATCCCTGCAGGCCACAGTACACAATCCGGCCAAAGTTGGGAATATCATAGGCCGATCCCCCGTTGCCCATGTCCCGTTCCTCCTGGTCGCAGTTGAAGAGAGCACCGCTCAGCGCCACAAAGTCCAGCTTGGATACGATGTCCTGCAGTTGGGAGTACTCCTCACCGGTTCCCCGGCGCAGTGCGTTCGTGAGCTTCTGCAGTTTATCGAAGCTGGCCCGGGGTCCTGGGTGCACTGACACCCTGATGGCCACCACAGTGCCGGGTCGCAGGTTGGCGAAGTTCAGCACGGTGTTGCTTCCGTCCACATAGGCCTGGGTCTCGAAAACAGTGGACTTGGCCAGCGGTATGTGCTCCTGGAGACTGAGCTGGAACTGCGTGAAGCCGTTGATTACGTTCGGGTCTTTCTTGAAAGGAGCTGGGCGATCGAATGGCTTGTCACCCTGCATGGTCAGGCTGGCCTCGAGGATGATCTCGTCCAGAACGCCTTCGAATCGCAGCGGCCGGATACCAGTGGCTCCAGCATTGGGATTCGGATAACCGAAGGCGGTGTGGGCCACCAAAATAACCGACTGGTGGGTGGTTGGGGAGTGGCGGGTGACGGCTACGACATTGGGATCCATCTGATCGACGTACACCTGGCTGAAACCCTCCTCCGCCAGTTGGCCGTGCAAGATATTCAGAGCCCGCTTGGCGCCCATGATGCCAGACTTGGAGTCCACGCCCTTTCCCCATTCTTGGTAAAGGCGCTCCTCATCCACCACGTGTATCTGGAAGAGGGAGTTGGTTAAATTACATTTGGAACATCAGGAAGCTACTTACATGATGAGGCACCAGTTCATCGTAGCCACGGTTGCTGCCAGTGGCACAGCATGCCATGGAAACTAATCCTGCTGAGGGCAGCAGATCGTAAACGGAACGCTTCTCCACCGGCGACGGGTTGTCGTGGGTCAGGTCCAAGAACAGGGCGTGTGCCACGCTGGAGGCTTCATGGCGGGCGGAGTTGGCATAGAAGCCACCCACTGGCACGCCGCCGTACCGATAAACCAGACGTCCCTGCTCATGGGAGTCCCAGGCGGAGAGAGCCTCGCGGATCAGGGAGGTGATTCCCAAACGGTTCACAAACACATTGTCGGTGGCATCGGAGTTGGTGAACAGCTCAGCTACCACATACAGCTCCGGATTGATCTTCCGGGCGGCGTCCAGCAGAAACTCGGCCACGTGCAGCGGCGTAGAGTGGCAATTGTCCAGGCGGACACCATCGAAGATGCGGGCAGTGGTCTCCACATACTCGGTCATGTGTTTCCACAGGTACGGGCTGTCCTCCGGCTTCCGACCAAAGCGCAGTTTGACGCTGTCGCCCCACGAGATGAGCTCGCGCTTAAGGTAGACATTAGCACGACCCTCCTGCTCCTCGGCAAAGTCCCGGAGTGGATCACTGGAGCCCATCACCCAGCCGTTGTGGGCCATGAAGAACTGTCCCGCCTGGGTGTACATGTCCGCCTCGATCTCGGTCAGGCTCTTGCCTTCGGTGCCCGT